>NC_138499.1:45949142-47149142 GCF_964252035.2 Podarcis erhardii | reverse complement strand
GCTAGTCCTTTAATGCAGAACAATGATCCTATGTTGTTTGAAGTGTTTTTGTCCCTGTACATTTTAATACAGGTATATTGGGGAAACTGCCAGTAGGCATAACGGGAAGCTGCCACTTTTCTGATTCTGTATCCAGGTTTACTGTGTGTTTTATAAAGGCTTTATTTTTTGCGGGGGTGTGGGGAACACCACTTGTGTCAAAGTGACTGATCCTTTGTTGTGTGAAATTGTGAAGTGTTTGGTCTTGTATTTCTCAGGAGGATTTGTCAAAAATCTCTCCCACTCCCCCCTCCCCAGAAAAATACAGGCCAAGAAGCTGAGTGCATATCACAAGATAACAGTGGCAGCCACAGCACACCTTTTCCGAGCAATTGCCAGGACAACATTTTAGCCAAAGGGGGTCCTTGGATCCCATTAGTGATCCTTCTACTGCTTATGTCACATGGGAGGGAGAGGAAATTGCTAATCCAGTTTCTTTGTTTGGACATAGCAGAAAACATCCCACCCCATGTTTCATGAGTGCCAACTCTTACTCGTTGTGTAGAAGAGAGCTTTCAGCAGAAGCACATGCGCTGCTAGCAAAAAGTCCCGGGTTCAGTCCCTGGCATCTCAGAAAAGGCTCTGTCTCAGACCACTAAAAGCTATTGCTAGTCATTGTAGACAACAGCCAGCGAACCTTTTACAGCCTAAGGACTGCATTTCCTTGCAGTCAGCATCCTTGGGACCATATGCCAGTGGCAGGTGGGGCAGTGGATGTGGCTCTTATCTTTGTACATCAGGCTACAGTTAAGCCACACTCAAGGTCTGTTTTTCCTATGCGTATCTCTCTCCATCTAGGCAAGCATGACGCATTGTTGCCATTCAAGGACGTATTCTAGCGAGGCAAAAGAATTGGAGGCGTTGCTATGGAGAGTTCCAAGGCCTAGAGAGGCCTGGCAGGCTGCTTTGGGCTCCTGGGCTTGAGGTTCTCTTCCATTGTTGCAGATAAGACTCAGCTGGATGGATTAATGTTTTGACTTGGCTGAAGGGAACATCCTACATTGTCACCACAGCATAACAATCTGTGATGGGAGACCTGTTCTCCTTTGCATCCAATTAATGTTAGCTTTGGGACTGCTTTCAACAATATGTTTTCTATGTCAGATGCTTAAAACATGTAAAGGGAGCAGATAGAAAATGGCCATAGGCATGCATTTTTATTTTTATTTTGTAATTTTGTGCCATTTTGAGAGATAAAGCTAGCAACAACTATTAGCCATAATGACTATTTTCTTCTTCACTGTTGGAGGCATTATGCCTCTGACCAGTTGCTGGGAATCACAGATGGGCAAAGTACTGTTGTGCTTGCAGGATTCCCACGGGCATCTGGTCGGCCACTATGAGAACAGGATTCTGGACTACACAGGCCATTGGCCTGATCCAGCAGGCTCTTCTTAAGTTGCCTCCAGCACCCTTTTCTGCCATCTTGTGCTCCTCTTCAGTTAGAGAGACAGATCTGCAGCTATTTCTTGGTCCCTTCCCTGCAATTCTTTTTCAGGATATATGTAGTAAAATATAATACCAGAAGAAGGAAAGTCCAGGGCTTTCTCTTCCTCTGCTTTACAGTAACCACAGTGGTACTTCGGGTTACAGACACTTCAGGTTACAGGCGCTTCAGGTTACAGACTCCACTAACCCAGAAATATTACCTCGGGTTAAGAACTTTGCTTCAGGATGAGAACAGAAATCGTGCGGCAGCAGCAGGCGGCCCCATTAGCTAAAGTGGTACCTCATGTTAAGAACAGTTTCAGGTTAAGAACGGACCTCCAGAACGAATTAAGTTCTTAACCCGAGGTACCACTGTACATGAAATTGTGCTATTTCTGTGTAATATGGTGGGGTGCTATATAATTTTTATGAGCTTCAGAGTTTTTTTTCTTTTGTGTCTGCACTTTGAATTTTCCTGAATACTATACATTCCTTTCTTCCTTGTGGATTTTTGTTGTTGTTGCAAACCCAGTTATTTTTTAAAAATAGGTGATGATGCTTGTCTTTTAAGGCGTTGCTATAATTTTAAAATACTGTACTTTGTTGCTCATTTCAATATCTTAAAACGGCAAGGGGGTAATGTGGTTTCCACACCCAATGACAGGAGCCTCAAAATCCTGTCCCAAGACATTTTATAGCAGCAAAAAGAAATAAGTCATTTCCTAAACTTGCCCTTTTTACCTATGGAGGCTATAAAAATTGTTAATGCAAATGATGTTGCCTTCTGTTGTGTGATGGTAATTGGAAATGGATCACTGCGGTTTATGAGGCACTTACCCTTTCGGGTGCACAATAAATGGTTCACTTTGAGTGATGTTTCCTCATCTGATTTCCTCTTCTTTCACACCAGAAAAAGTGGGTAGAAGAACCAAAGATAAACATGGAGTTGATTTTGAAGTTGACATAATTTTTGTAAGCTGTGAATTTATGTTTATCATGTGTTTGCTAGAGCAGAGGTAAAGATTATAGGTCATCTTCTTTATACCTTAGTTTGTTTTCTTGGCTGTGTGCTACACCAAAGATGCTACACCATCTTTGATTTCCAACCTCCCGCCCCGTTCTTTTATTTCAAACGGTTTCACTTTGTTCTGCAATGAAACCTTTCATTGTGATCCTTTATTTGTTACTCTATTGATGTTTTGGACAGCAGGAGACATTTGAGGATGTTACAATAATCACATCATACCCTGTTTCATATTTCTCCACATTAACCTCTACAATCTTATTGCAATAATCAAGGAACTGATGAAATTCACGGTGTGAATTTACATATTCTTTCATCATTTCAAATGCTACTTTTAAATCTCCTATGACCCCTCCCCTCCAAAAAATCTGGGGTCACATCTGATTCTACATAGCAGGTCATTTAACACTTTTTGACAATGCTGTGCATAGTGTTAACATATTAACATGCTTACTGGGTTTAAATAATCTAGATATTGGATTCTGGTGGAGCAGAGTTACTGAAAAATCTTTCAGTTTCTCCGTTGAAGTTCCTGTCCTGCAGCTCAAGTTTCCAAATGCAAGTGAAATGCATGGTAAAATAAATGGTAGAGTAAGTCTGTTTGATTCTACTCACTTAAGTGTAATTGGTTTCTAAGTTCTCACTGTACTTTAGCATGACTGTTTAATGATTTTTCTCTCATCAGTCACTTCTGTAAAGGTGTGATGTTGTTTTACTCAGTAGGCTGTCACTCCGCTTCTTTGCACTTCAAAAAGATCTAAGCTTGCTGATTATGACTTTGCTATTTCCTGTTTAATTGTTATATACTTAAAAGGATTCCTTGTTTTAAAACCGTATGGTAATGAACACAAGTATAAATCCTTCAGACCTACAAGTCTATAAAGTTTTGATATCTCTTGTCATTCTTCCTCTTCTTTTGAAGATTCGTGTAATCAAATTCTGCATTCGCTTTTCATTTCTGTGGAACAGATCAGACTTGAAAAATCTCTCCACATTGAGTGGCCTGAAGACTTAGTCGCATGGGGAAAGTAAATCTGGCCCAGAGCATCTTCAGCCATAGGAGCCACAATGTGCTGGCAATTCATGTGAGCATGCAGCACACTTTTCAGTTCATGCAGATTGCTTTCCAGACAAACATCTGCAATGTGGGTGCCTCTCTGAAGGTGCTGTGCTGATGGGCTGGCATGGACTCACTTCTTTGCCTTCTAGCATCTGTGGTAGCGGTGGCCAGCATGTGGCAGGTAATCCGTGGCAGCAGCTGCACAGGAGTATGGCAGATGAGCACTGAAAACTGTGTAGCTGGATGAGCAGCAGACAGGCCACAGTGGCAGGAGGATGGTGCACCATCACCAGAGGGGTACTAGCTGAAGGATACCTGAAAGACCATCTCACTCTTGAGGGCCTCCTGCAGATACCATCTTACAGGAGGTCCATTCTACCGCAATATAGGAATCAGACCTTTAGTGTTGAAGCACCTACCCTTTGGAATCCCCCCCCCCTTTAGGCAAGAAACAGATACTGTCCAGTTGTCTTTTCAGCACCTACTGCAGACTTTCCTCTTCAAACAAGCCTTTTAAGTAGGTATCTTACTCATTGTGCACTTGAATTGGAATTTTGGCAAACATGCAAACGTCAACACAGCTAATCACAATTCCAAGATTAAATTTAATAAATAATATTAATGCTTATAGACTTAAAAAATGGCACCAGTATTGAGACACACATTCAGTATGACTCTGGACACTGTGTCTGGCCTTTCTAAAACATAAAATGGCACCAGAGAACCTGGATAGCCACGGTTTAGATCAACAGTGGAAGGAAAAACTGTAGTCCTCTTAAAATTGTTCTGTGCTATAATCAAGATGCTATTTTTCACTCCCAGGCTATTGTGCATAATGAGTAATGCTATAGAACAAGGGTAGCCACTGTGGTGTCATCCCAGATGTTTCTGGATTATAACTCCCATAATTCCTTGGCCATGGTGGCTGTGGCTGATGGGAGTTATGATCTGTCCAGCAGCATTTTATTTACAACATTTCTATATATATATAATCTCTAAGTGATGTATAGAAAACTCAAGCAACATCAGACAACTTAAACAACAGATGTTACAGAAATATGCAGATATCATATAAAAATGTTACATTGGACAAAATTAATAATAAATATAAACCAGTATCATTTCTTTCACCTTTGGACACACCTTCCCTCTCAACCTCCTGGCTCTTACCCAGGGTCCAAACACCTCTGAGCTCGCCTGCAATCTGAAGGGTACTACATGGGTTATTCCTGTAGTAGAGTAAAATGATTTACATATTGAGGTGCTGTCAATAAATAAAATGGTCTCACACTCTGTTATGCATTAAGAAATGTGTTATGAAGTTTATTAAGCACTGTAAGTAATAAGGGAACCAAGATACTCAGAAAGTAAATAATAAATGATTATGTTCGATATGAAAGAAGATAAATACGTAGAAACAGACTTCCACTACTAAAGTGAATCTGCATAAAAATGTCCACAAATCTTTTCAGTATATTGGCATTTATTTGTAATTTATGATTTGGAGTACATGGTGGAACAACACTGAACAAAATGTACCCCTTGAAGATAAGAATTGTTGTAAATGTCTATGTTGGTGAGAACAGCATGCACTGAAGAAAAGTTATTCAGATGTATTTTAATCATTATCAGATTGAAGTCTTTTGCATTTGTATATGTGTTATATATACAAGTATTATTTACATATCTACAGTGGTACCTCAGGTTAAGTACTTAATTCGTTCCGGAGGTCCGTTCTTAACCTGAAACTGTTCTTAACCTGAAGCACCACTTTAGCTAATGGGACTTCCTGCTGCTGCCACGCCGCCAGAGCCCGATTTCTGTTCTCATCCTGAAGCAAAGTTCTTAACCTGAGGTAATATTTCTGGGTTAGGTTAATATTTCTTAACCTGAGGTAATATTTCTGGGTTAGTGTAACCTGAAGCGAATGTAACCTGAAGCGTATGTAACCCGAGGTACCACTGTACTATATCTGTAAAAAAAAATTATGGGAGGGAATATTTTCTAGGATTGATCCTGAGATAACTTGTGTTTTGCAGAAGGGCCCCTTCTGTCCATGGAAAGAGGTTTCATCCAGTGGAGGAGGCCTGCTGCAAATGGACAGGGAAGACAATTTTCACTCTGCCCTTTCCAACAGCCCCTTTTCCACCTCCCACATGGTTATAGAGGGTCTCCAAACACCCTGGACCAGATTTTCTAGGTGCTGGTGCTGATTCTGTTGCTATGTGCAACCTGATCCAGTCTGCCAGGTTGGAAATCATGGCAGCTTGAAAAGCAGATCAACCTGTTAAGATCGTGGTGGGTGGGAGAACGGAAATACTTCCTGTTTCAGCTGCTTGGTGGGTGGAAGAAGGGGGGCAGATAATCCATAGCAGCAATTCCAAAATGTATACAGTGGTACCTCGGGTTACATACGCTTCAGGTTACAGACTCCCCTAACCCAGAAATAGTGCTTCAGGTTAAGAACTTTGCTTCAGGATGACCCAGAAAGCGTGCTCCTGTGGCGCGGCAGCAGCAGGAGGCCCCATTAGCTAAAGTGGTGCTTCAGGTTAAGAACAGTTTCAGGTTAAGTACAGACCTCCAGAATGAATTAAGTACTTAACCCGAGGTACCACTGTACTTGGGAGTAAGTTCCATTGAGTACATCTGGACTTAGTCCCTGGGTAAGTAGGTGCAGGATTGCAGGCTAAAGCAAATATATTTTTAAAAAGAGCTACCCATACACTCAGTTTTCCAGATGATACCAGTTAACATATTTGAGAGACAAGTCCAAACTTTACAGGAATATTGGCAGCAACCACAAAGGTTGGATGAGGCTTTTGTTTGAGCCAACCTTACAAAATGGAGGCAAAACTTCAGCTATGGGTGAGTAGGAAAGAGTAGAAAGTAGATCATAAAAAGTGTGTGTTTTGTTTTTCACATATACGAAACACTTTGTCAAGATTAGAGTCTTAGACCTTTGTGAAATAAGAGAGACAGGACCTCAAGACAAGTATAAAAGAAGGCAAGTATCTAGATACGGTAGGCACAATTCTCTTCTCCCTCCCCAAATTTAAAAATTGAAGACCCA
This sequence comes from Podarcis erhardii, assembly GCF_964252035.2. NCBI lineage: Eukaryota > Metazoa > Chordata > Lepidosauria > Squamata > Lacertidae > Podarcis > Podarcis erhardii. The sequence goes on along the minus strand of NC_138499.1, from coordinate 47,142,521 downwards.
GTCCCATCTTTGAATCAAAAACGTTTCCCTTTGAAGTGCAAGAGTAAGAACTGTCTACCCTCCACAGAAGAACCCTGATTCTCGTGGACTCCCAGTGTTTCCAAGTGTACCATGTACGTAATTGGAAGGAAGAAAATCCAGAACAGTGAGATGGAGACATGAAAGATTCAGTCTTCTCTGTGGGCATTTTAGGCTCGCAGGATCTTTAATTTTCACAGGACATTAGTCTCCTGGCATACCATTTTGAAATTAGTGTACAGTAGTAAGATGTGTGTTTCTAAATAGCATTCATTCAAAATGTCTCCAGGCAACTTACAATTAAAATTCTAAACATGGAATGCCACAAATTCAGATGTGTAAACATCATAAAACCAATACCAACCACAAAACCCGACTGTAAAAGTGTAACAACAGAATCCCTGTTCAAGAAACAACCTCAATAAACCATATTAAGCCACCAGCTGAGAAAATATGTAAAAACTCTTAAAATGGTAAAAGTGTTGCTACCATAAATGCTACCAAACTACTGGAACTACTACTTTAGAAGACATCTGAAGGCAGCCCTGTTTAGGGAAGCTTTTAATGTTTGATGTATTACAGTATTTTAATATTTTTTTGGAAGCTGCCCAGAGTGGCTGTGGAAGCCCAGCCAGATGGGTGGGGTATAAATAAATATTATATTATTATTATTATTATTATTATTATTATTATTATTATTATTATTACTGGAAAACTGCTGAAAAGCAGGGTGGGTTGGTGGAGAAAAGCCTTTACCTGGTGCCAAAATGTGGGCTCTAGGGAGAGCACTCCATTTTTATTTTTATTTGCTTTTTAATATGTTTCTTAAACAAATGACATGTACATGGGTATATATAAATTAATTTAAGCAAATCAAAGCTGTTAAATGGAATTTTTGGCAGGATGGAACTTTCCTCCTCAATATGGATTCCTCCTTCCTTTCCCCTCACGTAATAAGGGGTGGTTGAAGCTCCATTCTTTTTTTGTTTATCTTTATAACACGCACATAAACGGAAATGATTTTGTGGGATGTGGAAAATATGCTGAATTGCAATAATAGGAAAACAGCACTTTAATTGGCCACTAGTAATGATTTATTTTAATAAAGAGCTATATAACCCTGAATGGAGTGCTCCTCAAGTTAAGGACCCTCTAATGCTGGGAAATTATGTGAGATGTCTTCACTCCAAAAGAATGTCACTACTGTAAGAAGTATTTTGGAGAATACAAATACTTTAAAAATCTGTGTTGCTAATGTGCAGTTAAATTGGAGTTCTATTTTTTATCTTTGAAGAGTTGTTGCAGTTAGTCTAAGAGTCTTTTGCGTTGATAGTACTTTGTTTTAGAGACATACTTTTGCTGTGAACCAGCAGTGTAGAATAGCCATGAACTTCAGTGGCTGTGATTTATACTGTAGATATGACAGTGCTTCATTGCATTTTAGTTTTCTTTCACATGCCTCCATTGTCCTTCGGTTGCCCTCTCCTTTAGGGCCAGGGGAGCACTGTTTCTGGGAGAGAACAGGAGAAGGACACTTAACCCCTCTTCTGCCTGCTGCTTTCCCCTCAGCCCTTGTTCCAGATGGAAAGGGAACCCTTTTGTCTATAGATGTGTTCTTTGTCCTGGGGGCCAGCTGAATAACGTTTGTGTGCCACAAAACAATGCTTCTGTTCCCCTTCCCCAGTCAAGGTGCCAGTCTGGGGCAAAGCTGGTCCAGGGTTTTATGTTTTTCCACCAGAGCAAGAAAATTCCAGAAGGACCTCACCCGCCTCCCTGGGAGTAAAAATAGTAGTAATAAATTAAACAGTTCAATCCTATACATATCTTCTCAGTACTGTAGTAAGTCTCTCAGAGTTCAGATGGATTTACTCCAGGTAAGAGTGCATAGGACTGCAATCTAAGAACTAAAAATGTTCTGCCTTTTCAAGATACTGCAAACCTCACGCTGTCTAATGGTAGGACTGTATCTGAAAGGCCAGGCGCTTACCGTAATGGTTCTGTATGCACAGCTGTCCATGGCGGCGCAGGTCAATTCTGTGTCCAGGGCAGCTGTCTACCAGCTTCATCTGGTATGCAGGCTGAGACCCTACCTGCCCGCAGACTGTCTCTCCAGAGTGGTGCATGCTCTGGTTATCTCCTGCTTAGATTACTGCAATGCACTCTACATGGGGCTACCTTTGAAGGTGACCCGGAAACTGCAACTAATTCAGAATGCGGCAGCTAGACTGGTGACTGGGAGTGGCCGCCGAGACCATATAACACTGATCCTGAAAGACCTACATTGGCTCCCAGTAGGTTTCTGAGCACAATTCAAAGTGTTGGTGCTGACCTTTAAAGCCCTAAATGGCCTTGGCCCAGTATACCTGAAGGAGCGTCTCTACCTTCATCGTTCAGCCCGGACACGGAGGTCCAGCGCTGAGGGACTTCTGGTGGTTCCCTAACTGCGAGATGTGAAGTTACAGGGAACCAGGCAGAGGGCCTTCCTGCCCTGTGGAACGCACCCCCCATGAGATGTCAAGGAAATAAACAACAATCAGACATCTGAAAGCAGCCCTGTTTAGGGAAGTTTTTAATGTTTGAAGTTTTATTCTGTTTTTAATGTTCTCTTGAAAGCTGCCCAGGGTGGCTGGGGAAAAACCAGGAATAATAATAATAATAATAATAATAATAATAATAATAATAATAAATGGGGGTGGGGGACTAGTTCCAATGGCAGTCCTCTCTCTTACACTTTACCACCTACTTCACCGGACACAATTTCTAATCCCAAAAGGGATTAAGGAATTTTGACCCTTCAGATGTGGTTGGATTCTGGAGTCCCTTTAGTCCCAGCCAGCATTTCCAGAGGTCAAGTTGTAGGCCAACAACATCTGAAGGGCTGCAGGTTGTCCGTCTCAGGCCTTCTTAAGGGGGCTCCTGATAGGAAGTGCAGCAAAGAGGTTCTGTTATTAATTTTTCTCTCTCTTTTAAAACAATCTTCAGTAATATGTAAGTTTGGTTCTTAAAATCTTGTGGCAAAAGCTTTAGTTTTCATTAGGGCATGTCTACTTGGTGGCCGTCTTTTGTTCTGACTGATTTTTAGTGTATAGGATTATATACCAAGATGAAACAGGTATTCATTGCATGGAATTTGCATATCTTTCAGTTGTATAAATTCTGCCATTGTTCTGACTCCACAGTTTCCCATGGTCTTCCCTGTGGACTATCATGAATTTTGCAGGGGGTGCCGTGCAGCTGGTGTGATGTAGACATGAAATCCTATTGTCTGTAGTCTTTAAAAAAAGGAGGCATGGAATTAGAATGTGTTGGGCAATGAGGAACAAGTGTGTCAGTCATCTGGGGAGAATGGACATTTCAGAAGTTTGGGTCTGTGTTCAAGTATGTGAGGGAGGGTTTGAGTTGAGTAATCAACTCATTCGATTTTAAGTTGCTTACATTAATTGTTGCTTCATAAGGTTATGCAAGCCTTTCCCCCCCCCTTTTTTTTGCCTGTGTTACCTATTGCATCATCACATATGTTCAAAAGTTCACTAAGATTTCAGAAAGAAATCCTTGTATAGTAGTACCGGGTCATGTGTTTTCCAAAATGTTTTCATCACCTCTTCTCTAGAGTGAAGAAGCATATGCAAAGGGCCAAAGCATATGTTCTGCATTTAACATAAATGTGAATGTAGCACCTTTTGAGGCAAATATGAAATGATTAACCCTCCTGCACCTGTAGTCCTGATCTACCTCTGTCCACAGCTGCTATTTAAACATACACACAGTTTGATTTACATTAGTGGTGTGGTAGCCACCAAGTACTGATAGTGCTGAAAGCACTAAACTAGAGTTGGGAGACCCCTGCTCCCAGCAGATGTTGTTGCACTCCCAGCTCCCATTAGCCCAAACCTGTGGCCCGTAGTCAGGAAGTTGTAGTCCAGCAACTTCTGGTGGGATGCAGGTTTCCCACACTTGGGATCATGTGGAAGGATCCCATAGCATGGATACTTCAGTTCTGGCTTTGCACAGTGAGAACTGCCTTGGGAGGGGTGATGGTGCTATGAGAAAAGGAATCACATCATCAGGTCATTCCACACGGCCTAGTTTCCCCATCATTACCCAGAGCAGTGCCATAGAGGAAGAAGAGATACAGTCGTACCTTGGTTCTTGAATGGAATCCGTTCCGGAAGTCCGTGCGACTTCTGAAAACATTCGAAAACCAAGGCGTGGCTTCCAATTCGCTGCAGGAGCTTCCTGCACTCAATCGGAAGCCGCGGAAGCCCCATCAGATGTTTGGCTTCCAAAAAACATTCGCAAACCAGAACACTCACTTTCTGGTTAGCGGCGTTTGGGTGCCAAATAATTCGAGTTGCAAGGCATTCAAGAACCAAGGTACGACTGTATTGAAGTTGTTTCCAGGCTGCTAAAGTAACATCAGAAGGGACATCAAGTGAGCAGTATGACTGCTTTATGCCCTTTGTTATCCCCAGAGCCTTAAATGTTAACTGTGTGTCATCACATAAATATGCTGCAGCGTTTAATATTTTGATTCTTTTAAATGCAGCGGTTGCCAAAGTGTACCATCCTGGGCCCTGGCAAACTCTTTTTTTAATTAACCCTTCTAAAACGAGTCTCCCCCTTCACACACATAAAGAACAGCTGAAGAGGGCTTTGGTTGCTTTCCTGTCTTGCCCCAGAGGGTTGGGAATAAGTCCAACCATAATTTCTAAATGCAATTAGACAGGAAAGTCTGAATGCAGATGTGGCACAATTCAAGGAGCATCGGTCACGCCTCTAGAAGATATGCATTAGCCGAGGCTTCTGCCCCACTTGCTGAAGTGCTGGCTCCCTTTGCAAACTGAGCGCTCTGCAATCATTCAGGATCCCTAGGGATGTACTCTTGGTTTTCTACGCTCTAGCTCTGCTTAGGAAAGAAAGCAGAGCACGTTAACCATGGGACGTTTGATAAGGACAGTTGAAACTTTTCAGGAAAATTGGTAGATAAACTGCTTAGTTCTGCTTTTTATGGGGTTTCATTAGCCTGCTTTTTTCTAGTTCTTGGAGAAGGCTAATCTTTAGAACATTCTACAGCAGACAGTGCAAACAAATATTTCTATGATGCAAGCCCAGAACCAAACAGTCAAGGTTATAGCAGTACAGATAAACTTGAAAAGTTCGCTGAGTTCTCGTATCTTGTGTGCGGCTGCTTTTCTTGGCAGTCTCAACAAAAGGGTGTACAGGATGCCATAACCTTTTGCTGTTCTGGTACAGCTCTCTAAAGGCTCTAGTCTAGCTTCCTCCACAAGCAGGTCACCAAGAGAAGTGAAACAAAGGTCACTAAGAGAAGTGAAAGATGTTCATCCTGCCCTCCCTGTTCCTAGCAGCCTCTGTCCTGCTCTGATTTTGGTGATTTGGTTCAGGAAGAAATAATTGATGTAAATAAGAAATCCACACGAGTTCTGTTTCTTTCCCTGCTTGTACATTGAGTATACCAAAGAACGGGGGGAACATAGAAGCATATATCTATATCATCTATCTCTATATCATCTATCTCTATCTCTATCTCTATCTCTATCTCTATATATCTTGTCAATTTGCATATGTGTAATAGCAGTCATCCTAATTGAACATGCATGCAATGCCTCACCAGTCAGCATGACTAGAATGAGTGATGTTTTATAGTATTAAAGTGTTGCAACATATTTTTATTTATTAGAAATAATTGTCTGTAGCCAGTGGATTTGGAGTACTCATATCTACTTTCTCCACCCTGTACAAAATCTTATGTACCTCTATCAGGGATCCTCCTTACTCCCTTTTTCTCTAAACTAAGAAGTCCAAAGGTTGCAACCCTTCCTCATAGAGGAATTTCTCCAGCCTCGTGATCATTTTGTTTGACATTTTTTTTAATCTTACCCACCTTTCCAATATCCCTTTTGAGGTGAGGCAGCCAGAACTGTGAACAGTTTTCCAAGTGCAATCACACCATAGATTTGTATGCAGGCATTTTTATTTTCAAGCCCATTCCTAATTATCCCTAACTTGGAATTAACCTTTTTATCAACTGCCACACTATGGGTCAGGTCAATGTTTTCATCAAGTTCATTTCTGTTCAGTAACTGCTAGTTTTTTTCTCTTTTACACTTACTTATATTGAATCGCATGTGCCATTCCCCCCCCCATCCACCCTGTTTAGACATATCCTTTTGCAGCTATTTGCAATCCATTTTTGTTTCAACCACACTGAGCAATTAGGTATCATCCGCAAACCTGACTGCTCACTCCTAACCCCTAACTCTAGATAGTTTATGAACAAGTTAAACAAATATACCGGTAATTTTAAGGAAGTTTTAAGGAACTATCTCATCACAGCCTGAAGAAGTAACCTACAAAGTTCACCTCATCACTCAAGGCAGAATTCACAACCTTTTCTATCCAAATAGCCAGTCACTGTCAAGAAGAACAAGACAGTCAGCCTAATTCCATAGATTCATATTCATAGATCAGTGAAAGCCACATTCTATCTCATTTAAGATGAAAACGGTTATTTTCATTTTTATAAAATGTGCCTCAAAACTCTTTTCACTTAATACCAGGGTAGTGCTTCATTTGTATTTGAAAACTGCCTACCATACAGCTTCAACTGAACAAAGTACTATAGTTTTGAATACTTCATGATGTAAAATGACAATTTTGACAGTCTTTCCATTCCTGTAAATGCCTTTGCCAACCTGGTGCCCTCCAAATGTTTCAGACTACAAATCCCATTAGTTGGCTGAGGCTCCCATTAGCTGGCTGTGAATTTTAATTCAAAACATCTGGATAGCACCATGCTGGCAAAGGCTGCTGAAAGCACTTGAACTTGAGCAATTTTAATATTGCTGAAGGGCCTGTACTATTTCCAAACAAAAATGAGATGTTGCTCATCAAGGTAATTATCTAGAGATAATTGTAATACAGTGGTACCTCGGGTTACATACGCTTCAGGTTACATACACTTCAGGTTACAGAATCCGCTAACCCAGAAATAGTGCTTCAGATTAAGAACTTTGCTTCAGGATAAAAACAGAAATTGTACTCTGGCGGCTCGGCAGCAGCAGGATGCCCCATTAGCTAAAGTGGTGCTTCAGGTTAAGAACAGTTTCAGGTTAAGAACGGACCTCCAGAACGAAGTAAGTACTTAACCTGAGGTACCACTGTATAAGGCAGGATTTACAGCTTCCAGGACCTGAACAACTGCTCAGATCTTATTTACTGCTCAGTAAGGTTTTTATGGCTCTGGCATATTCTTCATTGTACACACAACAGACACCTGGTAATTTTTAACTGCATTGTATTTCTCCTGTTTCGTAGCTTAGTTCACCTTCTGGCATTCTTGCCTTATTCTCATCCTTTGGCTCATTTCTGTCAACTAAGCAAGATATATTGTATGCAATTATACAGAATGGGTGGTAGTAACTCCTCCTGATACTTAAAACATTTATGTTGTAAGTGAATATCTACTTTTCTCTTCCCCCCCTTGCCGGTGAACACATTGGTACCAATGGCCCTTGGCATCACTATGCTTTCCAGCTTTGCAATTTCCACATTCTTGCAGAAATGTCCATCCTTTAGCACTTAAAAACTGTTCTACAGACTGCAGAACATTTTCTTTTATAGACTTACGATATTTTTGTACTACCCATTAATTATATTTCCAGGATTGTTACAAAAAGGCAATGCAAGCATTGCACTGAGTAGGTGATGGAAGCACCAGTGTCAGTGGTGGTGAAGTCTATTTTGTTAGCTCTGGTATAATGTGTGTTCTAGCAAATACATCTGTGACACACAAAGAAATATTCTAGCAACACAAAATGTGCAGACCATAGTGGGAGTGGCATAGGGGTGGTTGTTGCAGGCACAAAATTGTCAGGAGCACAACATTTCAATACCTGGTGTTGCCTGAATACAGCACTTCCATTGAAAATGTCTTCTCCAGGAAGTGACCTCTCCAGACAACAGAACAAATCTCTTTATTTTCTTATCAATGTGGCTGCAATCTCTTGGGTAATGAGGATGCTATTAGGCAATTGAATTCACATGCATACTCTGTTTCCCTCCGTCCCCCTCTATACGGCTCCGGACACTATCAACCCATGCTACGCCACTGGCAGAACAGCCTCAAAAAAGAAAGGAAGATGTGAAGGGCAGGGTGAACTCTCTAACAGTTGGGCATTGTGTTCATCCCTGCTTCTGCAGGGATCGGCTACACAATTGTGTTCCCCACAGGAAACTTGGCTGCATGGCAGATCCAGTTACACCTCTACCAGCACCACACATGTCATATATGATGCCAGAAGTGGGGCATTTGGGCATGGCTCAGGGCAAACTCCCTCATGAGCCCAACTGAGACCCATTCTAGGCTAAATTTGACCTGTTGGCCAGAAATCCCCTCCCCTCCTCACAGCTCTATCGACTTGTTATGGCATGTGCTTCCAGATGTAGTTGAAGTTCAGTAGGCTGTTGTCTATGGAAGCATATTCTGTTAAGAAACAGGTGATGTCTAAGAAGTGGCACCACTCTCTAGCAGAGCAAGTCATGTTGAATTTATCTACCATTCCCTTTCATGGGGAGTTGCCTGAGTTAAAGAAAGCCAACAGAGCAAAGAATATGTGGAAGACAAACATATACATATGTTGGTTTCCCTGCCTCTGTTTCTGCTTTAATAATCTGTCCACTGCTGGTCCACAAATTTGCTATGTGGTGGTGGGCGTGTTTGTTTTTAAGCAAAACTTAGTGGAGTTTTAAAGAGTGTTGTGTATGAATTAGTGCTGGGTATGCTACTCAAGTGGAAACAGGAGATCACTGGCTATTTGCTTAAGTTTCTTTTGTGTGTATATCTAAAATATAAAATCCCCTTTCAACATGTGTATATTCAAAGTCCCTTGTCAATAAAACTCATCTGCGTTTAAGATCCGGTTTAGTGTAATTAGCTAACTTCTTCGTGGTGCTTTTAGGTTAACTCTAGCAACACAATGGTTGATCTGGTAACCATTATATTTGTTTAACTGCTGTAAAGTAAGTTCCTAACAATAGATTCTTACACTTAAATAGCAGTGGAAGAGGACTGGTGCCCCCATCCATCATTTAGGTGTTCCCCTCCTGCTGTCTCTACTGATAGGCAGTTCTGCTGATGTTGATAGTTGGCGAAAAGAGATAAGGAAGTGGGAATGATGGATCAAAACAATCTTCTGTCCTGCCCCCGAGGAAATAAGAAAAACTCCTCTCTCAAGGAACTTCTTTGTCAAGGGTGCCAAAGATGAATTGTGTTCATGGCACACAGCAGCATTTCCTCCACTTTGATGGACTAGGATGTCTTCCTTCTGATCTGCGGCAGGACAGACTTTGCAAGGGGGGGGGGGACCTTAAAAGGCTTTACTGTCATTACCTTGCTGCCTTCAGTGCAAGCTTTGGAGTATACCCCTAGGTCAAGCAGTGGCTGCTCAAAGTTGTTGCCCCATGGACCTGATTCCAAGGAGCATTCCTGAGCACTTGCTGTTCGAGGCTTCTTTAGAAGCACTGAGTTCTTTACTTCTTGAAAAGCAGAAAACATTACTCTTTGGAGTGTGTGATTATGATCCTGAAATATGGACGGCTTTTCTTGTAAAACAGTATTGTGCTCCAGGTAAATTCAAATTTCCCCCCTTATCAGCATTTGGCTGTGGCTGACCAAAGAACAGGGAGGAAACAACACCAAAGCAAAATCAGTTATGGAGCTGAGTTCAAGTTACCCAGGTTGCAATTGTATGACCTGGAGTAAGTATAGGAAGGTTTGATATAGCTGTAAAATAAATTAAAACTGAGAATTTTTTAAAAAAGTAATATTTAGATTTTTTTCTCATCAGAGGTAGAGCTTAGCTAAAGTGCAGATTCTTCTCGGAAAACCACAAGAAATTGCTTCTGTTGAGCTGACCTCCCATTCACCTCCTGCTAGTTCTGAAACACATACAGTACTCCTGCACTCTTCATCCCAAGTACACTGTTTCTGTTTTCAATTGCACACTTCCCAATTTAATGAGAACAATCTCTAGGATGTGTTCAGTGTACGCTCTTCAGATATATACAAAAAGAACATTGATAACTTTGTTGTTGAATCTTGTGTTGCTGCAGGCCACTTGGAATCTTTCCCTAACACTCTCTTATTCTCAACATTTACTCTATAAAAAGCAGGTTTGCTTTATATTAGTGAGGAGCCTGAAATCATGGAAATGTACCTGTTGAATCAAAAACATTTGAAAGTAGCACATTTTAAATAAGCGCTGTTTTCTTTAACAATTAAACTTTTAAAAAGTACTGTATATGCATTATGGAAATAGGAAAGGGTAGCATGATCTTGCTGCGCTTGATTTTCTCCACCTTTCAACTTCGATAGGCAAGCACTAAATGCCATGCGAGTAGGTTCACTTTGGTAGGCCCTTAATTGCATTTGAAGTATATTGGCTTGACCAACTTGTCTGAAAGCTTCAGATACAAATTTTGTCCTGTGAAGAATAAAACTATACCGTATTTTTTCCCCAGTTTTTCTCTTCTATCTTATCCATCAACAACTAATTATATTGATTTAAAAATTCTAGTTTCGAGTCTTGTTTTTGGGCTTAGACACAGAAACATAGTAACTGAATGAGCAGACATACAGATCCCCCAGTTTCTGGGTTCATCTATCAGCTGACTTTCTGTCTAGATGTCTAAAGGTAGAAGGTGATTACATCATTACTGTAACAACTGCTTCTTTTTTCTGTTGCTTCTCTTTCTCTGCCCCAGGTTCTAGACCCTGTTTCCATAACAAACATAAATCTGGAACCTGGGATGTAGGGGAAATGCACTTGTTTTCGGCCCACATCTGGCATGTGGAATCTGGAGCCAGAAACAGAGCTAGAGCTGAAGCAGAAAGAGCTGGAGATTAACAGTTCCCTTTGGAGCTCACTAACCCAGTGAAGGTCCAGAGGAGACTAAGGCTATGTACACATTGCTGTTTACTCTGGCTTGAGTGGGCTCCCACCAACTGGCATGTGAAGTCATGCACACATGACGATATCCGCAATCCATATCTATCCTGTAGTATCTTGTTTGATACATTTCCCCACTAAACCAGCTGTGTTATCCCATTTGAAAACAGAAGGCACAGTTAAGCTGAAGTGTAGACATTTCAGAGAGCCATAGCACATGCACAGCTGACAGCTTCATTGAATTGGGGTTTGAGGGTTGCAGGGGCAGGAAAACAAACACATCATACAGATTGGGTGAATATATCCCCCACTGTGTTTACAGCAATGTAAAAATGAGTATTGAGCCGTAGCACCGGGGGTGGGGTGACCTCACTGTATCTTAGCCTCAGAGCCTCCTTTATATGGTCCTCTCCTGGACTGCTGGCTCAGGATGCAGTCAGTCGGGCTTTTTGTGCAATGCAAGAAGAGGATATGGAGTTTCCACCTACAAGATCCCTAAGTGAACCCTTCTTCCATATCTCAAGTTTGCTGGACACAAGGAAGGGTCTCTTCCACAGAAGTGCCCTGGTGTGGATTTTATATATTTGAGATATAAAATCTGCTTGTTTCTTTTTAGGCACCAGGTTAAGATGTTGTTGTTTTTAAGTGAGTCTGCTGACCTGAGTGGTGGCTGAAAGTTCTGGCTCTTTTATTCTTATTCCAGTTTATTGCTGCTGTTTTGTTCTCAGGTGCTGCTGTTTTTATTGACTACTGTTGTTGGCTAGTGTGTCCACTATGTGCTTTTATATTCAGATTGTGAGCTACCAGGATTGCCTGTCATGGACAGAAAGCTGAGATAAATGTGTGAATAAACTTTCCCTGATCAGTGTTGTATATAAACCAACTTTTGGTTTAGCTTGCTTGTGTACAGAGCTGTCTCAACAGGGCCCGACCTTCCGAAAGGCAAACTGGGGCAATTGCCTCATGTGGCAGGGGTTGAGCCCCAGAAAATTAGTGCTCCCCAAGTCCCACATTTCCTTCCTGAAAGCTGCAGTTGCTGTGGATTCTGTGCAGGGCTGTTGCTATCTCAGAATTATTTAGGCAGAGGGATTGTGTGCTATGCAGAAGTTTATTTGTATGTGCTTTAAAGCAAACAAAAAACATTCGGATATGAGAAATTAAAAAATAGGTGGAAAGTTATTTCCTGTTGTCTTAAAAATGTTGTTTTGGACTTCAGCTGCTGCTGTTGCTGCTACAATTTGTTCTTGTTGGTGTATGGTATGTGTTGTATTTCTTGCATCATGAAGTACTGTACACCACTCCGAGCACCGAGGCTGAAAAGCAACTAAGAAATGTATTACCGTATTTTTTGCTCCATAAGACTCACTTTTTCCCTCCTAAAAACTAAGGGGAAATGTGTGTGCGTCTTATGGAGTGAATGCAGGCTGCGCAGCTATTACAGAAGCCAAAACAGCAAGAGGGATTGCTGCTTTCACTGTGCAGCGATCCCTTTTGCTGTTCTGGCTTCTGAGATTCAGAATATTTTTTTTCTTGTTTTTCTCCTCCAAAAACTAGGTGCGTCTTGTGGTCTGGTGCATCTTATAGAGCGAAAAATATGGTAATAAGCAAACAGTAAATAAAAACCTGCTATTTCAATAAATCTTGGCCTGAATATCAATGGTGTCACTGAATAAAGGGGAGTCATCTTAAAAATGGGCTAGAGTTTTAATGCATATGCATCTTTGAAAAAAATCATTTGTGGCTGCTTCCTACAGGGAGAATGGTGATTGACTGTGATCTGCTGACTGCATTCTGAATTCATGGAGAACAGGTTACTGAACACACTACTGTTTCCCAAGCAAATACAGAGAGAATGCTGGCATGGGCAAGGTTGTGTTGACCTTACCTAGAGGTCTGTCCACTGACTGACATGTTTCAAAGGTTAAACTAACTGTGGTAGAAATGTAGTCAGTCGCGCACTGGCATTTTTCCAAACCACACTGCAGCGTGCAATATCCAGGAGTGCTCTCTTTGGCAGGGGCCTCCTACCATTGCCTTCCTGCTTTCTACTTTTTCACTTTAAAAAATGGGTGTCAGTTGTACCAGGGACAAATTGAGCAGAAAAAGAGAGAAGAGGGAGCTGTACTCACCAAAGGACACACAAATAGCATTTTTAAAATCTCCCTCCACTTTCAATTTTATTATTATTATTTTATTTCACTAATCCTCTTGCCCCCCAATTTTTGTGTGTGCTGCCAGTGAAAGACTTTGGCATAAGGGCCCCCGCCCCAAGCAGCTGCATCTGGATTCATTGACTGGGTAACCCTGTGGTCCTCCCAGAACTTTTAGTACTGAAGTGGCTCAGGAAGAGAACATGAGAGTTGGATTTGCAACAGCCTGGGATTTCCCATTGTGTAGTGGGGTTCATGTTCTCCGTTGGGGCGCCTATAAGCAGTGGTGTGTGTTTTCAGGAATGTTGAATTAAGAAAAAATTGATGAGATTGTGACCCGATTTAGCACATTTATTAAGCTTATGTTCAGTCAACAAAAGCTAAAAAAAGAAGAGGTACACTATTATTATTATTATTATTATTTATTTTAAAAATACCTTTCAAGGTTTGTCTTATCGTGAAGAGTACTTGAACGAAAATATTTATTGGGGGGGAGCACCAAAAAAGCAAACATAATGGGGTTTAAATACTGTATTTATATTTCAATAATAATAATAATAATAATATAATTTATTATTTATACCCCACCCATCTGGCTGAGTTTCCCCAGCCACAAGTTCAAAGCTTTATAGGGGAAACATTTTTATCAGAACACTTGTGTATATATATTCAGACGTAACAACTTCATAGCATAAGTTTGCCTTGCATTGTTTACATTTTAAAGCAGAAAAAAATGAAGATATTGGTAACTGTAAATGCCCTCACTTTAGTGTGGGTATGTAGCTTTTTTGAGGTAGTGCGTGAAAAAATTAAATGCTGCTTTGGGTAGCTTTCAGTTTGGCTGGAGTTACGTTAATAATTAATTGTATAGAATGGTGCTTGCAAGCTTTCTGAGAAGGCAAGGGTTAAACTATGTGCTGCTCTTATATTTGTTCTGAGGCCTTTTTTGTGCAACGTGCCCTTTCTCCATCATGCTGCAGGTGTGCTGTGACTGTCTGCAAAGTTAGTAAGAAGGCTATACTCCATGGTGGAGATAAAGAGTTAGAACAGTTTTGGTGTCCATTGAGTTAAGAGGGAGAGAATTTTCACTCTTTTGCTAGTGTAGTAATGATTTTTGTTTTATCATTTGCTGAATTTGTATTTCTTCTGAAGGAGCAGGTGCTTGGCTTGACTTCTTTGTTACTAGAAGTCCAAGTGTCCTCTGTGGCTAGGAGTGCCTTTAATGAGCTTCATCTGGCTCTCTATTTACGGCCATTCCTAGATGGGGATATCCTGACCACTGTAGTCCACGCATTGGTCACATGGAAGCTAGATTACTATATTGAGCTCTGGCCTCTATGGCTGCCATTGAGTCTGTTTCAGAAGCTCCAGCTGGTGCAAAATGAGGCAGTCAGACTGCTGATGGCAGCTTCTGGTCAAGAACATGTGACACCATTGTTAAAAACAGCTGTGCTGGCTGCCTAATAATACAGACCCAGGTTGAAGGTTCTTGTATTAAATTTCTAAAGCCCCGAACAACTTAGGTCCAGGGTACTTCTGGAGCCTCCTGATTCCTTATATTCCAGCTTGATCCCTGAGATCATATGCAGGAGTGTCATTGGTCACCTGAGTTGGTGAGGCTCATTTGACAACAGCAAAAACTGAACCTTTACTGTCATTGGCCCAGTCCTGTGGAATAGATTCAGCAGGTGCCTTCTGTGCCAACTTTTAAATGCCTGCTGAAAACTTTTCTATTCCAACAGGTCTACACAGGCAAGTATGAGTACATCCTTCCACAATGGTTAATTGATGCCTATTTTAAACCTTTTACGGTTTTCATAGCATGTTTGTATTTTATTGCATTTTATTGTATTGCTTTACATTTTGTTTTACTTATTTAAAAATATTGATATATTTTAATGATGCATTATATAAACAAACAAACAAACCAACAAACCAGTCATGTGTAAAATTGTGTTTTATTGTAGCTTCCAGTAGCTGATACCTTTTGAACAGGATACCTAAGGAGAGCTTAGGGCTTATAAACTTCAGTGGTGCAATTAAAATATTAATGTGTGTCAAAGCAGGCATGTTAGGTCATGTTTACACAAACTGATGGTTGAGAAGCACTGTGAGCCACAGGAAGGCAGCAGCAGCAGCAATTGGCTCTGGAGGCAGCCCTGTTTCATAAATCAAGCCTGAGGCAACCGGGATAGCACTTGGCTGCACCCACTTACTCCGTTGATAGACCTTTGGCAGTTCCTGAGTGCCAGCTCTCTCCTGAGCACTGCCTGCTTTACTGTGTCAACAGCTAAGGCCAGAGCCAGCTGTGCAAGTCTAGAGAGTCGGTAAACACTGGATGGTTATAGAAAGCATAACAATTGGCTGCTGTTGTCCAAACCTGAGATTGTGGTTAAAGATCTTACATTCTTAAGCAAGATCTGAAACCATAGGATGAACCTTGGGTTACAGAGTAGAGGACTGACCTGCTGGGAGCCTGAAGGCCCTGCTTCTCTCCATTTGGCTTGTGGCGGGGCCTCACAGGCTCCATAAAGGACTGCGACTGCTGCTGCTGCTGCTGGGCAGAGAGGGCTCGTTGTTGTTTTTTTAATTGCTTTTGTTTTTTTATCTATGTCATTTTAAATTGTGATTGATATTAATGCTGTATTCTTAGTTTTAGATTTTATGATTTACGTATGTGGAAATTGTTTTCCATTTGGTTGTGTACTTTTTGATGTGTTTTAGTTATCGCTTATGACTTTTGTTATGTTGATAATTATGTAAATCTTGTAATGTTGTAAGCTGCCCTGAGCATTGTTTTAAATATGGAAAGGCGATATACAAATAAAATGATGATGGTGAAAAATGATGATGATCTGGTTCAGACAACATGCTTAGGCAAACCTTGGTTTAGCTGCCATGCATAATGAACCAGGGAGGCGCAAAGTGGGTAAGAGCTCCTATCTGGGGAAATGGCCCCTTTACACAGGCCCAGTAAGCCATAGTTTAGCTTACCATGATGTGTTTACCAGGCCACAGAATGCAACAATTTTACAACAAAATAATGTCAAAAGCCATTTGCTGTCTGAGAGGAGAATGAATTGTTTTGAACCTTATTGATATTTCAGTAGCTGTAACAAGGCACTAAGGTACCCGGACTAAGCAATAACAGATTCTTAGAGGCCATACATGGTTGTCAAGTTAGATCAGGCTACAGCAAGAGCTTTCCAAATTGTCTGTTGTGACACGTTAGTGTGTCGGCTGCAGTGTGAAGATGTGTCGGACGAACGTTCCCCACACTCTTCCTGGGGCTGGAAAGGGTTAGGTTAACTTCTGGTTTGCTAGTAAAGCTGAATTACTGTGTCGCTAAATGATGCAAAACTGAATTACTGTATCGTGAAATGATGCACGTCCAAAAAGTGTGTCACCAACTTGAAAAGTTTGACTTTGAATTGAAGGAAGTTTCTCTTCCTTGCTTTAGATATGGAATACAGTATTTTTTCTTCACTACCTGCCGTTCCCCCGCCACCAGCCCAGCAAAAATGGCACTCTCAACACAGTGGGTGGTTCTGCAGTTAAGGTTGATATTACTTTTGGAACAATTGCTTCCAAGCTAAGGTGAGCACCAGCAAACATTGCCAGCAAACATCTGAAAGGGAAGGTTGCTGGTGCTAACAGCATAAACAATTATATTGTCTTGGCGTCCATTTCTGCCCCACAACCAGTTGTATCTCTGAATATTAGGACAGCTTGTATTTCATATTGTAAGAAATGTGGGTTGGATATATAGTATGGGCATATAGATGCAAAATATTTATGCTTGTCTATTTTTATCCCGCAAATTAAATTAAAAGCAGATCCACCTTCCTCTAAGGATGTTAGCAGTTGAGTTCAGCTGTTGTAGTCCTATGTATTGATTTTGGTTTAGCTATTTAGAAAAATCCAATTCTATATTAAGAAATCCTGAACTAACTTTTTAAGAAAAAGATTTCTATATGCTTAAAATAATTTACCTAAGAGTAGACATCATTGAACTGATTGGTACTTACGCAAGGAATAACACAAGAGATCCAGGAAGCTGCCTTTATACTGAATCAGACCCCTGGTTCATCTAGCTCAGTATTGTCTGCAGAAGGCTCTATGCTGATTGCCAATAACCTTATCTGTAGATATCAGGGATTTTCCTTGGAGTTGAATGTAGGGCCGGCTCACACATGAGGCAAGATGAGGCACCTGTCTCGGGTGGCAGGATTCATAGGGGCAGCAGAGCTGTTCTCTGAGGAATGCATTGCCTGCTGCTGCTGCTGCCTTTACAGCAGCCTTTCAGCGGATAGGAGGCATTGCTGGTCTCTTCCCACCCTTGTTCCCCGTGTAGATCTTTAGTTCTACCTCATTCCTGATATAGATCTTCAGTCACCCCATCTTCCCTGGAAGGGGAGTGTCATTTTATGTTTCACCTTGGGCAGAAACTGTCTTTGACTGGCCCTGCTTGCATGCCAAGCATGTGTTCTACCATTGAGTTATGGCTGCTTCCTCAAGTTACTTCTTTAGGAACACACTGTTAGAGTTTAATTGCTTTTAATTAGTTTAACAGGAATAGGTGATTTATGTCCTTGTGGCAATTTTTTAAAGCCCAAAACAAAATCTATCTCAAGTTTCCCTGGGGGTGAAATGCAAAATTATACATTCTATTGCAAATATTGCTGACTTCTAAAACATTAATTCCTAATGTGAGTGAATTTGCCAAAATCTTGCAAGATCTCTCGTGCTGCATGACCTCTCACAAGATTTGAGCAAGATAGCTCTGGAAATTGGTGCCAACCCTGCTTCTGGCAGCAGGAGCAGAAGGGCAGGTGGGGCTTGTGGGCCTTATGGGCTTCCACCACCAGAGGCACCTGCTTCACCCCACTTCCACTTCATGGGTAGGTTGGCCCTGATTGCTACATAAATTATTACTACACCCTAAGGCAGTGTTTTCCAACCTGTGTGCCGTGACCCACAAATGAGTTGTGAAGCCTGTTCAAGTGGGTCATTGGCTTTATAAGTAAACCCAAAATAATTATAACTTTTAGTCCTTAACTGGTATGGTGAATACCTCTGACAGCTTTTGTAGGCGTGCTATAATGCTTGTTAAAGGTAAAGGTAAAGGGACCCCTGGCCATTAGGTCCAGTCGTGACCGACTCTGGGGTTGCGGCGCTCATCTTGCTTTATTGGCCAAGGGAGCCGGCGTACAGCTTCCGGGTCATGTGGCCAGCATGACTAAGCCACTTCTGGCAAACCAGAGCAGCGCATGGAAATGCCATTTACCTTCCCGCCGGAGCGGTACCTATTTATTTACTTGCACTTTGACGTGCTTTCGAACTGCTAGGTTGGCAGGAGCAGGGACTGAACAACAGGAGCTCACCCCGTTGTGGGGATTCGAACTGCCGACCTTCTGATTGGCAAGTCCTAGGCTCTGTGGTTTAACCCACAGCGCCACCCGCGTCCCTTGTTAGGAGAGCCCTATTTCTTCTCACAGAGCTACAATTCCCAGAGTTCCCTGGGAAGAGAGGTTGTTAAACCCCTCTGGGAATTGTAGCTCTGTGAGGGGAAATAGGGCTCTCCTAACAACTCTACGAACCTTTCACAAACTACACACTTGTGTCACCATACGTTTTTACAATATGTTTTATAATATATTTTATCGCTTATAAAGTAATATTCTGAAAACAGACAGTTGGTGTTCTTGCATTACCATCAGCAAAACGATGAAGAGGTCCACATGAATAGTGGTCTGGAGCAAATGTTTGCCATTAAAATGTATGGAACTGATGGCAGCCAAAGACCTAAGGTCTGCATTTCTAGCGACAATAACTCTTATGGGTCACACCACAACAAGCCATTTTGGTTATGTCAAAAAGGCTGGGAGCCACTGTACTGGAAGAAGCAAAGATCACCACTGTTGAAGCAATGATTCTTCAACATCAACTTCGTTGGACTGGTCATGTTGTGCGGATGCATGATCATCTTCCAAAGCAACTACTCTATTTCAAACTTAAAAATGGAAAGCGTAATGCTTGTGGTCAACAAAAGAGGTTTAAAGACTGTCTCAAGGCAAATCTATCTATCTATCTATCATCTATCTATCATCTATCATCTATATCTATATCTATCTATCTATCTATCAATCATCTATCTATCTATCTATCTATCTATCTAGTAGTATAAACACTGACAACTGGGAAACACTGGCTGTGAGCGCTCCAGTTGGAGAACAGCCTTTACCAAATGTGTCATGGGCTTTGAAGACACTTGAACTCAGGACACAAGGGAGAAATGTGCTAAGGCACGCTTGACAAATCCACACTGTGCTAAACTTCCACCTGGAAACCAATGTCCCCACCGTGGAAGGACGTGTGGATCCAGAACTGGCCTCCACAGTCACTTACAGACTCATTGTTAAAACCGTGTTTATGGAAGACAATCTTACTCGGCTGCGAGGGATCACCAAAGAAGAAGGCTTGGTTAAGCATGCTTGATTTCTGTAGGAGTCAAACATAAATGCCCCATGAATGGTAGAAGGATAATCTGCTTATATAACAACAACCAGTGTTATTAACTTATACTGTAAGACGGCAAAAGGTTTATTTGTGAGACTTGTAAATCACCTCATTCTGGAACTGCACAGTTGAGTATCAGACAGTAAATTGCAATGAGCTGGACAGCAAATCTTAAAATCATTACAGGTCTTTAAATTGTCACAAAGTTTAAAGGGGAAAGGGACCAAATTGCCTGGTAAATTGGATGCAGTAAAGAAAGTGTTACCTCCAGTAATGTCTCATGAGTCTTGGTGTCATCACAGTTTCATTGCTTCTAATGCTGCACAGTAAATGTGCGCTGGGTTAATGAAGATCATTTCTTGATGTGTCAGAATGACCCCTTTGTTCCCAATTTTATTCTTTTGTTGCCAGCACCTAATCTGTTTTTGTATTATCAGATTCAGGGATCTCACAATGCTAATTCTAGCAATGGTATTTATCTGGAATGTTGCCTTTTGTTTACTAGTTTTACCAGGCCCCCAGTGCTTTTCTTTGGTCATCTGGTATCTCCCACTAATGTGATTTGTGCTCCTGGGCTCTGCAGGTTGTCATGAGCTTTTATTAGGGAATTAGACCAGGGCCTGCCACCCTAGTCGCTGGTGAATCTGCAGGATAGCTTTTTGTGTGTTTTCTTTTCTTTGCTACCTTCATTTTGAAAAACATGAACTTAAACGTTGTGTGTTCCTTCTCATTGTGTTTGATTCTCAACTCTTTAGAATTTATTAGCCAAAAGGCATCCCTCTAAAATTGAGGAAATTTCCACAGCACCAGAGTTTATGTGGTTCTGACTCTGAGCTATTGTTCCTACAAGTTGGGGCACTTTTCCTGTATAGAGATTTGTCATTGTTTTGACAATCTTGTTTTATATGTAATTACACTGCACATTCGCAATCAATAGGATTTTTTCCCTTTCAAAAATTAGGACCCTTGTCAGGCTGTGGCTTGCTGAAATAAGGGACATTGGTTGTGAAATGTGGTCTTTTTAAAAGAAGGCGAATGTAGCAATCCAGTTTGAAAATAATCTTGAGAATAATCAGCCATTCAAAGCACTTTTACAGCAAAATTGATAAAATGAATCATTTTACTCTTTTTATTGATGCCAGTTTGGTGTTTTTAGCAGTGGCAAACTTTGAATTTGACTCTTGTGACCTTTGGATCACATACTGAAGCTGCAATCCTGTGTACTAAGGAGTAAGACCACTGAACACACTAGGAATTACTTTTGTCTAATGCAAAACTGATTCAAACTGTGTTTACTTGAAAGCAAATTCTATTGAAATCAGTGGGTCTTACTTCCAGGTTAAGGTGGTTCAAGAGTTGGGGGGGGGGGTAATTACAGCAAAGTGGTGGCTTCAGTGAAAATAAACGTTAAGGTTTGCTGTTGCTTGTTTTAATTCTCAAATTGGAAAGAATGTAACTTTGATATTCACTGTATTTACTGGGCATCATCATTAATCACTAGAGCTAGATTTTGGTCAAACCACAGTGCTTTGCTTTGAAAATCACTCTAAAGAATGCAGTTACAGTAGGTATCTGATAATATGGGTAAGACATATAAATAGAGTTGTTGTGCCCTGACAGCTGTTTAAGAAGATGCCTGCGGTGCATAAAATTTCCATTTCCCTTGAAATTGTATGTGCATCTTAGCAAAAATTTGAAATGCATTCTGTGCATTGCCTAGTATAGGGCATGTTGTTAGTTTAAGTGACTTTGTATGTACTAAAAATCAGATTCATTCTAGGGTATAATTAGTGCTTTTTTTCTTAAAGAAATGTTTAGGGGTACTCTCATTTTCCTACTCATATTGAAATACTGCCCCTCAATGAGGCCAAACTTAGATTCACAAAATGTTTAGGGGTATGCATACCCCAAAAGCACTGGGGGTCACGAAGAGTCGGACACGACTAAATGACTAAACAAGAACAACATAATATGTAGGACATGGAAAGAATCTGTTCTCACGTATACAAATGTTACACAATTTTAATTCCATGGGTTTCCAGTGCTTAATTAGGAACATTCTGGTTTACAAATAGCTCTTAATTGTAGATTAGATTTAAAGAGACAAATTGTGCAAGACTCTAGTCTGGAACTTTTCTTTGAAACAAAATGGGTTATATACAAAGACTGTTTCTCTCTCTCTCTCTCTCTCTTTTTTTTCTTTTCCAAAGTTGGCAGACTTTACAGCTCTGACCAGAGGCCAAAAGGAAGATAAATGACACCAAACCCTCTTGTATTTTTGCAATGTTTTAAACCCTGGGGTTTAGCTGAAGGGACTTAAGGAGTTTTTGAAGTGCAAATAGGTTGGTGAAGGGAAAGCCCTTTCAGAGTTTCATTTTGATGGATTTTTTTCCTGGGTGGATTTTTTGGCACTGACTGTGATCTGGAAAGCTACAGGGTGTTTTTATTTTGTTTTTGATCAACCATGCAATAAGAACTTGCCATGGGGTGTACTTTTTCTGCATTCATATTGATCCTATTGTGTTTAAAAGTAGTTAATTTAATGGGCTGTTGTTGGGTGTGTGTGGTTTTTTTTTAAAAAAACCCACCAAATAAGACATCGGTTAATAGAAGTTGTCGTTTCAAGGTCATGTTCCAGTTCTGGCAACTTCTTTTTTGAATAAAAGGTTCCTGTAGAATAAAGAAATGAGTTTGGATCAGCCTGCTGATTGTGCCTTCTTTGGCTGTGGGGATAATTAATCAATATCCATGTTTTGAATATATGTGGAGAAGCTGTTGCAAATGCAATAAAATACTATGAACACCAGAAACAGGATGATACAGTGGGCACCAAAGAAATGGGAAACTTTAATCAGGACAAAACTAACTTTAAGCCGAGTTGTTTGTTAGAATAGCATAGTAAAATATCACGCCATTGTTGACCTTATAACAAAATAGATACTAACATCTTTCTTTTTTTAAAAAAAAGATACCCATGTTAATTGTAGACTTCTGTGATATTGAGGAAAAGGCACTTGCGGATAGAGTAGTACATAATTTCTTAAAGGTTCGTAAGTTAACATTATCCTTAATGTGGGACTTCAAAGGTGCACCCTGAACTATGTGCAAGAAACGGCTGACCCATTCTCTTCAATGTCAATGATTACTAAGTCCTGTATAGTCTGCAGAGTATTCCTTGATATCAAAGGAAATGAGGAAGTCTCAGCTTTCCATAGAGCATCATGTGCACACCAAAGTCCCCCAGGAGGAATGAACAAATGTGTCCCTTTTCAGTTCTCGAAGTTGCTCATTTTTCAGTCTTAAATTTTGCAACAAGGTGGAATTTATTTGTTTTTTTAAAAATCATCATGAAAATCCATCAACATTTTAGTACAAATTTATCCGTAAACATGTGCAAAAATCTGCACATTTTATATGCAGTTTTGACTAATATGCATTTTTTAAAGCAATAAGTTAATGTATGTTGTTTTCACTAACATACACATTTGTATGCACACTTCACCCTGGACGTTGCTTTTTGTACACATTACATGGCTGGAAAGCTGCATTGCAAAGTTCAGAGAAATGTGAATTTCCAAGACTGGCTGTGTTTCAGTTCAAATATTCTTTCAAACAGTGTGAAATGTGAACTGAGTCAAATTTCTTCTCTCCCCCCCCCCCCCCGCCTGCAGAGATAGTAGTGTATGACTTAACTGGAAAGCAATGGTAACTGCCGACTAAAATGCAAATAACATAATTTATGTTTTGAAGAATTCTGTGCACACTAATAGGGCACATAGGGGAAGCTACTTCCATGCAAATGTGCATAGGATTATGTTGTACAGTGTACGGTTTTAAATCTGTTTTAAAATATTAAACCACCATAGCTGGTCAGAGGGGTTTTTTTTGGGGGGGGGGTTCTGTTTCAGAACCTCTCCTGTTTCAAAGAGTGTCTAATTAAATATTTGTTGCCTGGGAAAGTTAATTTAAAGGCTTCTCACTTGCCTGGAGAAACTTAATTTAGCCTGGGTCTCTTGCTACTGATACTGAGTGTTTACTATGCCTCTGTTGTCATGAAACAACCCTAAAGTTTTCTACCTATGTTGGATCATGATAATACATAAAAGGTGGACTTTTTAGACCAAGAAGTGCTAATCTGCTGTGACTACTTTCAGAAGGAAGCTGAACCAGTCTCTCTACTTACCCATATAATTACTGGCAAACTTCAGCTTCAACCTAATCACATTTACTAGGGGAAAAATCTCATTGAACCTCATACTTACTTCTGAGTAAACTTGCTCTGCATGGCAGTCTAATCTGAACATGTCAGTAACTGGCCAGTGACCACTTAGTTTCTACAATTTCTCTGGATTAATCTAAAATGTTTGGATATTTGCACTCTGTCAACCAAAGGCTGCCTTGTTTATTTTAAGGGAACAAAACAAATTCCTTCCAGTAGCACCTTAAAAGACCAACTAAGTCAGTTCTTGGTATGAGCTACCTATCTGTTAAGAGAACAAGTTCTTCTACCTCTGCTTTTGAAGGATGCCATGCTATCTCTGCATGGGAAGCAGGCCTACAAAGGTCTATATAGCACATAATTGGACATAATTTGCTAATTCCTCTGTTGGTGCATATATAAGGGGAGGGGAACTCGCTCAAAATACTTAGTGATATTTAACTCCCTAGTATTGCTTGAAGCCTTGATTGAAGCAGGGGCCCCTTCCTGATATCAATAGGCAGGGAACTGCAAAGTGTAGGTGCTGCCAGGCTAAAAGATGAAATATGGAGATCATGTCTTGCATGTCTTTCTTTGCTTATTTAGTCCTTACCTGGTTGGTCCAATTCCTTAGTGTTCAGTGTTCAATGACTCAATTAAGTAGTTGTATATGTTAGCATATGTTACTGATATATGCTTCCTTGGTTTTTTTTGCTGATATTATTTTCTCTCTCTTTTGGAAAGTTTAATAAAAATTCATTTAAAAATTACAGTTTTCATAATACCCTCCACTCCTACTTTACTTTGCAATTCCCTTAAGTTGCAGATGTTTTTGATCCCCAAAACATTTGCTGTTATACTTGTTCTTTATAAGGCTTGGAATGAAAGAAATCTTTAAATTTAGTGGCTGCATTGAGATGTAATAAAAATTAGCATCAAGTGTGCCTCAGATTAATGCAAGCCACCCTTCCCTCTTCAGGATGCAAGGAGGAGACTGGAAGTTTCTGTTTCTCTTTTAGATTAACCACAGTTTATCATATCATCTGGACCCTAAACTATGGTTAATCTTAACTATAGTTTGTTGAGACAAGACAGCTTCATAACTAATACTTTGAAATTTGCTTACTTGAACACACTGCATTTTGTTGAGCTCTGGATGTCATGATAAACTACGTGCAGCTAATCTATGTTGGGGGGAGGAGACTTCCAAACTCCCTCATAGGAGCACTGGCAGGGGAGGAAGAGTTAACAAGCCTATGGTTTAGCTTTATGTCTGAAGAAGGCTAATATTTGACCATGTGTTTAGGGCTCTTACTTTGCTTTCTGTTTGTAACTCATTAGGGACTTAACTAATGCATATGGTGCCAAATGGTATGTTGGAATCACACAAATGTATAATTCATTAAAAATGTTGGACCAATTGATCCATTCCTTTCAACAATACTGTTTTCCCCTTGTTTCCTCATTATAATCAATATTGATTTTTTTCCCTTTGTTGTTTTGAGGAGTAAGTAACCCTGTTATCTAGCAAAGGTTGTTCTGCACTTATAATTTGATTGGGAGGAAATAAAATTTACCCTTTCCCTAGAAAGAAATGAGTACTTTCAGTCCATAGTTTTCCCTTAGTAGAGAGGAATGACTGTTTTCATATGTGGCGTCTCATTAGTTTGTTGCTGGGAGATCTTAATATGACCTTCCTTTGTTAGAGAAGTGATTTATAGCTATTCACAGCATCCTTTTCTTTCTTTTATCTTTCTTTTTTGCATCCCAAGCTACACATTGTGTAATGACTAATTGCACTTATGAGTAAACGTTTAAAGACTAGAGTGAATGTACATGGTATGATTATGTTCTGGGTCTGCTGTTGTCCCTTTAATTTCAAACAAACAAACAAACAAATCTGCTCTAAAATGTCAGCTGAACCATACTGCAAATGTATTTAAGAGTTCTAGCTCTTAAATAAAAATAAATTTTATTTTAAAGTTTGGGTTTTTTACTATTAATCTCCATACTTTGTGTGCATATTAGTAAATACACATCATTCTCCATTACTTCTTGCACTGAAACAAAGTGATTACCTGAAAATGTGTATTTGGGTTCCTATTGAGGTTGTCCTCTTTTTAAAAGTGCAGTTCACAGAGTGGATGAATTGCATGGGTCTCAGCCTTTAGCTTATAAACTGCACAACATAAGTGTATGAAAAATGCAAAGTTCGTTAATAAATATTATTTTTTTAAAAAATGCAAATTTCGAAAGTGTCATTCAAATTATTACTAAATTGTTTTCTCTGTAACTGCTTTTCTTGTTTCACATCTGAGAGGTTTACGATGTGGCAACCCTCAGAAGAACGCAGTGTTAAGGTTGCTGTTGTATTTCTCCCTTGAGTTCCTAGAGGTGATGTTATCTTTTGTTCGTGCAGCAGTATGGTCATTTCTAAGAGCATCTGTCACTTGAGGATGTATAAGATGGATGAGTCTCAAGTGGACTGCTAGTTGAAGCAAATGGTGAAAATAAGAAAAGACAAAGGGGCTGGAGGCTTTCAGAGCAGGCAGGCAACAAGGAAGCACAGTTAGGAAGGAAGGCAGTACCAAAAGAAAGCACCAAGATGGATCATATGTTGTCATCAAGACTTTTTAGTAGGTGTAAGAATCAGAGCTGGTCATCAAAATCATGGTAAAAAACATCTCATCAGCTTTTTTATTTGTATTTTGCCATCAGCAGGAGAGTCAGAACGGTGATTGTCTCTCTGTATAGGAAAATAGCCTCTTTATTCTGTAGCACTGAAACAGCATGGTATTTTTTAATGTTGTGTTTTGTTCATGTGTGATATGCATTAGGCCATACTCTTCAAGCCCTTTCCAAAAAAAAAAAAAAAAAAAAAAAAAGGAAAGAAAGAGCCCAGACAGCTCTACTTCGTGGTTCAAACTGTTGTTGCCTGATTTTCTTCCTTCCTCGTGAAAAAAGCGATCGGGTTTTGTTAGTTGCTTAGTTTAATAGGAAGTTTTGCCTGATTATATCATTAGCACTCGTGCTTTCAGAAGAATGAAAGCATTTAAATTGTAAACATTTGGAATTACTCCCCGTTGTTTCAATTCAAAAGCTAGCTCCATGATTTCTTAGTGAAGCTTAATTGTGTTTGATATGTCTTACGGAATGAAAATGATTTTATTTTATTTTTTTAACTGCTGATGCTGAAGCTGTCTCATAAGAGCAGACTTATACAGATGAGAGTGCTCTTCTACTTTTGACAAGCTTTCAGAGGTGTCAAAACTGTTGGCTTGAATAAACGACTCTGTCAAATTGCTTGCAGTGTTGTGGGGTGGGGGAAGCAGGGGTAGAAAAGGCAAAGAAATTAAGATGATTAGAAGCTTTAAAGCTTCACAAATGGTAGAGTAGCTCCCTTCTCAATGGATGTAAATAATAGATGAAAGACTGAGAATGACAACAAAGGATCAGGGTGCTTAAGAGAATGTGTGCAGCTTGAATAGAGGTCTGTGGCCCAGGGCCAAAGGTCTTAGCTTTGAGTGTAATTAGAAGAAAATACAAAGATGTCATTACTAGCAGGTGAAATGTTCAGCACGTGGCCCCAAAAATAGTGATTTCTGCCCTGAAGGAACTGTATTGTGAACTTCAAAAATAGTAAATAATAATAAGTAAAGTCTTTGCAGGGTTCTGCAGTTTGGTCAAAAACCATGTAGCTTGACTTCGATGTCCGTCTCGCGTTTGCAGTAGTTTTAAAAACTGGCAGTGTGGAAAGTTGGTGCACCTTAGAAAGAGAAAGAGAGAGCAAGAGAGAGAAAGCGCTGCAAATGGGAAATGGGGCAAATAAAGAGTTTAGTGTGACTGACTTGATCCCAGGCTCTTTTGTGTGATAGTGGCAGACCTGTCTCCTACTCTACTGGGAAGCTAGAGTCTTAAATTATTCTTAGCACCATACTTTTTGGGAAGCTGTGGAAAGCAGTTAAAGTCTCTGTTTTTACAGTATTCTGCTTCCAGTTCCTCAGCACTATACTATTGGCATGATTTTTAAATTGTGTGCTGCTTGAAAATCAAGTTGTTCTGCTTATAGGACACAGTCCACCCAAAAATAATAATTATAGAAAACCTACCCAATAAGATATAATTAATGGAACTGCATCTCAAGGTCATGTTCCATTGTCAGCAACTACTTTGAAAGACAAAAGGAAATGTGTTTGGACTCTTGGAGACAGCTGTACGTTGCTCGATTAGATAATAAATAGTGTTTGTGGGAGGGTGTTATTGGTTGGTGTTTGTTTTATTATGTATTTTGTATTCTCATTTTGTATTTTTATGTTGTGAAACACCCTGTGATCTTTGGATGAAGGGCAGTATACAAATTTTAATAATAATAATAATAATAATAATAATAATAATAATGTTCCCAATATGCCATGCTTCATGGAAAGGAGGGGGAAATTACATGACCACATGGTGATGGTGACTTAAAAAATGGATTGTTTAATGGCTTGAACCATGTAGTCTGGCCACACTTTTAAGCTGGGTTTTCCCACACTTCTGCAACCACTCAGAAATCTTGGCAAAGCTTTGCAGAGAGTGTAGCTGATTTCTACAGACAATTGGTTCTCCATGTGGTTAAAACCATCCACGCAGGGAGTTTCTATGTTACCACATGATAGATGGTTATGTGATATTCCACTCCCAAGGATTTAATCAGAATCATTTTAATGCAAGTATGCCTACGCTTGTGTCGGCAGTCTATGAATGCAGATTAGTGATGGACTTCTATTTTTTTTCTTTCATTACTGAGTTTTCATCCAACCTTTTCTCCAAGAAGCACAAGGAGTAGCATTGACTCACCTCCTTTCCATTTCATTCTCTCAATAACACTGTGGGGTTGATTAGACAGAGAAAGAGTGACTGGTTGAAGGTCACCCAATGAGCTTCATAGCTGAGTAGGGATTTGAACTCTGGTCTCCCAGGTCTTGACACTTTAACCCCTACACCACACTGGCTTTTCCAAAGCAAGTTTCACTCTGTGGCACACTTCTTAGAACTTGTCACTGGTGTTCAGCATTTGATTTCCAGGTTCTAGTATTCTCTCTTAAATGAAAAGCTTCTCTTACGCAAAGTTTCTACTCATGGCATGTGAAAACAGTACAACAGTGGCATCAGTATGACAGCTGTATACAGGTCTTGAATGTTGTGTTTTTTGACATTGTTTAAATTAGTGGTTGCCTTTTTATCACAAATAACAATATTCTTTCTGTAAAACTATGGGAGAAAATGGATGTCACACTAAGGTCACTTAGCAGTATACTAGTTGCCCTAGAGCAGTGTTTCCCAACCTTGGGTCTCCAGCTGTTTTTGGACTACAACTCCCCTCATCCCTAGATATCAAGACCAGTGGTCAGGGATGATGGGAAATATAGTCCAAAAACAGCTGGAAACCCAAGGTTGGGAAACACTGCCCTAGAGAAGCCTCAGGAAGCCACCTCTATGGTTCTTGCTCTGGTTCCATAACAGATTGTTGCTGTAGTTCCAGTCCTTTCTGTTGCTCAACAAGCTTCTGGTACTACAACTGTGGTGCTGTATTTGATATTGTTGCAACCTTAATTTTTGCCCTTATGCTAGTGCAACAGCCCTTGCACTGGTGGACAGATGGTGCCGAATCTGGGCCTATGCTCCCAAAATTTGGGTATTTTTATGAAGGGGAAATGTTGCCTGACAAATCTTTTGAGTGTACTAAAGTTAAAATATTTATAAAATTTCACTCTGCTCTTAATCATCCTAATATGCATATAATATGCACCTTAACCCAGGCATCTCTGCTAGTGGCACAGAACTTTAGTTCTATGAGTAAAATTAGGTGGTTTTATTTCAAGTAACAGATTTTGCTGTAGCAAATGGAATTATAACTACAAATGTGTATTAGAAAGCAAAGTAACTCCTCAAATATTAAAACTGTTCTCCTGCTCATCAGTGTTAGAAAATGTTTTAAGCAAATGTCTTCACTATAGCAAATCTGAAGAATGAAAACTTTTTATTTGATTCCAAAAGAAAACAGACATTTCATATTTCTTAACTTTTGATTTAGAACCACTCACCCCTGTGTTAGGCCAAATTGACACAAGGGAGTATCCATATTGTATTCAATTGAAATACAAACTGCCTGGAGACTGCTTGATGATCCATTGTGTTACTATATGAAGTGGTTTATTTGATATTTGGTTTTCAGTAGTTTTCAGTAGTTTTCAAACATGAGAGATTGCAATATTTTATTATAGCAGCAGTTTCTGGAGTTTTGCTGTTTCTCGGAAATGTGTTTGATCTATACTATAATTAGATCTATAGCAAAAAATGGAGCAACTACTAAGTGGGTTTGCCATATGAGAATTTTGTTTTCAGGCTTGTTTGTTGCTACAAATAATATTATTGGTTCTCTGCCATTTTCAATGATTTTAAACTATTTTTATTTTATTTTACAGATCTTTAAAACTTTCGCCAATCTGGATCAAGTGGCAGAATACCTTTGAACAATCGTCCATCATGAATACATTTAGAAAAGGTTGAAAGGAATACAAAAAGGTAGTGTTATTTTCACATTCAGAATGCAGCTTGTATAATTATGCATTTATCATTGGTGACTTCATCATCTTCAATAGCAGCGAGAGAAGTACAAAGATGTATTTTTCCTCAGCCTTCTAACATAGACATTTTCCTCAGAAGCATTCAATTACATTATCAATTTCAAAGTTTTAATTTGCACACGAATTCATACCTCTTAGGTTAGTGTGTGCCTCTGTGATGTTATTGTAACATGAGCATAAACATCACGATTTATGACCTTGTGGAACCTTGTATTATTCCTAGTTGCTTTACACTCTGGGAAAAACCATTAGTCATTGAATCAAGTTACTTATTTGTTGCAATAAATGTCTTGAAACTTTGAATATGCTGGGGTTTTTTTTAAAAAAGCATAAATATTTTTGCTGAAATGTCAAACTAAAAGGTTTTTTTTGTCTGGCACACAAAACTTTCATTTTATATTTCAAAACTACTAGACAAAAGACAGTAAACATGGGCTTTGTATATTTTTAATCATGTGTAATACCAATACTAAGCAAGATACAGTTCGTATCCATTGTTAGTTATAAAGCAGACCCACACAAATGAATGGATTTAAGGACCTAAGGCCATTGATTTCAGTGGGTCTCTGGTGAGTATTCTGCGTATGAGTAATGTTGGATATCACACAATATACAGTCATACCTTGTGTTGTGTTCCGCTCTTGTTACGGACTTTCAGCTTATGAACACGGCAACCCCGGAAATGTTTACTTCCGGGTTCGTTGCCCGCACATGCGCAGACGCCATCTGCATGCTACGCGCAGAAGTGCTTAATTGCGCTGCGCACATGCGCAGAAGAGGCGCTCTAGTTGTGGACTTTTCGGAGTGTGAATGGCACCCCGAAATGGATTAAGTCCACAACTAGAGGTATATTATTAGTCTTTATCTTAATATTGGTTCAGTTATTTTGTATAAACATTTATATACTGCCTTCCTAGTGCAAAAGGGGAACTATTACCACACATACATATATAAAAAACCCCAAACCATCATTACAGAAGCAAACTAAGAAAATAGTAACAAAATGGAGAACTAGCATTCAAAAAAAGTCCTGCCAAACTCAAAATGTTTTCAGCGGAGAGAGGTGCCATAAATGAGGGAGTATTAGAGTAAAATCGAGTTCTACAATTTGAGTGCTGCCCTTGAGAATGCCCCCCTGTGCTTCAGATGGGAGCTGGGCAGCTAAGAGGGCATATCCTGATGCTCTCAGAATCTGGGCAGGAACATACAGGCCTGCTCTTCTATACAAGTCCAAAGGTATTTGTTTAAAAGTGTCAAGCTGAGTTCAGAGTAGTCTCATTGAAATTAATAAACATGACTAAGTTAGGTTGATTAATTTCAGTGCACCTACTCTGAGTAAAACTTAGTTGTACAACCCATTGTATTTATAGATCTCTTCATGCATCCAGAGGTGCCCCAAATTGATTTACAGGAATAAAATAAGATATATGTTCCAGTCCTTTGAACCAGGCCTGGGAACAAACTGACAGCCAGTGCACTTGATTTGCTCCGAAAAAATAGTCTCCATCAACAGTTCAGCCACCATCTTTTGTACCACCTACAGTTTTCAGAGGCAACCCTATGTAAAACACATTCCGGTAATCCAATCTTGCTGCAACCAGGTCTTGTAAGACCATGGCTGGGTCTGCCTTCCCCAGTAATGGGCATAGTTGGCACATCAGCTGAAGCGGGACAAAAACACTACCACTCCCTTAGCATCCAACACCAGAATGGGCTGAGCCTGAGTCAGCAAGCTTTCTGACTAGAAGCACTGCTCTCCTGTCTAGTTTAAGTTCCATTTTGTTTACTTATGTCTAGTCTGTTACACTACGAGAAAAGAATTAAAAACAGTTGGCATGGTATTTGAAAATTGTAACTGTGCATTTTTGCAAATTGAAATCAGATATATTCTTTCAACTGCAAATGCTACATTGGTAGGCTTTTTTTAGTGTATTAAGAGGATGGGAGATTCTGTGATAGAGATCACCGCTTGTTCCTTCTATCTAGAAATTCATGCTATAATCCATAAGCTGTGGGTTCTTTCAGCCCAATGTTTAATGAAAACAAGATTTATGTTCTGCTCTCTCAGAAATATAAAATATGTAAAGATATGGGGAGCTGGGTAAAAGAAGCGGAAGGGAAAGTATGTGATTGATATTTTAATATGTGGAAGGAAAATAAAGAGGAATCCACTGACCTCTTCCTTGCTACGGGTCAGTTGAAGAGGCTTGATTTCGTTTATATGGAACATTGGACTCCTATTGTCTCTTGTTGTACTTAAATACCCTAGTATTTCCAAGAGGCCAAAGATCTATTCCTGTTTTATGACCTGTTGTATCCTTAGGGGCAGGAGGCCCAGCAGAGTATTCAGGCCCAAATGAACAAGAGGGTCATTGCCATAGTCCAGGTCTTAATTGTTGCTTCTTGGTTACCACACAGACAGCAAGCCAACTCTGAGAAAGATTTTAGAAGCGAACATCTGGAGCATAGTAGCTGTAGTGTGGGGTGGGGGGGTGGGGAGAAAGGCTCCCTGCATTTTGTTTCACCAGGTGCTAGGAGGAAGCAACATTAGCCTTTTTGGATATGGGAGGCAAGTTCTGTGGCCCCTGAAGTTAGGTTACAACAATTGAAGAGGTCAAAGGACAGCTGAGTGGGGTCAATGAGACACCATGGGGTGTATTTTGTTACTTAGTAAAAGGGGAGACATCCTAAAACCTTAAAGGGTTCTCTTGAAATCTGTGTCGTGAAAAGGTTTTATGGGTCTGATGGTGGAAAGGAAGAAGTGCTGATTTACCTAAGGAATGCTTGCTTTTGTCTAAATTAAAGGATAATCCTTCCCAAATGTTTGCAGCTGTGGTAGTGCAGTCGATGTAGGAATGGAAAGCATGATTACAGAATTGAAGGACATTCACTTTCACTTCCTAAAGTTTTACTTTCAAGTTGGTTTTTCCCTCCTTCTCATAATGACTTGGGACACTCTGCAGTCCAGATTAATTAAGCACTTTAAACTCAATTGAGTTCAATGGGAGAGTTGAGAATATGCTTGCTTCTCTCAGTTGAAATGAATGGAACTGGCTATGGCTAGATTGTGCTCATTGAGAAGATGTTGAAAGGAAGAGCTTGCATTTCTAAAAGGAAAATGCTCTTTTCCTCAGAGTGCTGCGTTTGGACCGCCAAATAGCCATTTTTTATTCAATTTACAACTAAGCTTTTGTATGTACAGTATATAAGCGGAGAGTGCTAAGACCAAGAGGAAGGCAAGGGAGTTAAGTTATTGACATTTGCCCCAAAATGTCGAAATGTGCTCATCAATGAGAACGATAGCTTTATCTGGAATCAAACTATTTGCCTGACATGTTCACCACCTATAGCAGCCAAATAAGTCCTGTGCCTTGCTTGTCGTTTTGCACAAGTGCTCAGTTGCATTGGAAAATATTAACATTTAGAAAATAAGAGAGTGGTGGTTTTAAAACCAGCAGTTTCTGGTGGGTTTTATTTTGGTGCTGGAGGCAGATGAGAGAAAATTAAGAGATACATACATTTGGTTACAAAACATGGTTATCTAAAGAAGTTTTGACAACGGAACTCTGGAACACTGATTTTTAGTGCTGCCTCTATTAGGAATTTTGGCTAGCCATGGTATTTTTGTTATTCATATATTTTTAGTAATCTTTTGTCACTTATATTGATGTTATGTTGCAAACCACTTATTATTTTATGTGAAAGACAGCCTATAAATATTTGAATAAGATAAATAAGAGGGAACATCCTTCCTCTGTTTCGTATCTCCCTTTAACCTAAGATATAGAGTTGTTCCATTCTTTCCTTTGTTCTACTTGAGCATATGGAGAGAAACTGGGAAACCTCCTGCGGCTCCTCTGATCTTGTCAAGCCTAGGAGAATGGGATAAACTTTTCTCATACGCCTGGAAATTTATGAGGTCCCTTGTTAGCACCTTTAACCAATTCAGGCTGCAATCCTGTATAAATATGTGTTTCATTATTTTTAATTGAAGATTAAAAATGCCTTCTTCTTTTTTTTGCATGATTTTAAAATGTCCTTTTGAGTTCCCCTACCCCCCAGTGAAAATTCATTTTGAAATGGGCCTAGGACTTTTCCTAGCCCTCTGTTTACTAGGGCATTTGTGGTAAAGCCCCAATAAGCTCAATTAGTAAGTTAAAGTATGGTAAGTTGACTTCATTATTTGACATGCAAGAGTAAGGCACTGCTCGATGCAAATGGTCAGTCTTTAAAGGTAAAGGGACCCCTGGCCGTTAGGACCAGTCACGGACGACTCTGGGGTTGCGGCACTCATCCCGCTTTATTGGCTGAGGGAGCCGGCGTACAGCTTCCGGGTCATGTGGCCAGCATGACTAAGCCGCTTCTGGCAAACCAGAGCAGCACACGGAAACGCCGTTTACCTTCCCCCTGGAGCGGTTCCTATTTATCTACTTGCACTTTGCTTTTGAACGTGCCTTTGAACTGCTAGGTAGGCAGGAGCAGGGACCGAACAACGGAAGCTCACCCCGTTGCGGGGATTCGAACCGCTGACCTTCTGTTCGGCAAGCCCTAGGCTCTGTTGTTTAGACCTCAGTGCCACCTGCGCCCGTCTTTATTACATTACAAAACGGCTACAGCATGTAAGCCAGAAATCCCTATGTTGATGATAGAGCAGCACTGATTTGCCTGTGACTTCTGTGAATAACTAAGAGTTTTCCATAACTGAGGTAAATAAGAAGTAGATTACATGAATTAAATTAAGCATGACTTCCACGACTTTAAAATTTCTGTGCAACAAATAATTATCAAATGTTGTAGAAGGACGATCTCATTCTAGACTTCATTCTAGACTAATGGAAAACTAGGTTATGAGTGCTACATGTTTGTACATGTAAGGAGGATATGTTTGCAAAAATAGTTACATAATTGATAGAGCAGCCTATGGGGTAATTAATCACTATGCACGTGCAGTTACATGATCAGTTTATTATAATAAATTGGCTACAGTTTTGTATAGTGCAAGGGTATGTGTGAGTCTAAGGAAAATAATCATTTCCCATCATCTAGAGCAAGGATGGGGGAACATGTGGCTCTCCAGATGTTGTTGGACTATAACTTCCATAAACTCTGGCCAACATGGCCCAACGTCTGAAGGCCTGAAGCATCCCATTCCTGGTCTTAGGGAATAGCCATTGAATTGCCTGCTTTATTCTCTTTGTGAAGTAAGTTTCTCATCTACTAAGTGGTGTAGCGTGGAGGGCAGGGGAGCCATGGCCCTGGGCAAAAATTCCAAGGGGGCGCAACCAAGCACCCCTATGCAGGTGCTCACTCCCCCAGGGACCCCTGCTCTGCCCTGGTGGAGGTGGCAGAACAGCCTGTCAGGAGGCTGCTCCCATCGCCACACAGGCGTGTCCTGGCAGCCCCCATCTCGGCCCTTGCCTGCCTGCCACTGGGCGTCTTTGGACCCAGAGCCTGGCCTGGCCTTCCTGCCATGGCTACGACCCCAGCAGAGGTCAGCGACCACAGAGGCTCCATGCAGGCTGGGCAGAGGGCTTGGTCTGCCTTCCTTGTACTCTCAAGGGTACATTCCTGAGGCCAGGCCGCCCTTTAGTCTCCAGGCCAGGCTGCACTGATCCCTGCCCCCTCGCTGAATGGCCACCAGGCCAGTGCTTGCTCCTTGCTCAGCGTGCTGTGCTCCCCAGACAGCAGTGGGACCAGCCCAGGCCCATGGTGAACAGCCACGGATGGAGGGAGGTGGGCAAGGGGTGACTCCAGAGTAGCCCGGCATAGCACGACATTCCTCTCCGCAAACTAAAACATATTTACGACATGCTGGAGCCTGTGGAAGTAAAACCTGTGGCTTTTAACAATTTTAATTTGCTTGATCTCGTTTTATTTAAAAACCTATTTATAAACCAAATTCCTTTTGGAGGAGTTCATTTTTTTTAGTTTTATCATAGTTGTTGAAACACTGTTTGCTAATGCAAGAAGTTGAAATGTCTTGCAATAGCCTTTTCAGGCCAAGCCACGTCCTTGAGAGCAAGACTGCATGATGAGCATGTTTAGATTTTAGGAGGAGCAACTACTACAAGAGCTGGCACTAGATCATTAGTATGCAAATTAAAAAGGCTCTGTGCCAGTATAGAGCCTTGTGCCCTGAGAAGCACTAACTGGGGTGGCCACGCACCCATCTATGCCACAACAAACATGAAGTTTCAGTATAAAGCTTTTTAATTAAAAGAAGAACTGCCTTTTATCCATGGTTGTAGATGCGAGTTGAGCCCACATTCACAGTGTATTGTAGCAAAGCAGGTTTCAGGTCAATGAACCTTCTGCATAATTGGCTCCTAATGTGTCTAGGACAGGGCTACCCTAACTGAGCTTAATACAGTGTGTTGCAAACTATAACATGCACATACAGACACATATATACTGTCTTTCCCCCAGCAGT
Source organism: Podarcis erhardii (assembly GCF_964252035.2). Taxonomy (NCBI): domain Eukaryota; kingdom Metazoa; phylum Chordata; class Lepidosauria; order Squamata; family Lacertidae; genus Podarcis; species Podarcis erhardii. The sequence goes on along the minus strand of NC_138499.1, from coordinate 47,105,610 downwards.
GGAGAGAGGGAAGAAAAAGGGGGAGACAAACACATACACACAAACACTTCCTTTAACCTTTTTTTGCTGGTTTGTTTACTACCCTCATCAAGAGGTTTGTGCCAACTTGGTGTTATGTTCCTGTTCATATTTTTTGAACTTAAAGGTTGACAGACAACCTTTATTACCACTAATATGTAATGTACTTTACAATGTTCCTGACATATTTCAGCTTCCTGGATTTTCTCCCCATCTTAATTTAATTTGCATTTAACTTGCATTTAATTTTAATGGTTCAAAGAACATCAGGCAAAATGGTTGGCCCTCACGCATGTTCACTTCATCAAATCTGGCCCTTTTTGAAAAAGGTTTGGACACCACTGTCCTAAAACAAAGGCCCAGGGTAAGGAGGGGCGACTTCAGCATATGGTGAAAGCTGTGCAGTGCAGATGCCAGACATCTGGGGAAGGAGTTCCACAACTTAGGGACTGTCACAGAGAATGCCCTCTCTTGGCTGCTATTCCCCACTCTTCTGAAGGTTGTGGAACTATCAAGAGTAAGCCCTTTTAAGTGTTAGCTGTTTTAAAATTATATTATGCTGGTTTGATTAGGTCTTTTACTATGGCTCATTTTATCATTTATTTTTCTTGTACTGTAGGATGGTATTTTAATGTGTCTAATTTTAATGTGTATATATATTAATACCGTATTAAAGCTTACTCCATGAGGACAGTTGCTCTTAAATGCAGTTTGTAAATCTTCTAAATCATTAAATTGAAAAAGTAATTTTCAACATTTGTTACCAGAAACTGGCACATTACAGGGTTTTTTTTAATAAAGTGGTTAGACAGAAGCATGGTGGAGAGCGTTATTGAGTTATCAGCATGTAATCTAAAAAAAAATTGAACATTTATGTTGAGAGTCGCTATCCCTCTGAGTATCAGCCCCTGAGAACAAGCAAGACTAATATGATTATGGCCTGCTAGAGAACTCCCCAGAGCCTTCTGTCTGGATAATGCTGGAGATGGATATCTGGGCTAGTGGGACCTATGATGTGAGTCAGTAAAATGGTTCTTTTGTTTTTATTGGTAAAGTTTTCATACTCTCTGCAAAGTAGGGTTCACTGGGGTTTCTGAAAGGTTGTGGATCTCTGTGTGATGCAAGCTCAGTTGCATACATTCAGGATGACTGCAATACATTGCTCCCCCTGAACTGCTGTCCAATCTGCTGCCACCCCCCACTGCTTTTTATTGCCCCGAACTCTGTTTCCCCTCCTCAGAATTACTGCTGTGGTGGTAGCAGTTGCGGCACTCCTCTTTTTCTTCCTTGGCTTACATTTTAGCTTGTTGTTTCCTTTGCTGCTGCTTCAAAAGCAGGCAGAACCCAGCTTGCACTGTCCACATTCATACTGTACTTTTAAAGCATAGTGATACCACTTTAACAGTGATAGCTTTCCCCAAAGAATTAGGTGAATAGTAGTTTCAGGGTGCTGAGAGTTGTTAGGAGACCCCTATTCCCCTTCCAGAGCTACCCTCCCGTAATATTTTAACAATTAATCCTTCATGACGGGGAACTCTTAAAAATTGTAGCTTTGTGAAGGGAATAGGGGCCTCCTAACAACTCTCAGACCCTTAACAAACTACAGCTCCCAGAATTCTTTGGGGGAAGCCAATACAGTGGTACCTCGGGTTAAGTACTTAATTCGTTCCAGAGGTTCGTACGTAACCTGAAACTGTTCTTAACCTAAAGCACCACTTTAGCTAATGGGGCCTCCTGCTGCCAGCACACTGCCGAAGCCCGATTTCTGTTCTTATCCTGGAGCAAAGTTCTTAACCTGAAGCACTATTTCTGGCTTAGTAGAGTGTGTAACCTGAAGCGTATGTAACCTGAAGCGTACGTAACCCGAGGTACCACTGTACTGTTTAAAGTAGCATCATAGAGCTTTTAGTGTTTTCTGTGAATGTGGCCATTATGTTGCAGTGTTGATGGTGAGGACACTGTGTGTGTGTGTGTTTCCCTCAGAACAGGGCATTCCAGACACTCACACAGCCTGAAGCTTGGGCCTCAGTTTGCCAAATGGAAGGAATGAGCCTCAAGTTAGAGCTTAAATGGTGTGGGAGAAGCATGTGGGAATCATATTGAGGATTTAGGATCTGGGAAGCTGGGGAAGAACTAATTCTTCAGGTGTAGATGCCAGGCAGGTGGATCTGTAAGGTTTGTTGGTTTTCACAAGGCATAGAAAATCCTCGTAAATTCTGATCACAGTTGCATTAAGCTGGATACAAGATTATTGTTGTCCATGATAAAAACTGTACTTTCTGTTATATTGAAGACCAACCAACCTACTGTAACCAACCTACTGTAAATTTGCTGGGAGTGAAAAAATGACCCACCCATGTTATCTAATAATCCTGTGTCTGATTAAAACAAATGGGTCTTGCCATGGCAGTCTGGCAGAGCACTTGGGGAAAAAACCTGCCTGAGGTTTACAGTTACAGTATTTTGCTGGAATACGTATAGTATATTTCAGTAGATGAATCAGATACTAATAAATTATTTTCAGTATGCTGTCATCTCTAGTAACATTGTGAAGACTTACTAGGCTTTACCTATTAATTATCACAGGAGGTGCAGTAGATCCTATCTTCAAAGTTGGCTATTTAGAAATTCAAAGCAAGTTGTTTTGTAAAGGCGAAGCCTTCATTAGTGGAAGGCTAAAGGTACAAGTTACTGCATAAATTGTTACATAAATCCTTTATGTGTGTATATACTGTACACACATCGAAATCCATAATTCATGTTGTTTCCTTAGTACCATGAAAGTATGATATGTATAGTTAAAAAAAATTCCTTGGGTTTAAATTTAGTTTTTTCTTATCAACCTGATACAGTTGTAGCCAAAACATTAACAGTTTGCATTCCACTTAGATCTTTGAAAAACAGCAGAAGCATTCCTGTTCCAAAGTTGCTGAATGTTTAATAATGGCAATTTGGGCAGAAAAGCCAGCCTAAACTAAGTTATTTTAAAATTTTCAAGTTAAGCAGGTGCTTGTAGCACTTCTGTTAAAATAAACTAAATTATCATGATCATATCCAGAATTACTAGCAAGCCAATGCCTTAACACCAATTTTCCTAAGTTTAGATGATAATTAGAGCAGTGCAGGAATCAGTTTTAGGCCACTATCTATGTATTTCATTCTAATTCACTGATTGCCTCTGCTTCAAAACAGTAAGAACCCTGCAAGCACAATTTTGCTGGCTTCTGTGCTTAGACCTGATTTAGCTCACTTTGCATCACATTGAGCCTACCCTTAATGCATATTTTCAAAGTCGATCAGGTAATATTAATGGGGAGGAACTTCAAAAAATACAGATCTCTGGGTTAAGATATTGGCACTAGAAATTGGCTCTGCACTGAGAGTTGTCTGACAATCTATCCTAGGGACGTGCTTCATGGTTCCTGGCTTATTTGACATCTTCACCTTCCTCCGCTCATTTCTTTCTCTTTCGCATTTCTTTCTACTTCATAAGGAGGGAGGCAAGAGCACCTCCTACTTGGGCACATAAGTGAGGATGGAGAATTAAACAGAACCTATAGCTTGCACTTTGCCAGACACATCACCTGCTTAACCTCTCTCTCATAGATATTTCTGCCGCGCTTCCTTTTGCATAGCAAGCCATTCCTGTCAAAACAGAATTCTAATCAAGTTTTGTTAGGCTATGGAAGGATAGAAAATAATAAAACAAGAAGTGTTCCCGAAATACATTGTTTTCACTATTTAACCTTGAATATATCTACTGTATAAGCTTCCTATTCAGACAGGCCTTTGGAAACGAAGGGGCAGGTGTTGTTTACAACTGAGCTGCTATCAGGGCAAACTGTGTTTGGATGCTGGTTTTAAATGTGTGTGTCGTTGCATTTTAACTGTTGTTGTTAACTTATTTGGTTTTTGTTACTTTGTATTCTATAATTATGTTTTTAAAGGTTGAATCCCAGTTTGAGAGAAGGGCGGGATATAAATAAATAAATTAAATAAATAAATAAGATAAAGCTGGCCTTGATCTTTTGCTGAACACTCCCTCTACCCCAGGTGAAATTGGAAATGGCAGTTTTCTTTTCTTTCTTTTTTTACATGGAGACTGATGTACAAGCCGATATATTGCAGCACTTTTCAGTGACAGGAAGAACTCTATCAGTGAAAGGCAGATTGGCTGGCTTGAAGAAAAACAAGAACAGTCCGTGCTTTCCATTATGTTGTTTTTATGGTTTTCTTTGCCACTGCTAATATTTTATCCTTCATGTGTGCACTATGCAAAACATTTGTTCATTCATCACTTCTTGTTTCCTGTAATTCTGGGATGTGTGTCTGCATATTTAACCCTAAATCTCTCTTACCAACCCTTTAAATTTGTTTTTCAGAACATGGGGAATTCGTATGCAGGGCAACTGAAATCTGCCCGTTTTGAAGAAGCCCTGCACAACTCGATAGAGGCCTCTCTAAGATGCAATAGTGTGGTTCCTCGCCCCATCTTCTCTCAGCTGTATCTTGACCCTGAGCAGCCTATTTTGCCGGAAGGTAACCAAGCAAGTATGGCATGTTTTAGTTGCCCTTCTTATCCTGGATAAAACGTTGCATATTTTTCGTTGAAAATAACTGCCTAAATATCTTCTCCTACCGTCACTTAAATGCAGGCCTCTTGTCTTTTTTTAAATAATGCTTTCTAGACGTTAAACCAAAAGTGGAAGAGCTGGACAAAGAATTGATGCAACGTTACACCCAGAATGGAATTTTGGATTTTTCTACTAGCCAAATAATTAATGAAATGGAAGAAGATGAGGAGGATGAAGACATGTCTGATTCCAATAGTCCACCAATCCCATATTCACAAAAACCTGCCCCAGAAGGGTCTTGCACTACTGATGGTTGGTTTAAGCCTTACTTATCTAAGACTTAACTTGAATTAGAATGTTTCTTTTGCAAAAGGCTACACATAGGCAGTTATGATAGCATTAATGTATAGCATTTTCCCGAAGGATAGCCATATTAGTCTGTTACAGCAAAAGCAACAGAGTTGTGTGTCATCTTGGAGTTAGCAATGCAATTATGTAAATGTCTACTTCAAAGTTCTACTAAGTTCAACAGGCTTACTCCTGAGTAAATAGATATAGGAGTTCCATCTTGCATAACAATTTTCTTAGTCTTCAAGTTGCCACAAAACTCTGAATTGCATTAATTTAATGTATGCAGCTGTGATTCTGTGCTCAGTTACATGTCCACGGCTTTCCATTCAGTCTGAATTAGCTTTTGTTGTATGTAAAGTAGATGCAAAATGTTTTGATCTTTTTGTAATTCATACGACTTTGAATTGCAAGCAATAATTGTGACAGTTAACGTTGTATTGCTTGAGGATATTTTAGTGCCCATAGTAGCAGGGCCAGCCGGCCTATGAGGCAAGGTGAGGTGGCAGGATCTGCAGGTGGAGCAAATCAGTTTCCAAGGAACGTATTGCTATTTAAATCCAAAAATTTATATTAAAGCTGGGAAATGCTTTAACAAGAAGACTTTAATAGGCTACAGTGAGCATTTGTAATATTCCTATAAAATTATAAATGAAATTAATATCTAGGGACAGCTTCTTTATAAACAAGGCTGCCTTAGTTTGTGATTTTCTGGAGTGCTGCAATAAGATGTGGGCAAATGTTGTTGTTTTTCCTTACCCACACACCTTTGTTCAGTTTCCCATCACCTTAATAGCTGCTGGTTTCATGATTAGTGTCCTTAACAGAGCATCCAGGATATGTGTCAAGCACAAATAATACCAGTCAAGTTGTTTGGTTGTAAACTGCCATTTTTCTGCACTGTGTGAGAGCTGACACCTTAATTTCAGCACCAATTAGGTAGCCAGGTATTTAATACCTGATCAGCTGCTGTGAAGTTGAAAGTGGAAGAGACTGTGAATTGCAATTCTTATGCAGATCTTGGTGGGTAATTTCTTATGCCTTATCTTAAAGCAGCACAATAACAGGTCTGTACCCCACAGAGGGGATGTTAATTGTTAGTGTTAAGAAAAGAGGAGTGGGGAGTGGAGAAAGGGATGCAATCTTTGCTTTACACAGCAGCAGTGCTTTTGTTTTATTTTCACAGCTGTGTTGGCCAAACTCCTTTCCTTTTAGCATATGAGTTCTGTGAGGTTTTTATTTTATTTTAGATGAGGTGATTGTAGAATGCAGTCTCTCATTGGCTAAAAAAACAGTCACTGAACTTTTTTGGAAAGACAGAAATATTTTAGCAATTTGTTCATACTTAATGTCTTTATCGTTTTGCTTTATCATTAACATGTTGCTTTGCATTATTGAAGTGTTCAGCAAACTTTTCCAGTGTGTTTTTGCAAGGCCTGGAGAAGTAACAGTCATGTTTGCAGAATGCACTGAGGGATTTAGTATTTCAGTGCTCCACACTGGAGGCAAAGATTCATACATTGAATGGTGACCCCTTGAAATTTACATAAGGTGCTACTTCACTTCATCATCCCTCCACAGATTTTTGTGTGTGTATCAAGTCCCCATGAAATAAGTGGCAAAGTTCAAGTACATTGTGTATTGTAAAGTATTTAAAATAATAATAATTCCCATTTGAATACATTTATTATAGAATTTATTAGTTGTTTTACGTTAGCGATGGCAAAGCAATATCGCAAAAGGTGGAGGAATCCTTTAAAACAAGAAAAAATAATAAAATCAATATAGATACCAGTAGTAAAATTCAAGGTATTTGACAATGGACATGGCTATATAATGGTAACTGTAACCATGTGGAAGTTTAATTATTCAGCTGCTTACAAGTTCATTTTAAATTCTATATTCCATGCCTTTAAAGTCGACCAACAAATGTAAACATTCAAGAACCAATGCTTGTCTTTTCAAAAGATGTTTGTTAAAGACAGCGAGGACCTTAGAGCCCTTAACCTTACATTCTGGATATCATGATTGATCTAGTTCACTGGGTCACAATTAGCTAAGTACTGCGACCCCCCCTGTTTTTCAAAAGTCAAGCCATGGACCCCCTACTTTTGAAAATTTTGATATCTCTATTGTAGTTTTTCTTATGTGAATGGTGGTTCAGACCCCCTGGGAAGGTTATGCAGACTTCCAGGGGTCCAGGGACAACCATTTTGGAACCACTGGTCTAGATGGTGTAAATGCATTCAATGTAACCATGGATAGTATAAATGTGTATGCCCCTTGTGAATGTAAGCATGTTGCCATCAGTCAGTTATATTAGACAAAATAGGTAATAAACACCTGCTGTCGGTTACATTGTTTGCGATCTAGCAAAAGTTCACTCCAATAGCATAGTACTCAGGCCACTGGGATTCGAATCAAACTATGTGCCATCAACTTCAATAGGTTTTAAGCAAGAATTTTTTTTAAAGATACATGTTTTAATATAGTTTTTATTAAACTTTTTTGTGTTGCAAAACAAACAGGTAAACAGAGAAAAGTGCATCTACACTCTCCATTTTCAATTCATTGTCTTTTTCAAAGTTCAGTTGCATTTAGTGAGATACATTGTTGTCATAGATATCTTGCATTTGGGGGAAAGGGGGAGGGGGAATTTTTTCAGATAATAATTTATAATAATAATAATTTATTATTTATACCCCGCCCATCTGGCTGAGCTTCCGCAGCCACTCTGGGTGGCTCCCAATCGAGTGCCAAAAACAATACAGCATTAAACATTAAAAACTTCCCTAAACAGGGCTGCCTTCAGATGTCTTAGATTAAATAATTTGTGAAACAGAAAGGAAAGTTGGTTGTGTTGATCCATAAGGAAAAAAATCCATGTTCAGGCCTAATAAAGATAGATAGCCTGGCCATAGTTTTACACACAATTTGAGATTACTCTTGTTAAACTGTGGGTTATGTTGATTCAGTTGCTCTTGGGGCAACCCCATCTGCATTTCTTTAGAAGAAAATGTAAGATTTTTTTTACTTCAGAGAAGTAGATTTGCATTCCTTAATGATTTCTTGCTTTGAGCTAACACTGACATTCCTGGTCCAAAATGCTGTTGTCTTTGCTGAGACAATACCAGAAGTGCAAACAAACTCTTGAGTACTTAAGGAAAATAACAATGAACTCTGCGTTAAAACAACAACCACTAATGGTTTGTGTCAGCTAAAATGGAACAGGCTGCCTAGCTTCAGAACTTTTCAAATGTTAAGAATATCATTAAATGCTGTAACTCTTACATTCTTGGGAGTTCAGAGGCCAGGTTTAAGCTTCAGCTGTAGATACAAAATAAACAGCAGCTCACATATATTTAATCTTTAATTTCTAGTTATATAAATATATGTGAGCTTGTCTGGGAGCTTTTTATTGACCGCAGAGCAGAGTAAGAATGCTTTGAGTAAAGTAATAAATATATTTGGTGTATTTTCTCTTGGAATGATGCATTTAATTTGAACATGCTTATTTTTCTCTCTATTCCATATTTCCCCTCCCTCTTACCTAAAATGTCCCAAGTAGGAAGGGATATCTTTTTTTAAAAAAATATATATATTTTATTAGGATTTTTAAACATAAATGCAAAGATAAAAAACAGTATAACATATATCATAACATACTTTCTTAACATCTTTGGACTCCCTCGCACCTCCCGCTCCCATTTGCATCATTGTCAATTCTTGCCCGCAATTTATCATCTTATTTAGACTCTTGTGTCAGATTCATTTAATTATAATCTATTAATTCTCCAATAGGTTTATAATTTTTCCTCAAACTTACTTATCATCTTAATTCCATCTAGTTTAGTGGTGCACAATTATTTATGATCTAGCATCCTTTCTTAACATTCAACCAAATTACAGTGTTTTTTTAAATAAATCTTGAATTTCTTCCAATCTTCTTCGACCCTCTCTTCTCCCAGGTCTCGGATTCTGCCAGTCATCTCGGCTAGTTCCATATAGTCCATCAGTTGCATCTGCCACTCTTCCAGTGTGGGTAGATCTTGAGTTTTCCAATTCTTAGCGATGAGTATCCTTGCTGCCGTTGTTGCGTACATGAAAAATGTTCGGTCCTTCTTTAACACCTTCTGGCCGACAATGCCCAAAAGGAAGGCCTCTGGTTTCTTGGTGAAGGTATACTTAAATACCTTTTTCAGCTCATTATATATCATTTCCCAGAAGGCCTTCACCCTAGGGCAAGTCCACCAGAGGTGAAAGAATGTTCCTTCATTTTCTTTACATTTCCAACATTTATTATCAGACAAATGGTATATCTTGGCAAGTTTGACTGGGGTCATGTACCATCTATATATCATTTTCATTACATTTTCCTTCAAAGCATTACATGCAGTGAAGTTCAACCCAGTGGTCCACAACCTTTCCCAGTCCTCAAACATGATATTATACCCAATGTCCTGTGCCCACTTTATCATAGCTGATTTAACCATTTCATCTTGTGTATTCCATTTTAACAGCAAGTTATACATTCTTGAAAGTACCTTAGTCTTTGGTTCTAGCAATTCTGTTTCCAACTTCGATTTCTCCACCTGGAACCCTAACTTTTTGTCGTTTTTAAAAACTTCTTTAATCTGAGCATAATGTAACCAGTCTCACACTTTATCCTTCATTTTCTCCAAACTCTGCAATTTCCAATTGTCTCCATCTTTTTCTAATATTTCCCAATATTTTGGCCATTTGGCCTCCATATTAGGTCTTTTTCGGGCCTTAGCTTCCAGAGGTGAAAGCCACCTTGGAGTTTTGTTTTCCAATAAGTCTTTGTATTTTGTTCAGACATTAAACACTGCTTTCCTGACAATATGATTCTTAAAGGCCTTATTGATCTTAACCTTATCATACCATAAGTATGCATGCCAACCAAAAGCATTGTTAAAACCTTCCAGGTCCAGTACGTCGGTGTTTTCGAGAAGTAGCCAGTCTTTTAGCCAGCAGAAAGCTGCGGCTTCATAGTACAGCTTTAGGTCTGGCAGGGCAAAGCCCCCTCTTTCTTTCGCATCAGTTAATATCTTAAACTTAATTCTGGGCTTTTTGCCCTGCCAGACAAATTTAGAGATATCTCTCTGCCACTTCCGGAAGCACTCCGTCTTGTCCACAATCTGTAATGTTTGAAACAAAAACATTTTTGGCAATACATTCATCTTAATAGCAGCAATTTGGCCTAGCAAAGAAAGCTTCAATTTTGTCCAACTGTCCAAGTCTCTCTTAATTTCAGACCAACATTTTTCATAGTTATCCTTAAATAGACTCAGATTTTTTGCTGTTATGTTTACCCCTAGGTACTTTACTTTTTTAACCACAGTTAGTTCTGTCTCTCTCTGAAACCGTTCTGACTCTGTATCTGTCAAATTTTTTCCCAACACCTTAGTTTTCTGTTTATTTAATTTAAATCCCGCCACCCGACCAAAGTCTTGAATCAGTTGTAATACTCTTTTTGTGCTAGATTCTGGCTCCTGCAGAGTCAAAACTAGGTCATCTGCAAAGGCTTTAAGTTTATATTGTTTCGCTCCGACCTGAATCCCTTCCACCAACCGGTCCCCTCTGATCATATTCAAGAGCACCTCCAGAACCGAAATAAATAACAAAGGGGAAATCGGGCAGCCTTGTCGTGTTCCTTTTTCAATTTTGAACTCTTCTGTAACCACATTGTTAACTATCAATTTAGCCTTTTGTTCTGAGTATATTGCATCAATCCCATTCTCAAAACCCCGTCCCACTCCCATTTCTTTTAGATTTCCCTTCATAAATTTCCAAGAGATATTATCAAAGGCCTTCTCCGCATCTATGAAGATTAACACTGCTTTTGTGTTTATGTCTGTTTGCAAAAGTTCCAAGATGTCAATAATGTTCCTTGTATTAGCAAACATGTGTCTACCTGGGAGAAAGCCTGCCTGGTCTTTATGAATTACTTCATTTAGAACTCTTTTAAATCTACTTGCCAAAACATCTGCAAATATTTTGTAATCCACATTTAAAAGGGAGATGGGACGATAGTTCTTGAGTTGTGTCTTTTCAGTTTCCGATTTTGGTATCAATGTGATGAAGGCTTCCTTCCACGATTCCGGCGCCCCAAGTAGGAAGGGATATCTATCCATTGTAAAGAGTTGCGTCTGGCCCTCCAGATGTTTTGTGACTACAACTCCCATCATCCCTGACCACTGGTCCTGTTAGCTAGAGATGATGGGAATTGTAGTCACAAAACATCTGGAGGGCTGAGTTTGCCTATGCCTGTCATAAATCCTGGCTACGCCCATGGTGTATTGTCAACTGTTTTAAGTCCTGCGCTATTCTCTTTGCTGATTCTTCATGTGAAAGTTTTAATCTGCCCTTAGATAAAGTAAATCTACCAATGGGGATAAATTTACAGCTTCTTCTGACCAGGAAGACCAGAAGCTGTTTTTCATCTGCTTCTACCTTCTAATGGGGTAGCAAAAAGCTACCCTTTAGCTGTTACTGGACTACATCACCCATAATCCCTGACCATTAGCTTTTCTGATTGGAGCTGCTGAGAGTTGCAATGAAAATCTAGTATTAGTAGAGCTTACACAAGTAAACATGTATTACTATTCTTTCCTAAATGGAGAAGAAATTGTTGGCAAGGATGAGTTTTTGGGGGTTTTTAAACCACAAAATTAACAATACTTAACTGTTGTAGATTTAATAGAATAGAATCAACATTTTAAAATCAGGTGGTGGTGGTGATGGTGGTTCTTGTTATTTCTTACCTACTTACCTACTCTTCATCCAGAATAGGCTACAACAATTTAAGAGTACAATAATAAAATCAGGTAAAACCACAATCAACAGAATAGTGTATATCCTAAAAAATAAACCTCAGGAGACAAAGTCCCAGGGTAAAGAGGGAACATCTTCAGCATAGGCCAAAAAGTGCATAATGAAGGTGCCAGATGCACATCCGTGGGGAGGGGAGGTATTCCACAGGTTAGGGCCTTGGTCATATACAACCCTGAACTTCTAAGAGCCGTGCGGCTCCTCACCCCTACTGCTGATCATAATAGCAGAGAGTCTTTTGTGCTGATAAAAGCTTCTTGCAGACAGGTTCAGGGAGACTTTGTTCACATACTATGCTTAAAATTCACTCAAACCAGATGGCTTTAGTAATGTCAAATGCAATACAGTATTTGAACTTTCAAGAGTTAATACTCATTCAGGCACACCCACATACCGTGGAATAATGATGATAGCAAATAAGACATCAAAGCTGCTTGCTTATCACTTGTGGTATTTGTTTCCCTTATCAGTCATCTCTGGGTAATTCTGGCCATGGCAATGCTCTTTATATAACACAGCAGTAATCACTACTGTAAGTCCCAGCAAGAACTCTGAGACAGTATCTTCAATAACAGCTGTCAAAGATAACTCTGAATGTGTGCATAACTTTATTTAACTTGAGATATTTATATCCCAACTCATCGCAAAACTTTGAGGCAACTTACAATATATAAAAACATAAGAGAATTAAATATAAACAACACTATAGTCAGTTTGATTCCCTCCTCCGGAAAAATGAATTTAAAGAAATTGTGTCCTTCGGAAAGATGATAGTTGCAAATAATAAAGATTCAGGATTGTAACCCCAATTTATGGGAAATAAAAACCTGGGGAAATATTTCAATGTCGCTAAAATTTCCAGTAGAAATATTGGTTTAAAAGGCAAAACAAGTCTGCTTCATTGCCAGTAGCTATCACCCTACAATTCAGTGGGTCAGACTGAATTGTAAAGGGAGAGAGAAAGGGGCCTGTACTCTTTCTTTGCGCCTGCCTTGCCTGCCTCTGAGATACACTGAGAAAACCTCACTGTTAATTTATCAACAGGTTTTTCCACAAAAAATGTGGAATAAAAATTAATCGCACAAATATTACTGTATTTCATGGTAGTTGCTTAACACACAAACTGCTATCTTCTGTCATAGGTCTACATTTGTTTCATAAATTACTACTTTGTCTAGTGCCCTTTGTCCATAGACTTTAGAGGGCTTGGTGAAATATTGAAGCAGGGCAGGCAATTGTTTCATGAGATCTTTTGCATGGAGGGCGTGGCAGTGTAGCACCCTGCTTGTGGTTAACGCTTAGCTGGAATGAAATATTCAACGCAGCAATAGAGAAATTAAAATAGTAATTTATTTGTCAGACAAATAAATAAGAGGCTCAGTGGTACGTGGTTACCAAGCTCTGGCCTGGCCTCCTGCCATTCTGGCCAGCACTTATATTCCCTTAATCCAGCCCCCTTTGCTCCTCCTGTGGCTGCCTCTGTCCAATCAGCCTGGTTGAAATTCCTATTGGCTGTTTGCTAGAGCCAATCACAAAAGATACACCCACAAGAGATACACCCACTTCCTTGCCCTTATAAGGGAGACAAAGAGCTATATATAAATGACAAATAAGTAATAATATATCTTACATGGAATCTTAATTACCAGCTCACCTCTTGCCCTTCTTGCCCTATTGCCTTCTAAAACAAATGGTTTAATCTTACATTTTATGTTCAACAGATGTCAAGGATCTTGAGTTTCACATAAACATTGAAAGATTTCCTTCATTTAATGTTTCTAAACAAATGCCTGACAACCATATATCAAGACTGCCCGGATGGCGTCTTCTGTCTGGCAGGGGGGCTAGGCTGGTGGCTGACTTAATTTCAGGATAAATACAACTCTTACAACCATATGAAATAAGAATCTAGCATTCCTTAAATCCTTTGCATAATTACATTTAAGCCAATATATTTAAGCTAATATATTTCATACATTTATCATAGGTAGCCTCTTAAAAGAATAAAGCTTCTCAAAGTGAAAAGGAAGGAACTCAATAAAACACAGCTTTTAAAAGAAGCCTCTTCAGTTTGCACCTCCCCCTTTCCCCCTCCTCTCCAGCCTCAAAATAAAATAGGAAGAAGCTGCTTCTTCTGCCAAGCCAGTTGCCTTTCCAACATTTAACACATTTTAACCTTTTTTAACTCTCTTAGTTTAAGAAACAGCTTTAGAAGAGACTTCCCCAAAAAATGTTCTCTTTCCAGCTAAATGTTTCTCCCCATTGCTCCTGGCCTTTTAACCTTAGAAAGAAGATCTGGCTCATTTTACTGGGAGGCACATTGGTATTATCTTCCCCATTCCTAATGGTGTTTTCTCAGCCTTGGGGCAGCATATGTAATTCTCCCTTTTTATGACTTTGAGAATTGTTTTTCTACTATAAATCAATGGGGCCCTTCTTGTCTTAGGAGGAAAAACATCTTGCCAAGGTTCTTTTAGGCAGCTGGTCTTTTGCCTGGCATGAAACATTTGAAAATCCTTTTTTTTTAAGCTCATTTTTAAATACAAGCCTTGATTGAAATATATAGAAGCTTTGATAAACATGCAGGCTTATGATTAGATGCCTCATTCCCCCCTTTCAAGCTCAAGGACCTTCATCCCAAGTGTCCTTGATAGCTTGACCTTCATCATATTCCTGAGGTAAAGCTCTGTATAGGGCCATGATATGAGGTAGAGTTTCATTTGAAACCATCTTGCTAATTGTACTTCTAAAACATGAAATGATACATGGCATCATACATAAAACCAATACTACTACTGTCAAGAAAAACAAGCAAGACAATAGTATCCCTTTGAGTCCTGTGACATTAGGTAACCAATTGGTGAGCCATCCCATATCCCATCCTTCCCATGTTTGTACTGGGACATGTGCTATATTCTCCATCTTTGTGGCCAACACACGGATTGCCTCACCATTATCAGAAATGTTAAAGCAACAGGCATTCCCTGTCAAGTTCAAGACTCCACATAGGCCTCCCTGCCTGGCAAGTACATAATCCATTCCCATTTTCAGCTGCAAAATGGCGGCTCTACTTTCATCCAACTGTTGTGCAATAAGTCTCAAACTCTGGGCCGTTGCATTGGTTACAAGTTCCACTACTGCTTGCAATCGAATTATTCTGTTTAGATTATAAATAGGATCCCGTGCCCCTTGTATGAGCTCACCAGGATTCCAGGAGGCAGGATCATAATAGGCTATAATGCGCTCTGGCGGCCAATCATCAGTACCGCTCCAACTTTGGGTACTTCCTCCTGCTATATGAGAAATATCAGCATTCCTTCGTGTTCGCCTGGCCGAACTAGTGGGCATAATCCACATTGGTGGTAATACCCAACCCAAGAAACAAGTCCCACTCCATTTGGAAGGGAGTTTCTTGTATGCCCATTCTCCACATATCCACCACAACCATCGGGTCTGAGGTTTTTGGTACGGGGAATACAGAAGGCGAAATACCAAAAGGGGTAGAGAGTTCACAGTGCAGTATGTTAGATTGCCTTTTTCTGTCACAGTTATGTTCCACACCACTTTCCATGCATGAATAAAAGGAGGTGCACAGGGCAAGGCATTCCGAGTTCGATAGGTAGTACCGTGTGCCCAGGTATGACTATTCTTCTTATAATCCCAAGTATAGTGACAATGAGAAGAGCCTATCATGGGAGAATCAGCTGCATCTGATGATTTATGTACACAGAATTCCCCTTGTACAGGTATAACTCGTAATGGTTTAGTTGAGTTCCATCCGGGGAAATTCTGTATTTCAGTTTGGTGTGGCATTTCGCTTACCATACCAATAGCATCTAATGGTATCGGTAATAACGGCATACCTCCCTCTGAATCATCTGGCCCAAGAGAGCAAACAAGGCAATTGGTCCTATTTGCAACATTAGCTACCATTTCAGCTAAACCTACCCACATATTGTGGTCATGGCTGAATCCATATTTAGCCAATTTGGTCAGATTCAAGGACCCTTCCCCTTCCCAAGGGATCAGGATTAATAAAATCATGTTGATGTCTAGTATATGCATTCCTTCCACAAAAGATTACCTTATTGTGATAGCAAATAATTATTAGCCCCAATATAATTCCCCCAGTGACAGAAATGGGGAACCACCAAGACCAAAACATATATCCCGAGGATCCCCAATGAGTAATATTTCTGATAATTGTTCCACAAGGGGGGCAGTCAATCAATTGTATTAGAGAATCTTTCCGTTCACAGTCGCTGGTTCAGACGCTCCTCAAGCTTCAGGCGTGCGCAGGTCAGCC
Organism: Podarcis erhardii; assembly: GCF_964252035.2. Taxonomy (NCBI): domain Eukaryota; kingdom Metazoa; phylum Chordata; class Lepidosauria; order Squamata; family Lacertidae; genus Podarcis; species Podarcis erhardii. Next base: position 47,089,512 of record NC_138499.1, on the reverse strand, counting down.
AGCTTCCAGGTTGTGGCTGCAGCAGGCCGGTCGTCAAATGTTGCCCGTGACCTAGCCCGTTCCCGGTAGGGCTAGATACAGGGGTTTTTGGAGAGAGTTAGTTTTAAAGGATTAGAGGGGTCACCTTTGCACGTCCAACTGCCTTCAGACTTCTTCAAACGAGAGTGATGAATCCAGGGGGTCACCTCAGCTACCTTCACCGCTGTTGGAGTAGAGAGCAAGACGGTGTAAGGTCCACGCCACTTAGGTGCAAGTGGATCGCGTTTCCACTCTTTCACCCATACGCTATCGCCAGCCTGGAACTGATGAATCAGCTCGGCAATGCTGCACGGCGTGCGCTCGAGGGCCCACCTGTTAAGAGAAACAAAAACACGGGAGAGAGATTGCACTTGTCCCTGTGTCACATGGTCTCCTATTTGTTTAAGGTCAGCTGGAATATCCTGAACAAAGGAGGGCGGTCTCCCATACAGGAGCTCAAAAGGTGACAACTTAAGTCTTTTTGTGGGTGCACACCGAACACGAAACAGTGTTATGGGTAACACATCTACCCTTCTGAGACTTTAGACATATTAGTGGGCTTCTGGCATGCCCTGCGGATACCTTGCACAAGTGTCTGGCGGTAGGTGGTAAGTCTGGCCAGGTGAATTGCATTGTTTGGATCCCAATTAGGATCTTCCAAGGGAAAGTTATCTTGGAGATGACGGTCAATATTATAAATATTTCCCGCTCTGGCCTGCTCACGCAAATATATCTGTGCCTTTTCAATTATGTCTCTCCTTTCCTCAGTGGTGAACAGAGTATTTAGGAGCTGGCGACAATCTGTCCAAGTAGGGCTATGAGTATTTATTATTGAAGTCACCAAGTCCATCATAGCCTGAGGTTTTTCTGCAAAAGATGGGGTGTGTGTTTTCCAATTCATCAGATCTGTAGTTGTGAATGGAATATATTGCAGGGTCGAAGTTCGAGGTGGCCGTGGTCCGGGTTGCCCATTAACCAGCGCAGGCTCCTCAAGTGCATCAAATACTCTTCTAAGAGGGGCTACTACGTGATCTTTCTCTTCACTTTGCTCTAGGGGCCTCAAATCATAGGGGATGGTATCTGTCGCAAGGCGTTCTTTTAGCAGCTTTATACGCCTGGCTGTATTGCTTGCTGACCGAGCAAGGTCTCCCTGTAACTTCTGTAACATTTCTCTGGGACTTGGATGTACAGGGGTTTGGGGTGGGCAATCAGTTGTTCCACTAAAGGAGACTGTAGATGGAGGTCTATTAGGAGTCACAGGTGGAATAACCACTTCTGCTTGGGCTTTATTATAGAACTCCAATGCCTCCTGAAGATATTTATCATAATCTATCAAGGAATCAAGCTCTGTGACTCCACTCCCATTATTCATTCCAGTTTCTTGCCTTGGGGTTACAACTGGTGGAGTGTTTGGATTAAGCTCCCTTCGATGTGGAGCATAGGGTGGAGGTGGAAGCACCTCTTCCTCTGGCCCCTCAAAAATGGGTTTGAGTTTATTTGGCAAGATTCCTTTCCTAGCTTCGGCTTTTACAGCCAATAATTTGCATCGTTTGACTTTGCATTCCCTTATCCATGGAGGATTTTTATTTAATGTGCTCAGCCAGGAATCTATATATGGAAATTGTTCTGGGCACCCTCCAGTTTCTTTGGCGATATCAGTCCAAAGTTTGCTTACTAAATTTATATCAAAGGTTCCCTGAGATGGCCATCCAGTAATTTGTTTTGGCCATTCTAGTTCACATAACGTTCTCAAGCGCTCTGGCGTCATTTTGACTCCATATGCCCCTGAGAAGGCTTTCTTAAAATTATTTAACATACACTCAAGAGGTGTATTTTCCCCCTTTGAACCCCCAACTCCCATTGTATGGCCCTGTGAAGTATCCACTCAGTCACTCACAGACGCGCTTCGTGGGTTTCCTTGCCTAGTGAAGTCGGCCTTACTAGGAACCGAAGTACTGCCCACTCCACACTCAGGTCAGCTACAGATTGCTCTGTACTTTCTCACACATACAATGCGCTGGATACTTCACCACACTCTACCTCCCAATCCTTCCCTTTCCCTACACCAGATCACCATCTGATGTACCCAACCACCTAGCGTACTCAGTTTCCCCTTACTGAGACGCAGAAGTTTGATCAAGACTTCTCTTCCTCCCAATTAATTGGAGGGCCAAAAATCCCTTTGTGCACTTACCCTTGGTTGGTTCCCTGTTTCCCCCGGTCCGTCGCCGCCAGTGAGCAGGGTATCAGACAGACGAGTCTTCTGCGTTCCCCCTGGAAAAAATTACCAGTGCGCGCTTTGGGTAAGCAGTTGTCCTCTCTCTTGTACCCTGCCCAGTAGGGCGAAGGGGCTGCGTTCCAGCAGACCACTTATCCGAGTCACAGGGCACCATAAAATGTAGCACCCTGCTTGTGGTTAACGCTTAGCTGGAATGAAATATTCAACGCAGCAATAGAGAAATTAAAATAGTAATTTATTTGTCAGACAAATAAATAAGAGGCTCAGTGGTACGTGGTTACCAAGCTCTGGCCTGGCCTCCTGCCATTCTGGCCAGCACTTATATTCCCTTAATCCAGCCCCCTTTGCTCCTCCTGTGGCTGCCTCTGTCCAATCAGCCTGGTTGAAATTCCTATTGGCTGTTTGCTAGAGCCAATCACAAAAGATACACCCACAAGAGATACACCCACTTCCTTGCCCTTATAAGGGAGACAAAGAGCTATATATAAATGACAAATAAGTAATAATATATCTTACATGGAATCTTAATTACCAGCTCACCTCTTGCCCTTCTTGCCCTATTGCCTTCTAAAACAAATGGTTTAATCTTACATTTTATGTTCAACAGATGTCAAGGATCTTGAGTTTCACATAAACATTGAAAGATTTCCTTCATTTAATGTTTCTAAACAAATGCCTGACAACCATATATCAAGACTGCCCGGATGGCGTCTTCTGTCTGGCAGGGGGGCTAGGCTGGTGGCTGACTTAATTTCAGGATAAATACAACTCTTACAACCATATGAAATAAGAATCTAGCATTCCTTAAATCCTTTGCATAATTACATTTAAGCCAATATATTTAAGCTAATATATTTCATACATTTATCATAGGTAGCCTCTTAAAAGAATAAAGCTTCTCAAAGTGAAAAGGAAGGAACTCAATAAAACACAGCTTTTAAAAGAAGCCTCTTCAGTTTGCACCTCCCCCTTTCCCCCTCCTCTCCAGCCTCAAAATAAAATAGGAAGAAGCTGCTTCTTCTGCCAAGCCAGTTGCCTTTCCAACATTTAACACATTTTAACCTTTTTTAACTCTCTTAGTTTAAGAAACAGCTTTAGAAGAGACTTCCCCAAAAAATGTTCTCTTTCCAGCTAAATGTTTCTCCCCATTGCTCCTGGCCTTTTAACCTTAGAAAGAAGATCTGGCTCATTTTACTGGGAGGCACATTGGTATTATCTTCCCCATTCCTAATGGTGTTTTCTCAGCCTTGGGGCAGCATATGTAATTCTCCCTTTTTATGACTTTGAGAATTGTTTTTCTACTATAAATCAATGGGGCCCTTCTTGTCTTAGGAGGAAAAACATCTTGCCAAGGTTCTTTTAGGCAGCTGGTCTTTTGCCTGGCATGAAACATTTGAAAATCCTTTTTTTTTAAGCTCATTTTTAAATACAAGCCTTGATTGAAATATATAGAAGCTTTGATAAACATGCAGGCTTATGATTAGATGCCTCAGCAGTATTAGGCGTAGTTGTTCTCCTTAGTTGCTCTGAGTAAGTGGATCAAGACAACAGTAAATCACTTGTAGATATTTCATGATGTATTATTTCTTTTCAGGTTTTTGTCAAGCAGGCAAAGATTTGAGGTTAGTTTCGCTGTGTATGGAACAGATCGATATCCCAGCAGGATTCCTGTTAGTAGGAGCCAAGTCTCCAAACCTTCCCGAGCACATTCTAGTCTGTGCTGTTGACAAGAGGTTTTTGCCAGATGACCATGGAAAAAATGCACTTTTAGGTAAAAGGTTTTCATTAATTATTCTTCATGTTTTATGATAAATGTATAATTGACCAAAGCTTTGGGTTAATGGTAGGCTAGGCCAATTCAGTACATGGATTTCACACCGGAATATGCAGACATTTGTTTTTAAAGCTTTTTATAAACAAAGCATGAATCCAGTTTTTCAATTTTAATATCATTAAAGCAAGGGTGGGGAGCCTCTAACTATCCAGATGTCATTAGACCAACTCCCATCAGCCCTAGCCAGCATGGCCAATGGTCAGGTATGATGAGAGTTGTAGTCCACCAACATCTGGAAGATAAGAGGTTTCTTACACTTGTGTAAGATTTCCCAAATCCTCAAAATATCCTGCAGTCCTGTACCTACTTAACCTGGTTTTAAGCCCATGGAAATCAGTGGGACTGACTTTTGAGGACACATGTAAAAGATTGCCCTGATTGTTTCTCATACTTGCCATAGAAGTCCATGCCCCATTATGTGCAGCCCATTGTTGACCAGAGGTTTAAATAACCACTTTCTGCTTAATAGGGGCAGCAAGCAATTGCCCCAGATGAGTGTTTCAGCTCTTGGGTGGAGTTTCTCTAGGCTAGGATCAGGTTTATCAAGTGAGGATAGGCGTGATTCAGTAGAGCCTATTTGTGACAGGAATGTAGAATCTGAGATAGTCCAAGGCCAGAGGCAGGAATTTGGTTTGCTGGACACAGAGGGAAGATAAGGGCTCTGGAGTCTGGAACACGCTGGACAAGTATTTTGACCCCTGGGAAAGATGATGCCTGGATCATAACATAGGAGCTCCAGGTCTTCATGACATGTTGCTCAGACTGGGACATCAGTTATACAGAGAAGAATTGCATGTTGTTGGAATCTGGGTGGTGGTGGTTCCTACTTTTTGCTGACTCAGAAACCACCAGCTTTTAATTTCTTACACCAGGGGTGAGGAAATATCTCTCCAGATATTGTTGGTCTGTAGCTCCCCACAAGGTGCCTACTTCAAACCATGGTTCATGAGGCTGCTTTGTTTACATAAACCATACAAATATTAACCACAGATCGGGGTTCAGATAACATGCTAGACTGAGTTTAGTGGAAATCAGAAGCCTCCACAAAGCTGCAGTGGAGAAGGAGACTTGGACTGTGTCAGACCAGCACGGCTACCACCTGAATACAAATACTTGTTTGCATACTCAGTTTGCCTTCCACAAATGAAGAGATTTGCACATACCCTTTGCATCCTACATGCATTTTAAGCTGTCACTTGAGTTTCTCCCCTCACCAGCATCTTGAGGTTTTATTAAAACATGTAAAGACAAATTCCACATGTGTGGCCTGTCCCATTTTCAGAACTACATTCTTGGTTCCCCCTACATCAGCTTGTCTGGGGGTGGTTTGGAAATCCTACAGCCCTAAATTCCATCCTATCTGTGCCTTGGCTTGCTCTGAGCTGGAGTGCTGGCTGTTCTTATAAGGCACTCCATGTCCAATCATTTTGAGGAATTGAGGAAAGAAATTGGCTGTTTCCAGAGTTTTCTTACATTTCATATGCACCAAGCTTCAATTTTCTATATTGAAACCCACAATGAATGTGTGAGCTGCTTTGGCAATGTTTTCCAAGTATCCTTACATAAATAATAAATATTACTTCTTGAATAGCTTATAGATAACAGGGCTGAGCAATTCATCAGACCCTTCTGATTGGGCTGTGGGGTTTTAGAAACCTCATAAATTTTCTGCTTAATTCAACAAAAAGTGAATTTCTAGTCATTACAGAAGAATTAGGTTTGACATGGTGGTGGTACAAATTCCCAAGGAGTGGGTGCAAGCAAGGATGAAAGAGTATCTCCACACAAATGTGGTTCACGATTTCAAGTTCTGAACCAAATTTTTCTACATCTGGGAGCATAATAATGTAATATTTTCAAATAATAATGCTGCTGAATACATTAGTTGTGGTCATTGTAGCTTGCCTTCTGTCAGATTCAAGAAATAAAAAATGAACTGTTGATTAGGCAGCTAAAACAACCCTCGCTGAGTCCCTAGCTCATGGCTCATGTGTTGTGTGGGTCCTGCTGTTGAACACGTTGTCTAAACGCAGATTATAATCACCAGGGGACAATGTTTAGGAGATGGTTTTGTTACACCTCACTGGCCGATTGTCATTTGCCTTCTGTCGTCATGCAAAGTCCTCTTTGAAATCAGTAGGAAATCTACAATGGGTCAAGGATAATATATAGCCCTAACTTTATCCAGTAGAGCCCAATTAAAGATGTAATTTAGGCCACCTTGCGAAACTAGTTTGACCTTATGACCTTTCTTCCCAAGTCTTTTATGTTTAGAAGAGATTACAGTACTCTTTGGAGTGCTGAGCTTTCAACTTCTGTTTCAATGGTACTAAGTGCCTTGCCTCAAATATTTACTTATTTATGTCCTGTCAGAACCCCCTGTAAAAGGGAAAAGTCTGCTGTGAAAACATTACTTCTTACATCAGGGAATTCTGTGGACTAGAGAATATTGATTTCTCTCTCCCATCCACTGTAACTTCTTTAAATCCTTTTTCCACATAAAATAAATCCAAGGGAAACCAAGGCAGCATTAACAGAAAACTTAAGATGAACATTGGGTTCTGGGTAGAAAATACGATCTTTGCATTCTAAAGCTGGCAAAGAAATATTGTTTTGTGGAAGGATACTGAGGATCTTAATAGAACTATCTGCTCCTACTAATACTGTAGTGTTGATCTTCTAGAATGTACAAGAACAGGTGGAATCAAGGCTGGTGATACCTGGGAAGTAATGATGAAGCTAGATGTCTCTCTTATCTTTTGTTTGTTCTTCAAGCTATTTGTGTGCAACTGGGAATATATTTGTTTCCAAGCAGGAATCTGGTGCATACAATTAGTATAAGAAGCAAAATGAAGAGTTGGGATTGAATTGTTTTACTTCACAGAATATTTTGTGAAGGATTTGATCTGTATTTTCTTTCCCCACCGCTCCTCAGGTTTTTCTGGGAACTGTATAGGCTGTGGAGAAAGAGGATTTCGATATTTCACTGAATTTTCCAACCACATTAACTTGAAGCTCACCACTCAGCCAAAGAAGCAGAAGCACTTAAAGTACTACCTAGTAAGGAGCTCCCAAGGTGTGCTGTCAAAGGGACCTTTAATATGCTGGAAAGGTAAAAAGCATCCTGTTAGATACATACCCTTTATTTTGGTTTAGAGAACTTTAAATGTAGCTTGACTAAATAGTAAGTTGCTGAAGACCCAGAAACATAATAAGATGCCCTGAAAGTTCGCTATCCCTGCATGATTGTTTGCATACGTCCATGAACAACTGCTGCAGAAATATTCAGAACAATTGATGACAATGTAGTAAGAGAAAGTATTGGATAGACTAGTTCAATATTTCCTAACCTGGAATGATCCAGATGTTTTGGAATGCAATTTCTATCTCTCCCAGCCAGCATGGTCGATGGGGATCTATTGGCCAGAACATATGAGGGACACCAAGTTGAGGAAGACTGAGCTACAACTTCAGCTCAGGTTAGAGTTTAGAGCTCAGTTTAAAGGAAGTAGAGCATCATGTTAACAACAACAACACCTTTTCTGATACCTGTTCATAAATATTTATTATGTTTTTATCTCACCCTTCCAACAAAGCATTCAAAGCAGCTAACATAGTTTCGTTTCTTTATTCTCACAACAACCCTGTGTGGTAGGTTAGGCTGAGAGAGAGTAGCCACATTGACATGGTTTATTGTGATGTGCACATGCTGGAACAATGTTCTCCCTGGGCTCACATACTCCACGCGAGGACGAGGACTTTTGCAGCATATGCTCTCAGTTTCCTTTAATCTCTGTGTGTGTGTGTGTGTGTGTGTGTGTGTGTGTGTGTGTAGACAAGAGTTAGTGATAAACCGCAGTCTGATAGAGACAATAAACTGATTGAGATTAAAGGAAGCTGAAATTAGATGCTACCAATGTCCTCCTCTGAGCTGTGTGGGAGGAGAGAAGGAACCTGGACTCATTCTTGCTCATTTGTGTTATGCCAAACCATGTTTTAGTGTCATGTGCAACAGAGTTGGTGTATGCCTGAGACCATTCCTTGTACTTCATAGCTGACTATAGTTAGGTTTTAAGACCCAGGCCCTCCCCATTTGCTGTTTAACACTCTTTTCAACAACACACACTGGCCTTCACTAAACGAACACTAAGAGCTTTGTGAAAACTGCGGAAATAAAAAATTTGGTCAATGTTAATAGAAAGATCAGCTTCAGCACAAAGAGCCTGAAGTCAAATAATGTGTTTCAAGAACATTTGACAGTGATGGGCATAGATGGACCTATGCCAGAATTTAAACTTTTTCATTTTGCTTTGTGGTTGCCTGAGAGATGAGATCAGAGAGAACAAGCACCCTGGGCAAATGTTAGCCAGTCCTCTGGATGTTTACAAAAGGCTTTCAATTAGCCAGCCATGCAGTGGAATTTCCTAGTTGTCATAATATTCCTGGTCGTGTGCAATTGCACTTAGTGTTGCTACTCCCTCACCTTCCTGCTCTGTCCTGTCCCCACATGTGGCTTTCAAAAAGCCTTGAGTCTATAACTCTGTGCTTTATTCCATTGCTTCCCCGGTGCAACATCCTAGGTGCACACAAGTGCAGAAGCACTGGTTTTGCAGTTATGTAGAAGCCCTTTCTTTTGTTGCTATACATTTTTAAAAAATTACTTTTGACTTGCATAATATACCACGGAATGGTGGTGTTATTTGGATTGATATTGAGCTCTCTTTGTGTGAAGATGTTCTCTCTCTTAAATCACCCTTGAGATTCCCTAACAAAGCAGAAGGCTCATATTTGCTGCACGGAATTTAACAGCTTTCTTAGCTGAAAACAGCCCTTTTCTGACAAAATTCCAAGTGTTCCTTTTGAATGAATTTTTATATCTAGCATTTAAAAAATGTTTAAAAAGATTTGTTGATGTTTTCAAACTTCCTTTTTTTGCTGAATTGTGAAACCTGGCTGCCTTAATATGTATTGTAGCTACTTCACTTGCAGAATGTAGAAGCAGGCCATCTTCTGCTAGCCATTCTGCTAAACCTAGTTCTTCAGCGTCTCCATCTGTGACCCCTGAGAGTGGAACAGCTAATGGATACAAGCCAGGGTTCACTCAGACAGGTAAACACTATGAGTTAATTGTATCCTAGAGCTGACACTTGATGAAGCAGTGACTGTGCTGTCTGTTATGACTCACATCGTATGGCTTGGGGTTGGCCGGAAGCCAAAGGCACGAGCCATCCAAGTGTGAGGAGTCTTCAGCACCCAATGCATCTCACTGTGGCTTGTGCAGAAGACCTTCTAAAGCCCCCCTGAAATGAATCAAGGTTGTGCTTGGGAGATTCCAGCTTATGTGTTTCTCATGCCAAAGACAGATCAACTGGGAAGAAATGTTTTTCCAGTATTTAAATGGTCCATCGTTTAGGTAACACTTCAGTTAGGATCTCAATGAACAGCTGTTTGGATGAAAACTCTTGTTTTATTTTTGGTTATGTTGTGTTTAATAAATTCTTAGGCTCCTTTAAATTGCCACTGGTGTCTTAAAGGAAGTAAGTTGCAGGCTGTGTTTGGATGACAATCTGATGCTTCATAAACTATTTTATGATGCTACGAATGAGCATTGGAGTTGAGCACTTACCCTCCCGGCCTGTCTCTCCTTGCACCTCTCATGTGCTGGTTAACCAGCATTCAGCCTCTAATATTAAGCCTCTGGTTGTATTAATCTCTAGTTTAATAAAAGCCAGAATCTTTGCACCAAAGTTGACATGCAGTGTGGGGCAAAAGAGACAGGGCGAAGAAGGTGTGTCTGAGTCCAGTGTCATAAAAAATAGTATATGTAGCCTCAGTTATCCTAAAAAGACCACATATAGCCAATGCAGATAATTCATTTAACTTTGGTTAAAAGACTGAGAGCAGGCCAAGCGATCACACACGTCATTCCCCCTCTCTATTATTGAGCTCAAATTTTACCCACCTGCTTTAATGGTATTTAAGTGACAGCAACTGTTAGCCATGGTTAAGAGTTCTTTTGCACAGGCTCATATTTTCAAATGGCATGCTTCAATAAATAAATATAAATGTATTTTTTTTTGTACCTTTAGTGCAACATTAAGTGGTAGAACAGAGTTGGCACATTCTATTGAATTGTCTGAAGTCTATGTAGAATTTATATAAGCTCTCAAGGTAAATTGAATTCTTCATTGGCCAGAATCCTGATGAAAAGGGTTTGGTTTTTTTAATCACCGGAAAGTTTGTTTTCTCCTACTACACCATATGTCTTGGCCAAATAGGAGTTCTGGGATCACATGGCAGGAAACCATCCTGGTTCCCTCCAGATGTTTGGTACTACAACTCCCATCAGTCCCAGCCTGCTGACCTGGGAAGACTGGTTTGTGCCAATGACAACTCTGGCCATAAAGGTTTACATTGTAACTGTGCCTGTATCTAAGAAAAAGATCAGAAACCAAGACTTGGTTTTCAAACAGCTTAGTTCCTGAACATTTTGGCTTCCGAATGTCACAAGCCTGGAAGTGACTGTTCCAGTTTGCGAACTATTTTTGGAAGCCGAACATCTGACGGGCTTCCACAGCTTCTGATTGGCTGCAGGAACTTCCTGCAGCCAATCAGAAGCCGCGATTTGGTTTTCAAACATTTTGGAAGTCGAACGGACTTCCAGAACGGATTCCATTCAACTTCCGAGGTACGACTGTACTTTATTTGTTCTCCAGTGATGTCAACAATAAAAAAATACTGGGTTTCAAGAGTCTGTATTTCGACACACTTGAAGCAATGTAAATCATTATTACATTGCGTTTGAAACTTCTAGACCAGATTATTAAGGCTACAGCCCTGTCCACACTTTTCTGGGAACAAGACCCATTGATTTCAGTGGGAATTATTTCTGGGTGACTCTACTGTAAGAAGCCCCAAACCCAATGCAAAGAACGTTTTCTCTGTGTTTTGTGTGTGAGAGAAGAGAGAGCAGGGGGTAGGGAGAGAGAAATATTGGCTTTGAGGCTTCTTGGCATAGAAACATGTAGTCATAGGAGAAGCTATTCTACCTAGAACAGAGGTGGCCAACTCCCAAGAGACTGCGATCTACTCACAGAGTTAACAACTGGCAGTGATCTACCCCTTTTTTGGGGGGTTCAGGTCAAAGTTGTTCAGCTTTTTTTAGGGAGGAGGAAAGCCCCGTTTTCTAGCGGTTCAGGTCGAAGTTGGTAAAAATTTTGGGGGGAGGAGGAAAACCCATTTTTTAGGGATTCAGGTCAAACTTGTTGAGCTTCTTTGGGGAGGGAGCCAGTGATCTACCAGTGATCTACCACAGATGTCCAGTGATCTACCAGTAGATACGATCTACCTGTTGGACGTGCCTGACCTAGAATAATGAGTAATCTTATTACACCTGCCAAGTCAATAAGCGTACCTTCTATGCTCTCCTTTTGCCTTATCAGCTCATCATGATTTTCATTTGGTTTGTTCTTCCACATCACTGTTTGTTTGTCAGGTCATAGCTGTCAAACCCTTTTTACCTCCTGCTAGACTTATAATCTTTCAATGAAGACACTTATCACGTTACCTTCATCAGTAAATACAAATGCCACCTAATATAATAAAAATTCAAGTTTTATTACATACACCAATCCTGAGGAGCCATGGCTTTTGATAGGATATGAGATTTATATTGTTTATTTAGAACATTTGTATGCTGATTTTCTCCCCAGTAAGTCACGGAAGGCAGCTAACAATAACTCGTTAAAATACCATTAAATCAATCGCAGAAATTAAACTGAAGGAAACAGACAGAAAAATGTTATCTCACAGTACAAAACTGGAAATAAACAAGCTACAGCACATTTAAAAACAATTCAGCCCACTTTTACCAGCATGCCAGTCAGATCAAAGCTTCACCAAAAGCAGACCAGAAGAATAAGAAAGTTAAGTGACAAATGTTTGAGTTGTCTTTGCCTGGTGCCTAAAAGAGAATTTAACAATGTCTCAGGCCAATTCCTTGTCATTCAAAAAAATGGAGTGCAGAAACAAAAAAGGTCGCTTGGAGGGTGACTAGTTCATAAATTCCATGTGTTGAAATTGATTCCCTTTTTCAGGTGCATTTTACTATGCTCATTGTAGACAAGGCCAATGGGATTAGGAAATACACAAGATGAGTCTGTTAGGAAGGAGGAGGAACTGGAGTACACAGAATACCACTTTGCAACTTTCATTTTTGACAGTGATATATAGCTGGCTGATGGGAATTGTTGTCCAAAACATCTGAAGGAAACCAGGTTGGCAAATGATTCTATAGGTAGGATGTACAAGATGACAAGGCTCCTGTTCCTCCAACAGTTGGGGATTTCTAGAGGTGCAACTTGTCATGCAGGGATAAGAAAACTGTTCCTGTTGCCTCTTCTACATAACTATAAAATGCACAGGAGTCCTATGAAAACATCCGGTCCCTGAATCTGGATACCTTACTCATGTTTTCAAATGCAAACCGCCATTTTCTTTTGGGGTCCTCACACCCAGTGCTTGTGCATCATTGTGCGTATCTGAAGAAGTGTGCATGCACACGAAAGCTCATACCTAGAACTAACTCAGTTGGTCTTTAAGGTGCTACTGGAAGGAATTTTTTTATTTTGTTTTGACCATGGCAGACCAACACGGCTACCTATCTATCATTGTGTGTGTTAGGGTTGTTTTTCTAACAAACTTCTAAGCATTGTATATTTTTAACATTTTAGTTCTTATTTATTTAATTTTATCACTTATACGTTAACGCTCCTAAAATTTACTAAATGCGGAAATTGAGAACAAGGCGGCCTCTGCCCAAAGGCTTGCACTCTAAAACGCATAGCAGAAAAGGAAATAGGGCAGGGCAGGGAAGTGGAAAATAAGTCGAGAGCTTCTGTTCTAGAAATGCTTCGTATTGGGCTTTATATTTACACATAATTCCTGTTGTGTTTCTTTGTAGCTACAGAGTTAAGACTGTTGCCTGAATATAACTAACCCGCAGAGATTATGTTGTCGTTTTAGTCACTTTCACTATATAAGTCTGTACAGTATATGAAAAAATATGACCACTGGTCTGCCTTATATTGCAGTTTCTAGCTACCTTGGTGACTGGAACCATGATATGTAGATCTTTGTCATGCTGCTGTTAGTTTTTCCAAGCAGAATGGGATATATCCACCCCATATTAGCCCACAATTGAGTGACTCTGGAAGATATGGTAGTGCAAGAGGGTGCTCTTCCAGATTTCTTTGCCATGCTTCCCTGCACTGATCGTTCTCAAAAAGCATCAGTGTTTTATAGCGCAGTCAGACTTTTGGCAAATGATATTAAATTCCTGTGTCTATTCCTCACCGTCATTATTCCAGCTGGCGAACAGCCCCCTTCTACCTCTCTTCCCCTCCCCAGCACTGCACTGGTTGTTCTCAGAGTGTTGTGTTATCTCTGGGGTATTTAATTTCTGCCTTCTGCTTTTTCTCAGTGGTTATTTTCACTGGGGCTGATGTAGGCTGAAACAAACAGGCCCTGTTTACTTTCCTTCATCTGCACAGTGAAATCCAGCATGCATTGTTTTCAGGGAAAAGTCCACTCCAATTAAATGCATGTTGCGTAATCTGTTTTGCTTCTGTTAATTATGGGGAGGCGATGGTCGTAATTATCCAGGGCTTTCCATGTGGAAATCATGATTAGACTGAATCATTCTGTTGCTGATGGCTTATGAGTCTGACGAGGACTCAGAGGACTGGAGAAGAATTATGGGCTATCACCGTGAAATGGGAGCATGTCTCAGTTTACCTGCTGTTAATGGGGCACCCTTCTGAATGATAACTAGGCATTATTGAGCTCATCACTTACTTTAAAAGGAGAAAATGGGGCAACAGGATATTGCCTGAGGTGCTTTATATACACATGGGGCAGTGTGAAACTGCTTGGTGCAGGGGGTTCCTACACTTTGGGTGCCTATGGTAGCCAGCAAAACAGTAGTGGACACCAGGATATCTCACCAGTGAAAGAGTCCTGGTATCAACTAATACACCTCTAAAATTGATCATGAAGTCAGGGGTGGCTCTCTGGGTTCGAGACTGTTCTTGCAGGGACACTACGCCTTGGAAATGAAGCCTGCCTAGGGGTGAAATCATCCTCACACTGTTGTGCTGCAACTTCGGCTTCCCAAGTGCCTCCAAATCTAGTGCAACCCTGGGAAGATCCCTCCTAAGTTCCTAGGTTGAAAGCAAGGGTGTGTTTATCATATCTGCCAGAAGGTGGTAGACCCCTCTCCATGGCCAGCATAATTGTGGACTCTAACTTGGAGCTTTCCCAGTCCCCCAGAACCAACTTTGTGATTCTGAGCTTGATGACCTAAGACATCCCCTACGGCAAGTGAGGCAGCAGCAACCACTAGTAATCTGGTGTGTGCGTGATAGGGTTGCCATATTTCGAAGAGCAAAAAAGAGGACACATTTGCCGACTTCTACTTTTAACTATGAATCGCTATGCAGACTCTCATTTTACATACCCATGCAAAAGAGGACATGTCCTGGGGAAAGAAGACATATGGCAACCGTAGCTGGCAGCAGGGAAGAGAAGCTAAAAGGATCTTATCCTGGGATTAAATTGACGTTCAGAACTCGATGGAATGCACATGTCCCCAAAACCTGGTGAAATAACTTGGGTGAGCTAAGCTAATGGCCCTAGCAAATACTAATAAAAATCTTGCGTACTCTCCTGAATCAGGTTCTCTTTATCTTCTGTTCAGCTTTCATAGTTGATTTTCTGTGCTTATGCAGCAGTTGTTGAATTCTGGTAGCTTTGAGCATTGTATAAACTTTTCCTTCTACCCTAGTCTGGTCAAAGAGGCTTTTGAAACACCACCAACATCTATACTACTGAAGAATAAAGTATGTGGGATAAGCACCCATTCCCTGGGCAGTGCTCCTTCTCTATATCATACCATATCTGACACCTGTGTCCAGTGTAATTTTTGGCAAATACCAGTAGTTATTTCTGAAATTCTCTGGTTTCTGGAAGCTATTTTTTTCTTTCAGATGGTTAGTGTATGCTATGGTCAAGTACAACAACAAATCTATAGGATCATGAGTCACTCAGTTCTGATCTTGGCTTTATTTAATTGGGCCATTCGTGATTTATTTCTGCTTTGCATATCTGCTTTGCATATCTAAATGGAAAGTGTACCTACTTGCAAGCTCTATGAGTTTAATTTACAGGCTTGTATCCACTTACCTAGGAGTAAACTCCATTTAACGCAATGGGACTTATTTTCGAGTAGAAATATACAGACTTGTATGTAAGTCTCGTAAAAGATGAAACTGCTTACTTGGAAGTAACCTTAGTTGAATACATGAGAGTATGTATTAGTAACTTGTTCCAGGATTTAAACCACTTTCATAGTAAGTATTAAAAAATATAAATGCCTTGAATGTGCTATAAGCGGTAAGTATATGATATGTTTGTAAATAATCAGTATTTGCAATGAGCTCATGTAAGTGACATCTTAGGAAAATTCAAAGATAATGTAGATTTTGTAAAGTAGTTTCAACAATCTCTTTGACAGACTCCTCAGTGTTCAGTCCAGCACCCTCTTCGTCTGCTAATTTAAGTGGAATTCAAGATTTGTCTCGGAATAAGAACATAGTGAAACCACTTGCTTTGCCGGTACAACTTGTAGGAAACACATTTGCAACAGGTAACATGTCTTCCCCTGAGTTCAGGAGGGCTGATATAAAGTTATCTGTGTGAGGAAAAGGAGTCAGCTTGCATTCACCTAAATTTATAAAGTTGTATGTTAATTTTCTCAAAACATAGATCTATTAGCTATGCAATTTTCTTTCTGAAACAAGATGCCACAACAATCAAATGTTTGATATCTCTCTAAAAGGTTGCTGTTATCCACACATTATTTTCATAATAATCATACTGATGTGTGTGAGACCTTTATTTATTCTGTTTATGTATTTGTTTACAAAAATAGTTATATACTGCATACAGATCACAGTGATTTACATTTCCTCCAAGGAGATGAAGGTGTCATATATCCCCTTTTTATCTTCATGTCCTATGATGTAGGTTGGGCTGAGATAGTGGCCGGGTTTGCACATAACACTAAGCCATGGTTAACATTAGCCAATGTTTAGAAACTAACAACATATTGTGACTTAAAAACATGGTTTGTTCATGGTTAATACACCATGGCTAAGCTGCTGAACCAGAATCAGATAATCAAAATGTGGTTTAGCATGACATGCGAACCAGGTCATAGTGAATTGCCCATTGCCACTCAGTGAGCTTCATATCACAGTGGGAATTTGAACCTGGGTCTTCCCAGTTCTAGCCTGATAATCTGACTCTCATCATCAACAGATTAACAGTGCTGTGCGCCAATTTATTCATTTAGTAAATAATAAATTAACTAAAACACAAAGTCAAAGCAGCATGGGCACTGCCCAAACATCTAGTTTCCATAATTGGTTTGTAGTAGTTGGTAATCAGGGACGCGGGTGGCGCTGTGGGTAAAACCTCAGTGCCTAGGACTTGCCGCTCGTATGGTCGGCGGTTCGAATCCCCGCGGTGGGGTGAGCTCCCGTCTTTCGGTCCCAGCTCCTGCCCACCTAGCAGTTCGAAAGCATCCCTAAGTGCAAATAGATAAATAGGTACCGCTTTATAACGGGAAGGTAAACGGCATTTCCGTGTGCTGTTCTGCTGCTGGCTCGCCAGAGCAGCTTCGTCATGCTGGC
This sequence comes from Podarcis erhardii, assembly GCF_964252035.2. Taxonomy (NCBI): domain Eukaryota; kingdom Metazoa; phylum Chordata; class Lepidosauria; order Squamata; family Lacertidae; genus Podarcis; species Podarcis erhardii. Next base: position 47,072,669 of record NC_138499.1, on the reverse strand, counting down.
CACGTGACCTGGAAGTGTCTCCGGACAGCGCTGGCCCCCGGCCTCTTAAGTGAGATGGGCGCACAACCCTAGAGTCGGACACGACTGGCCTGTACGGGCAGGGGTACCTTTACCTTTAGTTGGTAATCAGGCTTGCTAATTCTTGTAATAGGGGACCCTTCCAGAATCCTATGACTGGAAGAATATTATTAGCACGTCGGGATTGCCCCTCTTTCCAAAATGTTCAGTGGTTGGAAAACCTTCTGATTTAAGGTGAAGCCGTAGTTTCACATCTAACAACTGCTGTCATCCCAAAGAGGAGTGGGGAGATCAGACTCCCTCCATCAAGCCCTACTCCTACTAGAAACATGCAAGGCTACCATGGGTGTAGCCAGGATTTTTGTTGTGGAAGCAGAACCAATGTGATTGGTCAGTTAAGTACTTATATTGTTTTACTTGATCTAGGGGAGGGCGGCAGCTGCTTTGGCTACGCCCATGCTGTTTGCCCTTTGACATACCCCCCCTCCCATGATAAAAATGATGGATATAAATAATCTCACGTAGGGCTTGTGAAAATTCCTCCTCCTAGGCAACTATGAAAGGTACAGGAGCGTTGTCCTCTTTTGCATCTAGCTGCTCAGGGCACTCTGACATGAACAAAGACTGTATAGAACTGTGCTTGATGAATTTCACCCCTTCCTAGTACATAGATTTCTTTTGTGTATCCAAATTCATATCTGAGCATTTTGTCCAGGTACTTAATGTACCTTCTGGGAAAATAGTGTTTCAGTCATTAAGGCTCTAAATATAGTTGTGTTTCATAAAATGAGTCTAAAACACTTAAAAAAACTAACAATTCTTGGGGGATCTAGTCAAGGCAAACTAAAATGATCAGATGCCTTTTTACTAGGACTGCCAACAGATTTACCTGAGAGTAAGCTCCACTGAACCGAGTGGGATTTAACTTTTGGGTAGACTTGCATAGGATTGTGCTGATCCCACTTTGTTCTTAACTTTATAGTTTATGCTAGAAAATATAGAAGCTCTACACAACGGTTCAATGCATAGGGCGCAATTTGTGCACACATTGCTTTTATCAGCTTATTGTAGCCTTTCTAGGTTCTTCAATATGCATGTTCATTTGCCAGCAGTCACCTAATGGGTACTCTGTATTTTGTTACATTCAGCTCCCCTGTCTCTGCGTGCCACTGATGTTGCTAGTGGAAACAACCATGGAGGAAGGACTAATGTGATAAGCTCTACAGTCTCCCGACCTGTGCCTCACTCGATGTCTCCTGGCCCTAGCAATGCGGCTGGGGAGCCAGGTAAACAGCAACAACACAAAACCCTCTGAATTTGTAATTATTTCAATATAGCCTCAGTGGGTCTGCGGTTAACATTCAAATAATAAGAGTTTTGAATGAATAAGAGTGCTGCACCATATTGGAATGGAGTGCAAAAGAAACACTGTTTGGATGAAACAAGAGGCATTTCAGACATTTAGTGCCTGTAATAATGTTCTGGGCTGCCCCTCAATGCTCCCACTTACAGTGGCCACACCTCCCAGCCTTGCATGATCCAAAAAGAGGGTTGCTTTCCTTATAAGCCCAGCTGATCACTGCACTCTGCAGGAGTGGGCCTCCAGATGGTACCTGATCAGGAAGTCATTCAGCACAATACAGGAAGTGGCAACTGCCCTTTGGAATTCCCTCCTGCTAAATAATAGGCAGGCATCGTCTCTGCTTTTCCTTTTGGTGCCTACTTAGGGCCTTCCTTTTTCAACAAGCCTTTTAAGTTCAGATCATTCCCAGTCGGCACCTGTATTGGAATTGCTTCTTAAATGTTTTTGTGTTTGTAGATGCTTTGGTTGTTTTTCATGGGGGGCTGCTTTTGAGTGGGAAGGCAGGATGTAAATTTAATAAATTAATGGTGATCCTAATCCCTGATCTGCAATGCTGAGGGAGTGGTGTGGAAGTGTCCCTCCTCTGGATACTGGTGCTGTGGAAGCCCCTGCTGTACCTGCAGAAGACTTGAGCTGATTTGCATGAACAATGTTCTTTCTAGTGGTAACCAGTAAAAGGCCCTGAAATGGGAGCCTTTCAGAAGCAAAGTGCGTCAGTCCAAGATCAGCCGGATTTTTAAGGCACCTCATTTTCTGAACAAGAGTTGAGGTCCCTCTGCTGCGCTAGCCTACAGCTGACACAGCAAAAATTTTAAAAGGGAGCAAAAACTCTCCACTTCCTTCTTCCGTGACCAGAAATGCATTCATATATGGCGGTGATTCTGTTGCTTTGAGCAAACCCAGGTGAGAATTAGGATTGCTCTGTCTTTTCCTCCTTGCCTGATTGTGGGTTCCTTGTAACTGGAACACTTGCTCATTTCTGAGGCAATTAAAAGTGTTAAGGGATCACTGGACCTTACTGGACAAATCACCTATTGTCAAGCTCCCGTTGCACATTTGTTTGGGTTTCTGTTTAAATTAGCGCAAGCTCTCATCTCTCTCTCTTCTTTGTTTTGTTTGTGCATTGTTTCAACCTAGCATCCATGTCCAGTTCTGGGCCCCCCAAGAAACGACACCGGGGATGGTCCCCTGGATCACCAGCCGCTCCTCCTCCTCCGCCGCCTCCTCCTCCTCCTGGCTTAGTTGTGCCTGTTCCTGCCATTCGACCTCTTCCGAGATCAGGCAAGATCCTAAGATGTGCCTTTGTCCACACTAAATTTGTCTCACTTCTCTGCAACCAAAAGAACTAATAGCACTGTGACCCACCTGGCTTAAACCCATCACTAAGTGTTTTCAAATGCATTTACAAATACATTATTGAGTTAGATGAGATAATTGGGTACCCCCAATGTCCAGCTGTATGTCAGCATGCCCTCTTCTCCATGACGTGGAAAACTTTACTCCCAAATGTCAACACTTCATAATTGGCGAAGTTCAGTTGTCTTTTGCATTCAGAGTAGACCCACTGAAATCCATGGACACAATTAACTTAGCTCCATAGTGCAGTAGTAAAACTTTGCAAAGCTAAGCAGGGTCCAGTATGGTTTTAAATTGGATGGGGGACTGTGTGTTGAGATTCCTGCGTTGCAGGGGTTTGGACTAGATAACCCTCAGCGGCCCTCCCAACTCTATGATTCCATGAATTTGTTAGTTGGATGTAGCCCATTACTTTAGAATTGCATTCCTCTCTGTGTAGTTACTGCTTTACTGGGCTATCAATAAAGCTAAATGCATTTATCAGTCAAATACTCCATTTGAATCCAATGCAAAATTACATGCATATTTGCACACATCAGCTGTCTCATAGTCCTGCCTTCCAGTGTTCACTCATCCAGTGTTCACAGTGCAGTCATTCACCCATCATTTGCCACTACTTATTACTAGTACTTTGTGCATTCCTTTCTTTTGAGTTTTTCTGATCTGCAGTATATTTAAAATTATTAACCCCTATATGTATTCTGGAGCACAGTCAGATTTAACAAGAGCCTTTTTGATAGCAGAACATTACAGGCACATTCTGGATGGAAATATGGGTTTAAGTTCCATGCTTCTCTTCCTAAGGGGCAACGTACAAATCCATTCACAACTCAGCAGCTCCAAAAACCAGTATGCATGTGCATCTATGAAATGTGCTCCCTGTGCCATTTTTTGCTGGTAATTTTAAAGTCTGAATTTCTATAATGAAACTTCTCTTTATTAGAATATTAAAATTCAGATTGCACATAATTGACATGTACGTAAAATCACATATGTATTTTTCAAAGTCATGTCTTGTGGTTTGGAAATATAGTGGGTGATAATCAGTGTTAGTTGTACTCTGAATGGATCCAGTGAAGTTAAGCAACATAGCTAACTTAGGTCCATTAATTGCAAAGGGTCTACTCTGAGTAGGACTTAGTTGAGTATCATGCACCTTATGGGCACACATGGGATTTAAATTCTGCTACACAGAGAAAATGAGAAGGCATCTTTTGTGCTCAAGCTACTCCCTCATTTCTGCGGGATTACTTTGAAGTATGTTGTTAATGGATAACAGTAGTCCATACTAAGAGGGTATCAATTTTAAATAATCCAGTTCCTGGTTGATTAAAAACCTTTGTATAAATCAAGGAAGATACGTGTAGCTTCAAAACAGCAACCTTGTTTTACCTTTGAGCAACTTCGAGATTATTGCAGATCATGAGGGAAGCCTTACAATTACATAAAAGATGAGGATTATATCTAGCTCTTAAAATGCATTTGGGGTCTTCTTTTACTTTAAAAACCACTGTGGCTCCTTCATGATGAAAGCTTAATTTTAATGTTTGTGATTTCAGAAGCATGTAAACCAATGTTCAATTGGCAGACTGTGTTTAGTTCTCTAATCAGCATGTCATCGGTCATAGGTTAGCATGGACTCTCATCCTTTCTTTATGCTGACAGGTAGCCGTAAAAGGTGGCCCCAGTGAACAGCTCCTAGCCCAGCACCTGGCTTTGTAAGAAGATGCATATTCCTCTTTGGCCCCTTTAGTTTTCCCCCTCACCCTTAGCTACAAACAATACAGTAACTCCTTTTTTATATATATAGAAAAAGGTCATTTGTTTTATGGGGTGGAGTTAAGGAAGGGTATTTGGTTCTTTATTTAAATTTGTTATAGCTGCTAGAGGAAATGCAGAAGTGTTTTGAATTTTATTGTGATTAATGATCAGTGGAAATGGGAGGGGTTTTCTTTCCCCTTAAATTGTTCGTAGGGCCAAATCACAGTATGAGTCTTTTAGTAATGGGAGTTTTCTTTCCCCTTTCTGTATTTTATAGAGCCTCTTTTGTCAGTCCCAGTTCCTCAATCAATGTTAACTGGAATTTTACAGCCTCAGCCCATCCCTGCAGGGGAGACTGTAATAGTTCCTGAAAATCTGCTGAATAACTCAGGAGTCAGGCCAGTAATACTGATAGGTAAGCTCAGAATATGAAATAAAACCATCTGATGTTATGTTTTGGGTTTGTTTTTTGTTTATTTAAAAAAAAACACTTTTGAAATCTAAATATTGCAGCTATTCATCTGTGAAACACAGTAAGAATCCAGTTCGCTCCTTTTTCTTGCTGGAGAGCAGCCAGACCATTTCCAAACATTCCAAATGTGTCATCCCAGGGATGTTCTGTGTTAACTGAAGAATGTTTTATCATTTGAAACCCATTGCTAAAGCCTAACATGAAAGAGGCTATCTGTGCGTCATATTTGGCTCTTGAGTGAGGAACTAAAGGAAATAAGCTCTTTGTGCAGCCTGTGAGATAATTTATCCTTGACATTAGAACTGTGCTTTAATTAGCAGAGAATTTAATCATTGAAAAGCAGAATTAAGCTGCAACGTAAGAATCAAAAGAGGAACTGTCTTAAACCCAACTCCTTTTGATGCCTATATCTTCAAACCTTAATTTGCTAAATGAAAAAATAGAAAACAACTGAATGAAACAATTGATATTTTTTAAAAAGTGTACTTGTATAAAATATTCCAGCTCCCTCTTATAGGATGTTGCCTAGTTAAATGTAGATGACTGCCATTAAGAGTTTAAGTATAAGACCTTTTACATTCATGCCATACATTTAAAGCATATGGTTTCCTACAAAGAATCCTTGGAACTGCAGTTTTTAAGGGTGCTGTAAATTGTAGTTATGCGTAAGGTTAATTACGTTCCCTAGAATTCTTCAGTGGAAGCCATGTACTTTATACATTGTGCATGTGACCCTATTGGGCCCACTTTGTTGTATTATTTAATTTGGAAATGTCAACTACAAAGTGTCTTCGGCTCACTCGCATCCCTCCCCTCTTTACTTCAGGGGAAATGTAGTCCTTTTAAATGTGATTAGTTTAATGGCCCTGTTATCTTTCTGGTGGTGGTTTTTTCTTTCTCTTTTGCAGTTGTGAATTAGGTTGTTCAAAATTATGTCTAGGTTTCTCACTTGTTAAACATCTTAAAAGTGTGTCCGTGCCAACTGTTTTTTTCTGGCATTCTGTTGCATGCATCCTGCATCACATTCCCACTGATATCCTTGATCAGAGCTCTGCTTCTGGGTTTTGCAAGCTAGAGAGGGAGCACCTCATTATAACTGATTTTCCCCTGGCAGTATGCCTGAGCAAACATTGCTTGGTCATTGCCCAAGCAAACGTCTCCCATGAAGTGGCGGGAGCTCTTCCAAGGCTAGGGTCCTTGGTTGCAAGCAGAACCTGGCTGGCAGCTTCTGTGTTTAGTCAGTTTCATTGCTAAATTGGGTGATGGTGAAGATAAAAATTTCCTCTAGTTACTTATTTTCTTTAAGAGCCAAGTGGACAAACCAGTTGCTTGCTTCTTGCCTGTGGGGTTTCACTTTAACACATCAAATGGCAGACACGGGCAGCCCCTGTTAGGCTGGAACACTTATTGGCAAGCCATTGATGTTGACTTGGCCCTGTAGAGTGCAAAGAGAACTATAGAAACTTGCCAACACTGGAGGAGGCTATAAGTAAGCACCTGAGGGCTGTCTAAACTTTGTCTGAAACTTGCCATTCCAGCTTTCAGCTGAGCAATGCAGTGTTTTCCTTGAGCAAAATAGTCACAACAGGCGTACAGGAATAAAGGCGTGCCCTATGTCAAAAATTATGGCCATTAACGGACCAAAGAAGCACACTCTGCACCAAGAAAAAAATATTCTAAAAAAGAATTAGGTGTGGCATAGGAGTATAGGAAATTGTCTCACATTACATCTAGCTCAGTGTTGAATCTATCTGGGGGGTGGGGGTGGGGATCAAATCTGGGACCTTGTACAGAGAAATCATGGGTTCTACCACTGAGCTTGAGGCCTTCTGGGTGTGTCGTGACCCTTTAGACTGAGCTCTACTGTTAGCATGGGAAGTTTATGGAGCTAGGATTCCAGACTTGGGCATAGAAATAGTAACCAACAGAACAGTACCAATACTGCTGTTAGAATATTTTAACTCATGTTTTTAAATGAGGCAGGGATGCGGGTGGTGCTGTGGTCTAAACCACTGAGCCTCTTGGGCTTGCCGATCAGAAGGTCAGCAGTTTGAATCCCCGCGACGGGGTGAGCTCCCGTTGCTTGGTCGCTGCTCCTGCCAACCTAGCAGTTCGAAAGCACCCCAAAAAGTGCAAGTAGATAAATAGGTACCGCTCCGGTGGGAAGGTAAGTGGCGTTTCCATGCACTGCTCTGGTTTGCCAGAAGCGGCTTAGTCATGCTGGCCACATGATCCGGAAAAACGGTCTGTGGACAAACGCCGGCTCCCTCGGCCTGTAAAGTGAGATGAGCACCGCAACCCCAGAGTCGTCTGCGACTGGACTTAACTGTCAGGGGTCCTTTTCCTTTACCTTTTAAATGAGGCAAACCTTCAGTTGTGTTGGGCCTGACCAGTCTCAGTAAGGCCGCCCTGAGCCTGGCTTCGGCTGGGGAGGGCGGGATATAAATAAAATTTATTATTATTATTATTATTATTATTATTATTATTGTCATCTGGGCAGCCCAGAACCTCCAGACACACTGCCCAGGCTTGCTCCCCAAGGAGATCGCTTTGGTTCTGCTAATGCCGTGATTTGACTTCATCCCCAGAGGCGCATTCATTCCATTGCCTCTCATGACAGATGGATACCAACATGTCTGAGTTTAAGGCCTTCCCTCATATTGCAGGGGTGGGAGACAGCTGCGAAAAGGTTAAACTGCACCTTCTCAAAGCTGCACTGAGGGGCTTCCTCACATATGCTGGCATATAAGGTGTAGTTTGTCCACTAGTTACATATATTCATTTTTTTCCATACTGCATTTTTGGCGACATTCCCACAACACTTCTGGAAGAATTAGGCACATGTTAAAAGGCTTAAAAATGTGGTTTCAGAAGGACTGTCAAGCACATGGGCATAGTCAAGGGTGGGCAGGGGGGCAGTTGCCCCCACAGATCAAGTAAAACAGTAGAAATACTTAAATAACTTGACCAATCACATCAGTTCTGCCCCATCTATAACAAAAATCCTGGCCCTCCCTGACAAAAATACTGGCTACGCCTATGGTTAAGCACATTTTGTTTTGGGGCAAAATAATATTTGTCTCTCTTCCTGCGAGAAGTAGAGTGCTGTTGCTCTACTGGGTTACCATGACATCTGATTGCCCAGTGGGGGGGGGGGAGTGGATTAAATAGGCCTTTGGCTTATTCAGTAGGACACTGCATTCATTTTGCATATTCTAAGGGCTAAACTTCATATTACATTAGCTACATAGCTCCGCCTTTAAGTACAGGGTTGTTGTTTTTTACAAAGTGCTAGCATGGGGCCCTTGATCTGAATTGGGACCTTCACATGCAGGGTAAGAGTGAACCCTTACTTCTTGCTGTAGACCCAATCCAAATCGGACCCTATGACTGAAATTTGCATTGGGGGGAGGGAACCCAGTCACCTTGATGGAAGCGCTCCCCCCCCCCATGCTAACCACAGACGTAAAAAGCCCCTAACTCCCACACTGGCAAGTTGTGTTTAAAAAACCCAAAAACCTCCCACACTTTATGGCTTATCTTACTTTAAAAAATGTGGAGTTTGGCCCTGAGATGCAAGGATTCAAAGACTTTTCTCACCAAGTTTAAAGCCTCTACGCCACATTGGAGGGATCCAGAGGGCCACTAGGCCATCACCCCTTCTATTATTAGTTATAATAATATTGCTTTGAATAAATTTCCGTTATTGCAAAATTGTTTTGAAACAACTTGATTAGAGTTTTTGTCTTTTTTTTTTTTTTGAAGGTTATGGCACTTTACCTTATTTCTATGGGAATGTTGGAGATATTGTAGTAAGCCCCTTGCTAGTGAATTGCTACAAGATGCCTCAGCTGGAAAGCAAAGATTTGGAACTTTTTGGTTTGACTGGGAGTCAGTTACTAAGTGTGGAAAACATGATTATTTTAACAATACAGTATCTTGTCCGACTAGGTAAGTCATTACAAGTGTCTGTGTGTGTGTAACAAATCACTGTTTTTGCTAGTGATAAACCTTCTGCTCCTTGTTTCTGTATGTAAAAAGACTTCTATGCTCAGTGCTCCAAAAAGTAAATTTAAAATTGCTGGATCTTTAGAAGTTGGCCACTCTGCTACCCTTTTCAGAGTACCTCCCTTTTTTATCCTGTTATTAAAATCTCACATTTGCTTTGGTTAAACCTTCAGTTACAGCAAATCCTTTTCATTCAGAAAGGCTTATAGCTGTAGTTTGTAGCTATTGTTTTAGGAACAGCAAGCAACCGTTTATGTGAAAGCAACACCTATTGTGTAAATAGTAAGCAACGCACAATTAACTATGGGAAGATTAAGAATCTTCTCTATCTCCCTTGTGCTAGGCAGCAGTTCCATTACTTCTGCCATTCCTATGTAGTCACATAGGGATTTTGGAGAGAGGGAAGGTAGGAAAACAGGATGGACTAAGACAAGCACATGCTTCTCCTGTGTCAGTGCAACTTACTGTCCTTATGAAATGTTCAGAATTTGTAAGGTAAGAATCCAATACAGCTGCTTACTACCATGTTGCCCCAAATATAAGCCACACTTTCCCCCCAAATTCCGATTGTGAAAAGTTAAAGTGCGGCTTATATTTGGAACCTTACGGTATTGCTGCTGAAACAGCTGCCCAGGAGAACCATCGGGGGTACAGGACAATGGCTTGCTGTCCCCCCTCCCCACAAGACTCCCAAACCTCCCTGAGCTGTCAAAACAAAAGGGGAAGGGGGGGAGGCTGCCAGCAAAGCGCTGTGGCTCCCCCCCACAAGCAGCCTGAGAGCGTAGGACAATGGCCTGCAGCCTGCCTGCCGCTCCCAAGCCTTCCCTGAGCTGTCAAGGAAGGGGGGAGGCTGCCAGCAAAGCAGCACAGCTCCCCCCCCCCGAAGGAGCACATGACTTGGGACATGCCTGCCCTAATGGATCACCTCTGTCAGACAGGGGGAGTACAACTCTATTAATCCTTCTGCTTTCAATGCTATCAACCCTAATACCTTACTGGACCTCAGTGCTGTAAGAAGCTAATGAGCCAAACAACCCCTACATGAAGCACACTTGTATATGAGTTTTGCCCAGTTCCACATGGAGGCTGTAATGGCTGTAATGTATGACTGTCAAGCATGAGGCAAGTCTCCTGACAGACAAACAGATCGGCTGAGGAAAGTGTGTCTTTCCCTCTTACATCTCTTGCTTTTCTTTTGAGTGAATGTTGAATGAGATGAAAAGAGAATGTGGTTGCCTCCTTCTCCATCCTTCAGCGCATCAGCAACAAAAATGTGAGCACTACAGAATCCCACTTCTGATTACTGCTAATGCTTTAGGCCTGTGGAACAGTTGCTTGCTTCCCTCACGATCTCCAACTGCCTTGTCTCTGGTGCCTAAAATAACATTGTCAAAGAGTTGACAAAATTGAAGGAAGTGAAAGGCCTTCTGCTCTAACCATCCAACAAGCAATTCTGCACTCATTAGAGGTCGTTATCACCCCTTGCAACCCAAACTGCTTTGTGCCACCTGCTTAAAGGGGCTTGCATAAAAAGGTCCTTTTGAAACTGTTGCAATCAAAGCCCAAGCTACAGGTTGCAGCAGAGAAGTCTGCATATTTTTTCCCACTGAATTTCTCTCTCCGTGAGGTAATAATCTCTGCCAGCCACTTTTTGCCTTTTATTTTATTATATCCATGTTCTTTAAAAAAACAAAACAAAACTGGAGATGTTTGCTGTGGCCAACTTTGTGCTTTGAGTCCTGTGCTTTTAGATATCTCAGCACACTTCCCTAGTAATTGAATGAGACAGTCTGGTGGAAGTGTGGGATGTATGATTACTAGAGCAGTCAAGTACAACATTTTCCTGTTGCCTAGAATGGACACACAGGGGAATGTGGCTCCAGACAGGGAGGACTTCCTGTTATACCTGCTTCTGGAGCTTCTTACCTCTGTGTGTGATGGACGTGACCCAAGCTGACCAGATAAAAGGGCTGGCCCAGCAACCATCTCTCTCTTGGATTCTCTCTCTCTCCTGGCTCTTAGCCAGTGCATAGCTCAATCTCTCAGACAAGCAGAAAGTCTGAGATGTAACTCAGACTTCTTTTCACTGTAACCACAAGATAAAGCCTGCCTTCAGATTACTGCTGTGAACTGAATGTGAGTAAAACTTTATTCTTACTTTTAAAGATGACTGTGTTGTGTTGCTATTGTTTTAAGAGGGAAATAAAAGGGGAAACTCACCAGGAACAATCTAGACAGGACAAGCCAGACTGGATTGCTTAATTAAAGGATTGTAATGAATAATCAACTTGCTTCCAATAAGTTGCAAAGGGAATGTGCTCTTCTGTTTCCTCACTAGTGTGAGTGATGAGGGGTAATATCAAAACAATATATCCTCTCCTCCTACCACAGGAAGAGACTTTTTGATGACCTATTTTGATCGTTTAATTTATCAAAAATTACAGGTCCTGATAAAATACCACTCAGGGAAGAATTTGAACAGATCGTACTGAAAGCTATGCAGGAGTTTACTGTGAGAGAGCAGTCCCAACAAACGAGTGCTCAGGGCATCTTGTTGCCAGCTCAACTCCCGTGGCTTGCCAGGCTAATTGCCAGCGTCTCCCAGGAAATGGTGCATGTAGTGGTTACTCAGAATTCCCTGGCCGAAGGCATTTCAGAAACACTGCGATCTCTCAGTGAAATGAAACACCACCAAAGGCTGCCAGATTACGTTGTTGCCATCTGCGCGTCAAAGACCAGAGGGAACGAATTCTGTGTGGTAGTTTTAGGTGGGTACCTTTTCCCCATAAAACAATATAGATACAACTTTGGTAAGGTGGTGCCTTGCTAACAACCAGATTTCACTGGCAAAACAGAATGCAGGTATTTCTTGGAGATCTCTTGAAGAGTGAAGACACAGGCACAATGTTAACATGGATAAACATGCACTGTTTGGCTTATTTATTCATTGATAGTATTTCTACCCAGCATTCTCAATTTCAGTATCCCTTTTGGTAGTGTATATCTCTTTAATCTTTGGAATTGGGGTGTTTCTCACCCTTGGGTTGTAACCACTTCCATTTTGAGCCAGATAAGTTTGTCTTTAATTCATTTGTGGTATATATTAATTTGTGCACAGCCACCCAAAAAACGGTATTAGTGAAGTCATCAGCATGTTGCACCTCTCAGGTGGGCGCCATTGCCATCATAAGAGAACAAGGGAGGTGTTAATGGTGAGTTTTGGCACCTCTTTTTCTAGAAAAATAGAGAAGGTACCAGCACATTTTGCCCCATAACCTTGTTTCTAGGAGGGCTAGAGACTTGCCTTTTTAAAAAATGAAAGCTGAGAGACTGGGGTATCTATGAAAATCTTTGTGGGTATCGTGGCAGCAACCACTGGAATACAGTATCATTTTCCAGAACTTGGGAACATCCTACAGAATAGCCTTTAAATATTATAAGATTGGGCACCTTTTTAAGGAATGATACTTGCTTGGAAATTATGTAACACAATTTTAAAATCTATTTAAAATGTTGATGAAAATCAGAGGTGCTTTTTGAAAACAAAACAAAACAAAATCTAAACCAAAACTGGTTATAGAGTTTCAGCTCAGCTCTGATAACAGGTTAAGGTTATTTATTTATTTCCTTGCATAATACTGAATGCCAGGCAAATATCTTCCATAAATGTCTTGTTTAAGAGAAATTCCAGTTTGAGAGAGATTAATTTGTACCCTTAAAAAAAGCCCAGCTTTTTAATGCAGACAATTTTGTCTGACATTACGGTTATATACATAGTTATTCTTTTGTGTTTACTTGGCTTCTCTGCTCTTTCTGAGCAAGTTATTCCTCTGTGTGACTTATTTTAACAAAAAGAGCACTCACAGGATTCAGGGGCCAGCCTGACCTTGAGGAACAGCAGGCAAATGATGTGCTGAATTGATGTGAAAATGCGCTCTCTTGTTGCTCCTTCTACTCTCAATGCAGGGAAGCACTTGCTCACACAATACTAAATTTGTGACGGGATATTGTGCTGTTATCTCTGGAACTTAAAATGCTGTTTTTGGCAGACATGCAGCCTTTTTCACATGGCATTAAATGCACCTTTGAACCTCCCTTACACTAAATATGTGCATGTATGATTGCTGTTAATGTAGGAGTGAACTAATTTTTTAATTGACTGCATATTCCAGCCCTTGTTGCTATATTTGCATTCCAGACATGGATATTCAGAAATGCACTTTTCTAATACTAATGTGAGTGGTCTTAACACTTGCAGTCTAATTCTTGCATGTACACATTCCAGCAATATTGGGAAAGTACACCCTATGTGCCTTTTTTCTTTTTTCTTTTCTGTTTTAAAGACTCCGTGTTTTAGGGCTTGCAGAAGGGGTAGAATACCATGTCTAATTTTCAGGGCTTCTGTCCTCCTCAGCACTCTCATGCCAATCAAATTATTCCCACCCACTTCTGCAGACATTTCTATGGCTCCAACTCCAGAAATACAAATATTTCCTGAAATATACTCAGAGTCCTGAAGTGATTTCATGCTCTTTATTGCAGCTTGTAAAACAGTGATTGAATTTCCCCACAAACCTCAGGCTTTTATATACATTATTTACACAATGAGTCCCGTCTGATTGGCTGATTCTGCTTCCCTCCTGGAGCCTGATTGGTCTTCTCCTGCAAGCCAATCAGTTGTTGCATTCTAGGATCCTACCTGCCTATTGTTCTAGGAGCCAAGCTTAGTACATAACATTTCCAAAGCACAAAAAAGTACAAAGAAGAAGATCTGAATAAGTTGAGAGTAGTTGTGGGACTGAGACCACCATTTGCACATCAGGAAATATTTCTTACTAATGAGATTTTTTCTGTTTCAGAATATGAACTACCATTAGATATGATGGATACCTTTTGCGTATCAGCTCCTGCCATTGAATAATAGAGTTGGAGGAGACCACAAGGGTCATCTAGTCCAGCACTCTGCAATGCAGGAATCTTTTCCCCAGGATGAGACTCAAACCCATGACCGTGAGATTAAGACTCTCATGCTGTACTGACTGAGTTACCCAGGCCACTTATTGTATAGTAAAATGATGTACAACTGTTTTTATCCTTACGTACAGGGGCTTTTTAAATGCTTGGATAGAAGTTCAGACAGATGCACAAGGATCTAAATACATGAAGGGGAGTCATTGAAGGTCATGCATTTGGGGTTCTAGGCTAAAACGTTCTAGGCTAAAACTGCTTATAGATCATTAAGACTGGAGCTGTGACACACGATGTTCTTTATGAAGGCAGTACCATTGTATCAAACAATGTCCTGTGATTCTTCCCTTTCTGTTCTCTAGGTCAGTATCAGTCTAGAGCTCTAGCAGAGAGTATGCTTACTACCAGTGAGTTTCTAAAGGAAATCAGTTATGAGCTCATTACGGGAAAAGTTAGTTATCTGGCATCACATTTCAAAAACACATCTTTAGGTGAGTGAATTAAAATTCCTGTTGTTACTTCTTTGATTTAAAGATCTGTCCATTTCTCTCTCTCATATAAGATAATAATAGTAGAGTTTTTGAGATCTCTTGAGTCAGGAAAGCTCAACGTTTAGTATAGGAGGTAGATGTATAATATAGGAGGCCAACATACAAGGAAGCGAGCAGATAATATTATTCCCCATCCTCAACTTAAAAGCATCTCTTGCCTCCTAATGCTTGTTTTATGAAGTGAGGGCTCCCCCTCCTGTTTCATTTAACATTAATCATTGGCATTCACTGCCGCTTTCTAGACTGGAGCAACCACAACATTAGAGGGGTTGAGTTTCGTTTGTTTACCACATTTCTACATCGTATGTCCCCAAGGCAAATTTTAAAGCAATTAGAGCCATTTTAACGCAATTTGAAATGTTAACATTATAAAATGGTTTAGTGGGGGTGGAGAGGCCAACATTAAAAGCATACTTCCAGGGAAATCCCAAGTGGCTGGAAGAAAAAAAACGCTTTCACTTTGTTTCAAAATGAGTCCAAGGAAGAACATATAGACAGGTCTCTCCAGGAAATATATTCTACAGCTCAGGAGCCACAAACAAAAATGATTGCTCTTAGTGGAAATAAGTCCCAGTCCTTGGAAATAAGGCATTTGGAGCAGAGCCTCATTGGCAGTTCTTAAAAATGCTAAATTGTGGGCTTCATATGGGAAACTAAATTTCCTGAGATAGCTGAGGCCCCAAGCCATGTTGGGTTTAACTGAGCAAAATCAGCACTTTGAATGGTGATTGGAAATAAACTGGTAGCAAATGGAAATTTTTCAGAGTTAGCGTGAAAAGTTCTCAATAGCTCACACCTATTAACAAATGGGCATCGGTTGAAGTTTCTGGACAGTTTTCAAAGAATGCCCTGTATAGAGTCTAGTCAGGTCTCCAAAGCCAATACCCAGGTCTCTCTCTTCTAGCACAACCATCAATCAACCAAAACTTATAAAAGGCATTCTGGGTCATGGAAGCTAACTGAGACACTTTACAGCAATGTCAAGCCCAATAGTTTGCTTAATTTGTTTTGTTTGATTTAAAAATATTTAACATTTTCAGAACAACTCACAGTTTATAAGTAAAACCAATAGAAAAATCAGCAGCTACAAACAAGTACAACTAAAAGCCTAAAAAGAAACAGCACTGAAACAAGTTAAAAGTCCTATACAAATAAAAGAAACTGATTCATTTCAGGATTTCTAAAAAGACCCTTTCTCCTACTGTCACTTGCTTCAGTTCCAGAGGTGGGCAGTCCTTGGAGAAGTGCTCTTGAAGTTGATCTCAGCATTTAAGCAGGTTCATGTGGGAACAGACATCTTTAGAGAAGTGTAGAGAAGATTCTTTTCCTTAGTGGAGAGAATGAGCCAGTCTACCACAAGGACTTCACCAGCTAGCCATTCTCTCAAGTCCTCCACTGTAAATAGCTTTCTCTTGTCTTGACTGAACCATCATTCAGCCCATTAGTGAAAAGGGAAAATAGAATTTAGCATAATCTGCATTTTTGTGATGCCTCCATCTAGATGAACTCTCCCAGTGGTTTTGTTGGGATTTTAAAAAGCATAGAATATAAGCTTGAACCTAGTGGAAATATGTAGGGTATAACTCAGAGTGGGAGCAGTCTTCTCAGCACTAATTCTGGAACCTGCTTGTTAGGAAGAAACAGAACCATCACAAAGCAATTCCATCAATTCCATTGCAAATGTTACTTATTATATGACCTAACCACTGATGTTAAAAGAGCAGATTGGACAGCTCTGGTTGCCTTTTAAGCTTTTTGTTAATCTTCATTTGTTCAGCAGTATTTGGATGGGAAATGCTGGATAGGTGTTCAATAGTGGCATGGTGTTTATTTACACCGTTTCTTGGAAAGATTTCATAGGGATGTGGTATACCTTTTAATCTACCTTATTGTTCTAAAAGAAAGTTCTTTACTAGGCGATGAACTGGACAAGTTGTTAGAGACAATACAACAGAGACGAGGAGATAACGTCGTAATCCCATTCAATGGGGATGTCAATGAATGTGTGTCATCTCAAGAAGCAGCTGCCATGGTTTCCACCCAAGAATTAGGTAAGGGCTGCCTTATGAAAAACAAAACACTTTATGTGGAAACCAAATGTTAGCCTTCACCTGGGAATTGGAGAATATAAAAGATTGCTCTATTAAGATTCTACCCTGCTCTCATTACACTGGCCCAGACTATGAAGCCACAGAAAACATGGTATTTGCTTGGCATAGAAATATTGCCACTGCATCCTAATTCTGGGGGGGGGGGGGGAACCAAGGGGAAGTGGTGTCAGTAGTTCCACAGTTGTAGTATCTTCTACCAGGTTTATACTGAATTTGCGAATAGTTGGCTGGCTGCACTAATCTGCAGGATGGTGTGTGTGTGTGTGTGTGTGTGTGACTGGGCTCAATAATGCTGAGAGGGTCCAGACAACTACCAGGTCTTCTGCCCATTATTGGGGCCCTAGCGAGTAAAGCTAACAACTATTTTCTGTTAACTGTAAGCTCTTTCAAAGAATCACCAAAAAATAAAATAGCCCAAGTATGGCAAATAAATTCATAGCAGGCTGCTGATAACAAAATGCTATAACAGTAACCACCTATTATAATCTTAGAAAGGTGTTTCCAGTGTGGTATGAATGAAGCGAGAAGGGTGTTAAAAAAGTTTCATGTGTGGTTTTTGGGTCCACGGAGGGTATTTAAAAAGTGATTCAGGATGTGTTACTGCCCACATCTACTGCAGTTTTATGCGTTAGCAACCAAAACACTTGTATGAAGCTGCTTTTTAAACAAGTCACAGTCACTATGTAATATTACTAATTTTAAAATATTTATTTATCTGCTGTTTCTGGATTGAAAAGTGCTGGGTCACAAGGTCCATTTTGCTACACTTGTCCCTACACAGAAATGGAATTTCTGCTTCCAGAATATTTAAAAAATGATTTTTGTAATTAGCCTACTGCTTATCTACCAGGCATGAGGAGCCATCTGCTTGTGGGCCCCAGTTTGACCTTGTGGGTCCCATTTTGACCTGCAAGGCCTTTTCATGTACACCAACCCCACCTGTCATGTACAGTGGTGCCCTGCAAGACAAATGCCTCGCAAGACGAAAAACTCGCTAGACGAAAGAGTTTTCCCTCTTTTGAGGTGCTTCGCAAGACGAATTTCCCTATGGGCTTGCTTCGCAAGACGAAACGTCTTGCGAGTTCTTGCGAGTTTTTTCCCTCCCCCCCCTTTTTCTAAGCCGCTAAGCTGCTAATAGCCGCTAAGCCGCTAATAGCCGCTAAACCGCTAATAGTGCTAATCCGCTAAGCCGCTAATAGCCGTGCTTCGCAAGACGAAAAAACCGCAAGACGAAGAGACTCGCGGAACAGAATAATTTCGTCTTGCGAGGCACCACTGTATCTGACATCATATGTGAGGCTGTCAGTGCACAATTAGGAGCCTTAAAGTGCACTCCAGAGTGTTCAGTGGCAAGGCAGATTTGCTGTCCCACCTGATCAGCTGAGAGCTTGCTTGAGTCAGCTCTGCTATCAGTTTCCCCATAGGGAATTTCATAGTGTAGCAAAATTTACAAAAAAAGGGAGCTTAAAGTCAGCACTGACTTATGGGTGGTGACTTCAAGCCATGCTTGACTCAACATGGATTTTCCTTTGAGTCACCTGATGTCCTGGCAGTGCCAGGTGACTGACACGCCCCCTTGTCAAAGTGGTCTACTGAGGGTGGCAGAACCCAGGATCTGGCCTGCCTGCCAGATCCAAATCACTACTGTTTCTACACACTTCACCTGAGACTAAGTTCCATTCAGCTCTCTTCCATGTACTGACCAGGCCTGTTTAGCTTCAGAAACAGAAAATAATTAATGAGCATCTCTGGACTATTTTCTGGCACCCAGAAGCTAAATTGTAGTTCTTTTTTCTCCTAGACTTGGACACTGAAACATTCCAAATTTATCAGCCACAACTCACAATTGCCAGAAAGCTCTTGTCACAGGTATGCGCCATTGCAGACAGTGGCAACCAAAGCCTGGATCTGGGTCACTTCAGCAAAGTAGATTTCATTGTTGTAGTCCCTCGTTCAGAGGTGCTGGTCCAACAGACCATTCAACGGATTCGACAATCAGGTAAAAGAAAGCAAGGAGAAAAGCAGCATATTAAATCCAACAAAGCGTTTTATATATGTCTGGACTGAATTCTTAATGAAATAAAACCAAAATACAAAAGATCATGATGTAATCTGTAGCTGTGCTCCTGGGAATTCTGCATCAAAGAAAAGATTATGTCCGTGTCTTATATATCTTACGCAAATCAGGCGTCTTGATAAGCATTTCCTTATTGTTTCATAATTCTGTTTCACCTAATCACTCACTGGCTGGAACATGGATTCTTAGGGAACTGATATAGTGCCCTAATGGAAACTTTGCTTGTCTCTTTGCTTCTGCTTTTGGGATTTAAGATTTCGTCTTCCTTGTCAGCCTTTAGGAACTATAAATTTGATTTTTTTAAAATGAACTAAACACTTTTAGGTTCCTGAATTTTGTGCACAGTATAATTTCTGACATTCACAGTTTTACAAAATACACACAGTGACATTGAACAAATCTGGCAATGAAATGTAGCCTAGGGCATTTGACAGAAGTTACACATATTTGATATATAGATAATATTGTTAGTGAAGAAAGTTTGTTCTGAAGCTGCAGTTAGGCTTGGCTTCCCGCCATGTGCAAACCCAGCATTCTGGCATCATGCTCCCAAACAAGGCAGGATCATAAAACAAATTTTGAATCACAAATCCTGGTTTGGGAGCAATAATCTAGTATACATCACAGGAAGCCAAGTTAATTGTTGCTTCCTGGTTTGTTTTACTTGCTCACATGAAGGGAGGTTTGGACAAAATTATCTCTGTGTGACAGTGTGCTACTTAGTCACAATAACCCAGGCTAAACCAGGAATCCTAGCTTACCATGCATGGCATGTGAACACTAACAGAGTTTTTCCTATATGTTGAGTTTCATGGCTGAGTTGGCATTTGATCCGTTCTGTAGCCTGTTTTTGGAATCTCCAGAAGTTGTTTGTTTGTTTATTGGGCAAAAGCAAAGTTCCTGTCTCTGCCGTTTCTTCCTCCAGGTGTTCTTGTAGACTTGGGACTTGAAGAAACTGGAGCAGCTTACCAACGAGCTGAAAAATACGTGGTGCGGCTGGACAATGATATTCAAACCAAGTTTGATGTTTTCATGAGACGGGTAAAGCAGAATCCGTATACCCTTTTTGTGCTGGTGCATGACAATGCCCATGTGGATTTAACAAGGTAATTCCTTCAAAGTAAAGCATATATTAACAGTTAATATTATACTGTAGGTTTTCATTCAAATTGTAGGTGTAAGTATGAGCTCTTAGGTTTTTAGTAAGTTGAAACAAGTGCACCTGTCACTGCAGTACAGAATGAACCATATCTGTCAGACACCTTCCTGCCACATGCTGCTGTTAAAGACACAGGAAAATACCCAAAATGATTGTGGCTCTACATGGTGAAAGGCTTGTGTTATGGAATATTGTAGATAAATGGCAATTGGGCAGCCACTTGTGTTCATTGGATCACTTCCATAGCAGCTCCCTCATTTATACCACCATGGGTTTCAAAAATCCTGCCCAGTGACAGTGGTATGCTCTGTTCTATCTGTACTATCTCGCCAGAGCAGCTTCGTCACGCTGGCCACGTGACCCGGAAGTGTCTTCGGACAGCGCTGGCCCCCGGCCTCTTAAGTGAGATGGGCACACAACCCTAGAGTCGGACACGACTGGCCCGTACGGGCAGGGGTACCTTTACCCTTATCTGTACTATGTCTTGTTGCGACTGACTGCCTTAAGACCAGATTTTGCAAAATGGGCAGAGTCATGGTGTTCATAGCATTAGGATGCTGACAATGGGTACCAGAGATTCAGAATAGGCCATATGATATGGCATGACCCACACTTTAAATTCCCCACTTTGGGGCCTGCATGCTGCTCACCTCTGCTTCAAACTTACTAGCTTTTTCTTTTCTTCCCCAACCTCCTGAAAAACACAAAACCACTTTTTATATAACTGGTACCACCAATTAGTAATTTTATAAACAGGCACTGCACCACAAATATTTACATGAAACCTTAATTTGTAGAGGGACATTAAGCCAATATTTATACACCAACCCCATGTTTAAGTAGTTCCTGATTCTTTGTGGCCTAAGTGACTTCTGTAGCTCCTGTTGTAATCTTTTTGTTTTTGTTTTAATCTACAGAACACGAAGCAGACATTAAAAATGAAATGTCTTGTTGCTTTTCCTAGTGCCATCTCAAGTTCTCTATCCCATGGGGAGCCTAGTCATGGACTGGCTGACAGAATGATAAATTGCAGAGAGGTACTTGAAGCTTTCAACCTCCTTGTCCTCCAAGTGAGTTCTTTCCCATACGCTCTTCAAACTCTGCAATCCAGAATCAGCTCCGCCAATGAAGTACACTGGATACAGTTAGGCAACATGGTAAGAGGTCTAAATGTTATAATAGCTTTTAGGAAGCTTTTATGTGCTTTTATGAGCATCTTTGGTCTTTGTCTCTGCTGTTATCATAAAGTGGGAATTGATTTCGTCTGCTGATCTAATCAAGTCTAAAGTCAAGCTCTGATGGCATCTAAGAAGGGATAGGATTCATATAATGCTCAACTTGGTCGCTGTCTCGCCTACCAGTTGCTTCGTATGCTTTGGTAAATCCCAGAAATTGGTTGTTAGTGGTGCCAACTTCATTTATTTTCTGTGATGTATAGCCCATCTTTAAACAGCCAATTGACATCCACAGAGTGCTTACAAAAGACTTAAAAAATACAAATATTATAGAACAACTAAAACACCCCACCACTGCCCTATTTAAATTAAGAGCCTAATTCCTCTGTCTCTTTACCCCAGCTAGTACTCACAGAGTGGTTGGTTTCTGGACTGAAGTCTTCTCTCTGGCCCAGCCCTCACTTTGCTTCTCATGGACTTGATCGATCTTCAGCCACATTGCAGACTTCTTTCTGAAGAGAATCTTTCACTTTGGTCAGGACCACCACCCTGAAGGCTGGCTTTAGTTTTCCAGCTGCTTGCTTGTTGAAGTCTCTCTATTTTCTTAAGCACAACTCTTCTGGAACCTTCCACCCCTTATTGCACTTCTGATCCTTCCCATTTTAAACTTTCTTCAGCCTCTCACACTCAGCTGCTTACCAGACTCCTTAGCTTCTGGCAGCTTCTGTCTCTTCAGTTAAGTCTCTTCTTCTGTCTTTCCCCTTTAAGCTGTCCTCTGCCTGACTCCACCTCCAACAAATTATTTGACGCTTCATCTGGCTTTCTATGCTTTGTTGTCCACAGCCTCTGTGGCCACCTCACAGGACCCCCTTGATTTTACCCAAGAACTCTCAGAACACCAATTGGATTAGCCCCTTCTAATGGCTCTGATCACCAGTGACATTCTCTTCCAGTACAGTACTGCTAGCTGCCAAAGGTGTTTGCCTCCTTCCCAGCTTTGGCCACATTCACACCTTACATTTAAAGTGCTAAAATACCACTTCAAACAGTCATGGCTTCCCCCAAAGAATTTTGGGAACTGTAGTTTATTAAAGGTGCTGAGAGTTGTTAGGAGGTCCCCTATTCTACTTACAGAGCTACATTTCTGAGTGCCCTGTGAGGAGATTGTTAAACCACACTGGAAGGGGAATAGGGCATCTCCAAACAAATAAACTGCAGCTACCAGAATTAAGCATTCAACCATAGTACAAAGCATATCACCATTCATAAGACACTTAAATATTTGCATTAGAATAATAAGAAATGGGGTTTTTTAATACGTAGGATGGAAAAAACTCCACCTCCAGCCAGTAAGAGCTCACAGCAACTTAAATGAATTAATAACTTTAAATGTTAGCAGTGTTTAAAAGCCAGGGGAGGGGGGAGGAGAGAGAAAGGTATTTGCCTTGCACCAAAAATGATAATGAAGTGGGGAGCAGCAATCCTCACTGGGAAAGCCTCACTTCACAGATAGGGTGCCATTTCCAAAAAATCTCTCTCCCTGGTTGCCACCTGCCTTACTGCTGATGTTGGGAGCCCCCAGAAAAGAGCCTCAGAGCTAGATCTCAGGTGAATTGTAAGAGGAGAAGATGGTCCAGCAGATACCTGTGTCCTAAGCCATGTAAGACTTTAGAAGTAAGCACCAGCACTTTGAATTGAGCCAGAAAACAAACAGGAAGCCAGTGAAGCTGTTACAAAAGAGGTGCGATGTGAGACCATCTCCTGGTCCATGTTAGCAGTCCACTTGCTGCATTCTGAAATCATTTGAGCTTTGGGTCTGTCTTTGAAGGCATCCCTACACTAAACTACTTCCCTCATAAAGGGATTTTAGGATAAACTAACTGATGTGGAGATCTATAATAAAGGTAAAGGTACCCCTGCCCGTACGGGCCAGTCGTGTCCGACTCTAGGGTTGTGCGCCCATCTCACTTAAGAGGCCGGGGGCCAGCGCTGTCCGGAGACACTTCTGGGTCATGTGGCCAGCGTGACGAAGCTGCTCTGGCGAGCCAGCACCAGCGCAGCACACGGAAACGCCGTTTACCTTCCCGCTAGAAAGCGGTACCTATTTATCTACTTGCACTTAGGGGTGCTTTCAAACTGCTAGGTGGGCAGGAGCTGGGACCGAACGATGGGAGCTCACCCCACCGTGGGGATTCGAACCGCCGACCATACGATCGGCAAGTCCTAGGCGCTGAGGTTTTACCCACAGCGCCACCCGCGTCCGTGGAGTTCTATATAATCCATTATTTGGGACTATTTATAGTTTTTCATTCAGCTACAGAATCTGTGGGCAATATGGTGGTGGCTGTATTGAACAAATGTTATTTCATACCTTGTTTATGTTTTTTTTTTTTTTTTAAATAATTTTTATTGATTTTACAACATAAACAAAAAACAAATAAACATAACACGACTTCCCCAAACCTCCCCTTCCCTGCATCCATATTTTAAAAATTTTTAGCAATTCTTCATCCCATTTTTATATTTAATTCTCTTTAAAAAAATTCTATTTTATAAATTTCAATTTATAGCTGTAATTCTTTGTATCCAATCCCTTGACATCTTAACATTCCGAAATTTTACAACAATTTTTAAGATAGATTTAAAATTTTTTCCAGTCCTCCTCCACTGTCTCTTTCCTCTGGTCACGAATTCTGCCGGTCATCTCTGCCAGTCCCATAAATTCAGTCACCTTGGTCTGCCATTCTTCCAGAGTAGGTAATTCTTTAGTCTTCCAATACTTCGCCAAAAGGATTCTTGCTGCTGTTGTTGCATACATAAAAAAGGTCC
Organism: Podarcis erhardii; assembly: GCF_964252035.2. Lineage (NCBI taxonomy): Eukaryota > Metazoa > Chordata > Lepidosauria > Squamata > Lacertidae > Podarcis > Podarcis erhardii. Next base: position 47,048,821 of record NC_138499.1, on the reverse strand, counting down.
TATCTTTCTTTGGTACCAATTGGCCGACCATGCCCAGGAGAAAAGCCTCCGGTTTCTTTACAAATGTCCACTTAAGGATTTTCTTAATTTCATTATAGATCATTTCCCAGTAGGCCTTAATCTTTGGGCAGGTCCACCAAAGGTGATAAAAAGTTCCTTCACATTCATTGCACTTCCAACAATTGTTATTGGGCAAATGATATATCTTTGCAAGCTTGACTGGAGTCATGTACCACCTATAGATCATTTTCATTATGTTCTCTTTCAGGGCACTGCATGCCGTAAATTTAATACCTGTGGTCCATAACTGCTCCCAGTCAGCAAACATGATATCATGACCAATATCCTGTGCCCACTTAATCATAGCCGATTTAACCGTTTCATCCTGTGTATTCCATTTTAGCAGCAGATTATACATTCTAGACAAATTCTTGGTATTGGGTTCTAGCAATTCTGTTTCTAACTTTGACCTCTCCTTCTGAAATCCTAGTTTTCTGTCCTGCTTAAAAGTTTCATTGATCTGGAAATAATGTAACCAATCTCGAACTTTAGGTTTCAATTTCTCAAAACTCTGTAGTTTCAACTTTTCACCATCATATTCTATAATTTCACAATATTTTGGCCACTCTGTATCCATGTTCAGTCTTTTTACCGCCTTGGCTTCCATTGGTGACAACCACCTGGGGGTTTTACTTTCAAGCAAATCTTTATATCGATTCCATACATTATACAATGCTTTCCTAACAATATGGTTTTTAAAATTTCTATGTACCTTTACCTTGTCATACCATAAATATGCATGCCAACCAAAACTATTATCATAACCTTCCAGGTCCAGAATGTCTGTATTCTCAAGAAGTAGCCATGGTTTCAGCCAGCAAAAAGCCGCTGCTTCATAATAAAGTTTTAAGTCCGGCAGGGCAAAGCCCCCTCTATCCTTTGCATCAGTCAAAATCTTAAATTTTATTCTGGGTTTTTTGCCCTGCCAGACAAATTTAGATATATCTTTCTGCCACTTCTTGAAACAGTCCATCTTATCTAAAATTTGCAATGTCTGGAACAAAAACAACAATCTCGGCAATACATTCATCTTGATAACAGCAATTCGGCCTAACAAGGAAAGTCTCAATCTTGACCATATATCGAAATCTTTCTTCACTTCGGCCCAGCATTTCTCATAATTGTCTTTAAATAGGTTCACATTCTTAGATGTTAAATTCACCCCCAGATATTTTACCTTTTTAGTAATTTCCAAACCAGTTTCTCTTTGAAAACTATCTTTTTCCCCGACCGTAAGATTTTTTTCCAACACCTTTGTCTTATGTTTATTTAATTTAAAACCTGCTACCTGACCAAATATTTCAATAAGTTCCAAAACTCTTTTTGTACTGGTTTCTGGCTGTTGTAATGTCAAGACTAGATCATCTGCGAATGCTCTTAACTTATAATGTTTAGTTCCGACCTGTATACCTTTAACCAGCTGGTCTCTTCTGATCATATTTAGGAAAACCTCCAGTACCGATATAAACAATAGAGGGGAAATTGGGCATCCCTGTCGTGTCCCTTTCTCTATTGGAATTTCGTCCATAACCATACCATTTACAATTAGTTTGGCCTTTTGCTCAGAGTAAATTGCACTTATACCATTTTCAAAGTTTTTGCCTACCCCCATCCCTTGGAGATTCCTCTTCATAAAGCTCCAACAAATGTTGTCAAAGGCTTTCTCTGCGTCCACAAAAATCAAAACAGCTTTTCTATTTATGTCAGTTTCCAAAAGTTCTAAAATGTCTATAATATTCCTCACATTGTCTGACAATTGCCTGCCTGGTAGAAAGCCAGTTTGGTCCCTGTGAATCTCCTCTAACAAAACTTTTTTGAATCTTTTTGCTAAAATGTCTGCAAAAATTTTATAATCCACATTCAAGAGTGATATAGGGCGGTAATTCTTAACTTGATGTTTCTCAGTTTCTGTCTTCGGTATAAGTGAGATGAATGCTTCCTTCCACGATTCGGGAGCCTTTTTCCCTTCCAAAATTTGATTGCAAACTTCTTTCAATGGTTGTATTAACCAATCCTTCAGTGCTTTATAGTATCTCGCAGTTAGTCCATCTGGTCCTGGTGATTTTCCCAGCTGCATATCCTGAATGGCGCTCTCTATTTCTTGATCTGTAATTTTCTCATTCAAACTCCTTCTATTATTTTCAGAGATTTTTGGTAAGCCGTATTTTCCAATAAATTCTTCTATCTCCTGTTCGTTTTTTGGCCCTTGTTTGTATAATTTCTTGAAGAAACTTTGAAAACAATTACTTATCTCATTTGGTTTATTAATAGACTTCCCATCTACTTCGAGTGATATCACTGTATTCAATTTTTGCCTCTTTTTCAATTGCCAAGACAGTAGCTTCCCACATTTATCTGCGGACTCAAAAGTCTTTTGTCTCATTTGTTTAATTTTCCATTCTATTTCCTGATTCATCAATTCCATATATTGTGTTTGATAGAATTTTATTTCTCTTAATATCTCTTGAGATTTAGGCTTAGATCTCAATTTCTTCTCCCCTTCTTTTATTAGATTCCAAATTTTCTCTTTCTTTTCATTCTGTTTTTTCCTCTTTATTGAATTCTGTTGTATTAGGAAGCCACGCATCACGGCTTTACTTGCATCCCAAATAACTCTTTTTTCAGTGTCTGATCTCAGGTTAATCTCGAAGTAGTCTTTAAGTGTCTTTTGGGCCTTTTTACAAATTTCTTCATCTCCAAAAAGAGTGTCATTCATTCTCCATCTAAAGGTTCCAGCTGTTGTCAGTTTCATTTCCATCTTGACAGCATTGTGGTCAGAACAGGTCTTTGGGCAGATTTCTATTTTTTTAACTTTTGATGCCAGATTACTAGAAGTCCATATTTGATCAATTCTAGTCCATGTCATTTTTGCTTCAGAGAAGAAGGTCCCCTCCCTTTCCAGAGGGTTCCTGGTTCTCCAAATGTCAATCAGGTCCATAGTGTCAGTCAGTTCGAAAAATGTCTTTGGTAGTCTTCCATCATTAGATATTGTTTGTCTTTGGGCCTTGTCCATGTTTGTGGAGACGACTCCATTCATATCACCCATCATTATAATTTTAAAATCCAAAAAGTCCATTAAAGTCTCATGCAACTTCTTGAAGAATTCAGCCTTCCCCTCATTTGGTGCATAAACTCCAACAATCAAAATCTTTTCTCCATGAATTTGAATTTCCACTGCCAGGTATCTTCCTTGGTCATCTTTAAAGATCAGTTTTGGTTCAAATTTTTCCTTGACATAGATCACAACTCCTCTTTTCTTAACTCTATCTGATGAAATAAATTCTTGTCCTAATCTCTTATTTGTTAAAAGTTTTCTATGTATCCTGGCAATGTGAGTTTCTTGTAGACAGATTACATCTAGATGTTCCTTCTTTAATAGATGAAATACTTGACCCCTTTTTCGAGGGTGGTTCAAACCATTACAATTCCAGCTGAAGAGTTGCAGAGACATTTTTGTTACTGGGTAGCTCTTCCACCGACTGCACCAAGTTGTTGTTCCTCCTCGGTCGGTGCTCGGTTCAGTCCAAATGATAGATTTGAAATGTCCGGTACTTCCCCCTCACTAACAGTTCCTTTCTGAAGATCCTCTTGATTTCTTTCCAAAAAGAGTTCTTTATCCTGGTTTGTTTTTATTTTAATTTTCTTCCCTTTAAAGTTAAAGGACAGCCCTTGTGGAAATTCCCACCTAAATGGGATATTATTCTGTTTAAGTAAATCAACTAATTCTTTAAATTGAGATCTAACCTCCAAAAAGTATTTAGGAATATCCTTAAAAATCTGGATCTGAGAATTTTTAATGACCAAGGCCTTCTGGAAATGTAGGTTCAGTATTTTGTCTCTTTGTTCCTTTGATCCCAAGGTAATTAAACAGTCTCTTGGCTTCTTCCCTTGCTTCCTGCCAATCCGAAAGGCTGAGGTTATCACAAATTCATCTTCTTCTCCATCTAACTCATCATTCCAAAAATCTTGAAATTTATCTGTGAGGAATTCCCCAAGCTTGTCCTCTTCCTCTTCTGGAACCAGTCTTAATTTCAGGTTCTTGCTTTTCCTTTCCAGTTCTAGTAGGGCTAATGCTGTATCATGTTCATGTACTTTTTTTGCAATAGGCGCAAACTTTCCTTTGGTTTCTTCAGCAGTAGACCTAGCACTCTCAGCTATTCTCCTTGTTTCCGTAGACTCTTGAACCAAACGGTTTATAGAATCTGTATTAGATGAGATTGTTGTTGTGTTCAGGTCTAGTCTTCATACCTTGTTCGCTTCATACCTTGTTTATGAAGGGAAAAGGCCATTTATAAGATGTATGAACATAATGATAATTTTCAAGGGGAAGCGAAAAACACATGTTTTGTATACAGGACAAGTATACACTCTTAGGAATCACATTATTTGCATTATCTCTGTTTGGAGCAGGAGGAACTGAGCCAAGATGAGAAGCTGTATTTTGGCTTGAATGAATACAGCAAATCTCTGCAGTGGGGAATCACAAGCCCTCTTCTGAGATGTGATGAAACCTTTGAAAAAATGGTGAATACACTGTTAGAGAGGTAAATGCTTTTGGAATAGTATTTAGCTAAGTCCATGAGTATGCGTGTCTAGAAAGAGGAATGTCTAATTCCCCATCCTAATGAGCAGTGAGCAGGAAAGGATATTCAGTCCTTAATAATAATAATAACAATAATTTATTATTTATACCCCGCCCATCTGGCTGGGCTTCCCCAGCTATTCTGGGAGGCTTCCAGCAAAATATTAAAATACAGTAATGCATCAAACATTAAAAGCTTCCCTAAAGAGGGCTGCCTTCAGATGTCCTCTAAAAGTCTGGTAGTTGTTATTCTCTTTGACGTCTGGTGGGAGGGCGTTGTTCCACAGGTGGGTGCCACTACCAAGAAGGCCCTCTGCCTGGTTCCCTGGAACTTGGCTTCTCGCAGTGAGGGAACTGCCAGAAGGCCCTCGGTGCTGGACCTCAGTGTCCAGGTAAAACGATGAGGGGGGAGACACTCCTTCAGATACATGCTATGGAATAATCTCCACTGAACATAGTGGGACTTAACCTCTGAATTGGATTGGATTGGATTAGACTGTGATGTTTAGGGTCTGTCTATAATTCTTCTAGCAGTATAGAAATGTATGCAAACACAGCACTTATACGATTAATCATATAATTAAAATGAGAATACTTTTAAGAGTCCCAGGCTATGCCTCTTCCTTTTCTTTTGTCTGATGTTTGGACCCAACATCAGACCAGCACATACTAACTTGACTAATTAAAACTAAGCTGTGCTCTTTTCAAGGTACCCCAGGCTGCACAGCATGGTGATTCGCTGCTATCTGCTTATTCAGCAGTATTTGGAAGCATTGATGGCCCTCACCACCATGGCCTCCCTCAGGGACCACAGCACACCTGAGACTCTCAGCATAATGGATGACATCATCACTGCACCCGGCAAGGATAAGAATGGCCGTGGCCACATGCTTGTCATCAGGATTCCCTCTGTGCAGCTGGCAATGCTGGCAAAAGAGAGGCTGCAAGAAGCTCGAGATAAACTAGGCCTGCAGTATCGGTTTGAGATCATCTTGGGGAACCCAGCTTCAGAACTTACTGTTGCCAAGCACTTTGTGAAGCGATTAAAGGTTAGCTTAGGTGGCTTGTTTGCTTTTTTGTTACATATTACATAGAACTTACAGGTTTGCATGCAATAAGTGTACTCATGGTCATTTGTTGATGTGTGTTTAAATTTCCCATGGAGAAGAGACAATGTAATAAGCTACTTTTGACCGGACTCACTCATTCAGATACTGCCTTACTGTACCGTGCTTTACAATGTTCTGAGTAAGCAAAAACAGACCCGTTACCATTGAACTCATATGAAAGTCATTGGTGAATGATTTCATACAGTCCACTTGCAAAGAAAAAAAATACATAGTTGCAGGTGTTTTGAGCTATCATGTCATACATGGACTTGCTGAGACATCAAAACATTCAGGATTTTGCAAAATGAGACCAGTGCAACTGTGCTAGCAAAGGAGACCATGGAAAGTCTTGGGAGAAGTAACATGGGGAGAAAGGGGTTATGGTGGACAAGAGTCAACAAATAGTGACAGAGTCAAGGATCTTCGACTGCTGTGTACTCTTGCACAGTTGCAGACACAAAATCTAATGTTAACTTACAAACATGAAGACCCATTGTACAGATAGGGCACAGTATTGGGAATAGGATACTGACCCTATTTGCACATAACATTAAGCCAAACCATAGCTTAGTGCAGGCATAGGCAACCTCGACCCTGACCACTGGGCTAGGGATCATGGGAGTTGTAATCCCAAAAATCTGAGTTTGCCTATGTCTGGCTTAGTGCAAACAGTGGCAGAGGAAGGGGTGTGTGGGCTGCCCTGGGTGGCATCACTGAGGGTGTGTGTGCGACAAAATGATAAAAATATGACTTTTAAAAAATAATAATAAAATTGGGCTCACGAAACTTTTTAGTTCAGTCAACAAACGTAACAAAACACAGCTGGCACTGCGCGTCACACACTCTCCTGGGAGTGACGTGGTGGCTTGGGCGCTGCAGGCTCCGCGCTGCCTAAAATGGCAACATGGGGCTTGTGTCTGCCCACCGCCTCTCCCTCAGCCGCCCTACAGCTGAGTGGGAGGTGGTGGAGAGGCTCCACGCAGTGCGCCCCACCCCTGGCTGCAGGACGCACACGCCACACCGGGCTCCTGAGACGGTTAGTCGCTGAGTGCAAATGAGCATATGTGTAGGTTCCTTGACTGAAGATTATGGCTGCTGTGCTACTGAGGGCTAAACCATAGTTTGGCTTAGTGTTATATCTGTTGGAAGGAGGCAGTGGTAAAACCACACCTTCATTTTGCACCTTTAGGCGCCAGGCAAACACATTCCATTTTAAACAGGCCTTTGGTTGATTTGAATGACATCCTATGCCCTTTTAAAATGTGGGGTTTTTTGGAGGGGGGTTATTGGGTTGTTTTTATTTTGATTTTGATTATGTATTATGTGGTTTTTATTATTTTGATTTTATTCTGTGAACTGCTGAGACCTCCGGGTATAGGGTGGTATATAAAGTCAATAAATAATAATAGAGCAGTAGCAATGAAGTCTGGAGAGGAAGGCAGTGACTGCAGTACTGGGAGCCTTCTCGTTCGTGCTATGTCATCACTTAGCTTAGTGCTATGTGCAAACTGGACTGCTAACTAGCTTGCATTGGTACGAGTGCTGGTGCTGTAACGGCTTTTTGTAGACATTCATTGGATCAAACTCTTAGTAGAACAGGATGCATCATGCAGCTTTCTGTTCATAACAAGTAGCATTATGCAACTTACTTTTTTCTGTTAAAAACAAAATAATTCAGTGTTTAAAACACTGAAGAACAAAATGCTGTGTTCGCAAGTAATGAGGTACAAAGAGTGGATGGATTATCAATTTATCACTAGGGAAGAAGCCAGTTTGAAGATAATGTAGTCTGTGATTTGGCAGCCAAAACTCCTATTCATGTCTTTCCCTCTCATTTCAGTCTCAAGTGATGCATCAGCCTGCACTTGAGACAGATAATCTGCTGTTACATACATGCCCTTCAGGATGATTATACAGTGGTACCTTGGGTTACAAACGCTTCGGGTTACAAACACTTCGGCTTACAGACTACGCTAACCCGGAAGGAGTACCTCTGGTTAAGAACTTTACCTCAGGATGAGAACAGAAATTGCACAGCGGAGGCAGCAGCAGCAGTGGGAGGCCCCATTAGCGAAAGTGGTACCTCATGTTAAGAACTGTTTTGAGTTAAGAATGGACCTCGAGAACGAATTAAGTTTGAAACCCGAGGTACCACTGTATTTTAGTTCATACATCTGAGCACAGCCAATGGAGCAGAATAATAGAAGCTTGTGATGTGCTCTTGAGCAGGGAGCTTTGAGAGTTCCCCCAGTGGGCACAGCCCAATTTGTATTATTTCCAGTTATGTGCTGCGCATAACTATTATTTCCAGTTATGCATAGCACCAGAGGCTGAATTGTGTGGAGAAAGGAAGTAGATCTCTAATAGAAGAAATGGCTTCTGCCCCAGGTCAGAGAAAGGAATTAGTCACAGGCCTTTTCACAGTGGAAACTACCAAAAAGCCGAGCCCCATATTGACTCACTTATCCACTGAAGTGTTTAATTTCTGACCTATTCTTTTGCATCGAACGAAAATACTCGTGGTGTGCAGAATATGTATGAGGGAGGCAGAAAGAGATAAAAAACATTGGATAGAGAGCAGCAAATAGTAGAGGGGAAGCTGTTGTAGAAAGTTTCTTCCTTACTGTGCACACATGTTCAAGACAGCTTTTCTTAAGATAAACACCCTTGAAAGAGACTCCACCTCATTTTTAATGACCACTGGGTGTTGTTGGTTTGTGCTGTGTTTCTGCTTCTTATTTGAAAGTATATGTTCTGCTCAGAACCGTAGCTACGGAGTGGGTTGGGGGGCTTGCCAGGTTTTTTGCCCCAGGTCAATGCTCCAGCGGAACACCATTGAGGCTCCAAGCCTGTGTGTGTGTGTGTGTACACAAATGCATGTTGTGGGGGTGCCAAACTGGGTGAAATAAAGCCTAGTTTTGCCCCAACTTCTGCTCTTCATTCAGATGGTCATGGTTAGATTCTTTAGCTGCAAATGTTAGCCATTATAGTAGGGGAAGGGAAGCTTTTTTCCACCTTGAGGGCCACCTTCTGGAGAAACCTTCTTGAGACCATATGCAGGCAGGGCCTGGAGTAAAAGTGAATTGAATTTTACCTTTGCAGAGTAGCCTGTTTCCTTCACAAGCACACATCCCTCATCCTACTCTATCCTCTATCCAGGCAAGTAAGAAGCATTATCAGAATTCAAGGACACATTCCAGCCAGGCAAAACTACTCAAGGGTATAAATTAGGGATGGTGAGGGGTGTGTCTTGGGACAGAGTATGTGACAGAGAGAGTCCTGCATTTTGTTATTTCCTTGAAAATACTGTACAGTTCCAAAGCCACGTATACTTCAGCAAGCAGAGAAGGAGGAAATGCATATGGATTGCAGATATGGATTGTTTTAATCAGGAAATTTAAAAAATAAAAATGTACATTCTTGCAGCAAAATATCAAATAAAACTTGCCCAGTTATTTGGAACAGGTAACGAAGCACAATACAGCTTTAAACACATTGAATTGCAAGGAAAGAAAGTGGTCTACTGCTTAATTCATAGGCAGTGGTACCTTGGTACTCAAACGGCTTAGCTCTCGAACATATCAGCTCCCGAACGCCACAAACCTGGAAGTAAGATGTTCCAGTTTGTGAGCGTTTTTCGGAAGCCGAATGTCCGACGGGGCTTCCGCTTGAGTACAGGAAGCTCCTGCAGCCATTCGGAAGCTGCGCCTTGGTTTTTGAACAGTTTCGGGAGTCAAACGGACTCCTGGAAAGGATTAAGTTCGAGAACCAAGGTACCACTGTAGTAAGAAAGTATGGTGAACATTATAAGATGCAGTTGGAAAAGAATAATGATGGAAACCATGGAGGGGTGGAGGGAAGTTCAGTTATTCAGAGAATCCTGTGTATACATGATTATGATTTATTTGTGATGATAATTGTTAAAGATAAAAATGAATAAATTTTTTTAAAAAAAGGAATTGCTCCTCACCCATGCCAGCTATTCAAAAAATGAATAGCACACACAGCTTCCCCCTCCCCCATTCCAGCTGGGACTGCAGCAAAGGGTTAACACACACCACAAAGCCACAGTCCAATCTGGCTTGCTGTCATCCCAGAAAAAATGAGCTTTGCAAGTCTGGTGTTCCTTCAGAGAGATGCAACAAACCCGTCAGCATTCAGCTAGCCTCAGAGAATGACTTAATTTGAATACGTATGCAATGGATCCCAAGCTTTCTTGTTCTTCTTTTCTCACAGGCCTGGAGAGGAAATGAGCGGGAGGATTGGCTTCCTCATACTTACCAGGATTTAGAAGGTCTGCCTTGCATTGTCGTTTTAACTGGCAAGGATCCACTAGGGGAAACGTTTCCCAGGTATGCTCCGAATTCTACAGTGCAAATGTTATTTCAAAAGCATCGTAAGATATATGCATAACTTCTAACCACTTATTTTACATGATTATCTGCAAAGGTAACACTTTTTTAGTCTCTTGCACACCCTCATTGTAAAATGCACAATCTCATTGTGAAAATATATGTTCTTGACTGAAATGAATATTTCAATTATTTATTTGCTTATTCATTTCAATGGTTTCACAATTATTTTATTTAAAAGCATTTATTCTGCTTTTCAGCAGAGTTATCAGGGCAGTATGCAATCATGGTAATAAAACACTGATATCAAAAGTAGAAAATCACACTTGATTAACAGGAGCAGAACAACGGTTTAAAAAAATTCAACAGGGGCATGCTAGCCTTAAGGCTTTAGATAACTCTCAGCCTGGGAAAAGACCAGGGTCCTGATTCACCTGGCCTGGCTGAGGCTCCACTATTCATTGCTACTTCTTCTGCAGGCCACAGGATACATGGATAGACACAGTCAGGCTTTTAAACACAGATTATAATGTATATGAAGGTTTTGACTCCGTAGCCAAAGCTTTATGTTGAATTTTTGCAAACTGTTGTTCTGCTCCTGTTAATTAAGTTTGGTTTTCTACTTTTGATATGAGGGTTTGATTACCATGATTGCATACTTTTATATTTGAAAAAGCTGCTGTTTTGGTCTTTTACATTCCGATTTGTGTGGTTGTGGAGCATGAAAAGCTGCAACGGAATCATTCTCAGACTTTGGGAATTATGGAAGAGCCACATCCTCAAGCTGGGGCAGTGTAGAAGGAGGGTGCTAAGGGCTCTTCCTCAAGTGGGGCTATTGGGGTGCCATCTGAATTGGAGTCCTCCTCAGGCCAACACTGGGGCCTTGAAGAAGAAGAAGAGTTTGGATTTGATATCCCGCTTTATCACTACCTGAAGGACTCTCAAAGCGGCTAACATTCTCCTTTCCCTTCCTCCCCCACAACAAACACTCTGTGAGGTGAGTGGGGCTGAGAGACTTCAGAAAAGTGTGACTGGCCCAAGGTCACCCAGCAGCTGCATGTGGAGGAGCGGAGATGCAAACCCGATTCCCCAGATTACGAGTCTACCGCTCTTAACCACTACACCACACTGGCTCTCTTGAGGCCAGGGGGGTTGGTACCAAGAAAGGGGGAAACATTTTGCTGTGTCAAATCAGAAAGTAAAAGACCGAAACAGCAGCTTTTTCCAAATATAAAAGATCAAATGAAGACTCCATCCCATAGTTCTGTGGATTCCCGCATTCCAGTCATCTGCTTTCTAGTGTAACTTGAGAAAGCAGTATCTTTCTTGTGAACTAAAAACTGCATCTCCTTTTTTCCAGTACAGGTTATTGATGCGCTTCAGAGTGCATGCGTATTGCTTAAACCACAGCCCAAAATGTTTTATTGAAATAATAATAATAATAATAATGATGATGATGATGATGATGATGCAATAATGCACCCCTTGTTAAATCCTTATATATTGATTTTCCAGATCCCTGAAATATTGTGATCTTCGGCTGATTGACTCAAGCTATTTAACTCGCACTGCCTTAGAACAAGAAGTGGGCCTGGCATGCTGCTATGTTTCAAAGGAAGCAATCCGAGGACCCATTGTAGCTCTAGACCTTAGTGAAAAGGAGCAGGAAAAGGCCAGTGTCAGTGAGAATGATACGGATGAGCTGCTGATTGACTTGGAGAGACCTCAGAGTAACAGCAGTGCTGTGACTGGAACTTCAGGTTGGCTGTGTATTTACCATTCCATACGGTCCTTGCTTGGGAATGAGTGTCCTTTTTCTTAGACATTGGACTTTGTGGAGGTGCTGAATAGTCAGCAGTTAAGCAAGCAGGAATGTAAGAAGCAATTTCAGTTTTTACAAGAGAAAATAGAAGAATGGGAATGAGGCATAGATCTCAGAGTGGGAAGGAGGGCAAGGGGAAGATGGTATAGAGGGGAAGTGGAAAGGAAGTGATGTAAAATCAGACTTTTATTTATTGATTGATTTGATTTGATTTGATTTGATTTGATTTGTATACCACCATTCATCTGTAGAGCTCAGGGGGGTTCACAACATTAAAAATACAAGCTAAAAACACAAACTACATAATAAAAACAAGAAGAAACAAAACAACACAAAATAATAACCCCCTTCTCCCCAACCCCTTCTGCAAACATATTTAAAAGGGCATAGGATGTTAATTAGCCCAAGGCCTGGTTGAAGAGGAACATGTTTGCTTGCTTCTGAAAGGTATTTAATGAAGGCACCAGCCAAACCATCCTGGAGAGAGTATTCCACAGGTGGGGAGCCACTGCAGAAAAGGCCCATTCTCATGTCACGGACCTCTGGTGGAGGAGGCACACAAAGAAGGGCCTCAGATTATGATCGCAGAGTCTGGTTAGGTTCATATGGAGAGAGGTGGTTGTTGAGGCATTATGGTCCTGAACTGCTTAATGCTTTATAGGTCAAAACCAGTTTGGACTTGAAACAAATTGGCAGCCAGTGCAGTTGTACCAGGATTGATGTAATGGCTTTTCCCATCATAGTGCTATATAAAAACTAGGTCAAAACCAGTTTGGACTTGAAACAAATTGGCAGCCAGTGCAGTTGTACCAGGATTGATGTAATGGCTTTTCCCATCATAGTGCTATATAAAAACAGGAGAATCTGTGTGTGGTAGGATGCTCCTTTCTGGACTCATGGAGACATTTGAACCCTTTAACTATGATCAGTTAATGACAAATGTGGGCTATCCCTTTAAGCATAATCAGGAGCAGATTAAAGATACTTCGGACATATTGCCAAAACATGGTTTAACACAGGGGTAGGGAGCTACAGCCAGCCAGCATGCTTGGATTCTAATCTCCATGAGTTTGAGGGATAGGTGGATGGGGCATAGTAACGCCAGGTGGCCTGTTTTTACCTGTGTGGTTTTAAATCAGACAACATGGGCAAAAAAAGTGTATGTTGCCTCAAGGCTTCCCAAGTGCCATCAGTCAGTCCTGCTCATCTGTCAGAGTTGGCCCGCCTTAGACCCTGTAGGTTGTTGCCTGTGTCAAGACAGGCAGGAATACAGTGATAGGGCCAGCCACACCCGTTAACACTTCAGCCAGTCATCAGACTTTTAAATGAGAATTCTCAGATTTGTAGCAGAAGAAGATCTGGCTGGTTAGATCTAATTCACTAACTCACCAACCGTTTCATCTCCTGCGTTTTTGTGGTGTCCATAAACAGAATGAAGTCATTTACAGTACAGTGGACACTTGGGTTGCAAACGTGATCCGTGGGGGATGCACGTTTTCAACCCGCAGCAGTGTGTCTGTGCACGCGCGGGTTGTGATTAGGCGCTTCTGTGCAGGCATGACCCCCGAAACCTGGAAGTAACCCGTTCTGGTACTTCCGGGTTTTGGCTGGTCCATAACCTGAAAAAAACGCAACCTGAAGTGTCTGTAAACAGAGGTGTGACTGTATAAATCTTGTAAGGCAGAAAACGTGTGTGACATTCTGTACTTTAGCTTACTGAGTGTTTTTCAGTTTCTTTCTTTCTTTCAGGTTCTATAGCAGAAAATGGTGTGAGCTCCTCCAGTGCTACGGACAAGTCTCAGAAGCTACCGCCACCCCTGAACTTCCAGAATGTGGCCCAGAGTTCAGTTGATGAAGGATTTGCTGCCGGGGAGACCTTGAAACAAGAATGTGACTCTCTTGGCAACCAGGTAGCAAGCAGCACCACTTCTAAACTGTCGGCAGCAACCTCCTCCGTCAGCCAGTCATTCCGGTGGCCGGGCCAGTCTGTGAAAGAAGGCAAGGCTTTGCGGGTGTCCTTGCCCCGGACTGTGATCTTATCCAAAGCCGCCTACTGCCTTCTTGGTGCACAGAAGAGTGGGCAGCATCCCTTCTCCTCTTCTCTCTTGCCTCATGCCGATGTGTCTTGGGTGAGCTCTCTGAGGCCTTTGATACACAAGGATATGGCCAGTGAAGAGCAGTCTTTGTACTACAGGCAGTGGACTGCAGCTCGGCAGCACCATGTGGACTACAATAATCATGGGGATACCACCAGCGGCAGGAACTTTCACCCACGGCGGCTGCTTCTAACGGGACCTCCGCAGGTAATGTCCTCTTTGGGACTGTTGTGGCAGCTCTCAAATTTCAGGGTCATTAGGGGTGGGTCAAAATGTTTTAGCAGCTCAGAAGGGCTGGGCTTTAGGGTATAGAAAGGCATGTTAGGATACACACAAGCATGCCGGTAAGAGAAGTCAACTGTTTTTCTTCCATGCTTCCTTATTCCTGTGCTTGCATAATCCTGCAAACCACTGCATAGAACACTTTGGAAAGTGAGAGCAAATCTGGGGGTTGACTTGATATCGGTAGCATATGACCTTACTTTGCTCCTGAGCAAAGTAACTATTAGTGTGATCATTGCAGCAAAGGTTTGCTCTAGATTTACTTACAGTGGTTTGTTGGAGTGAAACAAACTATGATTCCTGGTTCAAATGTAATGCTAAGCCCCAAGCATCATGGCTTGTTTCCTCCTCAAGCAGGTGATAGCGAGACAAAACAGCCCAGTAAGCTTCCTTTATGGTAAGCCACCAACTGGTCTACTGTGAACTGGGCCAATATTGTATCACAGTATTGCTGTATCGGCGTTGCTGCAGAAGGACAGCCTTCTTGAATTAGATATCTATCTAATTCTAATTCTTTTCCCTTTCATCACAATAAGATGATGTTGCATTATGTGACATAAGATCACATAATGTTCTCTCTGCAAAAGGACAAATACAAAAATGGGGACTTAAACTGTATAGTGACTGGTGATGGTTGTTGAGCCATGCTGGGCCACTTTAGCAGATCTTCAAATGAAAGTTCATAGCAGACAAAAATACTTCTCCGATTATACATTTTTCTGAGAGTTTCCTCCCCTCTTTGTTTAGGTTGGGAAAACTGGTTCTTACTTGCAGTTCCTACGAATTCTCTTTCGCATGCTGATCAGGTTGTTGGAAGTGGATGTGTATGATGAGGAAGATATTAATACTAGTAAGTACTAAGGTCCAATTATAATTTCTTATGACCAGTTTTTTGTAAGGGGTGAAGCTTTCAGAGTGCCCTGGGAAGAGGGATTATTATTTTTTAAAATACTGCTATCAAAGATTTGTGTACCTTTTGCAGGAAATTTATACTTTTTTATGCATTCTGCAATTTGTACAAATGAGTGAAAATTGGGCTAGAAATGCATGGGTTTGTTAGACTTGCATTCTCCTTGTCCAACATTCTCCTTGTCCAACATTCTCCTTGACCATCATAAATAATGTACATAATGTAACTATAAAGGATATTTTCAGACACAATTGCCTAGCTTTCAAAGTTGCTAAGTTGAACTGCCCAAGCTCCGGGGTTTTTAAACTATTCTAACATCTTGGCCCTGTTTTACTCCTAGGAAAGCTACTATCTAGTTTGTTTAGGGTGCTGGGGATTATAACTCTGTGAGGGAAAGAATGTGCTTTGAAATTGCTGTAAAGATGGAATGTGCATGCAACCTCTCAGCACCAGACCTTCATCTGTAAAAATGGGAGCGAGTTTTAAGTTGTTGTCAGAGCAGTTGTGACAACAACATACTGAAATGTGTGTTGATGTGCCTGGAGAACTTAGGTAGTGTAAAAGTACTGTATAAATAGTAAGATTTTATTAGGTATCAGTATTCATAAAATTCCTTTTTCAGGTCATACAGAGGACAAAGAAATTGTCCAGCCTAGCAATGATCAGTGGCCTGATGTTGAAATAATCAGCAAAATGCCTTTTGACCTCAGTGTGCATGATCCTAAATATTTCCTCATGAGTCTGGTATATACAAACCAGCTACAGAGAATAAAACAAGGCAAGTGAAAACTGATTTTGCTGCTTTCTTCTTCCTAGCCATTTGAAACATTTTAGAAAGCAATTGATCTTTCAGTTCTGTTGTGAACATTTAAATAACTAGCAGGAATGTCATTGCCTTTGTTTCTTCATTGTCTCCGTCCACAGAACCAAGCAAAGAAACCAAAGCTGAGGAACACAGAAAGCGGGCTACTGTGTCTATGATGTTGACAAAGTATGCAGCTTACAATACTTTCCATCACTGTGAACAGTGCCATCAATATATGGACATAAACCCTTCAGCTCCGGTACGCACGGCTTCCATTTAGCCCTGGGCTTCAAGTCACACAACCACATAAACAATCGTTCATTTCATCTTGGGAACAAGTTAGAAACCTTTACAGATCTGCTGAAAAGCACCCAGAGATCTGCTGGTGGACCTTCTGATCTACCTTCTGCCAACCTTTGCTCCAGATCACTCTTTCAGAGTAGAAGACAATAATGCTTCTAGTACAAGGGGTGGGGAACCTTTTTCCAGCCTGAGGGCCACACCCCAATCTAAGGCAGCCTCCCAAGGGCCACATTCTCCAGGGGTGGGCAGAACCAGAGGCAAATGTAGGCAGCACAATAAATGTGAATTTTTCCTTCGTCTGGTAGGCTAGTTCTGTGTCAGGGACTGACAGAACGCGGACGAGTGTGCACCAGGGCTGAAGGAGGGCTGGAGTATGACTCGGAAGAGGGAGTCAGTGATTTATGGGGAACTGTTCCAGCCACAAGGCAAGGGTCGGAGGCAGGGGAAGCTCCAGAGCTGGAAGGTGGAGCACAGGTTGGGTCGGAAGAAGAGGAGAAAGAGGCAGGTCAGGCAAGTGAAGGGCCAGGTGCTTCCCCACCCTCCCCTGCACCACTGTCTCCCAGAACCAGGAGGGGATTGAAAAGGGATGAGCAGAGGACATTGCCACGCAGGCAGTGTCTCTGCCTGCATGCACGCAGCCCATCAGGGGGAGGTACATAAACTGGTTCAGGGGGAGTGGTCCCCTGTTGCTGCAACTGCTCCATAGAGCACAAACCTGGGAATTGCTGCCCAGATGCTAGATTGGGGGTGGGGGTGGTTCTAGAACTTTAGGAGTGACTGTATGTGTTCTCTTGGACACTAAAGAGTTAACTATCTGCCATGTACATTCCTCTGGCTGGGAAGCACCCTTGACATTCCATCACACTCAACCTTCTGCCTCTGTCCTCCATCCAGGTAAGCAAGAAGCATTATCAGGCACATTCCAGCAGGACTAAAGAGGGGTGTGACTCAGGAGGGTAGCTCTGGGAGAGTTCAGAGGGCGAGATAAAGAGATCTGATCTAGCAGAAATGCCTTAATGCTTTACCAAATCCCAAATTGTGGAATTCTTTATGAGAAACTATGATGCATAATGGTTTAAAATCGACATAACATTGTAGATCTGCGCTTTAAAGGGCATGCAGTTTTGCTGAATTGTGTTCTGGGACCCGATCCATCTGTTCAGCTGTAAGATGTATTATTCTGCCATCGCACACATAACCACACCCATGCAGTGCAAGAGGTGTAAGGTGTACCTTGTCCATTGGCTTCCTTGCCCTTCTACTCTGCAACATTCACACTAAAAACCTTCTTCGGTTCAGAAAACTTGGTGGTGCTTCTCTTTTTCCATTATTATGCAACAATGAGTAAAGACAATGTGTAAAGTAACCAACTTGTCCTAAACAACAGGAGTTTTAAAGCAGCCTGATGTAAGAAGTGAGAATGACAAATGCCCTATACTGTAACCTTGCAAATAATAAAACTGTAGAAAACTGAGCCACTGTAGCTGTGTTCGTAGACTTAGTAGATTACTTTCTGTGCAAGATTTATACAACTATGTTGCCCACACTTGTTGAAATGCATTGGCATGTGGCCTCTCTAGTAGGTTACAATTTCTTTCTCTTCCTTGCATGCAGATGTCTGACTCCACCCTACATGCATTTACATTCTCATCCTCAATGTTAGGAGAAGAGATCCAGCTTCATTTTATCATTCCCAAATCCAAAGAGAGCTATTTTGTCTTCAGCAAGCAGGGCAAGCATTTGGAAAGCATGCGGCTTCCTCTTGTATCTGATAAGGTGGGTGAAATCTGTCTTAGCTATGTAAAACACACCCTGTTGTAGCATAGCTCAGCTCTGAGAAACTGATCTAGAGTCTGAAGATAGTTCCCCTCTACATTTCTCCTCCCCCTCAAGAATCACAAGCTTCTCTGGCCATAAAGTAAGCCTTGAGTTACTATGGGCCATGGATGACTAGGTCTTCACATCAGTAGAGTTACCACAACCCAAGGAAGCTATAAGAGGTGCTCAAGTGAATCCACACCCCTCACTCTTGCTGCATATTGTTAGAAGCTTGCTGATCTTCTGCTTGTTGTTCTGCCGTGAATTGTATATTATATATATATTAACAATCTTTGGCTTCATGGATGAATTCATATGCCACATTCCCAATGCCCCAAACTGCGCGTTGGAAGATTAGGAATATGCTCTTAGCTCATGGACATTCTCTTACAATCTCTCATGCATGGATTCCATTTCATTTTCTAGTTTGCATGACCATAGTTTGTTGTGACATCCAAATTAGGAAAATTCTGGTTAATAGTAAACAAAATTGCCCCCAAAGCCACTTTAAACTATACATTTCATCATCAAGGTATGGAAGTAATTCCAGTTAGCTCTAAGCATAGCTTGTCTAATTTGGATCTCATCGTGAGAAACTAGAGGATGCAAACCAGGAAAGGGAAGAGGAGTCCCATGTCTAGAAGGGATAAAGAGGATGGATGAGGGAGCTTGCAAGCCCAGCACCTGTTTCTAAGCTTCCAAACTGTGCTTTGGAGCACTGAGAACCTTACCTAGTCCAGCATGTGTTTCCCACAGTGCCCAACTAGATGCCTGTGGGAAACCCATAAACAGGATATGAGGGCAATAGCTCTCTCCTGCTGTTATTCCTCAGTGACTAGCAGTCAGTGCCATGCTGCCTCTGACTGGTGGTAGAACATACTCATCATAACTAGTAGTCATTGACAACCTTAATCTCCATCTATTTTTCTAATCCCCTTTTAAAGCCACCATGACATCTTCCATAGTTCAACACTGGGTTTTGTAAAGAAACACTTATTTTTGACGTAAGATGTCAGCTACAAGTGAAAACTATTATTAATGTTAGCAAAGGCCTATCAGTATGACAGACTATTTTAACACACACACACGCCTCAAATGTTATTGATTGCCATTCCTTTACAGAATGCTGTGGTTCTCTTTAGTTGTCATTGAAGCAAGCTACTTCGTTTTAACTGAAAGCACGAAGTGAGAGCAAAACAAATTTCTCTCTGTTATGTTGTGGCCTGCAGAGTTTAGGGAAGGGGCTAATTTTTTTCACCCAGCCTTAGCAGACCCATCAGTGTTTCCTATAGAAGTCAGTTGGAGTAATTAATTTCTGTAGGAAAAGGATGGGACAAGTGAGAAATATGAAGAACCCTCTGATTGGCAAAGTTTGGTCTACCAGTGTGCATGTTCTCCCTACAAGAAAGTTGGGTATATCACCTCAGAAACAAAGAGAGATGTGTTGTGCCCAACATATATGAACTCTTCTTTTCTCCTGTGCTGCTAACAGAACATGAATGCAGTAAAGAGTCCTATTTTCACTCCTTCAAGTGGACGCCACGAGCATGGTCTCTTGAATCTATATCATGCTATGGAAGGCATCAGCCACCTCCATCTGCTTGTGGTGAAGGAATATGAAATGCCACTTTACCGCAAATATTGGCCCAACCACATCATGCTGGTTTTGCCAGGAATGTTCAACAATGCTGGAGTTGGTAAGCATTTATATAGTCCTATAACTTTTTGATTCTAAACATACCAGTTAATGATATGGAAACATAATTATATGGAGCAGTATCCAGTTAGCATTAAATGTGTAAGTAGTGAAGAGATTTCTTTGTTGTTTATAATTCTTTTCTTATCTATGCACATGCAGGCACTTTCTCTCCCTCCCTCCCTCCCTTTATTCTCTTTGATTTCCACTACAATTTTACTTACATGTACTGTTCTCTATGGCATGTTAATGGAGACGTCTAAGATGGTCTTGCTCACATTGGGTATTTGGTGTTTGTTGGTGATCAAGCAGTTAGCAAAATGTTGGGGGAATTTTGGAACTTAGGAAGTTTTGATAATATTCTTGTTTGTTGGTTACATTTCCTGCATTTCCTCCAGACAGATAATGGTAGCATACATACAGTACTTCTCCTCCCGCCCCAGCTTCTCCATTTTATCCCCACAACAATTCTGTGAGGTAGTTTAGGCTGAGAGATAGTGGCTGACTAAAGCTCAGCTTGTGAGCTTCATTAGGAGAACTGAAATTGTGCAGAATGCTTATTCCAGAAATCTGGAAGTAAAATCCGGCCACTCTTCTAGGTTCATCTTGGGGCCTCCCAGTTTCATTCATGACTCCATGAAGAATAAGATCCCATAATTCAGCTTCACTGAATATTTTCAGAGATTCGAATACTGCTTAAATATATTAGCATAGCCAACACTCATTGAACAGTCGGCCAGTTTCCAATTAGTCCTAGCTTCAAAGTCTGTCTTTGGACCATTTCATACAGCATAATTCCACTTGATTCCTACCCCTTAGCATTCATAAAAGCCATTCTCCATACTGTCTCTGAGGTCTCTGTTTCCCCCAAAATGGTAAAGTTCTATGCTACATGTTTTCAGGTGCTGCCAGATTCCTTATTAAAGAGCTTTCTTACCATAACTTGGAGCTGGAAAGAAATCGCTTGGAGGAGCTAGGAGTCAAGCGTCAGTGTGTCTGGCCATTCATTGTGGTTATGGATGACTCTTGTGTCTTATGGAACAGCCATGTCATCCAAGAACAGTTCAGGTAAGTCAGTGTCTCAAAATTAGAGACTAGGAACTATAGCAGAATCTTGGATCACTACACTATTAGCCCCTTCACACATTATCCATGCTTTGACGGGATAGCAGTATTGGGTGATGTTGAGATAAGACCAGCAGCAGCATGGCTAAGCTGCCCCTTCTCACACGTGTAACTGGATAGCACGTGTGTTTCTTGCTGATTTGATTTGGAATACTGCTCTATACTTTTAATATATCTAGTATTTCTACGTTCTAGACCTAGTTTTTTGAAAGATGAGCAACATGAAAAAGAGACAAAGAGTATAATAAGACTGATTACTCCATGCAGCCTAGTATCTCTTAAAGCAAGCACAATAATTTCCAAACAACCCTGTGAGGTACAAAGCTGCAGTAGAGTCAGATTGCTTGGTCATAATTTGTTCCTCTGAGTGGAGTTGTGATGCAGTACAATAAAAAATATTTTGCGTTTCATAGTCAGTCCATGGATCAAGGATCAACGAGTAAAAATGTGTCTCTGAAGAGCGTTCTACAGCACATTGAAGCCACACCAAAAATTGTCCATTATGCAATACTGGGCATTCAGAAATGGAACAGCAAACTGAATTTCAGAGCTCCCAAAGCTCCTTTCTCCAGGTGCCACATACATGACTTTATACTACTCAACGTAGACCTGACCCAAAATGTGCAATATGATCTAAACAGGTAGGAAAATGCAACCCTTTTGCTGTCAGATGCTATACTAGTTTTGAATGTACTGGTGTCAGTGAGGCTTAAAGGAAGCCAACCCAATAAAGAAAATAAGCTGAGTTATTTCTGAGATTGTAGTTCTGCCATATACAAGTTGGTGGCTTGAACAATAGATTGAAAATAATACAGGCGTCGACCATTTTAGGTGTGTCCAATTGACATGAGATCAGCAATGTGTGGTTCCTTTTGGACCTGGAAGAAGGCAAAACGAGGTCAAAGCAAAGGCGGAACAGGGATGGGAAGGGGAGAATGGGTTGGGGCAGCAGGAGGCAGGAACGGAAATGGCCACCACTTGTATATGAAACCAACAAGAAATGGAGGGGTGTGTGTGTGTGTGTGTGTGTGTGTGTGTGTGTGTGTGTTTTGTTTTCTTTCATTTAGGGCATTTTAGTGGGACTCCAGTTGGACCAGAGTGTACAGTCTTTGAGACCTTTCCCAGCACAATCCCCACTGAAATAGGAGTTTTCTAAGAGCACAGATAATCACATTTTAAAATACCATATCAAGGACAGTTTGCACATGTGCCTTAAGCAGATTAGCCAAGTGTCTTAATATGTTTGTTTGACCTATTTAGAACCTGAAGGGACAGAACAACTGGTGACTGAAAGAGCAGCCTCTGGCTGCTGTGAATATGATTTTTTATTGATTTGGACACATACAGACACATTCAGAAATATGGTTACTCTAAAGCCTTGATTTAAGCTATTTCCCTGTAAATGGCAGGCTCACAGCATGGTCTGTGGGGAGCCATGGGGAGGCCCACTTTCAAATCCCCACTCAGCCATATAGGTAGTACCAGTCACTGTCTCTTGGCCTGAAGATAAAAGGGAAGGATAAAGAACTATGTATGTAGACTTGAGTTGATTGGAGGAAAATTGGGCTTTAGATGTAATACATTAAATATAAATATATTAGTGCAGAAATGCTATTTTTTCAAGAAAAGAGTGAATTTAACTCCTGCAGACATGCTTCTATGGTGCTGTCCCTTTCTCCATTCTTCCCACTTTCCATATTGGGCAGCGTCCAGGTGGTAACCTGAGACAAAAGCATGTTATTCCTTCCTCCTATAAAAATCCTCTCTTGTCTCAGGCTACCACCTGGTAGGGGAGGGGAATACATATAGTGTGTGCTGTTGCCTTTAAGAAATTCCAGGTCACTAGTCAGGTGAGCCATCTATATGTGTGACTGCAAAGGCCATTCATGAGGAACAACAATTGCAGATAAGTGTTTTTGTTGCAATCTAGTATTATAGGAGAGTTGGTCTCAATATAATCAGAAGGTGCGTACCATGAACTAGAAATCGGTGACTTTAACAAATACATGACCGGTTAAGTAAATCTGTATCCATTTTTTAGGTATTTCTGTGAAGATGTAGATTTTAATCTGAGAACAAACAGTAGTGGCCTGCTTATCTGTTGCTTTAACAACTTCAGCCTCATGAAGAAACACATCCAGGTTGGAGGTCAAAAGGACTTTGCCATTAAGCCTAAAATCATGGTGAGTAGCATCATTGAACAACAAGAAGAAAACAAAACAGTGTCTTTGCTTTCTTCAGTGACAACAGTTTCATTTTACCTCATAAGAAGAAAAGAAGAACTCTGATGGATCAGGCACAGGCTCCATCTTGGTCAGTATCCTGTTTTCACAGTAGCCAACCAGATGCCTATGGGAAGCCCGCAAGCAGGAGGACCCAACAGCAACATTGATTTCTCTCCACTTGTGATTCCCAACAACTGGCCTTCAGGGGCATACTACCTGCTTGTGGTGAAATCACTGATGAAGGGGGAAGATTTTTAATAGCTGAGTGATTAGCTATCTCAAGGGGAAGCTGTCTTGGCTATTAAGGCCTCCTAATAATGTACTCTTAGGGGTTTGCAGGGGAGCAAATATAACTTGCAAGAATTAAAATGCATTATTTGACTCCTGTGTATACTAATCTATTTGATACTTGAAACTGTAATCCAGGTCTGCATACAAATCCTGGCTTCCAGTCATAACCTTTTTTATCAGTTTTAGGTGAATGATAAAGGCAGGCACACACCTGTTTGGGGGAAACTTGATGATTCAAGGTGTTTCCTTTCATGTTGGCATATTGTTTTAAGAGCATGTTTCTGTCCTCCCAAACACTGATTCCTAACTGCTTGTGCTCTGTCTGTGAGCACATTGGTGGTGCTGGAAGCTAATGGGAAGGACCTTTGTAGGGCGGGGGGGGGGGGGAGGTGTCTTTATAGCATGTCATGAGCCCATATAACCCTAAATCGGGGTGGCAAACAATATCTGGAGAACCTAGGTTTTTCACCCCTTTCCTACATATTAGGGGCACGGGTGGTGCTGTGGTCTAAACCACTGAGCCTCTTAGGCTTGCTAATCGGAAGGTACAGATCCCCGCGACGGGGTGAGCTCCCATTGCTCTGTTCCAGCTCCTGCCAACCTAGCAGTTTGAAAGCATGCCAGCGCAAGTAGATAAGTAGGTACCGCTGCGGCAGGAAGGTAAACGACATTTCCATGCGCTCTGGTTTCCATCACGGTGTTTTGTTGCGCCAGAAGTGGTTTAGTCATGCTGGCCACATGACCTGGAAAGCTGCCTGTGGAGAAATGCCAGCTCCCTTGGCCTGAAAGTGAGATGAGCGCCCCAACCCCATAGTCACCTTTGACTGGACTTAACCATCCAGGGGTTCTTTACCTTTATTTACATATTTCCATTGGCCTTAGTTTGTGATGTATCATTCTGAAACTAAATTTGTTCATTTTTGTATTTTCTCTCTTTTTAATTAATAGTGGCATTCCCAGTAGGACTCTGGGAATAATATAACAGTGAGGCATCTCTTATGTTGTAGTCTGTTAATTTAAAAATGCTAAGCAAATGGCTTAAAAGACAACAAAGGCCCTGTCAACAGGATTAAGCTACTAAAGATGGGATACATCAAGGGGGTATGAGCCTTTGAGGACCTTTATGTGTGCATACTAGACCTCTGTTCCCCATACATCCTAAACCAGGCATGGCCAAGCTTGGCCCTTCAGATGTTTTGGGACTACAACTCCCATCATCCCTAGCTAACAGGACCAGTGGTCCGGGATGATGAAAATTGTAGCCCCAAAACATCTGGTAGGCCAAGTTTGGCCATGCCTGTTAAACCATTGCTTCTTGAGCCTCTTTTTTGCTCTCCAAGGCTGTCCTCACTCACTTCCTGACTACTCCCCAATAGCACACAGCTTACTGGTGTCTTCCCATCTGTGTAGTCGTCATATGTAGCAGAATATCCATTGTGCAGCAGGGCAACAAGAGAAGTTAAGAAATCTCTTCAGAATGGACTCTGGCCTTTTCTACCTTGCCTGGTCTCAAATGACATGGCCACAGTCTTCCCACCCTGGCACCCAAGTACTATCTTAACCACTGCTCTGCTGCCAGTCATTGGGCACATAAATGCGAAAATATCCAACTAGTTATATTTAGTGTATACTGTAGCTGTGTATATTTTGTGTGCTGCTTTCGCACCTGTTCATAGCAAGTCAGTACATGCTTCTGAGGAGCATAATGTAGCTGCATGGAGGCCTCTAGTATTAGCTAGAAGTAATGAAAAACTTGTTAAAACTCCTGAGAGTAAGTGTTCTTCAAGTCTTATGATTCTTCTCAAGTTTGGCATTGGCACACATTATCCTCAGGCCTGGTGATTGAGATGCTGCTCATTACATTCCACTTTTACATATATATATATATATATATTTCCTTCACAGGTATCTGAGAGCTTGACTCCCATAATGCCTCTTCAGTATGTCTGTGCTCCAGACAGTGAGCACACACTCTTGGCAGCTCCAGCTCAGTTCCTCCTGGAAAAGTTTCTTCAACACGCCACATACAAGCTTTTCCCAAAGGCTATCCATAACTTCAGAAACCCTGTATTAGCGATTGACTGCTATCTGAACATTGGGCCTGAAGTATGTATCTATGAATCTTACCAATAATCAACTTTGGAAGGGGGGATTCCAGTCATTTAAAAAACAGAAGATGGCAAGGCAACTGTGCCGTGATTTTCTTAGGCCATTAGCTTCCGTTTATGTTGCTGATATACTGATATTGTTGTATTCAGTTGCTACAAGCGGGGACCCATGAAAACTGACATTACATTGCTCATACATTTCTACTCCTGCCCTTTCGTAGGCAGGATGATGCTTTTACATTTTTTGTGGATTCATTCAATATTTTATTTTATTTTATTTTATGCAGTTACTCCTGAGTTGACTGTTTAGATGTTGGGGGTAGTAACTGCAATTTATTCAGAGTGTTAGTCCACCACTGTTGTGGTGATGTTCCTGTTGGTAAGTTAGAGCATAAAACTTTAAAGAAAAAACAACAACTCAAACATATATAACCATTTTTTCTCATTTCTGATTTAGGTAGCTCTTTGCTATGTCAGTTCACGGCCGCACTCTGTCAATGTCAACTGTGAAGGGGTATTTTTCAGTGGACTACTTCTGTATCTTTGCGACTCCTTTGTAGGAGCAGATTTTCTTAAGAGGTTCAAGTTCCTGAAAGGTAATGTGATTTCTGTTCTGACCTTTTGTGTCTAGTGCTTGCTTAATGGTTTTCTAGCAGAGTAGATTGGGATGGCATTGTCATTACATGCAGGAACTATAAAGCTCGTCACAGTGTAATGGCAGGTGATATCACCATCCAGGCCTGCTTCCTTTTTCTCTGGGGCCTTTTAGAACTGGGAACCATGGTAGTTGACAGGAGCCTAAAAGACTGGTGGGAATATCGAGGCTCTGCAAGCCAAATCCATTGCAGACACATCCAGGGAAGCACAATCTCCTGGCAACTCAGGAAGTATCCCTTTTGTGAGTTAGTTAATATGAGTTGCTTCGTTACTTGTAACTACCTTTTTGTACTTTTTTCTAAGGGTAGAAAAAACATTTGATTGTTCCACTTGCTTTTGACGCCTGGTTAAAGGTGAAGTGGGAATTCTTCTTACAAATATGGTAAAATATTAGTAAAAAAGCATGTTAGGCCTTTTAATGTTAGGTATAATATGGTTACTTAACTCCCATTTAAGACTTGTCATTAGTTGCAACTGGAAAAGCAGTTCCACCTTGTTGGAGCTTGATCGTTTCACAGGTTACGATGACAGACCGTGTTTGAAGAAACATCACATTATCACTAGTGGCATATTATGGGCAATCTTGTGATTAACAGTGTGGTGGCTTTTGGCTTTCTTAGGAAGTAGAACCTGAAAGCTGTTTCCTGAAGGGGATAGTGGAAATCTGAAAAACGTGGGTTGAAGGAGTGCTGTGTACTGTATACAGTGAAATTAGGCTGGGAAAGGTGCATACCTTGTGTATATGTAATTTTTCCAAGTAGGAGGGAGAGATATCAGAAAATTAACAAAACAAACAAACATGGAAATGAAATGGTGGTATAAACTGTCCTTTGTTTTTTAACCTAAGGTGCAACCCTGTGTGTCATTTGCCAAGACAGGAGCTCCTTGCGGCAAACAATAGTCCGTCTGGAGCTGGAAGATGAATGGCAGTTTCGTCTGAGAGATGAATTTCAGACTGCTAATAGTAGCGATGATAAGCCACTCTATTTTCTGACTGGGCGCCATATATAAGTTTGAGAGGAAACAAATGGAAAAGGAAAAGAACAGAACCTGAGAAGTCGGATTGTGTCTTTTCCCCCCTTTCTTTGAAAGTACAATCACTGTGGAGCAAAGTGCAACCAATATTTATGTTCACTACTCTTAAAGGTCCCCCAAATTTCTAACCCAGACTTTATTTTTTATGACTGAAAAGCGAATTGATTCAAGTTGATTCCTCATGGGTCACTGTTACATAATGGCACACCCATGATGACCCATGATGTGGAGAATAACATTTTGGTGGATGGCAAGTTCTCCTGATCGCTTTATACTATGCTAAAGGAGGAGAATTAAACAGACTTTTGGCATCTGTCAGCTTGAATGTGTTACATGCGGTTCGCAGTAAGAATGTGGAATTATTTGAAGATAATATGCTGAGGAATGCTGTCCATTTCTCTTCATATCTGTACTTTTGGTACGGTATAACTCAGGGGTTTGAAAAGACAAAAAGTAACCTAGAATTGTGTGTTTGAAAGATTATTTTTTGTTCACTTTCTGTGCAGTGTTAGCTTAAGGTTTGTAATTTTATATGTATTGAAACTTTTGGCAAAATTTCCACAAAAGTTAAAGTTTACTACATAAGCCTGAACAAATTGATGAATGTAAGGCAGGCATTGTGTGCACATGCTGGTTTGTCAGAGCAGCTGTTATTTCACCTTTTGGGGTGAAATATTGGTCTGAATGGAAAGATCTTCAACTCAGTAGGTGATGAGCCTTTTCTCTCTGGTAGCATGCCAAGCCATGTGCAGGAACCTATTTCTGCACATGGATCAATCTTGACAACCAGCCTGCTTATGCATATTGTCTCATCGGTGTGCTTAAACTCCACCAAAATGATGTAATCCTCAGTACTATCAGAAATCATTTTGAGGTGACAAATCAGCCTCCTAGCTTGTTCTCACACAGCAGAAGTTCCTTTATTTCTTTTTGCAGTCGGTGTCTCGCTTGCTTCAACTTTCTCTATAGTTTGTTGGGTAGAGAATGCTATATGTGTGCTTTTATGGAAAGCATTTACTAACCCATGAAAAACAGACGAACCATAGACCAGAAGCGTGAAGTATTTAATGGCTGAAGCAAGCTGAGCCACAAGTTCTGAGAGCCATAAAGTCCATTAAAATAACTTCTAACTGAATTGGGACCAACAGCAGGAGCTGTGTGTTTATATACATACATACATACACAAAAATAAATAAATAAATATATAAAGTTCTTAAGCACACCTGGAAAAGTTGGCCAGGTCATTTTAACTATTTAGGGCTTGATCTAATGGAGCACAACTCCAGCACCTGTGTTCCACTGAGTTCAATATAGCTGTTTTCCCAACTCCCCAATGCAAGCACATGGGCATAAACAGCATAAACAGGTAGCATGAAAAGACAGTGGAAGGAATGGAAAGTCTGAGAGCACTTTCCATATTCTTACTGTTGCACCATACAAGTTCCTTTTGGTCCTAAACGTAAGTAGCATACAAGGCACAGAAATAGAAGGGGGGGGTACGGGAGGTGGGCACAGATCTCCTGTCGCTGCAAGTGCCCTTGTAATGCCTCAGTACATGCTTGTTTTGATGGAAACAGGTACAGCAGAACTCAGCTGGGGCCCGTAGACTTCTTTCATCTGTAGGTACTGAATGCGTGTGCTTAACTGGATCAAGCTCTGTGCTTTGTTTGAATTAGATAGGTGTTAAAATAACACTATTTTAAAATAGGCTGTGAATTGTTTTAAGAGTGGGTTTCTTTATACCAGCACTTTGTGCTGTGAAATATGCTGAGAGTTTAAATGAGTACGGTACAATCAGGGCTTCATAATGCAGTTAACATTTATGGATAGAATTCACTTCCTTTTTCCTACTCTGCTTTTTCCAGCTTTTCCTAGTTACGCTTTGTGGTGGTTCTTCCTTCACTGCCATTCTTACACTTTTTCTTGTCACCAATATTTTATATGCAGCCCGTTTTCATCTTGTTAGTGAGAATTTCATTCGGTGCATTACACTTATTATGATCTAAATATAATTAAGAACACAAAAAGTCGATTAAGAAGCACCTGCCAAACTGCATTTAGAACAAAAGTGTTAATTGTACAACTTTTTAACCTTGTGAAAAAGCTGTTTACAAATAATGAAAAGCATAATATATTGATTGAAGTTGAAAGGGAAAATAATGGTTTTCATACCTGTTCATTTTATTATAGCTTTATGTAAATGTAGCATGTTTCAAATGAACGATTGTTTACTTTAGTGTAGGTTATTTGGGATTTTTTGTGCCCATAAAAAATCTGCCTTATACTTAATGAGTACCTTAATTTTTATTTGGTAGGAGGTTATGTAAGAACTGCAGTTAGGAACTACAAGGCTGGTGTATTCACTGTGTAGCCTATTAAGACACATGTAGAATTACTGGCATTTTAGGGTCTTGTTCTGGTTTCGTTGGCTGAACTTAATACCCGCATAAGGTGAATTTATGAAAGTTTCCATTTTAATGCAAACTTTGCAGATAAAAAATCTTTCAAAAAATCTTTGTATATATGATGTTTGCACTAAGTTCTTAAAATTCCATGTGCTGAGAGTGATTAGACCCTTGGTAAAGAGGTACAAGAATATGTGTAAGTTGAGAACTTGGAGGCTAAGCGCCTTTTCACACAATCAGGGTTTTTTGGCCATATTTGTAGCAGACTGTCTACATACCATCTCAGAACAGTTTGTGTTTATGGGTATCAGTTTCTAAGCACTATATTCTCTACCTAGAAAAATGTACTATCTCCTTGACAGCATATTCTTATCCTTACTTGATACACTGCTTTCTGAACATGGTTTTCAGTAGTATTAGTTCAAAGTAACTGCCTGAAGCTCTTGTCCCTCACATTGCTACCCCACTTATGCAGTTTTTGGTTAGGGTTTTTACTAGTGCACTCCACTGACCAACACGTGCAGAAATATTTTAAATCATTGTTGGAAGTAAAGAAGCTCAACTACTCTTGTTATATTGAGGAATGCTTTGTGTAGAAAGATTATGGTTACATCTATTTTCTTTCTGTATTGGACAAGAGCACATTCAAAGCATTGTCACTTAGGCAAAGAAATAAGTGTTTTGGTTGAATTCCAGCTGAAATGTATTCGGAAATTAATTACTGACATCCATATGCTTTAATAATGCAAGCTCTCTAAATGATTTTACGGGACAGTACATCAGGAAAAGATACCAGATGCTACAATCTAATATTTTGGTTACAAGCCTTGCCAGCAAGGCAGTGACATGAATGTATTAAAGAGGCCAGCATTATTTTACCGGTAGACTTGTCAAATATAAGTAGTTAAGACACCGGTTAATATTGAATGTAATCTGTAATTATAAAACAAATCACTCATATCTGTAATTTATGCAGTTGTTTTGTGTTACCTCTGAAAAGGGTTTAAATATTTTTCTTAGGACTGCTTCACTCCTGACCAATTTCCTATACTGGTAATTATTTCTAGGGTGAAAGGTATGCAAACTGTAAATCCATAAGTGTGATTATCCCATGTCAGATTTGTTACAATATATGTATATATAACAAATCTGTGTTGTAGGCATCATATATGTTGCTCTGCATTGTCTGCCTGCTTTTTCTCTATGTAGGGGTACATAGTCTCTCTGTGTAAGAAGTTCATCAGGTCTGAAGCAATCCTTGATGTAAAATTCTCTTAACCAAAGCTTGGTGAATTTAGCTTCACTAGCCAGTCTACCTCACATTTTATTGTTTGAATTGAAATTGTCTGCAATTGTGGCTATAGTATGTTTATAATGTTCTTTCATTAAATTCAATTAATGTTATCACATTACCATTCAAGAGTCTGTCTTATTCTTAAAATTGTGGAAAATCTCCTGCCATCAAACTTTTATTTGGTGAAAAAGTAGCACTTTTTAAATCTGTGTTTCCAGTGTTACAATAACAATGTAAAGGTAAGTGGTGTTTTGAGCTGCGATGCCTACATGTTGTAGGGATTCCTAGAAGTAGTTCACCAGCTACTATTGGAAATGAGATAGACTCTTGTCAGTCAGTCTCATTTTAGACTGAAAATTTCCATAGTGACACTAGGAACCTGATATATTAGGTCTTCAACATTTTAGCTAGCATAGTTGGTAATCACCCCATCATGTTGATATAATAATCAGACTAGTGTTTCAATCAACTTTTAATATTCAACCATATCAAAGGCATTGATTAAATTTACTGAGCATTAGTACATTATTTTAAAATTATCAAATACTTTACTTTTAATCTACATTATATACAGGTCAAGAAAGGCCACAGCAGTTTTTCAACATATGCACCCTCTGAAATTGGAGGGATTTTGGATAAAGTATCAAAGTGAAGTCCACAAAAAAAGTATGCTATTGCTGAAAAAAGTCAGGGCTTCCTCCTCAGGCTAATCTATTGAACACTGTCTTTTTTAAAACATTATTTTCCATTCAAAGTGTATACGGAAACTAAACAATGTCATGCTGTAGAACATCTTTTAGCGATGATATGTATGTATAGGCTCTTATTGAAAAGAAATGCTGTCACTGCCCTGGTATATTACTTCATTGTGAACTTCAAAATGTACTTTAAAGGCGACCACAGTTCTTGCACTAGTTGACAGTCCACTATGAACAATTATATACTGCATGTAAACATGACTAAGTTACTATAGATATAATACATTCTTTATATAAAAATAGCCTTTAAAAAAAATTACCCTACTTTTTGTACTGTTTACAGTTAACAAAATACAGCAACCACATTTTGGTTGTTACTACTCCTGAGTTAACTGCTAGGAAGTGCCCCATTCTCTGTCTGCAGCTGGGCAATAATTTTGCTATAAAATTTCCACTCTAAGCAGGTTGTTGTCCACTGAGAAAGTTATATACCAGGAACTGACTAGTACCAAAGTACCGTGTTGCAAACAGTTTTCCATCAGGGGTAGGATCAGAAAATGCGATTTCTTCTTTACTCAAATATGAGCCATATATAAAGTTACTCCTGTTTAAAGATATTTTAAAAAGGAATAGCGTTAACATAACATATACGGGTACCATGCTATTTGATCAAATAATCCCCATCAATCAAGTGAAACAACTGGCACCATCAAATGCCACACTATTCCATGTTTTTGAAAAAGCAGTTTTAAAGACCGGAGGAGAGGGTAAGAAGAGAAATTATAGCAGTTCACACAACTTTTGAAATATGACTATCTACTCTCTGGACTTATAGTTACAATAAAACAGAAGGCTTCCAATAATAGCAAATAAAGTGAAAGATGTGACTGGCTGACTATTTACTTATGTTTTGCAAGCATGCTTATTTAGATTGAAGTGCTTCACAAATCAGAATATTAGAGTATTCAAATGACTATATAAAATGCTAAATATTTTGGGCACTATTCAGCTGTGTCCTGCCCAAGAGTGGAATGAGATTCCCCCTTTCCTCCTCCAAAATCTACCCCTTACAGCATCTGCCATGTTCCACAAATCTGGAGGACATCAATGCGATCTGTGATTTGATGCTGGTTTTCAGCTGGTACCTTGTGAAAATCATGAGGAACTGGGCTTTGGGTCCATGAACTGCTCTGTAAAAATAGTCTATCCAACACTCTAAGATACGTCCACCCAACTGGGAAAGCCACAGCTGTGGGGTGCTGTTGAGGCCTGTGGCTTATTTGGATGGAGAGAACTACAGAATTGCTCCCCAGTCATTCAGCCCTCTCTTATGGGACTTTTTTGGGGGAGGAGATCCAAAAAGCTCCCACTCCCTCCCCACAGAAGGGGCGGGGGGAACCCCTGTGGTTATTGCTGCTAAAAATGTGCCTTGCCTCTTCCCTTTCACAAACACTCTATCTTTTTGTTCTTTATTGACACATCCACCGCAGCACATTCTCTCCTCACCTCTGGCTAGAATTGAGAAGGGAAGGGCAAAGATTGTAGGGCATTTTAAAACCCTGTACAGAGGCCAAAGAAAGTGGAACTATTCCTAACAGACAGCAGAGGTGGAAAAAGCCTTCAACCAACTAGTTTTTGTTTGTTTCTAAGGACTGAGATCCCCTCGTGGTTATCAGGGATGGTGTATGTGTGCCTGCAGGCACCATGATAGGGACTCCAGTCCTATACTTAACACATTTCATACTAAAATACAAAATAAATATTTACCTCAAACATTCTAACATCCGAGAAGCAATTTTCTTCCGACGCATCATGCTAAACACCCAGATGCGACTAATTCCACAGATAGCAGGCTCAGGAGACGTTGAGCAGCACCAAGCCTTTTGCCTTTCAAAGGTGACTTTCTCGTTTTCTGAACTAACTTCTGGTATCTTTTCTTCGATAACTCTGTATCCCTAGAGAACAAACCTAGCTTCAGCATACTTTACCAATGCAAAGTGCACTAAAACAGCTAATGTAAGGTGAACTTGTCTATTATAGATGTTTTCATTACTACCTCCTTTCAGAATTTTGTACAGTCACACCGTTGCCATTTTTATTACAAGCAAAAGTACAAAAAGCAGGCAGCTTTCATGTTTCAAACTGAGAAATCGTCTGCTAGAGTCAACAGTCACTCCCTAAAATGTGGAACTTTAGAAGTTAATTAGGGTATATGGTCTGTACCAGTCCCCCCCCCAGGGTGTGTCTGTCCTCTGACCAGCTGGGCCAGCATGTAATTCATCTTGACAGTATCCCTCATTCGGATGTGTTTTTTGGGGGTAGAAGGAAATACCTCATTAAAAAAACACCCCTCAGCTATGTTCTTTATGATATCTGAGCAGAACTAGAGAACATTGTCTTCAGGCAGCTTGGAGCTTGCAACAGACAGACAGAATTCTGAGTAAACCCACTTACAGAAGACATTCCAGATTGCTTCAGGCATAAAGCTAACAGCCCATTTTATAAAGGAAAACAGTTCCCATATGCTACTCCTTCCCTCCGCAAACAGTTCACATTGCCCATTACAGAAAGGGTTACTGCCATCTATGTCAAGAAGCATATGGAAGTTTAAAAACAGAACAAAAGCCAAAAACCAGCCTTCAACATAACTCAGAAGACTGAGCCACTTGCAAATAATGCTCTTTATAGTATGGCCTACCCACAGAAAATACTACATTAATGAAGAGATCTTAAAAAAACCACCCAATGAATGAAGAAGAAACTTGTTCTGGACACAGCCTTACTCACCCATTGGATATGTTCGGCGATTAAGCATCCTGTTACTTTTTTATCATTAGAAATAAATAACAGTGTCTTAGTTCTGGAGCATGTAAGAGGAGCTTGTTGAAATCCCAGATCATTATCTACCATCTCTCTGATTTCATCAACCTGCCAAAAATTGCATAATATAATTATACCCAGTATATTCAGAAGTAAAAAAAGATTTTTAAAAAATAAGTTCTAGGTCTACTGAAGAATATGTAAAGAAATAAAGAAAAGTAAGTGCAACAATGAATATCTTGGAAAAGAACAATGACTGTTTCTGTTACTGAGCAAAAAAAAATCAATATGTGTCTTTGCTGAAATATTAAAAGGAACTTTGGAAACTTTTTATTTTAAAAATAACCACCCACAGTTGGGACATATGAACAACAGTAATTCTGCCTTGTTCCCTGTTACAGTAACTCAACAGAACTCCAAAGCAAGCTGTTCATTGTTCTGGGAATATGAGTTTCAGCCCTGCCACATACTTATATTTATCAAGTGATTATATGTTATATTGAACTCAGAAATGCCATGAAATGCCATTAACAAAATGAAAATGAGCCACACTAGTCAAGCAATCAGCTTTAGCTGATTAATACAGTGAATAACGGCATCTAGGAAAAAAGTTCCAAAACATAACAACTTCAACTACAGGTTTAGGAAGAATCTAAACATTTAAAAAGGAAATGGCTTCAATGTACTCCACCAGGAATGCTGTCTTTTCACAGTCAGTCAGCTATAAGCCACAGGATCCCTGTTTTCCCACTCCTTTCTTTGGCATGCATGCCCAGGGATACTTAGACACATGTTCCCACCCAATCTGCTCAGTCAAGGAAAGCAATATTGATGCTTCCTCTTCCTTGATTTGGCAAATGAGGTGGGCTAGATGGGGATATGGCAGATGTGCCTTCTATTTCCTGACATGGCCTGGTACAGTTCCTGTGTGTACACCACTTCACACACACCAGTGAGAAAGATGGTTTAGATTCAGCCTGTGGGTCCCCAGATGTTGTTGGACTACAACTCCCATCATCCCTGACCTCTGGCTTTGCTAGCTAGGGGTGATGGGAGTTGTAGTTCAACAACATCTGAGGACCCCCAGGTTGAGAAAGGCTGGTTTAGAAGAAAGGGTTCAGTTACGCTCAATAGAGATCCTGTTACATTCAGGCACTGTGCTTGCACAAACCCTGCATATTTCCTATGAGGCAATTTTAATCTGTTTTAGTATTTTCACTTTTGTAGGTTTTAAAGTATGGTTGTGATTTTATTGTTTCATCTTTTAGGAAACCTCCTGCTTGCAAAAATTTCAGGAAATAAATAATTGCCTATGACAAGGCTGTTTAATATGCTTTCCTACCTAGTTCCTTAGAATCAGTACTAAGAGTGGTTATATTTCAGGAGTCTATTTCTCATTCAGATCTTCTCTGCAAGTTCTGACATGTTTTTCTTCCATGGAGGAAAGACATCACACCTCAATTGCAGGTTTTTGCTTTCTTTGATCAAAAAAGTAGCCTCTACAGTAGAGTACAGTAAGTTCCAGCTTGGCCTTGTAAGCTAGAAATTTTTTCCTACATTTTTTCCTTCCAGAGCTCAGCAGTGGCCTGTCAGGATAATTATCTACTTCTATTCAATAACAAGCTCTGGCCTGGCACTTTAGCAAACATGATGTTATCAAAAATAACTGGACCATTCATATCTATTATATCTGTACCTTTACATGCCACAGGTCCATGTGGATAGTCAAAGGCAACAGATATTTAATCTCGGGAAAAGGTTTACAAACAGTCAGCCCCTATGCATTCACTTTATTTTCAAGTTTCTCTAATCTACATATAGACCCAAAAAGAGAGCACTAAAATAACACTACTAGTAACAGGTATTTCTGGTTGATGATTTGTGTGCTGATTAGGAGACAGACAGCTAATGTTAACACAGGAACCAACCTGTTAAATGTACCTGAAATTATGAGCCAAGTTCATACAAATGCTTAACTAAGCTATTTGCTCATGTGAAAAAAACAAAGAAAAGAATAGAGGTTTTTTTAAAGGTTTGTTCTACCTTTCTTAGTGCATATTTTGGATCATCAGGAAGTACCATTATTATCTTGCCATCAGGATACTCAGCCAAAATTCTCTCTTTTTTCCAGCCCTAAAAAAGCACATAATAAATACTTGACTAAATAGACACTTTTACATTGCTTAACCCAATGTTCGCAACTATTATTCCTTGTAAAGGTAAAGGTACCCCTGCCCATACAGGCCAGTCGTGTCCGACTCTAGGGTTGCGCGCTCATCTCGCTCAAGAGGCCATGAGCCAGCGCCATCCGAAGACACTTCCAGGTCACGTGGCCAGCGTGACGAAGCTGCAGCTGGCGAACCAGCACTATTCACTATTCCTTGTAGCACTATGCAAAATGATCTATATGTAAGAGGAATGGATTTCTGCTTGTACAACAGGACTTCACTTTCCCCTACCGCAGCGCTAAGCACACCCTTAAAATCTGCATCTTGTTTAGTAGGCAACAAACCCAATTGGGTTGTTGTTGAATTTATTCATATTAACACCATCAAAGTGTTTTAATACTTCAGAATTTTTCTCGTTTTTTCTGTGGTTGCCCCAAACAACTCTAAGACAAATTAGCTGAGAACTGGTACATCTACTTGGTTATCGGAGCCAATACCCCAAACACCAAAGCAGAGCAACTATATGTGCAGGTGGGTGCATTCTAGTCTCTAGTGAGCAGAAATGAGCAGATTTTAAAAACTGAGTTTCTTTAACAAACATTGTTACCTCCATAAATACAAAATATTACATTTTAACATCTTGGCATGCAAAAGACCTCCAGGAGGTTTTCCATGAACTGAGTGGCATGCAATGGTTCAAATACGGAATCATTCATTTTGTAACTGGTCATAACGATCATAGTCACAAAAATGAGGCTATAAAAAGAATAACTACCTTCTAAGAACCTAAAGAGATAAGTTGCTATGCTGTGTGTATCTGAAGTTAAACATACTCAAAAATTAGGTAATTAAGTCTTCTTCAGATCCACACTGATGGTGATTAATGAGCAGTACCTGCATGGAAAAACAAAACAAAAAGCCACTTAAGTCTATTAAGATGGGACTTAGCCAGAAATTAGAGTTTATGTTGCTCAGAAAGGATGCAGAAAGTTATGGTATATTTCTCTAGCCTAAGTGACGTATATCTGAGACACAAAACACTTTGAAGGAGGGAGAAAGGGGAACTGCCTGGAAGATATGCTGTCTTCTAAATTTAAAACATTACCGGTACTTAAAAATAATAATCTAGAACTGTTGTTTTCAGTACTACATGCTTTTTTCCAAACAAATAATAATAATAATGTACTAAAGCAACTAACCACTGCTACCAGATGAAGATCCTTTTCAGCACTAGCAGTAAGAATTCATTTCATCAAGGTATTTAGATTTCTATTCCACCCTATTCAAAAGGTAGGTTTCAGTTTTAGAAACCCAGAAATATTCAAAAAAACTTCCTCAAAGTCTACTAATATGCATTCTCATCTCCAGTTTTGGATTTATTTCTCCCTTACTAATAGCGATACAGGGCATCACAAAATGAGGGTAGAATTTGTAAAAGATTAGACAAGGGAATGCATCACATATTGGGCTACCTCCAAAGACAGTTTGGGAACTGCAGTTAGTTCAAAATGTGGCTAGCTGTGACCAGGTATTATGAGCACAGAAGCCCGTGCTTTGCCAACTTCAGGGGCTATTGCTCCATTTCTGGGTCAAAAAACCTCTAACATGCACCCTTAATTTAGCTTTCAGTTTATATCAGTCATTAAAAAAAACAATTTAGTCCTGTACTTTCATACAATCAAAGAGTCTAGAAACAAGAGCCTTATTAGTAATATCAATTGCTATGCTGTGATCATTTTGAAGGCAGCCCTGGAGAGCAGAAGTTTTTTAAAAAGCTAAAATGGCTTAACTACCTTGTGTAGGCAACAAGTACTGGCCCGATCGTTTTCAGATAGCCTCTCTTTTAACTATAAATGTTGTGATATATCTGCGGATGATTACTTCTTTTAAAAATTATATGACTGCGAATTGTACAACTATAATGATATACAAAAGATTCTTATATCCCAAGCTAGATTTGAACCAAAGATTGAATTTGTGTCATATATAAATTAAGTAGCTTGGTGAATTCAGTTCAGTTGTCCTGGAGGTCTTATCAATGTCAATGTACGGAAGGTAACATGTATGATAAAGAAAACAAACTTCCCTGACTTTAATGGAAGTTACAGGGGAATATTATGTTTAGACTAACAGCAGTTTTGTTTGGTGTGCAATTTTTGAAATTAAAAGTCAGACTATGCAAAGTTTAGCATTTTCTATTAGCCAAGTTACTTGAAAATATGACCATACCTAATTTACACATATTTACAGTTTTATGCAAATAGAGAAACTACTGACTAAATTAGTCCATTTTTGAGTGCTAAGTCATATACTGTAATACTGTATTGATGCATAGGAAAAAATACCAGGACCAGAAAAAAGCACTTGAAAAGTATGATGAATTAGCATTGAAAAAGTATGATGAATTAGCATTGATAACTGACTAGCATTCAAAAACACATTTAAATGGATCTAACACTTGCCTACACTTTTTAAGGGTAATTATTAAATAGTCTATATCCAGCAGTAAATGCTGTTCTGGTTAATCTATAGCAAAAGCTCCAAAGCATACAATGTTATATTAAAGAAATGTTCTTACCACATATTTTACAGCACTTATGAACTGGTTGTGGAAGAGTAGATGTTGAGTTTCATCCTCAGGATTTGAAGCACTATAGAGCATTCCACAAATGTTGCAGGAAATGGCTCCAAATCGCTTTTGTCCTGCATCCTATATTAAAAAGTAAATATAGTGCTCATTCAGGAGCAGTAATACGCACATTAAACAAAGTTTCTTAACACAAAAGGGAGTTTACAAAAACATGAACCCCTGCTGACTCTTGCTCAAATTTACACTACTTTCCATTAGTATGAGGACAAGATTTTCTCAATCAAGTGATTTGTTTGAATTCTGTATTTCATACACAAACCAGCAAAATGCTGATGTGTGAGAGAGTATGGAGGTGAGTTTCTATTTTGTTCACTCCTGGAACAATACCTGTCAGTAGTGATCTGGGCTCCCAGAGTCAGTAGTACAAGGCACTATTTTCCTCTCTGTGACCAAACCCCCAAATTTGCACTTTACATTTCCTTATATAATTAAATAATAACCATCAATGTATTTAGGAGGAATAAAAGTGGGCGCCATCCATGACATTGGTGGGTGGGTATTTGGTCAGTGGGTTGTAGCCAACGCTAGTCCTACGCAAAGTAGACTTAGGTTCATTAATTTCGATGGGTCTACTCTGTGTGAAACTTAGTTGGACGCAATGTATTTTGATTAAAATTATGCACAAGAAGAACATAAAATACTTACAATGATCAGCTGCTTATCGCTATCTTTTGCTACATCTTTTGGTTTTTGAATATGTTCTTCAGATGAAAGGAAACCACCACATTTTGATGCTAATGCAATCTTTGGCAAACATGTCCTTTAAGTATAAAAATAGTTCAAATGAACAAAATGTTGCCTATTTCTCTATATATTTTAATATGAACTTAAATTCAGCTAAAAATGCAAATATTAAACCGAAGTAACTGGAACCTACTTTAATGCAAAAAAAAATCTTTAATTGTTCAAAATTCTTTAGCTATGCTTTGTTGAAAAAATATGGTTCATATTAAAGAACAAGCAAAATCTACAAGTGCAAATCCTACACTCATTTGATAGACCAGGATTGTAAATAACCACTTGCTTGGCCAACTAAGAATTGCTTCCAGGTGACCACCCAACTGACCAACCCCATCATGATTCTCCCTTGAGCCTTAAGGAACTTACTGGCTTTCTAAAAGTTCAGTGAGAGAAGCCAGCCTGCTGGGTTTGGGAGGCTGCACTAGTGTCTGTTACTACCATGCTATGATTCACAGTGGGTTGTGCAAGCAGTACAACATTAATGGAGGTTGTTCTATGCAGCTTCCCATTTGTCCTCAAGGGTGGTGGAAATGTAGCCTTAGGAAAAAAGACATGGACAAATGGTGGGGTTGGGATGAAACTCAGGCAAGGAGGAATGATTTCTCTTTAATATGTCATTTGCATGGCAGACTATCAGAAATATCTATGGGAAATGGGGGGGGGGGCTTTCCTTACTATGAATGATGAAGAAGTATAGTGGAGCCTATTTAGAGAGGGCACCGTTCAGCATGTCCTGCTTATCCTAACAATATGGTTGCATACAGTTATGAACATTTGAATTCTCAATAGCAATCTTTTAATTATATTATCACTCAGGACTTCAGTCAATACAAATTGCATACAACTCCCACAAGGAATAACTGCATTTATATTCAATAAGCTAACAAGGGAGAAATATTCAACAGGGAGAAATGTAAAGTATTGCACTTGGGCAAAAAAAATGAGAGGCACAAATACAAGATGGGTGACACCTGGCTTGAGAGCAGTACATGTGAAAAGGATATAGGAGTCTTGGTTGACCACAAACTTGACATGAGCCAACAGTGTGATGCGGCAGCTAAAAAAGCCAATGCAATTCTGGGCTGCATCAATAGGAGTATAGCATCTAGATCAAGGGAAGTAATAGTGCCACTGTATTCTGCTCTGGTCAGACCTCACCTGGAGTACTGTGTCCAGTTCTGGGCACCACAGTTCAAGAAGGACACTGACAAACTGGAACGTGTCCAGAGGAGGGCAACCAAAATGGTCAAAGGCCTGGAAACGATGCCTTATGAGGAACGGCTAAGGGAGCTGGGCATGTTTAGCCTGGAGAAGAGGAGGTTAAGGGGTGATATGATAGCCATGTTCAAATATATAAAAGGATGTCACACAGAGGAGGGAGAAAGGTTGTTTTCTGCTGCTCCAGAGAAGCGGACACGGAGCAATTGATCCAAACTACAAGAAAGAAGATTCCACCTAAACATTAGGAAGAACTTCCTGACAGTAAGAGCTGTTCGACAGTGGAATTTGCTGCCAAGGAGTGTGGTGGAGTCTCCTTCTTTGGAGGTCTTTAAGCAGAGGCTTGACAACCATATGTCAGGAGTGCTCTGATGGTGTTTCCTGCTTGGCAGGGGGTTGGACTCGATGGCCCTTGTGATCTCTTCCAACTCTATGATTCTATGATTCTAAGCTAATTGGAAGCCATAACTAAGTCTATAAAAGTTTAATACTTCAATAATAAAAAGATAGCAACCTCTAACATTTGAAACCTCTAATTACTTGATATACAGAATAGCGTATGGCAAGAACCAAGGCTTGCATAAGAAAAAGTATGGGTAGCAGCAATATTTGTTTCAGAGTCTTCATAGGAATGTCAGGGGGAAGTACTAGTTTTGGCAGAGCCTGATCATGCCAGGAGGAAAGCATACCCATGAGTTTAGAGGCCTGAAAATACAGGATCTGCAGCCACTTAAAAGTTTCTTTTTCAAAACCAAGCGCAATACAAAAAGGAAGGTATCCTTGCATCAACAGCTTCTGTCAGTAGAGCATGAGAATCTTAATCTCAGGGTTGTGGATCCAAGACCCACGCTGGGCAAAAAGATTCCTGCATCGCAGGGGGTTGGACAAGATGACTCTTGTTATCCCCGGCAACTCTACTATTCTACAATTCTATGATTCTATTAGTTGTGGTGAGAAGGACTTAATACAAGCTTTAAAAGGTTCACTGCAGGAACAAAGGCAACAAGCAATGCAACTAATTGATACCTGCTCTCATTTGTCTCGGAGGTTTTATTTGTGAACAGAGTCCGAACCAACTGCTTGGGAGCTGCATCTATAAAGGAATGAATGTGTTAATTTACTTACACAAACACACACACATACATATATATATATAATATCCCATGTATACCCAGTATTTGAGATTTTATCTGTTTGATGGCAGAGAATGACAGACATGCAGAAATAAAATACAAATATTAACCTGAAATAAATCAATTTTCTGAGTAATTTTGCCTTACAACATACATTTTTATATTATTGAAGGTTTATATCTGGCCACTAAAGAACTTTTGTAACCAAATGCAATGTTGGATTCAGAACAGTCAAACACAATCCCTTGAACTGTACACTGAACGCAATAGGAACCATTACAGCTGCTATGTGTGGTCTGCATATGAAAAAAAATGGAAGGGGGCAGAAATCAGTGGGAGAGCTTTCATGCAGAGGATGCCAAATTCAATCCCTGGCACCTCCAATCTTAAGAATCCCAGGCAACATGACTAAGAAAGACGTAATCCGAAGCTTCACCAAGATAGCTCCCGTGAAAGTAGAGAACACTAAGCTAGTCAGAACTATTGTATGACTCAAACATTAAGGAACAACTGCCAACACAGTAGCACTTCTAATAATGATTCAAGAATTGCAGTATATAGTATGTAGCCAAATAATAATAATAATAATAATAATAATAATAATAATAATAATTTATTATTTGTACCCCGCCCATCTGGCTGGGTTTCCCCAGCCACTCTGGGCGGCTTCCAACAAAGATGAAAAATACACTAAAATGTCACATATTAAAAACTTCCCTGAACAGGGCTGCCTTCAGATGTCTTCTGAATGTCAGGTAGTTGTTTATTGCTTTGACATCTGATGGGAGGGCGTTCCACAGGGCGGGCGCCACTACCGAGAAGGCCCTCTGCCTGGTTCCCTGTAACTTGGCCTCTCGCAGTGAGGGAACCGCCAGAAGGCCCTCAGAGCTGGACCTCAGTGTCCGGGCAGAACGATGGGGGAGGAGAGCTTAGTGCTTAATATGTAGTAC
Organism: Podarcis erhardii; assembly: GCF_964252035.2. Lineage (NCBI taxonomy): Eukaryota > Metazoa > Chordata > Lepidosauria > Squamata > Lacertidae > Podarcis > Podarcis erhardii. The sequence continues at coordinate 47,005,468 of NC_138499.1, read as the reverse complement.
TAAGACCAGCATTATACTTAAGGTGATATACTAAGGTAAAGCAGTAGTCTAGTCAGCAATAGCACAGTCTGATACGAATAAATTTTGAACATACCAGGGAGTCCATTCAAAGAAATATGAACTTGGTAAATAAGAACAATGGGATAAACTGCTGCATGTCATTATTTGGAAGGGTGGGCAACCCTTTCGTTCCCAAGGACAACTGTGGATGCGCAGTTGGCAATCACATGCTAGTCAGCATGGCCAAAGCCAGTGATGGTTAGGGCCTGGACTAGTGGTTGGTAGGGCCATTCACACATACATTCATATTTTCTCACGCACACAGCACATGATTGTGTTTAGGCTTGCTCTTCCACGTATAAATGGCTTAAGGTTTATTTGGTATGACACCAATCTCATTTTGCCTCCAAGCGAGTCATTATTACTTAGCTACACAGTTCTGAGCTCCTTTCTGGACTAGATTAACTCTACCTCTTTATTTTCAACAGCAAAAGGTCAGAGGGTCTTGCTGACCAAGAGGTCTCTCTCTGCAACACCCACTGTGGCCCTGCAGCTGCCCTGAAAATGTGAAGCCAACTGGAGCTTATTGGGTTGCTTTTATTTTATTACCTAATTTGTTTTTTTATATTGCGATTTTATGCTGTAAACAACCCTGAGACCTGCAGGTGTAGGGCAGTATAGAAATTTAATAAATAATAATAATAATCTGGTGCTGCTACAGCTCTCCTTCCTAGTTGAGGCCGGATGCGCTGCTCCTTGCCACCTCTGCACCACCACCACAAAGTCACAGCTGCAGGCTGAAACAGTGCTTGGATCATGTTGATGGTCCAGCCCTAAAGATCTGGGGCACTTGGCTCCCTTGCAGGACATATGGAGCAATTTACATGGAAATTTGCATGTAATTCGTGCAAGGAGAGCCTGAGACCCATGAGCTGTCGTCAGCTGCCATGATACTTTCAGCTTAGCCTGTCAAGGGCATAGTGCTGGAATGGATGATACACGGTGCCTTTTCCAATTTCTGCTTCTACAGTTTTATGAACAAATCCATCAAGAGCTTCCTGTAATACAACTTGTAATTCAGCTACTGATAATTCACACAAATAAGATGTTATAAAGTTGTGAAAATGTATGGAACTTGTATTTTAAGATTCACCTTGAGGTTTTATTTCTGCTCTTTCTTTTTTTACTTCCTTCACTGGTGACTGTGCTGTAATTATTTTCCTTGGCGTACTTTCTGGACTTGAGTCCAAATGTAAATTGAAGCCCTAAAGAAAATATTGAAACATAGCATTTTAGACAAATTATTCCACTATGTGTCATGTGTCTTACCAAACCAGACTTAGAAAAACCTGTATGAATTGACCATATTAGATAAATCCATATAAATTTACTATATTAGCAATCTGACAATAGATCCAATACTGACAAAAAAAGTACAGCACTTGGGAAGCAACGATCATTCACGTTATTTAGTAACTGAATTACACAAATTAGCTTTAAAAAGTCTAGTGGCAAAAATATTGTGGACCACTTTTTGCACTTGGTGCTGCCCTGCACATGATTCTATTGACCACAGAAAACAATTATGCTGTGGTACACTGCAGAGATGCCTGGTTTTGCTGTTGAAGGGAAGCTTTGGAAAGCTTCTGTTGTACTGTAAAACAACAATGGATGTACTAGAAGATTTTATGGGCAGCCAACCATGCACACCTGCTTAAAGTGAAATTGGCCAGAATAGCTTTTTCACATGATTTAGAAAAAGTAGCAGTAATGGGATGAAATGACCCATTTTAAGCAGATTGCACCATGGTATATTAAAGTAACTGCACAAACTGCCTCACAAAACATTTCTAATCTGACGCTGAAAATGTGTGCAATCATCATACAATAATATTAAAAACTGATTACCTCATCTGGGGCTGGCTCAGGGCCATGGTGCTGGCTTAGGGTAGAGAGACCATTTTCTATAGCCACCCTAGCTTTAGCCTGGATTCCTTTAGAGCAAGGTATATTTAACTTCTGTTCATGTGCTCTGTTACCATTGTCCTCTGAGTGTACCTGTTTCCTCTGGGCTTCTGGAAGGTGCATTTCTACAACTGCTTCTTGTTGTTTCTCTGGAATATTGCACTTTAACAAACCAAGCGCTGGAGTACTTGAGGAATTTGAAGGACTTTGGTTCACATGATTAACCTTTGCTAATTTTATTTTGGTCCATTTAGAGTTTTTGTTTGCAGTACTATGTCTGCCATTCACAGTACATTTGACAGACATTCCTTTTTTGCTGGGGAAAAATCGCTTACACTGAGAGTTCTGATTAGTTTCCTCTTCAGTAGATACTGCAATCTGAGGCAACTCCACTACAGTATCTCTCTCTTCCTCTTTTCCATATTCTGCATTAGGATGATCTTTTTTTACTTCCACAGTGTCTGACTCAATCTCACCTGCAATTTCCTCACATAGCTCAAGAATGCTAATCTTTTTTGACTTCATCACATCCTCTGGTTGATAAGCAGGTTTTTGACTCAGAGAGTCTGAAAAACCTCTCTTTGCTTTTACACTGATTTTTCCATTTCTGTGCACGGATTCCTTTTCTTTACTTATTACCCTGCATGTTGATGTCACAGAGCAGGAAGTTGTGTTGACAGATCCATTAGTAGATTCTTGAAGGCTAGAGTCAGGATTATTTCTTGATTCTCTTACCTTCTCTTCAGATGTGGTCAAATCACGGATTTTAGAACCCACCTCATGTTTTTTCTGTTTCAGAGAATCAATTTTCTCAAAACTTGTTATTTCTATTTCTCCATTATTATATTCATCGCTTTTCATGATTTTTTGTTCCATTATTGGCTGGACAGAGTCCAGCTTTTCATTTTTAATACATGGAACCTGTTTTTTCATCTGGGTGCATTGCTTTCGAGTAGAAGCACGTCCTCCTTCAATTTTTCTGCTGCGCAAAGATATGGTAGGCACATTAGATGCTTGCTGCAATCTTGGTGATCTTCGAGTTTGATGCTCATCATGTGAAACAGCAGGTTGTGACTGAGGAACATCCTGCACAGTCTCCTTCCAAGACACATCTTTAGCTTTTGTGACATGCAACTGCTCTTCTGTATTTCTAACAGTACTTTTTTTAGAATTAGTATCTGTTGACCTTGTAATTTTTTTCCCTTTGTCAGATTCACAAGCTTTTTTATCACTGAAAGTTTTAGTCCGCATCTGTTCAATGCTTTGAGAAGCTGATTTTTTTGCACAAGATTTTTTGGAATTCTGAACCTCAAAGTTAACCTTGTTACTTTTAAGGAATTTAGTGGCTTTAGTAGTTCTACCCTTTTTGGAATTTTCTACCCTTGATTTTGATTCAGAGGACAAGTTCTTATGAGTAGCTCTATTGTGCAATGCTGAACGTCTATTACACAGAGCTTCAGTAGAACACTTTTTAATATCTGCAGATGAATTCTTTTTCTTCTTGGTTTCACGAGAAGTCTTACTTTTGACGGCACTGGATTTTTCCTTCCCTGTAGAAGTGCGTTTGGAGGAAGGCTTTGTACAGCTCAGATGGTTACCATGGTTTATTTTGGAAGATTTTAGGGATGCTTTCGTAGAAGATAATTTTCCTATAGGCTTTAGGGAAGTTTGTTTCACACGTACTGCTTTACAACTTTTCTTCTTTAATTCATTTGAAGTCTGTCTGGAATACTTCTGTGCTCGTTTAGTTTGGGAGGATGGTTTAGAGGATCTGTTTATGGAGTTATTGACAGCTGTCCTGTTAGTTTTTGTAGAGACTTTGTGCATTTCTTTCTTCAACACAGTATTTTTATTTGATTTGGCATGAAGCACTTTTTTTCCTTTGCTAGTTGATACTGATTTACTATTCTTATCCAGTTTCTGCCGCTTAGCAGGGGGTTCTACCAGCACAGATTTTCTTTTCTGTGCTGCCATTTCTGAAAAAGACAAGTATTAAGTCATTTATACAGTATTTCCAACTATTTCTGCAAAAAATAGAACTTAAATGCAAAGTTTAACATGATGACATGGCTTACTCACAGGTACTGCTTTATAAATAAACTCTGTCTCAGCTGAAGAAATGTGCTGATCTGTGAAAAACACATTCCTTATAAATTTGCATCCAAGGAGAGCATTACATATCTCCTATAAACACAGAAACAACAAAATATTATTGGAAATGACAGTGTTTTACAGTTATCCCTCAGTCGTATTTCATTACAGTAGTGAAACTTATTTCCAAGAACATGCGTTCAAATTTTCAACTAGTTTTCTAATTCTATGGGAAGCTGCAGATATTTTGTGAACCATATATCAAATAAGCAAGAGTTTCAGGTAATAAATAATATACACATTTTATGCAAATTAAATAGGGCACAAAATTATTCCAGGGATGGTGAGCTGTTGTCCTTCCAGCTGTTGTTAAACTACAGTTCCAACATCCCTGACCCACTGGTCATGCTGGCTGAGGCTGATGGGAGTTGGAGATCACAGGTTCCTTCCCTTGCCTGACTCAGCTTCAAGCTGCTCTGTATGTTGCACTCTTGATTTGATTCTAATTATTCTAAAGTAAATGAAATTTTAACAGGATTTGTCTTGAAGAGCATCAACATTTAAGAATAAGCATTCCTTCTAACCATCTCAGACTCCTCCAGGCCTTATTCTACTTCAGATTCTAATAATGCCATTTTACCGTGCACAAGTTATTTTGAAATTTCTATTATTTTTGCCATTTCACATGCTTTGGGGGGGGGGGAAATACTGTGTGTTATCAAGTCTCCTTTTGAAACCTATGTTTTTCTTACCACTGATTGATCAGGAACAAATCTATAGACTCAAACTATTAGTGTCACCATATTTAAGAGGAAAAATTGATAATTTGTCTCCTGTGTAAGTTTCTCTTAATTACAATAGCAAGAAATGAGAACAAGTACAAACTTCCTTAAACTTTTTTTTATTTAAAAAAAGGATGTGTGAGAGGTATATGTACTACTGAGGGGAAACCTAATTGGTTATCTCTAATATCTTTAGAGCTACTTTAGCTATCTGGCAGCATGGTGGATCAAGATAGACAGATAACAATATGTATCTGGTTTTTTCTCATAGCAAGTATTTATTTGATAGTTGAAACAAATAGTTCCTGTAAGTGCACAGAGCAATGGCAAACAGGTATGTGGTGGGAGCAACAAGAAGAAGAAGAAGTAATGTTTGTGTTGTGTAATTAAATCTGTAGCTAGCATATCTCAGATTGAACTGAAAAGTAAGTCACATAAAGCTTCCTTCTCAAATCCTGGATCAAGCTATCTCTGGAGCATTAGCGATTCCAATATTGCCTATGGCTACAGGGACGTGGGTGGCGCTGTGGGTTAAACCACAGAGCCTAGGACTTGCCGATCAGAAGGTCAGCGGTTCGAATCCCCACGACGGGGTGAGCTCCCGTTGCTCGGTCCCTGCTCTTGCCAACCTAGCAGTTCGAAAGCACGTCAAAGTACAAGTAGATAAATAGGTACCACTCTGGCAGGAAGGTAAACGGCGTTTCCGTGCACTGCTCTGGTTTGCCAGAAGCAGCTTTGTCATGCTGGCCACATGACCCGGAAGCTCCCTCGGCCAATAAAGCGAGATGAGCGCCGCAATCCCAGAGTCAGCCACGACCAGACCTAATGGTCAGGGGTCCCTTTACCTTTACCTGTTATCACAAAAGCCCACACTACCCCAACTGTGACTTGTACCAAAGGCCAGGTTTTGTACACAAGGCCATGGATTTATGCCCATTATAAACATTATCATCATCAATTGCCTCATATGGACATTATATTGTATCTTTCATACACACACTTTGATTTGTATTCAACACAGCCACCCCGCTTGTACAACGTAACTTCCCTCACTCGGTAGAGCACGAGACACTTAATCACAGAGTTGTGCGTTTGAGTCCCATGTTGGGCAAAGAGAAGCCTGCACTGCAGGGGGTTGGACTAGATGAACCTTGTGGTCCCTTTCAACTCTACAATTCTATGATTTCTCCCTCATCTCCCCACAAACCCTTAAAATCTGATCCAGAGGGATAGGGGGAGGGGGCTGCGAGAAGAGGAAGGCAAAATCTTGTTGTGTGAAGTAAGTGCCACTTACACAACATCGGATACTGTTTGTGGTCAGTTCAGGTGATATCCTGAACTCCTACAAAATCTTGGGTTGTGCTGTCTTAAAGAGGAGCTTGCCAAACCAGTTCCTTTATCAACGCAATGGGTACGATTTAGCACATCCAAAGAAGTTTAACACATCCAAAGAAGTGGCTTTGTGCCACTTCCCTTCTCCCCCTCCCCTCCCCTGGCTAGTACCTAGCAGAACAATAGCCAGATTTGCCCGTGAGAAGGAGAGAAGCGGGGAGCTGGAGGGAGGCCATGTTACCTGCGAGCGAACCCCACTGAACTGAATGGGGCTCCCTTCTAAGTCCGTAGTTAAAAGACTGCAGCCCAAGCCCATGTTGCCTATTGACACCAGAAATCCCTAATCCGCTATGCACCGCTTCGGGGCTCCATGGGAAAAAGAAAGGGGAGTCGAGCTGGCAAATACAAAGAATGTAAGGAGTGTTTTGAGGCGTGGGGGGGGGATAAGTGGGGGGAGGCGTTGCTCCTCTTCCCCAAGGCGCTTCCAACAAAGCCAAAATTCCCATAGTCGAGAAACGGGCGCACCCCCGTCGGTTTCCTTCTCTCTCGGGGTCCCGATAGCCGAACTGGGGTTCGGGGGGGGAGGGGGGAGGGAGAGGGAGACTCAGGCGGGGAAAGGCCACAGCCTCCGTATATTTCTTTCTGGTTTTATCCCCGCCCCTCCCCACCGGCTGCTTGAGGAAGGGCAGGAGGATTGTCATTTACCTCTTGAGGAGGAGGAGGCGGCGGCGGCGGGCGGCCGAGTTGCCCCCTCCCAGGACGAGGCGCTTTGGGGCCGTGGCGCCAGGTGGGCAGGCGAGGCGGCGGCGCGCGCGAACAAAGTGGCGCGGGGAGGGGGAGGGCTCCGCTCGAGGCCGCGTCGGTGTCACCCGCGCAGGTTCCTCATGTCACCCGGCCGGCGCCGAATAACACTGAGCGAGAGAGAGAAAAGGGAAGCGACTAGAACGCCTCCTCATATCCGGGTATCACGCCAGCCCAAGGGCACTCGTAGAATGGCTTTCCAGGAGGATCTCCGGTTCCCGATTACAGCGCTCACAATCCTCCATGTGCGGGGCAAGGAAGCGAAACTTCTATTTACTTATGAAAAACCCATTCAAGAGTGAAAGGTTACGAGCCCTCCTTTCGCTGCACTGCTTTGAAATAATTCTGTCTTTGACTCCGGGAAATGATTATATCCTTGCCAAAAAGCAACAACTGAAGAGCAACGGCTTAGAGGAAGGCCGGGCGAAAGTGTTCCACTGATTTCCGCCAACTGCCTCACAAGAACCAGGCGCACTGAGTGTTTTTGTTTTTTTGAAAAAAAGGAAAATGTTTATTTCTTTTGAAATAACCACCCAGCTGCATTAATGCAAAAACCATTTATCTGCCTTCTACTGCACCCGACAAGAGTCAGTTCTATTTCCAAACCCCAGAGTTCTGTTCGAGTAACCAATCAAGAAAAAGTATTGTTTGTTGTGGAGGAGTGGGTTATGGCCGCCTGAGCACAACCATCCGCTGCCCAGTGTACCTCCATCATTCTTACCCTAACCAGTGCCAGATTTAGGTATAAGCTAAACAAGCTATAGCTTAGGGCCCCACTCACTTGGAGGCCCCCAAAAAATGTAAAGGAAAAAAACCCTGGAGGTACATTTCCAAAATATAAGGTAAAAAATAAAACCTACATACAGCAACAGTGTTTTGTGTTGTGTAGTAAGTAATGGCCCCTGCCTGCTAGCCTGCTTCCTAAAATATCACTGGTTTGCTCATTTCTATATATAGGGGGCCTACATTCTGCATGTGCAAATGGCTTTAGATACCTATTAGGTCCATAAATTACCATATAGCATATATTCAACACAAAATAGAACGACAATTTGTTGTTGACAAAAGGCAACTGGACATATAAAGGGTCCCATTACCTTCAGTAGCTTAGGGCCTCGTCAAACCTAAATCCAGCCCCGCCTACTGCCGAAGGAGTCGAAAGACTGCGTTGAGAAACCAGAAGTATGATGGCGGCGGGAAAGTCTTGTTGCTTTAGCCTCCCTTTGCGAAGACACCGTTTTAGTCCCGCCCCCAAAGCGCTGCCAGCTGACACCTGACAGTCACGCTTACTGCTGCCCGAAAAGCCTCGTAGCGTCTGGGCCGGATATCCGGCGACGAGCTTTCTAAGAAGCACCTGCGCATGAGCAGTTGAAGGCAGTTGTCTTGTTCGGGTGGCTGTTCGTTCCTTTTCATCTCCCTCCAAAGCTCGGTGTTCCAAATGCACTGTGCACACTCGGACTGTTCCTTGTGGGAGCCTGGGGTCCCGGCGTACATACGTATAATGTATATGTATATACATCTGCAAACCTCATATATATATATATATACACACACGTCTGCAAACCCTGAGTCTTCCCACGCCTTTCTCTTTTCTAGCTTCGGCTTCATACGGGCAGGCACTAGAGAGAATTAAATTCGCAATTATATACTGTAAGCCTTTTTATATAACGGAATTGTACCCTCCATCCACCGATAAGAGACTGTGGCACTACAGCGACCTCTTACTGCTCTCGTCAAGAAAATGTAGTGTTTAAAGGGGCTTACTCCAGGAAAACGTGTGTAAGGAATGCTGTATACGAAAAGATTTATCTTTATTTTCTGGTTAGTGTTAAAATCACTTAGCAATTTATTGTGCCCTGGGGGGGAACAGGTCAAACGAATGGCATAGCAGTGCTCTTAGTCCTACAAAGTAGGTAGAACTGAAAAAAGGTTGGGGATTGTTTGTAGTGCAGTATTTGAATACTGAGAATTAAGAAAACACTACATGAATAGAATTATAAACATAAGTAACTTTATAAACAAAGCAAGTAGTTTGGGAACAGTTCTGGTTTTAGAAAGTATTTTTTATAATAGAAAACTACTGAATTTCTTGATTTGGCAATACTGGGAAGATAACTGAATTTGTACTGTATTTCAATGCTAATGTCCCCATAACACACAACTCTGTTATAATCCCATACAGTTGATAATCCCACCAATTTCACTTAGACTTCTAACCCAAGAAAGGATTGAATCGATTTTCCCTGGAGAAAAGTCCCAATTAAGTCAATGTACTTCACTTTTAGGGACGTGGGTGGCACTGTGGGTTAAACCACAGAAACTAAGACTTGTCAGTCAGAAGGTTGGCGGTTCAATCCCCGCGACGGGGTGAGCTCCCATTGTTCGGTCCCTGCTCCTGCCAACCTAGCAGTTCGAAAGCACGTCAAAAGTGCAAGTAGATAAATAGGACTTCCAGCGGGAAGGTAAACAGCATTTCCGTGCGCTGCTCTGGTTCGCCAGAAGCGGCTTAGTCATGCTGGCCACATGACCCAGAAGCTGTACGCCGTCTCCCTCGGCCAATAAAGCGAGATGAGCACCGCAACCCCAGAGTCGGTCACAATTGGACCTAATGGTCAGGGGTCCCTTTACCTTTTTTACTTCACTTTTGCTTCTATAGAAATGAATAGCAACAGTCTGCTTTATTGGTTTCAAGGCTCAAACTGAAAGTAAGTCTTGTAGGATGTAGGATGGAAATCTTCATCCAAAATCTGTCAATAATCAAGTTAACTTTAGAATTAAGCAGTATGACTCCGTTTCAAAGTATCTTATATGAAAGGCTTTTGAGCATATGTTTTCTGGCTTTAAATTCTTCATTGTCATCATATTAACAAGACAATACATTCTCAGACTCTTTTTTTGAGGTCTTGTTTCTAAAGCACTGTTCAGGGAGTCAGTGAATGAAAACTTCCAGCAGCTGCTGGTTTATGAGGACTATTTTAGTAAGAGGATTATTTAATAACTTGTTTTAGAGAATAATTGATATCTCTGCCACATGCTGCTTGATTTTGCAACCAGTGCATTCTGCTGCGGAGAAGAAGCAGGTTTAAAAGCTTCAGAATCTGTTACAAGGAAACTAGGGATGATGCATGATAATTCATGATAATAGGGATGGGGCAGAGGGATGGGCCAACACCTGCTCCTTCACCCACCGCAAACAACTTTTAGCTCCCTGTTAAGTCCTCTGTATGGGCTGTCCAGCAGAATACCAGAGGTGGAACTGTGCCTTAGACAGCAGTGTAGAAGGAAGCAAATTTACTTGTATTGCTTCACTATTCCATTCTGTTGATACGAATAGAAGAATTTGTGTATCTGGAAATGTGGGAAATGGGCTGTATTTACTCAGGAGGAGATCATTCTTGAATATTACTCCACTACATAGGAAACAGTGGAGGGACAAAGTAAGAAAACATTCCAGGGCATAGTCTCAAATTCAAAACCTCCTGAAAAATATTTACATTTATTCCTGAAACTGTTTCTATTCCCAGTGGGATGGAGAGTGAGACTGAAAATAATCCAGTGATGCTATTCAGCCTGGGGCAATTATACTTTGTATTAAATATTTCCTAATCTTTCTAATGAGAAGCTTAGTTTTCCTTCTATGAAACATACTTTACATACAAACTTTACCTGCTATTGCACAGAAAATTAAACGAATATGTTTCTTTAAAAATGTAATTTATTTCCATTCTGCATTTCAACATAAAACATCTGGTATAAATATAAATGTTATTAAGTTAATTAACAATGTTTAAAAAGTAAGACATATATGGCATCAACATAAATGAAAAAGCAGTACATATAATCCCCATAGGGTCTAAAGTGCTGTAATGCTATTGTAGCCCATGGCTAAAGTTAATGATGGCTTTTTAAACTCCTATTTGCATTACTTTTAAAATCTTCCTAAAGCATTTCCTCCATAAGTGCCCTTAGAGACAAGCCCACTTCATGTATTACAATAGAGTCATGGTTTTGAATGTTATGTGCATGTGAACAAGTATGCAAGATTCCTAAATAAATTATCTAAATAAATAAAAAACCTGAGTAATTTTTATTGGTTTACTTACATGGTTTTGGTTAAGTGCAATTTAATGTGTGCAGAGTATTCTTTTTATTTAAGGTCATTCTTATAAGGCATGTTAAAATAAAAAAGTAACTATATTGCAAAATTATCAAAGCAAACTATATTTCGCTCCTAATAATGGATTTCATCCATTTGCTGGCTTATTTGCTAAATCGTGTGCATTAAGCTTCGTTACCCTGATCATAATATGCCGCTGTGCTGCAGTCATGGTTCTGATAAGTTGCTATATGTTAAGGATTTTGCTTCCGTGCTCAAACACAGCTTGAACAAATTGTCTGAAGACTCTGTCCATGTATGTGCATCTTCTTGGCCACAGTCCTTCCAGAAAACCAATATGGCCTCCACAAGAAGTAAGAATCAAAGCCACATTAGGATTTTGTTTTGCAATTTCTACTGGTATGGCTAAAGAAATAAGGGAACAAAGTATAAGCTCCCATCCCAACATTTCTCTCTCATAACTATCATTCAGTCTATAACACAATGAATGTTTTTGGTGAAGTGCAGTTCTGCTGTCAGCAGAATGCAGCTTTAAAAGATCAATTTTATGAAGACCAGTTTTGGCAATATAAGTTTTAACTGAGCTATGACGTACAAAAGTCTGGGGTTCTGGGTTGCTAAAGGTTATATTTTCATTTTACATAATTAAAAATAGAGCCACCCAGAGATGTTACACAGTAACAAAAAATCAAGAATTATGACACATGCTTTATGTAAGGCTTCTTTTTCTGACTATGAAGTCAGAGGACCTTCTCGCTAGTGATGCCCTCCCTTCAGATGTCAAGGAGATAAAGAATTATACAACTTTTAGAAGACACCTGAAGGCAGCCCTGTATCGGGAGGTTTTTAAGGCTTGATGTTTTCATTATGTTTTTAGATATTCTGTAAGCCGCCCATAATTATTATTATTATATACCCTTTATTGGTGCAATATTTGGCAACATGTGCGTTGAGTGGAACACCATAAGAAAATTACACTGCACACCCAGTTCTGTACTAACTTCTCATTCTATTTCAGACACAACTCAATCGCTGAGGTCAACCAACAGCATCTTCTTAAAAGGGGAAAAAACTTACCATGATTTGGTGAGAAGACATCATCCATAGCATTTAAGCACAACACTGGAATTCCAATTCTCTTCAGTCTACGGCATGGACTAGCATCTGCATAGTAATCCTCAATTGTAGGGTAGCCAAACATGACTGAGGTGAACTGCTTATCAAATTCCCTAATGGTCTTAGCCTGAAGTACAGAATTCAAGTAAAGGATTTATGTAAGTGTTAGTAAAAATAAAAACATGAAGTGAAATACAAATGGCTAACCCTCATACCTTCATGACAAGGTTCATATTGAACAGCTTATCAAACATTTCCCGATGTCTGTAAAATAAATAGAGATCCGAGAGTAACCACATGAGCAAAAATAGCCGAAGATGATAGCTTTCGCTTGGGTACTGCTTCCTTTAACACACCATAACATATTTGACATGACTGGCAATGAACCTGAATTTCATACTAATATATTATGGTCTTTCACAATAGATGTGAGGTTGACTCACCTAATAATTGAAGATTGTAGACAGCTGGTTAAGTAGTAATTAAAGAGAAGCCAGTTCACTGGCTTTTCCAGTGAGTCTGCAGATTCAAAAACATTCCATCCTGCTGAAAAAATTGCAGCTGCCTTCAGTGGTGTTTCTCTGCCAGTTTTGCCCAAATAATTTAAAAGGAGCATGCTACAAACAAGAGATAAACAAATAGGTAAAAAGAAGAAGAAATCACAAATGAAAATACCTCAGTCCTAAACATCTGTAGTAGGAGACGAAGCGCTGAAACTAGTCAAGGCAATACTAGCCATCATGTGCATGGCATTGTGGGGCCAAACATTTTAATATGCTTCCATCATGGCTTATGGTAAGGATAATAACCTTGAAACTTTCAACCAACTAAATGAAAAGTTTACCTGAACTCACTGGATTGATATCTGACTCAATCTGAAGAAAGCTGTTGTGGGTATTAGCGTATGTGTGTTTTTCCCTGAGTGCTTTGGATATATTACTGCAGTATTTCTTGCCCAAATTCTGCTTGGTAGTCAACAATATTATTCCCACAAGTAGGGACCTATGGAAAAAAAACTCATGCAAATGGAGATGCAATTTCTGCCTACTTCCTGCTCCTCCCATAGTTTGCCACACTGTATGTTATGTACTGAAGTTCTTACCCTGGGCCAGCAGGGGGATACTGTAGATAGTTATGCAAATGAAGGATCGAAAGTGACGTTCAGTGATTGGATAGTTTTAGAAAATTGTTACAATTATGTGTACTGGAGCTCTATATAAGCAGGCTGACTGAGCCCTTCAGCTCAGTTCTGTTCTGGCCTCTGAATAAAGAAGAGCTGTTTGAAGAATCGCTGTGTTGTCTGATATGTTCACCCACAACTTAACACTATACTCCACACTATCCCCAATATCTCCACCACCTCAGGATCAATTTTTCAAAGGCACTGGGGTTACAGTGTAAAGGAACGGGAAGGACAGCCCATTCTACAGGCAAAAGATAGATCACAGCCAATCAGGGTTTGTTTTTTTGTTGCTTCTGCGAGACTAACATATTAGTATCATCAGCAGCAATTTTTGTCATTCCTCTGGGGCTATTTTACTGTATGTGTAAGGTTGTGTATACAATATAGACTGTATGTGGCAAACATTTTTGCTTCCCTATGATGTCTGAAAAGGTCTTGTAAAAGTTTTTAGTGTTAGCTGGCCTGGTGCCGCTCTTTTGAAGAACGACAAAGTCTGGGTAAGGATAAATGTGTTCCAGTTTACAGCTGATGGTTCATATGCACAATAAAACAAATAAAAATGTAGGGGAAGAAAACATTTCTTTGCTGCCTCCCTTTTATACAAATCTTTTATACAATTTTATACAAATTCTTTGATAAACAAACAGACTAGTGTACAAGGTTTCTGATTATGTGTTTATGTCTTAGAAGTCTCCTACTAACAATAACCAAATCCCTAAGGAATATAAACAGTTACACAGAGCTGACTGCCTCAGGTAAGCAGCAAAGCATCTCTCCCTCATGGTACTACAACCCTATGATAATGACTTGTAAGCCAACTGCCATAATCAAACCCAAACAAGAAGGAATGTGACTGGCCCAAAACAATAAATGGTATCAAAAGATGTAGGTCACATCCCACAATTCTGAAGACTGGTTATATTAATTATATTAATCATATCCTTGCAATCACACAAGATGTATATACTGTAATAATAAAATACTGATTACTATCCTGCAGATGCCTTTAATTCAGGTCTGAGGTTTATAAATAAAATGCTGCTTAAATGTTCAAACATAGCTCCCACTAGTCATGTATGTCAATTATTGTCACTTGTTTTCTGAGAGTTACCATCAGTTCCAGCAAATAAACTTGTAAGTGATTATGGTAAACAAAAGCATATCATGTGGAAGGTTCAGTGAGAAAAATCACTCTTCCCCTGTAAAACTTTCTTTCAAGAAGAAGTAGAAACATGATGGAAAATTAGACTTAGTACATTTCCCATGGAGTCTGTGCTGTGTATGCAGAATCTTTATTGAGGGCCTTTGCAAATTGGTTTCTAATGACCACAGAGTTACACTACTGGGATTTATGTTGCATAAATACTTACCCTCCCATAGAAACACCTGCTGCCATCAACGGAACTGAGGAGTACAAGTTGTGTACATAATGAATAACAGTTTCCAAATCCTCTGTATTAGCAGCACAGTAAGTCCTTGGGGTCTGTAAGAAACCAAAAGTGGGAAAGAGGACAATAAACACTTGTTTTGCCTTTCAGCCAAGGCCAACACAGCACCAGGTTGGTTGATACAGCAATATAATACAAAAAGATTAACACAGGCGCCAATGACATTTTTAGAAGCTTTGATATTCAATGAGGTAAGATTTCAAGTGCATTCACTTTTAGTATTAATAGCAGCACTACTAAAATTTTACAAACTCCCTCTTCCCGTTACACTATAACTTTTGCAAAGCAATTAAATCCTACTAAGCTCACAATATGTTAAGGAAATGTATTCTACAAAAGATGTATATTTGTAATTAGGCTTAGGAGCCCAGTTACAAATCAGTGCACACAGTTAGATGCAATAACTGTTGCACTGGTGTCCAAGTTGATTGAGAGTACCGTAACAGCGTACAGAAGCATAGCAACACTGGCAAGAGCCATCTTCACTAAAACCATTGTGCACAAAGTTCTTGCACAGTGCGGAATTGTACAGAAAAGGAGAATGTGGGTAACTCATCTGTACCACTTCCTAAAGGCACTTTGTACCACAGCCTAGGATAAACCAATAAAAGCTTTCAGCTGGATTGCTGCTGCCATAGCAAGGTAGCATAGACCTGCCCCACTTGTCCTGTGGAACAATGAAGTTGTAAGGGTGCTGACGCCTACTGCTTGGTATCCCATGATGACTTATTATAATGATCATATAACATGATTTAATATTTAAACAATGTGTTTTTTTTCTTTAAAGCTCAAAATATTGCAAACAGTCCTCTCTAAGCAAACTTTTAAAGCAAGCCAGCATTATTATTCTTACTATGCAGATGGAGGGGTGAAGCTTAAGAGGTATTAGATCCTAAAATAACAAATAATCTTATGGCATCTGAAAGGCAAGCAAGTTTATTATGCTGTGTTTTCATGAAAAAGAATTTAGAGCTTAGACATTAAGAGGGAAGCACAGGCTTCCATACCCTACAGGAGGCACTTGAACATCCGGGGGAAATGGAGCATGGATACCCCTTTCACACTCACAAATTCTCCCCTATAAATGCCAGAAGTGTTTAATTTTTGGGTTCTGTCTGAAACAAACAAACAAACAAAATGAGTCAAGCTGAGGCGAAGCCGATAGGAGAGGGGCATGCAGGTGGATAATATGCAGATTCAGGGCTGATTAACTGCCTCTTCCTCTTTAGTTCAGCAAATGCTGGGTTGGGACACTCAAGCCTAAGCAGTGAGTCCACAGCTTAGCTGAAAATTGAAATGAAGACCTACAGCTAATAATTGGCATTTGATGGGTTAAAACCACGGCCACTTGATGTTGTCTCCGTTGCTCTGCCTTCTTTTCCCTCTGACTCCATCCATCACAGTCCATTACAAGATGAGCTACAAAATCAACAAAATTTGGAATACTTCGGCATAGCATTTTCTTTTTAAGGGTAGTTCACATACAATCTATCTAAAAGGGAACTGTGCTCAGTGCAGATGGGTGCGCAGAACAGCCTCTGACTCCTAAGTAAAAGGGAGAAACCTTGATTTTTCAATGCAATGACTCTTCAGACTGGCCCCATTAGATGTTTTAGGCTGAACTCTACACTTGCAATTTAATACTCACTTACTGAACTCAATGGGAGTTTTGCCCGCCAGATGACATTAATAAAACAGCAAGGCTTACTTCTGAGTACACATGTATATGATTGCACTGCTGTTTTCTTCTACAAGCTAAACTCGCAGGTAGCAGAAACATTAAAATTTCAGCTTCCTTTAAATTATTTAATTAGGGAAAAAAATCTCTTACTTTGCTTGACAATATGCAGTGCAATTCTAAGCATGTTACCCCAGAATTTCCACTTGGTTAAATGGGGTTGATCACTAGGAAAGTGTGCCTTAAGCCACAGTCCTCTGCATGCTTAACTAGAAGCAAGCCACGCTGGACAGAGTAAACGTGTGTAGCATTGCACCATTAATCTTCTGGTATTTTATTTGCAATTTAGTTCTTTAAAAATGCATTGTTTGTCAAAATTTGTGCTCTGAGGATTAAGATAACTTACTTGCATGTGCCTGTGCTTGTCATAACTCATTTCTTGTTTACCGCTTCAGAACCATTATGACTGGATTTTATATCATTATGCTAAAAATTCTACACTGGACGAGTTACAACTGCAGCTGTTTATAGAGGAAAACAGCCTTTTATTGCTTAAACAGGCAAAGCCGATTACACGGCATTTCACAAAGTACAGCTAAACAAAAGATCTTTTCACTTCATCTGAAATATAATCAAAAAGGGCTTGGTGTGCCACAAAACTGCTTTGTACATTCATCTCCAGAAGTATGCTAAAAATGGATTCTCACATTTTTCATTATGAGAATGTATTATTCATACTTTGAAACCAGCATGTTAAATGTGTAAAACTGTACACTGTGTTTCACATGCAAAAATCCTCTCCAGAGGCTAGCAAGACCTTAATCATTTATATAACTTCTCACTGACTCCTCATTTTGGGGGGGGGGAACTCCTCCATCTTCTTAGTTGCTACTGGGGAAAAGATAAATTAATTTATTTCACTTTATTTATTAAATTGCTATACCACTCTTCATCTGAGAATCACAGGGCTGTTTACAGTATATTAAGCCCGCATCTTAAGTGTATTTAACTTGTGCACATTCAGCTTTACACACGTGGCAAAAAAGGGATGGAAAAGGAGTTCTGGGGGGAATGACTTTGGCAATCTCACCCACCATTGAACCCAATGGGTTTGGACTAGACACAATTTTGGCTTTAGGCGCGATCCCCAGAACATAACCCCCACATAAGTTGTGGGTTTATTGTATGAAAACACAAAAATACATAAATCTGAAGTGGTAGTAAAAGATACGTCTTTCAAAAAGTATATGGAGCAGCAATGGTACGTGAGCTTGACCCTTTTATCATCCCCCTCTACAACCTCAGCCCACAGCACCTTGTAGCTTGCAGAGATAGGAAGGATGCACTGAATGTGCATCTCCACACCTTCTGGGGAGGCAGATTAAATGAAGGAAGGCAGAAGGACCGTGTGGGCTTATAGGGTACCTTAAATCCTCGCAAACCCTAAAATTGTTTGGTCACTGATCCGAACAAGTAGGGAAGGCTGCTTCTGCATCTCCACACGTTGCCTTCAAACCTACTTCCAGAGCTGGGTTTAGGTTTTGGGGTGCTGCAAAAGTTGCCTTTGATGAGCTTCTCCTAACGCTTGAGTGAGCATCTCATCTCTTGACATCCTGCTTGATTGTCTAGAGAGCCAATGGGTAAGTGAACATGTAGGCCATAGTGAGGAGCAGCAGTCTCTGTTTGTTCACCCACCTGCCCTCTCCCCCTCTGGACAGAAGTGGGATTGGGTCCACTGGCCCATTTGTCACCAACAGTGACCAAGGAGCTGCTCCCTGTTGTCATCACTACTTGCACACTTTGGGTGTGTGAGTGAGGAGCGATGGAAGCAAGAATGTGCGGACTGGCCCTCCATACGGCTGCCTTGAGGAGAGAAAGCAAGCAACAGCAGTAGCTCCTCCTCCTCTTTCCTACCATCACCATTTAGGCAAGCAATCAAGCAACAAGAGAAAGTGACAAGGAGCAGCTTCTATCCTCTCCTTCTGCGTAGCGAGCAAGAAGAGTGGCCACAGAGTGGCAGGGTCAGGGATAAACTTTGGGCCTTTTTCAGCATAGATCTGAAGCCTGGCAGCTGCCTGAACATGCCAGACCTTGACACTAGCCTCATCTTGCCCCCAGCATGACAACCACCAGGCCTTACAACTCAACACCATCTATTGCAGTAAGTGATAGGTAGAAGCGCTTCTACGTTCCACTTCCTCCTCCTGTCAAGACTATCGCAAAGCGCCAGCCTGGAACTAGTGTCTCCTTTGGCAGCTGTCCATGCCTCCTTATGGGGGTTCGCTGCACAAACCTCCAGTAATGTTTCAATTGAATCTACAAATCTGGAAGTCCTTATTTTGTTTTCCAAGTTAGAGAAATTTCTATGTAGGTAAATCATTTAGTAGATTAATTAAACGCAATTAAAACATGAAAAATTACTGATTAATTTAATGAATGAATGAATGAATGATGTAGATTCCTTATTCATATGACATTTACTTACTGTTTTATTTTCTTATCTTTGCATTGTATGAGATAAAGAGGCACAATTGTCAATGAGGAACAAACCCTCCCAGAGATGGAATTAACCATAAATTGCTTATGAAGTGTTGCATGCTTGCAGGTATTCGCACCCATGCTATATGCTAACATTATGGTTGCTCAGTGTTCTTACTTAATTTAAGAGCAATTCTTACCAAGAGATTTTCACCAGCAATTCCTCGATAGTTTAAAACCACACACCTTTAAAAAAACAGAAGAGCACCGTTTACCAGAACTGTTAACCTGTGTGTCTTTGGATGTGAAGATCCGTACATTTCAAAGCTGCTCCAGTTTAAAAATATAGAGTTGCCAATTATTCAAAACAGGGACATCAACATACACATTGTTTTGCACAAACGTATGACATATAAACAGGGAGCGTGTTAACGTGGCGGGAGGGCGAGTAAAACAGCAATGCTTCCTCACTGTTGAAAGGAATGTTGGTATGGAATTGGGATGTAATAGTCTCTGCCTCTACTGAAACAATCCTTTGAAACAATTCCCATCCCCAGGTGGAGAAGGGCAAGTTCCCCTCACTGATGAAAGAAACCTTTCTCTCTCCCTCTCCCCTTTCCTTTCTCTCACTGTGATGGATTTGGCTTGGTGGACATGCATCACAGAGCTTACATCCTCTGAGACCAATTCCTTCCTTCCACAAAAGCTTATGCCTGTGTGGTGATAGCTTGGACCATTGAGGGCAACGTGAATACACCACCCTCTGCACATACATGCGCGTGCGCGCGCGCACACACACACACACACACTCCTGCCCTGTCTTCCATACTCCTGCATTTAGTTTCTGGGGTGTCTGAACTACACAAGCAGAGGTATTGGTTAATACTGACCTTTCCTTAAGTGTTTCACATACATAACCTCAGTAAACCTTGCCAAGTAGTTCATTATTATTACTAAGATGCTCTTAGTGCCGATAGGTTGGCAGACTGAAGCTAAGTAACAGTAACTTGCCTAGGTCCACTAACAGAGTTCATGGATGGTCAGATTTCAGCCAGGGACTTCACAGCTCATATTCTTTGCCACTATGCTAAGGTAGTCACCAGTTCTTTACCGTAGTCAAGCTAAGTCTGCATGGATCCCTGATTGAAGTTTCCCAACACGTCAGGAACCATCTTTGAGATGGTCTTCTGTAGTGGTAGTGGAGACTGGAAGTAGGTCACAGAGACAGCTACCAAAGGAGCCTGTGGCAGATCTGGTGGATGGAAAGTCAGGGCCAACAAAGGGATAAAAAGTGTTTCCAAGCGCTGTCTGTGCTACTCTTCTACCCGCTACATATGATTGTGGCTTCCTGCTTGTGCAGATTTAATCCGAGTGGTTAAAACAGAAACATTAGCAAGCCAAACTGCTTTTACCTGTAGCCCAGTGTTTTGCTCTCCTGAATCATATGGAGAATGTAGGATTCCTTGCTAGTTCCCGTGAGGCCAGGCAGCAAGAGGATAGTGGGTCTGGTGCTGGAATCTGGGTAATGAATGCTATCATGATTGTCAAACCAGTCCAGTGAAATCTGCCCTCCATCGGTTGCTGTAATAAGCTCACTGGAAAAACCAACAATGATTAGCTTTGCAAAAACAACAATAAAGGGAAAAAAATAACTCTACCGCCTTCACTCCCATTCATTAATCAGATGTTTCATGGGTGGACACAGAGAGTAGGAGAATGGGAGAAAAAAGAGGCCCCACCTTAGGACAACTCCTCAAGGTATGCAAGAAAGTTGTGTTGTTGCTTAAAAAAATGGGGGGGGGGGGTCAGGGCTGTAATTCACACTGCTTCCATGCTGTCTCCAAACATTGGCAGCAGAAAATAGCAGGCAGGCATGAGGCCTCAACCAGCTGGCTGGAAGACAAGGCACAGCTGGCTACTTGTTTCCTTCAGCTTGGGTCTTAAAATGGGGAATGAACTGGTCCGGGATAATATGCAGCTGAGAGCCCAATTATCTTTCCCAGATCCTTTAAACTGTGGGATGGAATGCCCCTTGCAATGTCAATAATGGCTCAAGTCAGGTGTTAGCCTCAACCCATGCCCTAAGGTGCACAATCTCACAGCCCAGTCTCCACAGGAAACCTGCTGAAGCTCTTCTTCTCAAGTTGTGAGGAGGATCAGTGGCAGTTGTTAGAGCAGCAGGTGCTTCCTGGTTTCCTGAAACTGCATGTGCTGTCATTAGAACTGGTCTCATGGAGTCAGCCAACCTGATCAAATCCACACAAGGAAACAGGTTTCCATGCATAGTTCATTGGCTAGATCAAGAACAGTAGGTCTAAATCAGATGTGCTCTAACTGGATAACACTGCTTTTTGTGGAAGATGCGTTCAGATACACTTTCAAACATGCTTCCCTCTCCAGAACATGAATCCAAATGCACATTCAGCTGAAAACCATGAAGTGCAGACAGAGAGCATCTGCATTCAGGCATGCATGTGGCTGTGCATCTAGTTCACTGTAATGGTTGTAAAGGGTTACTTGTGCGTAAGTTGTCTTCAACTTCGGTTAGATTGCCTGGCTCACCGTGCCTTGGCTGACAGCCCACACTCCGTGGCCGGTCAGTCACTTGCAGAATCCGTCAGTGGGCGTTTCTTGAACCTCTTCCAGCATAAGAGCTGTTTGACGCCAAGTCTCCTCCTACTTTCCCTGCGCGGAACTCGTCTGCACAAGTAAGGGGAAGGCAGAGGCGTGTCAGCGCTCTCCCCACTAGTCTCTGGTGAAGGGTCTTGGAGCCCTGTCTCCAAATCCTCCATCTCCTTCTCTTCTCTACTGGTGTTACGCTGAATTCCTTCCCCCCTGCTGGTTCCCTCTCCTGCATCGTTTTGGAGCCTTGCCTCCACCTCTCGCTCTGATGTCAGTTCCCTGACATTCACGCATGCAGGTCAAGGTCCATCAAGTGGACTCCTTGGTTAGACTAAGGTGAGTAAGCACATATAGGGATGGAGAGGGAGGTAAAAAAAAATCTGCTTTGCTTCTCTGTCTGCAATTCTTTAAAAAATGATTGAACATCTTTCTATATGCATTAATTTAATGTACAGTAGCAAAAAAGGGCAACCAAGGTGAAACTATTAAGTCAGTTCTAAAAACTTACTGCTGCATAAGCAGAACAGTGTGAGCAAACACATGACTAAGATGCCAAAATAAAAACATCTGTGCTGCTTCTGTCTAGCAGCTGCTGTGTACCACTACTGAGGAGCAAACATCTGACCACTTTGCTTAAGTGCAAAAGCTCTGAAAAGGAAACCTAGTAGCCAGTTTTAGGTCTGCTTTCTCCAACAGAATACTGTATGAACTAAATGTGTGGGAAAAACTTCTGTTGCCAAGTGGGCTCTTGTTACATAGCTCTTTTGCACCCACATCCCCGTTAACAATGGAAGAGCCATTTATTCCCATGCTAAATAAATATCAGAGACCCCTTAAATAGAAAGTAAAACTTCCCACTTAACTGGAATTACAGCAAATTCTCAGGGATCCTTAGAAAATAGACGGCCTTCCACCAGTCTGATGCCTTTTCCGAGCCCAGAGGTTTGTCATGTGCATACAGACTAGCTCTTCAGGATACTGGAAGTGCCTCAAAGACACTAGCTACAATAACATATGATGCTCAGAAGTGTGGCCAGTTCTCATATATGTATGAATACACTTACTCCTTCAGAAGTTACCTTCCACATGTTCCATAATGGTGTGAAGAGGGGTGGGGCAGGGCAATATGTGCCGTCCCCATCCCAATGACTCCACTTGTACCAGCTCTGCCCTCAGACTTCCATGCACCCCCATGGGCATTTTGGCTGAATGCATACAGGCTTGTCTATGCAATGTGGAACCTGTGCGATTGTGAATCCTGACTGTGCACATTCAGCTAAATGTGCATAGGTTTTCCCCTTCAAGCTGAACTTCCACCCAACACATGTGGAAGGCAACTCCTGAAGGGGCCTAACGTAGCACAGTACACCACACTAAGATCTTATGTTAGAGGTAACAGTACAGAACCAATCTATAAAGAATATGATTGAACCTTCGTAAATAATTCACAGAAGAAAGGTTTCGAAGGACAGAGGCACTTACTTCCGGTATTGCACAGATGGTCGAGATGTGATGAAAGGGCGAAGGAGAGTCTGAATACGGCCCTCCCAGCACCACACAGTGGGATAGTATGTTTCTGTCACCACAGGGCAATGGTCCTGTAGGAAACAGGATAAGCCTTTGCTGCCAGTCACCAGCTGAGGTTTCTAAAGCGAGAAAAAGGCAAGTGTGTTGGCACTGTGTTCAATGTGACTTGCTCCTGGGTAAGTGAACATCATACTGCAGTCTTACATTTATTCATGGCTTTGGTGGAGCAAGATCCATTCTTTGCTCAAGCTATTCCCCTTCTTCAGGTTCTTCCTAAAAACTTATTTTCACAGAACGTTCTTCCTAATTTACTACAGCCTCACTTTACATGTCCCTTCATCACTTCCTAATTATACAGAAACCCATACCACCAATTGTATTATTACAGACATGTTGTGGGCCACCTGGGTAAAGCTCAAGCCACAGTTTGGGGCTCTGATCTAGAATGTGGCAATGAGAGAGAGAATATTTTTTCTGGGGCTTCAGCCTGGAAACACACTGCCCGTATGAGTTCAAATAGCCCACTTGCCATTTTCTGCCAGTGTAGTTTTCTACACTGACAGCCTTTTGCTGCACTCAGCTGAATTGTGAATCCTGAAAAACGCCTGTACGACTCATGAGTTTGTCACCACGGAATGTACTTTTACACAAACTATTTGAGGTGTTGTGAAAGGATAGGTCTATCAATGTCTACTAGTCATGAAGCATACAGATGCAACCCACAGGTTCAACTGAGTATTCCTTGCCGAGGAACAAGAAGAGGAGAGGAGCTACTGCCTTCCTGCCCTGAGAATGGAGGTTCCCTGAGGCACTGGGTTGGCAAAACAAGGTCCCTAACTAGCTAGACCTCTGGTCTCTCTGCTCCAGCTGGGTTCTTCTTAGGAGGCAAAAGTAAAACTATACACATCCTGAAGGAGACCTCAACTCCTCATGTAAAGTGTGATTGTTTGTATAAAACAGTGTATATAATTCTACATGTTTTACCCCAGGTTTGACATTTCACTTTCCCCCCCTTCCACCTTGCTTTTCACCTGGAATATGCGCTGCGCAATTCCGAAGCACCAGGTTGCCCAGCCAGCGGGGAACTCAAAGTCAAACTGACCTGCATTTCACTCCTTCCCAGTGAAAACGAAAAGGGACGCCCCCCCCCCGCCCCTCAAACTAGTCCAGCAGCCATCGACCTGCAATAGGGCGCCGCGCGCTGCAAAGGCTCCCTCCGCTGCCTCTGCACGCGAGGCGAGCCAAGGACAATAGCCCTGCTTATTTCAAAGATGGGCTTAGCCTGGCGCTGACCTCGGCTGGCCTTTTCCGCTTCCTGCGGCTCCCTCCTCCATTGGCCGGGGTCGGCCCCGCTTCCCCAGGGACGCGAGAAGCCCCCCCCCCCCCTACCTTGGCGATGCTGCTGAGGTAATAGCAGGCGTAAGCGGCCCCGAAGCACAGCACCAGGGACCACCCGACGCCGGAAGCCAGCAGCCCCTCCCGGACGCGGCTCTCCAGATAGAAGGACACCCCGCGGGTCAGCCCTTGCAGGTTCATCTCTCCAGAAGTCGCCGCCGAGCTGCGCGGCCGCAGCTTACATCACAGCCCCGGGGAAGCGCGCGGCACGCCTAGGATGCTGGTGGTCTTGCTGCTGCTGCTGCTGCCGTCGAGGCTGAGCCCAAGCAGGATAGCGCCCCCTCCGGAAGGATCCGAGAAAAGCAGCCACCTGCAGCGGCTGCAGCAGCACCAGCAGCAGCAAGAAGCTCTCCGCCTCCGTCGCTGCTTCGCCACAGGGCATAGCGGGACACGCTGCTCCGCCCTCGCTCCCCCTTCTCTCCCTGGGGAGGATGGGTGGGCATTGAGGCTGGAGCCGGCCTTCTGGCAATCGGCAGGACGCGGGCATTGATTGGCCCTCCTTCCTCTCTGTGCAGACCGACCTTTATCCCGATTGCAAACGTCGAAGCTGAATTGGGGGTAAGCTGCTCGTGGCAACCAGGCCGTGACGCTGGTTATCCGGACACTATCCGTTTCCTGGGGACGTGGCTCGATCGGCCTTTGTTGCGGAGGCCACACGCGCTAAAAAAACAACATTGGCAGCTACTGGAAAGACCTCTGTCCAAATATTAGCTTTGATGCTTTTGGTTATTCTGGACATTGAAATCGACGTGTCTGCAAGAAGTTGCAGGGTTGCGTGGCTGATCTCTTCACGGATTAATGATTTTCAAATCCCATTTTCAGTACTGTCCGTGCCTTTCAGCTATCAGGATTTTTGGCAGTCTCACTGAAAGTACCATATGCCTAACAGTTTAATGCCTCAATTATCCATTTAGTCCAGGACTCAGATTTTTACAGAAGCAAACCAGATGGCTGCAGGAATCCCCCACAGGGGCGTCGACTTCAGGGGCGCCGACTTATAAAAAATATTGGGGTGGCCCATACCGGGGTCCTGCCCCGGGAAGTTTTCTAAGAGCCGCTCCCGGCCCGTTGCTGCTGCTGCCGCCCGCCTCGTGGCCCCCTCGCCAGCTGAGGGAGGGAGAGAGACCGAGAAGGAGAGAGATGCGTGGTGGGCAAGGCAAGTGCCCGCCGCGCCGCGCCTCCCACCGCCCCTCGTGCCGGCCGCCCCCTCCCCTCCCTTCCCTGCTCGCTCGCTCGCTCGCCTGCCCGCCCTCCTCACCCCAGCTCTTGGCCGTTCGCCCCAGGAACTCGCCGCTGTTGGCGGTTGTAGATGAACCTCCGGCCATAGACTGGCTGAAGGGCTTCTCCTCCTCCTTGGCCATAGCGAGAGAGAGAGAGAGAGAGAGAGAGAGAGAGAGAGAGAGAGAGAGGGAGCTTGGCGGTTCGCGGGCGGCGGTTTTTCCCCTGCCGAAACAACAGCGGCTCCTCAGAACCGCTAAGTAACTCTCCCTCAGGAGTGATTTTACAAAGCATAATATAACTAATAATTTTCTTAAATTATTGGGGGGGCAGAGCCCCCCAAACGAATTTTTGAGGGGGCTCGGGCCCCCTCAGGCCCCATGGAGTCGGCGCCTATGATCCCCCAAGCACGTAGGAACAAGGAAAATGCCTTATATAGAGTCAAATTTAACTCCGTAGGCATCCACTGTAGGTATGGTCCATCTGGCTGGGTATTGTCCACAGGGCCAAGTGGCCAGAGCCAACTGTGGCCAACTCTCAAGTGGGTAGGGCTGTCAACATGGGGTCCTCCACACATTGTGGCTCAACACCCATCAATTCCAGACAGAATGGGAAATACAGTACATTGGTGCCTCGGGTTACATACGCTTCAGTTTACATACGCTTCAGGTTACAGACTCCGCTAACCCAGAAATAGTGCTTCGGGTTAAGGACTTTGCTTCAGGATGAGAACAGAAATCGTGCTCCGGCGGCGTGGCAGCAGCAGGAGGCCCCATTAGCTAAAGTGGTGCTTCAGGAACAGTTTCAGGTTAAGTACGGACCTCCGGAACGAATTAAGTACTTAACCTGAGGTACCATTGTAATCATGTTAGCTCCCCCTGCTGGAGACAATAAACCACTTGGAAGTTTGTTTGCTATTTTTTTTTCAATCAAGCAGTATATAAATTTTATGAAATAAATAGAAAAAATAAAAATACCAGGTCAGGCTATTTGTTTACCCAGACCAGTATGTTCTACAGCAGAGACAGCTAATCTGGTGTCTTCCAGACTACATCTCTCATCACAATTATTTTCTGTGCTGCCTGGAACTTATGGGGAGTTCTTCCACATTTGGAGGGCTGATTTTGGCTACCCCTGGTCTACAGACTGGCAGGATCTCTCCAAGATCTCAGGCAGAGGTCTTTACCACCACTTGCTATTAGATATCTTTTTAAACTGGAGATTGCACCTGGGACATTTTGTATGCCAAGAATGTGCTCTTGTCAAGGCAGGGGTCCGGAGCTGGTCAGCAATAACTCACATGGTGTCAGTAAAGTTAATTATTTACCCAAAAAAAGAAAACAGATCAGGCCTAAAGAGCACAGCAGCTCTTCCTAGTCGGTCTTGTCGCAATGAGGACTGAAGGTCCACTGCACTTTAAGGCTCCTCCTCCCCTGGGTCCCTGCTTAGCAACCTGAGGCACCTTCATTTTGTCCCTCTTTGTTCTGCCCTCTTCATTCCCCTTCATGTTCTGGGAAGGCAAGGGGTGACATAACTGGGCTCCTGAGCCCCACAGGGGTGTCGCAGAAAGAATGCAGTTGGTCACGGGAGCCATCAACCGCAAAAGCATGAAAAACCTTGAGGGAACAAAAAGCACAATGACTATGAGCCAAGAAAAAAAAAGGCAAGAAAATGGTAAAATCTATAAAAGTGTTTTGCTCTGATAAACAAATTTATTCATTTATAATAACAACATTTATATGCTATTACATAAACAGATTTCTCTGGGCAACATAATAAAAATGTTACAATCCAATACAGAGTGTGCTGTGTTTCATAGTAACTTACGCTTTTTTGTAAAAAGTAAAAGTAAAGGACCCCTGACAGTTAAGTGCCAATCAGAAGGTTGGTGGTTCGAATCCCCACAATGGGATGAGCTTCCGTTGCTCGGACCCTTCTTTGTAGCTCATTACAGTGGTACCTCAGGTTACATACGCTTCAGGTTACAGACTCTGCTAACCCAGAAATAGTGCTTCAGGTTAAGAACTTTGTTTCAGGATGAGAACAGAAATTGTGCTCCGGCGGCGTGGCAGCAGCAAGAGGCCCCATTAGCTAAAGTGGTGCTTCAGGTTAAGAACAGTTTCAGGTTAAATACGGACCTCCGGAACGAATTAAGTGCTTAACCTGAGGTACCACTGTATAAATGTTCAGTGTACATCTCGTCTTGCTGTACAACCCTGCTCCTGTCACATGATATCTCATCTTCAGCCATCCACCCCACCTACTCAGTGTCAGAAGCTAAGCCCCCAGTTGGTACATGGAATGCACCTGCAAAGCAAAAGAAAATTCCATCATGTATAGAATGACAAAGCAAATCAAAAGTTGAGACCAGCACATTTGAATAATGGCTAGCTGTAATAGGCTTGGGATGGAATGCTAGGAAGGCACCATGAAGCAATAAGGAAAAACAACAAAGGCACCATTAAAAGGAAATTGTTAGCTAGGTAATCAGAATGAAAATGGAAGCTGTACATGTGTTGCACGAAGGGTGCTGTTACGTATCAGGAAATGTATTGTATGCACACAGCTGGGAAAGCTACCATACACTGACGCAGCTTTGTATCCAGTTATTCTTTAAAGAGGCAGAAGGGGTATAACAATAGAGTTCCCTAATTAATACTCAGGACACATTGCATCGGGCTTCCTCAGGGAATCAGTGAAGCCCAAGACCTGAAAGAAAACAATGGGGGTTGCCACCTGCAGTTTTCTCACTCTAAAACAATCCCCCCCACCCCTGCTGCCCCAACTTTAGATGGCTAGTATCTGCCATCTATTGGGTGGAATTTGAATTGTACTTGTTTTTTGTTTTCAGTGGTAAGGGAAAAGTAATGAATTTGGTTTGACAGTTTCTAAGGCTGCCAGCTGGTGCGACACATACAATCAAAAGCTTGTGGACTTTAGTACAAAAAAGGCATATATGTCATAATAAAAGGTTGCTTTTTGCACCAACAGATTTCTCTGGGCAACATAATAAAAATGTTACAATCCAATCCGGAGTGTGCTGTGTTTCATAGTAACTTACCCTTTTTTGTAAAAAGTAAAAGTAAAGGACCCCTGACAGTTAAGTGCCGATCAGAAGGTCGGTGGTTCAAATCCCCACGACGGGATGAGCTGCCGTTGCTCGGACCCTTCTTTGTAGCTCATTACAGTGGTACCTCAGGTTACATACGCTTCAGGTTACATACGCTTCAGGTTACAGACTCCGCTAACCCGCTAGTCCTCTGGAAGTTATCACCAGGCTATTATTAGTAAGGATATCCGCAAGGATGACATCTTTCAATGCAATTCCAGTGGATGAAATAGTAAAATCTCCAAAGCTTTTTTTTTTTAAAAAAAAACACACACAAGTTAATGAACACATTATTATTTGTAAGGCATGCCTGTAATACCAGGTTTCTTGAGGTTATATATTTTTGTCTTAATAAAAACTTTGCTGGCACCAAGTACTTTGCCCATACAGTATCATTTTCCCGATACGTTCAGGCTGTAATCCTGGACAGAGTTTTGTGTACCAAGAACCCATAAATTTTATGGAACTAGCATCTGTCTCTATTAAGCACATAAGAGTGGTGTGTAATAGTCTTGTTTTAGAGCCATCATCTTTAAATGACTTTTACTACTATCAAGACATTTGGACATTTTTGCTACTATCAAAAAACAGTTGGACGCTTTGGATGAAAGATCTTGGTCGCGTTCGGTGTGATGAGATGATACCGGTTAAAAGGGGCAGCAGTGTTATGGGGATCCTGGCATCTATAGTCCTCATGGACAGCAGCTGAAAATCTATACGGGTGTACTTAACAATCCTAAACACTTTTCAATTCAGACAAGATCCCCGTTTACCTTTTTGGAAAGTTTTCAAGGGAAAGCGGAAACAGAAAACGCCTTTAGAAAACGCAGTACACGTCTCGGCTCCCTAGGTGGCGCTGAGAAGCCTCTCCTCTTTGTTCCGTGAGGGGCCATTCCCTCCCCCGGCAGCTAAAATGGCAGAACCGGGGCATGCGCAGGAGGGCACGTCGCCCTTCCTCCATTCGCCAGGCCGTGGTGGCGCTGCCGCCATGGTGCCCGGATGGATCAGCTGAAGCGCCGGGTTCGCCCCTGCATTTGGAACCTGTAGGGAGCGGCGCGAGCGCCTTCCGCGAGGGGAGAGACCATCGCGAGGAGGAAAAGGGGGGTGCCAGCCTGCCAGTAAAGCTGCAGGCGTCGCGCTCCGCTGGCGGAGGCCGCGTCCGACCCCACCCCTTTCCAGTGAGAGAGACCGGCCGGCCCGGCTCTGGCTCTGGCTCGCCGCCTTTGTTGCCCCCCGGCGTCGAAGTGGACGCCGCCTTCGGGCCCTCCTCCCACGTCCCTGTTTTCCGTTACTGGCCTCAACGGCCCGTGAGGCCGCGGTCGGGGGAAAGCGCTGAGGCAGGATGAGCAACTCGAGGAATAACCGCGTGATGGTGGAGGGCGTCGGGGCCCGGGTCGTGAGGGGGCCTGACTGGAAGTGGGGGAAGCAGGACGGCGGCGAGGGCCACGTGGGCACCGTGCGCAGCTTCGAGAGCCCCGAGGAGGTGGTCGTGGTGTGGGACAACGGCACGGCCGCCAACTACCGCTGCTCGGGAGCCTACGACCTGCGCATCCTCGACAGCGCGCCCACCGGTGAGGGGGAGGCAGGGGCCGAGCGGGGAGTGTGGGGCGGGGGTCGCTTCCCAGCGAGGCTCGAAGGAGAGAGAGAGGGGGCTTATTGTTCTTTGTGGAGGAATGTCGCTTCGCCCTGCCCGTGGCTGGCGTCGCGTCGTCGGGGCGCCGGCTTGGATAGTCGGTAGACATCCAGGCGGCCCTCTGGTGCCTGCGATGGGCTTGTCCGCCCTCGGGCTCCTCACTGTGATGGAAACTCTGTTTCCTACAACACCCCCCCCCAAAAAAGCTGTGACTCGGGGGAAAACGGACGGGTGGGGATGCCACGCAGCGCAGAAGGGGCGACAAGCGCGACCCTGGGCTCGTTCTGCTAGGAAGTCAGCTTCATTGACTGCAGGTGGGCTTGCTCACAGACCAGAATGCGTAGAACTATTGCTTCTGTTGAGCATAGGCCCTTGGTATAAGTTTTTATTTATTGAATGCACAAAAAAAAATTATATTTATAAAACTGCAATAAGCACAGTGGGGACGACTGTCTTCTTGAAAATGGGGACCTACAAATCTAACCTTGTCGTTCGTTGTTGAAAGGAAGTCATCATTTCCTTGCAACTTTTTCCCAGTTGGTGGTGTTAGGTCTGGGATTTTATAGGGCGATCCTTGGCTGCTTTCATCAAAAGAGCCACCCCTGGGTCTTTAGGGGTGCTTACTTCTTCTAAGTAAGCGTGCGCTGGATTGTAGCCTTTGACTGTGATAACTTTGAAAGGAGTTCTTTGAAAGTGAATGCAGCTGTGTTGAGCATCTTCCTTCTAGCAGTAAACTTGCAAATGAATGTTAATGGCAGATGTCCCTATTTTGACAGATACAAATTGGTTTTTAGTGCCTGTGGTATAATCGACATTTCAAAAATGCTAACAAACTACATTCCTCTCAGTAAATAGTAACATGCAAAACCAGGTGGTTTGTACATTTTCCTGCTCAATTTTTTTATTAAAATACTCTTAGCCTTTTTTCTCAGATTATGCATATTAACTAATAATGGAGCCCAATTCTATGTATATTTACTCTGAAGCCCCTATTGAACATAATGTGACTCCCAAGTAAATGTGCATAAGAGTGTAGTCTTTGTTATAGGGCATTCTACACTTGATGCATAACATGCAAAGTGTAAAGGGCATGCATATGTGTATATTCATATTGCTTTGGGGGATTTTCAGTGCTGATTACAAACATCACCTAACATTTTATCAGTACTGTCACACTTGCCCATTAGGCAAGAAGTTGGGCAGAAAATAAAGTTTGTGCCTTGTGAGGGACAGATACTTTTCCATTGCTATATTTTTCTGTGAAAAGGTTAGCTAAAAGTTTTTTAAATTAATTTAATTGGTAGTGTAATAAATGGATACTAAAATGGTATCAGACAAACTGGGCAGTTTCAGAATTGTAAATATACATGACAGTTGCTTTTTGGACATGCTAAAATGAGTATGTTTAGCATCCTTAGTAGTTTCATAAGTTTTTCTTAACACTTAAAGCAGTCCAAGGGAAGTCATTGCTGTTGAATTATATCTTTAAAATATGTGCAAGTATTTTAATAGAGTTTTGAATAGTTTGAAAATTACATTTACAGTGGAATGTATACTTAGAAGTAAGCTTGCTAAGTTTGGTGGGACTTACTCTTGGATACGTTTTGGGATTGCAGCTGAGGCCCAGGGATCCAAGATGGCCCCTGTATCTGACCAACACTCCCACACCTGTTGTCAGCCTTGATCTGCAACCTCCCTGGATGTTTTTGCCTGGCTGGAATGTACCTTTGGCCTGTGATAAATGTTTGGGGCTGCGATGTGTTCGGGGTATATAGAGAGAACTGATTTTTGTGTGGCTGGAATGTAACTTCTTGTACAAATGTAAGACATCAGTTGCTTTTGTCCACCTTTGTTTCTGGTCCTGCCCATCACAGGTGCATGTCCCCTAGAAGGTTTGCTATGAGGTAATATGATCCTTGAGCTGAAGACATTTTCCCACCCTTGCTATACATACTTATCTGAGAGTACTTAATGCAGGCTTCCTTAGACTCGGCCCTCCAGATGTTTTGAGACTACAGGTCCCATCATCCCTGACCACTGGTCCTGCTAGCTAGGGATCATGGGAGTTGTAGGCCAAAAACATCAGGAGGGCCGAGTTTGAGGAAGCCTGACTTAATGCATACTTACCTGATCTCAGTGAGGTTTACTTCTGAGTAGACATGCTTGGGACTGCATTGTTAAAATGCTTTGTCCCTTTCCTTTCAAATAAGTTCATTTCTAGTGATTAAAAACTTTCTGATATATTGAGATACCACATTTAGATAATATATTACTGTCTCCATTGTATTGTAGAGTAGCTAACGTGGTGAGTGGTTTAATGCTATCTACATCTGAGAACATCTGAGTATTGGAGCCTTCAGTGATCAGCTGTGATGCTTTTTCAGCGTTCTCAGTTACATGGAGCAGTGGTGGGGAAACCTTGGCTGTTTAGCAAGCTGTTTTGTGTATGCATATGCTGTTGATGCATGTGCTCTTGTATATTGCATATGCTTGCATGTATGCATTTCAAAATACTGTTCTAACTCTATTCCTTTCCACAGGAATTAAACATGATGGAACAATGTGTGATACGTGTCGCCAACAACCAATAATTGGTATTCGATGGAAATGTGCAGAATGCACCAATTATGACTTATGCACTGTGTGTTATCATGGGGATAAACATCACCTTAGACATCGCTTTTACAGAATAACCACACCAGGAAGTGAAAGGTATGTTTTAAATGCTCATTTTCATTAAAATGCCTAATTATGAGACTGTGTTGGATATAGAAGGGTCTTGTCACCACCTCAGATAATGAGATGTCCAATGTATTGAAATTTAAGACATGTTAAAATTTATTTTTATTTAATTTCTATCCCATACATTCTTGCAAAGGAGCTCCTGGTTTTAATCAAAACAGTTCCTTTTGATTCTTGAAAATTAAAGATTTGCTATTGAACAACTAGTTTTTAATCTGATATTTCTTGTAACTTACCATTTGATATTAAATTTTAGGGTGTTGCTGGAGTCTCGCCGTAAATCAAAGAAAATCACTGCAAGAGGAATCTTCACAGGTGCCAGGGTGGTACGAGGAGTTGATTGGCAATGGGAAGATCAGGATGGCGGCAATGGACGTCGAGGCAAAGTAAGAGTTCAGAATATGACAACTCCCTTGTCGTGCATAGTTCAATATCTGGTTAGGTTTTTAATACAGGCCACAAAATGATTCTTCAGAATTGGTGGACCTGTTGCATTGATGCACCTGTGGGCATTTACAGATTCAAATGTATTCTTGGTGTCTGGGGGATTTTTCTGCTGAGGTATTTGACAATCTTGCTGAGGCCCTCATCCCCCTCTGGAAGAGGGGCTGTCAATACATTTTACAGGTCAAGATGCTAGTATCTGTACCAACTTGGATCTCATCATAGTAGCAGAGCCAAATATGGATATAGTGAGTGTACCATCTAGTCATGTTATAGTGATTACTTTTCTACTGTTACATGTCTAGATGATACACTAGGTGCACTGAGGACA
The DNA here is from genome assembly GCF_964252035.2 of Podarcis erhardii. Taxonomy (NCBI): domain Eukaryota; kingdom Metazoa; phylum Chordata; class Lepidosauria; order Squamata; family Lacertidae; genus Podarcis; species Podarcis erhardii. The sequence goes on along the minus strand of NC_138499.1, from coordinate 46,971,456 downwards.
TGGACAGTCTACGTATGTATTCTTGTATTCTTGATCCCGGTCCCTCATAGTTAAGTAGAGCCTGCCCATGGACTACCTGTACCACAGAAGTGACTTATGCTTCTCTAAGAGAAATGTGGTAAATGAAGACCTATTGAGACCCTTTGTGGGGGGGGAGGGAGGGAGGGACTGACTGACCCTTAACTACCATCCAGTTTCTAACTTGCCTTTAAACTTGCTATTGAAATGTTTGGTGGTTTCTCCAATTAGTACTGAATAATGCCAATTGCTTGAATCCATTGTAATATGTTTTTTGGCCTGGTGCCAAGAAAATATCTTTATTGTCCTTTGAGGGATAGATTTGGGTGTCTGGTATGTGTGTACCTACTGATTCTCCTGGATCAGCCTTGGTATTGTGTCTGGTTTGGCTTGCTGATTTGGAGCTGAGGACACTTGTGTTGCAGCCACTCCAGTCCTTTCTGGAAGGTTGATGCCAGAAGGCAGTGCTGGGGGAAGGCTGCTCTGCCCCATGGTTTTGGTGAGTAGAGTACTACAGGGTTCCTTTTTGTCCCTCAAGCTTTTTAACATCTCTAGGAAGCCATTGGGTAAGATCATCCAGAGGTTTGACCTGAAGTGCTGCTAATGCCAGTAGCAGCTCTGCTTATACATTTCTACCAGATAATTCCAGGGAGGTGGTAGACACCCCAAGCCATTGTTAGGCAATACTGGAATAGATGGGGGCAAACAAATGGAAGCATAATCAAGACAAGGTAGAGGTACTGTTAGTGGGGAATTCTATTGAACAGGATAGAATTATGCTCCCTCTGACAGACCCAAGTTTTCAGCTTTTGGATTCTGGATCTGATGCTAACCCTAGATGCTCAGGTCATGTTAGTAGTCAGGAGTGTCTGCTAGTGGTTTTGGATGACTCTCCAGTTGCAACCTTAAATGGAAAAACCAGCCTACATCAGCAGCGGTAACACTCAGATTGGATTAATGCAATATCCTTTAAATCAGGTTGCCATTAACGACAACCAGAAGCTTTATTTGGTTCAACATGTCGCTGCTAAGATGATGATAGGAGCAAGACCATTTAACACTATCTTACGCCAGTTACACTGGTTACCATTTTGTTTCAAGGTTCAATTTAAGGTGCTGGCTTTTACTTTTTTCCTAACTGTGAAATGGTCTGGGACCTAGTTATTTAAGGCCCATTTATGCTCATATGTACGGGACGTGGGTAGTGCTGTGGTCTAAACCACAGAGCCTGGGGCTTGCCAATCAGAAGGTCGGCAGTTCGAATCCCCGCAACGGGGTGAGCTCCCGTTGCTCGGTCCCTGCTCCTGCCAACCTAGCAGTTCGAAAGCACGTCAAAGTGCAAGTAGATAAATTGGTACTGCTCTGGCGGGAAGGTAAATGGCATTTCTGTGCACTGCTCTGGTTCGCCAGTAGCGGCTTAGTCATGCTGGCCACATAACCCGGAAGCTGTACGCCGGCCCCCTCGGCCAATAAAGTGAGATGAGCGCCGCAACCCCATAGTTGTCTGCGACTGGACCTAACGGTCAGGGGCCCCTTTACCTTTTATGCTTATATGAACCTCTCCAACTGGATTTGGGATCTTCATTCTAGACTCTGACCTTTCACTAAATCAGACCTATTTGAGTACAGAAACTGCCTTTTTTGTAGTGGCACCCAGATACATAATTTAGAACTGTACACTGGCTCACGCTGAATCCCAGACCAATTTGGATTGACCTGGCATTTAGCTAGAGTAGGTTGAAGCAGTCCCATGTTTGATTGTGCTTGCCCAGAGCATCCAGGGCCCATCCAAAGGGGGTGGGGGAGTCAAGGGGTTGAAGGAGATGCATACATCACCTACTCCCCATGATTGCATGTTTAATTAGTGTTTTAAACCCTGATTAAAGTCAGCAAGTCTCTTGATTTAGCTCTGGTCTAGATGTGTGCTGGATTGAGGCTGCTTTGAAGTGCCAGATTGGGCCCTGAATGGGATCCGGGTATGTGTGCATGGGGTGTACACATTCTTAATGAAATTCTCTTTGTGTTAAAGCCTTTCCTAAATAAAATCATGCTTATCTTGATATGCTAGGTTTTTAAGACAAATTAAGCTGTTTTATGTTTTGCTATGTTGTGAATTTATTGGTTGTCCAGTGTTTTTATATTTTGTGTAAACTTACTTCACTAATGTTTAAATTGAAGGAAAGCTCCACTTTTGTTACTTGGTTAAAAACATAAAATGGAGGTTTGTCTGTTTTCTTGTGTCTAAGGAAAGACATGGTACTTATAGCTGATTTTAGTTTGAAAATTAAGACTCTTCCTCTAAATGTGTGTAAATATTGAGGCATAACTTGGCTTGCTGCTTTGCTGATATGCAAGCATTCAGTCACCAACAGAGACCCTCCTGTGTGTTCCAAAATTTTCTAAGAGCAGAGAAGAGGGCTTTGGGGGGTCAGTGCCCAGGCTTTGGAACTCCTTTCCCAGAGAGAGAGCCGCCTTGGCCATTCCCTGATGCCGTGTGAAGAGCTTCCTTTTTGAAAACCTTTGGCTGTTAAGGGGTTTATCTTTCCATTTTTTGGTGCTGCCTTAATGTATTTTTAAATAATGATGTTGTAGTTTTTTTGGGGTTTTCATATTTTTATTTATATATTATAACTTTGTTTCTTGGCTGTCTTGAACTTTTTCAACAGGTAGCACATAAATGTCTTAAATTAGGACGCGGTAACCTTTGGCCTTCCATTCCTATCAGCCCTAGCAAGCACATCCTATGGTCAGAGATGGTGGGAGTTGTTGTTCAGCAACATCTGGGAAGTCAAACGTGCTGCACAACTGTTTTAAGCAAATGATTAATAAATGGAAGCATTCTTATCTATATGTTGTGGATAAAGATTATTTACTTTTTTGGCAACATACTCCCATTCCTCTTCTTTACTTTGCTAGGTCACTGAAATCCAAGACTGGAGTGCATCAAGTCCACACAGTGCAGCATATGTTTTATGGGACAATGGCGCTAAAAACCTTTACAGAGTTGGCTTTGAGGGCATGGTAAGGAGTAAAGCAATACAAAGAGTAAAATTGCTTCATGGGGGAACAGTAAAAATGCCTTGCACTGTGCTATTATCTTCTTTTGTTATATCCTTCTGTCAGTTTGCATGCTATTAGCCACTTCATTGTTCCTACAGCTGTAGGGACAACTCATGCATATGCATAAGTCTGGTCTCAGTTCATTAAACATGCAAACTACTTACAACTTATGAGCTAGCTTCTATTCCAATCAGAGGCATTTAGTTTTGTAAATAAGATACTTATTTACAACAAAATAAATGAGAAAATTGCTAAAAAGAGTTTAGTTCCCTAATATAATGTTAATTTATTTACATCCTAGGCTGTAGTAAACATTTGGATAGTTTCATAGTATTTTAGTGCTCTTTGAAGTTTGACTAATTTCAAGTTTTAGAAGTGAACTTCCCATGTGATTCCAATAATACTACAGAATCTTTGGCAAAACTGGGACAGTTTTTACTTTTCTCCAGTTTGACACAATGCTATGTAGCAAACTGAGAAATACTATGTTTCAGCAGAATAAAGTAATGTGTTAAATGGGACTCATTAAACATGACCATACCTGCTATAATAGTATTTCAAATGTATTTCTTCACATTAGTGAAGTCATTATTCCCTTTTTTAAAATCTCAGTTTACTGTTACTGCGCTTAGTAGTCTTAGTACTTTACACAAATATTGTCTAATCAAACTTCACCCCTCCTTTTCTATTTGGAAACAGTGATTTACTAATTTTCAGTTGTCCCTTACTTGCGATTTATTTTGTATGCAGGAAAAGTTTCCTTTATGCCAGTGCCAAAATTTTGTAACTAATGTGTAACTATGATTATACTTTTATTCCTTATGTGTTGGCTGTTGTATTTAAATTCACCTTTCTCCTAAATTCTGAAGGAAATAGTTTTATTTTGAAACAATTGTTTCTGAATAGAAAGTATCATTTGAGTCTAGAATCCTCTTTTGGAAGGTTTTTTTTTTTGCTTCCTTCCTATTTAAGCAAAGACATGTCTAGCTATTGGAAGCAGCTCAGTCATTTGTTTTTCATGTACATGCTTTGATTCTTTCTGATCACACTGAATTGGTGAGAGGAGTGAAAAAAAGAGCAGTGCATTTCAATGAATCCTTAGAAATATAGGGTCAGATTATAGCAAGCATATTTGTAACATCGCAGCGTGCTGTGAATAAATGCATATGTGTTTTGCCTTGCACTTGAGGTATTTTTTAAATAAATGTTCTGGTTCTGAGGTAATCTGTTAGCAGCCTTTCATTTTTTAGGATCATTCTGGTGTGCGTTCATATAACTTGGTGGATGACATATTCTTTTCATCATGCAATCTGCCAGTACCTCAAGTTTAGTACTTGGGACCTTTTTTTCTCAAGTAAGAAAGAGAAAGATTTTTGAACAGCACATGGCTGGCCTATACACCACCTGTTCCTTTGTTTACTCCTCTAGTTCCAGATGATACAGATTAGAAGACTCTTCCTGTTCGCTTCACACTTTAGTGTACATGTGTTGAATGACCTTTACCCAATGGGAATTGCTTCAGAGATAGCACCAGATGGCTGCTATTTGGATTAGGAATAGTGAAAGCAAGAGTTAGGGAAGAAGAAACATACTAGAATTTGCTGCTATCTATGGTATATTCAGTAGTGATTACTTTTTAAAATAAGTTGCTTATGTATCCTGTAAAGGATAAAATAGCACCCAGAATACTTCAGTGTGCTTGTTCAAAATTCTAGAAACCATAAATTTTGGTAAAACTATTTAACTACTGTGCATAGAGAGTTTATTTTCACTTTTAAAAATACAAGTTAAGCTTTTGCAGACTATTTTGGGAAACTTTAATACAACATGGTACTATTAGACTGGTGAAACAAAGGATGATAGTGTTGGACAAAGCCTTCTGTGAGTTGACTCTGATTGAGAGGGTGCATGACATGAACAGGATTATTGATGAAAGCATTAATTTATTTTCATATATTTTATTCATAAAATATATCAGTGGTTTACAACAATACTACATAAAACCAAACAAAAATGCCATATAAAATTTAAAATTACATCCAAATCAACAGGACTAGCATTTCCCTTTATAGTGCTCTTGAATTAGCACTTGAAACAGTATCTGTCACAAAGCACAGTCATCTATTTTTCAAATTTCCATAGGCCACAGAAGGAAGGATATAACGTAAGGAACATTAGGGGGAAGCATGTTGCAAAAATGGTCTAGATACTCTATTACTACTGTGATACAAATTCTGGCTCAGTATTTAAGTATTCAGATACTTAAAGCTAAAGATCTGTGTCTCTGTCTCTGCATTTGTTTTATTTTAGTCAGACCTTAAATGTGTTCAGGATGCGAAAGGAGGGTCCTTCTACAGAGACCACTGCCCTGTGCTTGGTGAGTTAAATGTAACATAATTTGAATTTTGCTCTGTGATTATTTTGACCTAAGTCTTTGTGTTGTATCCAATACTGGAGCTCCAGTGATGCAGTGGAATTCTGTGCGTGCAATGGAATGTCTCCTCTAGCTTCCCACAAATCATCAGAAACAGTTATAAAGGGTTGAGTGGACCCCCTTCCACAGATTTAGAGTTGGGATTGGGGTGAGGAGGAGAAACAGAAATCCCATTGTACCAGTGGAACCCTGCTGGTGCAGCATTCGATACAACCCTGTGTGTGTGCATAACCTAGTAGGGAATTGACTCAAGGTAAAAATACTTTTTTGTCTAGTATTTATCATAGTTAACAATTCCTAGCTGTATGCTACTTCTGTTAGCTGTACAGTGGTGCCTCGCAAGACGAAAATAATTCGTTCCGCGAGTCGCTTCGTCTTGCGATTTTTTCGTCTTGCGGAGCGCGGATTCCCCGGGTATTAACAGTTTTACGAAAAAGAAAGCAAACTTGCAAGACGTTTTCGTCTTGCGAAGCAAGCCCATAGGGAAATTCGTCTTGCGAAGCACCTCGAAAAACGGAAAACCCTTTTGTCTAGTGAGTTTTTTGTCTTGTGAGGCATATGTCTTGCAGGACACCACTGTAATGGTGATACTATTATCTATATTGCTTAGTGAGTTGATTTCTACATACATTTCACCGCTTGCTGGTTACACTACCTCTTCTCCTTGCCCTGCTCCTTCCCAAATCTCCTCTGCAGGGTTGTGAGGAAGCTCCCAGATTTACTGGGTGCACAAGAAAGAGAAGGGGAGGAAATTCTGCTCTGCCAAGGTTAAATCATTGCACTACCAGAATGAGAGCTTTAGCACTGCAACGGATCCAGTTGGTAGTTTTGTTATTTGTGAGAGTGAATGAGGATTCCTAAACATTACCTTGTCTTTTTAAAATTCTAACTTTAGGTGAACAAAACGGTAACCGAAATCCTGGTGGACTGCAGATCGGTGATCTAGTAAACATTGATCTGGACTTGGAGATTGTTCAGTCTTTACAGCATGGCCACGGAGGATGGACTGATGGAATGTTTGAAACTTTAACTACTACTGGCACAGTTTGTGGCATAGATGAAGATCATGACATTGTTGTTCAGTATCCAAGTGGCAATAGGTACATTCTGCCTTTATTTCTTGTCTGGGATACTTAATGGGAGTCAGCCTTGGGAGTCAGTTATCAAATTGAATTAGCATGTGGGGCCAGTAATTTATTACAGAAATGTGACTACATTAATCCTTTTCATTTTACTTTAAACATTTGAGGGATACTCTTAAACTACTAGATACAACCATGGAGACATATTGGATTCTTGCAAAATCAACCAGTTGTAGACTGGCAGATGTGGGTTAAGATTGGTTAGTAATGTAGCTATACAGTTAATATAAACACTAAACACTTCATCATAATGTTTCATGGCCATTGATACTTTTCAGGTGGACTTTTAACCCTGCTGTTCTCACCAAAGCCAACGTTGTCCGAAGTGGAGATGCTGCTCAAGGTGCTGAAGGCGGTACCTCACAATTTCAAGTGGGTGATCTTGTCCAAGTTTGTTATGACCTAGAAAGAATTAAGCTGCTTCAAAGAGGACATGGCGAATGGGCTGAAGCAATGCTTCCTGTAAGTTTAAGCTAAGTTTGGTTTCTTCTAAATGAGGAACTGTTCAATGCTGAAGGGAAACCTTTCATTTTTGTGCTAATAGTATGGTGCAAAAACCCTTATACATTCTTGCTGTGGCAGTTGGGCAGAAATCTGTGCACCAGTACAGATGTTGGCTCATGTATACAATTGGCTGGTGTCAATTGTGCCATTGTATTAGTGTCAGGATGCTGGTGTCCACTCATGTCTTGTGGTGCTGGTATGGGAATTCCTAGTATAATGCTATAATTCTGTCTCTTAATGCTTGGAAATAGAAGAATTTGATAGTGAAATGTTAGTTTTGATACCTCATTAAATCAACATGTGAAGAAGACGTGTCATTTCCCTCTTTCTGGACAATTGTTCTAGTTGTTCTTTTACAACCACAGCTTATCCCAGAACATAATTAATTTCTGTTAACAACACCTTCAATGAGATTTTACGGATATTTGTGATACCCTTTGAAATAAAAGTGTGGCAGGTCTTTTTCCTATGGAAATTGAGACCACCATCCCCATATAATTAGCCCAGTGGAAGGAGAATACAGTATGTGTCTTTTGCTGGATGTATTTTCAAGCTATTTACTTACATTTGCCATTGTGATGCCAGTAAGGGACAAGTTGGTGGAAAAGCATGTCCTTTTTTTAGAGGAGCACTGACAGTTGTCATTCTCATTCTCTGGCCTCTCCCCATTTATCAAGTTTATGCTAAGGATTAGATAACTATACAATGCTGTAACAATTGATTTTCTTAGAAATTATTAATTTTCTGGCTCTAAGGTATTTGAAACAAAAAATTCCAACAGTAGGCGCTTGAATAGCTATAATGGTCTGGAAGATGTAGGACTACATAAGTAACACCTGGAATTATTGGAAAATAACATGTCTTTCTGAACAACTTCATAACAGAAATTAACTAGATTTTAATTTAATGATTATTCTGCACATTTCTAGCTTTCATCTTTGCCTATTGTTACGATTCAAGCAATAGTGGTGCCTTTTCCCACATGGTACTATCAAAGTTTTGGACTATAACTCCCATCAGCCGCAAACAGCATGGCCAGTAGTCAGGGATGATGGGAATTGTAGGGGGGGGGTTGTTTTTGTTTTAAAAACTCAGTTTCAATTAATTTCATGAGTCTACTACCCTAAGTTAGTCATGTTCATTAATTTCAGTGCATCTACTCTGAGTTGGGCTTGCATTAGATACAACTCATAGTCCAAACCTTCTGGAAGACAGTAGACTGGGGGAGGCTAGGGTATATTCAGCTTGATTGAAAATATAGTGTGGGATGTGACAATCTGTACTTACAAAGCTGTAACATAATAAATGTGTTTGACTGTCTTGTCTTCAATGTAGACTTTAGGTAAAGTTGGAAGGGTCCAGCAGATCTATTCAGATAGTGACTTAAAAGTAGAGGTTTGTGGAACTTCTTGGACATACAATCCAGCTGCTGTGTCAAAGGTAGCATCAGCAGGCTCCGCTATAAGCAATGCATCTGGGGGTAAGTTAGAAAGTTAGTGTCTACCCGATGTGAAATTATGAAAGGTGTGTTATCTAAGAGAAAAATATTTAGTGAAAGTACTACATTAACTTTCAGGGAAATAAAATTTTCTTAATGTAAAACAGTATTCTGTTTCCAGAGGAGAGTGGAAGGATAATTGGGTGCTTTTACTTTATACATGAATTGATTTTAGAAGATACTTTTGTTGTATGGTGTTCTAAATTGCTTCAGAAGAATAAAAAAGCAGGTTGTGGATATAAATAACATGCCTCCTTAGAAAAAGCCCTATTGAAGTCAGTGGGGTTTACTTCCAGGTAATCATTTGTAGGACTGCAACCTTACTAGGTCAGATGCACCTAAAATGTTCCATCAGTAGTAAGCACTAGACAGTCCACAAGATGGTGCAAGAAAGCTTGTAGGCAGTTTCAGTGGAAGTAGTTCCTTGCATGTTCTCAGTCAGGCTAATTGAAGGCCAATAAACTGAAATTTAATCTTGGTAAGACAAATTCTGTGGGTGAACCACTGGCAGCTCAGACAAGTCAGGTGCCATTTCATGTCTCAGCTGCGCTCAGCTATACACCTATTTCTAAACTCTCACAGTCTGCTCAACTTTAGGTTCCTTTAGAACCTTCCTTTTCTTTTCTTTGGGGAGTAGAAGTGAATGCTGTCCATAGAAAAGAATAGAGAAATCCATAATTTTAGAGTTAAGTGGGAGGAAACATACTGTGCTGCTGTCCAGCCACACCTAAAGGTAGGAGCCAAAGACAGAATTCTCTGCCTTTGCCATTCATTCTGAACACTCAATGAAATGAGTGTTTTCTTATCTCTATTTCCTCAACATTCTGTAAGTCATGGAATTTCACAGGGCTATATGTGTTTTTAAATGTACAGTCCTATAGTTCTGTATGCCATATGAATACCCTCAATATATAGAAGTGCTGCTGTATTGTTTGCTGGCCATGTTTTACTTCCAAATGGATAGGCACTTGACCCACCCATGTTCACTACTAGAGGGAATGATTCTTAATATTTAAGTTATGTAGTGGTGGATCTGTTTTTGCCGCTATTTTTTCTGGAGCAATTTGCAACATTTTAAGTAGATAATTTGTTTGGTTTACGTGTTTTTGAGTTATAAATACACAGAAGCTCATTCAAGTGCAACACAACATTCAGATATTGTGATTTGTATTAAAATAAATTGTTACAATATTCACAGAGCGCTTGTCCCAGTTATTGAAGAAACTGTTTGAAACTCAAGAGTCTGGGGATCTTAATGAAGAGCTGGTTAAAGCAGCTGCTAATGGAGATGTAGCCAAAGTGGAAGATTTGCTTAAGAGACCAGATGTGGATGTGAGTACTTTTATGTTTTAACTGTTAATGCAAAAAGATACTTCCAATTCCTTTCTAGGTTTTTCTTTTTTAAATGGCACTTCTCAATGGTCAGAACAAAGATAGGCCTTTCTTTCATGATCTTTGCAGCTAGAGCTATAATGGCATTGAGTGAAAGGAAGAAGTTTAATTGTACAGTGCTTAAAAGGGAAAATCAGTCCAACTCTGGTGTTCTTCAGCTTGTTGCTTTCATTAGTTACCTGTACACTGTATTGTTGTCAAAAGCTTTTTTATATTGTTTCAACTCACCCAGAAGAGGAAGTTTTATCCTGAAATATTTGTTATAATTATCCCTTCAAGTAGCTAGGATTTGGGTGGAATGCCCTGGTTCATCCAAGAGAAGAAATAGGGAATTATGACATGTAGCCTTCACCTGATTGTATTGCTTTGGATTTCCCTGTATCTTGGGATCTACAGATACACATTTAAAATGTCTTGAAAAAGTAGTTGTATTGGTACTGTTTTAATAGATAATAATTTGTCAGAATTTGATTCGAGCTAGCCAAATGACTTTAAGGATGATCATTGACACCCAATTCCATAATCCTTTGGAATTTTTAAAATTTTAATTTAAATCTTAAATTCTTTAGTAGATTTAAAGGTCTTTATAGTGCATTACTTTAGCTAAGCTGGTAAGTGAAAGAGATACTGGAATTTGAAGAGACAATTCATCAAATGACAGGTATTAAAATGTGTTCAATACATTTTTTGTAAAGTATGCTAGATTATTTACCTGTCATTCAATATTGAATTTGTTCTCTAGATAGTTTGGTGCAGTTCTTGAGCATATGTACATATAATAAATGTATGCTGTATTTGTAAGCTGCCTTGACTTGATTTGTCATGTATTTCCAGGTGAATGGGCAGTGTGCAGGACACACAGCTATGCAAGCTGCTAGTCAGAATGGGCATGTTGATATTTTGAAATTGCTTCTGAAGCAGAATGTGGATGTAGAAGCTGAGGTATTTAAATCTTTAATTTGTCAACTAAATGCTACTAATAGAAGTCACTTAGTGTTACATAATGATTTTAAACTTTCAGATCAGTCATTTATAAATGTTTCTGGCTAAGGAATATTTTTACTTTTTATGACTCCTTCTTTTATTGCAATCTGTTTAATTTGATTGTTTCCAGTCTTTTTAAGCAAAAACACCATAGCCTTGAGGCATCTTAAAAGACTAACAGACATATTAATTAAACTTTTGTGGACTACTATCCACTTCATCTGATGTATTCAGTATTATCCTGAGTTGCAGGTATGTACATATATGTCTGTACCTTGAGGAGAGGATTGTAAACAGTGAGGTCAGAAGGAAATGAAATGCAGAAAAATACAAATTGTGATAATTACATAGTTTAACAGTGGCCATTCAAGAGATGAGACGTCCATATTGTGATAGGGACTGCACTTTCAAGTGAAGAGGCACGAAACCTGTGTTCTGCAGCTTGTGCTGCCCTACTAAACCATAGAATTCTGCCCTAGTCTTTGCATTGTAGCTTCACTAGACTATTACATGGAATAGTTGTACATTTTAACAGCAAAATAAGTGGTGTGATGCATAAGTAGTGCAATTTGTGTTGTTTACATCTTGCCAAAATGTCACATGGACTGTACTTTATACAGTATTCTCATTTATTCTTTCTCTAACTGTTAGGATAATTGTGATGTTTTATGACATTGCAGCATTTTCCTTTGTGGCTATTTATTTATTTAATGAAATATTTATAAACCTCTCTTTCAAAAGAAATATATAGGCAGCATACAACCTGTACAATATAATAAAAACAGTAAAGGTATCCATAAAATATAAATAAAACATCAGTAGATATTGGTTGGTTCAATAACGAAATTCCTGTTGTGAAGACCTGTATAAGACAGTTTTGCTATTGGTATAGAAAGTGCTTAATCATGAGCCAGAGTTATTGTCCAGTGCAAGAGTAATATGACTAATTCCACTGAATGTTGATCATTTAGGACAAAGATGGAGACAGGGCTGTTCACCATGCAGCTTTTGGTGATGAAGGAGCTGTAATAGAAGTTTTGCACAGAGGCAGTGCAGATCTCAATGCTCGCAATAAACGTAGACAGACACCACTTCATATTGCTGTTAATAAAGGTCATCTCCAAGTAGTAAAGACATTACTGGATTTTGGTTGCCACCCCAGCCTCCAGGTAATTTAAGCTCCTGTTTATTATTTGTTTGATACAATAAAATGTAAAAAAATGTGGGGTTTTTGAATGTACACAAGTAACATTAAAGTTATAAAATGGGATCTGCCTCTAAATTTCCATATAATTGTTAGATTTGAGCAGTTTTTCTTACTGTATACATTGATATGTATATGGAAATACATGCAATTATGACCTTAAACATGCATTATAACATTGATCTATGCAATCATAACCTTGATTTGTTGCCATTATTTCTTGGATTTGACTTGAACATGTTACTATCAGTTCAGTTGTTGATCTTCTGTGGTGTTTAATAGTTTAGATCATAGACAGACAACTTTTGTAATCTCGGGGATCTTCTGCTATTGATTGAAACAGTATGTCTCAGATTTTCAATGAAGTTGGTTTCATCTGACAGTAAGGGCTTCATCGTTAATAGAGTGCATGTATGTTCAGGGATAGCATGGTGTGTTGATGTATTACATTGCAAGATGTTATCTAGAGATCTGGAGTGCAATTATATCGGTATACTGATGGCACCCAATGCTCTCCCATCGGATGTCAGGAAGGCAGTAGAAACTCTTAGTCAATGTTGAGAGGCTGTAATGAACTGGATGAGGGTGAACAAGCTGATCTGGAAATGTGTGTTCAACCTCTTCTGGATGGGATAATGTATCACCTTATCAGGTTTACAGTCTGGGGACACTTCCATTCACAGCTGTGCTCCTGCAGGCCAGTTTATGGCTGTAGTGAAGCATGCTTTGGTATATGCTTTGATTATGTCGACATTGGACTATTTCAACACACTATACAAGAAGTGTCCTTTAAATAGTGTGTGGAAACTACACTTAGTATTTACAGATACTACAGATACAATTTCCAAACAAATGACAAAATAACTATTGGAATTCCTCAAACATAGATGGAAATGTATTAGACATTTTCATCATACCTGGTGTTCTCTGAATATATGGTTGGTCTCTACTTACATTTTTTATGTACAGTGCAACCTTGGTTCTTGAACTGCTAGTTGACAAACAAATTGGCTCCCAAACACTGCAAACCTGGAAGTAAGTGCTCTGGTTTGCAAACGTTTTTCAGAAGCCAAATGTCTGACGTAGCTTCCACTTGAGTGGAGCCAATCAAAAGCCACGCCTTGGTTTTCGAATGGTTTCAAGAGTCGAATGGGCTCCTGGGACAGATTAAGTTTGAGAACCAAGGTTCCACTGTAATATATGCTGCTATTCAGATGAACCTTACAAAGCGGTTTACATAGAAACAGTAAGCATAAATTAAAATTGTAGAATGAAGCAGCAAAAAGAAGCTACAAAGGGGAAAAGTTATATTGAAAGTTGTATTTCTCCTCCCCTCAGGGCAAGATAGGTATTGAGTAGCCTACTGGAATAGTTTAGGAGAAGGCAGGACCACTTCAGCTGAAATATAGGGAGCTAGATGCTAGATGATGGACAGCTCTCCAGTCTTTTCTATCTTTTCCTCCTCCCCTCAGGGCATGATAGTCCTTAGATAGCCCAGTGGTGGTTATTGGAGTAGGGAAAGCAACCTCAGCTGAAACATAGGGAGCCCTCTTAAAAGATCATAGTATTTTGTCAAAAGTCACATTTTGCATTGATCAAGTTAACATTCGTGTTTTTATATTCTGCATAGGTGTAATCTTTATATAACACAAATTACTAAATGTAACTTTTGCATCAGATGTTTTCTCTGCAAATATGCAGTATAAGCCAGAATTAACTAATGCCTATTTTTTAGGATTCTGAGGGTGACACGCCCCTTCATGATGCAATAAGTAAAAAACGTGATGACATCTTGGCTGTACTTTTAGAAGCTGGAGCAGATGTTACCATTACAAATAACAATGGATTTAATGCTCTCCATCATGCTGCACTAAGAGGAAATCCAAGGTACAGTAAACATTTGTTAGTTCCTAAAGTTCATCAAGAAAAAAAAATAGATTTCATTGTGGGAAAGACTATACATTTGTTCAGATGCAAGCTTCATTTGTATATTATTGCTTTTCTGTTGCTAAGTGGTTTAAATGTTCCCAGCAGCCCAAGTGAGCATTGCAGAACTGGTTTCAAGAGTTGAATGGACTCCCGGAACAAATTAAGTTCAAGAACCAAGGGTTCACTATAATATATGCTGCTATTCAGACACAATGCAGGGCCTGTGTAGACATGTGCAGTTTATATTTATGACATGTTTCATGCGTAACTGCATTTGTATTTCCATCCCACCTCAATCCTTTATTTTTATCCTGTGTTGTTAACTGCTGCCCATGTTTATCTGATTGCCACCATAATTCCTTCTTTTTGGTCTCTGATAATAGCCACCATGTGGGGCTGTTTAGGCTACCAGTACATGGCTATAACATATTATTGTGTTGAGATTGAAATTGTATTCTCATTGCTTAAAAATTCAGGTACCTGAATAGGTCAAGAAGTGATATATTTGAGGTATGCTGATAGAAACCATGAAGAGGATTGATATAGAAGAGCCTTGGAATGAAATAGATAGTAACTGATGTATCAAAACCATGACACTGGTCCTCATAGTTAGAAATAAAGGCACATTTCCCAAGTATTAATTACACTAGCAAGATCCTTATATCGTCAGTTATGTATGCACTGAGTTTTATGCACATAGACCCTGTAAAAATGTCATACTTACATAATGGGCCCAGAGTTGGGATAGTTGGACCCAGTGGGCAAGAAATAATTCAGGACATTTTGCTTGGCATAGACAATCTCTGCATCTGTGTGGTGCTGCCCTCATTTTTTATTTAAAAAATATTAACCATTTGTGTATGACTTGTGTGTGTTTGTGTGTGTGTGCGCTACTGTTCAGAGGAAATGAAAGCAATATTTTAACTATGTTGTAAATGTATTGTTTCTTTGCTGCACAAACTCACAACAATGTATTTCAATAGAAACAATTAGTTCATCTCTCCCATTCTAATTTGGGTCCTATAACTGTATCCTAGAAGGTGATGTTTAAATAAATCCCAGGGTCCTAGCATTTAATATTTTTCTATAAATCTTAGCATTTCTTAGAAGTATAGCTTCACTTTGCATGCTGGTTCCTGGAGAAGAGATTGTAGCTGCTTTGTTGTTCCTCCGGTTTTCTTCCTACTGTGAATTTAGGCATGGTTTGGCTTAGTTCCAGACAAGTCATGAGCTGTAACAAAGTTTATTGAAGGTTTGAAGCTTGTGATTTGTCAAGAAAGAGTAACTATGAGCCTGGTTTCAGATGACATGTTAAACCAAACCACATTTTAGTTCACAGCACCAGCATGACTGGATAGAGCAGCAAAGCAGCTGCAGTCTTCGCTTCATGTGCTAAGTCATAGTCTGTCTTAGTATTATGTGCAAACCAGGTCATAGTTAATTTAAAAGTGAATGCTCTTCATGTCTGCTCAGAACTTAAACTCATTAAGCTCAATGGGATTTATTTCCAGAAAGATGTACTTAAGTTTACAGTGTACTTAAGTTTGCTTAATTTGTTCCCGTTACTTACACAATTACTTTTTATCTGGACACCGATTGCTTTCCCAAAGCTTTAGTAAAAGCTATTCTACTTACCTTGTACTTCTAGTCATGTGATAACTATAAAATTAGACTGCTTGCAATGCTTTCCCCTACTCTTCTTTGAATTTATTAACAAACTTATCAACTCAGTCTTAGATCCTACTGCTTCAGCCCTGGAATAATGCCATTACAGTGCTACCTCAGGTTACATATGCTTCAGGTTACATATGCTTCAGGTTACAGACTCGGCTAACCCAGAAATATTACCTCAGGTTAAAAACTTTGCTTCAGGATGAGAACAGAAATCGTGCAGTGGCCGTGCAGCGGCAGCAGGAGTCCCCATTAGCTAAAGTAGTGCTTTCAGGTTAAGAACAGTTTCAGGTTAAGAACGGACCTCCGGAACGAATTAAGTACTTAACCCGAGGTACCTTTGTAGTTACTTTCTCCAAACTATGACTTGATATATAATAGTTGCATGTTAACCGTATCAATTTGATCTGATTTAATAGGATAGTTTTTGATCCCATAATGCCCTTGTGGAAGAGTACTACTATCATAGATTCATCTCATTTTAAGCTTTTATAGTGGTGCTTGATATCTGTATTGGCCCTTTGGTGTTGAAAAAACACTGTAGTTTCATTTTCATCTTCGTTAATTTTTGTAGAACACAATAGAAAAGAGGTCTTAGTGAATGCTTGCTACTCTTTAAACTTAATTTGAGTTGTACAAAGATAGTATTAAAATAGAGGAATTGTAGCACAAATATATTTACATGTATTTTGCATTTATTTTATAAGAACTGACATACATTTACTCTTTTTTTAAAAAAACAGTGACATAAAGCAAGAGGAACTATTAATTTCAAATTCATATTGATATACAATAAGAATGTGCGGATGAGACACAATTTCCAATATTGTGGATTTTGGTTTGGAAGTGAGGTTCCTACTATAAGTTTGCCAGGAATAGATGCTGGTGGTCAGTTTTTGATAGTTTGTTTGCATTCATGTGCTTGACTGCTTTTAAAAAGCCTTCTTTTTCTTGAATATTATTTCCATTATTAACATATCTTGTTGATGAAAGCATTTGTCCTGTAGTGATCAATACATAGCTACAGCTGGTTGAAGGGGACCAAATCCATTAAACAAGTGATTTGGTTCCATTTTACCAGCTTTAGCAAAGCATTGAAGTTTAAGAGGCATACAATTGTTTCCATGTTGTGTTCATTAAAGTGTTATTGTGTGAATACAAGAGCTGTATGCAGTATATATTCCTTTTTAAATTTACAATTTTCCAAAGTTTCCCTAAATGGCTCATCTTTCTATAATAAAAAGTTCAAAAAAGTGAAACTCCAAATGTTAAACAATAGGAGAAAACACTTTCGTGGCTTGCAATAGTTGGTTTTGTTCTCTTTGTATGCTTTTTGTGATCGTAACTTCTAATCATAATAGAAGATTCATAAAAGAAGATTTTAAGTCATGGCCTTAAAATTGAATGTTGTCGTGAATGTTGAACTATTTAATACTAGTAATGTGTTTCTCTTGGCTATCGGGTATCATTTATCTCCCAAGGGGATTACTTCAGTTAAAGAGAATACTATTTTTATATTAGTTTGCTACTGCCACATTTAATTACAGCAGCTGTTGACAGTGAACTGATTACGGGAAGGTGAAGAAGGAGCAATGTTAGCTTGCTAGTGGTGTTCGACAAATGCTTCTATAGTTGTACTTTGGAACAATCTTGGTTCATATTTCCGTGTTCTATAAGGCCTTTTCTGTAGTAATGTTCATTCAATATAGAACATCTGTGTGTGTGTGTGTGTGTGTGTGTGTGTGTGTGTGTGTGTGTTTACATAAACAGTTCTTACCTCTCTTTGTTGTTTCTATTATCATAATACATAACCCTTGATATCAGAGTTAAAAGTGCATACACTTTTGATTTTGAAGAAATGTCAGTACATGCAGTAAATCAATATATTTAAAGGCTTACATTGAGCCAATCAAAAGGAAGGGTAATGTTCAACTTATATATTAATAATGCATACATTAAATGTATCCTGCCAGCTTTGTTGCAAAGTGCCCTGGTGGTGATGAGATTTCTGTAAATATGCACTCATTCCTTGCTATTAAATATAGAAACGGCACATATTTGGCTTAAACCTTGAGCAGCAATAAAACTGGTATCTATTTTTATCAGTTATATGGAAACTGTTGTACAGGTCCAGCTACTCGAGTGTTCTTTTGGATGGCAATAGTTTCATGTACTGGCTATATCAGGATAAAAAGTGACCATGGAAAGAAGCATGGTAGCATTTGATAATGTCAGCATCTGTTATCCTTGTCAGTCAAATGGTTGAGATGTTTGAGTTACAACTGTGTCAGCAGATGTCCAGAGTTCATCTTGTGCTTAGCTAGAATTCAACAGCTGACCTAAGTGATGGGGATGACATTATTAGTGTGGCTATGTTCTAAGAGAAACAAGACTTTACTGAGTTCGATGTGATTTTTATCTAAGGTTTGTTTTGCTGCTTGTTTACAATACTGGTGCAGGAAAAGGTGCAAAGTCTGACTCATGTTAATGCTCAATTTTAAGAATGTGAGCCTTCAGAAGTTAATCTTTAATTTGTTGCTCAGGTGCCCTATTTCTAGAAATGAGCAGAGCTTCATAGAAATAAGCAAGGTTTGATTCCTTTGCTGCTAGTGAATTCTGCTCTTAGATTATAAATTGGTTGATTATAGTGTTAGTTATAATACCAGTGTTGCTTTTCAAACTAACTTTAAATATTGGTTGCTGGCTAAAACAAAATGTGCTTCCAACATACACAAAAACCATAACTTTCAATTTCAAATCTACATAATGAGAAACATTCACATCTTTAATATAATCCGAATTTGAAAACTTTTGATATTTTTAACATTACTCCATTTAGTAACAGCTAGAATTTGGTTTTGAGAATCTGTACTACTTATGAATTGTTTGATATATGAAATGTTAGTATGAGCTGAATTAATATATGTATTATAACTGTTTCTTTAAGGCTTCAGCTCTTGTTTTTTCAGTTTTTATCTGGTTCTTGCAAGTAATAGTTTAGGGGTAGAGCAAGCATTTCATTTCTTAACTCTTAATCAAAAAACCTGTTTAACAAATAACGAGGTAATTTCATATTTTGTGGTTCAAATTTTGCCTCATGATATTCAGATTTAATCTACCATCTTTAAATTTCTCAAAACTTTAATTAGCATTCTTCTGATTTTTGAAAACAAGCCTTTGGGAACTAAAGACATCTGGTTGCTGACATATGAAAGCTTTACACATGAATTGAATGAGAATTTAGAGATGGCTACTTGCAACATAAGCAAGTATATGGTGCCTTATGGCTTAGATGTCATTGTGCCATAATATCAAATCCACTTACCCTGAGTTTTCAGCTAAAAATTTTTTTTTTAAAGGTTATGACCCTTAATTGATTAGTAGTGATATTCTCACATCTACATGCTTACACAAGTGTCATGTTTTTATTGTTTATTCTAGTGATGTTGATTTTATTTTCTTAGGATAGATTTAGGATAGAAAATAAAATGTCTGCTTCTACAACCAATATTACTCTGGCAATGAAGATATATGCAACACTTAGACAAATGTTAATGTTTCACAAATTGTACTACTATTCACCTGATCCTTTCACCCAAATATGACTAAAGTGGATTCCTCATTCTTTGATCAGCTTAGTTCAGTTTTCTTTTAGTTGTAGTTCATACCTGCCAAAAATACATACTTCTTTACATTCCATAATATTGTATCTGCATATGGGTACATAAAGAAGTATGTGCTCTGGACAGGTTTTTTAACAGCTGCTAATTGCCAGTTGAAACTGAAAACATTTTTTCTTTATCCTAAAGTGCAAAATAATTGTTCCCAATTAATTTCAGGAACTGGTTTTTGTTTTAATCTGCTGGTGAAGCTAAAATTCACAGTGTAGTTTACCTGTGCAGTAGTTTGAAGCATATTAAAAGTCATTGTTTGTCTATGAGGATTTCAAGTACTTGTCTGGACTTCTGTTTCTTCTTCCTGTCAATTAAACTTGCATATGAAGAATAATCTGCCTTCATCAAAAGTTGGTTGTACCAATTATATCCATGAAATGGGATGTTGTACTCCACTTTGAGCTTGGTTTGCTGGTTGTCTGCATCCATATTTAATTCTGTTCATTCTAGAAGCTGACGGCAATTATCCAAATAAAATGGAAATGATTTTCTTTGTAAAAATCCCAATGCTAGTAGTTTGTTGTAGCTCCCACAATTTTTTTTATCGAGTTATTGAAGATGATGCTGAGTACAAAATTCAAAGCGGGTGACGGGAAATCTTCTAAATGTTAGGATTTGGCCTATAGTTGGCTCTAGTTCACGGATTGTGAGCTGGTACTTACTGAACATTTATGAAATAGTTAAGTTCATGCAATAGTTCCTATATTTGCAATACAGAGTCATTTGCCAGCTTACTACATTTACTATATCAGATATATTGCAATATTTAGCTATCTAATTAATTCCATCTCTTTCTATTGAATCTGTTAGTGTGGCATCGAAATTACAAGATCAGGTGGCAAAAACCTATAAAATTTGTTTGTGGTGGTCAGCTATTTCTTAAGAGGTGCAATGTACAAATAACAGTTTTGAAAGATGCTTAATTGCATTTGTGACATTGATTCGTGATCTGAACAAGGAAATAGGTTCTCATAAGTATTAATTTAGAGAAAAGCTTGAGTAAAACATCTAAATGGTAGTCAGGCAAGAGAAAAACCATGTATGTTCAATTTCTGCAGCCCATGACAAAAAGCTAGTGCAGCTGATAGAGAGCAAATCAGAGCCTAGCAGTAGCTAACACAGTACTACAAGGAGGAACAGCAATGCAGCATAAGAATTATAACTTGCTTGTTTTCAGATTTGAACTGGATTGTAATCATGCTTAAGAATAAAATACCTTTAATGTTCTCTCTTAGTAAAAGTGTTGTGCAGTTAATGCATTGCCATCCTTTTTCCTTCCTTTAATAAAATGGTCACAAAATGCTAGCTAGATGTGGTTTGAAAGGGAGAACGAAGTGATGCATTTCTCTAAAATTAATACTTTTAGAAATTGCTTAGATAGCAATGGATGCAATGTTCTAAAATACAGCTAAGACAAGATTTCTTGTCAAACAGGTACCTGTCTATGGTTTTTAGGTTAAATAGGATTTTTCCAAATTTACTCTTTACAGATGCTTGATACTTAAACACACTGGCAATAAGTGTTACCTACAATAGAGATTAACAAAAACAATCTATTAAATGATACATGCAGACAGGAATCCTTTAAACATGTGGAATAATTTAGGACTTCTAATGCTCTGTTACCTGTAAGCTTATCATGCAGCATTTGCAGTTGGAAGAGAGGTAGTGACCTAGAGAGAGACATCAGCAGCAGCCATCTCATCTTGAGTGTTCACTCTATTCGCTGATTCAGCTCTTCGTTATGTGGGAGGGGGAGCAGTGAGAAGGTGAAAGTGAATACATATTTCAGTTTCTAAAATAGTTATATCTAAAACGTAAACAGGAATTTTAATAGGTATCTGCTATGTGGATGCGTGGAAACAAGTTCCTTGTGGCTGGAAGACTGAAAGTAAAATATCCAGGGTAAAGCTGCTAGGAAACCCAAAGCAGGACAAAGTCTTCTTGTTTGTCAGTTGAAAACAACGAAAAAAATGTTCATGAAATCTTAAAAATTAAGCATGCACCTGCATCACCCCCACCCCTTCCCAGTAAAGTATTTCCCCCTTCCTTCACTTCAGATGTTGCGCTTCGTCTCTCTTCTTCCTTGGGTTTAGTTTCCAGCCAGATTTGTTGTAGCTATTTTCTGTCTTCAGATGTCGAAGAGATGTTGTTAAGGTCAGGGCTCCCACATACATGCTATTTCGACTGGATCTATTTGCCTCTCAGAGTCAGCGAGCAAAACTGTTTCAGCTTTATAGGCAGCTAAGCATTCAAAACATCCACTCCCAGGCAAACAGACTCTCTTCTGCCTCTCTCTTCCCTGACCATATTTAGTCAACCATTGCAAAAAATAGTATCTCGGCTGTTGGTTGCAGTTCCAGGGGCAGAGCGTGGCTCTATCTTTCTTTCTCTATTGATTGTTCATCCTGCAGTCCCAACAGTGCTCAGTCATTTGTGCTGATATGTTTTTAGCAATGTCAAATAAAGCGAGGTATTCTGTTTCTACTTAGGTTTTTCTGGATTTTTTAAATCTTGAATTCACAAGCCTCGAGCATCTGTGACTCTGTTTTGAGGCATTAGACATCAAAACGAGGGGAAAGATACCGAGAAAAAAACTAAGGAATAAGCAGCATTTAAATGTAATGCCATTTTAGAAATACTTCTGTGTGTGAAAACAAATTAAAATTTGAAGAATTGAACCTAAATCTGTTAATAAGCAAGATGGAAAAACTATGCATAGTTTTATTTTAAAGTCTTTCATAGCACAAGGGCAGTTGAGCTTAGGAAATACTGCAGTATATCTTATGAATAGTGAAAACAGCAGACAAAACAATATATTAAACATGGCTATAAAGATGGTATTTCCTATTCATCTCTTGATAAAATACCTTATTGCAAGCAATTAGGGGTGGACTCCAATCAGATGGACCTCAAACAAGTAATTTCTATGTAGCATTCCTGTAATCACAGCTCTCCATTTATGGGAGGACTGCTGAAGGGAAGGATGGTTATTGCTGTTGCAGGAAACTCCAACATGCAGCATTTAGAAAAGGGGGTAGAGAGGATGTGGGGGACAGCATCCCTTAGTAAATGTTTTAAAATATTTGAAAGGAATAATGTGTTGGAAATACAATATGTAAGTGCAATATAAAATAATTGACAAATAAGAATTATTTAACCTTAGCTATATCACAAGGACTCCCTGGTATTACCTGTACATGCCTTTTTCCATGTTGCAACCTGCAAATGTCAGATGGATGATTATTAGATAGATAATGGTCATTTTCTCTGGTGGCACCCCATGTTTGGATTCTCCTGCCTAGGTCCCTCCATTGTTTAAATATATTAATTAAATATATGTAAGGTATAACACACATGCATTTCCTTTCTGTACTCCCCTAGCAGCATCTTCTGTTCTAACCAAAGTACTAGGTTCCATGTATGTTCTTGGGAAATTATCATAGTTTAAAGGCCGGGAAAATTTTCTAAAGAAAAAAGCAGTGGAGCACTGTTGCTGCCATAGAATCTTGTATCTGAATTCCATTCATATAAGTTAATAGGAAGAAAATATGTAGTGTCAGTCTAGCAGATTGAAGCACACCAGGTGGTGCATGAGCTGCATGAACATCATTCCTGAATGTGAAGTAACTTAATCACAGGGAAGAAGCGGAGATTGAGGGCAGGGTTGGAAGTAGACATTCTACATATGTACTTCTCTAAAAAAAGAAAGTCAGTATTTTCTTTCTTCAGGCCAACCCCATATCACTGCATAATTAGGACATTGGTACAACATCACCTTCATTATAAACGTTGGGAAGCTGTTTATAATTTATTACTTCTGGAATGTAATAAGGTCCTTTTTGCATAGTTCTCATTGAGCTTGAAAGTTAGGATGAAAATTTAGTAAAATTCAAAGAATCTCGCTAAAGTGATTAAAAATAACTTACTTAGAAAAGAATCCCAACAGATTTTGAGAGTATGCGGATACTAGAGTAGGCACAAAGAAAAACAGGAGTCCTATTGCACGAATGGATTTCCATTATGGAAACAGGTGGAATGTTGCCCAATATCTGCAACTTGACCATTGGACCATTACAGGATAACAATACAGTACTTTATATTTTATTTCAGTGCAATGAGGGTGTTACTGTCTAAGCTCCCAAGACCATGGATTGTAGATGAGAAAAAAGATGATGGCTATACTGCCTTGCATTTGGCAGCACTTAATAATCATGTGGAAGTGGCAGAACTCTTGGTGCATCAGGTAAGGGTTGTTTTTTTTAAAATATACTTTGGCAATATTTTTTTTTAAAAGATATCTCCAAAACTTTTTTTCTATGCCAGTTTGCCTTTTAATGAGTTAGATCATTTGTACATGAGTATTTGTACAATGAGTATTGTCTACTCTGTCACTGACTTTCCATGGTGTCTGGAAAAGTTCTTTTATCATTGCCTGCTACTTGAGGCGACTGTGGAAATACCAGAAGTTGAATCTAGGATCTTTTGCACGCAAAGCACCTATTCTTCTAGTGAGCTGTGGCCCTGTCCATAAGCCATGCAATACTGGTTTGTTTGTAGAAGTAGATCAATGGAATACACACATATTCTGAGGGATCTGTTTTGCCAATTCAGATATGACAAAGTTATATTTTCTACGTTATATTAGTGTATTTTACGATGACCCTGATTTTTTTAGTGATTAACATTTTTGTAAGAACATAAGAAGAGCCTGCCGGACCAGACCAATAACTCATCCAGTCCAGCATCCTGTTCTCATAGTGGCTGGCCAGATAGATGCCTATGGGAAACCTGCAATCAGGATTCATACACAAGAGCCCTCTCCCTTCCTGTGGCTTCTAGTAACTGCCATTGAGAAGCATTGCTGCCTCCAACTGTGGAGGCAGAGTATAGCCATCATGGCTTGTAGCCCTTGATAGCCCTCTCATGTTTTCGTTTAGGATTTTTTGAATCCTCTTTTAAAGCCATCCAGGCTGGTAGCCATCACTGCCTCCTGAGGAAGCGAGTTCCAGAGTTTAACTGTGTGCTGCATGAAGAAGTACTTTCTTTTATCCGTCTTGAGTCTTCCACTTTGAGCTTCATTGGATGTCCCTGAGCTCTATAATTATAAGAGAGGGGGAAAACTTTTATCTACCCACTTTCCCCAGGCCACTTTCTCCACTTTCTCTAAACTAAGAAGTCCCAATCACTGCAGCCTTTCTTCACAAGGAAGTTGCTCAATCCCCTTGATCATTTTGGTTACCTTTTTCTGAACCTTTTCTAACCCCTACAAATATCCTTTTTGAGGTGAGGTGACAAGAACAGTATTCAAATGTGGTTACATCATAAATTTGTATAACTGCATAATAATGCTGGCAGTTTTAATTCCTTTCCTAATTATCCGTACCATGGAATTTGCACTTTTCACAGCCGCCGCACACTAGTTAACCTTGCAGGAAGAAAGGCTCCCCCACTCCATTTTACCAGCTAGTCCTAGTGTAGCTTAAGTTGCGCATTTGGTAAGGTGCTCATTCAGAAGCAGCTGTCCTTATTGTAAGCAAGTGGGAAAGTTACCAACTGAATGTCTAATCTAGTAAGACATTTTGAGGGTTGTTGCTTACATTAATTCCATTTGCAAGTAGTGTTATGCTCTTATGTATAAATTGGGTTTTAAAGATGACTAATGGAAAGATCTAATGCGGTTTTCATGTCACATGATCAATATTTAATGTATGCTATTATAAATAGTTAGATATTCATTTGGTTTTAGCCTCATGAACTAATATGTAGATGAAATATTTTTTGGCTTTTGGGAACATGGCAAGGTGGCTTCATCTGTCCACCCCACTGCTTGCCCATGCACGTCCCAAGAAAAGGTCTAGTTCAGGATTTCTTGTTGGTTTTAATGTTAATAAGTAACAATTGAAACATCTCTTTCAGGGCAATGCTAACCTGGATATCCAGAATGTAAATCAACAAACTGCACTGCACCTTGCTGTAGAACGACAGCACACCCAAATAGTGCGGGTAAGGTACCAATAGTAGACCATAAGGCAGTTTCTCAGACTGTAGGTTACAGTTGCACAATTTGGTGCTTTTTTCTTTTACCAGGCCACAAGCACACAATTCCTGTTGTGTGGACCCTGCAATATATATGCTTGCTCATTCTCTCTAGTATATATCATGCTTAAATTCTGTTCAAACACATACTGTCTGTTGCTATCTTAACATTAAAAAAATGAAATATACACTTGCTTTCGATATTCTCGCTAGTTCTATTGTAGATTGAAAAGTAGGGTACATTGATTGATTTGCACAACAACACTTCTGAATTATGCCTTGTGGCTGTCCCAGAGGAGAATTCGGGATGAAATATTCCTAAGGCTTGTTGTAGCTTGTTCCTATCATGCTAAGCTATGGTGTAGTGCAGTGTCTGAGCTGAGCTTGTACTCCTTACATTTTCACAACAAACTTGTATTTTGCCTCCATTTTATCCCAACTATATTAATATTCCTGAATTTGGAAATAGGGAGGCATCAGAGGTGGTGTTGGTCAAATGAAATAAATATATATTTACAATATCACTGAATTGAAGCAGCTGCTGATAGAACACTCTTTTTGTTGTGTCCCAATGGTTGCATGAATGGAAGACAGCTTGTGCCACCTATCTCTTTGCCTCTTCCTTCTCTGTAGCCCTTGTATTTCCTGCTAAGCCTCACTAAATAGACTCCTGAATAGTGGGAGGTGGGGAAAATAATCTGAAATCAGATGGGGGAACCCTGCACAGTGCAGTCTCACTCTTCCTGTACATTGTGGCCTGCATTGTTCTGGAACCCTGTCCCCAACCCCATGGAGAGACTTTGGAGGGGGTGTTAGGGCTTCAGCGAAAGAGGAAGAGCAGGTTTGGTTGTCTGAGCTGCCTTCTGGTCATGCAACTATAATAATAATATTATAATAATTTATTATTTATACCCTGCCCATCTGGCTGCATTCCCCCAGCCATTCAACTATTAGATGCAGCCCATTCTTATCAGCTTGTTACTTAACTCTGACATATCAAATTGTATGCTAGTTATATTTCTTGAGATTAAAATTAGATTTGATAAAAACGGAGTTTAAAGTATACAGTGGTACCTTGGGTTACAAACACCTTGGTTACAGACTTCACTAAGCCGAAAGTAGTACCTCGGGTTAAAAACTTTGCCCCAGGATGAGAACAGAAATCGTGTGGCGGCGGCATGGTGGCAGTGGGAGGCCCCATTAGCTAAAGTGGTACCTCGGGTTAAGAATGGTTTCAGGTTAAGAACAGACCCCCGGAACGAATTAAGTTCATAACCAGAGGTACCACTGTATAGCATAAAAGAAACAAATAAGTCTGAACATACCGTATTTTTCGCCCCATAGGACGCACCGGCCCAAAGGACGCACCAAGTTTTTTGGGGGGGAAATAAAGAAAAAAAAATGTTTCCCCCCCCAGGCGCTTGTGGGGCCGGCAGCGGGGAGAAGCGCTCTTCTCCCCGCTGCCCGCCTTCAGACCAGGTCCGGGGACAGCGGGAAGACGCGCTGCGCCTCCCAGCTGCCCCCGGAGCTTGCGTTTTTTTGGGGGGGGGGGAATGAATAAAAAAAAAAATTCCCCCCCCCAGCCGCGGCTGCCGCCCCAAGCCTTGCACACACCTGCCCGAAGCACGGGGCACCCTCCGGAGGGCTCCACAGGCTGCAGGCTGCCGCCCCAAGCCTCGCGCGCCCGGCAGGACCTCCCGCCAGGCGGGCAAGGCTTGCAGGCACTCGCCCGAAGCACAGGGAGCGCTCTGGAGGGCTCCGCGTGCTTCGGGCGGCAGGCTGCCGCCCCAAGCCTCGCGCGCCCGGCAGGACCTCCTGCCGGGCGCGCAAGGCTTGCGGACACTCGCCCGAAGCACGGGCAGTCCTCCGGAGGGCTCCGCGTGCTTTGGGCGGCAGGCTGCCACCCCAAGCCTCGCGCGCCCGGCAGGACCTCCCACCGGGCGTGCAAGGCTTGCGGACACTCGCCCGAAGCACGGGGAGCCCTCCGGAGGGCTTCGCGTGCTTCAGGCTGCAGGCTGCCGCCCCAAGCCTCGCGCGCCCGGCAGGACTTCTCCCCGGGCGCGCAAGGCTTGCAGATGAGGGGAACTCCTGCCGGGCTCACAAGGCTTGCGGATAGCTTCCTGAAGCCTGGAGAGCGAGAGGGGTTGGTGCGCACCGATGCCTCTCGCTCTCCAGGCTTCAGCGAAAGCCTGCATTCGCCCCATAGGACGCACACACATTTCCCCTTCATTTTTGGAGGGGAAAAAGTGCGTCCTATGGGGCGAAAAATACGGTAATTAAAGTGACTTTGCATGGCAAATTTATTTGCTATTGTGCACTTCAGAGTTTCTAATGTGTCTATGACTCATTATGTGAGAAAATAAATGTTCAAAAGGTTGAATTGTTTCTCCTCAGCTTCTAGTTCGTGCAGGTGCTAAACTGGATATTCAGGATAAAGATGGGGATACACCCCTCCATGAAGCCCTGAGGCATCATACTCTGTCACAGCTTCGTCAGCTCCAAGACATGCAAGATGTGGGCAAGGTAGATACTGCTTGGGAGCCATCGAAGAACACAGTAAATAATTTGAATTTATTTATTTCTTCTCTACTATACTTTCTCTCTGCAGTATGTTGCAAGATCCTGTTTTGTTTTGGACTGCTTTCCGTTTTCTGAAAAGCAATTATTTAAAGATAATATTCCATTAAATATAAATGCCAATTGAGAATTAGTTTGGCATATTATCATGGACAACTTTGGTAGAAAAACATTTTTTTTAAATCCCCAAATATTTCTGATTTTGGTAATCAGCTTGTATTTCTTTTCAAAAGTTCATAAAATGTCATTTGAATTAACAAGCAGTAATCCAGAACAAAAACGAGCTAAATAATTATAGTATGCATGGCTTCTAACTTTTCAGTTGTATGCTTTGTACTAAACGATAGAAACTGACAATAGATTTTATATTGATGTTTTAGATAGTGTTTTGAGCATATTTGTCTGTGTGGTTGTATATACAAGGAAAGTGAGTTAATTTTTATTATTCAAGTTGTTTCATTGAGGCAGAACAATAGGAAAAAATAACTGCAGAGAAATTAGGTGATTTTTATGGCAGTAGTGTTAACAGCAGATGAGGGTTAAATTTTAACTTAAAAATATGGCAAATGCCAGAATTGTGCTGAGTTGCACATGAAGGGTTGGTATGTGGGATGAATGGCTTGGTACAAAAGAACTGTCAACATCATGCATCATATCCAACACCAGTGCTCCACTAGTGCAGTGGACTTTCCCAATGGGATTTCCTCCTCTTCTCATGTTCTCTGCAGCAACCCATGCATACTCAAAATCAGCTCCATGGGGTAGGAGGACTCTAAGGAGCAGATTTAGATGGTATGTGGGGAGAGGGAGAGGAAGGGCAACACTTCCTGATCAGAAAGCATTGAGAGAGCTTTAAAACCTTGATGCCGCTAGACTGTTAGATGCCCAAATTTATCCTTTGGGCTCTCTTAGGGGGTACACATTACCTCTGTGCTTCCCCCCAGCTCTCACAGCAAGTGAGCTGCTCAACCGGAGCAAAACCCGCCATCCGCCATCTTCTGGGGCACCCTGGTAGTCCCACTCACTATGCCACTGGAACTCTGCACGTGCAGTGTTTGATACTACCAGACGATACAGTCTTTCACTCTGTTCAAGGAACTTTGAAAAGAACTAACTGCATGAAGTTACACTTCAGGGCTAGTATTTGCTCAGATCTATTAATGATACAGTTTTGTCTTGTTGGTTTTGTTTTCTCATAAGATATTATTTTTCAGGTACATCATTAGTTGCGAATTTACTTTCTTTCAGTTGATAATGGGACTGGGTACTCAGGGAGCAGAAAAGAAGAGTGCAGCATCTATTGCCTGCTTCCTGGCAGCTAACGGAGCTGACCTTGGTATTCGTAATAAGAAGGGTCAGTCGCCCCTTGACTTGTGTCCTGATCCTAGCCTCTGTAAAGCATTGGCTAAATGTCACAAAGAAAAAGTCAGGTTTGTATTGTAGCAGCGCAATAGGATTAACCCACATTTCCTTTCCAATTTTCTGTTTGCTATAGAACAGCTGATAAAGTACACACACACACATATGTTGTAACCTGCCCTGGGACGTTATGGGGTGAAGGGTGGGTAATAAACCTTGTAAATAAATAAGTACGTTTATCCCAATTCTAAGAGAAGCAAATAAAATTAAGGTAGATTTGCATTCTCACAATATTTAGTTTCATGTGAGCTAAATTGAATAGTGGTGTTCTCATTTAAGTTTCTTAATGTTTTAATGTATACAATCCTTGGTTTAGCTGACAAGCAAGGGATTAAGTCCAGCTCAGTTTGGCTGCAAAGACAGTCAGCCCTGGTATTTTGCAGGCATTGACTGAGAGAGGGATTTCTCCTGTATACAGTCAATACTTGAAAAATTCAGGCTTCTTTCTCTGCTCCTGATCACTTGATCAGAAGGGGAGAATGAAGCCTTTGCTAGCCCTATGTCAAACACTTGGAGAAGCGCCAAGCATAGGGCTGACCGAGAGGGGAGAAAGGTTCCTTTTGCAAGCATTGACAATGAGAAGTTCCACTTGTTGTCAGTGCCTGCAAAGTGCAGACTACTTTCTCCTTTTCATTCCCATGGTGCAACACATGGGGCAGCAATGCCCCTTAAGATATGTACCTTGAGCTATGGTTCTCAAATGCTTGGGGTACACCATATGCAGGGGATTTGAATGGGCAGGCAGGACAACCATATGACATCATAATGACAATGTGATACACAGGTGAGTTATTCTGCCCACAAGTTGTCCTGCGGGATGGGGCCTGAAAAAAATCAGCCCCTGGAGCCAAAATGTTTTCTCCACCCCAGGGCTAGTGGAAGCCTTTTCTTCAATCATTTATTTTATTTTGCCATTTACTTTTAATTAACATTTCATACAATGTTTTCATTTTTGAATTTTGAATTCACTGTCCACTGTGGCTATTCTGTGCCCTCAGCAACATTTTGAAATTGGTCAGAACTTTGAGATAGAAAATTATTTAATGCATGCTCCCTGTTCCAGATCACACAGGAAGTCAGGAATTTTGGAATATGAGCCATGATCAAAATCGGCTCTTCCATCCACATACACACTGTTGCAAATATTCTCCCAGGGGCAGCACCTTGTGTGTCATGGGATATTGGTGTAGAAAGCCCCTGACCATGCATTGGATTTTTGAGCTGCCTAGGAAACTTGCCAATTGAAGGAATGAGGTAAAGGTTCCTGTGCCCAATCTGAACTCTGTCTGCAGCACTTTAGATCCCAGCTGTTGCCTCTTTATTCTTCAGTGAGCCTCACAGGTTTTTGAAATATTTAAATAATAATCCAAGGTTTTGCCAGTTTTCCAACATAAATTTAACTAAATGTCAGTCGAAAGTGCATATAGCCATGTTTTCCTGTTAAGGGAGGGGAACCTCAGAGAAGAAACTGTTCTGTAATATATTTATTAAGACCATTTGTCAGGGGTTTTTTTGAATAATACCTAGCCTGATTGAGTTTTGATGAATTCAGCTTTACATGCACACTTTGTGACGTTTTAAGAAGTATTAAAGAAATTCTTCTGTTATTTGTTTTCCATTTTTACTAAATGTCAGTGCCACTCTAAGTGTTAAAACAGTCCAGGAGGAATGTAAAAAAATAAAAAATTAATATACTTACCAAGCTTAAGGTTTTTTGCCCTTGACATGATTTTAAGCTATACAGAATAGCCACCTTTTTCTACCTAGTTCTTTCTGCCTTAATGGCAGGGTGCATTGTTTACTATTCCCCTGAATTTCCAATGCAGATGAGTAAATATTAATCTTGAAGCAATACAACAAAGTATGATATAACGCAAAATGATTACATATACAGTCATACCTTGGGTTACAGATGTTTCAGGTTGCGCACCGCGCCAAACCCGGAAGTTCCGGAATGGGTTACTTCCAGGTTTCAGCGCAGAAGCGCCGAATCATGACCCATGCGTGCGCAGACACGGTGCTGCGTGTTGCGAATGTCCCTCCCGCACGGATCACGTTCACAACCAGAGCGTCCACTGTATAGGGTGGAATTGAACACCCATCTTTTTCCAATCATTCAACCTGCAAAAGCATTGCAACTTACCAAATGGAATGATGCCCCCTCTCCCCTCCCATGTACTCTCTTCTAGGGGTTCTCATCCCAAGCTAATTTTGGGGGATGCAAGAGGTGGAGAGGAGGGGAAAGCCCTGTTACGCATGTGGAAGTCATTGTACACGGCTTCCACTAACAAGGCTGGTTAGGTGAACTATGCAATTTATGTTGAATATTTATATAATATCTCAATGAATATTTGTGTTTAGTGGTCAGGTTGGTTCCCGGAGCCCTTCTATGATCAGCAATGATTCAGAAACCTTAGAAGAATGCATGGTATGTTCTGATATGAAGAGAGATACTCTATTTGGTCCATGTGGGCATATTGCTACCTGTTCTCTCTGTTCACCAAGAGTCAAGAAATGCCTTATCTGCAAAGAACAAGTTCAATCCAGGACAAAGGTGCGTGCTTTTATTTCCAGCTCATTTTAGTATGACATACCTTAAAATAAAAGTGTTTATGCGCCATTTTAAACTTCGAGCATTTTAAATGATGCTCTTAGAATCAAACAGCAGAAACACTTAAGCAAATGACAGTCTGGGTCATAGTCCTAAGCAGCAGACTGTTATATTCTTATGAATTACTTTTGACTGTTCTAAATCCTCTGCCAATTGTTTTCATTAGATGATCCCAAGTTCTGGTGATATGAGTAAAAGAAAAGAAATCTCTCTCCACTTTCTGCATGCTTTGCAGAATTTTATAAACCTTTTCCAACTCTCACTGGTTGGCTTTTGAAGCTAAAGCCCGTCCCCAGCTTTTCACCTTCCTTTGTACAGAATGTGCTCCACCCTCATGACTATGTTGATCGACTTTCTCTGCACCTTTACTAGGTCTACAGTTTTGGGAGACATCTTTTGCATCTCTGCAGTTTCCTTTGGTTTTCACCACCCTGAAGAATTTGGTGTTTGCAGACTTGCCCATCTTGCTGCTCCTATTTAAGTCCAAATCATTTATGAAAAAATTAAAAACCACTGGTTGCTTAGGGGACCCTGTCTCACCTCACTCCACTGTGAGGACTGTCCATTTATTCATTCTTTTTTTTTTACCAGTTTCCAATCTGTTGCTAAGCTAACTCAGGAGTATTTGTGAGGGATTTGTGAAAAGCTTTTTTAAAAAAAATACAAGTGTATTGTGTCTATCAGATCATCCTTTCCTAAGTGCTGACACACTCAAAGAATGTTCAAATGTTGTGAGACTGGAGCCATTGTGTCTTCCTAGCAAGACGTGTTATTCTATATACTTTATAGTGTTATTTTTAATCATATTTTGAACTAATGTGCCCAGAACAGACATTAAGCTGATTAAGCTACAATTGAGAAACTAAAAGCTTCTTTATGAAAAGTTGAAGAGCTATGTAATTTTTCTTTGTAGATTGAAGAATGTGTAGTATGTTCAGACAAAAAAGCAGCTGTGCTCTTTCAGCCGTGTGGACACATGTGTGCTTGTGAAAGTAAGTTCTTTTGGTGGCTAACAATTGTACTGTGGAATAAGATGATTAAATTCACTTACTGAAGTAGATCGAGTTTATTGGAAGATGGATGTATTAAAATATAAAAGTCAGTTTCTGAGTTTGTCTCACTCAAATGTATAAGGGGTGTTCTGCCCACCCCCTTACCAGAGAAGAGGAAAAGCTTAGTCCCAGATTAGTGTGACATTTATCCCTTTGCTTATAAAAGTGAATAACTGATTGTAGATGCGATGCTGGTGGGAGTAGTATACCTTTTTAAAACTATCTTGTGCTAGATGATAAACTGTCTCCAGTCCCTAACATGGATGAATCAATATTCACTGGTGAGGACTATGCAAAACGGGTGTGCTATGTGTTCTAGGCTCCCTACGATATTTTCTTGTTAATCTGTTCATTACATTCCACTTTTACATTAAATAAGTAAAAAAACCTGCATCAATCTGAATAATTCCCCCCCTCCAGATTGTGCCAGTCTGATGAAAAAATGTGTACAGTGTCGGGCAGTGGTAGAGCGAAGAGTGCCTTTCATTATGTGTTGTGGTGGGAAAGGTACAGAAGACTCCACAGATGACATTGGTGAGTTTGTTTATTTTTCTTCTTTTAGCAGTGGTTTCAATTTGCAAACTCCTTCCTGATTCAGGAAATGGATTGCATTGGAACCGTTGTTCTGATGCAATTAATGGGCTAGTAGTAATTTTTAAATTGGTTCAGCTCTTTTGTAAGTATTTCGTGTCACCATTGTCTTTTCTCTGCATTGTGTAGCAAGTGGAAACATTCCTGTTCTGCAGAAAGACAAGGACAATACCAATGTCAACGCTGATGTACAGAAATTGCAGCAGCAGTTGCAGGACATAAAAGAACAGGTAAAAAAAAATAGATAACTTTTATGATCAATATTAAAAGAAAGCTTTGTTTTTTTAAGGCATTATATGCAAGTTATCAATATAAAGGTTTATGTTATGAATATTATTATTGTTATTTTAATTTATCACCAATCCTTCATCTTAACATCATGGGGCAAGTTACACTAATTAAAACAACAATTAAAGGAATATAAATAGTAGGCATACTGTACACTGCAGTTATTGTCATCAACTCTAGAATATCTCCCTAAGCATCTTTTAGGTTCAGTAATAAATTTTATAAAAAAATGGAAAAAGATTCAGGACGTATTCTTTCTTCTGTTTTCACATAAAATGTCCACAGACACAAACTGGATTTTTAAAAAATGATGCATGGATGTATGTTGCGCAAAGGCAACTCATTTCACGTATGTTTAACAATTGGAATGTAGGACAAAAGCCACATCATTTGAAAGAATTACATTTCTTTTCTTCAGACTTTATGGCAGATTGAATATGGGTTTTAAACCTCTGCAAATAGTGAAACCCTGCCATGTAGAAGGGGTTTTTTTTAATAAAAAAAAATCCTTATTAGAAATGACATTTCTCTTTGGACTTTATCAACCTTTATCTATTAGTCCACTATTTTGTTACCCAGCCCTTATCCACAAAGCTGATGGTAAAAATAAATAACAGTGATAAAAGTAAGACAGTAGTTCCAGGCAGTAGTGTTGAGTTCAGCTCCCTCTGAATCAGGGCAGCAAGAAAGTGCCAGTAGGGTGCTACTGCTAAGACAATCACTGCAAAGGCACTCCCTCATCTATTCATGTCTTATTCTTTCTCCTCTCCTCTGCCCACTTTCTATCACAAACACTGCAGAAAGTATAAACACCAATGGTTCTTATGTAAACTGCAGAGCAGATCATGGGGGTGTGTGGGGAGAGAAGAGGAAGGGGAAATCCCAATGCATGAGTGGAACTGTTTGTACAGTGCTGGATATAATCCATAGTCTCTTCTCCCCTGCCACCAGAGAACAGAACAAGAGCCAAAGAGAACAAATCCACAGGAAACTACTACTAGTCCTGATTTCAAAAGCATTCCTAATTTTTATGCTTTTATTAAAAAGGAGGGGAGAAAGATGAATGCGCAGATAAAAAGCCAAAAGCCACCTTTAGTTTGTTCCCCTCCCCGCCCCCAAACTTATATTTAAACTTATTTTCAGGACAGCAGTGATCCTCCAACTGAGCAGTGAGTTTCCTGAATGGTCTATCCTTCCAAGGACAAATCAGCTAAGTCATCCAAACTAGACTCTGCCTTCCTTTCTGTCCTGTAGGCAGGGCCAACAGTCTTCTTTCTGGCCTCCTTTGGTACAGACAGCACTTGGGCGTTCTAATAAAGTCATGGCCTCCATTTTTATTTAATATCACATCAGACAGAGTTCTACAGACTCAAAGGGGTCATAATATCTGGAAATATACGGAGATTTCATTTTTAGTTGCCATTAGAAATTCCGAAAGGGTTTGTGTGTTTCCAAAATTTCAGAAGTGTTTAAATGAGCTTCACAGTCTGTTTCTGTGTGACAGATTTATTTCATGTTTCACTATACCTTTTAATTGTATAAAATAGATGTCATTTACAAAGACAGTTATGTCCTTAGCAATGATGGTCATAATAATAAAAATATGAAGAATGTAGCATTGCTTCAAAACTTTGAATGTATTTAGCAAATGTGAAGTTGGCCTAAGCCCATATACAACACAAAATGATTCTGGTGTATCTTTCTGTGAGGAACGCTAAAGATGTATGTTAAGTGCTTTGAGAATTTTTAATCGCTGAGTTAAATTTTAGCAACACTACTTTAAGGCAGGTGGTTGATGAGTATCCTTCAGAGTTTTTTATGGTATTTATTTCACCAGCCTCACTTTCTGAAAATGGTATTTACATTAGGCGTAGTAAGCTGATAAGGTATAATACTTGGTTATTATTTGTCTGCAGACAGTTCTTTAGTTTCATTTTTGTCTCCTACAGACCATGTGTCCCGTGTGTTTGGACCGTCTAAAGAATATGATCTTTCTCTGTGGTCATGGAACATGTCAGCTTTGTGGCGATCGAATGAGTGAATGTCCTATTTGCCGAAAGGCTATTGAACGAAGAATCCTTTTGTATTAAAATATAAAGTGTCTTACAGTAGCTTGTCATATTATTACTACATTTTGCTCATTGAATCTTCATAAGCTTTAGTGGCAGCTAAAGTTTGTCCTGAAAACATTTCTAATGCTATGGAGTTGTTGCATTGTAAGTGCTTAGACTGACAATACAAATCAGTATTTGAGTGGTCAACCTCTCCTATCAAGAAAGCTAAACCAAGTTTAGGTTAATTAACAATGCAGTCTTTTTTATATCTTTTGCCTTTCTTTTTCTCCCCAACCCCTTTATGTTAAAGGGACAATTTCCTGTTGGTATTTTTATTTTATATGTATGAACTCTAATTTCACTGTTGATTTTTATACAGTCAGCTGCTTTCATGTATAAATATTTTTAATTCTCTAAATTGTATTTGTTTTAAATACGTTTTCATAGTAGTGTCAGTAATAAATTGCAAAAGCAAGCTAAGCCTCGGAGCTAGGTACAGGAATTTTTAAAAATCAGCACAATAAATGAATAGTGTTTCAGTATTACAAAATGCCTCTAAAATCTGAAAGCCTATAATTTTGTATGGTTTTCTTATTGTCCCACATTAGTTTAAAGGAGAATGAGGATTATTACAAAAGTTGCTGATTTTAAAGGGCTGCTTGTAGCCTCCACATACATAGCAGGGGTGCCTTCTAGAATTGGCCTCCTGAAAAGCCGCCTCCACAAATGGGGAAAACTCCCAATGTGATGGTGCTGAAGATAGTACAGGCTGTTGCTAGTAATGAAAAGAAAACGCACTGCGTAATATAGCAAGCCCTTCTTTCGGCCTGAGAGGCTTTCAGGATCTCGGCCATAATCCCTTCAACTGAGAGAACAGTTTTTAGAATGGTGACAGACATTATTATTTGTATACTTGCAAAAGAAAACCATTCTATCTGTAGGCTAGAATTTAACATTTTAAGTCTAGTAATTGGACTTAAATGCCACCTTGCAAAAAGGGAATATACAGCAGAGAGTTTTAAGATAAATAGGAACAATAGCTTCTGTAATATGAATATTACTCATTTTGGTGCAGACTTCGCAGTATGCATGAACTTTTCTTTTCTGAAACTTCATTGGGACCATTCAGTTAATAACCAGGACAGTGCTTGATATGTCTGTGAGATTTCTATAAATTGGGGGGCTGTTTAGGGAGGATAAGGCAATGATGGGTTAATATAAATGCTATCCAAGGATATGGAAAAGCATCTTGCTCTGAATGTTCTGCAGTAGGCTGTAGATAGTCTCCCAAAGATTAAATCACATATTTTAGATGGTGCATGATTGCAGAAAATAAGTTAATTTTTGGATTTATAATTAACAGATACACCATTTATTTGTATTTAACTCCAATTCAGACAAATTCTTATAAGCATGTGGTGAAGCATTAGATTAGAAAGAAAATTGCCTTTAACAATTTGATTCCTGTTAAATGTACTCAAAGGGAATTACTTGCAGGAATAGACTATATTTGGTAAATATAATCTGTGTCATATAAATTTGAGTTGAGATTTTTATTTTATTTTATGCAGAAGTTTGCAAATTGCCTGGAACAAAGTTAATCATGTCTTAGGAATGGTTTGTGATGAAAGAAGGTACAGAAACATTGCATACATAAAAATATCCATGGTATATAGGATTGTGCTGCAATTCCTAAGCACAGCCATCTGGAAGTTCCACAAAAGCAAACGGGTCTTGGATCCCTTATGTTTATCTTTCAAAAAAAGATGCATATGATTGTGTATTAGAATGAAGTATAAATTTGTTAAATAAGTGTGAGCTGCTTGACTTCTTAGACAAGCATGCTTACATTTATAAAATACTTGTTTCTGTTCTGATTTTGAAATTTCTGGCTATTTAATTGTATAGTTGCTGCAGTATTTCAAAAGTGAAATATCTAATTCCAAGAACAATTTGGATAACTATTTCCACAAACGGTCTTCTGAAATTGTGCATGCATATGCACAGAAAAAAGATCTTAGAGAGTTTATTAATAGTAACATAATTAATAAAATAATGTGGCACATGAGGTAGTTTTTTTTTTCAGGAGTTTGCCATCAAAGAACTTTTCATTGATTTTGAACACCCAGTTTATATAAGGAACTAAAACAAATGAGGCATTTTATGCCAAAAAGTAAAGGAAGAATGTTGTATGTCATAGGTAGGGCAAATGTCAATGCTTTGGTGACAAAGGAGTTTCTGGTATACAATGGTGTAATTCTGTGTTCTATTATTTTAGCACAGCTGGAAAAGTTGAATGATAAAGTTATTAAATCATTTTGTATCCTCTGTCCCTTTTCTCCGTTCTACAAAACACGTTCATAGCATGACTAGTCTTATAAGCAGGTCAATTAAGTTATTCATTGTCTAAGAGAATGGACGCGAGGTGCTGCATTGACCTCAAATCTAGTAGAAGGAAGTAGGGCACTTGTATTAGCAAATCTTACTTTTTGTTGCTTTGATGCTATTTTATGTCATTCTGTTCACAATGTAGAGAACAAAATTATTTTAACGTCCCTTAGCCAACAGAAAACTACATTTGTTTAAACCTTTCTTAATTTATTTAATAAGTAGTTTGTTAAACCTTTATAGTATAGAAGACAGATGTTGAGACTTGAATTTATACTTTTATTAAACTGTAAATATAAACCTGAAGTGTATGACTGTGTCAAACTATATTCTAATCTGCACTATATTAGAAACAGTACTTGCAGTCCTGATCAGAGAACTACGCATAGGGCCCAACACCTATGGTAAAAGGGTTCCTATGGATAGTGTTCCAGTAATAAGCTGCCTAAACTAGCCGTGTGCTCCCTTCTCCCTGACTCCAATGTTCTGCACTGTGCCTGTGCTGTATAGCAGCTGGGGGTGAGGAGGGTTGCCAAGGGCCACCGGAAGTAGGACACTACAGTGGTACCTCGGGTTAAATACTTAATTCGTTCCGGAGGTCCGTTCTTAACCTGAAACTGTTCTTAACCTGAAGCACCACTTTCGCTAATGGGGCCTCCTGCTGCCGCCACGCCGCCACTGCACGATTTCTGTTCTCATCCTGAAGCAAAGTTCTTAACCCGAGGTACTATTTCTGGGTTAGAGGAGTCTGTAACCTGAAGCGTATGTAACCCGAGGTACCACTGTACTTCACAGCCAATAGGTGAAAAGAGCAAGCTGTGCAATACAGCAGCAGGAAACTACCGTATTTTTTGCTCTATAAGACGCACCTAGTTTTTAGAGGTGGAAAACAAGAAACAAGAATGCAACGCAAAGCCTCTTGAGCGAAGAGGGAGGAGTGCTCCCGCTGCGCTCAATAGGCTTCTCGTGGCTATCGCTGAAGCCAGGAGAGCAAAAGGGATCGCTGCGCACCAATCCCTCTTGCTCTTCTGGCTTCAGCGATAGCTGCGCAGCCTGCATTCGCTCCATAAGAGCACACACATTTCCTCTTACTTTTTAGGAGGGGAAAAGTGTGTCTTATAGAGCGAAAAATACGGTACATTTCTCACATGGGCCCTAAAACTACCAAGTCAGCTGTAGTCATCCTGTTGCTTGAAGATAGGAAAATGTCATCACTGCCAACAGAATCTTTGACACACTCCTTCCTTAGAGTCAGTTTGGCTTCTAACCAGATG
The DNA here is from genome assembly GCF_964252035.2 of Podarcis erhardii. Lineage (NCBI taxonomy): Eukaryota > Metazoa > Chordata > Lepidosauria > Squamata > Lacertidae > Podarcis > Podarcis erhardii. Next base: position 46,931,653 of record NC_138499.1, on the reverse strand, counting down.
TAGAAGAATACCTAATACTCAAGGAATTACAATGTAACATCCATAAAAGCACAATAACACAAATACATATGTGCACTGGCTGCACTCTAGACATTTGGGTCTTCAATTATTGCATGTATGTTGGTCAGCAGTGGGATGGGGGTGGAGTCCTGGTTTTGTCCTAGTGCTCCCTCAGAAACACCCTTCAAGTGAGGAGAGTGGTCCCTTCTTGAGTGGGCACTAGGACAACAGCAGTGTTCTTAAGCTGCTCCTATTGACTTAAGTGAGTACCAGCTAAATTAAGTACGTATTTGAAATAACCTGCTGGAGGAGACACCTCTGAAGCACAACCTCTGAAAAAGAGTACAAATCTATTTTGCAATATTTTGTGAATATACTGTACTTGGGTTCAGCCAAGTAGCTACCTGACACACATGTTGCAATGGTGCATTTGTTGAAAATGCCTGCACTTGTGGCCACTTGAGTAGACTGAGTTGTGTCATTAGGAGGCACCAAATTCAGAGAACTGTAAACTCAACAAATGCAAGCACTGAGCAACCTAGCAAGAGAAGACCCAGACATTATTCTGCCCAACAAAAGTGAACGAAATGACCCAAGGATTCTGTTTTGCAGAAGGATTTAGTATGATGCATATAAACAATGTCCTATGAACATCTAGAGATGCATTCTAAGATGGGTTAATTGGAGATGGTCACAAAGTGGATAACATCAATTATTTCAGCTTGTGGAAAACTGAATTTATCTCTTGCAGAGTTCAGCAGAATGTGCTGGTTTCTCACGCCTCTGATCTTAAACTTTCTGTAGCATGGATTCCAAGTGTCTAGATGTGGGGATTCCAGAATCCAGAGGTTGGCAATCACACTTCAGTGGTCAAATTGTGAAACTACTAAGAATGAAAGGGTAGGGGAAAGCAGGCAAGAGGTCAAAACAGATTACAAAATAAACTAATGTGGCTCTAAAACTGGACTAATTCCAGCTTACCAACTAACAGTATAGTATTTCTAGACTATAGAACAGTATAGTATAGTATTTCTAGACTCAGTGTTACTATGAGTACTGAGGGTGGTCAGCTTCTAGTGGTATGGAAGATGCAGTAGTGGGGCATATTGAATTTTTCAACTTTCAAATTCCAAAAATGAGTGCTCAAAAGTTGTAACATGTTTTGGGAATTCAAAAGATATTTTGGTTAGATTAAAATAATTCAGTTTTTTAAATGGGTGTGATGACAACTTTTGTTGGCTTCAATATTTCTAGGTCGGTACACGTCCTCTTCCGAACTGCAAAGTGTCAGGGACTGGCAGGGCTCCAAAGAATGTGTGACTGAGACGGGACCAGGGGAGTGACCCAGAAGAGGTGACCACTGATTTATGGGGTCTGACTGCCCGCAAGGCAGGAGCCAGGAGAGAAGGGCAGCCTGAGACAGGAAGGCATGTCAGATGTGGAGGAAGAAGAGGAGGCTGTTCAGCTGACCTTCCCCTGTCCCTCTTGTCTCCTCGAACCAGGAGGATCTTGAGGTGGGAAGAAAAGTGGCGCCTTACATGGAGGAAAAGTCTCAGGTTGTGGGCATGCAACCTGACTGGGGAGGATTTATAAGCCAGCAGCAGAGTAGGGTCTCCCTGTTGCTCCAACTGCTCCATAGGGCCCAGATCTGTGGACAGATGCCTGGAGACTAGAAGTGTGTGTGTGTCCAGAGCACTGTGGTAGCTGCTTGTAAGTGTTTCTCTTGCAAATAAAGAGTTCAGTATTAGATGTGTGCCTTTTTTTATATATCTAGGACAGCCCTATGACAGAAAGGAAGGCTTGAAAATGAAAGCAGAGCTAGGTGTTCTGTCACAGCAAGAAAGCGTTTTCTGACTGATGCTTTATCTGAGCATTTCTAAAAAGTGCACATTTTTAAAACAATAAAATTTGAATAAAGATGAATCTCTAATAAAGGTTATGCACCCCATCTCCGAAGTCCAAAAGCACTTAAGGATTAGGTGACATTTTAAACAAGGAAAGAAATAACAGTACAGTAGTTGAAATGAAACCTGGATCACTTTGATAGCTCTCTCTCTCTCTCTCTCTCTCTGTGGGGAGAGAGAGAGTCCACTAGGGGGCAGTAATGTACTTTACTGCTAAGAAGATCATATCAGAATGCAAAGTTATTAGTTAAATCTTATCTGTGCATAAATGAGAATGAGCTAGAAGACTTCCGTTCTTTCTCTCCAAGTCTGCTTTAAGGTGGATTGATCTTGCAACTAATTGATCTTGCAACATAAACTGAGAGCAGAGCTGCAATGGACTTTCCATACAATTGGAAATACTGCACCAAGGATCTTTAAAAAAGAAGATAATTTTGCAATAAGCATTTATTCATTTAAGCATGATGTCCATAATTACCCATGGAATGTGAGAAGAAGAAGAGGAAGAAACACGAGTCCTTAATGTTTTGGATCAAAAGTGCAAGACTGAAAGTATTTACCGTATTTGGGGGGGGACGGACACAATTAGCTAAAATGGTGGTGGGAATGGTGGAGCTAGGATATTCATAGCACTATGAACGAAGACTACAGAGCCTGCCAAAATCTACAGTATTAACATTTTTGTAGCCTGGCAATCCAGGAATGATAACCCACAATACAAAGGTTTCCAAAAGTTTAGAAGAGCCAGAACATTTCTATACTGTGGTTGGACTTCTATTATTTTTACCAACGGGTTATTTTACTAGTGGTGCAATTGACTTCCGACAAGCACACACAGTGTGAACAAGACTGGGGGGGGGGGGCTCGTTTAATTTCACTGCACACAGGTGGTGTAGTGACAATAAAGGTTTATTATTATTTCTTATTCAGTACCAGAACTCTTTGGTGCTGCAAGCACAGAAAATGCAGAGCTCTTAATGGTTTCATTAACTGGTGTCTCCTCATATCTTCAGATTTTGTTGACCAATTACAATAATTAATTCGTGGCTCCCTTAGTTATTTCTGATATTTTTGTATTATTACGTTTGTTGTTTTGTTTCTGTTTCTGTTTCTGTTTTATGTATGATGAAAGAAAATTAATTTATAATAATAAAATGGTGGTGACCATTCGGATTGTTTTAATTTACCATATAGGACCATAGAAATATAATACTGTTTCATTTAAGCAGTTTTTCACTAATATTTTAAAAGGGTTATCACTCCAAAAGGTTTTAAGCGCTAAATGCAGATAAAATGTATATGTAACTGAGCTATAAAATAGTGTCCCATGTAAAGCTTATGTAATGAAAGTGTGTTGAATTGCAATATCTTCACATGTCCAATACATCACTGTCCACATCAAAACCAAGCCTCCACTGCAAAAGGAAATTGCTTATGTGTTACCCTTACATTCAGATGCTGTTCCTGTCTATTCCAATATTCTCCATTTGAAAAAGATTTGGAATTTATTATGGTATCTGTTGACTGGGGCTTTGCCTTCTTAGTACCATTGGGTGTCACTGTTGCCACTGGTTTTGGGAAACTGGGAACATTTAAATATTCCCAGGGCACAGATGACAAGAATGAGATTATAAAAAAGAAAAAAAAAAGACAACAATTTACTGGAGTTGGAATTAGTACGACTAGTTGCATTTTTAAAAGAAAATTAAAAGTGTCAAGGCTCTTCATTCCACAAAATTTTTCTGTCACTTCCTTCCATTCACGGGACTTGAAATAGTCTGCCATGCATATTAGGTTATTTTCATAGGCTGTGTGTTAGCATTGATGATGATAATGATGGTGATTAAAACGAGAGGCCTTTCTCCTTCAGAAAGCCCTGTGAAATTGTCTCTATTTGCAGATCTAAGTGCTGAAGGTCATTCTGGCTCAAAGGACCCAGCCCTCTCAGGCTATTCACCTTTTACCAAAGCCAGACTTCTTCGGAAGAAAATAGCCTTTAAAGCTGGTGCCACAAAAATGTATATACACACTTGACAACCCCCACCTTTTAGCCACCCATAATCGCACACACAGAACAGCCACAGAAGCTTTGAACTGTTTATATGATATACATTGCACAACGGGGCCTGCACTTTCCAGAGGGCCTCTTTTACACAGGTCATTGCTAAGGCTCAAGTTGGCTCTGTGTGTGTTATTGTGAAGATGACATTTTAAACAGACCTTATCACTGTGTGTTCAATCAAGGTTTATGAGGACCGATAAAGTTGCTTTTGTATGTTTATTAAAACACTCGTCCATGGTAGGGAAAATAATATCATTAATACACGCTACTTTCTACCCATCTCTTGCTGTTCAGGAGGAAATAAAAATGAGATGTTTTGTTTATCTAATTAACTGCTTCAGCTCAATTGACAAGCATAATTATCTTTAATATCACAGCCTATCATAACTGCTTACTTAACAACGTAGTGACAGGTTTCATATGGCAGTAAAATTATGTTTGTTTTCTCCAAACGATGAAGGGTAATAACACTGATATTAGTTGGAAGGGTTTCACAAATGTTTTTCTGTGCTGGTTCTGTGTGCTGCAATTCACCCAACTGATTGGAAGTTCCCTCCTTTCCGTAAAAAAAACTCCCCAACAACCAAGTATCTTTCCAATCTATTATTTTAATAGTTTACTTATGCAAAGCCAGACCATTGGTCTAACTCTATCAGATTCTATCTGGTATTTTCTACACTGACTCGCAGCTTCAGATAAGGAGGTTTTCCCTGCTTCATGTGGAGGCTCCTGTGCTATTGCTTCCATCCAATCTTCGTGGAGGGCTGTCGCTCACTGGCAGAGCACATGTGTTGTATGCAAAATGTCCTGGATTCAATCCTTGGCTTCTTCAGGTAGGGCTGGGGGAAAATTCTGTATTGAGAGTCACTGCCAGATGGAGGCCAATAGTCCACTTTTTGCATATGACAGCTTTTTGCATTCCATATTACTCTTGTCTTGCATTGCATTGCTGTTGTTTGAGGGATTACTCAAACACTGATTTTAACCTTGAAAGCCTTTGGGGTACAGGTCACATCTGAGGCTCTGATCATGGTCCTGCCCATACATGAAATCTGATGGGCAGGTACCCATGACAACTTTTCGGTGGTGGCAGTATGATTTTCAAATTCCTTTCTCTCAGCGGATACACCAAACTCCTCTTCTTTTGATATCTAGACATTTTGGTTCTTGAGTTTTTAGTGCTTGCTATGTCTGGCTTTTTAATCTGGTGTTTCTGATTTTGTTTTATCTGCTGCTGTTTTATAGCTTATTTTGTTACTTTTAATGTCATGTTTTTATTTTGTGTAACTTACACAAGGTTAAAAACAGTCACTCAATATTTGTGTGCTATGCACTATTTTTTAATATATAGACTTGCACCATTGCAAATTTGAATCAGCTCTAAAATTGACTGATATATTATTTATTTTAATATGTTTTTATACCCAGTGCTTTTTTCTGGGGGTACGCAGGGGTATGCATACCCTTAAACATTTTGTGACTCTAACAGGAGAAGAAACTAATTTTTAAAAGAAATTCTAGCACGCTGAATCATCAGTTCCGTTGTTACCCCGATGTCCATTTACTATATTATTTTCCCCAATTTGAACTATAAAATGGTGATTTTCTTGAGTCAAAATGAGAATACCCCTAAACATTTTTTATTTAAAAAAGCACTATTTATACCACTTTGTATATAACAATCACAATGTGGTATACATCACAATGTAAAAATCACAATAAGTATACAATCCTTATCATTTATGGAGAATAATTTTCCATGCTTGCTCTTTGTAAGGGTACATGCATGCTATCTGAACTTAAGCGCACTGTTGGTATAATTACCTCCCAGGTAATTAATTTACCTATTGTAAAAATTTGTGCGATGAAGTAGATAGTTGGTGTGCAGTATTGAGGCTGCAATATTAAGCACACTTACCAGGGAGTAAGTTCCACAGAAGTCAGTGAGACTAACTACTGAATAAAAATTAATAAGATTGCACTGTTAAACCTAGAGAAGCTTGGTGTAAGTTCTGATGCAGATAAAATTAGAAACTTTCATGTATCTATCTCTGTCTATGACTAGAATAAGCCCATTTCAAAAGTTGTAAATATAAAAGTATAATTGTGAGATGTGATGTTTGTTTGCCACATATACATAACACACAGAGACTGGATTTCACCAGGTATTGCCTTTTATATGTCAAGCATGCCATGGAATGTCCTGTCCTGGGAGAAGCATATGGTTTCCTCCTTGACAGTCTTAAGACACTTGCTGAAAATTCCCTATTAGCCCTTGGCTTTTAGCTTGAAGTTTTTGCTGGGTTTTTTTAAAAAAAGTATTTTAATGATTGACGTGGTATTGTATAATGTAAGCTGCACTGGGCATTTTAGATATGAAATGGAAAAGTGGGACAGAAATAACACACAAAGCCACCATCTACAAAGCACACTGAGAGAATCAAACTTCTTCCTTGCACAGAATTAATGTGCGCTATGGAAAAAACCACAGAGCCTAGGACTTGCCGATCAGAAGGTCGGCGGTTCGAATCCCTGCGGGGTGAGCTCCCGTTGCTCGGTCCCTGCCAACCTAGCAGTTCGAAAGCACATCAAAGTGCAAGTAGATAAATAGATACCACTCCAGCGGGAAGGTAAATGGTGTTTCCATGCGCTGCTCTGGTTCGCCAGAAGCGGCTTAGTCATGCTGGCCACATGACCGGCTCCCTCGGCCAATAAAGTGAGATGAGTGCCGCAAGTCACAACTGGACCTAATGGTCAGGGGTCCCTTTACCTTTTTATGGAAAAAACATGGAAATTAAATAGTGCCAATTTAAATATGATGCTGCCGTTTCCCTAATTTATGCACAATAGTTGTATCTAAGCAAGCATAAACAGTTGTTCCCTGACAAATGGCTACACAGCTCCTCAGGAAGTGTTAGTTAGCCATATTTGAATTTGGTTTGTATGAAGTCTGACCTTGAATCTGATAGTTAAGGGAGGGTTTCTGCAGTGTGCAAGTTTAGAAATTAGACCTGTACTATATGTAATCAAAGGGCTTCTAATATGACATTAATGGGCTTTTGTCATATGATATGAGCTATAATAAGTCCAGGGGACGCGGGTGGTGCTGTGGGTTAAACCACAGAGCCTAGGGCTGCCAACCTAGCAGTTTGAAAGCACATCAACGGGCAAGTAGATAAATAGGTACCGCTCCGGCGGGAAGGTAAACGGTGTTTCCGTGCGCTGCTCTGGTTCGCCAGAGCTTAGTCATGCTGGCCTCATGACCTGGAAGCTCCCTTGGCCAGTAAAGCGAGATGAGCGCCAGCAACCCCAGAGTTGGCCACAACTGCACCTAATGGTCAGGGGACCCTTTACCTTTACAATAACTCCAGATTTGATCCAAGAAGCCTTAGTCCAGAATTTCAAATCAGCAACAAGATATTATTCCTGCTTTTGAAACAATTCATCTGGGTGAGTCAATTAATGTCTGTTTTGCACATGTTTGGAGAGTAATGCAACTGTTTTGACGAAAAGTGTGAATTCTTAATCTGTAGGAAATGGTTTTCAGTTGTTTGACTTGCATGTGACTATATAGTTTGAGTATAATACTGTATATGTTATCAGTGCTTGCACACTAATGGTGCTTATTATCTTGTATTACATTATGATTACATTACAGAAAGCTGTGTATTGCTTCCAGTGTCTCTCTCCGTGTTTACAAAAGTAAACATTTATATAAGTAGACTTTGTTATTAATTCTGCTATATCTATCTAGGGGAGCGTTATTGTATGGTTCTTCAGAGGCCAAGGAAAGCCAGATAAAATGGTTTTATTAAAATTATTTTAGTAGCAGCACGTATATGGTATGAGGTCTACCAGGAATTATTCACAGCAAGTTAGCTTTTAGAGGGAGTGTGAGTCCTGACTGAAACAAGAGTTTGGATCTGTTCCAGATTATGCAGTGTTAGAACTACTAGAAAAATATGGAGTGGACTTCTAAACATTGCAGCTGCCAGAATCAAAATTGCAGAACGCTACATCTCCGAATGTTGCAGGAGGTAAGATAGCAATGTCTACTGCCTGCCTTCTTTCTCACTGGCTCTCTGTGTGGCATACTCGGAGCCCTGATCAATTCCAGTACGCTGGAGAAAGGGGGAACAGAACCAAAGAGGAAATGGGCAGGAGAAGTCACAGTTGCTTTATTTTTGGTTGCTGGAAGAGATTATGTTTTCCAACTTGGATCCTGGCAGTCCAAATGGCAGTTTCTCGTGCTTGGGTAGAATAGTCCATAACTTGGGAAGACAGAAAATATCCTGGCAGGGAGGTGGATATAAATCCACTGGATTATGAACTGGATATAAATCAAAAGCTGGATAAAATAAATACAATAAGTAATAAATAATCAAAACAAAATTAAAAAAATCCTTCCAGTAGCACCTTAAAGACCAACTGAGTTAGTTCTAGGTATGAGCTTTCGTGTGCATGCACACTTCTCATACCTAGAACTAACTCAGTTGGTCTTTAAGGTGCTACTGGAAGGATTTTTTTTATTTTGTTTTGACCATGGCAGACCAACACGGCTACCTATCTGTAATAAATAATCAATAGTCCTGCTCTTGTACTCAAGAAGAAATAAATAGGAAGAACATTTAATAAACTGAGCAGCACCAATTGCATGCCTAGAAGTCAAGCAGATGAATAAACATCAAGACAATTTGTTTTGCAATTTCCCTTTTTATCATAACCTAAGGAGGCAGCTATAATGACTGCTTTTGGTTAACAATAGGTGCATTATCCATTATGTTTTACTTGTAAAGTGGCATATTAAGGAGTGCAATGGGCTTAGGTCACCTGCCTCTACAGGGGATTAAAAAGGGGAAAAAATCTGTCTTTAATCCTTTCGTTCTCCTAGATGCTCACTTGGCAAAAGATGCATTTCATCAGATGCTGAAAGCCATTCCAAGGTGTCTTGCCAAATATTGGCCATGGTAGAGTTACTAAAAGATGTGTAGTAACAATAAAGCCAGTGTGTCTCCAGTGAGGGCAGTGTGGATGTGTCACTCCCAGGGCTGAGTTCACTCCAGTATTTTAACCAGATTATCTGCTGGAAAAACTAGGGCGGGGGGAGCCTCTGTACTGGGGTGTTGTTAGGGGGTTTTTTTTGGGGGGGTTGTTGTAGCTGTTATTGGCTTTTTTGTATTTTTATTTTTAGATCTTGTGATCTATGTGGAAATGGTTCAGCTTGGTTGTGTGTCTTTCAATGTTTTATTTACGACTACTTTTGTTATATTGTGGTCATGTGTTTTTCATGTTGTAAGCTGCCTGGAGCATGGTTTGAACCACAGAAAGTTGGTGTAGAAATAAAATGAGGTGTGCATGTATGTATGTACCACTTGGCAGTGGAGTTTGTCCTTATAGGAGTTCAGTGTTAAAACTTTCTTGGGTGGAAGTCCATTAAAAGTGTGTGTTTCAGGTACCAGAGGAAGGAAATGTCACTAGCCAGGTGATCATGGTTAACATTAGTTCCATGTACTTCTAGTAAACATGAAGGTAGACCCTCCTAGAAAACCATAAAACTGTTCTGCCAAGATGGTACCAGGAAGCCCACCTCTCTTGTCTCTCTCCGTTTAAAAGGTCCATCTGGTCCCAATTAATTGCTGAACAGGTAGCAGTTTCATTGTTATAGCTTAGAAGGGTGTTAAGAGATCTGGAAGTGGGTGCTCATAAATTATTACCCCAGACTAGGCTTTACCTCAACAATCCTCATACAGGTAATGACTGGTGGCGGCTAATTAATTGATCTGTCTCTCACTGCTGCAGACTTTGTTAGCTCAGCAGCCAAATTGCTCTGCATGGAGTGTTTATCAGGGAATCTGTGTCTGCAACCTCTCTCCCTGTTTTAAAATAACAGCTAGCAATGGCCTTCCATTCACTTGCAAATTCCTCATTAGGTCTTTAGTAAGAGGTGTGGAGTAAAAACCCCTCCCCCAATCCCCATCCCTCCCACTCTGAGAACAGTGAATTAATTACAATAATATTAATTACATTATCTATCCTGGCATAGCAAGCAGTGTTTTAAAACACAATCTGTTGCACATGGATTGGGACCAGATGGCTACAAAGAGCGCTGCAAAAAAAAAAAAAAGGCTCAAAATGCCCCATTTGCGGCAAAGATATGGTATACCCAAATGTGTCAATTTTTAAAATAAACTTCAGGAGCCATCCCTGCCCCTGCCCCCAGCTCTATTTGCTTGTAATGGCATTTGCTCTCTGATGCTTCTTGTTACTTGTGGACCACTCCAGTTTTCCATGAAGACAGTGGAGCATCCTATAATTACTTGGGAAGGAGGCATCTCTATCTTGTGATTTTGTTGATGGCTGTACTTGACTGGTGTTTTGATGAACACAAGGAACAGATTGTTTTCACTAAGCTGTGATTGGGGGGGGGGGTTCACTGCTAAAGAACAAAACCAAAACAAAAGTGAGAGACTTAAGACAGAACTACATAAGTTTTCTTTACCAGAGTAGTTATTCCTCATAAAATATCAGTAGCAGTAGCATGCTTTAGCAACCAAAAGAGCATTGGACCAGCCTTATGGTTCTGCATGTGAGGAAGAGTACATGTGGCCCTTGGAAAGGTACACACAGAAATAATAATATGGAGGAGTATTGTTTTTGTTTGTAATTATGGTATGCAACAACAACTGCCAAATTATATCCAGTGTGTAACCAGTATGGAGCTCTGCAGTTTATTGTACTGGTAGGAACAGCTATCCTTTGCAATAATAATGTGATTTTTCTATGAGCTGAGCTTGGTGTGTTCCTTCCATATCATCTTCCAAAATAAGATTTGCCTATTCTAGTTTGAAAATGAGACCCTTCCCCCCTCACCTCCCTTTTGGGGAAGGGCCGGAGCTAAGTGGTAGAGCAAGGTCTTTGCATGCAGAGGGTCCTTGGCTCAATCCTCAATTGTTGTTGTTGTTGTTTAGTTGTTTAGTCATGTCCGACTCTTCGTGACCCCATGGACCAGAGCATGCCAGGCACTCCTGTCTTCCACTGCCTCCCGCAGTTTGGTCAAACTCATGCTGGTAGCTCTGAGAACACTGTCCAACCATCTCGTCCTTTGTCGTCCCCTTCTCCTTGTGCCCTCCATCTTTCCCAACATCAGGATCTTTTCCTGGGAGTCTTCTCTTCTCATGAGGTGGCCAAAGTATTGGAGCCTCAGCTTCATGATCTGTCCTTCCAGTGAGCACTCAGGGCTGATTTCCTTAAGGATGGATAGGTTTGATCTTCTTGCAGTCCACAGGACTCTCAGGAGTCTCCTTCAGCACCACAATTCAAAAGCATCAATTCTTCGACGATCAGCCTTCTTTATGGTCCAGCTCTCACTTCCATACATCACTACTGGGAAAACCATGGCTTTAACTATACGGTGTAAAGGTAAGAGACTCTTGCCTGAAACCCTGGAAAGTCACTGCTAGTCACTGCAGAAGGAGCTAGACTGACCAAAGGTCAGACTTAATATAAAGCAGCAGCTTCCTATGTTCCTTTCATATACTGTGCAATTGATGAGTTTGAAAGAGACAGAAAGGTAGCTTTAAAAAACAGGTGGTTAGATGTAAGCATGTAGAATGCTAGTGAAGAGAGGTGTGCAAAACCCCTGAAATATCTAAAGCTGTGAGGAACAGTGCAATCTTTCTATGACAGCATGCAAAGCCAAAAGCACTAGATGCAAATACAGCATAAGCAATGCTAAGCAACCCTCACTAAGAGAGAAGCAGATTACTCTGTCTTAGTTATATTTCTTGCAAGGGCAGTGAGCAAAAATGCACATCCTTGGAAGCCTAAGGCGGTATGTTTGGGATTTCCTCCCTCTTCCACTGGGGTAGGAAACAGTACTTTACATGAGAGCAGAACAGTCATTTAGACTCTACATAAAATCATGGCTAGGTGCTCTTCCAAGTAACTGATTGGCACAGTTCCCCATCTGTCTATTATTTACAAAATCTAAGGAACCCCTTTTGCATAAAAGAGATGACTTTGGAAGGAGGAGGGAGGGAGGGTAACAGCCAAACCCAGTGAAGCTGAAATCAACCATGAGGTTCTAACCCAGGGAACGCCCAGGACTGAAGAGGAAGGAAGAGGGTTTCCTGGGAAAGAAAGAACTTTATTGACCTTTAAAAACTAACCTAAACAGCCAGAGTTGGCTCTATTGTCTGAGGGAGGCTTAATCCAATGGAAGCTGAGAGGGGGAAATGAAATAAATATCAGAGACCTATAATACAAACAACAAACACCACCCTCACCCAGTGTTGTCGTTTGTCCCCTGCTGAGAACAGACCCCCTATTGTGGAAGGCACATCAGAGACACAGCTTGTACCCAAAAGCTTAAAGCTGGAATACAGTTGATCCCAATAAATTCACATTCTACCTGTAGCAATGCACCCCTATTTGTTGGCTCCCTGGATAATTACTAGTAACTTCCTTAAATAATTATGTTCCTTTCACTTTAAAAAAAAAATCAGCTGTGATGTTCATTAGTATGTGTGTGTTGTGTGCATGCATTTTTTAAAAATTACCCCTTTGAGGTATAAAATGAGGGAACAATTTGAAACTCAATGCGAGAGATCTCAAAGGAACAAAGCAACACAAATAGTGGGTTATTCATGCATGGTGGGCTATTGATTTTTGTAAATGTTACATGCCTATACAGTGTGCCAAGGAACATTTGTTTTAAGTATCTTAATTATTCAGGTTTGCACAAGCATTTATCCTCTTCCCTCCTTCTCTTCTGATTTGATATAACTGGGACAATATAGGACATGAACACGCCTGGTTCCTAAGCCTGAGCAGTTCTTCACTCAAGAAGCCAATACATACCTTTTTCAATATCATCTTCGATGGACTGGTCATGTTGTTTGGATTCCTGATTATTGTCTTCTAAAGCAACTACTCTATTCCCAATTTAAGAATGGAAAGTGAAATGCCAGTGGACAACAAAAGAAGCTTAAATACGCTCTCAAGGCAAATCTAAAAAATTGCACTATAAGCATGAACAATTGGGAAACACTGGTCTGTGAGTGCTCCAATTGGAGAATAGCCTCTACCAAAAGGTGTCATGGACTTTAAGAAGCACAAACTCAGGATGAAAGGGAGAAACATGCTAAAAGGAAGGGACATTTGGCAAATCCTCACCGTGATCACCTCCTGCCCAGAAACCTACGTCCCCCACTGTGGAAGAATGTGTGGATCCAGAACTGGCTTCCACAGTCACAGACACACTGTTAATGCTGTATTCATGGAAGACAATCTTATTTGGCTATGAGTGACCGCCAAAGAAGACATACCTTTTCGTCTGCTTCAGAACTTGCATTGGCTTGACAACTTTGTTACAGCCCTTTTAGTTTTAGTTTTTGTCTGCTGGCTGTAGAACCTCACTTCTGGCCCATGCTGCTTGCCTCTGGCTCTTCGGCTTCTTAGTTGCTACTTTCAGATGACCTGTGCCAGCCTTGGACCACAGCATTTTCTTCTGACCCTGCTGGGCTCTGATACTGTCCACTAGAAAATGTGTATTTGTTTGCACATCTGCACTACACACATAAAACCTGTGCACACGTAGGCTGTTACACATGGTTAGATGTTTTGCAGGGTCCCTGACTGTGCCTGGAGCCCAATTCATAGTTTGCGCACATGTAGGCAAGCTGCAGATGTGTAAATTTTCACTCCTGAGATGGGATGTGTGGCTTGGTGCTGTGATTCTACTCCCCACTCCCTGCAGACATGAAGACCCAGCCTTATACAGTGGTACCTCAGGTTAAGAACTTAATTCGTTCTGGAGGTCTGTTCTTAACCTGAAGCACCACTTTAGCTAATGGGGCCTCCTGCTGCTGCGCCGCTGGAGCACGATTTCTGTCCTCATCCTGAAGCAAAGTTCTTAACCTGAGGTAATATTTCTGGGTTAGTGGAGTCTGTAACCTGAAGCGTATGTAACCCAAGGCGCCACTGTATCTGACTTTTGCACATAGCTGTCAACGTTTCCCTTTTTTAAAAGGAAATTCCCTTATTCCGAATAGGATTCCTCGCAAGAAAAGGGAAAAGTTGACAGCTATGCTTTTGCATAATTTTACATCTCTTACATTACTTGATTAGGAAATCTGTATTAAGTCATCCTGAGAACTCCTATCTAGACTCTATAACACTGAGGCGGGGGCCTTTTCAGTAGTGGTGCCCTGGCTATAGAATATCCCCCCCCTCCCCAGGTCTGGTTCACACCAACACCTTTATTATTTGGCTGACAGGTCAAGGCTTTTTTTATTCCTTGAGTGAATAGTGGCTGCTATGTTTCTTCTGATTTTATACTGCTTTTTGTTTATCACTGCTGTTCGAACACTTTTGTTTTGATTTTTTTATGAGAAATGTTTATTGTATCACTTTTTTAAAAAAGTAAGACTGGCATGTACATACAGTATTCCAAATAAATAGCCCTGCTGGATTAAAAGCAAAATGCCAGTGACTTAATTGGGATGATAGCTTTCCTTAGTCACTCTGTGCTGGGGCTCCTGCTCTTTAAGTCTCTATTGTTCAACAACAGATTGTGCTAAGAATAATATTTACTTGTGCTGAGCTAAGTGTTCACATTGCTCACTAACCTCACTTGTTTTTCTAAGCAAACTCATTCGTTCACATGACCCTCTTAGTACACCAAGCTTTGAAACTGTTGAAAACCAGTCTTCTGATAATGCTTACATTACTCCTGGTTTTACCATTCTTCTTCTTCTTCTTCACTGGCGATCACTCATAGCCAAGTAAGATTGTCTTCCATAAACATGGTTTTAACAATGAGTCCATAAGTGACTGTGGAGGCCAATTCTGGATCCACTCATCCTTCCACAATTGGGACATTGGTTTCCGAGTGGGAGTTGATCACAGTGTGGATTTGCCAGGCATGCCTTCATCTTAGCACATTTCTCCCTTTCGTCCTGAGTTCGAGTGTCTTCAAAGCCCATGACACATTTGGTAAAGGCTGTTCTCCAACTGGAGCACTTGCAGGCCAGTGTTTCCCAGTTGTCAGCGTTTATACTACATTTTTTAAGATTTGCCTTGAGGCAGTCTTTAAACCTCTTTTGTTGACCACCAGCACTATGCTTTCCATTTTTAAGTTTGGAATATAGTAAGGTAGTTGCTTTGGAAGACGATCATCAGGCATCTGCATAACATGACCAGTCTAATGAAGTTGATGTTGAAGAATCATTGCTTCAACACTGGTGATCTTTGCTTCTTCCAGTACACTGATATTAGTTTGCCTGTCTTCCCAAGTGATGTGTAAAATTTTTCGGAAACACCGTTGATGGAATCTTTCAAGGAGTTGGAGATGGCATTTATAAGTAGTCCATGTTTCACAAGCATATAGTAAGGTTGGTAGTACAATAGCTTTGTAAACAAGCATTTTGGTTTCTCTGGGAATGTCCCGGTCCTCAAACACTCTGCACTTCAATTGGGAGAAAGCTGCACTCGCAGAGCTCAGACGATGCTGGATTTCAGCATCAGTGTTGGCCCTTGTGGAAAGATAACTGCCTAGGTAGGAGAAGCGATCAACATTTTCCAACGTTACACCATTAAGTTGGATTTGTGGTACTGCAGAGGGGTTATTTTGTACTTGTTGCAGCACTTTGGTTTTTTGGATGTTGAGTGGTAGGCCAAGCTTTTCGTAAGCTTCTGCAAAGATATTTAGGATGGTTTGGAGGTCATCCTCTGAGTGTGCGCACACTACGTTGTCACCAGCATACTGAAGCTCTATGACGGAAGTTACGGTAACCTTACTTTTTGCTTTCAGCCTGTTCAGATTGAAGAGCTTTCCATCTGTTCAATATATGATTTCTACTCCGGTGGGGAATTTCCCTCCGACAAAGTGTAGGATCATGGCAATGAAAATAATGAATACCTTTACCATTGTAATACTAGATCTCTATGTTTATTTTCAAAAACAAAAAATTTTTCATTAAGACCTACGGACAAGTTGCAAAGCAGGAAGGGATCTTTCAAGTTCACCAGAACTCTTCTTTAGAATCCTGGTAAACTTTTTTTTTTTTTTAAATAATTTTTATTCAATTTTTAAAACACATAATTAAAAGACAAACACATCACAAAACACAAACAAACATAAACAAATCAAACATAAATAAATTCATAATCTTATTTTCTTGTAACTTCTTTCAATCGACTTCCCCATACCTCCCTTTCGCATACCTCCTTATTTTAGAAATAATTTTTTTAGCAACCCTTTAGTCAATTTATCCATTTAGTTCCCTTCATTAAATTCCCATAAATTTGTTGGTTACAGCTGTAATTCTCTGCTTCTTACCCCTTGACATCTTAACACTCCTCAATTTTACAACAGTTTTTAAGATATATTTTAAATTTCTTCCAGTCTTCTTTCACTGCCTCTTTCCCCTGGTCACGAATTCTGCCGGTCATCTCTGCCAGTCCCATGAAGTCAATCACCTTTGTCTGCCATTCTTCAAGAGTAGGTAGTTCTTGCATCTTCCAATACTTTGCCAGAAGAATTCTTGCTGCAGTAGTAGCATACATAAAGAAAATCCTATCCTTCTTTGGCACCAATTGGCCAACCATGCCCAGGAGAAAAGCCTCTGGTTTCTTAGTAAATGTCCATTTAAGGACTTTCTTAATTTCATTATAGATCATTTCCCAGAATGCTTTCACCCTCGGGCAGGTCCACCATAGGTGATAGAAGGTACCTTCATTCTCATTACATTTCCAACATTTATTATTGGGCAAATGATAAATTTTTGCAAGCTTGACTGGGGTCATGTACCACCTGTAGATCATTTTCATTATATTTTCTTTTAAGGCATTACATGCCGTGAACTTAACACCAGTGGTCCATAACTGTTCCCAGTCAGCAAACATAATGTCATGACCGATATCCTGTGCCCATTTAATCATAGCTGATTTCACCGTTTCCTCCTGTGTATTCCATTTAAGCAGCAAATTATACATTCTTGACAGATTCTTAGTATTGGGTTCTAACAGTTCCGTTTCTAACTTTGACCTCTCCTTCTGAAATCCTATTTTCCTGTCCTCTTTAAATGTCTCATTTATCTGGTGGTAATGCAGCCAATCTCGAACTTTGGACTTTAGTTTTTCATAACTCTGAAGCTTAACCCTTTCACCTTCATATTCTAAGATTTCACAATATTTTGGCCATTTAGAATCCATATTAAGTTTTTTCACCCCCTTGGCTTCCATTGGTGACAACCACCTGGGAGTTTTACTTTCCAATAGGTCTTTGTATCTGCTCCAAACATTATATAATGCTTTTCTAACAATATGGTTTTTAAAACCTTTGTACACCATTGCCTTGTTATACCATAAGTATGCATGCCAACCAAAACAATTATCATATCCTTCCAAATCTAAAATGTCTGTGTTCTCAAGAAGTAGCCAGTCTTTCAGCCAGCAGAAAGCTGCTGCTTCGTAATATAATCTTAAGTCCGGCAGAGCAAACCCCCCTCTATCTTTTGCATCAGTTAAAATCTTAAACTTTATTCTGGGCTTTTTGCCCTGCCAGACAAATTTTGATATATCTTTCTGCCACCTCTTGAAACAATCCATCTTGTCCAGAATTTGTAAGGTCTGAAACAAAAATAGCATTCTAGGCAGTACATTCATCTTAATAGTAGCAATTCGACCTAACAAGGACAGTTTCAACCTTGACCATGTTTCTAAATCTTTCTTTACTTCTGACCAACATTTTTCATAATTGTCTTTAAATAAATTCACATTCTTAGATGTTAAGTTTACCCCCAGGTATTTCACTTTTTTCGTTATTTCCAAACCTGTTTCACTCTGAAACCTCTCTCTTTCTTCCATTGTTAAATTTTTCTCCAAAACCTTTGTTTTCTGTTTATTCAATTTAAATCCTGCTACTTGACCAAATATTTCAATTAGTTCTAACACTCTTTTAGTACTAGTGTCTGGCTGTTGCAAAGTCAAAACTAGGTCATCTGCAAATGCTCTTAATTTATAATGTCTGGCTCCGACCTGAACTCCTTTAACCAACCGGTCCCTTCTAATCATATTTAACAAAACCTCCAGGACTGATATAAAAAGCAGAGGGGATATTGGGCAACCCTGTCGTGTACCTTTTTCTATAGGTATTTCTTCCGTTACCACATTGTTTACAATTAACTTTGCTTTTTGTTCCGAATATATTGCACCTATACCGTTTTCAAAAACTTGGCCTACCCCCATCCCTTGGAGATTCTTTTTCATAAAGCTCCAACAAATGTTGTCAAAGGCTTTCTCCGCATCCACGAAAATTAAAACAGCCTTTCTATTAATGTCAACTTCTAACAGCTCCAAAATATCGATAATGTTCCTCACATTGTCTGACATATGCCTCCCTGGGAGAAAGCCAGTTTGGTCCTTATGAATCTCCCCTAATAACACTCTCTTCAATCTTTTTGCCAAAATGTCTGCAAAAATTTTATAATCCACATTGAGTAAAGATATAGGGCGGTAGTTTTTAACCTGGTTTTTTTCAGTCTCTGTTTTCGGTATAAGTGAGATGAAAGCCTCTTTCCACGATTCAGGTGCCTTTTTCCCCTCCATAATTTCATTGCAAACTTCCTTTAATGGTTGTATTAACCAATCCTTCAGCATTTTGTAGTATCTGGCAGTCAAACCATCTGGTCCTGGTGATTTTCCCAGTTGCATATTCTGGATGGCACCCTCTATCTCTTGTTCTGTTATTTTCTCATTCAAGATCCTTTTATTTTGTTCTGAAATTTTTGGTAATCCATAGTTTCTAAGGAATCCTTCAATTTCTTGTTCGTTTACTGGCCCTTGTGTATATAATTTCCTAAAAAAACTTTGAAAACAATTACTTATCTCGTTGGGTTTGTAGATAGTCTTTCCCTCCATCTCTAAACTCGTCACTGTATTCAATTTCTGCCTCTTTTTTAGTTGCCATGACAAAAGTTTCCCACATTTATCTGCAGATTCAAATGTTTTTTGTCTCATTTGCTTTATTTTCCATTCTATTTCTTGATTCATCAATTCCATATATTGCGTCTGATAATACTTTATCTCTCTCAAGATCTCTTGAGACTTTGGTTTGGACCTCAATTTCTTTTCTCCTTCTTTCATTTTTCCTAGAATTTTTTCTTTCCTCTCATTTTGTCTTTTCCTCTTTATAGAGTTCTGTTGAATTAGGAAACCTCGCATCACGGCTTTGCTAGCGTCCCAGATTGTTCTTTTCTCCACGTCTGTTCTCAAATTTATCTCAAAATAATCTTTCAATGTTTTTTGGGCCTTTTTATAAATCTCTTCATCTTTAAATAGGGTGTCATTCATTCTCCATCTAAAGGATCCGGTTGTTGTTAATTTCATCTCCATCTTTACAGCGTTATGGTCGGAGCAGGTTAGAATCCTGGTAAACTTAAAAGCTTGCTCACACCTTTTGCTTAGCTGGTCCTAATAAAGGTATTGTGCAGTTTGGTTCCGCCCCCTCCCCCCCATGGACCAATTTTGCTGCCTCCTTTTTTTATTGTACCATTTTCAGAAAACACAGCTTGGTGATCCAAAAAGTGTACTTGTGGTAAAAATTTTACATGAGCACCATGTCACAGATTCAACTGGAATACGGTGGCAAGACAAATCGCAGTCTGGATGCATCTAAAGTAATTCCAATGGACCACCCAACTTAATTGTGCACAGCCAGTTCTCTTGTGCAAGGTGAGAGAAAGGAACAGGCTGCTGCATCTCTCTGATCTTTCTCTCATCTTTCTTCCCCACCAAGATCACTTCCAGTGTTAGGGAAGCACCATCTCTGAGCTGTGAAGCACTGAAATTAGTGCTTCATTTCAACTAAAAGATTATTGATTTACATATTATTATTATCACTTCTAACTTACATATCTCTGATAACTCTGATGTGTATGCCCATCCTCCTCACCATGGCCATCCTAGGGCTATTGAACTGAGCGGATATGGTAGGGCAAATGGGAATGTACATAGTGAGAGTTTATTGTGTCCAACTAGTTAACCATGGCTAGAGCTGGATCAGGGTCCATGTAAATATCTCAAAAGCTGGTATTGATGGTGGAGGGCTTTTGGCTGTCCCATGTTCACCTCAAAGAACAATAGTTATAATATTCTTTCAGCTGGGAATGGCAGCATTGTTTTTTTACTATTTTTATTTGTTTCATATTTTCCCTACCTTTTATCCTAGTATCTTAGGGGTATGTGAAGGCTTCCCTTCCCCCGCTTGCCTGTTTGGTCTTCACAACAACACTGTAAGTAAGGCTGAGAGATGGTAAAAGGCCAAAGATCATCCAATGAGCTTCTTTATCTTTATTCCAGGGTGGGCAGACTTCAGACTTGCAGGTTTTACCCCAAGATCCATTAACTGAAGCCAGGTGCAAAATAGTGTCTTGGGGGGTGAGGCACAGAATTAAAGAACGTGGTATATCTGAGCACATGATCAGTTCAGGAATTTGTTTTCAGGTCCAGAACTGAGTTTCTAATCTTGTCACACGAAAAGTTTCAGCGATATAGCATGCATGCCTATGACATAAGTCACTCAAAACCCTATCATTCAAAATCCTAATCATTTTCATCCTCCCAAATCAATCATAATAATCAATGATAATGCTAAAAAGT
Source organism: Podarcis erhardii (assembly GCF_964252035.2). Lineage (NCBI taxonomy): Eukaryota > Metazoa > Chordata > Lepidosauria > Squamata > Lacertidae > Podarcis > Podarcis erhardii. The sequence goes on along the minus strand of NC_138499.1, from coordinate 46,911,025 downwards.
GGGGGTAAACAACCGATCGCTGAATAAATAGCTGGCTCTTCTTCCTCTCCCAAAGTCCTCCTTTTTCATTCCTCAGGTTTTTGTCACCATCTGTATGTGGTTAGCTGGAGAATGTCTATTTTATCATTTAGTTACCTTTTTGAATTGTAAGGGCCTGTTGTTTGATGTGCCTTCACTTTAATGTAAAGCACACCATTACTAGGTTAATGATCATGAGCTGTCATCGCAGTCACTTTGAAAACGTGGCAGTGATGAATGGAGCCAGCAGCTCTGAGGGAGGTTGATCACTGAATGCACAGTGAAGTTTATTTAAGCTGGGCTTGATAATGGGCCTGTATTTGAGATGGGGTGTTTCTAGTCACTTTTGGAAGAGGAGACATTCCCTGGCATGACATATCCCCCCTCCCCCACCGCCCACTTTCTCTCACACAAACATTATGGAAAAGATTGGTCTGTATTCTGAAATCTGTTATTCTAATTGGCTGGCCCAGAGTAGTACAGTTGTGCGTTTTAGAGAAGGGTGTTCTCAGACATATTAGAGGTAATGTGTAGCCCTCCCTTGGTACTACAGTCCCAGAACTCTTTATACATATATATTGTTTGATATCAACAGGATTCACAAACCACTTAGCCTCAATGAAATTGTTACATGTGGAACAATGACCAAATCTAAAGTTACCTCTAATGGGCTTTACTACATTCCTAGGTAAATTTTCACATTAGCATTCCAGATGTTCTCTGGTGTATCATGCACCCACTTGTAAGAAAGACAATCTGTTTCTTTCCTCTCGCACAGCTCAACACAGTGGTACCTCGGGTTACGGACACTTCAGGTTACAGACTCTGCTAACCCAGAGTCTTTAAGAACTTTGCTTCAGGGTAAGAACAGAAATTGGGCTCTGGCAGAGCGGCGGCAGCGGGAGGCCCCATTAGCTAAAGTGGTGCTTCAGGTTAAGAACAGTTTCAGGTTAAGAACTGCCCTCTGGAACGAATTAAGTACTTAACCCGAGGTACCACTGTACAAATGTAATGTTATGAACATACATGGCCTTAGCCTGGATTTATGTTGGGGTGGAAGCATGACACCTACCTGCCTTCATCCTCTGTTTGGCTCAGGCTAGCACATCTGGAATGAAACGACTCAACAGCAGTTGTTTTAAATTACTTTCTTTTGACCCCAAGTGCTCAGAAAAATCTGACAAAATGTTTCTACAATTTCTGCATTTATTTAAGTATTTTTATTTATTTACTTGATTTGGGTGGGGCAGCTCCCTCCCCCCCCCCCCGGCCTATGCAGGGCTATGCCCCTAGCTATGTCCTTGTGAACATAAGACATGTTTTTCTTTTCTTTATTTAAATGTTAACTATTACCACAAAGCCATTTTTATACAGGAAGTTATGTTTATATCAGGGGTGGGGAGCCATTTTCAGCCCAATGGCCACAGATCCTTCTGTGGGACAAGTGTCAGAGGTGGACAGTGCCAGAAGCAAAAGTAGGAGGAGCAGCAAATACAGTGGTACCTCGGGTTACATACACTTCAGGTTACAGATGCTTCATGTTACAGACTCCGCTAACCGAGAAATAGTACCTCGGGTTAAGAACTTTGCTTCAGGATGAGAACAGAAATCGTGCTCCCACAGTGTGGCAGCAGCAGGAGGCCCCATTAGCTAAAGTTGTGCTTCAGGTTAAGAACAGTTTCAGGTTAAGAACGGACCTACGGAACAAATTAAGTACTTAACCTGAGGTACCACTGTACAGTTTTTACCTTGGTGCAGTTGGCTAGTTTGTACACACACTCACACAGCCCTCTCCCTCCTCCAACCAGACAACCAAGAAGCATTATCATAGCTCAAGGACACATTCCAGCCAGGCAAAAACTCTCGGGGTGTGAAGTAGGGCTTGTGAGAGGTACAACTGGGGAACAGGGTGAAAGGCCTGAGGAAGGCCTGACAGAGATGCGTGGAGGCATAGGTGACAACTCCCTGGGGCCCCGGGTGCCCAAGCACCCACAAAATTCCCAGTGAAGGGGCCACGCACTCACAAATTTTGGGGCCGGGGCCATGCACTCTGCATGGCACCCATGGCTCTGGGCACCCACAGTCACGGAGCCATATGGCCCATTGGTCTCAGGTTCTCTATCCCTGGTTTATATGTTTAAATTGCTTAATGAGACTCATCCTATGTATCCTCACAGGAAGAAAATGTGCACATGAACATTCATTTATCTAGCACCCATTCATTTTGTTTTTATATACAGTGGTACCTCGGTTTTCTAATGTAATCCATTTTGAAAGGCCATTCGAGATCTGAAAAGTTCAAAAACCAAAAAGTCAATAGCCGATGGCTAGGCCTCAGGATCTTGCACTCAGCGGAAGCCGCGTGGCATGGTTCAACTTCTGAGGCATGTTCAAAAACTGAAGCATTTACTTCCGGGTTTACAGCGTTCAAAAACCGAAATGTTCATCGATGGAGATGTTCTAAAACCGAGGTACCACTGTATATGAAAACAAAGTGAATGCGTGCTAGATAAATGAATGTTCATTCTTGGTCCAGTTTTTTTTTTTTTGAGGGGAAGGCTGGAGAAATACGTGGGTTTAAAAAAAAAAGTTTAAAAAACTGCAAACAGTTAAAGAGACATCACATGACCTCTTTATTGGGTGACCATCTTCTGCTGATATAAGAGCATCACTTCAACTGCGGTATTCACTTAGCATGTCAGGAAGCCAGGCACTGCCACCGAGTTCTGTGTAGAGGATGCATGTTTAATTTATAGAGTGAGAGACAAAGAGACTGCTAATCAGAGGCAGAGAGATAACAGTATGGCAGTGAGAGGGGGGTGTAAGCTGGAAGGCCTTTGGGGGTCTTTCGCCGTCTGTGGAAACTTTGTGTCACCACCAGTCCGCTTGAATCTCAAGGATGGGAGTAGAAACTAAAAATTGCTTTTGTCGTTCAGCTGGCGGCAGGCACTTAAGTTGTGACCAGCAAGTGGTCGCAGTGGGACTTGGGAGTTTACAGACTGGGAATGCTGATGCTTTAGGGTTCAGAGCACCAAGGAACCAAGATAAACAAATTGGCCGGTGAGAGTGACTTGTGTTAGGTCAGCCTAAGGGTCACTAAAAGGTCAAGCTGCCTCAGATCTGGATATTTTGGTTGTCTGTTTACCCACTGGGCAAAGGCAAAGAGATGCTGTGAAAAACTCTGATCCTCAGATTCATGGTTGCAGAAGTAGTCTGGTGTGGGGGGGGTGGGTGGAGGGAGAGATAAAATAATCTTGGAGAGATCTTGTTGTCAGCAAGCGCAAAAAGGCCCATAGTCCATTAGAGGCTCTTACAGCATGAACTGTAGGCAAGTGCCTCTTTTATCACATGGGTGATGAGAAAGCAGAAGGTTAGGTACCCACAGCTGAAAGATACTATAACAGGACTTGAAACACACACAAACATTTTGACAGGAAAAGTGCTAAATGTGAGCAGAGCAGCATCATCTACTCATTTGCTGGAGTATCCCAAAATTATGGTTGAAATAAATCAAGCACTTCAAAGGAATAATATTCAAGTGTCATTGTACAGTGGTACCTCAGGTTACATATGCTTCAGGTTACATACGCTTCAGGTTACAGACTCCGCTAACCCAGAAATAGTACCTTGGGTTAAGAACTTTGCTTCGGTATGAGAACAGAAATTGTGCTCCGGCGGCGTGGCGGCAGCCATTAGCTAAAGTGGTGCTTCAGGTTAAGAACAGATTCAGGTTAAGTACGGACCTCCAGAACGAATTAAGTACTTAACCTGAGGTACCACTGTAATTTGGAATGTTACAAAAGACTGGCGCAAATGATCCTAATGCAGGGTGACTACATCTTTTAATGTGCATTTTTGTTCCCTTGATAAAGATGGCATGCTAAAGTAGGAATGTGATGATACGTCAACAGAATGTATAAAATAAACTATGAATAAAATATCAAAATGATTAATATGTTATATCTTGTATTACAACTCATATCAAAGGTGCATTTTGGGGTGCGTTACTGGTTTGGTTGCACTGAAGCCTTGGGGGTGCCACAACTATGATGCAGAATGGTGCGCAAGAGGTGGGGCGCCACCGAATTTTGGAGTCACACAAGGCACCGCTGACATTTGAGACCCCAAGGTCTGCCACCGCTTCTTTATGGGATCTTCTGGACATTCCAAGTTCATTTGTCTAGTCCATGCAGGCATAGAATATATATATTAGTTTAAAGCAGTTATATACCATTTAATATTTCACACAATATGCTGTCAAAGCATGCAAACAAAAACCAGTTGGAACAGCAATAGACAAACAAATTAAAGAAAATAAAATAGAAATTCAGACATGCAAAGTGGGGTCCAATCTTTTGGGTCAGAGAAAGTCCTGTTAAGGTTGCTCAGAACAGTACCTCTTTGAGGGTTGAACTACAGTGTCCAGGATTCTTTAGGGGAAGCCATGTGTTTTCAATGTATTGTGTGTATGCAACATTGGTATACTATCATTCCATAATTTTCTAGCTGAATTTCCCTGGAAGACTCTAGTAAGCCAGTAGAATTTTTCCTTCTGTGTACCTCAGAGATTAACTCCTTTACACAGTCACAGTGCAAGCAGCATAAGGTATCTTTCCCTTAGAGTAGTTTACAAAGTATCTGCAAACATTTAGATATATAAAGTTACAGCTGTCAGTTTTTTAGTCTCCTTAGTGAAACTTTTCTCTGAAAGTTACTTACCAGAGGACAATGTTGATCAGACAAATGAATTCCATAGAAGTTGAAGCCTCCCTCCTACTTCTTTCCGGCACCATGAAAGGTGTGATACCATTTATTTAGAGCAACTTGAATATAATTTCCATTATTTGAAGGCAGAGTTAGGAAAGCCTGGTGGAATCTAGACACATAGAAAAAAACACAGTGAAAATGTTTTTTTTAAAAAAAGGTTTTGAAAAAATATTAAATTTGCCATAGCTCACCATCACCATCTAGTGTCACAGTAGTATAATGCACTTTACAACACACTTGAAACGCGGGTGGTGCTGTGGTCTAAACCACAGAGCCTAGGGCTTGCAGATCAGAAGGTTGGCGGTTCGAATCCCCGCGATGGGGTGAGCTCCAGCTGTTCCGTCCCAGCTCCTGCCCACCTAGCAGTTCGAAAGCACGTCAAAGTGCAAGTAGATAAACATGTACCACTCTGGCAGGAAGGTAAATGCCATTTCTGTGCGCTGCTCTGGTTTGCCAGAAGCGGCTTAGTCATGCTGGCCACATGACCCGGAAGCTGTCATCGGACAAACGCCGGCTCCCTCGGCCTATAGAGCGAGATGAGCGCCACAACCCCAGAGTCATCTGTGACTGGACCTAACGGTCAGGGGTACCGTTACCTTTACCAAGCTGAGTCCCCTGACTGGAAGAGTAGCAAGTTTGACTTCTGGTTCCATCCACAACAGAAGCAGTTAATTTTTTTACTTGTTTTGTGGAGAACCAGTGGCGTAGCATGGGTTGTCAGCACCCGGGGCAAGGCAAGTAATTTGCACCCCCTAACCCTAACCCCCAGATGTTGCGCCCGGTGCAGCCGGCCCCCCCTGCACCCCCCACGCTACGCCACTGTAGAGAACTAGTTTTTTTGTTGTTGTTGGTTGTGATATCTCTCTCTCCTGACATTGTTGACTGAAAGCTCCTTTTTGTAACACACTTTTCCTCTCACAGAATGATACCTTGTCCCACAAAAACAAAGGAACATGGTGTGCTCCAATAAGCTCTACCTCAGTTTCCAAAAGGTTAGCTGCTATGGCATATGCAGAGGTCAGAAACCATTTACAGTGGTACCTCCGGTTACAGACGCTTCAGGTTACAGACGCTTCAGGTTACAGACTCCGCTAACCCAGAAATAGTGCCTCAGGTTAAGAACTTTAATTCAGGATAGAACAGAAATTGTGTGGCAGCGGCGCGGCAGCAGCAGGAGGCCCCATTAGCTAAAGTGGTACCTCAGGTTAAAAACAGTTTCAGGTTAAGAACAGACCTCCAGAACGAATTAAGTTCTTAACCCGAGGTATCACTGTATTGAGGCATTCACACACCAGCTAGGCTGAAGATTGTCCCATGAAAGTGGAATGAGGCAGTTTCCTATGTTCCTTTGAAAGCAAGAGAGAGACAAGAGATCCAAATGAGTTTTCTAATACTTTTTTAAAAGGAGATAGTTGTAGGACTTCATCTCTGGAGAAGCGTTCTGATATTTATGGATAACATAACGGGGGGGGGGGTCCGTAAAAAGCTTATTCTTCTGCCTAGCATGATTGCGAACAAAAAGGCCAGTAACAATGTTTTGATTTATGGCTATCAGAAACTGTGGCAGGAAGCTGCCTCCACCACAGTAACCCAAAACTCCACCTTATGTCAACAAGCCATTGAAACAGAAGGCTACAAGGCCTTTGCACGGCCTGGTATTGTACACCCTAAGCAACCCACGTGTTACGTAGAAAGGAAAACACTGTGACGGCTCTTTTCCGATGGCAAGCAGATTAGCCAGCCCTCCGCTATTTTCCCCCTTCACTTCTCTTTCATTTCCACCAATAACACAAAAAGGTTTTGTTATAGCCTTCTGTTCGAGTTTACCTTCTTTTTCTTTCTTTCTTTTTTGCTTCACTGCTGCCTTTCTGAGCTGAGATGTGGGCAGACTTGCTGAATTTTTAATAGTGTGGTTAAGAAAATGTTGACCCTTTTGGAGTTGATGGATGGTTTTATTATTTAAACATAGTTTCTGTCTCCCTTTGTAATTTCAGCACAGGGAAATACAATGGAAGGAACTGGCACTAAAAATTAAGTAGGGAATCAAAGTACATTGGTACCTTGGGTTAAGAACTTAATTCGTTCTGGAGGTCTGTTCTTAACCTGAAACTGTTCTTAACCTGAAGCACCACTTTAGCTAATGGGGCCTCATGCTGCCACCGGTCCGCCAGAGTACGATTTCTGTTCTCATCCTGAAGCAAAGTTCTTAACCCGAGGTACTATTTCTGGGTTGGCGGAGTCTGTAACCTGAAGTGTATGTAACCTGAAGCGTATGTAACCCGGGGTACCACTGTACTGAATTTCAGTAACATGCTGATATGGGCCTTGTTTGGGTCAGTATTACTACTCTGAAACTTTGTTTAGAGAAAACAAGTAGTCTTTCCCCACCTTGCTGCAACTCTTTGAAAGCTGGATCTCCCTTCTCCTCAGCAGCACTCCCCAATGCCACCTCTACAGTGGCCTCTTGGTGAATAGGAGGCACTGCCCGTCTCCTCCCACCCTTGTTCCCAATGTATATATTTATTCCTCCCTTGTTCCTAATGTAGATTTTCACTCATCCCTTCTTCGCTGGCAGGGAGGAGATGCTATTTTGTCATTTGCCTCTGGTGCCAAAATGTCTTTGGCCAGCTCTTAATCATGTGCTTCTGATTCAATCAGTAGGCAATATTACAAAACTGAAGTGGAACAGACTCTTTGCTATTGTCACATGAGAAATGTCATAAAACACCCTATCAGTTGCAGAACAAGGTTTTAATTTAAAATGAAGCAAAGACATGATTCCCCCCCCCAAATAATGTTTTGGAAACACTTTTAACACGCTTCCTGTCTTACACTGAATAGAGCAGAACGACCTATATTTATAAAAAAATGCTGCGTCACTTGATGCTTGGTAACTGTAAGGTCAAAAACCAAGCACAGTTTTAGGTTTTAATACAAAGCAAGAAATCCCCAAATCCCAATGGGGTGAGCTCCTGTTGCTCGGTCCCAGCTCCTGCCAACCTAGCAGTTCAAAAGCACGCCAAAAAAAGTGAAAGTAGATAAATAGGTACCACTCTGGTGGGAAGGTAAACGGGGTTTCCATGCGCTGCTCTGGTTTTGGTGTTCCATTTGAACCAGAAGCGGATTAGTCATGCTGGTCACATGACCCGGAAAAACTGTCTGCAGACAAAAGCCGGCTCCCTCAGCCTGTAAAGCGAGATGAGCGCCGCAACCCCAGAGACGTCTGCGACTGCACTTAACTGTCAGGGGTCCTTTACCTTTTTAAGAAATATGTGTGTATACATTAACTAAAATTTATCTCCATTTTAATTACAAGAGTGCTTGAACTGTGTTTATCTCTCAAAAGGAAAAACAGGGGCCAAGTCGAACACGGGGGTGCAGTGCCCATGCTGATTGATATCCATGTGTTTATGACTGTATGTTATGTGTGCTTAATTATGTGTTGGATTGTGGAGAAGGTCATTCTAGCAGGAAAATGCTTTGAGTATCAAGTGCCGTAATTTCATGCATGTGAAGTGTGTCTACAAGGCCAAATGACAGACCAAATGACATGTATCACTTGGCTTCAGGGTGGTGAGTGAGTACCGGCTCCCTACTTTATTGTTGTTCTTGTTGTTTTTAAAAAATCAAACTTTGATGTGGACTGTTGATTTCTTTTGGGAGGGAAACTGCTGAATCAGCTGCTGAAAACTGCAAAGCAGGTTCAAGGCTACTTGAATATCACTACTTCTCTAGATCTCTGCCAGCCTGGCTTTTGTCATACTGGGACAGAGCTTGTGGCTTGCATAAGCCAAGATGGTATAGCAGGTCTGATGTCAAAGTAAGACAGGTTTGAACCCCCATTTGACCATGAAGTTCATTCTTTCTCAACCTAACCTTCATTACAGAATTGTTGTGAGAGCAAAATGGAGGCAGAACTCTGTCTAGACTTCTTGGAGGAAAGATAAGGCACAAATGTAAAAATAAAGATAAAAATCAGAATATCTCTCTTTCAGTATCGAAGTAGGATGAATTGGGTCCTTTTGATCATGTTAATTCTGTAATCTTTAATACTCTTGACCAGCAGATATTGGCCACATGGCTGCCGGCATTCCCAATATCTCTTCAGCATGAGTAAAATATTGACAGGGGAAATGATGGAGAAATGCCAATATTGCCTCTCACTCACCAGTTCGTCCTGTGTATCTATTCTGTCTCTCCCACTGTTTCAATTGAATATGGGTTCACTGGCTGAATCCACAGAGACATGGAATCTGATGCCATTTACTCTGTATCTTTTCACCTGGCCCAGGTCTAAGAGCTCAATTCTTACTCCATATCTCCAGCTGTAGCATTTTGATATATCACACTGCTGTACAAGGTGCTAAGGCTACTATACATGGGGCTGTTTTAATGTATCCTGTGGTGAGCAGAAGGTAGAAAACACAGTGCCTACTATCCTGACAGGTAGATTGGTCACTGGAAGCATAGCTGGTCAGTGTCTGCCCTGACTTCTGGTGGGCATTCAATGCACTATTTTTTACCTGCAAAGCCTTAAATGGTTTGAATCCATTAAACCTCATACTTGCTTACTTTGTGTTTGTCTGCAGTCTCCATTATATCACCCGATAGGATCACCTTGAGTAGCCAATTTTTGTGACATGTTAGTGTGGGAGTGGGGAATCTTTGACCTTCAGATGTTACTGAATTACAGTTCCCATCAGCTCTAGCAATCATAGCCGATGACAAGGCATGATGGGACCTGAAGTTCAGCAACACCTGGAGGGTCAAATGTTCACCACAACTGTGTTAGAGTAGCAAGAGCAAGCAAAGAAACAGTCTTGGTGGTTGCTCCCGGGTCACAAACTCTCTTCTTCATTATGGTATCACCCAGGCACACGGTAGTGCTTTTGGGTCATGGTAAGGGATAGCTTAGAAATAGATCTTAAAACATGTGGGTCATTTGTGTGTATGTGTACACACACACACACACACACACAAAATTCTATAAAAACTGGTACATTGCTTTTATAAGGCTAGGCTAGGACAAGTCAAGTCTTCAGCATCTGCTGATAGGCCGTTGGGGTCATAAATCTAAAATGAATAAATAAGAGCCCCAGGCTGCTTCATGTGTTTGTACATAGCTCTTAATTTCAGCCTCTGTGTCCTTGATTCAGCTGCAGAACAAAGGTGCAAGCAGTTCATATAACTTTGAGGTAAATGGCAAGGTTCCCACTGGTTCTAATGGGACGGGATTGCATTCCTCATATTCTAACAAGTAGGCATCTATTATGACTAAAACAGAAGGCTGCAAATTGAGTCACTTTGTGTCTTCTGCAAGGATGTGAGCCAAAATGAGCCAGAAGACCTTGATGTTTGTGACATCATGGATAAGAAAGTGGGGAAAGCAGCAGATGTCTGACCTTGCCTATCTTGTTTCTACTTTTTTGCTGCTGCTGCAGTGAATAACATCTTCCCAAGGTTTCAACACTAAAAATAAGGAAATGGCAAGAACCACTAATGCACTTAGAAGTAAAAAAAAACCATTGAAGCAGTTACAGTAGCAGAATTTCTCACCCACCTTCTTATTTAAATTATATTGCAAAGTTCCACTGATAGCTTAATAATGTGTGATCGACTCATTAATGTGTACATAATTCATATTTTATATATACTGTTTTTCCTAAATATACATCAGTATTGATGCATATTATATACACATCAACACCAGCCAATACACACCCTGGTTGATACAAAAAAACTACTATAAAAACAAACTATGCCATCTGTAAAAAGCCTCAGACTGAACATGTCATAAAACAACATGTAATACTAGCAATGGTTAGGAAAGTACCCAAATGAGTTTACAGCAGGGAAGTTTAAAAATATCTGGAGGTGAAATATAGAGAAAGAACAACAGCTATGAAATTATAGGTAATACTTAAAAGAACTTAGTTCAACAGTTACTTTGGATTCAATAGGTCAACCATTACATACAGAGAGTCATTTTAAATCTTACTTCAGGAATTAAATCTGACATCAGGAATCACAAGACAGAGAAACCAGTAGGAGAACAATTCAGTCTCCCAGGACATTCTATACAAGATCTCAAAGTAGCTGTCTTATTACAAAAGAATTTCAGAAATAGACTGGAAAGAGAAGTTGCTGAATTGCAACTTATAACCAAACTTAAAACCATGGAGAGACCTGGTCTGAATAGAGACAACTAGATTCTTATCTCATTATACATGATAAAGCTATTTTTAGCCATCTCACCCCTTGCTTTTTCCTGTAAGACCAATTGCAGTCGTTAACAGTCCTCAACAGATTTACCACACCTATCAGGCAATCACCCATTCCCACCACCCTTCTGAGTAATACCCCTCCCCACCCTCTCATTATATACAAGGGTCTGGTGACTTCTGTTTCAGTGTATCTGAAGAAGTGTGCATGCACATGAAAGCTCATACCAATAACAACCTTAGTTGGTCTCTAAGGTGCTACTGAAAGGATTGTTGTTGTTGTTATTCTATATTGGTAGTAAGTTTTTTTATGATCAGTTGGCACTGCATAATTTCCTAACAGAACAAACAGCAGATTACAATGAATGATTTTGCCTCATCTCCATTGGCAATGCCACCACCCACCTGTTGCCCAGGCACATAGCCTTGGTATTTATGTTTAAACCCCACCCATTTGATCCAAATATTATTTGAGCTGTCTTGCAAGTCCCGTTATTAGGACAGGAAAGGAGGAATAGAAACATTTGACTAAATTAATATTTAGTCCATTGCCAAATCGTTTTGCCTCTCCCTATGCAATGTGCTAAACTTCTGACTCTTCCTCTGCATGTCTCCTTAGCTAAAATTCTCTTTCATCTTCTGGGTGTCTGTGCCCCACCTTGACTTTCTTTCAGTTGTGCTGTTTTGCCCAGGTCTTGCTTGCGCGCTTCTCATAGACACCTGGCTGGTCATTGTAAGAACAAGATGCTGAAGCAGATGGACCTTTGGCCTGATCCAATCACTCTCCTATAAAAGATACCTGCTATAAAAGATACGGTACCTCTGCCGCATTCTCCTTTGCTGCCCCCCCCCCCGCCCCAGAGACATCCATCTCTATAGCTCCCTTCAGAACTTTTTTCCAAGCTCACTTTCCCCAAAAAATTGTTTAAGGCAGATGATGATGATGATGATGATGATGATGATGATTATCCGTCCATCTGGCTGGGTTTCCCCAGCCACTCTGGGTGGCTTACAACATATCTAAAAACATTTTAAAAACACCAGGCCTTAAAAAATCCTCCCGATATAGGGCTGCCTTCAGATGTCTTCTAAAAGTTGTGAGATTTTTTATCTCCTTGACATCTGAAGGGAGGGTGTTCCACAGGGAGGGCACCACTACTGAGAAGGCCATCTGCCAGGTTCCCTGTAACCTCGCTTCTCACGGTGAGCAGAAGATGCTCAGAGGAGGACCTCAGTGTCTGAGCTGAGCAATGGGGGTGGAGACGCTCCTTCAGGTATGCTGGGCTGAGGCTGTTTATAGGTATGCTGTGTCATATTGGCACAAAGCGGATAAAGACATTGCTTAAAATATAATAAGCAAAACAAATGGGAAATCTGACAGCCAAATGCCAGCTGAACCACATATGTCTTGTCTTACAGCCCTAACGGCAAGTGGAGCAGGAGGAGCAAGCTGTCCCTTGAAAATGGATCACTTGTGTCACTACACATATCTCAGACACTCTCAGCCCACAGAACTAGGATGCAGCAAAGTTGGTTAAGAGCAGACTTTTTGGTTTTGTAAAACCAAGTTAAAGACTCCCTTTGTTCAATATGAGTGAAGCAGATCATTAACACTATACAGCCTCTGATCTCAGATCAACCATAGTGAATGCTCTGCTCCTAACAGTGAAGATACATCACTTATGCTAATTCAATACTTTTGGGGGGTATATTAGGAGAGGGATAGTAGCTCTGGTGTGGGGCATGCCATGCGCCTTCTGAGGTACTTTGTCCACCTTTGGTCCCCACTCTGCACTCAGCTCTCACCTGTGGCTCCTGGAATGACTGCTACTGGCTGGCTAATCCAGGTGAGGTTAGCTGATGGGTCTCAAACCCTTGGTGATTTAGAGACTTTCCCTGCACGCGAAGACAGGCTTCGGCGGATTGAATGGACAAGATCAATAGTGGGTCCAACAGTCAAGAAGGCAGTGTCGGCACGTGCTGTAGAGGAAAGTGAGAGGTGGATGGGTCTCATCAACCTGGGAAAGCAGCCCATCTAGAAGAAGGAAAAAACTGATCTTAAACCTCTGCTGCCTTGCAGGACATCTTTGGGAGAAGAAAAGATTAAGGAGTAAACCCTACACAAATCTGGTGCCTTGTTAGCCTCCTTCTGGCGGCTCCTGCAGCCAAGCTGGTGCCAAATGTATTGCACTGCTTTCCTTTGAACCACATTAGTGAGACCAAGAGGGGGGTCTCATGTCTGGGCAGTGCAGGGCCCCATACGCACTTCCCAGGCTTGTGCCCTGTGGAGATCACTTCAGTGCTGCTAACACAGCGGTTTAACTTCTCTCCCAGAGATGCACTCCATGGTCTCTTGAGACAGACAGATGCCAACAACAACTTTTGCATCGCTTCCCTAGTGGCTGCTGTTTGTGCTGAGAAGAAAACTAACATGAGACGCTGCAGGGAATATCTTGTCACAAACCCTGCCTTTATTCACCAACAGGTATATAGTGCAGCCCAGTTTCCTTTCCACAGTTTCATTCTTATCAGGATGGTGCATATTTCATTCCCGTGAATGAAACTATGGCACAGCTCCCAGCATCTCTGCCTGCTGCCAAGGCTGAAGTTAAGAAACAAAGATTTTAACACACACACATCCCGCCCCCAGCCCAGCATTAAGGATTAGGCGGGAAATGTTCTGAGAAGAAAAGTGGGTAGAAGAAGAAAAATAGAAAAATGGAAATAGCTTTAAGCCCAGTTAAACAGCCAGAAAACAAAGACTAGATGGAGGGGAAAGGCTAACATAGATCTATACAGATGCTTTGCCTGGCTCAGCTTGAGTTTCCTCACTCCTGTTACAAGAGCCAAGGACAAAATGAACTGTAGGGGATGTTCATGTTCCTCACTTTTGGGTCAGAGTATATCCTCCGTCTTTGTCAAGCAGTCAGTCACATAACACTTGACCCTCTGGCTGACACTGTTCATGCAGCTGCTTTGCTCAGTTCTGCATTCATATTTCTTCTGTTAAGTTTGCTTTGCAAAGAATAGATGGAATCTTGGAGGTAAACTGCGAGGATGGAGAAGATGCAGAGCTCGTTCTACTTCTTGGTTGCCGCCACTCCTCGTGCCTAATGGTTTGGTTTTGTGTGCTGGCCACTCAGCTATGAAGAGCAGCCACAAAGTCCATGCAATGATGAGTAAAATGATTGGGCTAAAATGACAGTAATCAGAACCGCAAAATATATTATGGAACGAACAGTGAATGACACTGGAGTCACTTTGATGCCTTTGTTACTGATTCCAATTAGCCACTTTGAGACTTGACTTGGGGGTACAAACTCGTAGTTACATCTACCAGGGCAACCTCCATATATGTACAGAATTTTACAATGCAATTCTTGTTTGTTTAGTATTTCCTGTGTGGCTGTGAAGCTTGTGCAACGGATGTGTAAAACTGGCTGGTGTGGTGGCTTGGAATGTTTGGTTGTTAATGGGTAGGGCAGCCATATATCCGGAATTTCCTGGATATAGGAAGAACATCTGCGGGTTGCCATCTGATTGGATTTTATTCTGATCCCGATCTGATTTTAGGATGTATTTTAATTGATTGCCTGATTTTATGTTAATGTGTTATACATTTGATGTTAGTCACTCTGAGCCCGGTTTTGGCTGGGGAGGGCAGGGTATAAATTACAATTATTATTATTATTATTATTATTATTATTATTATTATTATTATTATGGCAGTCGAAGCAGTGTCTGGGTGGAAATCTCTTAAATGTCCAAGAAAATCCTGATGAATGTTGATCAATGTCAGAAGTCTAGATTTTTGTGAATTCCCTCAAGAACTTTTGTGTCCGGATTTTCACTTTTTCAAATATGGCAACCCTAATAATGGGACAATGTTGCTTATGGAGTAAACTAGCTTCTGTGAGGCAAAGGAACATTGTCCATTTTTCTGGGATTAAAAACCTTGCACATAAGATGACTAGGGATTAGAAAGAGATTTTGGGAGGTAGAGAAGCAGCCAAGACACCTTTTAGCAGCTTCTTGATATGCAGAAATTTAACAAGCGATCCTCATCACTTTATCTCAATACCAAGGGAAATATTATCTATTGACATTTTTTCCTTGCCATACATCTTTCAAAGGCACAGAAGACCTTCTGGAACAAGAGGTGGCAAAACCACTTGTACTGTTTATCATCATCATCATCATCACCATCATCATCATCACCATCATACATTTTGGTCACTTGAGCATTGCCTCCTCTTGGCTCAGAAATTAGACAAAAGGAATATCTTGTTTTCAGTAGTTTCACCTGCTCTCTGTTCTCCAGAATTTCTGTCAGAAAATTTATGACCCTGAGGAAGACAGTGTTTGAGCAAACAGAGGTTCAAAGGTGGGAGGAGACCAAAATGAAGTTATTTGGAGATCAATTTTGTTGCCTTTGCATTTTACCTTGAATAGTAGTCAGCCCCAATGTGCTGAGAAAATACTCGGACAAGGGCCTTTACTGCCCATTATTTGCTCAGCAATAATCTCTCTGCATCATATGCCTGTGGGTGAGAACTCTACCTTAAAAAGCAAATAAAAGGCCTCTGGACAGTGACCCTCAAAGGGCTGAGTTTGCTAATGACATTGAAGATAGATATAGAGCAGGCTGAACAATTTGATTGGGTGGTGGACGAAAACCATCCTGCATGTTTGCTTCTTCTGTG
Organism: Podarcis erhardii; assembly: GCF_964252035.2. Taxonomy (NCBI): domain Eukaryota; kingdom Metazoa; phylum Chordata; class Lepidosauria; order Squamata; family Lacertidae; genus Podarcis; species Podarcis erhardii. Next base: position 46,895,316 of record NC_138499.1, on the reverse strand, counting down.
CAGTATTTCTTTAACACTAGCAAAATGATTATCATGATGATACATCGGACAGTGGCAGCAGAAGAATCTGACTATTACAGGGTGGTACAGGGGTGGCCCAAGACTTTTTGGCACCTGTGCCAAAATGGCGTCTCCCTGCCACTGCCAGGGAAGAAGGGATGAGTGAAAATCTACATCAGGAACAAGGGGGGTGGTGGTAAAGATTTACATGAGGAACAAGGGTGTGAAGAAGCCAACAGTGCCTCCTATTTGCCAAGAGGCCACTGTAGAGGTGGAAAGGGGGGGGGGAGCTGCTGAGGAGGAGACAAATCTGGCCTCCAAGTTTCGTGCTGCAGCTGCCATTTCCACTTCCACTGCAGCAATGGGTGATGCATTCCTTGAAAGCTGTATTTGCCACCTCACCTTGCCTTATGGTTGGACCAGCCCTGCAGGGGTGCAGGGGCTGGGGAGAGGGAAATGCAACCAATACCTCTGAACTCTGCAACCTCCACTGGACTGAGGGTGGAGTTTGTGCAGACCCAACACATGTCTACCCACCACACTACATTATAAGTATAGATAAAGGTAAAGGGACCCCTGACCATTAGGTCCAGTTGTGGCCGACTCTGGGGTTGTGGCGCTCATCTCGCTTTATTGGCCGAGGGAGCCAGCGTACAGCTTCCAGGTCATGTGGCCAGCATGACTAAGCTGCTTCTGGCGAACCAGAGCAGCACACGGAAACACCGCTTACCTTCCCACCGGAGCAGTACCTATTTATCTACTTGCACTCTGACGTGCTTTCGAACCGCTAGGTTGGCAGGAGCTAGGACCAAGCAACGGGAGCTCACCCCTTCGCGGGGATTCAAACCGCCGACTTTCTGATCGCCAAGTCCTAGGCTCTGTGGTTTAACCCACAGCGCCACCCATGTCCCATTATAAGTATAGTGCTTTATTATTTTCCTATATGAGTGAATGGGAGACCTTCAGTCTGATGGGAGAAAGTCAAATACAGCATATGAGGATATTGCTTAGTTGGCCGTAAGAGTACTTTGACATGGAACCCACAGGCCACACACTGCCTTGTCACATGGGGGGGGAGTGAATCCGAAATTTGATGGCCCCCCAGCCCTCACGCTGCCCTCCCCAAACCATGTAAGCAAGGCACTGGGCTTTGGGAAGGAGGTGTGATGGGTCTGATAGGGTCCTATAGCCTTCCACCTCTTTCTCAAAGTGTAGTTAGTGTTCTCTCAGCTTTCGGAAGAAGGTGGCAGCACTCTAGGACTCTGCCTCCTTCCCAAAGCCCAGTACCTCACTTAACTGGCTTTGGGAAGGCAGCGCGAGGGTTGCATGGGGACCATCAGATGTTGCTGAGGGCCACCAAATAAAGCCTCAAGGGCTGCGTGCTGAATCGCCCTGGACTAGATGACCCTTGGGGTCTCTTCCAGCTCTACAATTCTATGATTCTGTGACAATTGCCATTTTCGCAGGTGCAACTTTACCATTGCTATAATTCCAGACCTGGGGGAAACTTCACCTGTTGAATTTCTGCCTGCTGTGCAACTATTGATGACTGGTTTGATTTATTAGACTTGGATATTGCTTTGCAGTAAAGAAGTCTCAAAAGCAATTTACAATGAATACAATTCAATAGACGTATGATACAGAAACCCTACTCAGAAGAAGGGAAAAATGTGAAATCATCGTATCCAAAGAAATGAAACTATTCTGTACAGTGTCTTTGGGTTTTCTGTGTGTGAAGCAATCTTTTATTTTTGGGACTTCAAGGTAAGATTTAAAATGTTGTCATATTATTAAAGAACTATGGGTGCATTAGGATTTAGGAATAGTCTGTCATGTGACACTGATGGAGGTGGGGGAAATAGACGCAGAGCGAATATTTAGATGGAGCAGCAATGCAAACTTACCTTCAGTTCACTTTAAAAGCCTAGTAAATCATTACACTTTTTTATTATTTACCTGGTACAAAATTCTCTAGTGGAGGAAGAGGGGGGCACACAACCCTCCAAGGGCACATTCTTTCTATTTTTTTAGTGGCTTGCTCAGCACTTTCCCTAAAACTTAGGGTTACCCAGTGAACATGTTCCGTTAATATGTTCATAAATCAGAAATTGTGGAAGGTTGAGTTTGGGTTGTATGATGAGGCTGTTTGTAAGGCTCAATGCCAGGTGGGAATTTTGAGAAGGAAGGCAATTCTCACATAGCTTGAGGAAGACAAAGGTTGCATTTACACCTGGCCAGAAGGTTTAATCATCTACTATTTCCAAACATTGCAGGCTAACAATCTGCTGTGTCTGAGATCATAAAATATATCACAAAGTGGAGACAGAAGAATTGGGACTCAGTTGACCAGAGGTTATCTTTTCAGAGACGTGAGCCAGTTGGGAAATTCTTGACCACCTTATTTAGGGGGGAAACAAAAACCTGTAGAAGACCTTGCTTCATCATGTCAAAGAGATGTTTGGAGCTTCAGGGTTTGTGGTTGGTTATGTTACCTAAAGGATAAAGAAAGATACCAATATACATTTTTAGAAAGCGGAGAAAGAGAAAAATACATCTGCATGAACAGAATGTGAATAAAAACACTTTAGGCTACAATCCTACCCATTCTCCTCCAAAGTAATTCTTATTGTTTTCAGTGATGCACACCCCTAGGTAATGGTGTGCATAGGATTGCATGGTTAGCTGGTTATTCTCCAAATGGGAGCCTCTTTTAGGATGTGTACACAATGGATCAAATTTGTTTTTCTCATTATATGAGAAGATAACCCAGTTCTGGTTTCCTGTAGATTATATTTTTTCAAAATCCCACCAGGACCTCTTAAGTTTTTTCTATGGCATGTATAATATGCACTAGCTTCGCTGAACATCCCTTGCACACAGTGATTGTTTCCACCGAATACAACTTGTGTTCCCTTGGGCATGATGTCCAGGAGTTCCCTATCTGCAAATGGGAGTGTAAATATATTAAAGATAAGAAGGTGTTTCAATGCTTTCAGGCTGGATTACATGCCTAAGGGAGCTAGATAGATTTGAACAAGATAAAATATCTGTTACTTGTGATTTGCTTTTACACAGTTAGACGGTATTTGCTGAGTTCCTTTCTGAACAGTTAACACAACCGTGAATTTTGGCTCATTTATTCCACAGGAACCACATATCTTTTTAACAGAAACACTATTAGGTCATATTTTTGCAGCACTCAGACTGCCATAGATTGGTGCTAGGAAGTGGTGAGTCTTCTCCTAGCTAGCAGAGCTAACGTTACTTGAGGTGCTGCCTTGAATATAGGGGATGTGTGAGTTTTGCAGATGATTCCCACACCCAAATACTGCAATATTGTGGAGATTCCTGAATGCTTTGAATTTATTACCTGGATGTTCTGTATTGGGGATGGGGGAACATGACCCTGTTTGGATTCTCCTTGACCTCTCATCAGCTTTTGAGACCATTGGCCACGGTAACCTTCTAGACCGCTACATAGAGATGGACAATGGGAACACCATATTAATTTGATCCTGCTCCTACCTCCTGGGGCAGTTCCAGAGAATAGCACTGGGTGACTGTTGTTCAGTCCTGTGGGAATTAACCTACAGGATCAGTTTTGTCACCCAGGCTGTTTAACATCTATCAGAAGCTGTCATTAGAGGTTTCGGGAGCAGGGTACCAAGTTCGTTCCCTTGAGGCCAAGGTGGCAGCGCTAGAAAAGGTAAGAGAGAGAGTGTGTGTGGTAGATGAAACCTTGAGGAACGTTGTTGCTGTGTCCCATTCGCACACTGACAGCTCCTCTGCTGTTGGGAAGAATGAGGGTCTTGGGGAAGGTGAGTGTCACCTTGAGGAAGAGAGAAACATTCCCTTAGAAGGGACCCATTCCTTGCTGGACAAATATCTAACCTCTTGTGCCAAGGATACCTAACCAGTTGGTGGAGGGATGATGAAAGTGGAGGGTCCCTGTATTGTAGAATTTACAAGGATGAAGAAAGAATGTGTGAGCCTACAGATTTTGATAGACCACAACTCCCATCATCCTAGCATTGGCCATGCTGGCTGGGTCTGATGGGAGTTGGACTTATACACCTGCAGGACCACAGTTTCCTCATTCTTGTTGGAACTCCATACTCCCACCCTCAAATATCTCAGGAAACCCAACTTTTGAAATTGAGGAATGAATCCTAGTAAACTGTTGTTAGCCTTCAAAAGGTACTTCTGCCCAGCTTAGAAGAGAACATCGCTTTACTTGCCTGCAGTTATGTATCATTACCCTCAGAACATTTCCTGGATCAGCAGAAACATCCCCCACCCCCGATAGGTAACTTTTGAAATATTTTGTCTTAAACCTGCAGAGTACTGATGAAGGCCCCTGACCTGTAAATCAACTGCAATTTCTTTAACAAATTATATCAGTAGAGCCCCACCATCTTCATTTTCTGCACTCTTTCATTATTTGGTTTTCAGCCTTCGAGCTGATTTCAGGAGACCCTGATGGAACTGTAGCATTCTGAGGGAGAAGCCTGATTTATTCTTCAGGAAGAACCAATCAATGGTTCGGTTTTCAAACAACAGGAGAACCACAAAGTAGTAGCTATGTAAAACTAGTTCTAGGAATCCAAGGGGTAGGTGACCTGAGGCCCAGTGCCAGCAATCCGGGTCTTGGGCCATTCTCTAACAGCATCCCTGTCACTGAGGTAAATTTCCCCTTGAGTAGGGGTAGCGAGCCTGTGGCCAACAAGATGACAGACTCCAGCTCCCCTCAGCCCCAGCAACTTCCTATTACTGAAAAGATTCCTGTTTGCTCAATATGTTAGTCGTTGCCCTGTGGTGGAATTCAGGTCTTTGGACCTTCTTTTGGGCAGGTGTCTTAAAACTCATCTAGGCTGTGCTAAGAGACCTGTAGCTCAGGAAAGAGCAAGGGCAAGATTATGTTTCAACAAACACTTATGTTCTTCCTCTCTACAGGACCTTGTATCTGCATCATGGAGCTGCTGGTCCAGAGTGGGCTCTATCACAGGCAGGGGCGGAGGAAGGGGGTGCAGTGAGTGTGGGCCGCCCCGGGTGTCACCACTGAGGGGGTGACAAAATGGCAGGTGGCACTCACCGCAGGGCCTGCAGCATGCCTGAGCCACACGTCTCTCCTGGGAGAGACGCAGTAGCTTGGGTGCATGCAGACTCCGTGCTGCTCAAACGGTCCACCCGCTGCCTCCCCCCCAGCTGTAGCGCAGTTGAGTGGGAGGAGGCAGGCAGACTCCAGAGGCCTCGCAGTGTGCTCCACCCCTATGGGCGACTCACCTCTCCCTCAGCCCCTGAATTCTATACAGTTCAGACTTCTAATATTTCCAAAATATTGTTATCAGGGCTTTTTTTCAGCCAGACCACATTGGAACTCAGTTCTGGCACCTCTCAGGTAGGCACCGTGCTATTCTAAGAGAACGAGGGAGGCATTTGTGGTGAGTTCTAGAAAAATAGCCCTGATTGATATCAGAGAAAAATGTTTCAGCAATTTCATATATTTGTAAACTGATTATTCTGGCTCATTTTATGCTGGTTACAGTCTTCATGAGATTAATCACATGTTAATATTCCAAGGACTTAATTTCTAAACAATTGATCTCAAGTGTTTCCAGCATATCCCCCTTCTTCTTACAGCAATTTTATTTACAGAATGGCTATTCCAGCATGTATTGGATTTTACACCCTCTTGGATTTTTCATGTTACAAGGTGTCCACCACCACTGCTGGTAAAATAGGAATCTTGGCAAATACAGAACTATACAACCAAGGTTCCTGTAGGGTATACTTGATGGCAATGATTGTCATCCATGCATAACTCCCCTGTTATAAACCAGTTTGTTTTATTGCAAGTAGCCTTTTATGCTCCATAGTCACCTTACGGTATATGCTTAGGTGTGAAACAAGTTTTCAGAAACTTCCTCTGATGTACAGTATTTGCATTCAAGCACTTTTATGATTATGTTCTCCACCTTGGTGAGAACAATTTTCGAGTCACGTCTTCCTACACCTTCAGTTTTACAGTCTCTGAGAAACTGTTTCGCTGTGGTATCGAGGAAATGAACCGAATGTTGTGAGGGCACTGGGAGTTCACATGTTAGAGTACAAAGTTTTACAAGAGCAACATTGTGCAAAGGCAGACAGATAAACCTGCAGAGCCAGTTCTAACCATCACTATGTTGGAAGCACCTATGGTGCTTTCCTTTACGCTTTCCATTAAGAAAAATAGAGATAAAGAACTCATTCAAAATCACCCGTGTGTTTACTTGGAAGTTAGTTTGCCTGGGATTACATCCAGAACCAGTCATATATTAATAAAGGGAATCTGAGCAAAATGAGATAACTTAAAGAGCATCGACATGTTTGCCTTACTTCAGCATTAGCCAAGTATTCTCATTAGAGTCACAAAACAGGTTGACATGATCCCATATCCCTCAAAGTAAGTCCTATTTCTGAGAGGGGCTGACTCCCAAGTAAGGGAGTACAGTGGTACCTTGGGTTAGAGATGCTTCAGGTTACAGACGCTTCAGGTTACAGACTCCACTAACCCAGAAATAGTACCTCGGGTTAAGAACTTTGCTTCAGGATGAGAACAGAAATCGTGCTCCGGCGGCACGGCAGTAGCAGGAGGCCCCATTAGCTAAAGTGGTACCTCAGGTTAAGAACAGTTTCAGGTTAAAAACAGACCCCTGGAACGAATTAAGTTCTTAACCCGAGGTACCACTGTATTGGATGGTTGCAGCCAAAAGCTCTGTTGTATATAGCGGGCCTTTCCAAATTGTAAAGCAAAGGCTATTTTTGCCTTAACAATGTATTCACACTGGTGCTTATCTAGTACAGTAGCAATAATGTCATTATAAATGGTCACAAAGTGATACAAGCATTTTGGGCCCATTTTTGAGCCCATACCAGTTGGGGCCAGGTTGTTGGAATGACCACCTGCACCAGTATAAGCCTATGGCCTATAAAATTCCCTCCCTCCCTCCCTAGACAGGTATGTGGGGGACCTACACTGATGATTTTTAAATAAGACTTGAATACCTTTTTATTCCAAACTACTCTGAATATATATTTACGTTTAGAATTTTTCAGCTGCTGGTGGTTTTTGAATCTGTTATTTTTGCTGTGCGTTTAAATATTTGTACTGCTTTGTTTTGCTATTTTTTTTTCAATCTCTTGCTGTGACCATTCCCCACCTCAATGTGCTAGTGTGCCTTAGAATATGCATACAGCTCTGGTTTTATAATCTGATGCTCTAAACAGTGTGTTTCAGCACTCTGGGAGCTGCATTGAGACGGTAACCATGAAATACACCTCATATTAATAAATAGCATACTTTCCAGGTGCACTGGAAAAAAATGGCACATCCAATTTTTTTCCTGCAAGATCCCAGTGGCCATTTGGGTGCTGCGATCTTGAGCACTTTTGCATTGCGCTCTTGCTCTGAAAAATCACTTTTTTGGGGGGGGGTGAGAGCAATGAGTCATGTGACTCACCTGGGAAGCTGTCCCGGAGGATGTGCATCCCAGATTTGCATTGGGAAAAGTTGGACAGTATGAAATAATGAGAAGCATTTGAAAACAGACGACTATGGCACTGGTGCTGTCAATGCAATAGCTGCCTTTGATACTCATATAAGCATGTACCGCTTAGCAATAGCTTCTACTCCAGAGCTATGGGGCAAGGAAATATTTTATGACCAACAAAAATAAATATTAATTTTCTCAGTAACAAAATGGAAATCCAGCTAGATGGGCAGGGTATAAATAAATTATTATTATTATTATTATCTGTCTAGGAAAATAAAGCCACACAATTACTTCCTTGAGGAAAGCGGTTGGAATCCTCTTAGGACCAGACCAAGACATTTTGCTACCTGAGATGAAGCAGAGCCCAAGCTATTCTCTGTACAGAAGCTAGCTGGACTAGTAGCTGAATCTTATTTCAACACTGGCAACATGACACTGTTCTCGGCTGCCCCCAGTAATGCACAGCCAGCTGTGGGACAGACACAGCTCTGCTCCAACACGTCACTGCAACTACCTGCCCCTCAGCATCCGCAGCCTGAGGCTGCCACCTCCTTCTGCTTAATGGTAGGGCTGACCCCAGAACCTTTCCCCTACTACCCAACAAATAACATAGCAATTATTTGCATTTATTGCATGGAAAACCAAGAGTGTACTATTAAAAGATTTTTAAAATACAAAGGTGAAACTGCTGGAACAAAGAACACGTATCAGACACACTTGCCCCATTAAGGATTATCCGGCCTGTCACCCTGGTGCCAACATTCTCTGAAATCCCAGCAACAAGAGGCAGCTATATCTTACCTAATGTGATTTTACTGCTTTGAATCCCTGCCCAGATCCTCGCGGCATTCCATACTACCACATCATCACAAGGGAATGAACTTTATCTTGAAAATGTTAAGAGTGTTTGTTTTAAAGATGATTTACCACACTTGACAGTGACTAGATTTCCTAAATTAAGGCTGAGCTATTGTCACTATTATGCATCTCACATTATGTAGAGAAATACCTAGGCCCTATACCAGTAAATCTTTCAGGATGGTTCAAGTTGCTCATAAAACAAGCAGCAGGGCCAAGACTTCTAAATTGGATTTCTGCTGGTCTGGATGTCAGCATAGAGTTGAACGCCACCTGATTGAGGGGGTGAGGAAAACAGAACTGGCGCCCAGCCGGTTGAGACCTCGGCACATCTCTGGCCCTAGAAATTATCTGGCTTTCTGTCTCTTATTTAGTCTGCTGGAAAAAGAAATGCGTAGCTGACAAATCCCGCTCGAAAACTGAAACAAAGCCAGTCGTGAAGATTCCTCTTTGAACCTTTCTGCTAATTTTTCAGCGTGTCCACTGGAGCTGTATTTTAAGGGGGGCGGGGGAGGCATATGACAATCTTGAGTTGAAAAACTGCCTAGCTATAACATACTTTAAGTCAGCAAAGATGAAATGCTATGTGATCTTCCATTGATATGCAAATTATTCTAGCATATCAGTTCCTCGATTTGAATCGCTGCAGAGACGCGTGTAGCTTTCAGAGATTAGAGATTTGAATTCCATTTAATAAGATCTGCAGGGAAATTGATTAAGGATAAGGGCCTATCCATCCCTCAGCTTAATGTGGATTGTCAATCTGTTCTGCCTCCTTTAATTAATTTCCACTTGTCCATGCTGCGTTCTCCTCCAACTACTCTTTCCTCCCTAAATCTGGAGATTCCCTATGCTTTGAAAATCCAAACACATAAGATACACTGATTGCATAGGGAATCTCTAGATTGAGGGAGGAGAAAGTGTGGGATAGTAGTAGTTCGAGGAGAATGCTGAATGGACAAGCAGAGACTAAAGGAGGCATAAGGGATTCACAACCCACATACACCAAGGTATGGATTGGACCTTAGATTCAAGATTTGAAAAGGGACCAGATAAGGTTGTTGTTCCAAATTGTTTAACATTGCTTAGGAGATAAAAAGGTGAGAGAAAACTTTCAAAATATTGACATGGGAATGAATGTATTTGTTCTATTGTCAAAAAGAAAGCTATTAATCTGGTATTAATATTGCAGTATTTAAATGGTTGGTTTTATTAATAAATTTAATAATAAAACATTTAATAATAAAAGTTCACTTTTCCTTTCTTTTTTTAAAAAATGTAAGCTCCTTTGCAGGCTGAGGTTCTTTCTAGACAGGATACAAAATTTAAGAACGACACCCGAATGCCCGTTTCAACAACAGCCAACAAGCATTAATTGCATATTAATCAATATTAAAATGGTTAACAAAGGAAAGCGCCTTCACCCCAGTGTGGCTCCCCTTTATCACATGTACAGCACAACAAGACAATGACCTATTCCCCTCAGTTGCATATGAATCAATATGGCTAAGCTGACCCAACAACTGCCCCCTCTCACCCTCACACATAGACAAACCACACTGCAACCAACTGGACCAAACTCTGGACCCCCCCCCCCAATTGCTTACAGTGCCAAAAAAACCACAACCCTAAATAAATATATAAATAATGAACCTACCCACGTGATGCTGGCACAAAAACCCTGCACAAACGCAATGCAATAGAACACTTTCCCCTAACCACATAATGTCTATGACAACAGTGTCTCATACTAAATGTAAACAAACTGTGAAAAAGACTCTATGAATTGAAAATGGAGAGGCTATATGTACTTTTGTTTGTTTGTTTGTTTGTTTGTTTGTTTGTTACACAAGTAAATCTTTAATAAAAACTATTTTTTTATATATATAAAAACTCCATTTAAATGGATAATAAATTAGAGGAATCTGTTAGGGTAGGATATTAAGATACTTCACACAGACATAATGAATAGATGGCTTGTTTTTCTGGTGGCGGAGGAGGGTGGGAGGGGGAAGCATATAAAGTGTCTTATCTTAAATTTGGACTTCCTTATTATGGCAACATTACCATTATATTATTCTTCTGGATGCGCAAAGATTCTTTCCTGTAGGACTTGGCTGCCTTTGCAAAATTCAAAAAGAAGCACATCAAAAGTTATAGTAGGTGACAAATGTTAATATTTGTCGAAGGCTCCTGCTTTGATCCTTCATTTCTGTTTCTTAAGAGCTTGACAAATGCGGCCTGTGGTTTGGCTTCAAACATATTCCGTCTCCCAAGTGCTTTGCTCAGTGTCTTCATCCCTCTGACCCTCCACTTACATTTCCCCGCAGCAGTTCAGGGCAGAGGGGGGCGGTTGACAGAAGACCTCCAAAAAGTGGAGAATCATAGCTAAAGAACAAAGATTATTCCGTTGTTGCTGTTGTGAAGGTTTCGGTTTGTTTGTTCTGAGTTTCTGAGTAGTTTTTGCAGTCTGTTTTGTAGTCTATTATTGCATTTAAATTCTGTTACCTTAGTATCATGTGGAGTTAAAAAAAGAAAAGAGTGGTTAGGGAATACAGTCATTATAGCTTTTCACCCATACTCTTCACTATATTTGTTTGTTAAAGGTGCTGGGAATTGTAGCTCTGTGAATGGTAAACTACAGCTCCCAAGATTCTTCATGCTTCAAAACATTCGGAAACCAAGGTGCAGCTTCCGATTGGCTGAAGGAAGCTCCTGCAGCCAATCAGAAGCCGCGGAGCCCACGTCGGACCTTCGGGTTCCAAAGAACATTCGCAAACTGGAACACTCACTTCTGGGTTTGCGGCATTCGGGAGCCCAAACATTTGAGTTGCAAGGCATTCGGCTTCTGAGGTATGACTCTAATGGGAAAAATAATGAAATCCACATCTTACTGAAGTCAGCAATCAAACCTCCAGGCACCTTTCAAGAATAGCTTGACATATGCTTACCAGTCTTTTTCCCAGCATCATTTTGAGCCAAATTCTAAAGTCCTTGTCATATCTGTGAGACTGGAATCCCTTTATGGACTCCAGCATGGGTAGGCAAACTAAGGCCCGGGGGCCGGATATGGCCCAATCGCCTTCTAAATCCGGCCCACAGACAGTCCAGGAATCAGCGTGTTTTTACATGAGTAGAATGTGTGCTTTTTTAAAAAAATGCATCTCTGGGTTATTTGTGGGGCATAGGAATTTGTTCTTTTTCTCCCCCCCCCCCCCAAAAAAAATATAGTCCGGCCCCTCACAAGGTCTGAGGGACAGTGAACTGGCCCCCTGCTGAAAAAGTTTGCTGACCCCTGGACTACAGCAAAGTCTAATGGCATACCTCTGACATTTTCAGACACAGTACACTCATTTCAATGGTAAGCCTGGGCTAGGTATTTTTGTGCTCGTCCATGTCTAAAGCATGTAAAGTAACAGAAAGAGATCTATTTGCTAAATCAAAAGGAAAATAATGCATGATAAAAAGATACTGTAGATGGTCAGAAGTCATAATAATCCATTTTACCTGCATGACCTCAATTTGCCAGTACATGATTGCACCCCAACCCCAACAATTTGAAAGCATCCTCTGTTAAAAATGGAACTATCAAAGAAACCAATATAGGTGTTGAAAATATATTATCTGCCAGTATTTTAATCCCTAGATTTTATTGTATGAGCGTGGAAGAATAAGATCAAGCTGGTAAGAACCATACTTTTAAGCTGCAGTTACTCATATCTTGTTTAATAGATATGTATGATCTAATCAAAGTCAGAAAGCTTAAAGTCCCATTGAATTTAATAGAAGGGACTTCTGTGCAATCTTATATATGTCAACTCAGAAATGTTCCCAGGTAAATTTCTATATAGGATCATAGCCTTGCTTACTTTTCTGACTGAAATAAATGAAAACTGAAAGTGCTTAACTCTGGTTGGTTATATCTCGCTGTGTTTTTTAATTGTTATGGGAAAAATTAACAGACATGAGGCAAGATAAATTTCAACAATAAATGGAAAAATATTTTTTTATAATGGGATGGTGAAGGTTTGGATTCTTAAACTTCTCCAAATTCAGAATATATTTATATCAAATCAAATGGTTTTATTTTATATATGACTGTTCTGCAAACATGTGGTTGTATATCTTTTCCTTCTTTTAGATTATGATTTCTTGGGTGGGGGTTAATTCTGTGCTGTGAATAAGAAATCCTCAAAATTTTCATTCCTCTCAGCAATGAACACATTAGCATTAAGATTCCAGGAATGAGGAAAAACAAGATGGTTCAGAGGGAGGTTACTTGTGTAAATATTTGATATCCACAAAGAGCTCTCCTGTTCTTGGACACCCTTTTCTGTTCACTGTTTTGTTTTAAGAAAAACGTGTGTGTGATTTATTTTGCCCTTGGTCCATGCACTTGAATCTTTTGACTTGTTACTTCTTACCTTCTAATACTTGAGGTAGTATTCAACACCAGTCCTACTCAGAGTAGACCCATTGAAGTTAATGCACTTGACTAACTTAGGTTCATTAATTTCAGTTGGTCTGCTCTGTGCAGGACCAGAATTGAATACCACCCTTGACCATTTGCTAGTTAACCTGCACGTTACAAAATATGCCATTTACCTATACCTCCATTCTGCTTCTGAAACTTTCCTTTCTCCTGTAAAATAAACATCAGGCCCCCAATCTAGCTAAAGGTAGTCACTTTGGGTGACATTCAATGTTAGTCATAGAGTAGACCCATTAAAATAAATTATGACTTAGTCGGATATCACTCTATAAATCCAACTCAAAGAAATAGGACTGAAATTAGTCTTATAACTAACTACCACTTTCAGTGAGAATTGTTTAGCTGGACTTGAGCCTAGGAATTTAGTGACTTTATTTATTTATATTTTTGTTTCATAAAATTTATACACCACTTCTACAAGACGTATAAGCAGAAGGGAGGGAGTTTGAAAGTGTAGGTGCTGTCACACTAAAATATCAATTCCTTACCAATATGGAATGGGTATTATGTGGTGTCTACAACAGTGCCAGTTCTGTGGATCTCAGTGGTCAGGGGGGCATACATTGGGTGAGGCAATCTCAAAGGTAAACTAGTCCCAAGTTGTTAAGGGCCTTATATACTAACAGGAATACCTTGAACCTTCCCAGTAGCAAATCAGAAACCAGTGCAGATCTCTGGACACAGGTGCTGTGTGCTGATAAGGTCTCATTCCTGTCAGCAATTGTGCTGCAGCATTCTGCACTAACCACAACTTCTGGATCAAGTGCAAGGGAAAGACTCCCCAATAACTGTGTGTCTGTGTATCTTATGCACAGTTTCATTACCCTGGCTTCCTTGTATGCGGTTTTTTGCTTTTGCTTTTTTTCTTCGGAGGTAAGGTAAAGGACCCCTGGACGGTTATGTCCAGTCAAAGGTGACTATGGGGAATTCATTGCTGATCGGCATAACCCTCCTATCTGTTTGTGACCTTGAGTGTCTACACGCAAATGCTGAAGGTGAAAACTGGGGGGAAAGGTAGAGTAGGAAAATGCTGAGAAGGAGGTGGGGAGATTCAAAACGCCCTGCTCCTGGGCTAGGGCAGACACTGAGGCACCTTCAAAAGAGAAGAAACACATTCCCTCCTCAGCCGCGCCCCCACCCAGCTTATTCGACACCCTCCTCAAGGGCTTTGACCTGGCTGGAATGTGTTCTTGAAGGGTCAGATATTGCCTCTAAACTAGAGATGACTAAGCTGTGGCCCTTCAGATGTGGCTGGATATCCATTCTGTTTGTGAATATTCAAATAAGATTCCAGTTGTGACTTGCGCAATGAACAGATAACTGCTGTGAAGTTTTCTTTTGCGAATGGTTTAAAGTTTCCTAAAAGCGATGCATTGTTAACTAGTGGGATCGTGCAAAATGTGTAATTCTATGCCCTTGTGGAATCAACGCAATCCTTTCGCCACTGAAATCGATGACAATACTCCGCAGGGCTGGACTACACCAATTGACATTAATCATCAACCTCTCCTCCTGAAGAGTTCTATAGAAGCTAAGGGAGAGAGGGGTCGTGGCTCTTTCTGCTTGTCCTCTCTGCTATAATGTTTATCTTCTTTCTTGAAAAGGATTAGAGGTTCAGGTTCTATTGTTCTTCTTCTAAGATTACTGGAGTGGGCACTTGAGTCATCCCTGTAGTCACCTTTTATGTCATTGTTTGTGTGAGCCCAAATGAAAATGTGGTTTGCTCAGTGGTGACTGTTAAGCCGGCTGTGCTTCAGAAGAATTAGAGGAGTCTGCCATCTAGTCTTCTAATTTACTGCTTCGTTAACATCCATCTTTTCTCTTCCAGCTACTTTCCCAGTGGATCTCCTTTCCCATTGCAAATAGAGCAGCAGCAGCAGCAGCAGCCATGAAGTGGCCCTGGTCTCTCTCCGAGTCCAGCTTCCCGCTGCAGAAAATCCAGAACAAGAGCACTCCAAACAGATGGTTGTCCAGCCTTCACTTTAAGACCTCCAGCAAGGGAGAGCCCACCATCCCTCTAAGTCAGGGCTAGGGAACTTTTGGCCCTCCAATGTTGCTGGAATCCAGTTCCCAGCATGGCCAGTAATTAGGAATGATGGGAGTTGTAGTCCAGCAACTTCTGAGGAGCCCTGCTCTACATAAAGTGGTTCCATTGTCAAATTCATCTTACCATCATTAGATTTTTCAATTGAAAACTACCATTCTGTAACTGAAGCCCCTTCTATCTAGTCCTGTCCTCTAGATCGGTGGAAAACAACATTCTGTCTTCTATGTAACAGCCCTCCAGGCCACACGTGAAGAGTGCTATCATGTCTTCAGTCTTATTTTCTCCATGCTAAACACTATCCAGTTACTTTTAACCTTCTTCATAGGACTTAACTGCCCGACCACTGACCATCTTTGTTGTCCTCCTCTGACCCTGTTCAGTGGTACCTCAGTTTAAGAACAGTCTGGTTTAAGAACAATTAGGTTTACAAACTCCGCAAAACCAGAAATAGTGTCCTGGTTTGAGAACTTTACCTTGGTCTAAGAACGTAATCTGAACGGTGGAAGGGCCCTGGCAGCAGGAGGCCTCGTTAGGGAAAGCACACCTCGGTTTAAGAACAGTTTTGGTTTAAGAACGGACTTCCGGAACGGATTAAGTTCGTAAACCGAGGTACCACTGTACTCTTCTTAAAGTGTAGTGCCCAGAACTGGACACAGTACTCCAGACAAGGTCTAGACCATCAGCAGGTGCCCTACTATGCCATCTGACACCATCTGCAACTAGTAGATGCAACCTAAGAAGTCGGAGAGTGCTGGAGTATAAAGAGTCATGTAGTAACTGTGTTGCTACTGTTCTTTTATGCCGCCAGTACATATATAAACCTTAACAGTACTTTGTCCTTACCACCTCTAAATCTCCTATTTTGGTCAACCTTCCCTATCTATATGCCAGACTGACACTATACCAATGGAGATGAGAGGGGATTCTGGAGCACTGCGGGAATGCGATGCCAACTCAAGAAATTACATAAAAGTACTGAACTTTGTTGTATGCTTGCGCTAATACCTTAAAATCCAGTACAATCCAGTACATGTTTCATTGAAAATTCATTTATTTATTTGCTTATTTATTTTACTATGATCTTTTTTGCTTTCCTTGTTTTGATCCAAATATTTTCCTGGGCTTCCGGTGATAATTGGTTTTGCTTCTCCGTTAATTTGTTCTGTAGAACTGTTGTGGTTTTTGTGTAGCTTGAAGCTGTTGCTGTTCATTACTCTGCTTGATGGCTGCTGAAATCCCCTTGTTTTATGGGTTTTATGAAGTTTGCTGGGTGCCCTCTGGCCAGTCACTGCCTCTTCACCTTACCTACCTTACACGGTTGTTGTGTGGATAAAAGGGTGGATGGGTGGGAAGAAAGATGAATGCTGTGTTTTGCTCCTTTGGAGTAAAGGCTGCATACAAATGAAATAAATAATAAGAGGACACGGTCCCCCCTCGCTTCCTAAATGCCTTTTGCATAAATGGATAAGTTTCCTGTCTGGTGAGGTAATTTCATTTGCACATTATGCTTCATGGGATATCCTTTATTTACCCAATGCTTTCCTGTCCACTCTTTTCAAGCTATGTATCTTGCATATTTTATATACACAAAGGTGACT
Source organism: Podarcis erhardii (assembly GCF_964252035.2). Taxonomy (NCBI): domain Eukaryota; kingdom Metazoa; phylum Chordata; class Lepidosauria; order Squamata; family Lacertidae; genus Podarcis; species Podarcis erhardii. Next base: position 46,878,789 of record NC_138499.1, on the reverse strand, counting down.
TTTCCTTCCTTTAATGACCGTGGCTTATCAGTGCAGGCAACTGATACAGGACTCATAAATATGTCACTCTCCCTGTTTAATTCATGGTCCCCCTCCTTTAGAAGAGGACTCCTTTACTGTCTCCCTCATCCCCTGCTCGCTGAGCCCCCCACCCTCCCCGTCCACTTGCATCTTCCTCAAATCTCCAGAACCCTCCATTGGTTGATATAAATAAATCACCCGTGTAAACTATCAGCCGAAGTCATTGTAGCCCAGAGTACACAGGGAATATAAATACAAGGTCAGTGGAGCCAGCGCCTTCCGATTCTAATTAAATATTTCCTGTAAGTCGGTGCCAAGTGTGCATCTTGTAAGAACATTTGGAGGCAGGAGTTTGAACTCCCAAGGACCCTGTTGCCTTAAACCTGTTTCCTGCTTAACAACATTTAACAAGGAGAGCCAAACATGCGCCATCAGCAACAAAAGTCATTGTAAGCAGTCCCAATGTGCAAAGGTGCTTGGCTTCCTCTCTACAATATTAATGTGTGCCTTACCCAGCCGGTCTTTCTGTCATGTGGGAGTTTGTTTGCATGACTCAGTCTCCCTTTCCCCCACCAGAACAGGTTTCTCACGGGTCATTCTTTGCTTGGACCTCGTTTTCAGTGTAGCATGGAAGAACAGCTCAGTAGTAGAGCATTTGTTGTTCATGCGAAATGTCCCAGGTAGCATTGGGAAAGTGCCCTGCCTGAAACTCTGAACTGCTGTCAGTCAGTGTAGAAAATACTGAGATCAGTGGTCTGACTCAGCAGCTTCCTACATGCCTAATATGGACTAAGAATGGCTACAAGGTTCTTGGACAAATGACTACATCTTACGTGCCTGGCCAATGCAAAGAAAATTCAAATACTGTTTTACATAACATTTACACAGTCCACACATATAGTTAATTGCAACAGGTGTTGTGTGTTGTGACTTGCTTACTCAATCAGTTTCTGTATAAGTGTGGGTAACGTAACAGGCGTAATAGGGGTATATACAGCTCATTGTCAGGGCTCTAAACACAGGCCTGCATCAAGGTTTCTATTGACATAAGGAAGAGTGGGGAGCTTGCTACGAGGCTGTCCTAGTAGCCTAAATACAGTACATTTAAGATCGTTCAGGGAATTCCTGCTCAAAATGAACCACCTTCTGATGTAATGTGGGTAGCTATAAGCAATTAAGCCCTACTTAGCTGTTGCCCTCTCCCTATCGAACTCACCCTTTGTTGGTTTTTAGAAAGCTGGTGGAAAAAATATTTTTAGACACGCACTTGTGTTTTTGTTTCGTTGTTGCATATTTTAGCTGATGCTTTTTGATGCTGATTATTTTTAATTGGCTCTAAGCCACCTTGAGATTCCTTGTCCTAGAAGGAAGATGTTTTATTCAAACAAAACAAAATAATTACTTCATATACAGTATTTCCAAAGCCTCTTCCAGACTGTTGCTGATTTGCAGCTTAATTCAGTTACATGCCTGCAAATTCAGGTTGTGTAATACAGTGAATTTGGTACTCTTGTACAACACACCTGCTCCCCCCACCCCAAAATTTGATGTTTTATGATAAGAAAAGTGACAGAAAACTAGCCTAGAAAGTGTGGGACATCTGCACATTTCCACTTTAAATATCTGATTGACAGGAGGCTTTGCACTGATTAAATTACCCTTAATATATTATGAGTTGTTCGTTTACTGAAAAAAGAAGCACATTAAAAGGCCAAATTCTCTTCTGACTGTGTGAAGTGATATAGAATTATTTCTGTGCTATGCTAGTCCATTGTAGCAAAATCAGCAGTCTTATAGCATCTTAAACACTAACAAAGCTTTTATGGACTAGAATCAATTTCAATGGATACATTGAAGTATTATCCTAAATTGGCCAGTATACATTCACGTGATACAAGGAGACAATGATAAAATGTAGCCTTTCTGTGAGCTTCCCTTTCTGCCAAAGCAATGGGTGGGGTGGGCGTGTAAAATTTAAAATAGTAACACAAAGTGCCATGAAATGCAAGAAGTATAGTGTCTGACAATTTAATCAAAGCTTAAATGTATGCAAATGTTCTGTGACCATTTAAATAGTCATTGCTGATAACATCTTAGAACAGCTGAGGAAATTAACATTTGAATTGGAAGACATTGTCACCATTTGGGCCCAGACAAATAAAATCAAACTTCTTTGTGTATTAGTTTCAGTTCAGCTGTCTCACTCTGGAATCCCTTTGAAATTCTTACTGCAGCTTTCAGTTCCCAAGAAGATTAAAATGTTGCCCTACTGGTTTCTGAATGAGTTACATGGTGTCCTAGGTAATGTACATATGCATTTTCAGGTTGCCTATATCTGTTCATCAAGCAGAATGGAAGGATAACTGATTCCCAGTTAAACAGACAGCAAGAGTCATTTATTAAGGCAGATATTCTAGCCACTTTAAACAGTATCACGATACATGAATATGTACAGTCCAGCACCCAGTTAAATGCACTCAAATGCCATAGACTTAAATGAAGTGTAGTTATCCTTAGTTGTGCCGTGAACTGATGAAGTGTAGTGGCAAAGTGGCTCTCAGAATTTCCCAGTTCAGATCTCACCTATGTCATTAACTGCCTACATCTGGCATAGGTAAACTCGGCCCTCCAGCTGTTTTGAGACTACAATTCCCTTCATCCCTGACAACTGGGCCTGTTAGCTAGGGATGATGGGCACTGTAGTCCCAAAACATCTGGAGGGCTGAGTTTGCCTATGTTCTGAGGCAAGACAGTTTTTGCTCAGCCTCCCTTCAGCACCTGCAAGTTGTTGTTATTGTTATTGTTGTTGTTATACCTTACAGAGTTGTTGTAAGGTTAACTTGATAATAGATAACAAGTAAAGGAAGCTGTGTTGGTCCATAAGAAAAATAAAGCTTCTTTAGGACAATACTTTTATAAGGCCAACCCAAATTTCACAAAATAGTATGCAAGTTTTAAACTTCTCCGGGCTTATCAGACTACATGGTAAAGAAAACAAGTGGAGCAATGGGCTGCTGGTAAAGCCATAAGTGTACATCTTACAAAAATTGGCCTAATAAAAGTTGTATTGACCTAATCTGGATTTTGGATTTGGAATATCTAAAACATGTTAGCTTTCAAAGTGCTACATAAATGCTACACCAGACTTTCAGTTTTGCTTTGCTTTTATAAACCCCAACAATGTAAACAATGTATACATTTGAGTGTATGTTTCTTGATATATAACTGTATCCTTGTATTAGGAAGTGGTGTGTAACTATCTAAGAGCTATCAAACCTCTGAAAGGAAAGTTAAAGCCGCAGTGATAATTCTCCCTCCCATTCCTAAAGTTTGATGCTTCCCCAAAACTTCCTCTTGTTCTCCTTTGCAATGACCTACTTCACATGTATTCAGATTGATATTATCATTTCTAATAAATGCATGTAAAGAAACAGAAAGGAAGCTAGTGCCAAACTGAAACAATAAAAAGATGACAGCTGATACAACCAGGCTCAATCACCAGGAAAACAGATTCCTGAGCGCATGCAAATATCCTCTGTATACTGCTAATCACAGAAAACATGGAAGGCAGCCGCCTTGCTTTAATAGATTATTTACATTTCTTCATATCTGTCATCAGTCTATCGTGTCCTTTGTGTGTGCTTGTAGTTTCAGATTAAAGAGGCTGCTTCAAGAAGACAGGATTTCTGGCAACATTTGTTTAAGAGCCTGACTAGTCAGTAGCTGGAATATTTGGTTTGCCAGCTAATCCAGTTAACTCAGAATCAGTTGGAATGATTAGGCAATCCCTTCAGGGTCTGTTTCTTTTTTTAAAAAAACAACAACAACCCATGCTTCTTCTACACGCCCAAATTATGCAAGAAACAGGTTAGAATTTGTGAGAAAAGCCTGCCACATCCTTACTCCTCAATGCTTGTAACAAATTGTGGTGCTGGTATTCATACATTGAAAAACTGTAAAATGCCTCTCTTGCTCCTCCTCCTTCCTGTACTGTTCCCCCCTCTATTTGTAGTGAACTTTCAACATAAAAGTAGACATAAAAATAGTGTGTGTGTGTGTGTGTGTGTGTGTGTGTGTGTGTGTGTGTGTGAAGTTTTAGAAATGCCCTTCTTTAAAAAATTAAGACATTGCCAAGGGTCACAAAATGACCACTGTGCACAAAATGAGAGTGTGTACAATAATCAGGACAAAAGGGAGAAATGTGCTAAGAAGAAGGCATGCTTGGCAAACCCTCACCATGATCAACTCCCGCCCAGAAACCTATGTCCCCACTGTAGAAGGACATGTGGTTCCAGAATTGGCCTGCACAGTCACTTACAGACTCACTGTTAAAACCATGTTTATGGAAGACAATATTACTTGGCTACGAGTGATTGCCAAAGAAGAAGAAGTATACAGTTGCTGCTTATTCTTTGCCCCCCCCCCCAACCTCATGCCTAACATGGGAAGTCAACTATGACTTACTGGTCCTGATTATGGAGATCACAAAATACTGGAATCATACCAACGCACAATAATGTTGTTGTCTAATGACAATAGGGAACTTTCCCCAGTACAGTACTAGAGAAATTACACAAGGGGACCTGGCTGGGGTCCAAAACATCTGGGGAGCACCAAGTTGACAAAGCTTGCTATAGAATTTGTATCCTGAGTTAACCATGCCTTGCTAGTTCTCACCATTCTACCTATGATTTCTTTTAAAATCAGAGTACTCCAGCTCACCCTTTTGGTTCCCAGGCTTCTAGCATTAGCATACCTATACATGGTGTCTCCAAATGCCTGTGTTATGTACATTTTACCTTGCAGCACTTTGACTTGATAGGATTGCTATCCTGTCTCCCTGCACTTCCATTGTCTAGTTCCACCCCTCTGCCATTCAGACAATCATTAACAAGCTTGGCTCCACCCTGGGTCACAAGTTGCTTTTAAAACTGCCAGTGGAAAAAAAGACGATGCAATGGGATGCAATGAGTTATCTGGATCAGGGCATCTGCATCTGAGTTGGTTCTCCTACCCGCCCCCACCCCCGACTTACATCAATTGTTTTAATTAGTTCATACACGTATCATTTAGTTAAAAGGAAGGCACATTCACTTGGTGGCTTTTCTTATATTTATGATTTGGAAGTTTTAAACATGAAGGCCCAACTGAACATGTTTATTCTGTATACCTGGCATTAAAGAAGCTGCTGAACAGAAAACTCTTTAGTGGTCCAGGGGTGTTTTTTGCAAGAACATTAAGATGTCCCAACATACTCAGCTTTCATTTATATAATTGCTGGTGTGGTCAGAGGACCAGGTATTTGGTTTGGAGATCTGAGATTCCCATCCCCACTCAGCTATGTTACTGTGGAGACTGGGAGACTGCAGCAAAACAGTTACTCAATCCAATTTCCAATTTATGCTGATGATTGACAGGACACAGTGATATGTGATATATATATATATATATATATATATATATATATATATATATATAGAAAAGGGGTCTATGCTTTTATTATTTTCAACTCTTGTGAAACCCTATCCATATTTACTCAGAGGTAAATTCCATCAATTCAGTGGCATTTATTTCCTTGTCAGTGTATTTAGGGCAAAAATCACATGTGCATTTTAAAGCATTTTCACTTATCACTTGGGAATCTTCCACAGTGTCAGTTAATATTTATTACTGCACTTCATATGTTAAGCTTTCCAGATTAAGCAGCGCTTTATATCAATTTAGGTCCAGCTAATGCAGAAGACACTCCCCCATATTCCTATCCCAGTGTCCTGTGGCCAGACTAAGAGGAACTCCCACACTGTATTTCCTGACTATCCATCCACAGTAGCTCAAAACAATAATCTTCTAACACAAGTATTATGGTCCATCACTATGAAAATGGAGCAACAAAGATTTACGAAATGAGCCAATTCCTAAAATATAGAACTTTTTTCTTTCTTTCTTTCTTTTCTTTTTCTTCATACCATTTCATACCATTTACTCTTCTTAGTTCAATAACATATTGGTTCTCAGAAGATGAGGTAATTAAGTAAAATAATAATGCCCCCTATAAAACAAACCCCATAAAAGAATTCAGCTTTAGGAAACAGAAAAGGAAGGAAACTACAACTTCTGTCAAAGCATGGAGATGAGATTAGCATTATTAAAGTGTTCTTCAGAGAAAATAACGATAATGTGGTTTAACAGGCATTCCACTACCTCTTATTTCCATGATGTGTCCCCTACGGTATGTGCTTTCTTAATTAAATGTAAGGGAAAGACCTGCAAAAGCACTTTCTGTTTTAAAAAATAGCTGCACTCATAATTACCCGGCTAATTATTTAGAGCAAATGCCCATTGTTTAATGTCCTAAAAACATTGCCAACACATAATTCACCTAGTTGTAAAATATTTGAAATTAAAACCTGTGGCTAGGTCAAAAACTGTTCCATCATAAATACAAAGGTGTTAATCAGTTTGAAGTGACTGCTTTACTTCTAGGTCTATATTGACTAAACTACTGTATATACTACTACAGTACTACTCTCATTAAATAGCAATAGATTACGAGTGATGCTGATCAAATTATTAGAAGTGAACAATGTACTTGAAGAAGTCATTACTCTCTCTGTCTGAGTGTGAGTGTGAGCATGTGTGTCCGAGAGGGGGGGGGGGTTTCTTTGCCCTTGTAAAGTTCCCTCCAGCAGGGGCGTCTTACTCATTAGGGTTAGTGGCGCCCTGCGCCACGGCACGCGCCCATCAGGGGCGCCCAGCAGCGGGAGTCCGGTACCCAGGGGCGTAACAACGGGGGTGCAATGGGGATACAGCGCCCCGGGCAGCATTTTGGGAAAGGGTGCCATTGCGGCTGCCCCCACCCCCAGCGCGCCCCGCGCCCTCCCGGGACGCGCGCCACGCCCCCCATGCAGCCAGCCAGCCGAACCCAGCGCGCAAGCACAAGGGAGGCGCAGCAAAGCGTGCAGTGGGGATCTTGGCTATGCATATGAGGAGGCGCAGGACCCGACGAATCCATAACTTTCTGGGATCCCGATTGCGCGCTCTGCTGCGCCTCCCTCTGCTGCGCGTCGGGCTCGGCTGGCTGCAGAGAGCGAGAGAGAGCAGCGCCTCCGTCGCCGGCTGCCTTGGCAGCCTCCCTCCCTTCTTGCCCTCCCCCAGCCGGGCACTGTGGCCGGGCAGTCTTTGGCCAGCAACCAGGGGGTGAAAACCCATCTCCCCGCTCCGCCTTTGCGCGGCCGCTGCTACAACTGGGAAGCGACAGGCGAGGCGGGGAGGAGCTTGGAGGGTTGCGGGGAGGCCAGGAGAGGATCGGCTCCAGAAGTATTCCTCCCCCCCCCCCGCACACACCCTTTCCCGCCATTTGGACATGCACGTTGCACGCTATGCACCCCCCGTGGGTGCAAAACCAGCAGGAAGATCACGCAGTGGGATCCAAGAGTACCATTTTTTTAAATACAAATTGCTAAATCCAAAAGAAAACACTGCTTTTGCCCTGGTGTGACCCGTGTTAAGTTTACCCACCCAAACCCGTTTTGGCAGGCGAGTTGTGTGTGTCTGTTCTGTTTTGCCGTCCTCTGATCCATTTGGAGGTGTCCACTGTTTGTAAGGCCGTTCTATCCAAGTGCAATTTGGGAAACCCGTTGGGTGACATTGGGCCACTCACTGCAAGCCTAACCTACCTCACAGTGTTGTTGTGAGGATAAATGGGTAAGGGGTAAACTATGCATGCCACCCTGAGCTCCTTAGAGCAATGGTAAATGTATTAAGAGACAGGGGCAAGGTGGGCCGGCCCTGGTGTCATCCCTTAGGGTTGGTGTCAAAATCCCCACTGTGGCGCTCGCCCACCTGGCAGCTTGCACACCCCCGTCAGCCTGTGTGTGCACTCCTGATCTGTAGAAATCCTGTTCTGAGCAGCAAGCCTCCCTGCTCTCCATGCAATTGGTGGTTAAAAACAAACAAACAAACACCAACAAAAAGACTTTAAGGAAAGGGGCGGGTATTAGATTCAGCAGGGCTTACTCTCAGGTAAGTGCAGTTGTGACCCAGGTTCTGGGTCCTTTTTAGGTTCAGGATGTCACTGCTTTACACCCACCCCCACCCCACCCCCCACAATATTTGAAAACATCAGCTTTCTACTTAAATACAAATTGACCAGGAACTTCATTCTCTGTGCCTTTATCAATTTATTTAAAGAACAACAAACTGGTCATTCCTTCAGCTTTTTGATATGTGGTGACTTGAATCATGAGGATGAATTAGAAGAACTGCTGAGTACTTGAATGAGTCTTGCTTTGGAATTGAGGACTTCATTAGATTTTCTTCTGCCTTTTCATTTTATTTTGTTCTAAGGGCTTGTTAGAGATAATGTGTAAGCGTGGTGTCAGCTCCCTAAAAAAAAGGTCAACAAATCTGGGGAACCTTTCCTAAAAAAGGTCAACAACCAACAACTTTGGGGGTCCCCCCCCAAAAGGCCAACAACTCTGGGAAATGGGGGGTGGGTGGGTGCTGGAGGGATCTTTGCACCATGGCGCCAGATATGCTTAAGAAGGCCCTGCCCTCCAATTTAGTTTAAAGTCCTGCTTCTTCAGGTGAGATGTGCAGATCACCTGAGTAGGCATGACTGAGTAGGCATTCTTTCCGATCCTCAACCAAAATTGCTGGAATCAGTCAATAGCTCCCTAGAGGACAAAATCTCTCATTGCTTTCCTCCCTCTAGGAACAAGTGACGCTTCCCCCAGAGCTCATTTCAATGCACATAATTCTCATTTTACACAGTGGTTAAAGCTATGGATGTACCCCACGTCCTTAGGGGGCTTCTGTACCATGGTGCATAGAAAGGGGGGGGGAGAGCGTGTTGTTTTGTTGTTTAGCTTCTTATGCTACAGTGAAGAGCTGCATACTGTAGAAAATTCCCTACTTTGAAGCATACAGTCCTCCAAATGCTCTTTTTAGCCCAGGGCTTTTTGACTCACTTAGAATCCAGTCCGCCTTTGAATCCAGGCACGTAATCCCTATGTGGGACTTGTGTTGCCAGAGTGCTAGAGCTCTAAATACATAACATTTCAGGGGCAGTAATTAGGTACCAGCTCAAGCCTTTAAATAATATTGTTACAACCTGTCTTGTTTTCCACATGGAAAGTGGAAAAACAATGGCAAAAAGGTCAGCCTATTCATAGATTCCACAGTAGGTAGCTCCTGGTCCAGACATTTCCTATTTTGGCAGTTCATTAGCTGGGCTATGTATAGTGGACGTTCTCTTTTGGAGATTGTTCATTTCTAAGAGTCTGAAGCTCTAATTGACATAGGAATGGATGGATTTCATGCAGTTCAAGTGTGGGCAGCTCAAGGAAGCCAATCCAAGTTAATACCATTGCTGTTCATGTTATTGTTGTCAAATACCATCGTTTCTTGGCCTCTTGGTTTCTGAGTGTTCAAAGTGGTACATGCACAATAACAAAAACAGGGAGAAGGCCCTTTCACCCCAAAGGTACCTAATATTTTAAAAATACAGTGCAGAAGTCATCAAAACATAATGGGCAGATTAGAAGCAGTTGAGAAATCCAGTGTCAAGCGCCATTAAATGGGCAAGCAGATTTTTTTACTTGTTGCCTGAAAATCATCAGAAAGTCCAAGAAGGGGAAGAGAAACTAAGGCTGTGTATGCTTCAACTTACATCTACTTTTCATGCAGTGCTTTCCCACTGCTGGTTTGAGAAGTGGTGTACACATGACAGTAGCTGCAATCCGTATCTTTCCTATGTCTATCTAATTGTATCTTATGAAGTGCTATGTTTTGATATATTTTCCCCCAAGCCAGCTTTAATGTGAACTGAGAAAAGGAATGATCTAGCTGCATTTTAAGCTGGTTTTGTGTGTCCAGCATATTTAAAGGCCAATCGCCTCTCATTGAAACTTGCTAATACATTAATCATGATTCCATTAATACATTAATCTTCAATGGGCAATTCAGATCTGATTTTTTATTTGCCGCATTAGCTTCCAAACTGTCATGTTTTTCTCTCCATACCAGTGGGTGGAACTTTATCCCTCTTCCACACCCACCACTGCCTATTTACATTCTGAACAATGTCCTCACCTTTAAAAATCCCAGAAAGTATTCAAGACTCCAAGAACAAATGTTACCTGCCTTAGTTAGCATGTTTCACAATGTGTGGAGTGTGAGCTTTGTGCTTTTTCCGTTTTATGGTGGGTGTACAATGCCCATTCCCATTTGGGCTTTAAAAAACAACGGAAGTATTGGGCAAGAACAATATTTACCTGACTAGTTTGCACAATAGTGTTTTGAGTAATGGCCATTTTCACATGCGCATGCTTGAACCATAAACCCATGCAAATGGTTTAAAGAGCTCGACCTAGCTCATTATTTCACACGCTACTGCAAGAGCGATTGCAATGTGTGTGAGCATGCATGCGCATGTGTGCGCTTCAGCCATAGCTGCCTCTGTCTTTCCCAGGCTCTGCTGAGTCAAGGAGGGCAGAGTGAGTGGTAGCAGAAGGGCACAGGGATTGGATAGTGGCCATTGGTCTCACAGCCACTGCTCTGCACAGCTCTTCTGCACCCAGCACCAGGATGCAAACCCTTGAGCTCCTTGCAAGAGAAAAGTAGCAAATAAATAATAGAATCAGAGAATTGTAAGGAACCGCAAGAGTCATCTAGTCCAACCCCCTTGCAGTACAGGAATCCTTTTCCCAATGTGGGGCTCAAAACCATGACTCTGAGATTTAGAGTCTCATGCTCTACTGAGTGAGCTATCCCAGACTTCCTAATAAATGCAGCCTATGGCTGCATGCAACCCTTGATGGTAAACAAACATGCAATTACATTGCATGACATATTGTTTGAAAAGCTATTTGGATATTTAGGATTGTGAAAATCTTCAAAACAACCCAACGTGCTGTGTCACTAGATTCGTTTTTCACATTGAACCTCAAACAATGGTTATTTCAATCACTTGCAAGGTCTCCGCGATACTCAGTGCCAAGGCTGAAGTTCTTTGTCAGCTTGGAAAGCACATCGACTCGGCCCTTCTTCTGCCCTCACCTTCCTTCTGCACCCTTTGCCTTTGCTTCAACCTATATTGAATGGCGTGCCCCTCCATTACTCACCTGTGCACCAACACTTTGGAATGTGCTCTCCCACTTTTAACTCCATAATTCATTGTAAGCATGTTTTATAGAAACATTTATTTCAGTTAAGCAGTCAAGCTTAAACAGAGCTTTCAGTTTTAAAATGATTTATTTCCATGGAGGTTATTGGCGAAGCCTAGCGAGAGTTATTGCCTCTGCCCTCCACGCCCACTGCTCTCGCGTCAGTGAGCAATAGTGTACTGTGGCTTCACTCTTGATATCACCACAGGAGACTACAGCTACCCACTCATTTAAGAGTTTGCACCTCCTGCCAGATGCAAGGACTGATATCGCTACATGCCTTATTAAAAACACAGTAGCTGTGTCGTCTTTACATTGCCCAAGTATATTGACTGCTTTTACAAGATTTAGAGTCAAAGGGGGTGGAATTCCCATTTCTTCTGATTGCGTATATAGGTGTCTTTAGAGAGAGGAAATAGACAGGGCAATAAATCATTAGCTTTCATTAGCTTCCAATAAAATGGATTTCTAAAGCTAGGTGAGGAGAGATCAAGTTACTTCTGCAGTTGTAACCAGCAATGACACATTTGCATTACAGATCCAGGGACTCTATTGCCACCTTTCCATAGTTCAAACCATGCTCAGGGTGGTTTATGTCGTGATAAAACTTGCATATTTACAAACATAACCGAAGGTCATCATCATCTTCAGATCCTATTGGTCAGCCAGATATAGAATACAGCCAAAAACAAATACAGTTGTACCTTGGATCTCAAACGCCTTGACTCCCAAACGCTCGAAACCCGGAAGTGAGTGTTCTGGTTTTCAAACAATTTTCGGAAACCGAATGTCTGGTGTGGCTTCTGTGGCTTCCGATTGGCTGCAGGATGCTTCTACAGACAATCGGAAGCCACACCTTGGTTTTCGAACAGTTCTGGGAGTCAAATGGACTCCTGGAATGCATTCTGTTTGAGAACCATGGTACAACTGTAAACAAATAACAGACAGGTCTCAAAAACACATTATAGCACATATGACATTATAAGCAAAAGTTGTCATACCAATAAATAAAACACATCAAAAAGTACACATCCAAACTGAACAATTTCTGAATAAATAATAAGAAGAACTAAAATAAAGATGCAAAAGATTAATATCAAATGGATATTAATGAAAAGCCCTACCCCAGCCCAAGAGTCTACTCAGCAGCCTCAGCTTTTGTAGCTGGAGTCAGTCAGGACTTCACCCTCCCAGGCCATTTAAAAAAGGCCTACAAGGCAGCAAGCTGGTCTTTAAGGGCTCACAGAAAGATGGTCTCAAGTTACGAAAATAATTCAAATTATTATTCTTGCTTGCTGTCTTTGCCAAGTCTTCGAAGCCATGAATCACTCTAGAAAAGACAAGACGAGCTTGGAGGACTTCTACAAAACTTTCTTTAGCAAAACATTTACCCCTGAAATTCATGTTCATTGCTAAGCTCTTCATTCATGACACCCTTGCTCTGAGAGAAACTAAGCACGAAAGGATTAGCAAACTTCCTTGGAAAAAGCTGGCACTTTTCAAACTACCCAAAGTAGACTCCAGTTGGCTTAAAGTTTACTTATTAAGGGATTAAGTAATTAAAATGAAGGCTGATATTTCCAAACGCTCTGTTATGCACCCAATTCCAACTTCCATACTTTTGGGGTGTGATAGTGGAATTGAGGAATGCATGACACTCCTTTATGGATGAACATTATAAAAAACACAGAACCTTTGGCTCACGAGCTTCAGCTTGTTAGTGAATTCTCAAATGTGTGAGGTGGTTCTTTGTACAGAATTGGTAGGTAGTTTTGTGATCTGTATATGTTAAATCAGCTAATATTGGGCTGGTGGCTACTCTATTGCAAAGGGTTCTTGGGAGTGGATAAAAGACCTAGGTTTTCAAGATGAACACAAGTCTGGAACACTGGTAGAGTAAAAGGAATGTTGGGGCAGTTTTAGGGGAGTAGTGAGGAGAAATGTAGGGGTTATGTGCCTCCTTTCTCTACCTTCTTCTGATGCAAAGAACCTCCTACCACTGTAGGTTAACATTAGATGGTGGTTGTTGGTTAACATTGGGAAACCCAGCCAGATAGGTGGGGTATAAATAAATAATTATTATTATTATATTATTTCTTTATTTGTTATTCCTTTGCCATGGCTAACAGTCAGAACTCATGGAAAATGTAGTCCAAACTACCTTGAAAGCATCTGGTTCTGGATGGCTGCTTCAAAATAAGCACCTCCCGCCCTCACTCCAGAGCTCTAATCACACTGTGATGTGAACAACACAAGCTCTAGTGATTTGCTCCAATAAAAGCAGGCTTCCCATTCACTTCAATGGAAGGGGTAGTACCACACACATCCCTTTGTATGAACAGAGCCTCTCCTCCAGTGATATGAACAATGGTACTCTTGCATAGTGGAGAAGTTGAGACATACATTTTGGAGCTCTCACACTCATGTAAACCAGCCAAGGTGCTATTATTATTATTATTACATTATTATTATTATTATTATTATTATTATTATTATTGACCGGGCTTTCACACTAAGGTTCCAGGACATGTTACAACTATTTAAAATACAGCTTAAAGCAGTTTAAAAACTTGCAATTAAAAAATGCAGTGACCAAAAATAGGTGAGCTCTGAAAAAAATACCATATTTTTCTGTCTATAAGACACTCCCATGTATAAGATGCCCCCTGTTTTTGGGGACTCCGATTTAAGAAAATGGGGGGAAATCTATCCGTGTATAAGACGCCACCAAATTTTGGACATTATTTTTCAGGGGGGGAAACCTAGTCTTATACATGGAAAAATACGGTGCATCTCAGGTGCCAAAGGGCAGGGTAAAGAGGTGCTAGGCCAAGATAAATTGCTCCAGAACTGTCTGTTGGGTTCCTCATTGTTTAACGGTTGCATCTGGCACACCCAGTGAATTTCATGCCATAATTAGATGATATAACTGTCTCATGAACTCTGTGCAATTGACCTCATCTCTGTATTGTTTTTGCAGTAACCCTGTTTTTGTTGAATGATGTGGGCACAGATCCAATTTATATTGCAGTCCATAAGTTACGCTCACTTATTGCTTGATGGCCCCAAATGAATAACCGACATCAACAGAAGTAATTAAGTGATTTTCCTTTTTAAACACAGTAGGCACTTTGCACTCAGATACAGAATTTATTTCCACGATTAACCATTTCCTACCAGTATATCTATTTTTTTATTCTTTGGTTATTTTTGTGAGCTTGTGTTTATATTGTGTCATTTGGGATTCAGCCATTAGTTTACATTGGTTGTCCTTTGCCTGAAAATGCAGCATCCCTTTCTCTCGAAAACCTTCTGTTGTATTTATACGAAATTTGATGACTTTCCATCTCTACTGTGATATTCTATTGGTTGTGCATATAATTCTTTTATTTTATTATCTTTGTTGTTTTTGTTTAGTCATGTCCGACTCTTCATGACCCCATGGACCAGAGCACGCTGGGCACTGTGCATATAATTGTTTTATTTTATTGTCTTAGATTACATAAAGAAAAAGGCAACAATAGCAGCTGCTGTCCATAATGACCAAAGCAGTCAGAGACTGACAGATACAATCAATGTTTTCCTGTGTCTTGTAGGCAGATCTTTGTCTATGGTTTATACAAGGATTTAGGGCATGGCCTATATTGGTAAGAGTGTTAAATTAAGACCAAAGAGACATAAGATCTCATCTCCACTTGCTGATGAATTCCACAGGTGACACTGGGCCAGTTAAAATGTCGCAGCCTAGCATACTTCATCAGGATATTGTGAAGAAAGAAGAAGAAGAAGAAGAAGAAGAAGAAGAAGAAGAAGAAGAAGAAGAGGAAGAAGAAGAAGAAGAAGAAGAAGAAGAAGAAGAAGAAGAAGAAGAAGAAGAAGAAGAAGTTTGCACTTGATATCCACAACAACAACAACAACAACAACAATGAAGTTTGGACTTGATATCCTGCCTTTCACCCCCCTTAAGGAGTCTCAAAGCAGCTAACAATCTCCTTTCCCTTCCTCCCCCACAACAAACACTCTGTGAGGTGAGTGAGGCTGAGAGACTTCAAGGAAGTGTGACTAGCCCAAGGTCACTCAGCAGCTGCATGTGGAGGAGCGGGGACATGAACCCGGTTCACCAGATTATGAGTCCACCGCTCTTAACCACTACATTGTAAGCCACCTCAATATAAGGTAGATTCCAATGTTGTTATGACCTTCGTGCCTGTTTAGAGTTGTCAGGAGACCCAGTCATGGATCCTGCACATCTCATCTGTTCTCAAGCTACCTTTGCATTGTAATATTATTGAGCCAGGAACCTGTCTTTTTGGTTACCCTAAGCCTATGAGCATCCTATACAATGTACATTGAAGGCCCTGTTTAAATAATTTTAAATATATTTCTGACATTTCCCACACCAACAACTCTTCCTCTAAGCCGTATAAGCTAGTAGCAGTATAGATGCAACAAATCTTTATTCACTATGACTGTTGTTCTACAGCGGCTAAAAACCGAAACAGAAATCACCCCCGGAATGAGTTATACCATGATTCAATTTCATGAAGCAGATTGTTACTTGCAATATTTATTTAGGAATTAGCATGCAGGGTTGTTTTTTTTGGTCATAGTTTTGAAGCCTTGCTAGCCTGTAGACTCACAGTCTAACAGGCACAACACAAAAGGGGGAAAGAAATGGAGATGAAAGAGGGAAGCAAGCATTGGAACCAGAGCAGGATTTAGGTTTGTTGAGACCCTATACTACTGAAGGTAATGGGGCCTTTTATATGTCCAGCTGTCCTTTGTCAACAACAAATTGTCACATTTTTTTGTGTTGAATATATGCTATATGGTACTAATAGGTAACTTATGGACCTAATAGGTATCTAAAGCCGTTTGCACATAACAAAATATGTATTTTATCCAAGTAACTGTTGAACGGAAATACAATTAAGAAGAAGTATATTACTAACTGCGGGAGGCAGTGGAAGACAGGAGTGCCTGGCGTGCTCTGGTCCATGGGGTCACGAAGAGTTGGACACGACTAAACGACTAAACAACAACAACAAAACTGTTGAACGGAAAAACAATTAAGAAGAAGTATATTACTAGTGAAATACAATTCAGAATTTTTTTGAGGGCCCCAAGAGAGTGGGGCCCTAAGCTATAGCTTGTTTAGCTTATACGTAAATCCGGCACTGATTGGAACAGCTTGACCTTCACCAGTCAATGGATGGGGTCAGGTTGGTCTCTCTATTGCCATGAAGTTCTTCCTGGGAGGCTTCCTAGATCACCTGGCTGTACTTTCAGCCCCATGGGTCTCTGCTAATAGGCACTTATAGCCTAGTATCCTTCTTTTCTATGCTATAGCCTCTCTGCTATCTATTGTTCACAGATGGATGATCCACCCATGAAGTCGCTTGGGCTCCACTCACGGTTCAAAGCAGCTGGGAATAACTGTTTGACACCAAATTCAAGAAATAGGCTCCATTCCCACCAAACCTCCTTGCAGCTGCAGAGATTTCCCAACGCAGCAGCAACTAGCTCTGCCAAAGGCATCGCATTCATTCATACCTTTGAATATATTGCTTTCTTCATGAATTGGAATAAATATGTCTCTGGCAATCACAGGAACTTTTAGAAGATGAACTTTGAATAGATGTCTTGGCTGATGCAGATGATAACGGAGTGGATGGAAACTACCTACCTACCTACCTTCTCGGTTTCCCCCCCTTCCCAGGGCTTTGAGTTTATCTCCACCAGCTCCTCCTGGGAGGATTCCATCAGCCTTGATGCTGCTCAGGAGGCATCCACACGGAGACCCTGTAAATCTCGGAGAGCTGGAAGCATTTGGGGTCTTGAACTTTATCAGGTTTGAATGTGCGATTGTGAAAGTAAAGAGCAGAGAAGTGACAGCACTCTGTAAATCAAGCCAGGAGGAGATCAGCGCTGTCAAAGGCAGGACTTTGTCAAAGGCAAAAGCAGGGGGAAGAAGCTCAATGCAGGAGCCATTATTAATAAGAGAGAGAAAGAGAAGAGAAGAGAAGAGAAGAGGGGGATGTACTCTGAAATTTGGAGGGCTTTTTTCCCTACATCCTAGAGAAAAAATGGCTCCTTGCTTTCTGATAGCCTTCACAGATGAAGGTTTTCAGGCAGGGCACATTATCAATTTTACCTGGCGATATCAGGGATTAATGGGATGCGGGTGGTGCTGTGGGTTAAACCACAGAGCCTAGGACTTGCCAATCAGAAGGTCGGCAGTTCGAATCCCCGCGACGGGGTGAGCTCCCGTTGCTCGGTCCCTGCTCCTGCCAACCTAGCAGTTCGAAAGCACATCAAAGTGTAAATAGATAAATAGGTACCACTCCGGCGGGAAGGTAAACGGCGTTTCCGTGAGCTGCTCTGGTTTGCCAGAAGTGGCTTAGTCATGCTGGCCACATGACCCGGAAGCTGTACGCCGGCTCCCTCAGCCAATAAAGTGAGATGAGCACCGCAACCAAGTCAGTCACGACTGGACCTAATGGTCAGGGGTCCCTTTACCTTACCAGGGATTAAATCTGGGATCCTCTGCATTCAAGGCAGATGTTCTACCACTGAGCTACAAGGAGAGTTGCCAGAAGGGGAAATATTGGCTATATCGCTCTATTCATGCACCAAGGGTGTTTCCACATAGCAGGACTTGGTACTACTCATGTATGCAAGTTTTGCACAGCATCCATACAGCAGCATTCTCATCAAGTTGCCATCCCATATTATTCCCATTTAAGGAAGTCTGTTTCCACAGAAAATCTGGTAAGTTTTCTTTTCTTTGACTGCAGAAACTATGAAACTGGGTTAATGGAAGGTGGGGGATATGGGATAACATTTTGATGAGGATGATGTCATACGGACATCAACACTTACATGTAAGAGCAACTCTGAGGCCACAATAAACTGCCATATTAAAATGCCTTCATTTGTTTTTTATTTAGGAAGGTGTATATACTGCTTGATCAACAACAACAAAACAACTTCTGTTGATTTAAAATTTATGCATATTTACTCAAACTATTTGCAATGGGGCTTACTAAGTGTGCAACCTAATCATTATATGATAAAACCTTTACAACTAGAACTTTTACAACTATTCCCATTCTGGTGCTTACCAAGAACAAGACAATATGATCAGACCAAAATAATACTTGAGTACAGGAAAAGGTGTCATTGAACTGATTTAAGCCACTGTTGATACATGCTTTGATATATCCAGGCTTTAAATTGTGCCCTTTAGTCCATTGTTTCCCTTTCTTCATAGCTGAACTGAGAAATTGCTCCACAGAATGCTGGTCTAAATGTTTTACTCACCAAAGCAATAATGCAACAATTATTTCATGGATCCTAGTGAGCATGAGATTATAGTATCTAATTTAACCTCATCGTTTTGAGAAGAGGTTTAGAATGAGAATGCTGTTTAAATACTGGTCTTGTTTTTAAAGACGAAGAAAAATCTATGTCTGAGAGGAAACAAACTTCAAGGGGACCTGGCAGCAGAACATTTTAACTGTGTCAGCAACTTACATTAAGTTCCTTCAGAGAACAGATTTATTTTCCTCCATTGTTTTTTTCTCTCTACAGAGATTTAAAAATGCCAGTAGCTTTTGCAGGAGTGATGCATGGGCAGGAACCATGAGATGTGAGCTTAAATCAACATGCCCCTTTTGTGATGATGGTAAACTATAAGGTGCTTTTTTAATAAAATAAAAAATAAACTTATGCTCCTGTATTGGTTTTGTTTTGGGGGGCTACCTCTAAAACTGTAACATATGAATGAGTCAAAGCTGTGTTTAGAAACAAATGTACTTATACAAGAACACTCTCCCTCTGATGGAATTGGCAGTCTTAATATTCAGGGGACTCTCCCCACCTCTGATTGTCATTTCCACAAGCTATGTTTTATTAAAGATTGACCACTAAGAATACTAACCAATACATTTTCTCTTTGACCGAAGAAACATCTATGACCACAAATGCACTGTAAACCACATTTCTCTAAATAATAATAATAATAATAATAATAATAATAATAAATTTACTACTTATACCCCATCCATCTAGCTGGGCCTCCCAAGCCACTCTGGGTGGCTCCCAACAGAATATTTAAAAAACAATAAAACAGCAAACATTAAAAACTTCCCTAAACAGGGCTTCCTTCAGATGTCATCTAAAAGTCAGATAGTTGTTTATTTCCTTGACATCTGATGGGAGGGTGTGGATGCCACTACTGCGAAACCCCTCTGCCTGGTCCCCTGTAACCTCACTCCTCGCAGTGAGGGAACCACTAGTAGGCCCTTGAGCTAGACCTCCATGTCATGGCTGAATGATGGGGGTAGAGACGCTCCTTCAGGTATACTGAAGTATCTTATAACTGGGATAGCTTAGGCCAGCTGTTTTAAGAAAGCTTTTCGAAGGCATAGCAGAGGGTTTTCTGTTCTTTCAAGTGAGTGACAATTTCTTTCACTTTCTGTGGTGAGTCAAGAACCTCAACTGTCAGGGAACTGCCATCGGAGAGACAGGTGGTGGACAGGCTACAGGAGAATAGGAGAGAATCTGCAGTAGAAGAGGGAACCAGCAGGGGGAGTGCAGGAGTCACAGCGGAGGGGAGGCTCTGGGATGCTTCCAGTGAGAGTAGTGGAGAGGTAACGGGACCCCCGTTGGGAACGCCCACCCTTCGCCGGAAACTGTCACGCAGAGAGTCTCGAAAGCGCATGTCTGTCAAAGAGCTTTTATGTTGGCGTAAATTCCGTAGACGCCCACTGTCAGATTCTACCAGCGACTGACGGAGTCATGCTTTGGGGGCTCCGTTAGTGCATCGGTTTGGATGACCAGCCAAACCCCAGAGGGATCAAGCTTTTACGCACAAGCAGCTCACTATCCCATCACAGCAATCTGACAGTCTTTGAAAGCAGCTTGTGCAAGCAGAAGGCATCATGAGCGAACCATCCGGAACCGGAGGAGCAGGAGCGGGAGCTGGCGCAGATCCAAGCCTGGAACAAAGGTACAGGGCGTTGGAGGTCCAGCTGGCACTGCAAACGGCGAGGCTCGAGGAGAGGAGGGCTCAAGATGCAGATAAGGGGAAGACCACCCCACTTGCCAGACGGGTGCCTGGACTGGTGCAGAAATTTGGGGGGGATCCCCGGAACTATCAAGCCTTTAGGACAGAGATGCAATATGCTCTCAATCTACTGTTTGATGACTTCCCCGACGAGAACTCTAGAGTGGCGTACGTGATTGGCCATCTAGAGGGAGGGGCGAGGGACTGGGTTCGGCCCCTGATGGCAGCCAATAATGAAATCTTAAAGGACACAATGAAGTTTTTCCGCGCCATGGACTTGATGTTTTCCAGCGAGATCGAGCAGGGAGTGGTGCGCAGGCAGTTAATGGCGTGTAAACAGGGGAGCCGATCTGTACGTGAGTACTGGACTGAGTTCACCATGCTGATTCATAGACTTGGGTGGGACCTTGCTAGTGAACCTATTCAAATGCTGTTTGAAGAAGGTCTCTCTCCGGCAGTGAAAGATGAACTTTCCCGGGCGCCTAGGGCGGAGTCTATGGATCAGCTGACTAAATCAGCGCTGTCCATTGGGGCACGCCAGGAAGCTAGAGCTATGGAAAAGCGGGAAGGAAAGGGGGAACGTTGGAAGGACTTCCGCATTCCAGAGATTCCGGAGCAGCCTTTCCCGCCAGCAGAGCCGATGGAACTTGGAACAGCGCGCGCGCGCGCAGTTTCAAACACCAGTGAAGGGCGGAAGAAGGAGGGAAAGAGCGGCAAGAGATGCTATCTCTGCCAACAGCCAGGTCACTTTGCCAGAGTCTGTCCGCAAAGGAAGGAATGGCAAGGGATGGCGGGAACTGTTGGGGGGAAGGAGGAAGAAGAAATCACGGAGCCAGTAAAAGCCAACGCCTGGTTGCCAACATCAGGGCACAGCAGCCAGGCCAGGGAGTAATGAATGTGCCCACGCCGGAACCTCCAAGACCAGCGCTTGTGATAGAGGTGTTGCTGGAACTGGCAAACGGACACCCACTGAAGATAAAGGCGCTATTGGATTCAGGTAGCTCATGTAATTTCATGAGCAAAGAGTTTGCAGCTGCACACCAAATACAGACTATCCCATTGAGTAAGCCTTTGCAGGTTACCACGATTGATGGGAGGGAGCTGTTGGGAGGAGAAGTGAGCCAACAGACTGTACCAATGATAATGAGGGTGGCACGACACACCGAACTGATAGCGTTTAACGTAGCCACCTTGGGAGGAGCTCCTATTATCTTGGGTATGAGCTGGCTGGCGCTACACGATCCGCTAGTAGGCTGGCATCAGAGAGTGGTTTCCTTTGGATCAGCACATTGCCTAGAACACTGCAAGGAGGGAGAGGCTCAGGCAGGCGCCAGGGGCACTCTAGCAGTGATGGAAGTGATGGACAAAGGGAGGGTGCCACCACAATACGCTGACTTGCTTGACGTATTCAGCGAAAAGGAAGCAGATAAACTGCCCCCGCACAGACCCTTTGATTGTCAAATTACCTTACTCCCAGGAGCACAATTGCCAGTGGGCAAGCTGTATGCAATGTCAGACAGTGAGATGCAGGAGTTAAGGGAGTTCATTGACAAGAATCTCAAGCGAGGTTTCATCAGAGAGTCACGAGCGGTGGGGGGCAGCCCAGTGTTCTTTGTGGACAAAAAAAACACAGGCAAGCCCAGGCTTGTATGTGATTTCAGGGCCCTAAATGCAGTGTCAGAACCAGTGACTTTCCCTATGCCCAGAATTGATGACATTCTAACACGGGTGAGAAAAGGGAAAATTTTTACCAAGCTGGACCTTAGGGGGGCATATAACTTGATACGTGTGAGAAAGGGGGATGAGTGGAAGACCACTATGTTCACCCCCTTGGGGGCCTTTGAGTACACCGTTATGCCTTTCGGATTACAAGGGGGCTCCGCCTGTTTTCAATCATTCATGAATCACGTCCTGGGGCCACTGCTCTACAAGAACTGCGTAGCGTTCTTAGATGACGTTCTGGTGTACTCAGACAATGAGGAGCAGCATGTGCGAGATGTAAGAGAGGTACTGAGCAAGCTGCGAGAAAACCGGCTGTGGGTGAAACTGGAGAAGTGTCAGTTTCATACCAAGGAGGTGGAATTCCTGGGGTACCGGTTGTCTGACAAGGGATTGGCCATGGATCCCAGCAAGGTTCAAGCGGTACTGGAATGGAAAACACCAAAGACCAAGAAGGACGTGCAAAGGTTCCTGGGCTTCGGAAACTTCTATAGGAAGTTCATCAAAAACTTTGCCCATTTAACAGCGCCCATCACGGATTGTCTTAGTAGCAAAAAGAAATTTGTTTGGACGGGAGAAGCGCAACAAGCGTTCGAACGCTTAAAGCAGGCGTTTGCGTCGGAAGAGCAACTCTTGCACGTGGATCTACAACAACCAATGAGAGTGGAGACTGACGCGTCAGACCGAGCGGTGGGGGCCGTTCTTCTCCAGCCGGGAAAAGATACGTCTGAATGGAGACCGTGTGCATTCTTCTCGCGGAAGTTGAACAAATCAGAGAGGAACTACACAGTGTACGACCGAGAACTGCTCGCCATTCATGAAGCATTCCGGAAATGGCGGCACTTGCTGATTGGGGCGCAGCACAAGGTTCAAGTCCGAACTGACCACAAAAATCTGGAATACTGGAGAACAGCCCGAGTGCTGAACCAGAGACAAGTGAGATGGGCCCAGGAGTTCTCCAAATTCCACTTTGAGATTCGTTACGTGCCCGGCTCCGAGAACGTGAGGGCGGACGCTCTTTCCAGGAAACCTGAGTACTTAGAGGGGGAGGGAGCGCCTGAGGCAAGGCATGTAATCTCTGAAGACCGCTGGGTGTGTGGGGCGGCATTGGTGGGGCAGAGGGAACTGATAGAGGGTACGGAGAAAGATGAATACGCCCAAGAGAAACTCAGAGAGCTCCGGAGGACAGAGGAGAACACAGGGGGGTTCGAAGAAAAGAACGGGGCGTTGTATTACAAAGGGGCACTGTACATACCCGACGGGGAACTGAGGGGCAGAGTACTCAAGCAGTTGCATGACAGCCCCACAGCGGGACATTTTGGACAGCACAAAACCATGTGGTTGGTTACCAGGGAGTTTTGGTGGCCCAAGGTGAGGGAGGACGTACGGGAATATGTCAGGGGTTGTGACAGGTGCCAGCGAGCGAAAGGAGAGAGGGTGGCGCCAGCGGGGCTATTACAACCCTTACCCACGCCCGAAAGGCCATGGGAGGCAGTATCCATAGATTTTATGACGGACCTGCCAAAATCCAAAGGCAAAACAGCTGTCATGGTGGTGGTAGATCAATTAACCAAGATGTGTCATTTTATAGCTTGTTCACATGCAGTCACAGCGGAGGAAACCGCCAAGTTGTTTGTAGAACATATTTTCAAGTTGCATGGCGCCCCCTTGAGGGTGGTCAGCGACAGAGGGAAACAATTTACTTCCAGGTTCTGGAGGAAACTTATGAGCTTACTGCACGTAGAACTCAATTTCTCAACTGCCCGGCACCCAGAAACCAATGGGCAAGCGGAAAGGGCAAATGGGGTTTTACAACAATACCTGAGGTGTTATGTAAAAGACAGAGAAAATGATTGGGTGGATAAGTTACCTCTAGCAGAATTTGCCTACAACAACGCGGAGAACGTGTCCACAGGGATGAGTCCCTTCCTGGCAAATTATGGGTGTCACCCCCGGGCATTCCCAGGAGAGGGAGGGGAGAGGTGGAGCGTGCCGGCGGCGGAATATTTTTTTGAAGAGATGGAGGCGATCCACCGTCAGCTTCAACTTAACTTAGAGAAAGCCAAGGAAGAATATAAGAAGCAAGCAGACAGAAATAGGAGGGAAGGTGAAACTATAAGGGTGGGGGACCGGGTGTGGTTGTCCACCCAAGGGCTACCGTTCAAGGGCGGGAGTAAGAAATTGAGGCCCAAAAGATTGGGACCCTTTGAGGTCATACAGCAGGTCAACCCAGTGGCATTCAAACTCAGGCTGCCCAGTCACATGAAATTACACCCAGTATTTCACAGGTCATTACTGTCGCCGTACCGAGAGGGACGCGAGTGGGGGGAGCGTGAGAGAGAGGCCACCCAAACGCCCGTGATAGAAGAGAGAGAGCGCGACATGAACGTGGCAGGAATCATTGATTCCAGGTGGAAGGGGAATCAGGTGGAATATCTGGTAGAATGGGAGGGGGAAGCAGAGTCGGAAAACACTTGGGTACCAGCAGAGGTAGTCAATGACGAGGTTTTAATAGAAACATTTCATCAGCGTTTCCCAAGAAAACCGCAACCCGTGGCTCGATTTAGAAGGGAACACTTTGGGACCACCGATGAGGAAGGAGAGTTTGAAGGGTTCCCAGAGTCAGGGGTGGGTGAAGAAGCCGACTCCGACGAAGAAGAGGAAGACGGGGAGAGAGACGGTACGCCGTGGCTGGAAGTGTTAGAATCCTCGGACGACGAGGAGAGTTCCTTCAGGGGCTTTCCGCCCTCACCGCCAGTGGGAGAGGAGGCGGGAGGGGGTGAAGGGGGCCCTGGGGGGGAGGTGGATGTCAGGGAACTGCCATCGGAGAGACAGGTGGTGGACAGGCTACAGGAGAATAGGAGAGAATCTGCAGTAGAAGAGGGAACCAGCAGGGGGAGTGCAGGAGTCACAGCGGAGGGGAGGCTCTGGGATGCTTCCAGTGAGAGTAGTGGAGAGGTAACGGGACCCCCGTTGGGAACGCCCACCCTTCGCCGGAAACTGTCACGCAGAGAGTCTCGAAAGCGCATGTCTGTCAAAGAGCTTTTATGTTGGCGTAAATTCCGTAGACGCCCACTGTCAGATTCTACCAGCGACTGACGGAGTCATGCTTTGGGGGCTCCGTTAGTGCATCGGTTTGGATGACCAGCCAAACCCCAGAGGGATCAAGCTTTTACGCACAAGCAGCTCACTATCCCATCACATCAACATTGCAGGTAAAGGGATTATAATGAAGAGTAAAAGGTTTATTGATCTCAAGAGCATATTTTTGGAGCTGAGACTTCATATCTAGAATGCTCTTCTACAAAATAGATGGTCTGGAAGGACTGG
Organism: Podarcis erhardii; assembly: GCF_964252035.2. Classification (NCBI taxonomy): domain Eukaryota; kingdom Metazoa; phylum Chordata; class Lepidosauria; order Squamata; family Lacertidae; genus Podarcis; species Podarcis erhardii. Next base: position 46,853,484 of record NC_138499.1, on the reverse strand, counting down.
TCTTGATGAGGCTGGATGGCCACCACATCTCAGTTTGTATTGTGGCTTCTTTGACAAAGCATAAAAACTCTTCAAAGGTAAGATTCATGTACTTTTCCATATAGCAGCCAGAAAAGATGCACAGGCAGTTAAAACATTCCTTTGCAACAAAAGATAAAAGTTTCTAAACTATTGGTAGAGAAAAGTGTTGGTTTCAGACTCCATCCAGGTCTGAAACAAAAATAGCTGATTAAAGCCATGGTTATAACCATGCAGCTGGAGCAACCAGCTCAGAGCTCCTTACATACTGTATGGAGAGTGGGTCTGTAAGGTACTTTCAAGCCATCACCTTCCAAAATGTCTTTGCTAATCTTTAACACAGAACTAAAGCTCTAACTGACTTCTCAATTCCACCCCCTCTCCCTGGGGAATCCTTGAAATAAGTGTATTTACGTTAAGGCAGCATATGTCTATAAGATAAAAAAATGTTATGTTTGTTTTCTATTACACATTATTTGATCTTTCATAGAGCACTCCCTCCAACCTTCCAAATATGTGTGGAAATCACCCAAAAGCACAGAGGGTTGGCGTTTCCTTTACAAGGATGAGAGATGTCATGTGGTTTCTGGGGTTAACCCACTCATCAAATAAAGCTGCAAGACTGAGCCATACTATGATTGAACAAAACAATATTCCAACCACCCGTCTCCTGAGCTGCTTCCAGAGAGCCAGCAAAATAGCTTACCCACCACAATCTACTAATTTTTGTTGTTACCACCCACTTAAAGAAACCTTGTTTAATTGTAGAGCATGAGTAGTTTGATCAATTCATTCATTCATTAAAGTTGCATAAAGTTGCCCATGTTGAGATTGGGAAAAGGAAAATTATATTCTCTAGCCTCCTCTGTCTGAAGTGCTCCCTGTTTAGCCTGGGCTTTATTTATTTTTTGGAGAGAAATATTGTACATTAACATTCTACCAAAACAACAACAACAACAACCACCCAGCACCACCATTGGTGATTCTCTTTCAGAGCAGTGATTTTCTAATTGTTCCATGGAACCTTGTGGAACCTCACACGTTTATTGGGATCCTCAAGGAGAGAGGATCAAGCAAACTGGATGAAATTTCCTCCAAGACAGTCCCACAAAAAGAACAATAAGAATAAAAAAAAAATACGACATCTAAAATGAAAAGGAGGGGGGAGCATAGAACACCAATCCAAAGTAAAACAACATTGGATACAGAATGAAAAACTCACATTAAGACATTCCACAAAACTAGGTGAAAAGGAGCACTTTGGCATGTCACCAAAATGTGTACCCCTGGGTGGCACATGGAAGAGAGACGTTCCTGCATTGCAGGGGGTTGGACTAGATGAGGTCCATTCCAACTCTACAATTCTATGCTTCTATGATTCTTCGTATAACAACGTCATGTCAAAATGATATGCCACACTTTACAGGAGCTCTTTCCATTAGTTATCTCTGCTGCAGTAAGTGACATTCTGGATGAGAATGCTAATATTTTGCCATTCCATTCATGACATTCCATTTTGACCATATTGTCAAAATATGGTCCAGCGTGGAGTAGCTAAACAAGAAATGCATCTCACGGAAGTCAAGAGCCAAATCCCCATTTATTTATTGGCAGGCAATTACATCACGGTGGCAGTCATGCCCACAAGATTGCCAAATTCAGCAATAAAGATAAAGATGACATCAGCAGCATTGTTCCTAAAATGTGATTCACCGCAGATTCCAAATAACAACACCAGCTTCTCTCGTTGAGGGGAGGGGGGGGACTCAAAGCATGCTGGGAGTAAGATGTCCCCTCTGGGTAAATAACCAGAATAGCAAGTTGCATCAGGAGCCAGGGAGGCTAACCTGTGGGAAATGAGACTCATAATGTTACATCTGTTTATCAAAACCAGTAGCCCATTGACCTCAAAAGGGCTGATTCACAGCTAGAGATGATAACCAAACTTCCCCAGTCAGTCACATGCAGACTGCATCACATGCAGTCTCCATTTTGTCACGTGCTGCGTTTGGGGGTGGGAAAAGGACAATAGAAACCAAAAGGTGTGGAGCCAAGTTGCTTAGTGCCATGGGTGCTGATCTTGGAGCCACCAGACTGCAGCAGTGAGGAGAGACTGCACTGGCCGTAATATGTCACAGTGTGTGGAATCACACTGGCATCACTGTGTGTCACTTGAGGTGTCACAGTTCCTCCAAAGTGATGTGGGTGGTGTAAACGGCTCCCCCCCTTTTTTTTTTAGCCTGGCAGCAACCATGTGAGATAGGTTAGGCCAAGAAATAGCAATTGAGCCAGGGTCAACACCAACACCTTGAATTGTGCTTGGAAACATACTGGGAGCCAGTGTATATCCTTTAGGACTGGTGTTATATCGTCCTGGCAGCCACTCCCAGTCACCAGTCTTATCTGCCGTATTCTGGATTAGTTGCATGCATTCTGGGCTTCCTCTTCAGGAATGAAAACCCTGGGAGATCAGGGTTTGCATTGCCATCTGTGTATAGGTCCCCTTCAGACTGATGCTGAACTGCACATGAGCTGGGGCATGGCCAGTAGATTTGCTGGCATCTAGAGGGCAAGGCTTAGCAGAGCAGTTCATTTCTGTGGCGGCTAATCGACTGGACAGGGCTACGGTGGTACTTAGCTCTGCATAAACTTACCGTACTTAGGATTCTGCTGTATTTGTTTTCACTGACACACCTCTGTTTTTAACCATTTACAGAGGTCACTTTTTGAAGCTATCAAGACAAATAACACCATGGTTTTGAGCACAATTGGCATGTTATACATGCATTTTAATGTATACAAAAACCATCTCTGGATAGTGGACATGACATTGGGCTAGATAGTACTGTTTTGATGGTGGTACTGCACTGTCCAACAGGCTAGGCTTCATTGGTAATTTGGTCCCTTCAATAATTGTATACTGTGGTGCAGAAAATCAAGCTCGGCTGCACTGCTGCTATGCTCTAAGCGGTCAGCTGGTTGCTCCATCACGCAGCCAGATCCATTTTCAGGTTGTGTTGAGGAGTGTGGGAAAAGGTTTACTAATCGCAGGTTGAAATTTGAACTAAAAATGAAAACAAGGCTGGAATAATGCCCTCACTGCGGATAAGATAAGAAAAGCTAACATTACAGCCATTTCAAACCTATAAAGTTCAATGATTAAAATCACCAACTGCTCTGAGCTTGTGGCACGTTGTGGGATGGAGTGTCCAGGCTAGTCTGCGCTCCTCTCTCACGCAGCCCTGACCAGGAACTTGGACTGGCTTGCTTGGAAAGACATGCCACTGAAATGACATAAGAGCACAAGACGATTGTGCTGGATCAGGCCAATATCCCATCTATATTCTCACAGTGGCCAACCAGATGTCTTTGGCAAACCCGCAAGCAGCTTTCCTCTTGTGTTTTCCGGCAACTGGTGTTCAGAAGCTTTCCTTTCTCCATCTGTGGTTCCGGTCAACTGGAAAGATGTCTCACCCAAGGAATAGGCACATTACTGTTGTTGTACATATTCCAGAGCCACATCAAAGTTGCTGCAGTGCCCACAGGGCAAGCTGGCAGGCACTTCCCCTCTCTCCAGTCTCTGTGCACCGATGCAGGAGGCCAGAGCTATGCATTTTATATTTATTTCCTGCATAGATGCCCCACCCAAAGAGCTTGGGGTTGGTACCCATGGTCCTTTGCTTCCCAACTCATTTTATCTTCACAACAGTCCTGTGAGGTAGGTTGCACGACAAGGTCCCCAACTATGTGGCCAAATAGGGATTTTTTAATGCAGAGCTCCCCAGTTCCAAGCTGACTCCCTAATCAGAATACATCATGCCGCACATCTTCTGTGTCACTTCAGAAGTGAGACAAGTATAATACAAGAAAGCACAGTGTGTGGCCCACCAAGCGAAACACTGTGCCATATACAGCTATGGCACTTTTTCTTTCTTTCAGGGTGGCTGCTAGGTTGCATTTAGCTTGATGGGTCACATATTGTACAGACATGTTGTAGTGCGGAGACACATGAAGAGGAGCAGGAGTGGGAGCTTTCAACTGCAAGTCAGGTCGTTGGGAATGACAGTCTGCGTGTAGGAAACCATGTCATGTCTGAAGGTTTTATGTTTTGATTTTATTCTGTGAACTGCCCTGAGACCTCCGGGTATAGGGCGGTATATAAATTCAATAATATTAATAAAACACCCAGAAAGGATCAATCATTAAGATGACTACTTATTAGGTGTATTGCCTGTAGTATCAGAGGCAGTGTGTTTCTGAATACTAGTTGTTCAGGAGCACAAATGGAGAGCACAGGAGCCAACTCCTAGGGGCTGCGGTCCCTTCACCCTCTCCCCAATAAATATTTGAATGGGTCAGGACCCCCCCCCCAAAGTTGATAGACATCACCATTCAAATGGTGTGTGTGCCCCACATCATGTGGTTGATTATACGGGCCAGGGCTTATCTGCCCCATCCCCAATATTTTATTCAAGTTGGCACTCCTGGTGAGGAGAGTACTGTTGAGTTTATGAACTGCCATTGTGATAACAGGGTGCTGGACTAGATGGGCTAAGTTCTAATGTAGGGTTTGGATTCAGAAGACCTAAGAACCTATCTTTATTTCTGTGTGATCAATGCATTGCTGCTCTTGCACTGCAGCTTTCTACCAATTGAAGTGCAGAGTATTTGAGGACCGGTACATTTGCAGGGGTGGGATGTGGGTGGCGCTGTGGGTTAAACCACAGCGCCTAGGGCTTGCCGGTCAGAAGGTTGGTGGTTCGAATCCCTGCGACAGGGTGAGCTCCCGTTGCTCAGTCCCAGCTCCTGCCAACCTAGCAGTTCGAAAGCACGGCAGAGTGCAAGTAAATAAATAGGTACCGCTCCGGCGGGAAGGTAAACGGCATTTCCGTGCACTGCTCTGGTTCGCCAGAAGCGGCTTAGTCATGCTGGCCACATGACCCAGAAGCTGTACGCCGGCTCCCTCAGCCAATAAAGTGAGATGAGCGCTGCAACCCCAGAGTCGGTTATGACTGGACCAAATAGTCAGGGGTCCTTTACCTTTACCTTTACCTTTGCAGGGAAACCAAAATGCTTGTTTACAAAGCCATCGTACTACCAACCTTACTATATGCTTGTGAAACATGGACCACTTATAAACGCCATCTCCAACTCCTTGAAAGATTCCATCAACGGTGTCTCTGAAAAATTTTACACATCACTTTGGGAAGACAGGCAAACTAATGCCAGTGTACTGAAAAAAGCAAAGATCACCAGTGTCAAAGCAATGATTCTTCAACAGCATCAACTTGGTTGGACTGGTCATGTTGTGTGGATGCCTGATTGTCATTTTCCAAAGCAACTACTCTATTCCATACTTAAAAATGGAAAGCGTAATGCTGGTGGTCAACAAAAGAGTTTAAAGACTCTCTCACAGCAAATCTGAAACAATGTAGAATAAACACTGACAACTGGGAAACACTGGCCTGCGAGTGCTCCAATTGGAGAACAGCCTTTACCAAAGGTGTCATGGGCTTTGAAAACACTCAAACTCAGGACGAAAGGGAGAAATGTGCTAAGAGGAAGGCACATTTGACAAACCCTCACCATGATCAACTCCCACCCATAAACCTATGTCTCCACTGTGGAAGGATGTGCTGATCCAGAATTGGCCTCCAAAGTCACTTATGGACTCATTGTTAAAACTGTGTTCATGGAAGACTCTCTTACTTGAGTGATCACCAAAAAGAAGAAGCTGAAGCTCTTGTCTTGGAATATACACTCAGCAGTAAAGCAACAATTTGAGAAGACTTTCCAGTTCTCTCTCTCTCTCTCTCTCTCTCTCTCTCTCTCTCTGTGTGTGTGTGTGTGTGTGTGTGGATTTACTTCCCAGAGTTTAAAGGACAGGTTTTTTAAAATGAAGGTAGCCTAGACAAAATATTTTCCTATTTTCCGAATGTATCTTTTTCCTTTGAATGCATTTCTTGATTTGCTGTCTGGGGGAGAGTGGGACTCCTCGGATCCATTGGGTGGCCTTGATAACCCTGCCTTGGCAAGGAGTGCGGATAAGAGGAGGGGGAGGGGAAGCCCAGCCCAGAGCCTGGCTCTCTCCGTCAGGTCCGCTCTTATCAGCCTGCTCGGAGCTGAGCAGCAATTTATTAAGCACAGCGTGTTACATAAACACAGCTTGAAAAGAATGCGCGTCTCCCCTTTGATAGCTACCAAAGTGACCTTTCGTTCTCTACTTAATGCATAGGCCCAGCCTGGAGACACGTTGCCCACGGATCCCAGGGACTTGGCACCGCGCCCTGATCCTAAACGCCGCCGCCACGTCCCAGGTTCCTGGGGCGCATTTCAGTCTCACGGGCTTCCGAGGATAGAGAGATGCGCAGCGCAGAGCAATCCAAGGCCGGGTATCACCCGAGGCACACACACGACTCCTCTCCAGCGCAAAAGGGTTACACATATTTAAACATTACTAAAATTACAGGGAGTTAGAATTTTAGCTCGTTTTTTCGGTTTCTTTCTTTAAAATAAATTCTGTATTCAGGACCCCAGCAATAAAAGTAAGGTGAAGATGAGGATGATAAATTTTAAGGTGTCTCAATTATCGTTTTAACGAGTTTTTATTACTCTGTATTATATAATGATATTTTTAAATGTTGTAAACCGACTAGAATCGCAACTTGAGAGAAAGGCGGGATATAAATGCATAAAAATAAAGATGGTTATTGTGAAAATAGATAATTTATAAATATAATAATGGTTTAGTTATTACAGTAACAGCAATAATGTGTTGATAAAAGCAATAGGAGGCTGACACGGGGCAACATCTCAGATGCATTATAGAAGCCCCACCCCCACCCTGAATTTATCCCATAGTTCAGTCGTAGGAATTTAGCAGCCTACGGAAATGTCAGTCGCCTTTTCTTGACCGGGATCCCAACCACGAACACCTCTTTGAAAGTAAACGCTGTTGAATTAGATGGGATTTGCCCAGTGGGTCGGGGGTGCACTGGGACCCATGCAGATCACCGGGGCTCCTGACACTCGGCAGAAGGACGAACTATGGGACCTCTATGGGAGCTCTCCAGTGTAGAATAAAACAATATGGGGCTTTCGCATTGTAAATGTACAAGCGGATCCCCAAACCGGATTACACCAAAAAACAAACGTTAAAACTATCTTCTCGCCAGAACTACCAGACATTCTTGATACGTATGCTGCTAAAATAAGTCTGCAACCTGTATTTATTTATTTTGAGAGAGAGGGAGAGAGCCATTAAATCCCAGGAAACACGCTTAGCCTCGAGCTGTGAAGTCTGCGTGCAGATTTAACTTGGGGCGAGTCCCCATTTGACCAAGGACAATGTTGTGTGGAGCTGGTTGCCGCCCAGGAGAGAAATCCAATGTGTGAACAAACGGTCACGTAAACTCTCCTGAATGAATCGGTACCAGCGATCAAAGGAGATTTAGGAATAAGATGTGCAAGGATATGTGAGGACAGCGGATCCCCCACCTCTACTTTACCATTTATGTGCCGTCGGATCCCAGGCAGATTTGGGTCCCTGAACAAAGCATTCAGCGGATCTTACTCCCAAGCTGTGTGTAAAGTTGTGTGGCAAGCTAACGTAAGAGAAATGCTTATTTTAAACAGAAAAGAACAGAACAGTGTTTTTAGTACTGGATCGAATAACAGCTTAATATGCTGTAGTTAGCCTTATCTGGTGGAGTTGTGCAACTGGAATCCAGCAAATGAAAGCTACAAATTTATTTATTCTAAAAGCAAAAAGACGACGTCTCGTCTTTTTGTTTCTGCTGAAAAACACAGCTAACTCTCTTCTCTCTTCTAGCCTAGCCAAAGGCTGCCATTCTTTGCTCCTTTACTTGGGAGTAAGCTCCTCTGAACTCCATGGAACTTAACGCCGCAGGCCGATACATAGCCGTGATAAATTCACGCCTGGCCTCGCCTGAGGCTTTTAAATTCGTGACCGAGACAATCCTGATTGTAATCTTCAGAGAAACTTTATGTTCCTCTTCCGGGCTCAACTTGCTCAGGACAGTGATGGGTAAAATCCAGCTCTTCTTGTTTCTCTGAAGTCACATGAGGGATCCCGGTTACAGCTATTCTGTTCCGCGGTCCCCCTCCCCAGAAAAAAAAAAACCAACATCAGTCAACAATTGGTGGTGTGTGAATGCATTGGATCCAGAATAACTCCACAATCCTGTGCATGTCTACTGAGCTGTGTGCTGTTTACTCCCAGGTGAGCGTGCAAAGGAGTACAACAGAAATTACTTGCATTTGGTTCCACTTTGAAGTTAAAAAAAAAAAATACGTTAGTCATCATGATTAACATCAGGTTCAATTCACTGGGATCTGAAAGTGTCAATAACTCACAGAGTAAACATCTAAGTTACTTATCTGCACTTAGGTTCTATTAAGTATGTTTTGACCTTAGACTGGACCAACCCAACCAATGCAGGTAGCATCAGAGTTTCCTTTGTGCCAGGGCGCTGTCCTCAATTCTAATCATAAGCAAGAGAGTGTCCCTGAACATAAGAAAAGTGCTTTTTACTGAACAGTGGATAACAGTGGATAATCAATTCCCAAACGCCCGTTATCGGGGCGGAGGTACCATGGACAGAGATTTCCGGCTTGAAATGAGTAGTTCTGGGCATGTACAAAGTACCTAAACGCATTTGCATCCTCTCTCCCTTTTTTGACCCATAATATCGAGCCCCAGAACACGCGTACACGGGGGAGTGGGGTGTCCTTTGTCAGGGTCCAATTTGCAAGTCTTCGCTTTCCAGGAAAAAAGCACATCTAAGTCTGAATCCCAGCGTACCGTACTAAGTTATATAGACAAACAAGGGCTGTATGATCGACCATATTCCTCCAGAAATGTTATTAAAAAAACGTTTTCACACAAACCACTGAAAAGCTCATTTGAGCTTCTCATTACTATTTGCACAAAGCAGCGGTATTGTAGATTTTTCGAATAGTAAAAACGTCACTGTGATGAAAGTGGATTAAATGTTTCCCAGATCTGTTTGTGCGTGCGTGCGTGTACAAAATCAGTACTATTCTGAAAATCCTAAACGTCCTGTCACATTGAGACTATGCATGCGACGTGTAAACTGAACCCGCTTCCATTTCGGTAGGGCTAAGCCATTTTAAATAAAATGAATAAAATAAAACCTGTCCCTGTGAGCAATCTGATGCCTGGCACCTTCGCTCGTCTCTTTAAGCGAGAAAGGGAGAGAGGGGGGGTGTTGTTGGCAAGGATAAGGGAGCTAAAGGTGTCATGAAATATTACGAGTCTCGTGCCCTTTGAAGATTCCACAGATTTCTTGTGACAAATGAGAAAGTCAATTTTAGCCTACGGAGCTTTGCGGCAGAATAAATCGGACAGTCTTTAGAGCTCCCTCGAATAAGCTGCGCGCTTGTCCTAAGTGACGCGTCTACCCATCCGAAAAACATGCGGTTGTTCCGTTCTGCCCTTGGTCCCGCTTTTCACGTACTTGCGACGCCACTTCTAGACCTGAAAAGCAAACAAGGCTGCAGTGCAAGGACGACTCCTCCGTCCTCCCCCTCGAAGTCTTTGCTGCGAATGACGGTTTCAAATGCAGACTTGGGGGGGGGGGGGCTGCCTGCCTGCCAGCCTGCGCGCCTTAGCCAAAATAAACCCCCCGTAGAAAGCGCCACTGACGAGCAACCGAAGGAAGAGACTCCCCTCCTCCCTGCCTGCTCGACGGGGCGACGGCATGACATCGCCTGGTAAAGCAAGAGGAGCGCCGCTGGAGCCCTGATAGGCAACTGGCAGCCCCCGAGTTACATCTGGCCCAAGCATGACTGTCAGTTGGCCCGTGGTGCAGGGGCCATTCCCTGCTAGCAGATGAGGCACGTGGGGAGGGCGGCTTTTGGAGTCCTAGCCCCAACTAACTAGTTCGGTAAAGGGAGGGAGGCAGGCAGGGGTGCCAACTTGAATAAAATATTGTGGGGGCCAAGGTAAGCCCCGCTCCGCGTAATCGATCACATGACACAGTGCACACACACACACACACACACACACACCATTTGAATAGGAATGTCCATCAACTTTGGGGGGGGTTCAAATATTTTTTGTGGGCGCCCCCCGAAGCCCCCACGGCCCCTAAGAGTTAGTTCCTATGGAGAGAGGCATGGGCATAGCCAGGATTTGTTTTAGGGGAGGAGGCTTTATGTTGGGGGGGGGCAGAACCGAGTTATCCGCAACGCAATTGGTCAGTTAAGCATTTTTATTTATTTACTTGATTTGGTCTTTGCTTCTTATTCCCGTCCAGAGACATCTGCCAGGCGTTCTCTCTTTCCTGCTATATGCCAGCCTCTGCACATTTACTTATTTGTTTATTGCATTCAAATCCCACCCTTTCCTCCAGGGCGTACCAATGGTTTCCCCCCTTCCTCCTTTAACCCCCACCCCACAACAACCCTGTGAGGTAGGTTGAGTTTAGGGGCAGTGACTGTAGCCTACGGAGGCTTTCCCTTTGGGTCTGGAAGGAGAGACAGGACCGCCCCGCTTGGCTCTGTTGGATAGTGCAACAAGTATGCGAGTCTGATTTCTCAGGGCTCTTCATCAGGTAGGCGAAGAGTGCTGTGAAACCGGGAAGCTGGCCCGCACCGCAGCCAAGATTGATAAACCACCTTTAAAGAGCGTCGACTGGAGAACCAGTTGTTTGGGGGTTGGTTTTTTTTTTGCTCTATTCATCATAACTGCATCATAACTCCTGGGTTCTAGCCCCACGTGGGGCAAAAGATCATTGCATTTCAGGGTCCGACTCGATGACCCTCGTGGTACAATTCTATGATTCTATGGTAGACAAGTGCACAAGGGTGTACACGTGTGTGTGTTTAGGGTCGTTGTAATTTGCAACCTTAACGGTACACAGTCCCATCCTGTAGACACCCCTTAGAAGAAACTAGTATGTTTCATTGCCTGGCTGGTTTTTGCGCTTTGCAAATCGCTTAGAAGGCTATTCCGACATTAAGAGGTATATTAAAAAATTAACAACCCCCCCCCACTGGAACTAAGAACACAAATCGTGTTTAACATCACCTTCAGCCTCTCTCAGATCTGCCCCCGAACCAAAAGACTTCTCTCTCCCCGTCATCTCTCTCTTTCTCTTTCCCCCCTTGCCTTCTTTATACTATTCCGCCTTCTGGATTCCACCTCCGGGCTTGCCTGACTTCTCCCAGGAGCCGAGAATATACCGAGGGCAAAGGCGGGCCCTGCCAGTTTCTCCCATTGTCTTTCAGCTGAGCGAGGCTGCAGGCAGGAGGAGCCGCCTCAGTCCAGAGGGAGGCAGAGATGGGGGGAGCCCCGCATAAGGCCCCCTGTTCCACAGGCAAAAGTTGCTTATCTCGGAGCCCTTTGGAGAAAGAGGGGGCGGGGCGCAGCTCAGCGGCGAGGGAAAAAGTTTGGGAGACTAGCGGCTCACAAGTCAGGTCACCTTTGAGCCACTGGAGAAATCAGAGCTCTGCGGAGCCGGCGCTCCTAGCCCTGGCACGGCGGGGAGGGGGGTGTCCCCAAATCGCCCAGGAGCTCTTTGGAATAGCTCCCAGCTCCTGGAGTGGATCCTCCATTCAAGTCTCCACAATCACACACACAAAACCCTGAAGCTCGCACTTTTGGGTGCAAAGGCTCCTTGCCTAGCTTCCGAGAATGGTGAAGAAGAACGGGTTCATCGTCATAGAGTTTTCATTTGTTTTTCGCAAGCAACAGTCCCAGGAACTCACACAGCCTGCGGGGAAGGCGGTTTGCGGGCGGAGGGGGTCGTCATGTGCGCTTTCCATAAAGCGTAGCTTCGCCTAGGAAGTTGGATCACGGGGGCTTTGGCAGAGCACAGAGCTGTGGGGCTGTGAGCGTGTTTTGCAGCCAACCTGTCCCCGAGGCTTGCTTTGCGCAAAACTAGACGAAGGGCGAAAGCCAGCGTTCCCTGAGCAACGCTTTTCGGATCCCAGCGCCTGTGGATCTCTGCACAGCCGTGCACAGAAATGCGTGCTTTTGGATCATCTTGAAACTCGGTTGTCAACAAACACAACCTTCTTCATGCATGTATGCACGAAGATGACAAAAACAGATTCGATCCATTTTTCATTTCAGGTATCTCAACTCCCGCTTCCCTTCCAGGGAGGCTGTGAAGTCGAATCACCTGTTTTATCTGTTTCTACGTCTAAGTCATTAAGTGTCATTTTCTTCTGGCATCTCCTGCAGGAAACGGCTATATTTTCTTTTTTTTCTTCACCCACTCACTCCGTTGCAATTAGAAGTTTAACCGAAATAAACTAAGGCTGTTTTCAAGAAAACGTGTTAAGCGCCACATTTGCTCTCTCGCTCTCTCACACGCACTGCAGGAGTCAGACGCGAACACCGAGACACATACATAAAATGACCTGTGTGTGTGTAATGAGCACACGCGTAAACAATAAATAAATGTATATATATGGATCCATACAGTACACAGTGTATTCTGACCAGCACACTCAAAGATTATTAAATAAAAAAACATTCATAGCAATCTAAATAGGTAGTGGCGGGGTCTCCCTCTTTCCTTGTCTAGAAAAGACAACAACACCAACGCACACACAAACCTGTCGCCCGATGAGAAATTGAGGCATCTGAGCCCAGGAGGGGCGCCGGGAAACGCAGCCCGCTTCGCCGAGGCCACGAAATTGTTTTCCGACAGATACAATTCAAAAATCCACTGAGAGAGAGCCGAGCCCGCTCCTGGGCGCAGATGCCTCGGTTTCTGGACCGACGGATGATGATGACAGATACCTAGTTGATAACCTCCGAGGGAAGAAGTTATTTTAATTTCCAGTCACTTTCCTGTTAAGTACCATATCGGTGTGTGCAGTTAAGATAAGAGAGCCAAAGGCCCAGGAGAGGGAGCGAGTGGAGGAGAGGAAAGGCAGAGAGCGGCGGGCAGGGAAGGCCGAAGGAAAGAACCGAGGTGCAGACGGGAGATCTGGCCCGGCCGGGAGACCCCGGATCTCCGCAGATTTGGTCCTTGGCAAAGAGACCTGGGTTTAGCTGCCTGGGAGGGATCAGAAGCGGGGGAAAGCGCGCGCGGGGGGGGGGGAGAGGCCGCTTTAACTTCAAAATAAAAGAAAACACATTTTCTGTACTGATTCCTTCACAGGAATCTTCGCAGAACTAGAGGAGCGAGGAGAAAAACGAAGAAACAAAATAAAGGAAGAAATATAAACCTTACCCATGACTCAATTTAAAATCAGAGGAGGAAAATGGTTTGTGTATTTATTTATTCATTCATTCATTTACTAGGAAAAGGATGTGATACCCTGAAGCCATAGAATAAGAGGAAACATAAAGGGGAAAGATGGAAGGCTTGACATTGCGCGTGAATTCCCGGGGCAATTTTGGGAGCCGCGCGTTTTGCCGGAGGGATTTTGCCTGCGCTCGGCTTTTCCCGATCCTGTCCCAGCCTCCCCTCGCCTCCTTCCCTAGCACCTCATTGGCTTACAAGGGGAGGGAGGGGAGGGCTGGCTTGGCCTCTCCTCCCCTGCGCGGGCTTGTGTTCCTGGGCGCGCGGGGGGGGGGGCTGGCTGGCGCTGGGAGGGGGCACCCCCGCCAAGCCACCCCACCCAATCAGCTAGCCACTCCCACCGTCCCTCTTTCCCTGCCCCCACTCTCTCTCCTCGCTGTTTGCTCAGAGCTCCCTGACTCCAATCAGGACTTGCTGGCTGCACTTTTCCAGCGGCGCGGAGAGAGGCGCCTCCTTTCGCTCGGCTCTTTATACGTGCAGCAGCAGCAGCAGCCCCCGCCGCCGCCGCGCAGCCCCGCTCGCCTCGCCTCTCCGCCTTGGCAGCTTTGCCGCCTGCAGAGACACACCCGACAAGGACCCTCGCAGAGCCGCCGCCGCCGCCGCTGCCACAAAGGTGCGACTGGGGAACTTGGAGCGGGAGGGGGGTCCCTGGAATTCTCCAGGGCCCGGCGAGGCCCCCAGCCCGGGCAGCCAGCATCCTCTTCTCGGGGTCTCCTTAATCTGCCCCGTCGGCCTCTGATCGCTGACATCTCGGCTCCCCCTACCCTGAGAACCGCCCCCCTTTTGCGCCTTTCTTGGGAGAATTTGGGCACCTTTTGCCTCTGGGGCCGGAGGGCGGGCGAGGCTTTGCATGCTCTGGGCGCGCGACTGCGGCGGCACTGGGACGCTCGCCGGATCAAAGGTCCGGAGCCTGGATCGTGGGGAGGGCTGGAATAAGGCCGAGACGGCAAGCAGGGCTCGGGGCTTCCGCTGGCCTGCGGACGAGGCCCCCTTCCCAAGATGCGCCGGCGGGTGCCCCTCGGCAGGCCGCGGCGAGTCGGAGAGGCGGCGCAGGAACCGTGGCTTAGACTGGCACCAACCTCCTCCTTCTCCTCCTCCCTTGGCAGTTTTGATCCTCGAGGGTGGGGGGCAACCCACACAGCCAACCCCGACCCTGCCTGCCCTGGGACCCCCAAGAAGGGAGGGTGTCACTGACCACCCCCTGACTTTCCTGCCCTTGCGCCCTTGGGCACCTTTTCTCCGCCGCCCCCGTTCGCTTGCATTGCGAATTGTTTTCATTCTGGAGCCACTCCAGTGACTCATTGGCTGAAACCAAGGGGGGGGGGGCAGGCCGGCGAGCGGGCTGTTGGTGGGCGGGGGTGGCTGGTCCTTGCTGAGGCGGCCCGCAGCCCCCGCCCCCTCTGGCTTTTGTCACTCGCTCTGCCTGTAAGCAAAAGGCAGCCCGGGCGGAGCGAGCGGACCCGGCGCGCGGGCGGGCAGGCTAAGCGCTGCGGTTGCTGTTCTGGGGGCAGGCGCTACGCCGGAGGGACTACCGATCCTGGAAGACGCTGAGGTGGGACCAAGCGAGGAGTAGCCTGCTGAGATCTTCCCACCGACCCCAGGCCCGCTTGCTTGCTTGCTTTGCTTTCCTTTTGACGCGGCGCAGGCGCTGCGCTTTCCTGCTGCGTCCCCGCGGAGCTCAAAGAGCTGCGTTGCGCTGCCCGCGCGGCTGACTCCTCTGGCTCGGCTCCGTTTTGCAGGTGGGAAAGCCGAGGCTGGGAAGGAGGAAAGAGGGCCGGATTGTCCAGCGGGTCCGTGGCAGGGATGGGATTGGGGGAACCCAAGGAGGAGGAAATGCCTCGCTTCTTGTGCTTCTTGTCCGCGAAAGATCCGGACAGGAGGACTGCGCGGCAGCCGGTGTGGGAGCGGAGAGCCGCGCACTCTCGACAGGCCTCGTTTTCTTTGGGGTCAGTGGCTAGCTACGACGGGCGGTTTAAAAACCCTTTCCTGTAGCTTCGGTTGTGAGGGTCGCGGTTCCTTAGTAGTGAGTGGCTAGCACTCTGCACGTACCCAGAGGCACTCTTCGCCAACAACGTGCTTCTTAAGTTGCAAGACTGAACTCGGGTGGTTGGGTAGGTGGGTGGCCGGGTGGGGAGAGCCCCGTCTACCTCTGGCTTTTGCTAACGGGCTTTCCCCCTCTTCTCTTCCTCCCTAGCTTCGAAGCAGGAGCTGCCGCCGCCGCCGCGAGGCCGAGGGAGAATTGTTGAGCGCCTCGGGGTTGGATGGCCCTGGCTGAGAGTGGCTGGTGCCTGCTGAAGCGCTGCGGCCCCGACGACTTGCCCTACTCGTTGGCACCGCGGGAGCTGCCCTGCCCTTCGCCGTCGCCCTCCTCGTCCTCGGGCTGCTCCCCTGGCGGCAGCGGTAGCGGCAGCGGCGGCGGCCGGACCTTCAAGCAGGAGCCGGGCGGAGCGCTGCAGACCTCGCAGCCGCTGGGCCTCCCCGACGGCCGGCCCTTTCTGGGCCCCTTCGTCTCCTTGGCCGCGGCGCCGTCCGGCCTCTCCAGCTGGGAGGACGTGCTGCTTTTCGCGGACCTGGATCAGGCCAACAAGCTCATCTGGTCCAGCCGCACGTCGGCCAAGCTGAGCCCGGATCCCTCGCAGCCGCTACCGCAGCAGCAGCCGCCGCCCGTCGAGGATATGTACCACCACCCGCACGCGCATCACCATCCGCATCACCAGGGCCTGCAGCCGGGCCCCTACGACGGCTCGTCCCCGGGCACAGGCGGCGCAGGCGGCGGCTTCGTGCCTTCCTCGGCAGGATCGCCCGTCTACGTGCCTACCACCCGCGTGAGCTCCATGCTGCCTTACCTGCCTAGCACCCCGGGGCCCGGGCAGGCCGGTGGGCCGGCGGCGTGGCCCCCGCAAGCGGGCCCAGAAAGCCCCTCCGCGCCCTACGGCGCCACGGGGGGCGGGTGCGCCCACCCGGCGTCGGGCCGCTTCAGCTACCCGGCCAGCAGCTCGCCGGCGAGCAACGGCGCCGCCCGGGAGTCGGCCGCCTACAGCCCCCGCGAGCAGTTCCGGTCCTTGAACGGATCCTATTACGCGCCCTACGTGGGCTCCCAGTTCACCAGCCCGGGCTGGGGAAGCCCCTTCGACAACTCCATGCTGCACTGCCTGCCCAACCGGGCCGGGCCCCTCGCCATGCGGCCTTCCAGCGCAGGTAAGGCGGGGAACCAGGGGGTGGCAGTCCAAAATTGGGGGGGGGGGGAGAGGCAGGACAGGGAACGCAGACGCGTGGGGAGGGCAGGACACGGGAAAGGCTAAGCGTCCCATCGGGTGGGAATCCGAATTAACAAGCGGCAGAAGTTTTGCATGGAAAAGGTGTTTTGGGTCAGCAATAATCCTAGGAAAATTAAGCAAACTGAGCGTGGGTAGACTCTTAACTCTAAAAGGTGCTGCTGTGTTTTAAAATGTGATGCTGATGATTTATGCTTTTTATTTGAACATGAACAGAGGTTTCTAGTGTTCTTGGCTTGACAAATGAGAGGCACATTTTCTACCCAGAAATCGCCACAAGCACCCAGTTCCTAATCACTTCTGCACTGTCTTGGGTCCACTGCGCTCCTTTGCGCATGATGCGGGAAAGGACCCCGAAAGTGCAAAAGAGGAGAAACGGGGATCAAAAGCTGGACCCGTTGGCCGTGGCAGTTGTGCGCGGCCAGCACAAGGCAGAAAGACGGGCGCTTTATCTTCTCTCCCCGTAACCCTCTCCAAGTGTCCCCTTCACTGTTGCTGGGATTCTGGTTTGGCCAGGACTCGGGAAGGATTTGTTGGGGGGCAACGGTCAGGCTTTCAGCTGCTCCTGACCGGAGGCTTGGAAAGACCGGTTCCTACTCGGGAATAAAGAGGGCGCATCCATTCCCATTCAAATATTAATCATAGTCTGCCTCTTAGCGATGTACAGGAGACCCAATACAGAAAGACAAAATGAGTTAAAGCTAGACATAGTTGTAGTTCGTATTGGACATAGAGATAGATATACACAGATAGAGGCTGATGGATGTAGAGGTTTCCGTGTAAATGCCTGGTTCCCCACCCCCCCTTCCCCATTGCCCCAATGAACGTGGTTGGGTCGTGGCCCTGTTTATCCATTGAGTAGGAAATGGATGATGGAAAAGGGGTTGTACGTGCGCGCGCGTGTGTCCAGATTCAGGAACTCTGAATAAATGAGTGTACCTTCCCCTTCGCCATCGAAACTGTAGGGATGACATCTCTTTGAAAGCAGACAGTCCAAGACAAATTCAGGATTTAAATATTACGGTTGTTATTTGTGTAGCTGATGGGAAACGCTCATTACGAAACTGCGGTGGAGGGAAGGTCTTGGGCGAGGAGATTTGGAGAGCTGCAATGGCAGGCAGGGAAAGGGTTAAAGGCCCCCCCTTCCCCGAAGCAGCCTTCAGGCTACCATCACGCGCCCTAGCGCCGACCTAACCTGCAGTTTGGGGCTAAGGAGATGGTAGGAAACTGAGGCTTTGAGCAGCGTGACCTCACCTTGTGAGCGCCGTTTTGTCGTGCTGGGTGCTGGGTTGAGAAGTTTGGAAAGGGAAAGAGATTTTCTTCCTCAGGGCTGAAATCTAAGGGTGGCGCTGGGAAAGATGGCCTCCCTTTTCTCGCCCGCAGCTGTAAAGATACCTGTGAACAGAGGCGCCCCGGGGAGTTGGCCTGAGAAGGGGTGGCATTAAAATGCTCTAGGGCTTTTCCGGGGAGGGAAGCAGGCAGCCTCATTAAACGTGCCTTTAGAATCCTTTGGCTTTCCGTCGAAGATCTTTAAAGGCCATAAAACATATTAAAATGTGTGAATGTGTGGGTGTTAAAATAATTGCCCGCTAAAACTTATTTATTAGAATCAGGCATTTAAGTTTGCTTAGTCCTAACGTGCCTGTTCAGGGTTGAATGTTCAGCATTAATTCAGTGAATATACAGGATAAATAGCAATTGGATAACTTTTAAGTGAAATGTTGTTTATCCCAAATTGGTGGGGCAAATGTAGAATTTCAGCTGCTTTTTAAGATCCTGCTACTAGTGGCCACAATTCGCTAGTGAGCATTGCAAAGAGGTTTCTGGAGTCCTCTTCCTGGCTTCATTTCTATATGTGAAAATCAGACCCACCTAAGGAGTAAAAAGAAAAAAGCACTGTTTTACTCTGTGGTGGTTATTATTCAAAAAATTTAACTCCTCTCCTACTGATCTCCCTAAATAAAATAATGGCATAAATAAATATCTGGTTGTCATATTTATTTCCTTTAAAAAGAATAAAGCAATTAGAATTCTAGCAATTAAGATTCTCTCTTTCAAATAGAGATTCCCATTTGGAAGCAGTCAGTAATATCATTCCACGTAGGTTCCTTTGAAATTGATTTGTCTTAATCCTTTGATTAAATGGTTGGGGAAGGACCCTGGGGAGAAATGTCTGGGTGTCAGATATATTTTTAAACCAAGCTTTTGGACAGGATATTTTGGATTTCGTTCTAGTAATCTACTTTTAAAAAAGGTCTTCCAATTTCATACAAAACATGGGTATTTAGTCCACAACATTTACCATCACCTACCTACCTGCTTCACCTGTGTGAAAGCCTCACCATTTGCGTTTCCTAGTGGGAGAATTAGCACAAGGCCTCCCACCCTGACTTGGTTAGCCCAGGGTAAATAGAAGGTAAAATGTGTCTAGTATATTGGCTAATAATATAATTCCTTTTGGGTTTAGCCACAAAAAAAGAGGACACTGCATAAGAATATAGCAAGTCCCTGGGTTGAACAGAACTTTAATGGGATGGTTGAAAAAGAAGGTATCACTTCATTATACCTTTTCAGATAACATCTTTTTTTTAAAAAAAAGTAGATTTAGGAGCCGCAAAGCCATCCCATATATCCATTTAGTTGGAAGTTAGGTGTTTCATTTTAATATAGCTTGGGGACCTTGTGTTGTGGGAAATGATTGATAATTTAATTAAACTAATATTAAGCAATGTGTTGGAAGATATTTTGGACCTTAACTGGCCATTTCTATAATCGTAATTTCATTTAATGGCAAATATATTTTGGACCAGTTGAGATCTCTAAGGAACTGGACCCGTTTTTTGCTTCTCATAGTGATGTATTTTACTTTCTTTAAGAGATAGCATTTATTCCCCCACCTTTAAACTGTAGTTAGCAAGACCTACTGTAAAAAGAAAAGGGGGGAAAAGATGGCTGCCTGTATCTCAAATGCCACATACATGCTGACATATGTGCCAAAAGACAAGTCACAAACAGCTGGGACCCTTGCAGAGCTGCCAAACACTTGGCAACTGCCACCATCTGACACCAGGCTCCTCGAAATGGATTTTGTCAAATGGACCTTTATTGGGTGAGGGTGGAGGAGAGAGATGGCTGTCACATAGCGCCAGGCATTAAGCAAGGCAAGGATAAATGTGCAGGGCTGGGCGACCGGTTTTTCTTTAAAGGGTCCAATATTTTAACTTCTACAAAGTACTGGCTGCTGGATCAGGCCGAAGACCCATCCGGTCCAGCAATCCTGGAATTGGGTTGGAAGCCAACCCAATGGTTCTGGGAAGCCCAGTAGAAGGACCTGAGCTCGCTTGCAACAGCTGCGATTCCCAACAGCTGGTATAATATACCTACAGTCGTACTGCCTTGATTGCCAAGTAATGGCTTTCTTTTAAATCTCGTAATAACCCCGGCCGGAATTTAAATAAAGGGGCGGGACACCTTTAAAAAAATAAAATTAAATCTAAAACCGAATTGCTCGGGTTCTTTTCACATGCAATCCTAGAACGCCGCCCCCGCCCCTGTCCCCTGCTGAGAACAATGGTGCAAGCCCAAAGCGCCCTGATAAGATAGAAACCTTTGAAAACTGGCTTTATTATAGTTTTTCTCAACGCTTAGCATCGATGTTCTCCTGGCGAGGTGTGAAAAAATAGCTTAAAGGGAGAGACGGAGATATCTGTCCGCCACCAATTTCTCCACCCTCCCCTTGCTCTTGAGGGAGAGAAAATGTGCTCATTGTATTAAACCACAATAGGCTGCGCAATTGCTGCCGTTGATTTTTTTTCTCCTGCAGACAAAAAACCCGGGATCGTCTCCCCGGGCATTTCTTTGCAAAGCCCAAGTTAACCTAATCAAGGGCCTGCTTGGCTGCAAGATTGTGCCTTCAAACGGCTGGGAATGATTGAATCAGTTTCAAGGTTGGGCGCCCCAAAGCCCGTTGCTCTATTATCCCTTGGATTTGACTAGGAACCGGTTTTATTTGACTTGGCAAAAAAAGGGGGGGAGTGGGAGGGGAAGAAGAGAGGACTGTGTGTCTTAAATTAGTTCATCTGCATCTAGGGGACGTGTCTCTGCAAAATACAAAAACTCAGGCTGCTAGCTGGTTAAAGTTCAGTGAGTGCTTTTTAGCCCATTGATTGATTGGGTAACCTTTTAAAACAAACATTAGTTTCTCAATACCGCATTGTTGTTAAAAAAAAAAAAAAGGCATCCAGGATGATTTTCCAAAATCAATTAGGAGAACTCTGAATGAAATTAAGCATCTTTTTTTTTTTTTTGCTAAATAATGCAGAAGAATCAAATATTGCATTTTTGAAAAATAATTTGTCTAAATTCGCTGAATTCAATACTATGATAAAATCAGAATGGAAAGCTCTGGTGTTGAAAATAAGTGTTTAAAGATTAATATATTAACCATTGGTGCTGAATCATTTCAGAAGAAACCCCCACAACTAATGCCAAATTTGTGTCACTAAATTGAAAGCAGGGTATACTCATTTTTTATATAAAAAAACTTTAAATATTTGTTTCACTCCTGTTTTTGAATGAAACAAATATTTAAAGGGAGTTGATTTTTTTAAAAACCAAGTATACCATACTTATAGTTTATTTTAGTGACACAAAGCTTTTTACTACTCTAAATTAAAACTAGTCCATTGCCTCACAGTAAAAATGCTTCCCACCTGTCTATACCCAACTCAGTCTTAACTGTGTGGGACTTTACTGTATCCATGATGTGATATCTAGAAAGATGTTGCTTTTTCAAAAAATCAGAGTTCTCTTTAGAGTCCCTAAAAGCCTTTGTTCCAGTTCTAAATAGACTTAATGTATTTAGAAATGAATTCAACGGGGGGGGGGGGACCTTACTGCGGAGTTACTGTGTAACTGTTCTCAGAACATTTGAGGAAGTAGGTAGGCTGTTGCCTTAGAAAACTCACTGCAAGCAGTTACATTCTGATCCTTCCTACAATGATTCCAATACCAAGGCCAAGTATTGGGCTCTCCATATGCTACCTTTGTAACTGGTGCAGAACAATAGTTGTAGGCAAGATATTATCAGTAAGCGTCCCTGGATCTAATCTTAACTGAGCCATGGAGTCACTGGGTGGTCTTGCACTAATTATGTCTCTCACTTAACCTCTTCTACTCCTTGGTCAGTAATATTGACACAGTCGTAACCTACCTAACTCAGGTCTAAGTGAAGATCCTTGGGGAAATGTGTAAATGTTGCTTAGCCAGTATTGATGGTAAAAAATAAAGATTGTCCCAAGTTCTGTTGGACAAGTTACATTTTGATGCTTATGGGGGGGGGATTTGATAGCCACCCTCTGATGCAGATTGAGGGAGTCCTCATTGTTTGTGTGTAAAACACTGTAGGAGGGGAGCCTTTGGATCACAGCCAATACATGCATCCTATGTACATTGACTAAAGCTAAGGCCCATTAATCTAAATGGTACTTATAATGCAATCCTATACTTGTATGCTCAGCCCCACAGAGTTCAGCAGGACAATATAAAGTAATTGGGGACGTGGAGGGATGCAAGGGACAGATTTGCTTCTGGGGCCCCGATGCCATTGGTGGTTGGGGCCAGAGGCAAATGCAGGTAGAGCAATGGCTGTAGTTGTGACCTTTGTTACTTTCTACACATTTGGTGCCCCTGGAGTATACGGTTGCGACCTCACTTACGTAGAAACATGCATAAGATTGCAGCGCACGGCTGCAATCCTGCACACACTTACCTTCAAGTGGTTTCAAGGAGAACTGCTGTATAGGTTCGTTCATTCATTGAAATACTTCTGTATAGAGTACTCAGAGCTCCATTGGAGGGACACTAAATCACAACAATTTCTACCACTGTCACTATCCTTGCAGAGTCTGGGAATAAGATGTACTTTGCTTTTCCTGCGCACAGTTTATTTTGGTAACTGTCACTAATAAACAAGTACACTGGGAAATTCTTTGTGTAAAGTAAAACTGAATAAAACAGAACCTAAGTCTGAACCTCGTCCACTCACTTCTCAAGGAGAGTGAGTTGGGGGACTGTATTGCCATCCAGCCCAGGCGTACAGCTGATGCAGACCAAATTTATATTGCAATGCACATGTCAGTGCTTTCAACCTGCATAAGCTCTGTGCAAAGAAATTTGCTTCCACTCACCTTGCTGGATCAGTATGTTTATGTAGAATTCCTATATGTTTTACAGTAAACTTCCTGTAACATTTAAAAAAATATTTACTTCCTAAATTTCTGATGAAAGTTCTTTAATAGGGTAGAAAGTTCTATGTGAACTGAAAGGCTCCTGTCTCCTCCTCTCCCAGTTTTAGAACAGCTTCCAGTCAATGTAGCAAACACTACATGAGTGACTAAGATAGACTAAATGGGCCAACTCAGTGCCTGGCAGATTTCTGTTACTAAATTGTGCAGGACAAGGGCCAGAATTTTGTTTGGTGGGTGTTGGGGGATTGTGTTGTTGTGTTAAACTTTTGTGTATACACACATTTCTCATGCAAGTCTGCATTCTGTAAATTGTTCTTGCAAGAAAATTAATTTTAGATCAATATTTTTAAAACGTCAGCTATGTCTACAAAGACACTGTTCTGAAAAAGAGATTGAAATAGTTTAATATAGTTTATTGACTGTTAGTGCTAAATAAGCACAGCTCTTTTTGGAATCTAGGTTATGTCCATAAGCATACCTGCTTGCATGCTAAACACTACGTTAGCCTGCTTAGATGGGACATACCAGCCTTGATTTTTAAGCCATCTATCGAGCAAGTGAACACAAGAAACAGTACTTCACCTTGCAATGACAGCTACAAACATAATGCATATTAATATAGATTCCAGCTTGGGGGCGTTGAAAGAATGAGGATCTCACAACTAATTAGCTCAAATAATTAATATTAAATTAAGTGCAACCACGAGAGATGCATAAATTGTTACCCGAAATCTGTCCACAGAGTAGATTTTTGATCTGGATTTTAATCATTATGCTAAATCATTGCTGGTTTATGAAATCCAGAATTCTAACGTACGTTTTAAGAAAACAAATGAGCACAAAATTAATCTGGTTTTTTAATGGGAATAAAGTAAAGAGTGCATTAATTTAAATTTTATAAATGGCTAAATTATTTTTGTGCTGCTAAGCAAGATACACAGAAGCAGACCTCACTAAAAACCATTAGGCTTGTTTCCAAATGAACTATTTAGTATACATTTATTTTTGACAGCAGTTTCTCACTATTTAAAACATCAATTTTAATGGATAAACGTAACCTAGGGTGTTGAATATTATGGGTGGAACTTGGAACCATACTTAACTGCAGCAGACTACTGAAATGTCCTAAAATCTCCCATGTCTGTGTAAAGTGAGTGGTCTACCTGACAAATTAGTTGTGAGGACAACCAGATAAAGATCTGAAGCATTTATAATTTTTAAAAATAATTTAAAAATAATTTGTTATTTATAAAACCTTTTTTATTATAAAAGAGGAGAGGGGTCTTATTGTCTCGTGTAAACTCGTTTTCTTCAGGATAAGACACAGCGTGTGTGTGTTGTTTTTTGCATGGGGAGTGATCTCACTGTTTGACTCCAGCGTCCTTGAAGCCGTGGCACGTGAGTCTTGTAGTGCAGAGAGGAATAGATTTTTTTCAGGAGCTATTCAAAAACTACAGGCTGACGTTGCACCAGGAATGAGTCCTGGCCTGCTGCGATTTTGCCTGTTCCATTTCTGCTCCTTTCCAAAAGACAAGATCTTTGGGGAAAGGGGGGGAGGGGGCTGGTGTCTCTCGCCCCGCCAGGATTTCGACTCCCCCATTCCTGTCGTTAAACACGAATCGCAAAGACTCCTTTGACATTTACGAGGTCCCTTTCACTTTTCTTGCGTGCCCAAGAGCAGAAACCTGGGGCTGCAAAGCAGGTAAAGGACAGGAGAGGCCGTTGAAACTGTTTCAAGCTATTTGCGCAGGGAGCTCAATGGGGGGAAAGTTACTTCCAAGCTTGCGGTCGTGCCCATTTTCCAGCGGCTTCTCCTAAGGCAATGATCCGGTGACTTTCAACAGTAATCAATTATTTCAGTGTAGGAAAAAGCAGGAACAGCATTTCTCTAGTTCCTCTCGGGAGCAGGGAGATTTTATATGTGGGAGGCCCGGTTCTGCTTTCTGGAAACCCTTTTGAGAATTAACCATGGATTCCCAGAAAGACTGAAAAACTGGGATATTGTTTCTTGTGGGGTGGGAGGGAGAGGGATCATATATTCTCTAGATACGGACTTATCTTGCGGTGACTGAACTTTTGAGATAAAATCAGGCTGTGATCAGCAGCAGACATACTTGGCGGGTGCCTAGGGACACTCAGAGGACGGCTTGCTTGCTTTCCCCCAAAGGTGCCATCAATTTACTTGAAATTACCCCTCCCCCCCAAAAAAAAATCTGGTGGCATTTTAAAAGGGACAGTGTATTCCTATGCATATCTATTCACAAGGGAGTCCCATTTAATTCAATGGGGCTAACTCCCAGGAAAACGGATATTTGATTGTAACCTAAGAGGTGTTTTGGTTTTTTTAATGGCATGGACTTCTGTGATTATGACCTCCGGCTGGCAGATTGGTTTTAGCATTTTATTTTTTATTTTATTTTATTTTTCTGGTAACAAAGGAACGCGGCTGGCCCCCTGGAGTTGATCGTTCCAACTCCCGCTCGCAATTCGCATCCACTTCGATCCCATCAATACCTCTCAACTCGCAGCTTAAGTCCAGTTCTGTCCTAGCTCTGTCCTCTGGTCAGAAAAATAGTCGGAAGCGGGCCGACCTTTGCACAGAGGCAAAACCTCCGATCTTTTGCAGAAGCTTTCTCAGTATGCCGGCTGCCTGCGCTTTTCCACAGCCCCCTTTTATTTCAGTTCCGCAGGTTTTAGGGTTTTTTTTTGGGGGGGGGAGAACAGCCCCTGGGATTTGCCAGAAACCTTCAAGATCCTCTCGAAGTCGAGGCACGTTCCGTTCTCCAACGAAGTACATGGATTTTTTGGGGAGGGGGGCATTAGGCTTTCGCAGCGACTTAATCGTCGCCCCGCCCATTGATTTAAATGGAGTTTCCTCCCCCTTTCCAAAGAAACTGCTGGGGGGGGGGGGGCTAAAGCCCCTTGCAACTCGGCCCCAAAGGC
This sequence comes from Podarcis erhardii, assembly GCF_964252035.2. NCBI lineage: Eukaryota > Metazoa > Chordata > Lepidosauria > Squamata > Lacertidae > Podarcis > Podarcis erhardii. The sequence goes on along the minus strand of NC_138499.1, from coordinate 46,827,696 downwards.
AAATAGTGGGGATTTCAAGGGAGCCTGGAGCAGCCTGATCCCAAACATAATTAAATCACCGATTTCAATATCATTTTATTAGAATCAATAATCCGCATTTTTATATTAAAAATGCATGTTATGTTTTATTGCACTTGCACATTTATGTTGGACTTCGCCTTGATATTTCAGGAGGCGGTCTATAAAGGTTTCTATTAATCCATCAATAAAGGCACGCTCTCCTTGAGGGGGAAGCTGCACTCGCGTGCAAATTACTCCAAATACGTACCCAATTTTGACAATAAATCCCAGCGCCTTCAAGGGGGCGAACTCCCCATTAAGTGCGTGTATTCTGAGGCTCACTTACGCGGCATTAAGAACCACTAAACTCAGAGGGACTGACTTTGTGCAAGTAAGCTTGCACAAGATCGGACTGCGTGCGGATCCTTGGAAATGAAAAGTATCTATAGATCTACAGAGAAATGCGCTGGGGAAATTGCGACTTTTAAAATCGCGACAGGGAATTCCCAGCCCTCGACTTATGGTCGGTAACACGTTGTCCTCCGCCATTTTTTGGCTTGGATTTCAAGGAAATCCGGAGCGATCGCAGAAATTGAGTTATTAACGTCCCAGGTCGCGATCCCAGCAAGGGACCCTCTAGATAAGAGGTATAAACCAAGGAGCGCGCGCGAATTGCGAAGTGACTCCGATTTAAATCTCTTCAGAGAGGAGAAGGGACAGGGACAAATTAAAATAAAAGGTGCTTAAGGCGGCAATCCTAAACGCACTTATTCTAGACTTAGCTCCATGGAGCAAGTGCAGATTTACTTCTGAGTCAAGGCACCACTCGTAAGCATTGCACCGCAAATGCACCGTTTTCCTGGGCGAGTCCTGTTGTCTTCCCATTTGGGTCTCCATCCTTACTCGGAAGGAAGCCTATCTGAAATCGCCAAGGCTTACTTAGCATTTTGCGCAGCGTTTGCTGTGAGCACAGTGCAAAAAGTTGCTGAAGCCAGAAAGCGAAAGGCAGAAACTAATTTTGCTGGATTTTAAAAAGCTTGCTTCGGGTGATCTCTTTCCAGAGCCCGCTGCCGCGAGCTGATCCCCGCAAGGGGAAGGGAGACACGCGAGCCATTCAAAGCAGTCACGTCGGAAGACGAGATAGTAGCTGGGGAAGAACCGCAAAGGACTGGGGGGAGGAGAGGGCACGACCGCCTTCCTGCCTGCGGTTCTCCTCGCCTCCAAGGCTGCTGGCTCGAGTTTTCCAGGGAACACCCAGGTTCAGCAAATGCTGAATTTGCTTCCTATTTCTTGACCAGAGCGCCTGACTTGGGTGGGAGAGAAGGAGGAAGGGGGTTGCAGCATTGCGAAAGAGATACCTGACCTTCCCTCCGGCTGCTGTGGTGACACTCAGGACTGCAATCCTCTCTAAATTGGAATTTATTTTTTTTAAGCCTCAATTGAAAGGATCATGTTTTTACAATTTGCTGCGAAGTAAAGGCAGGCTTATTGTTTCTGAATGCAAGCCGGAGAAGTAGGGCGGTAGGATCCGTTTATTACTTTCATTATTGAACAGTACCAAGGGCAGGCAAGATCAAGATGGGAGAATACTCTGCAAATTTAGTGTCCAAGTAGATGATTGATGGGAATGGGAAGAAATGGGAGCCGGTTACATCTAGGCTGTCAGGACTGTTCTCTTGCAGACAGGCCTCTTATGTCCCCAACCTAAAACAGCCTCTCAGTAGTTCCAGGCGCAGGAACCAGATCCAACAACAAGGCCAGGCCAGACAGAGGGCCACTCTCTCCCCGTGCCTACTCTGGCAACACAACATCAGGGGTTCATTGATCTCTGCTCATCTTGCATAGTGATATACACCACCATCTCTCTCTCCCCCCCCCCCCACTTCCATCTAAGGCAAACAGGCCAGTCTCTGTGTGAAGGAAGAGGGAGATACAAATTTGACACCAGCAATGGTAAACCAAGAAGAGAACATTTTGGTCTGCTGGGACTCTCTTGCCACTGATATTAAGGTGGCTGTAAAGGAACGTCAAAGGGAGGCCCCGTAGGGAAACGTGATTCACACCTTACGTTCAGCTCTGCTCCTTTGGGTCTGATCACGTGATTCACACCTTACGTTCAGCTCTGCTCCTTTGGGTCTGATCAAGTCCCAAATGATCACATTTGGACTCCTTGAGGACTTGCAATTCAGTTTCAACCTGGAGCCTCCCTTTAAAATCACCAGCATTTGATTATTTCTGCTTCTTATTTATTACCCCCGCCCCCTTTTCCCTGACAGGAGTCTCAAGATGGCTTATATATAAAAATGAGAACAGCTAAAACCAGAAAAACCCAATTGTTTCTTCAACGCTTGGTGCTAAGTTTTTAAAGGGTTGCTGAGCTTATTCTGCATACATCCCAGCTAAGGGGTTTGTGTGGCTGCATGGGAACTGTATGTACACCACTTTGGGTTCTATAATGGAAGAAGAATGGTGTGTGTGTGTGTGTGTGTGTGTGTGTAACCTGTGTTTGTGTGTATATATAAATATACCTGCAACTGAGAATTATAATACTGTACATGGATATGAAAAAGATTCACATCCATTTAAGTTTATGCCACTATAAAATTGCTAGTTTTTAAGATGCCGCAGGAAGTCTCTGTTTTTGCTGTCACAGATAACTCTGGGAACTACTTCGGAAAGTGTGCTGCCTTGGGGTTTTAGTGTCAGATGGGGGGGGGGGGAGAGAGAGATCTGGTTTCAAATGCCCTCCCATGAAGCTTTATTTGATTTATCTTGAACCATTCACTACCTCTTACCCTACTTCACAGGGTTGTTGTGATTGTAAAATGAGCAGGGAGAATAGTTATCTAAACGTTGCACCTTGGAGAAAAGCAGTTATAAATATTATTAAAGACATTTAATTTGCTGAACTTCATTCGGGGGGGGGGGAGTTCCACTGGTTTTAGGCCTCTGAGCAGAATCTGATCCTAACCACTTTACTCAGAAGTTGATTTTATTCTCTTAGCTCAGCGAGCTTGCAGCCAGATAGCATATGTGTGTTTACTTTTAAGTAAGTCCTGCTATGTTTATTTGTGCTAACTCCCAGGTAAACTTGGATAGGACCACTGCAGCTTCTAAATATATCTAATGTGCACTTTGAATCCTTCTGTGAAGATATGGATTGATTGGGGGGGCTGCAGGGCTCCACTTGGAAATTTTAGTGTGGCTTTTTTCACTTCGCTGTTTTGACTGTGGTGCTAATCCATGGGGTGCACTCCTTGGCCACTGGATGTGATGGGACTTTGGAGAGGGAGAGCAATCCAGCTGATTTTTGTTTTGTTTTTTGTTTTTTGAGGGTGGAGAGGGGCAAGATAACTCCAGAGCAGTCAGCTGAGCCTCTGCATGACTTCCCAGCTAACCCATCCTCTTTGCCCCTCTCCCTACAGAGCTTCTGGAGGATCTCTCTGAGAGCCGGGAATGTGTCAACTGTGGCTCCTACCAGACCCCCCTGTGGAGAAGGGATGGAACTGGTAACTATCTCTGCAATGCTTGTGGGCTGTACACCAAAATGAATGGACTTAGCAGGCCTCTCATCAAGCCTCATAAGAGAGTGGTGAGTATCAGTGAGGTGGGTGAAAGACTGAAGGGTCTTTTTCCTGTCTCCACCCAGATCCATGAATTCATTTACCCTCTCCCCCTCCTGCTTAAACATTGTGTTTCAATATTTTTCTATCGCAAAACAAGCTGCTTGAAATCAATAGCCCTGTGCAGACCCACGGTATCAGAAGCACAACTTCTTGCTTCATTTTAAGAGCTACTTGCTATGTGGAAGGTTTGCACTGACAAACAGATGGCAATTAAAATCTGAAAAATCTAAAAGCAGTTACACAGTTAAAAAGGTTCTGAAAGAAGTTATACTTTAAACTTTTGCACTGCAAACAAACGTCTTACAAAAATCAAAGGCTTGGGTTTTGGATTTTCGTCCAGTTCTGCCATTCATTGAAACATGACCTAAATTAGGCTGTTTTATAGAAATAGCCAACTTGAGCCAACTTGAACTTGGATTTAGCACATACATTCTTTTAAATTTTAACTCAGTGAGTTTTATTTTTGGGGAAGATGTATGCAGTAAGATGTACTACAAATCTTAAACACATGGGGCAAGTTCCAAAAGCCTATGTGGACTTTAGACATGTTTTTCTCAACATTACCATGCAACTGAGGCCAGTTGTTTAACGAAAAAATGAAGGAATCCTCACTAACCATATAGTGAGATTAAGACTGGGATGCAATTAAATATTGCCAGTGCTAGGAAATTAATGGAGCTGCTTGAATCCAATCTTCATTTCTCAGGATTTTATTATTATCCTAACTGAGGATGGGAAATAGTCTAATTGTAGTTTTGGTATATAGACAGTTGTTATCTGTTTGGTTCTGGTAAAAGGACCCCCCCCCCCGGCTACCTTAAACATTTTTTGCCAGATCATAAGGACTATGAGCAGGTCCTGTGTTTCAGAAACAAAATTGTGATCCTCACCACTGTCTAAAAAGCCTTGAGATTTTTAGGACTGGATTTTCAGGAATTCAAAGTATGTCAGTGCGCACTAGGAGTAGAAACCACTAATTCTCCAGAATTAAGCAATTCATAAAATATGTTCCCCAAACATTCCTGACAAGTTTCTACTCTGTCATCATTTAAGTTTGACCCAGGAAACAAATATATCCCAAATGCTGCCATTCTTCATAGAGATATTATAGCAAAATAAAAGCAATTCAGGAGTAAGATAGTCTGCAGGAGTGATTTTTCACTCCATGAGAATGGCTGGTAAATAATAATCACTGTAAGGTTAATGAGCTGAGGTGTTGGGAAGTAAGGGAGTCTAGAATTTTCTGTTGCTTTCAATCAATCAAAATCAATCAATCATTCAATTTGTCACTTTCCTCCGTGGAAGTATGTGTGTGTGGGTGAATTAATGGGAAAACTCCTTTAACTGCCTTCTACCTGAGAGTTCATCCTGCTACTCCATCTCACAAAATTTCTCTCACCCACGAGGGTGAGACTTGGCCCAGAATTGACCTCTGGGCAGAGGGACTAGTACACTAAAGCCTCACTCTTTGATGTGACCATTTTAGGGAAGGCTTTGGGCTAAGAGGCCACTTTCCACCTTTCCCCCTCACCTTTCCTAGTTCAGGGCTAGTTTCTGCTGCTTGGGGGGAGTGTTTCTTGGTGTCAGAAGGAAGTACGCATGTGTCAGTTATGGCCAGAGCCAAGTCTGAAGGCTGGGGGGGGGGTCATTTCCAAGCACAAACCCTGCCAGAATTTTTCTTGAAAGGCTGAAGGTTCTGACTCTGCCATCTTTCCTCTTTGGGGCTCTCAGTGTCTAATTTATACACACACTCCCTTTGTTGTTTATACACACACTCCCTTACCACCCCTCAATCTCTCTCCCTGGTAAATAAAAGCCAATAAATTGAGTGAATCAAATGACTGAAGGGATTGATTGATTGATTGATTGATTGATTGATTGATTGAATTAGCAGAAGTTTTATACTGCTTGATTGTAATAAAATGCTAGAGTAGGTTACAAAACAAAATGTTGCTGTGATCAGTAAAATTCTGTTCACGGCACATATTTAAACACATTCAAAAGATAGTTAAAATCAACAATAAGCCCCAAAGACATATGTTTTAATTTCATTTTCTACATTTCCTGGTAGACTTGCCTAAACAAAAATGTTTTAAGCAGGCACTGTAAAGAGTTTAAGGAGGGCCCCTGCCTGAGGTCCGTAGGAAGGGAGTTCCAAAGTGTTTAAGGACCAGACATGGCTCATTTGGAGCCAGCCTTTCGTGAGGGAGGGAAGTGTGTGTACACAGCACAGCCTGTCCTGTCCTCCCCAAGCAAGGCAGCTGCCCTCATGTACACTATCCTTGCTTCATGTTGAAGTAAGATTCTCCTGTCAGTCCCGTTGGCCTTTGTGTATGGAGCTGAGGGAGCTCCATGTTGTTGTCTCAAACAGCAAAATGCACGCCCTGGCTCTGCTTATAGCCAAGCTGATATTTAAAGAGGGTGTGAAAAATCCCATGTCACGGTCAGACATTTTCCCTAGACGCCTCCAACAGAGTAAGATGAGATGGGGGGGACGGACTAGCAATGATGTAGTCCAAAAATTCAGTGTTACACTAAAAATATATAAATGTACTCATGCTTCCCAGAGAGTAGTAGTGCACAGCACAATAACCAGTTAATTAGAATCTGAGAACAGTGAACTCATAAGAGGGTATTGTAGCAGTTAGGATGTTGGCATTTGGCTGGGAGTGAGGTGATTTGGGTTCACACAAACCCTTTAGTCTGACGCCTAATGACCTGGAAGTAAAACCCAGTAAGCGTCAACAGAAGCAGCCTTTGACTTTTAAATAAAAATGCACTGAGGATTTCCCTCTTTCTCAGATGGCTTTTAAGGGTTATTCAGTTACCCAGGATTGTAGACTGTGCCATTGCTTCACCAACTTCCACTCCACTCCACTCCACTCCACTCCACTCCACTCAACTACCACTAGGTAACCAGAGAGAGATCTTTGGGGTACAGTATTGGTATTCTCTTACCTGTTAGATGCTTTCCCCATGGAAGTTTACCTGGCATCTACAATCAGGTAAAGAACAATTTTTTAAAAATCCCCATAATTTGAAACCTCATTTAGCCAATGACTGTTTTACACTACAAAAAACTGACTGTTACCCACTACGCGGGTGGCGCTGTGGGTAAAACCTCAGCGCCTAGGGCTTGCTGATCGTATGGTCCGCGGTTCAAATCCCCGCGGCGGGGTGAACTCCCATTGTTCGGTCCCAGCTCCTGCCCACCTAGCAGTTCGAAAGCACCCCTAAATGCAAGTAGATAAATAGGTACCGCTTTCTAGTGGAAAGGTAAACGGCGTTTCCGTGTGCTGCGCTGGTGCTGGCTCGCCAGAGCAGCTTCGTCACGCTGGCCATGTGACCCGGAAGTGTCTCCGGACAGCACTGGCCCCCGGCCTCTTAAGTGAGATGGGCGCACAACCCTAGAGTCGGACACAACTGGCCTGTACGGGCAGGGGTACCTTTACCTTTTACCTATTATTATTTCCAGCTAGTTTTTGTATTTTTATGTTATTTTACATGAATGTTATGTAAATAGTCCAGAAAAATACATTTGGAAGGCAAGATAAAAAAAAATTATAGCTAACTAATAACTAACAGAAAGACTTTTCAAATTTTCCTCCCTTGCAACTAGAATATATTCATTCTCCTCCCATATGAAATAACGTGCTATTAGAGATTTTTGCTTTTTTACTATTGCATTTTACTTAATCAATACTCTTCTTACTTAGGCTATGTCATCTCAGCCAACCATTACAGATTTTGAACTGCATTTCGTTTATGTTGTAATCCTGATTACCATAAATTTAATCAATGCTAATCTTATTTAGGCTGCGTTAAGATGACACAATCTTTTCAAAGGCAAACAAACAAAACCTGCCAAGGTAGACAATGAGCTTTTAAAAGTCACACTTTCCTCACCTGATTACCATCTATTCAATGGTGCCCTCATGGACAAAGGGATTTTCAAAGTTAGTAACGGGAGGAGTTTTGTAACTGGTTATCTGCCTAATTTCATCAAGTAGCGCATAATCTAATTAGGAGGAAGAAAGTCTTCCTGTGCCTCCCTAATGCCCACATTACAGGAATAAAAAATACATACATATATATATATATATATATATATATATATATATATATTCTTAAAATATATACATATTTTAAGAAAACATGACTATACTGTAGCCCATTTCATGGAAATAATTTGTACATTTCTTTTAATAGTTTCCAATATTATCTAATTTATATGAACTTTAATGATGTGCCCTACAACTGCCACCTCTAAATGATGATCATTGTTGAGAAACATTGGTCAATTTGCTCCTGAGAATCCTGGAACCATAAAAACTAGAAATATACATTTTCCAGAATGAGTGCTGAAAATCTAATATTATCATTAGAATAACACAATTAGTAATAAAATCATTTTATGTAATAATCATAAAATTCTGTGGCCCCCCCCTACTGTTTCTTCTGTCTGTTAAAAGTTGCTTAAGAATGCATTTTCATATACAAGTGACAAAAGATAAAGAAACAGTAATATTCTAAACAGATTTTGACCATGGTTATTTGTTTTTTTATGTGTCAGTTGTCTCAGTAGAGCCAATGGTGAAAAAAATTCCTAGCAAACTATGGCAAATTTTGCAGAAAGAAGGGAGGGTGGAACCTGAACAAATTCATTTTTCCCAGAGTGTCATCATTTACAATCTTGGATGAGAAAAATACATATTTCTGTAATGGATTCTTCCCCTACCCCCTGCAAATGTGTTAGTTTGTAAATCTATAGTCAGTGAGTCTGTGTTTTTGTAATGTTTGAGTACTTGTGCAAAACAGCAGATTTATGATGTAGCTGAAATTCTTGCCCATGATTAATGGAAAAGAGATCACTTGTTACAGGAAATTTTATAACCCCTTCACCTTCATTTCACATGTTTATGGGAGCAGCTTTACTTATGATCTATGGTCTGTGGTTGTAAAGCTCTTTGTTGTGCGATTATTTCTGATGTAGAGTTGCTTCATCTTTGCTCCAAACTCCACTGAACAGTGCCATAAATGACTTGTTTATAATATAGGCTGTTCTGCTATACTTGAGTTTACTGACACCCCCTTCCAAAAAAACAACAATTAAAGCCCACTTCTGCAAAGTATTTTGGAATGTTAATTCTTCCACATAGCTCTTTGCATGAATTACTGGAAGATGATTAATATATTCAGATGCTCCCCAAACACTTGTTTTTCTGGGGGGAGGGGGAGCTGGAAGAAGTGGCAGAAACTGAAACTATAATGGTTCAGGAGGAGGGGGAGCAAGACGTTTTAGTTTTGTTCCTTGGTGGGAACAGAGACATAAAAGTAAGTGGCTAGCCAATTTACTGGAGAGCTGAGGGGAGAGATGGGAGTTTGAAAAGCGTACTGGAAAATTGCCTAAAACAGTGCTTTCCAACCAGGGTGCTGTAGCACCTTGGGGTGCCTTGAGTGATGGTCAGTGGTGCTGTGGGCAACACTGGTCTTTGTCCCTCTTTCCTCCCTCCCTCCGCTGATGCCCTCTTGCGTCTCTGCCTCCCCAAGGCTTGCACAGCTGTTTGTTGCAATAGCGCTTGCTACAAGCTCCCCAGGCGAATGGTGCCTCTGGGGCTGGCCAGGGGGTGCTTCCTAGGCCCCTGTGGGGCAGAGTGAGAAGGCACCTCTCTTTGGGGCAGGGAGGGCAGCTCAGGGAAGGAAGGGGAATAAAAGATCAGGGTAAGTTCAAATTGAAAGCCAGGCAAAATAGTTCTGTCTTACAGGCCCTGTGGAAGGAAGTTAAATCCTGCAGGGCCCTGGTCTCATGGGACAGAGCATTCCACCAGGTTGGAGCCATCACTGAGAAGGCCCTGGCCTTGGTGGAGGATAATCTGACTTCCTTAGGGCCTGGGACCTCTAAACTATGATTATTCATGGACCTTAAGGTCCTCTGCGGGGCATACCAGGAGAGGCGGTCCCGTAAATACGAGGGCCCTAAGCCACAAAGGGCTTTAAAGGTCAAAACCAGCACCTTAAACCTGACCCGATACTCCACCGGGAGCCAGTACAACTGTTAAAGCACTGGCTGAATATGCTCCCATGGCAGGGACCCTGTGAGGAGCCTCGCTGCAGCATTCTGCACCCACTGGAGTGTCCGGGCCAGTTTCAGGGGCAGTTTCAAGAACATACAATTGTCAAGCCAGGAGGTGACCAGCGTATGGACCAGTGTGGCCAGATCGGGGCAGGAAAGGTAAGGGACCAACTGCTTAATGCGGCTTAATGGTTTGTTTGTCTGTCTGTCTGTTTCTCTCTCTATTTATTTTGAAGCCAGTTTTGTGGTCTATATACAATCCTGCTACTGCTTATGTGCAGAAGAGCTCTCTCCACATGTCTTTGTATTGATTTGGCATTTCCTTGTGCTTGCCTCTTAGCCTTCTTCGAGAAGAATGGGTTTGTCTTGCGCCAACTGTCACACTACGACCACCACCCTCTGGCGCAGGAATGCAGAAGGAGAGCCCGTATGCAATGCCTGTGGCCTGTACATGAAACTTCATGGGGTGAGCAGCTACTTCGTATTATCATGAGCTATTTCAGTCCTTGCTTGATGCATGCTTAATGGCCATCCAAGCACACCATTCCTGAGATGGAACACACATTTAGTTTCACAGGAGACCCAAGTCCAACTCTGCTAGGAGGGTGAAAGGGGATTGGGGTGGGGAGAGCATCTCTTATCCCTCCCATTTTTATTTTTATTTTGCATGTATGCAATTGTGCTTAGCTACTAAATGATAGGGGATGTCAATAGAGAAATCCACGGCCCCACGTCATGTCACAGTCCATCATTTAATGTTCCAGTAAATAGTAATTTAAACAGAAAACAGAAGTCACTGATTGCTGCTTCTGACAGGTCTTGGGTATTATTTATTGGTTTAGTAGTTGGGAGATTTATGAACCGCTTAATCGAAGAGTGGTTTCAGTAGTGTACAGATATAATTGTAGATGAAGCACAACTAAAAATCCACAGAACAATTAGAAAACACAAATATACATAAAACAATTAAAACAAAGTTAACATCAGTTACACATTTAAAACAAATATAGCCAAGGAAATTATGTGTTGGGATAGGTTTGCCAAAACACAAAAAAAGTTTTCATTAGGCATCTAAAACAAGATAGCAAGGATTCCTGCCTATTGTCAAGAGTCAGGAATTCCAAAGCACAGGTTCTGCCGCATTAAAATATCAACTTCTTTGCAAATGTGGAACAGACATTATGTGGCACTTGTAAAAGTGCAAATTCTATTTCGGAGAAAGGGAACAGTCTTCACTTTGAAGGAATAGTTTGCTCCAGTGGCTCCCAATGAGTGGTCCGTCTGCCCTAGGGGGTCCGCATAACCCACTCAGGGTGTCTGTGGCACCATTCACATAACAAAAACTATGATAGAGATATCAAAGTTTTCAAAAGTAGGGGTTCCATTGCTTGGCTTTTGAAAAACAGGGGCTCTGCAGAACGTAGCCAATTGGGAACCACTAGTTTACTCCACATGTAAAACGTTCTAGCCACATAGAAGTTCTTCAATAGTGCAGACAATCGAGAGAAATGAATGCAAGTTTGCAGGGAAAGGCTTTTGATAAGAGAGGCTGCACGCTTGATGGGAAAGGCCCACCTATTTAGTAGATGGATGAGAAATGGTTTGACTGAGTCTAGTACTGTTCCCATTCTACCATCTTCTTAAGGATGCTGAATATGGATAAGGTTTATAGGCCTAAAAGATCCCACACATATATGCACGATGCAGCGCTATATCTGCACAGTGTACAATGTCCATTACAGAATCGAGTGTCACTGTTTGCCAGCCAAATAAAAAAACCCAAAAACCATATCCTATGACCGCTCCTCTGTGTACCTATGGGGTGTAGAACTCTAGAAAGAAAAATAGTTAAATTTTACATGAATAGTGGTTACATAATGACTCAAACATCATGACCTAATGCCATTATTTTCACTGTAATTTTGCTTATAGTAGGATGTCTCTAATGTATCCAAAGAGAAAACAAATTTCAGATTTTTTTAAAATTTTGGGGGTATTGCATTTTAGGTGCCCCGACCCCTTGCTATGAAGAAAGAGGGAATTCAAACCAGGAAACGAAAACCAAAGAACTTGGCTAAGACAAAGTCATGCTCGGGTAAATATAATGAAAGAGTTTGTGGAGGGGCAGAGATTTGTCCATCTGGAGAACGCAGAGTTCTAACTTGGGTGCTCCCATTGCAGGTAATAATAGCAATAATGCCGTTCCTATGACTCCAACTTCCACGTCTTCTACAAACTCAGATGACTGCCGAAAAAATGCTTCCCCTAGCACACAAACCACAGCCTCAGGGGTAAGTGACAAAATAGTATCCATGCTTGCAAGCGAGTAGATTTCTGTGGCGCATGTTATCTCCATTTTTATCTTATCTAGTAGAACAGTAATCTAAATAAACTTTTCAGTAAGGGAGCTGATACTGGACGGGGAATATCTGAGGAAATTACCTATAAACGCAAACACAATGTAAAACTAAAGTACTTCACAAACATCTTTATTAAGTTACAAGATTTATCTCTTATTTATACTGTGTCGTATCCTATCTTCTATTGTACCGTGTTGTACAATAGGCGTTGGCCCTGATCCAGGCTGGGGTGATCCACGGGCTAAAACAAGTTTCCGCTTTTTAAAAGCTGTATATTCTAAAATCCTTCATGATCAGCAGTCATAGCAGGGAGTTGGGTCGGATACACAGATATTAGCAGAAAGCACAGTACTGAAGCTCTACTTGTAGACCATCTCCCCGCTAACAGGTCCAGTTAAGGAAATGCTACCTTTTCTGATGGTGGTGTATTTGGTAGGAAGGTAAATGGGCGGAAGATAGGTACTTTTACTTCCAATGTATATTTTATTTCAGCATTGAGTACTGTAAATACCTTGTTGATAAGGTTAATTAAGTGAATATAATCCACCTTTGTGAGATAATGATGGAGAGCCATTAATGCACAACTCACTTTATACAAGTGTTATATCAGGGCTGTCAAGCATTTAAATTAGAATTGGGTGACTGGTTGAACATCTTCTTTTTCCACTGAGTAGCCAATTAGGTTGTTATTCTATGCATGTTACTTGGAAGTAAGTCCTGCTTACTTCTAAGTAGACATGCACCAACTTGATTTTACATTTTGATACAGTTGCATATCGCTGACATCTCAATATGTATGGCTTTTTGAAACATTGCTCCAGATTGCATGTCATAATAAGCCATAGTGAACGGGGAAAATATAGGCTCTCTGAGCAACAGTTTAGCTAGCTGATGATTTAAGCAATTTCCAGCCAGAAGCTGTGTAGCACCTACACTGGGCCAGACCCAAAAGGGGGTTGAGGCACAAGCAGCCGTTTCCTATGGAAAATGAGAAATATTTTCTTAGCAGTGCCACTCGCTTTACCCTTCCATTTTCTCCATAGACTTTTAAAAAAGAAAAAAAAGCCCAACAAAGTTTGTTTATAAAGCTCTCCAACCTCCTTTATCTGTACTGGCTGTGCAAAATGCAAAAAGAACTCTGTAATCCCAGTAGAAGAATGCAAATAATGTCAAGACTCAGTTGGATGCACAGCTGAACTGCAAGCCTTTCTTTACAGCTATTCAGAGCCTCAAACTTCAAAATGCAGTTGCACCCCCCCCCCCAAAAAAAACCTACACACATCCAACTGCAGAATGCATGGACATTTTGAGCAAATTTGCAAATAACTCAAGTCTACCTCTGTTGGGACATTTCCCCATTGGCTTTGATTTTCCTTCAGAAAGCACAGTTGACCATTCTGCAGAACATCAGAACTCCTTTCCCTCTCAGCTTTTTCCTGCTGATGGGCAGGAGGAGAACCCAAGGAGCCAGATGAAATCCAGCTGTGGGCCATATCCGGCTCAGGGGTTCATCACCCTTGATCTAGGGGGAAAAGGGCACATTTCCTAAGTACGAAGTATTGCTGTTTGTGTGCTGGAATTTGGGCTCTATCCCCATAACAGAAGCGCGACTCTGAGAGGAGATGTTGGGCAGTGTGCATTAGATGTATATCCATTGCACATTCAGCTGTTTATGTCTTCCAGCCATGTCCTCTACTTGGAAATCACTTCATTATGGCTTCCTTTTAGTTAAATAAGCTCCATAGCTATTTGTCTTATGATCCTTGGTTTCAGTGTCTCTTGTTCTCTGACCCAATTCCTTTTATTTGCTTCACTGCTCAAATATGCAGTTGCATTGTGAAAGAGAAAACATATCCTCCTGCAACTGTTATTATGTATGGGTGGACATTTACTACACTGCTGCTAGCTTGGCCTTGAACTAGTTGGCCTTCTAGTTACGCTTCTAAAAAAGCAGGGCAGCATAAGAGGTGTTCCCCCCCCCCCCCCACAAATCCATAACAGGACAAGCCAATGTGTGCTAACTTGGAATTATGTTGCACTGAGTTCCAATGAGTTTACTCCTAAGCACATTGACTAGGAGGTGAGCCCTGACTTACTTAGAGGCTTTTGGTCCTTTATTCAGCACAGGAATACTAGTGTCCAACTGGAATTTGCTGGAGAAAACACATGATGTATAGAGGAGAGGTGCATATCTCCAAACATGTACTAGGGAGACATGGATATTCACAACATTCAAGTATGTGGTCACCACATGTTCCTGAGGACTAGATTATGTCCTTCATATTTATCACACCAAATACCAACCAAACATAGATATGTCCTTAGTTGTGCATCAAGCAGATTGCCTTGTTTGGGCATTCCCAGCATCAATAGGGGTTTGGATTTGATGACCTTTTAAGTCCCTTCCAGCTGTTTAATTCTAGGGCTGCATGCACACCATACAATTGACTTTCCCCAAGGAATCCTAAGAACTGTAGTTTGTTAGCTATTGGCAATTGCAGTTCTTTTGGGGGGCGGAGTTTAAACTACAGCTCCTGGAATTCTTTTGGGGAAGCCATGGGCTTTAAATGTGTTTTAAATGTATGCTGTGCATGCAGTCAAAGTGCAAAGCATGCTATTTTTGAACATTTAGGGCGAGCTTGTGGTTTACAATACACCAACAACATAACAAATACATCCACCAGCAGTTCAGGCCCCCTAGAAAGACTTAACTTTGCCAAATTACAAAAAAACCACAGCTGCACTGAAACACATTTGTGGAGTTGTGAAACACTTGCTGAGGATTGGAGGTGGTGGAGGAGCTGTCAAGGTCCTGGAAAATAATGGAAAGAATGAATTATCGTCAATGCTGGTGAATGGCTTTTACAATGGCAGATAGAGATAGATAGATAGATAGATAGATAGATAGATAGATAGATAGATAGATAGATAGATAGATATAGATAGATGATAAACAGATGATAGATGATAATAGATAGAGATAGATAGATAGATAGATAGATAGATAGATAGATAGATAGATAGATGATAGATAGATAGATGATGATAGATGATAGATGATAGATAGATAGATAGATAGATAGATAGGTGTGTGTGTGTGTGTGTGTGTGTGTGTGTGTGTGTGTGTAGTGGTAGATGAAGATAAGAATAGTGACCAGGATGAAGAGCATGAGAAATGTTTGTCAGAGCAGTAAGAAACATAGCTGTAAAGTTGTTTGTTTGTTTGTTTGCTTGCTTGTTTCTGGGACTAAAGCCATTGCTACCTGCTTTGATTTCTGCAGGAAACACACAGAAGTGGGATGGTAAGAGATGTGTGGGCACAACTTTAAACATCCAGATGTTCCTGTTGGAAAATCTGATTTGTCTAGATTTCCCAGATACATGTACACATT
Organism: Podarcis erhardii; assembly: GCF_964252035.2. Taxonomy (NCBI): domain Eukaryota; kingdom Metazoa; phylum Chordata; class Lepidosauria; order Squamata; family Lacertidae; genus Podarcis; species Podarcis erhardii. The sequence continues at coordinate 46,812,245 of NC_138499.1, read as the reverse complement.
GTTTAAAGGCGCATGTACATATGACTATTGCTTTTGCACTTTTACTCATCTGCTTCAAGAAACCCTACTGTATGTAGCACTAGGATTTCCCACAGCAATCATTAACCCGTAGCTTATTGACCTAACCCCCAGTATTTGCTAATACAAACCACGTGAAAATGAGATGATGCAGTCCTACCTATCATGCCCCTGATTGGACTGTAGAAACGGAAGGGACCCGTTTCATAGAAATGTGTACGTTCTTGAATTATTGCTTTCCCAGGGCTCACAGTTCACACCCGTAAATGGCTTGCTATAGTGACTGGTTCATATTGCCTCATGGTAAGGCTGTTTTGTGATTGTAGATGTTGGCCACACATGGAAGATGGAGTTAGTTACACATCCTGGACTTGCTCCTGATGTCGGTCCTCCTGCCTAACTCCACCTCTGATGTCTGTGCACCTGGCCAGATCTGTTGCCTTGACTTCCATATGTTCCATATGTTCCATAAGTTCTGAATGGGAGACTTCCTGAAGGAGCCTTGGGCGATCAGGGCTGCTCATTGTCTATGTGAGTACCACTGGCTCTCCCTTCAAATCTTTACTGAATGGAGGTCAGAAGGTGAGAGCTGGTTTGGTGCACTGATGTTGGCAGGAACCAAGGCTGCACTTCACTCCTCACACCTTAGCTAAGGACATTGAGGCAGTGGGGATGGGAGACATTCAACTAGTGTGCCTGTCTCTCATCCCAATATCCTCCACAGGATGGATGTAGGGATAGATAAGAAGGGTGTCACGTTAAAAATGCTGCAGATGATAACCCACCACAAAGCCACAATACTAGTACTTCACTCACGATTCTCCAAATACACTTGCTAGTTAAGTGATTGCAGTAATATTTCATTTCTGCAACTTTCCATACTTCTTATCTCTGGCAGCATAGAAAATTCCAAATTGGCACAAAAGAATATGAAGACTTTTTAGAAGACTTTTCAGTTCACAAAAAGGGAATTAATCAATTAGAGAAAACACATTCCTTTGCTTGTGCAGAAATGATTCATTTGTCTTTTCTAGACAACGGTGCCAAATGATTCCAAGGAATGTAGAGATTTGGTATAATTCATGTTGTCAGCAATAGTTTTTAGCCCGGATTCATTTTAATTCCCTTGGAAGGTAGAAATTTCAAGGCTGCAACCCACTTCCTTCCCTATGTATCCAAGAGGCAGGTTAGTTGGCCTTTTGCTTCCTCATTGACAACACCTGACAATACACTCTTTGTCATTTGTAGTTTTGCCCCATGTTCACTGGGCTCCATTCATTTCCATATGTGATCATATGTGGATGTTGGACTATAAGCACTGCTGTCTAAGCCACTTTCGCTGTCCCCCAAAGCCACATTTTAAACACATTCTGTACTAGGCTTCCTCAACCCTGGCCCTCCAGATGTTTTGAGACTACAATTCCCATCATCCCTGACCACTGGTCCTGCTAGCTAGGGATGATGGGAGTTGTAGGCCAAAAACACCTGGAGGTCTGAGGTTGAGGAAGCCTGTTCTATATCTATTTCTTGTGTATCTGTCTTCCGTATGCTTGTTACCAAATGATTATACAGCTGCAATCGAAATAATTCAACCCCCATTGCAAATCAGGTTTATTATCAAAATTTACAGGCTTTCAGCTGTTTGCAATGAGCAAATCAAACGAAAGCAATTAAAATAGCTCGACACAAGTGGTTTCCCCAAATTCAGCTGAAATTGCAACTTATACTGGCTTCTCCAGTCTCACTATTATTCAACCCCTTCATGGCAAGCATATTTAGAACTTAGTAGAACAACCTTTTGCTGCTATGACCTGCTGCAAAAGAGATGCATAACCAGACAGCAGCTTCCAGCAGCATTCCTGAGGAATCTTGGCCCATTTCTCATGAGCAACTGCTTCCAGTTCAGTAATATTCTTGGGTTTGCATGCTGCAACCACCTTCTCAAACCCCAGCAGATATTTTCTATGAGGTTCAATATAGCCACACCCTTAGAATGCTTAGAATGATTACTAGCATGTACCGTATTTTCCCGTGTATAAGACTAGGCTTTTTTCCTAAAAAATAATGTGCAAAATTTGGGAGCGTCTTATACACAAATGGATCTTTCCCCATTTTCTTAAATCAGAGTCTCCCAAAATAGGGGGCGTCTTATGCATTCTATATTTATCTTCCACCAAAAGATATGTCTCTTGTAATAATGCCACATCAGCTTTTAAGTTTTTATTTTATTTTATAGAGTACCCGTTTCCTTTGCTAGAAGAACCTAAGCTCTTAACACACCATGCAACAAATTTTAAAGTCATAATAAATCTATTAAAGTAAGCATAATATATATGTCATCCATAAGGATAGGACACATTACTATTCTCCATCTCAAAATCTCCTAATGCCCAGGGATATAATACAACTACTAAAATCCATATTACTCATAAATGAAAAGGCAATATATTGGTGGCTATGTTATTAGAGCACATTCCAGGCATTGAAAGTACAATGCTAGGAACCACAATATCCTTATAATATAGATATCTATAAAAGAAAACCATACCAAGCAAACATATTAAGCATATAATTTGTGTAAACTGACACATCACATCTGTAAAAACTTGAAAGGTCATTCCACCACCCCCCCAAAAAAAAGGTGGGAGGGAGAGAGAGAGAGAAGGTGTGTAAAGAAGAGTAAAAAAAGTGCATATTGGAAAAGGGAAATGAATCTAAAAAATTAAAATCACTATAACTTCCATATTAGATAGCATATCTCACCTGCCCCCAGCTCTCTTCTCCCATTTATATTTATACCACAAAAATTAGAACACATCTGAACATAGTAATGAATTTAAAATATGAATACAAATAAATCCATGTATTATTGTGTATATAGAATAATATGGGACTGTGCCTCTGCTTGTTCCCCACTTGTTTTCAAAAAAACAAACCAGTGTTAACAAGGGACTCAGCTACATTGGCAAAGAAAAATGTGTTACATGCGTTGTTTATGCATTCTAACACTGTGACACCAGATGGTGCTGTGGAGTTCCGTTTTTGCTTACCCGATTTTTCATACAAAGTTTGCAACACGTTTAACTGAAACGCTTCTATGACGTGTCTTTGAGAAGAAATAGCAGCTATGGGTACAACACAGAAGCAAATACCAAAAGATTAACACAACAGAGCCTTTCCAAACTCCCTTCTTGCTGTAGTTAAACTTTGTTCTGAACCACCATCATTGCCACTCACGTCTCCCTAACCTGGTGCCCTCTAGGTGTTTTGAACTACAACTCACAGCAGCCATGGGAGATGTAGTCTACAGAGCGCCAGGCTGGGTAAGGCCACACTAGGTGCATAATTCATTACAGCAGCCTGCCTCTCCTTTCCTACTCCCATTTCTTATCTCTTGTCCCAAGGCCAGCTTCTGGAATTCACACTGATATTATGTTTTGAATACCCACCGCCAGTTGTTATGTAGCCCAGACTCATTTTCTGTCACGCACAACCACACTCTGAGCTATGCACTGCGCCAGTGATAAAACCACTCACATGTTTTCTTGGGCCTAAAATAGGGTTTGATGTTGAATTGTGCTTTTAAAAAAAGCGGGAGGGAGGGAGGGAGGGAGGGAGGAAGTTCGAGGCTCACGCAGTATGGTTATAAAACAGATCTTAGCAATTTGGAACACCTTGCTATAATTCGTTATTGTGAAAAGAAGATCAAAAAGATTGGGATGACTGCAGCTTTTTAGGGATTCTTTTTTAGCGACTACCCCTGGGGATCAGTGCAGAAGCTGCAGCTAGTGCAAAGTGCCCCCTGGAGTGGCTGGGGCAACCCAGTCAAATGGGCAGGGTACCAGTTGTTGTTGTTGTTGTTGTTGTTGTTGTTGTTGTTGTTGTTGTTGTTAGAATGTTCATTGGAGCATCTGACTGAACATTTTGTTTGTTAGTCTATTTAGTTAATTAACAACGTTCACATTAACAATAGAACAGATATAAATACAATTTAAGGCCCTTACAAATAACAACTGGTATAAAATTCACCACTTAAACAGGCTTTTTGAGAGTAAACATATTCAATAGGTGCCGTAAAGAGAGGAACGATTCTGTCTGTCTGATCTATACTGGGATGAGAGAAGGAGGGGGATTCTGAAGATTAGGTGCCACCACATTAGAAGTCTGATTCCTACATCATAGGGAACAGACTTCCTGATGAAATGGTATCTATAGGACACCTTCTCCTGCAGAGTACTGTGCTTGACTGTGTACATAAGGTACACCAGTGCTGAAGGAATTGCACTTCCTGCCTATTCACTACCAAGCCAAGTTTAAGGATTTGTTGTCTACTGATAAGACCCCATATGGCTTAGGACCAGGCTATCTAAGAGAGTAGCTCCTCCTTTATAGAACATCCCATTAACTGAGATTGTCCTCATTGGCCCCATCTAGTCACACTGTTCCTAGTGGAGATACATCTAATGGCCGCTCGAAGAAGGGCTTTCTCTGTGGTAGCCCCCCACAACTGTGAAATGACCTTCCTTTAGAAATATTCCAGGCACATATGCTGCTGTTGCTTCACTAGTTGGTGAAAAGCTTCATACATATATCCTTCATGCCAGCTTTACTGACCATTTTGAGTTATGTTTTTTGCCTGGTTCGCATATTATGCTAAGCTAAACTATGAAGAAACCTTGGTTATAGCTCACCTTTAGTGAGGAGGGAGCTTAACTATGAGCCCTATTTCAGACAATACTTTGCTTTAGTTCACCACATCATGTCAATGAAAAATACCAGGGGGAGCAAAGCGGTTGTGAGTTCCTCTCCAGGAAGACTTATACAGTCCTGCTAAGCTATGGTTTGGTTTTGTGTGGCTTACTGCTATTTTATTGTACTGGTGTTATGGGGGGGGGGCTTTGGGGCCTTCTGTGTCCAGATCTAACCCAAAGACACTGAACTGATTCACTTCATGCATGTTTCACACCACTTCTTCAAACTGAATGATGTTCTCATCACTTCTCAGCCGAATGGGTGGATGGGTAGTAATTCCTCTGTTTGTGTCAGCAGTCCCCCAGCCTGGCCAGGCAGATTTGCTTTTCCTTGATAAATATGTGCTGCTTTACAGCTTTTGCTTGCTTTCCTTCTGCTGCAGGCAGTTTCTTCAGTGATGTCCGGCCGGGGAGAGAATGCCAGCAGTCCCGAGACTAGCACACTCAAATATTCCGGCCAGGAAGGGCTGTATCCAGGCGTCAGCTTGACCTCCACTGCAGAAGTCACGGCCTCTGTGAGACAGGATTCCTCCTGGTGTGCCTTGGCTCTAGCATGAAGTGGCGATGAGTCAGTGGTGCTGGATCCATGCACTGGGCATCAGCCAGCCAGCAACACTTGTGTTTTTTGTTTTTGTTTGTTTTTTGTCCCAAGAAGCGGTGACTATGATGACAAGGACATTCCTTGCCAGTCATTTTTGTGCCTTGATTCTAGCGTGTGTGTGTGTGAGAAGGGGGGGGGTGTTTTTTTCCTTCTCATGGTCTCTGCTTGATTGCCCAGGTCCTCAGCTATGCAAGACAACCAAAGGAGTCCAAACCACTTCTCTTAGCTCAACAAGGAGTGCCCATCTGCACTGTTGCTACATCTTCACCACAACCACCAGTGCCGCCTTGTGTATTTGTGGGCTGTGTATTTTTTCCCCCCATTCCCACTCGACCAACATCCAAGATCTGATTGGTGTTGATATTATTGTAAGACAAAGTAGGCAAAGCTTGCATTATAGAGCAACACAGAAGAGCTAAGCAACAAGTGAGCATATATTGAACTTGATAGTTTGAGGCAATCTCCTCTTGCAGGTCAGTGTTTCAGCTAGTGCCTTCCACTCACGACATGCCCTCATTTCTGAGCAGCTTTTCCGAAGCAGACTTCCAATACAGCCTAATGAAGGAAAGAAACGCATTTTGGTACCCCCCCTTCTCCCATTAGAACTGGCTATTGAGAACTTTCATTTCTAACATTTGCATTGTTGTTTTTAACATATACTGTGATGGAGGAGGACAGAGCGTCTATGTTGTGGCTGAACTGTATGTAGTCAGTCAGACTTTGTAAACAGGGTAGCATTCAGATTTTTTTCTCCCCCCTCCATATATACAATAATTTTGTTTTTTATATAAAAAGTGCAATTTGTCTTGCAGCAATCAGTGTTAAATCATCAGCATAAGATTTAACAACAGTTTTTATATGAATGAATGGAATGAATGTAAACATTTTAACTTAATGGTACGTAAATAATTTAAAAGAAAAAAGTTAACTAGGCATCCTTTTGTTGCAAGTTTTTTTTTTTTTTTTTTTTTTTTTACTGTAACAGAAAACATTCTTCTGTGTTTCTGATTTATAAAGTACAAGTTTCAAGAACAAACGTTTTCTCAGGAAAAGAAATTGACCCTACCTGTCTATCTGGACATGAGCTTTTATATACACAGTCATCCCCACTATCTTGCCACGGAATAAACTATGTGCTAGAAGAATTATCAGTTGCAGTGAAACTTTACTACCTAATGGATAAAGTATGTAAATACTCCAACAAGATATTTAGGCATCTTTAAAATACTGGATGCAATCTGTATAATGTACCTGACCCATAGCTAGGTTGGTTTACATTTTTTTTAAAAGGGATGTCATGTGAAAAGTTTTCACCAGAGGTTTAATAATAAAAAGGTTATGTGTTTTTCTCTCTTTGTACAATGTGATTTCTCTTAAGTGTATCATACAGTATACTCAAGGAGCAGCTACATACAAGTTTAGAAAGGAATCAAAAGAGTATTCTTACTTCCACCATTCAGGCATACAAATAATCCTATCTCATCTCATCTCATTTATCCCTAGCCAGCAATGCCAATGTTAGGATGGTTTTTGAACCAGTATAAGCTATACCAGAGACTGCAAACCTGCAGCACTCCACACATTGCTCCAGTCATCAGTGACCAATGCATTTGCTGGGAATGATGAAAATTGGAGGGCCAAAAAGAGATCTGGAGGGCCACAGGTTCTCACAGAATCATAGAATTGATTCTGGAAAGGACCACTAGTCATCTAGTCCAACCCTCTGTTTTGCAGGAATCTTTTGCCCAATGTGAGCCTCGAACCCACAACCCTAAGATTGAGTCTCATGCCCTACACTCAGGGAGCCAGTCAATGACACCTACCAGCTGAGATATCCCAGGTCATACTTTGGTTTTGAAGGGCAGGTTACACCTTTTGACCCAGTATACCTGTTTTGTCAACTTCCCTTGCATGGATGTTTTTGGAGCTGATGGTTTTGGACTCCCATCTCCCATCAGCTGCAACCAGTGTGACCAATGGCCAGGGATAATGGGAATTGCAGTCCAGCAGCATCTGCAGTGGCTGATGGTTCCTCATTGCTGTCTGAAAGGATGCAAGGAAACCTGCTTATTCTAGACTGCAATACAAAACCCCGCTGAAAATAATGAAACTTGGGTAGGATCACACACCTTTTTTCTCATTGACATGTTCAGTGAATGTAATATCCAGCCTGTTGGCAGGACAAAAGTCTTCAGGGGCTTTTAAAAAGCTTGTTCTAATCTTTAGATTCACAACATTTTTATCTCTCCCCCCCCATCACTTTTTATAGCACATTTCTAATTATCATAATTTTACACATAATGTACAACATGGCACTTTTGATCATGAAGGCAGACTGAAAAGCCAAAGTGGTAATAGAAGTAACTTCACAGTTAACCTGATCTTAAAGCTCATGATTTTGAAATTGTGGATTAGCTGTACTCAGGTTTTTTAAAAGACTCAACCAGTAAGCGGTGACTACTCAAACTTCCATTTTGGATTTCAAAATCAAGCACAAATAAAATGACATGGCCTCTAGTACTCCCACTGGTCACACAAGGGATCAATCAAAACGTTAGATAGCACACCAGCCATCTATTCAGTACTTAAGACAGAAGTGCCATGTCTACAACCCCACATACTGGATGCAAGGAGGTAAGTTGCCAACCTGATGTGGTGATCTGTGGTGCATAGATCCTAGCCAAAAGGGTGAGCAATAATAGGGATTCTGATGCTGTACATAAATGACCCTTCTTGACATGAGACTAAATATGGCTATCTGAAATGTCTTGCTTGCTTTTCAGCCTTAATGCCTATGTATGGTTGCGGGAGGAGGGGATTTCCACAACTAAAATGTGTGCATGGTGAACTGGTTGCCATGTGCATAGGGTTGCCATGAGCACAAAATTGCCTGAATGCCCATGATGAGAAAAATCAACACCCAGCTTGATGGAAGGTTATGTAGACAATGTGTTGAACTACCTACACAATCTAAACAGGGAGAAAGTCTGCATGGATTGTCAGAATGCACTCAACCCCACTAATCATCTATGTTAGCCTTTGGAATATGTCAAGAAAGGGGGAAATCTTTTGAGGGGGGGAGCAATGCTTTCTACACAAAATATAGGTCTTTGTGTTTCTATTTCTTCAGTGTCACCATGTGTAGAAGCTGAATTCTGGGGCTGGAGTCTCAGTAAAGCAGTTGATTGACTCATTAATTTCCTTAACAGATGCACTTTTTGATCTGTATCAAAGGGCAAATATGTGTAATAACAGGGAGTAATGAAATGACCTGTAATAAAAAAAGGGGCTGATGCAATTATGGAATATTTTCTCCTTGCCACTCTCTTTTGCTGACTCTGTGGAAAACAATATTTCAAACATGTATAGCATTGTCCTTAACATCTGTGAAATGCTTTTGAGATGGAGTCCATTGACCTGTTGATCTGAGATTGTTAGTGACTTGTAGTCACCTAGTCTGTTCTTGGCAATTTACCATTTGTCAGATGACCTGTCAACAATGTATTAACATGTGGACATTCCTTCTATGGAGTCAGGCCATTGGTCCAACTTGCCTAGTAAGTAACCAAGGTTCAGATGGCGACGTTTCTATATGCAAAAGCTCCCTGCAGATCTCTCACACTAGGCATAGGGCTGGGACTGAGTGACCACAGGAACATTGAGGTGGGGAGTGTGCACACACTAGTGCCTCTCTTCCTGCTTTTAAACTGTTGTGTGTTCAGGTGGAAACCCAAACATGCCTTCCTTCTGTCAGGCATCTTAAAATTTTTGCGTGGCTCCTGATTGTGTGGCACTAGCAAAATACAATGCGAATTTGCATTTGACAGAAAGAGACTGGAAAAAGCTAGTCCGTTATATGTGGCCTTCCCCCTGTCTGAATCTTTCCTGCTTCCTAGGAAAACTGGGTTCATCCATCCACTTCCATATTAGACAACTGTTCACCTTGAGCCATTTCTCTCTTAGCTTTGCAATAGTATCTCAGGCCACACGGGTTGGGTAGTCCATGTAATGTATCATTATTAACACTCTCTTAATATTTCTGTAATGGAATTTCAAGCTGCAAAAGCCACTCTACCCTTAAACCATTTTAATCTTCCATAAATGCTGCAATTGCAACTCTGGTGTAGTTACTGCCAGCTGTTTGGAAGAAGCACACTCATATTTGGTTCTTATTGATGACTGCCTAATTTTCCAGAGTGAGCAAGGTTGTCACAGCCAATTCAATCCTATCTGCAGCACATAATGGTAAAGGTCCCAGGTGTAGTAGTGTGAGCACTGTCCGTGTACGTGCATGTAAGATATGGGTTCATATGCATGTGTGTACAGACACACTAGCAGATCTAGTAACATGCTCTACAAAACCAGTTTCTTTTGAAGATTGATGGTGTCTTTGCAAAAACTTGTTTTGTTATACATTTCAGAAGTATTACAGAGGCAAAAAGCAAAAGCGATAAGCCTTCAAAGTGCTTTGGCTGAAACGGGGGTCGGGGGTGGACATCTGTCATGATTCTCTTTCCTCTTTTTCAACTTGTAGAAGCTGGGTTGATTTATTTATTTTACATTTTTCATCCACACGCATGCGGTACTTTCCTTCTGGACAGTGTTGTCTTAACAGCCCTACCAAAACAGCATGAACATGAGTAGAAGCAATTTCTTGACATACCACCTTTCTTCAATCTGTCAATGTATCAGTACAAGGGAAATTGGAGTCTCTCTTTGATTCTAGGCTATGGTACCATTCAAGACAGAATGAACGGGACATGATAATAAGAAGCAATGAGAGGGGGTGTGGTGGGGCCTACTCCCACTCCCATTTCTCTGTCCCAGCTTATGCCAACCTAGCAGTTCGAAAGCACACTACTGCAAGTAGATAAATAGGTACCGCTGCAACGGGAAGGTAAATGGCGTTTCTGTGAGCTCTGGCTTCTGTCACTGTATTCCAAAAGCGGTTTAGTCATGCTGGCCACATGACCCAGAAAGTTATCTGTGGACAAACGCCGGCTCCCTTGGCCTGAAGCAAGATGAGTGCTGCACCCCACAGTCACCTTTGACTGGACTTAACCATCCATAGGTCCTTTACCTTTAACTATTAGATATGTGGCAGAAGATCAGTGAAATTCAGAAGATCAGTGAAATAAGCAGGCTTATTTTTAACAGTTTGGTCAAATTTATTTTCTTCCAAATGAGTCAAGCGGAATACTATTTCAGATCTAGTTTCTTTTCTTTAATTGATGACATGCAGCAGCTTCCAGTTGAATTCAGAGTAACCACTTGCATGTCTCCCCAACTCAATAGCTCAAAAGAAACTTGCTGGGAATCTCACAGGGATTATTGGAATCCTGAACAGATATGAACATGTTGGGTCACAACATTGAACTGTAAGAATGAGAAAGAATTTGGTGGTGCCGTTGATGAATGTACAAATTGGGTCAAAAAAGTTTGCTAAAAGTAAAATTTATTTTTAGTGAGTTGGGAAAGGCAACTAGGAGTGCGTTTATCAAAACTGTAGATGGTCACCAAATGAAGAGGTATCAGGAATGTAAAGAATAATAAAAAAAAAGTTATGTCATTGCAGGAGTGACTTTGCAAAGGAGATTCCTCTCTGTCTTCTCCTGCTTGCCCCCTGGACACCTTCCTTCCATCTACTTGCTCTACAGGTTCCCCCAATCCTCGGGAGCAGATTTGGAGTGGGGGGGGGCAGATGGGGAGGAGAGGTTTTGTTGCATGAACAGAAGTCATTTTTTCCATGCAATGATTGCTGGGATTCAAGCTAATGAATTAATTATCTCAGAAAGTGGAAATGAAATAAGGGCAAAGTTATCTACATTTGTGAAGAAACCTGGATGCAGTTTTTACTATTGACATTTCTAGGCTGTCCTTTATCCGAGCAGGCGTGGCCAAACTTGGCCTTCCAGCTGTTTTGGGACTACAACTCCCGTCATCCCTAGTTAACAGGACCAGTGGTCAGGGATGATGGGAATTGTAGTCCCAAAACAGCTGGAGGGCCAAGTTTGGCCATGCCTGACCTATGGAATTCTAGGTTGGTGAACATACAAAGTTTGTCAAAGGAATCTCTTTCATCACAGTTAGCTAGGGGGAGATGAGATGCGGCTAGTTCTTATCAAGTTGTTTTTTTAGAAAATGGTGAAACGGATGAGATATGGATGAGATATGCTGATGAGTCCTATCATGGGCTTACTGCTAGGTTTCAAGAAAGCAAACTCAAATCTGAAGTAACCTAATGTGTGAAGAAAGCCGTAGGCTCAGAAACTGGAAAATCGTACCCTAAAAGAGCAACAAAACCCTCAGCAATTCCACTCGCTCATTAGGTTGCAGCCAACACGATACAAGTCAAGTCAATAATATTCTCAACATTTTCAGCTGATTTTTCTCTTACCAGTCCTTCTGAAAATAATGCAAAGCAGTCTTTCTTAGCGTTGCTCTGAGATAGCATAAGTGGTGTGATATAAGGACTTTAAAACAACAATCCTTACCTTTTCCACTTGCCCTCCACCCCCAAATGCAAACAAAACATAAATTCTGTTGGGAAGCAGCAGGGCAAAGGTCTCTGGAGCCGTGTTTATTGCACAATGTTGGCCCAATAAAAGTGTACTTTGCCCAGGATTGACCAAAGCGCAAGTCAGACCCACGCGCTACATTTAAAGTCCTCCTCCCTTTTATTAGGATTTCTGATTTATTGGCCTGATTTGGTATGGAGTTTGGGCTTTATGGTGGGACACTGTACTACAACGCAGAAACTAAGGGGGCTAGCAAGGAGTGGTGGGAGAGCATGAAACTATAATTACAGAATGACAGGGTGAGCTTTATAGTTAAAGAATGTTGTGTTCTCTGCTAAAACCATGCAGAATTTGTTTCTCATAAAAGTGAAACAATTCTCCCACCGCTGTACCCAAATTATCAGATGAAAGATGGATTTACTTATATACCATGTTAAAATTCTGAAGCAGATGGTACTTCTATAAGCAAAGCTGTCTCTAGAGCCAGTGTGGTGTACTGGACTAGGACTTGGGTTCAAATCCTCACTGGGTGATATTTGGCTAGTCACTGCCTCTTAGCCTAATCTACCTCACAGAATTATCGTGGGGTTTAAATCAGGAGGGGGGGGAAGAATCGTGTCCACCTACTTTAAGCTCAGTATAGACTGCTCTGTAAGATCCTTCCCATTGTCAAATACTGTTGTGACTTTTGCAGCCTTTGACCATATTTTTCAGTTTGTTTCATAGTGCCTTTGATGAGAACATACAAAGAAACTGGATCAAACCAATGGCCTGTCTAGTCCAGTATCGTGTTCTCACAATGGCCAACCAAATGACCATGGGAAACCAGGGAGCACAACATGAGGACAAGAGCCCTCTTTCCTCCTGTGGTTTCCAGCAACTGATATTCAGAAGCATTGCTGCCCCCAACTGTGGAGGTAGAACATACCTATCATGCCTAGTAGCCATTGATAGGCCCACACATCCATGAATTCGTCTAATCCTATTTTAAAACAATCAGAGTTGGTGGCCGTAACTGTGTCCTGGGGGAACGAGTTCCATAGTTTAACTAGGTGCTGTCCTGTCTTTTGTCTGTCCTTAATCTTCCAACCTTCAGCGTCATTGGATGCCTGCAAATTCTAGTGTCATGAAAGACGGAGAAAATCTTTTCTCTATCCCCTTTCTCCATGCCATACATAATTTTATAACTTGGTAACTTGTTATAGTTCACTGTAGTTAAATCTGTAAACCATATTGGTCTTGATTTTTCCAATTTCCAGTTGCAATTGCTTAAGGTAACCTTTAGGGCCCCAGTTTACATTTTGTATTTACTTTTTGTGATTGTTCAACGTTCAGGCAAGCTTGCTAGGCTGCACAGCAAGAAATATCCGTTAATCTGGAAACATGATTAATTATGGGAGTGGAAATGGCAGGTTCTCCCAGTCCCTGGAATGGATCTGCTGGAGAGGGTGGGGTGGGTGGAGCAGAAGGCTGGACTCTGCCACTTAAATTGTTGCTTAGAGCCTTTCCATGCCAGTAGGGAATACACAGCAAGAGCAGCTCTTAATTATGTCTACAACTAAGGAAGCAAGCAATGCTTAGCATAATGCCTGTTCAGGAATTCACTGCAAGGAAATGAGTTTCTTTCCAACCAGAAGCACACTTTCCCACAACCTAGTCTAGAAGTGGGGGATTGAATCAGTGACTTCAGCTCCGGATGTGGCACCAAATGGGCCAGATGTTTCTGGGATATATTCTAGGAAGTGAGTGGTGGAATGATGTGAACATGCCCTTGGTTTATCCCACAAATTAGGATTAAAACTGTTGTCTTGACATATTCTGTATTTTCAGAAGAGTTTGAAATATGTTTTTGGAGTTAAATTTAACAAAACTGGTATTTTTTAAAAAATGTTTTCTCTTCCTTTTATTTTTATTTTTATTTTCATGTTTTGAAACTATTTACTGCTTGTAGGCTTAAAAGAAAGGCAGTAGGTGCTTGTAACTGACAAATGCTTTCTTTGGTTGTACATGTACGCTTTCTCGTAATTAAGAAAGGAAGCCAGACTTCCTTCTTCTCAAGCCGTGCCAGACATAAAGTCTCACATTGCCAGACTCTTGCAGTCTTCAGTATTCCTGTTACGTCTCTTCTCATAGATCCATATCTCGATAATCTGGGGATGAGAAGATAAAGGTAAGGGAGCTTCACCCATGGAAACATCCATCCACTGTGAAGTATGCTTAGGCCCTGAAGCTATTTCCCAAAAGATCAGTATGCTGATTTGTTGAACATTTGCATTCCACATGGGACTGTGCCAATCTCCATGCTCAGTGCCTACGACTGGCACACCAGTGTGGATGGCACAGCAACAGCTGCTTCAAAACAGGGATGGTAGTTAACACCTCTTTCCTACCCTAGTTAATAGGTCTTCCGTGGAGATACTGTAAGATGCTACTCACACCTCTTCCAACCCCACCTCATGTCTGGTTTGGCATATCTTCTGCTGCTGGGAGTAACATATGGAAGTACTCTGAAACCACCAGCTGTCCAGGATCCATTTTGATTTGTTTGTGGTGATGGGCTGGCTTTTAAAAGTTGCTCATGGGATACATGCATATAAGAACAGTTATATCAGAACGGAATATAAACATATGGATCAAAAGCAGGGATGAGCAACCTATGGCCCTCCAGAAAGAGTTGAGGGATGACGGTTCCTTAAACCCATGACTATTTGACACGCTGGCTTGTGAGTTGTGGCGACCTGGGGACTAAGAACATCTGGAGGGTCACAGGTTTCCCCACATTTATGTTCCATGTAGGGACGCGGGTGGCACTGTGGGTTAAACCACAGAGCCTGGGACTTGCAGATCAGAAGGTCGGCGGTTCGAATCCCCGCGACGGGGTGAGCTCCTGTTGCTCGGTCCCTGCTCCTGCCAACCTAGCAGTTTGAAAGCATGTCAAAATGCAAGTAGATAAATAGGTAGATAAATAGGAAGGTAACCAGCGTTTCTGTGCGCTGCTCTGGTTCGCCAGAAGCGACTTAGTCATGCTGGCCAGATGACCTGGAAGCTGTACGCCGGCTCCCTCGGCCAATAAAGCGAGATGAGTGCCGCAACCCCAGAGTCGGCCACGACTGGACCTAATGGTCAGGGGTCCCTTTACCCTTTATGTTCCATGAGCATAAAAGAGTTACAAGAGAATTGGTCAGTGTGTCATAGCTCTCTTCCCTTTTTTGCAGACAACATAACATTAACGTTAAATACCTGTGATGAAATCTTCTGACCTGTAGTTTAACCCAGTTGTTCTCAGAATATTTTACTAGGATCATGTGCAAACAGAATCCAGCTTCAAGCTAACCATGCTGATCCCAGCAGTCTGGTGACTTTGGGAGTTACAGGATGTGGAGTGTGGCAGGGATTCGTTTTTTCAGTTGTTACATTTATATCCCACTATTCCCTCCAAGGGGCTCAGGGCAACGCATTCCCTTCTCCCCATCCCATTTTATCCTCACAACCCTGTGAGGGAAGTAGCTATAATTACAAAACCATTCAGCTTTCCTGAACCTCTCCAAGAGTTGAGCAGCCATGCAGCTGCCACCACATCCCCTTCCCTGCGGCCATTCCCCTAATTCCCTAAGAACAGCAAATAGGGAGCAGCTCAGGTTTAACTGAGGCAGAGCCATAGTGAAGCCAGCAGGAAGCATCTCTACAAAGAAGGCAACTTGGAGTTGCCACATGGCATCCAGAGATCTACATTTAGGTTTATTGATCCAGCAGGAGCTCCAACAGAAACAATTTCTCCAAGCCAGTCCCCTAGACCCTTTGTATCTTCTCTCACCTGCTGCGCAACACACCTGGAGACTTGTTCATTGCAATAACAGCAGGGCAGGTTCAGGTGGATTATACAATGGATGGGGAAATGACAGAACAAACCACACCTGCTTTGTCACTGGGAACTTTCAAGGTATCAAGTCAATGTCCTGGCTGCAATCTGGCAACCCTCTGAGCGTTCTGTAGGCCACAGAGGCTCCAAAAGAATTTTGCAGTTATGCAAATTAACTGAGCTGTGAGAACCTTGCCTCAAGGAACTCATGCAGAAGTGGAGTTTTCAGTCTTCAGTGTTCCCATGCATACAGGGCCATTCTCTCCCCGCCCCCCTTGTGTACAAAATAACTCTTTTCTGTCCTTTCCTTCCTTTGTCCTTCACCACTGTGAGATCACCAGTAGATTCTTTCAACAAACCTCCATATACAGTACTGGGTTCCATCCATAAGAGGAAGGAAGTTACTAATATAGAGTTTGGCCCCAAACCTTTCTTTAGCCTTACTCAATGCAAAAAACATGCATCTCCTTTCACTTGTATTATTCCCTGTGCAGGTAAACAGTTGAATGCTATTCATGATGGGGATAGGGAATTGCAATTATGCCCCTTCACTTTTCTGTCTCGAGATATAAATCACTTGTCAGAAGCATTCTTTAAAAAAACATCTATTTATGATTAATTACTTCTCCCATCATCTTACTTTTTATTCCCCCCCCCCCAACCTGGTCTTACCATCCTGCCATGATAGGTGTGGTAATGCATGTCACATTATCTGCCACTGCAATTCTTGTTATACCTGTCCTATCTACCGATATTCCATATGCCCGCAGGATAGGGTGACATGCTCCATCAGGCTCTTCCCTCAACCTTATTCGACTCAACTAACAGCAGCCATTCCATCAGGCTGCTGAAGGAGAGATGGGACTGGAAAGCTTTTCCGTTGCCAGAAAAAAATTCACTCCTCTCCTAGAAATCTTTCCATTCAAACTGGTCATTATAAGAACTCTAAGAACTAGTGCCCAAGTTTGCTTTTCTTCCCTTCCTCCCACCCAGTCAGTTTTCCTTTTGTGCTATAACTTTTCGATTTTAAGATAGGGGTTTATCACTGATTAGTACAAGATGCCCTGGGAGCCTTTTTCTGCTGAAGAGCAGGATAAAAATGTTCTGGATATATACCGTACTTTTCCGTGTATAAGACAAGGTTTTTTATTATAAAATTATATTTTAAAATGTGGGCTCGTCATATACACGGATAGTGCATTAGGGGGGACATGGGATTGGCTGCTGCTGCGAGCCAGAGATTGTCAGTGGCTATTGGATGTGTTATTGATGGCTGCGGCAAAGGCAGTCGTTGATTGGCTGTTGCTGCGGGGAATTGGGCGTGCGTTTTGGGTGAGGGGACAGATGATAGGTTGATGTTGCGACACGTGTGAGTGGCATCATAGGTCAGGCGGGTGAGCAATTTTCGGCAAACCCCATATATATATATATTCAAATTCCTACCAGATTGAAGCAGTTCAGCTGCTCAAGCAAGTAACAGAACTAGTCACTGATTCAAACAGAGAAAGATGAATGCTTGAACACTGTAGGGCATTTAAAGATAATCTTAACATCTATCTCAGAATGTACTGTATTTTTTGCTATGTTTTTTATAACTGTTGGATCCCTTTTGCTACTTGAGGTTCAGATCATTTTGAGATGTCAAATGGGAAGGGTGTCTCTAAGCCACATCAGAGGGGCCATCCCTCCACCTCAGGGATAGGCTCTCAGGGGAAATGAAAGGCCCCGCAGCTGTGGAGGTACGCAGAATAGGACCCAACCTGGAGAATGTAAAGAGGTGGGGTTGATAGAGGGACAGGCAGGTTCTGAGGCATGTGGTTCCCAGGAGAGCTTGAAAGGTAAGCATCAGCACCTCAGGTTGGGCCTTGAAACTGACTGACAGCCAACAAAGCCATCGCAGAATTGACTGAATGTCTCCCTGTCTCCTGATATCCATCAGGAGACAAGTGGCAATATTATGAACTAGTTGGAGCATGTTTCCTCAGTGATGAGTAAACGATCCCATTCTAGCAAAATATTTGGAAGCATATACAAGACCATATGTCTGAGCATAAAGCACAACTTTTTTCTACAACTTCCCGCTTGCATCAGTCTAATGCAAAAATGGCTGCATCCCTCTGAATTCCAGTAGCTGGGGATCACAACTGGAGGGGGACCGCTATTGCACCTAGTTCCTTCTTGCAGATTGTCATCGACATCATGATAAGAACTTGATGCTGGACAGTGATGGACCTTTGGCCTGATCCAACAGGGCTGTGCTAATGTTCTTGTGGTTGACCACCTCAGTCTGATAGGATCAGGGTTGCTGGGGTAGGCCCTGCCTTTCACACACTGATGGTTCCTTTGCGCATAAAGTTTGTGCATGTACAACTTAGTTTACATGTAGGCTCTGCACACAAAGGAACAATCAACTTATGATGGTCAGGGTGGAGGCCAACCATGGCAGTCTCTAATTAAAAGTAAATATATAACAATAATGAACAAAGTACAGAAAAGCAGAGGCGTCTAATGGAAGGAATTATGCCATTTGTTCCTAGTGATGTTACAGTGCTGTCCAATAAATGCTAGTGACAATCATGCAACCACAAGGATCACGACGAAAGCATTTGCCTCAGCAAAGGGA
Organism: Podarcis erhardii; assembly: GCF_964252035.2. Classification (NCBI taxonomy): domain Eukaryota; kingdom Metazoa; phylum Chordata; class Lepidosauria; order Squamata; family Lacertidae; genus Podarcis; species Podarcis erhardii. Next base: position 46,793,875 of record NC_138499.1, on the reverse strand, counting down.
TGAGAGGTTAAATTTTGTTTTCCTAGCTAAAACTTCTTGCAGTGGTAATGTGGGAGAAATTCAGAATAAGAATACAGCCTTATCTAGACTGGTGTAGCAACTAAGTAGTATAAATGCGCTGTGCTGAGCTCCTGCCCTCCGCAACCAGAAATGATTGAATTTTGGTAGCGTCTTTTAAATTGCGTCTTTTAAAAAACTATGTTAGTCCTTTAAAAGGGTGAGGTTCTTTAATATAGCTGTCATAGTGAAAGGAAACAGAGATAAAATATTTATTAGGAGATTAAAATCCCTTAATTTATTACGGTGTTCTCATTTTCTGGTGTGCACATCGTTCCACCTCCTGCTTAACACTCCCGTTTATCCCTTTAATCATGTTATTGCAACATTGAAAGTGTTGTTTAAGCCATATTTTAAAGTTAAATGTCTACCATTAGCTTTCCAAATGAGTTCCAAAGGTCCTCAGTTTGACTGGTACCCTGATCCTAAACATTTCCTTCCTTGTGTCTGCTTGTTAAGTGTGACAACAACAACAGAAACAAGCAAACAAACAAACAAAGGGGAGACTGTGAAAATGCAATGTCTGACGCAATATTTGCACTCAGTCACAATGTCCGTGTGTTCACAATGTGGGTCAGTGTGTCTTCTTATGACGCCTTTGGAATATTACTGAAGTGACATGCTAACACTATCCTCTTGCATTGTCTATTGCTACCTTATATATTCAGCATACATGCAAAACATGGGGTGTTAGGGGAGGGGTAGTAAGCTAAAAAAAATATGGTGACGGTAAAGGACCGCTGGACAGTTAAGTCCAGTCAAATTCGACTATGGGGTGTGGCACAAATCTCTGCTTTCAGGTCGAGAGAGCCGACATTTGTCCACAGACAGCTTTTCCGGGTCATGCGGCCAGCATGACTAAACTGCTTCTGGTGCATGGAACACCGTGATGAGTGCCAGAGCACACACAGATGCCATTTACCTTCCCACCACAGTGCTACCTGTTTACTTCCATTGGTATGCTTTTGAACTGCTAGGTTGGCAGGAGCTGGGACAAAGCAACGGGAGCTCACTCTGTTGCACGGATTCGAACTGCCGACCTTACAATCAGCAAGCCCAACAGGCTCAGTGGTTTAGACCACAGCGCCATTTGTGTCCCCTGGAGGGGTAGTAGCTCTGGTGGGGAACACCTTGTACTCCTTATGGGGGTAGTTTGTCCAGCCAGTGTGGTGTAGTGGTTAAGAGCGGTGGACTCGTAATCTGGTGAACCGGGTTCGCGTCTCCGCTCCTCCACATGCAGCTGCTGGGTGACCTTGGGCTAGTCACTCTTCTTTGAAGTCTCTCAGCCCCACTCACCTCACAGAGTGTTTGTTGTAGGGGAAGGGAAAGGAGAATGTTAGCCACTTTGAGACTCCTTCGGGTAGTGATAAAGCGGGATATCAAATCCAAACTCCTCTTCTTCACCTTTGGTGCACTCAGCTCTCACCTGTGGCTCCTAGAAGTTGTCAGCATGTGACAGTGGCAACACACTGAGCTATGATAGCCATCTTCAAACGCGGTCTGTCACATGAAAGAGGGAGCAAGCTTGTTTTCTCCTGCTCTGGAGGGTAGGACTAATACCAATGGCTTCAAGTTACAAGGAAGGAGATTCCGACGAAACATCTGACGGTGAGCTGTTTGACAGTGGAGCAGTCTTCCTTGGGAGGCTGCAGACTCTCCTTCCTTGGATATTTTAAAGGAGAGGTTGGACGGCCATCTGTTATGGATGCTTTAATTTAGATTCCTGCTTTGCAGTGGGTTGGACTAGATGAACCTGGGGGCCCTTTCCAACTCTATGATGCAATGAAATGCACTGGATTTGAATGAAAGGAGACAATTCCTTCCCTGATTCACAGCATTTTACAGGCAGTTTCAGAGCAAACCATGTGATGCTTTCATGCATGATTCATCTTAAAGGCACTTGTGGCTACAGGCGGCTAGGTTACTATAGTGCTCTGGGGGAAAAAGCAGTACAGCATTGTCTAATATAGTCCATGGCATGTTTTTTTCAATACAAGCCTGGCATTTATTTCTAGTAACAAATGACTGTGATCCTGATTTCAGACTTTCTTGCATGCCGTGTAGTGATATAAACTAGAGCAACATAGATCAGGCATATGACTCTTGTTCTACCTGGTTCCACAACCAGGTCAAAAATTGTGCTGAAGTTGAAAAACAAGTGAATATTGTACTGGGGCCTTGTTATACCCCTCCCTTCCCCCCTTCATATCTTCTCTCCCCAGCCAGCCACCCCTAATTCCTTTGCATGTTACAATATCTCACTTAATCTTTGTTGTTTCTGTTTATTTGAAAATGAAATAAAAGAAAAATTGTGCTGAATTCAGTACTGAAAGTTCCTTGACAGTTAAGTACCTGGGGGATGGGTTGAATATTTGGCACAGCTGATTGAATGTCCATGGGTGCTAAAATGGGTTGGAAGGAGACTTTCTAGAGCCAATGGGATTGGTGGCAGCTACAGAATGACCTGCACAGAAAGCAGCTAGGGACATCATGAAGGGACATCATACCTGTTTTGCAGGCAGAAGGTCCCATATTCAGTCCCTGGCATGTCCAAGCAGAGCTGGAAATGTCCCCTGTGTGAAATCCTGGAGAGCAGCTGCCACTCAGTGTAGACATTATTGAGATAGATGGAACAATGGTCTGACTTAGCAACTTCCTAAGTTCCAGAGATCTGCAGAAAACCCCCACAAATAAATCCCTCCCAAACCGACAGTTGGTTATTGCCTCTATCAGGAATGACTTCAATTAATTGAGAGCAGCCAAGTCTGTGGTAAAACATACAGGGTGTGACCCAGCTGAGTTAACCACTTTTAGGCCTTGTTGATTTGAAAAAGACTAAGTAAAGTGATTGCTTAAATCTGCCATCAATATCAATGGGCTGTGACCAACTTCAGCTGGAGTGTGCTCATACTGTATTAGCTAACTAGAGCTCCACCTGGTGGCTAAATGCTTACTGATTTGGCACTAACACAGCTGGACACTAGTTTTACAGCCACACATCTTCAAGGTTTGTGAAGCTGTGGGCATGCACCACAACGCAAACAACTTTTCAGTGCAGAAGGCTCACAATCGCATCAGAAATGCTTGATGGAATAATGCTCAGCAACTAGTGTCTGATGCTCAGGATGAAAATTAGGCTGAGAGGCAAAAGGACGCTGTCACTAAGGAATTCTATAACTATTGATGATGAATGAACCCTATAGAAATAAATAAGATGTGGCACAAGGCTGCTAGAACTCTCATTTCAAATCAGCCAAGAGGAACTAGATCCAGGATCTAGTTAAACAGCCCCGGTCCAGTATACCTGAAGGAGCGTCTCCACCTCCATCGTTCTGCCCAGACACTGAGGTCCAGCACTGAGGGCCTTCTGGCGGTTCCCTCGCTGCGAGAAGCCAAGTTACAGGGAACCAGGCAGAGGGCCTTCTTGGTAGCAGCACCCGCCCTGCGGAACGCCCTCCCACCAGATGTCAAAGAGAAAAATAACTACCAAACTTTTAGAAGACATCTGAAGACAGCCCTGTTTAGGGAAGCTTTTAATGTTTAATAGGTTATTGTATTTTAGTGTTCTGTTGGAAGCCGCCCAGAGTGGCTGGGGAAACCCAGCCAGATGGGCAGGGTATAAATTATTATTGTTATTATTGTTATTATTGTTATTATTATTATTATTATTATTATTATTATTATTATTATTATTTAGGCCAAATGCTACTAGTACAACAACTAAAAGAACATTTATTCAAACTCCTTGAGCAATATTCCTTGCCATCTCAGCTCCCCATTCATCACAAGGGCCTTTTTTTGTCATTTATTAAATGGATTACTGCTCTTGACCCCATGGAACTTTAGCTGCTTCGTCTTTTACTTATTTAACCTTTTATCCTGCTCTTCAGCAAAAAAAAATGTTCAAACCTTTGCTTTATAGAGTCACTAGTCTTTTCTTGAATTTATAGTAACTTCTGGGTAAACACGCAGAGATGGAGCTAACTGCTCCGGCACCCAGAGCGGCACACAGGCTGTGCATCCCAGGGCGGAGCAAGCTGCCCACAGGGGTGGGGTGAGCTGCCCACAGGGCGGGCGCGACGATCGTCCCTTGGGGGCAGCGCAGTGAGCACAGGGGCGGCACCAGCCACGGCGAGCTTCCCACAGGGGCGGTGCCTGCGGCAAATGTCCCGGGGGCGGGGCAGCAATGTCATACACACCCCAGGGATGACTCCCTGGGTGGACCACACCCCCGCACCCCCTTCCTCCGCCAGTGTAAACATGCGTGCCATATTAGAAGCAAAAAAACTTGTTCTGATGAATTGGAAGAGCCGCAAAAAGATTCCATTGAGCGCATGGATTGACAATATGGACAGACTAGCCACATACGAACGAATTGCCATGTTGACTCAATTTAAGAATGGATAAATATGAAGAAATCTGGAGGGAATATTTAAGCAATAAGGGGGAAGGTGGTGGGAAGTAGGGGGATGAGAGGTGGGGAAATATTGTTAAAAAGGTGTAGTCATAGGTATATCAGTACTCAAATCTGTTTTGTTAAATTGTGTTATTAGTGTTATTGTGGTTTTTGTTGTATGTGTTTTGGTGGTTGTTGTTTGTATTGAAAAAATGATTAAATATTTTTTGAAAAAAATGCTTTGGCTTCGAAATGCCAGTGATAAGATCAGACTTGGGTCTTTAGCAATGGACATGCTTGCTGGAGCTGTTGGGAGTTGTAGTTCAGCAACATTTGAGCCAAACATTCCTCACACCTGCCCTTTGTTGTTGTTGTTGTTTAGTCGTTTAGTCGTGTCCGACTCTTTGTGACCCCATGGACCAGAGCACGCCAGGCACTTCTGTCTTCCACTGCCTCCCGCAGTTTGGTCAAACACATGCTGGTAGCTTCGAAAACACTATCCAACCATCTTGTCCTCTGTCATCCTCTTCTTGTGCCCTCCATCTTTCCCAACATCAGGGTCTTTTCCAGGGAGTCTTCTCTTCTCATGAGGTGGCCAAAGTATTGGAGCCTCAGCTTCACAATCTGTCCTTCCAGGGAGCACTGAGGGCTGATTTCCTTAAGAATGGATAGGTTTGATCTTCTTGCAGCCCATGGGACTCTCAGGAGTCTCCTCCAGCACCATAATTCAAAAGCATCAATTCTTCAGCGATCAGCCTTCTTTATGGTTCAGCTTTCACTTCACTTCACACCTGCCCTTACAATCTCCAAAAGGCATGGCACAAAAGAAAAGGGCTTGGGAGAGAGGAGGAGAAAATAATTTCAGGCACTAGTTCTAGTACCCAAATTCAGAATGATTTTTCATTTAAAGTTATTTCTCCTTTTATTGTTATTATTTTTATATAAAACATACAGATCTTGAATACTTTATAGTGTGCATATAAATGAGCGGCACTGCAGTAAATTAAATCAGGCTTGTCAACACATGTGTCTTATTTTGCCAGGAGTAAATAGGAGGTGTGAGTTTCTAACTACTTTCACCTTAATATAGTTTATAGCAGTTCCTGTTCTACAGCTGGTGGAATGGACATGACTCTACAGTGTTTTGCATACTTATCCTGGGAGTTAATGTCATGAAAGAGATTAGTTCACAATGACAAGTTAGAATATCATGTGTACAATTAACTGGTAAAACAGTGGATCTGCCAAGCAAAGCTTTAACAAATTACCTTGCAAACTTAAAGCATGTTTGCTCAGAAGTTACTCTAAACTGAATGGTAATTAGTTGTTGCAGCTTATTCTCTCAATGGCCTCTTTAATCTTATCCCAAAATGTATTTGCCATTGAGCAAGTCCACCACCTATGAAAATTGCTAACCTAGCCCTTTTACATTTCTAGCACATATCCAAATATGAAACAGAAGCCTAGCATTATTGCTGGATCATGCCTTTCCTATGGAAGTATAAAGTCAAAAATGTTCTTTGTACTGGGATACTGAGCACCATTTAGGGAAATTTCCCTCCTCCAGGATGTTAGATCACATGTAATTATTATTGAGCAACACCTTGATTTTTTGCCAACTCATTGATTCCAAACTCTTGCTGATTATTAAATGATCCATTAAATGGACCTATATATGAGACATACATGCCAAAGTTCCAAATCTGTTTGTTCAAAGTAAGGGGGGGATTGTTTGACCTGAGCTGATAACGCTGCTTTAGTTATTGGAAGGGCCATTTTAAAAAGTAACCTTAACAAGTGCTCTCGCTTCCCATGCTTTTTGGTGGTTTAATCTTGAATATATTCAAGAGATGGACCTATGAAATCTCTTTGCTGGCTGTGCTGGCTGAAATTTGGAATTCCACAAACCTAGCGGAAACAATACAATACAGTACAATTAGATGCACTTAAACCCACCGATATGACATAGAATTTATCCAGAATTACTGCTTAACAACAGTTAATGGACTGAGAGCAGGGCCAAACCCTTTTAAATCAAAGAACAGTTTTATAGATTTATGTTTACCATGCTATTGCAAATGGGGGGGGGGGAGAGATGGAGACAGACTGATGCATGGATGGCTGTGTGCAAGTCTAGTTTTTCATAGGAAGTTACAATAAATATTACTTAGGCAAAAGAAGAATCAAGGACAACATTTTGATTGTGGGTAGTCAGAAGAAGCACGAATCCCACCCACAAGCTTCAAAGTACAGTCAGAGTGACCCATCTTTTTTGTGGGATTCCGCAAAACAGGGAAGATTATCTGACTCACAGACACAAGGGGCTGTGTCCAGTGATATCTACTGTATATAGGAATGGAATGGACTCCCTTTGTCCAACAGGACTACTACTTCATTCCCTTTTGCTCTGGAGTGGCAAAGCAATGGAAACACTTGTAAAACATTTGCCATAGCAAATCGGAAAGTTAAGGCAAGTAATATGACTGTGCACCTAGGTCCAAATTGTGGAGAAGTCCCCCCCCCCCCCTGCATAACCACTTGTTCCAAATAATCCTAATTCTCCACATTCCTGTGTTGAATTTAAATGACAGTGATTTATAAGGGCCTTTTCGCAGAATCACTTATGCATGCTTGAAATGGATGTCAGCCACTCCTCCACAATACTCCTGTGAGATTTCAGTAGCTTACTGGCTTAATGTTAGGGGGGAGAGAACTGAGCTATCTGTGATGCAATTGGTCAGTCAGTTAGTTATATTTATTTATTTATTTATTTATTTATTTGATTTAAGGGGGTAGCCTCTCCCCCTTGCAACTATGAACAATGTGCAATTGGAGGCTGTGTTGCATACCTAGCCAGATGGGTGGCGTATAAATAAATTATTATTATTATTATTATTATTATTATTATTATTATTATTACAATTGATTGACTTTATTATTTATTTACAAAGATTTCTAAATGGCTTAATAGTTTAAAATCTCTAAGTGGTATATGAAAATCTAACATAAAAGCAATAAAGTAGGATAGGAGAAATAGGAGAGACCAACATAAAAACAGTAATATTAAGACCAATTAAAAACAGAATTTCAGTAATCGCAGGGAAAACCATACCAGCAGCAACTGATGTATCATTCATGCTAGCTGCGATCTTATTTAGGTACCATTTACAGAAGGAAATCATGTCACCTGGACATTCATGGAAGGTTTTTTTAAAAGATAAAAATAGAGGTAGGTATTTCACATGTATTGGAAGCCTAGTCCCCCCCCCACACTTACCTGTAAGTAAGTCCGTGGAACTTCTGAGTAAATAAAAATGAATGTATTTGAGTGTAGCACTCCAGGACGGAAAAGTTTTGTTGGGTGTGTTTTTTTCTGTTGTTGTTTAAAAACTTTGGCAGCTTAAGCAAAACTTTTAAACTTTTAAACTCTGAACCCTCATGAACTTCATTTGATTTATGAATTATTAAATGTAGCACCAGAATTGGCTGTCTTCTCTTTTCAGCTACAAGAAACTTTACTTTAAACGCTGCAGGCTTAGTGAAATCGCTGCCTGAAAACGATTACAATGCTGGTTTATCAAAGGAGCATTCCTCATAACATGTGTTAGGCAAAATTTTAGCAAGATTCTTAGGGACAAGTACAGATTAAAGGGCTGGGAAATGTGCCGTGGAGTCTTTTAAAAAAATAGATAGGAGCCATAGCCCAATGGTAGAGCATTGGCTTTGCATACATACAGTCATAGGAATTTAGGAAGCCACCTAAGGAACTTAGGAGTCAGACCATTGGTCTACCTAGCTCAGTATTGCATTGTCTACATTGACTTGCAGTGGCTGTCCAGGGTTTTAGGGGACATTCCCAGCCCTATCTAAAGATGCAAGGGATTGGGCCTGCATCTTTTGCATGCAAAGGAGATGATCTACCAAGGAACTACACTCCTTTCTTAGGTTCACTTTGTGGCATCTCCAGTTAAATAGATAATAGAGATGTGAAAGGCTTCAGCATGAGTCTTTGGGAAATCCACTGTCAGTCAGAGTAAGCCAGGACCCACATCTGGTGTCCTCCAGATGCACAGTTTCTATCAGCCCAGCCAACATGGCTAATGTCAGGGATGATGGGAGTTCTCCAACCACATCTCAAAGGCACCATGTTGTCTACCCCTGGAGTAGATAACACTGTACTACATAGACCAATGATCTACCTCCGAATAAAGTAGCTTCATCAATGTCTACTATTACTCTTGTTTGCAATTCAGGAACTTAAACTGAGAATATCTAATAGGCCCATAGCTAATCTTAAAAATGTTGCATTCTAGGTACTGTGGTGGTGGATCTATTTCACAATGTTGCTGTCTTCTATCAAAATGCTATGCATGTTTACACAGAAGCAACTCCCATAGAACTTGATGGCACTTACTTTTTAGTAAGTGTGCTTCGGACTGCAGCCCAGGTTTGCAGAGAGGCCTAAGATGAAGGAAATGAGTTTGGAAAGGAAACCAGCTCATGGAAAAGGGAATAGCCTGAGTCAGCATGTCAGATATATTTATGTTCTAAGTTGCGGAGGATCTGTTTAAATCAAGCCACTGAAATTCAATACATATATAGACTACAGGCACTACTGATTAATGTGTACTGTGAGTATTCACACGGTAATGATTAATTTTCCCAAAGTTCTGTACCAGAATGCACTCACCAGAGTGCAAAGCTGGGGATAGATATTCTTGAAGCAGAGGGGATTTCTCCACAAGTTCAGAATATCATAAATTTTGGTAACATTTGAAATACGACAAAGGCATAGGCTGACACATCTGAGTGCACACATAGCTTATGTTTAAAGTGCATACAAATGTCTAATTTATGTTAGCATGTTGGATACTAACTCAGTATTTATAGGTGATTGCCAATAGGGCAGGTAAAATGAATATTATGCCTTGGTTTTGACCCCTCTTTGCGGGTAAACAGTTCAAAGAAATCTTTCCAGTTCACTTTCCACCAGGAAAAAAGCATTGGAGTAATATGATGTCTAGGGAAATTTATTCATTCATATCTTTGCTTGAGAAGAGACAGACAGAGAGAGAGAGAGAGAGAGAGAGAGAGAGAGAGAGCAGTGCACTACCTCTAGGCAGAATCATTACAGATCTCTAGTTTCCAGCAAGCTTACAGTTCTCCATCTGCTTTTTGTTCCCAGCATCCAAAATAGTCCCTTTTAAAATAAAGCCCCTTACTTTCCAGGACCAAGGCTCACACCTGCAGACTCCACGTTTGATTTCTGTGAAACTCTGCCCAATTTATGTAACTGGCCAGTCAAACAGTTCTGGGAGCCAGATGGCCCACTAATTAAGTTCCTTTGTCTCCATTATTAATAGGTGTACTCCTCAACAGCCAAGTATCCTAAGCAAAGGCGGTGCTCTCCATCCTGCTGTTCAGGACATATAAAAGGAAACACAGAGCGTAGTTAAACTATGGAATCCGCTCCCCCAGGAGGCAGTGATGGCCACCAATCAGGATGGCTTCAAAAGAGGATTAGACAAATTCATGCATGGTAAGGATTATCAATAGGTACTAGCAATGATTCTGAATACCAGGTTCTGGAAACCAGAGGAGGGGAGAGTGCTCATGTGCTCAGGTCTTGCTGGCATCTGGTTGGTCACTGAGTGAAGAGGATGGCAGACTAGATGGGTGATTGGCTTGATCTTCTTATGTTTTTGGTCATGGCAGAACCAGTCTGACCCAGGCCTCTGCAATCACCCACCAGTGTCACTTTGAGAGTCTTGTTAGGTACAACACAACACTGATTGTGTAGATAAGTATGGTAAATACAGGGACTGATTAGCTTTCCAAAGTTGGAACACACCCGCCCCACCCCCCGCCCCCGCCCCGTCTCCTAGCTTGAGTTGAGAACATTTTGAATTTTGAAAGGTTTGCTGCTATTGTTTCTAAATGGCTTGACTGAAGGGAGGAATTGGCAAGGCTGGGGGATGACAGAATGGTCCTACATGGCTAAAAACAGGACAATTGCCAAGTTGGGAACTTTGCCAAAGACAAAAACTCTTCAAAACAAAGGCTCATGCCTTTAGTTGGACTATGTCATTTAAATGAGTCTGAGTGTTTTGCGTAGGGAGATAACAGTTTGTACTGACTTAGAGTATTTTAGAATAATATCATCATTGTGAGGCAGAGGACAATTAAATCCATTTGTTTCTGACTATGACTTAGTAAATTTTTGGTGAGTTTGTCAGTGAATTTCGAAAATGAAAAGTGCTAAGCCTGTCTGGATATCACATTGACTAACTCCTCATCCTTCTTCAGACTTGGAAGATACTTTCCCTAATCTCATAAATAGCATGCTGATTATGATTATTAATTGGTGTGATGTACTCTGCACAGAAGATATTATTATTTCACATATTCAGGACTGAGTTATGCACTGCAAATTTGTTTTGATGTGGCCTGGCTCAAGGTTTTGCTAGCAGGGTATGACGCCCTGAACAGCGTGCACAATGTGCACAAATGATGTTTTGTTTATTGGTTGGAATATTTTATCTTTTAATTTAGAGAAATAAAAGTTTTGGATATTGAAAAGTCAAATTGATTTTGTGGGGAAGGAAAACTGCATGCAACTAGAAGCAACTGTTCCCCACATTTTAAAACTTTTGAATAACTATGTGATCCTGTAAACAATTTATGATTTCACACATTTCTGTCAAGTGTCATGGCTTATTTTCTAAGAGATGTTGAGTCAGTCTTGGGACCTTGGCGTGAAGGGTGAGTCATTAATAATAATGTTGCATGGCACCCCAGTCTCTGAAACAAGGGACAGCAGAGACTGTGGTTCTCTGTGGTATGTTTCCAAGCATAATTGGTGTTGACCTTTAAAGCCCTAAATGGCTTCAGCTCTGTTTACCTGGGAGAACATCTCCACCCCCATCATTCAGCCTGGACACTGAGGTCCAGCTCTAAAGGCCTTCTGGTGGTTCTCTCATTGCAAGAAGGGAGGTTACAGGGAACCAGGCAGAGAGCCTTCTCAGTAGTGGCGCCCACCCTGTGGAACGCCCTCCCACCAGATGTCAAGGAAATAAACAACAATCTGACTTTTAGAAGACATCTGAAGGCAGCCCTGTATGGGGAAGTTTTGTTTGATGTTTTACTGTGGTGTTATAATTTGTAGGAAGCTGCCCGGAGTGGGTGAGGAAACCCAGTCAGATGGGCAGCATTATTTTATTTTTATTTTTATTTTTATTATTATTATTATTATTATTATTATTATTATTATTATTATTATTACAACATATATACAACCTGATCCTATGATGGAGGGGCTCACAGCATTAACACCCCAAGAGGCCTTTCTTCTCCCATAGCCACAGTCTTGGATTCAAGCAGAAATTAAGCATGGCTCTCACACTTTGGCTTCTGCCTGCTTTTAGCCCAGCTCTCTCTCATACTAGCTACAGTGGTACCTTGAGTTAAGAACTTAATTCGTTCTGGAGGTCCGTTCTTAACCTGAAACTGTTCTTAACCTGAGACACCACTTTAGCTAATGGTGCCTCTCACTGCCACCACTGCGCGATTCCTGTTCTCATCCTGAAGCAAAGTTCTTAACCCAAGGTACTATTTCTGGGTTAGCAAAGTCTGTATCCTGAAGTGTCTGTAACCTGAAGTATCTGTAACCAGAGGTACCACTATATTGTTCTTCTCACTACCAACCAAGTGAGGGAGGGGGCCCACACATTTGGCCTCTGGGTCAGAGCAACCTCCTTGGTCAGACTATGGACAATGCTTAGGCCCATTACCAAGAAGCTGGCCTGGCTACTTTAGCATCAGAATCCTCCATTAGATGTTAACCCTTGCTGGATACAGGACTCCAGGAATTAGAAGGGACTCAGGCACCATACAGGCCAACCCCCAAACTCATAACAACAACAATCTTGTCTGAAAATCATACTTGGAGACTCTTACATGGAAGCTCTTTCCCATAGATGTGCAGAGTATAATTTATATTTTTCAATGGGGAGACAATTTCACTCTGCACATATGTAATGGCACACTTTTCTAAACAATTGCTGTATGAGTCTTATTGTGAGGGAAACTGCAAGGTGAAAAACTGCAGCCCTACCTAGTCAAAATGGCATCGGTCACCACTGATGAATGTGCAATAAAAAGGATTTCTGGAGATGCTCCACTTTCTTTCCCTCCTGAAGACCTAAATATATTCATCTGTAGTGATCAGCACAATTAACTTGCATTGTGTCATACTTCACACATATACTTAATACATATCTACACACAGATACACCCCCACCCCTCCAATATGTAACATGATATATCCTGCTGAACTGTGCTCATTTCGAAACAAGCACTTTGCAACAACAGGAAAGTGTTGCTTGTTCCAGCGTTCCTGTACTTGTTCCAGCAAACACTGTCAACGGATAACCACATTAATAAGAGCAAAGATAAAAGGCATAAAGAACAGGGGGGGGGGGAGGACTGAATGAAATTTTATGGACACTGAACAGCCCAAACTTGGCAAACACATAATGTCAACAAAATATGTTATAGCTGAGCTTCTGAAGTAAGAGAAAGTGGAAGGGAAAGTCAAGGCTAATGATGGCTTTGCACATTAAGGAAATGGGAAGAGGAAGCACGAGTGAATCATGCGTCTGTTTCTTGCGCTTCCATTGTAATGCGCACAGAGGAAATGCACACATGTCCCTTTCAGAGACATGCAAGAAAAACTCACACAGTGGGAGTGTTACATTCCCTTGTACATGTTAGGCCAGAACCATCAAAAGGGATATGTGTGAGGGATGCCATACCATACACACAATTAGTAAATATGGAAATTTAAAAAATGTAAATAGTAGGCGTGTGAGCAGGGGAGATCTGGATTGGGACCCTGGTGGGAGGGCTAGGGGGCTTTAACTCTTTGCCCCCTACTGTAGTCATAATGGGAAATGGGTACCCACACCTGCAGTTTGCATGGGAAGCGAAGCTTCCATTTACACAAATTGGTTCTTTAACTTCTCACTACCGCTCCTTCATGGTGTGAAAAGCTTAAGACATAAATGAAGACAGACCAGGAAAGAGCTTAGAATAAGACCCTCCTCTATTTTCACATGGAGCTTGCATTGTATCACCTCTACAGAATTGAGTTTGAGAAGGAAAAATATATAGTGAACTTTTAAGTTTCCTTTTTACCGTAATTTTGGGCTTATCATTGTAGTCTAACTGCATCGCAAATAAAACTCAGCAGAACATAGAAGGAAAACAATGCTGCCACCCCCAAAAAACCACTGAATTGTACCTCAGCAGCAAGCACTCTGCTGCATAACTGCAGCCTCCCCCACTCTTGCTGCCCCATCAAAATGATCATCACTGTCAGCTATAGTAGCTTATTAAAGGGGGGAGCTGCTTGAGCTGAGTACTGCTCCAGTGAGTGGCTAGTGCTTTCTCATCTGACTGGACTGCGGGTGGCCAATATATTGTGCAATCATATGCACAATCTTAAGTCCCACAATGTTCTCTGAGGCTTTTCCCCAAGTAAGCATATGTAGAAGTACAGCCTTGCAAGGCTCTTTCCCCATAATATGTGCTCTATAATGTATATGAAGTAGCGGCAGCAGCAGCAACAATATTCAAGATCCAAAATATATCTATTTAGATTTTGTTTTATAACTAGACATACTTTTAAAACTCTTTAAAAAAAATCTTTAGGGGGGAGTTAACTTTGTTTCTACTTCGTTTATTTGATGGATTGGTTTCCATAGGGAGCTATTTTAAGGTGAAATCGGCAAAATTGGCACTGCCAACATGGGCTGCCATACACCTGGCTTTTGCCAGACATTCTGCCCGGATGCTGCTGACAACTGCGGTATTCCTGATATGTCTGGAAAATTCCAGACATATGGTAACCCTAATTTCTATCCTGCCTGTCTATTCTGAAGGGACCACAATGCAGCTTACACAAAAATACAACACAGCACAATAACATTGGGGCTGCTCCTGCCTCCTCCAACACTACTGGCCCTCGAGTGGTTCATTGTCTGCCTCCATGTCCCTTACTCACTCCCCCCCCCCCAGGGCAGGAATGGCATAGTTGTGGTTCTCCAGATGTTGCTGTCTTCCAATTCCCATCAGCCCCAGCCAACATGAACGGGTGATGGAGTTGTGTTTCACTGACACCTGGAGAGCCACATATTGCCAGGTCTGCCTCAAGGTGTTCTGGGTTTTGTGCTTGGCTATTCCCTTTCACAACAAGGGCAGAAGAGGAGGAGCCAGGCATTCCAACTATCAGGGCTGTCTTACCCATAGGCACTAGGGGTGTGGGGCACCCGGGCACTGGGCTCATGGGCGCCAAGCCGAGAGTCCAGGGCCCGAGAGTTGAGTGTGGGGAAGAGCCTGCCCGTCGGCGGGCTCTTCTGGGGTGGGTGGCTCTGCACAGCAAGTTCAGGTGTGACCGAGCCAGCGAAACACTGAGGCGGCCGGCTGGCTCTGCCCTCCTGCGTACCTGGCAACCGGGGGGGGGGCCCTCTGGGCGGATATTTGTACCCCAGCGCCACATATGCTTAAGACAGCCCTGCCAGCTTTGACATATGACACCCTTCAACTTTCCCAAAGCATATGTTCATTCAGAGAATGTTTCATATGAACCTGGATTTCATAGGAACTATAAGTTAGTTCAGAGGAAGCAATTGTGACCTGAAACCGAGAAGCAATGGCTGTACCCATTCAGAGCCTAGTTCATATGACTCAAGACTAGGATGCCATTAGCAATGGCATCAATGGCTTTTTACAAGGAAACTGTAGGGGATATTTTGGAATGGGGTCCAGGAGGCATTGAGGGGGATTTTCTCTCCACCCCCCTCACTGTGGTCTTGATCCAGTTCACCCACCTTGGCCCTCCTATTTGCTTTTAGGGTGGTGGGGAGAGCTCACATTGCTAATCATGTTAACAGCTGCCTGACTAGTTTGCCTTGCATTCTCCAGACCAATGCATCCTGGGGAAAGACTGAGCAAAATACATTTATAAATTGAAAACCATAAAGATAACTTCAGATGATTGCACAAGAATTACAAACCCACGTGTGTAGAAAAGAAAACTGGAGATATAAAGTTTAACTAGGTGCAAGCAATACAGTGCAGATAACGTTTCACAGGCTTTACAAAGCTAAACATTTCATCAAGTGACGCTAGCAGGAAAAGCCACTGAGCCTGTGTACGTTTTACTTTATTGGGAAGTGTGTTGCTATGATTGATAGATTGCACCTCCAGATTGAGAATCCTTTGGTGTGGGCCTGGTTTCCCACTAACATTCCTCTCAGACCAGCTTCCCTGCATGGAAATATTATGGGTTGCATCCAACTAAGTTCCACTCAGACTGGACCCATTGAACTTGATGGTCCTATGTAATAAGTGAGAGGCCATTAATTTCAATGGGTCTACTCTGAGTAAAACTTATTAAAGGCAGCAAAAACCTCCGTTTGCCAAAACCAGGAAAATCCCAAACCACCTACTCTAGTCACTTGGCTTTCTAAGCAGTGGGAAATTACCTGTATGGCCAAGTTGACAAATTTAATTAGAGTGAGAAAAGGCAGACGGAATGATAAGTTTGGGGGGGGATGAGGGGGTGTAAACATGACATTTTATTCCAGAACCAATAGAGACTAAGTACTTGTTTTTTCTATGTAGTCTACAGCCAGTCTAGATATATGGAATATTTTTTACCCTGGAAAGCACTTCTTGAGAAGCTGGTTTCATTCCAAAATTAAACTCTCATTGCAGAGTGATTCTGCATTACCCCATTTGAAAACAGATAAAAACAGACGTAGGTGGTGCCAGCAACGGAAGGTACTCCACACCTGCCCAACAACACTGATTTGCAGTAAAGCCACTAAGCAGTTTGCAAGCAATATTAACATTGGCAATAGAAACAGTTACAAACAATAAAAATCATGTTAAAATAATTAAAGTCCACAGTAAAAAAGATTAAAAGACATCAGTATCTATGCATCTGGATAGGCTTGCTGCTTGCCCAAACAAAAATGTTTTAAACGGGCGACAAAAAGAGTACAGCAGAGCTGTCTGCCTAACTCCAATAGGCAGTGTGGTGCTGCCACACTAAAAGACCAGTTTATCACAACTGTGGAATGAGAATTATGTGGCACCTGTAACAGTTCCAGTTCCACAGACTGAAGTGATCAAGTGGGCACATGTAAAGGCAATCTTGTAAGACGTAAACTGGTCCCAAGCCATTAGGGACTGTTGATGTTAATTGTTGATATCTCCAGTGCTTTTTTTCTTTTTTCTTTTTTAAGGGGTACTCTCATTTTGACTCAAGAAAATCACAATTTTATTGTTCAAATCAGGGGAAATAAATACAGTAAATCATGGGTAGGCAAACTAAGGCCTGGGGCTGGATCAGGCCCAGTCGCCTTCTAAATCCGGCCCATGGATGGTCCAGGAATCAGCGTGTTTTTACATGAGTATAATGTGCCCTTTTATTTAAAATGCATCTCTGGGTTATTTGTGGGGCCTGCCTGGTGTTTTTACATAAGTAGAATGTGTGCTTTTATTTAAAATTCACTCTCTGGGTTATTTGTGGGGCATAGGAATTCATTCATTTCCCGCCAAAAAATATAGTCTAGCCCCCCACAAGGTCTGAGGGACAGTGGACCGGCCGCCTGCTAAAAAAGTTTGCTGACCCCTGCAGTAAATTTACAAATGTACAAAGATTTACAAAATGTTTAGGGGTGTGCGTACTCCTGCGCCCCCCCCCCCCCCCCCCGAAAAAAAGCACTGGAGATCTCTAAATGGAAAAGTGTATCCAGTGTGTCATAGAAACTTTAACAAGTTCGTTTCCCAATCTAACAACAGAATTGTACATTTTAGATCATAGTTTTTCTTTGTTTTGTAAGAGTTCTTTTTCAAATCGTGAGCTTTAGTCCAGAAAACCATTTTTCCTGTCTATTTTAAACATCTCATATAACTGATGATATTGTAGCCAGTCTGTAACATGGCTCCTTACATTTTCTATTGATTTCAATTAAGGTTCCCCCTAAAGTGAGGCTATTCCCTGTAAGTTGCCCATTGTCTATCCATATTAACTCTCTTTATTGTAATAATAATAATAATAATAATAATAATAATAATAATATCTTTATTGTCATTGCCCCCTCTCGGGGACAACGAAATTACTTGGCTGCTCCATCCACCCAGGTAGGGCACTCCACTCAAAATCAGAACAACTATAAAAACACTAATTAAAACAATATAGTATAATACAGCAAGGAAGATTAGATGACTTTCAAAGTCCAGGTTTCCCATTCAGGGCCGAGATCGCTCTGGAGAAGAAGCTGTTCTTGAGACGGCTCATTCTTGTCTTCATCGTCCTGTATCTCCGTCCCGACGGCAGGAGCTCGAAGAGACAGTGACCAGGATGCGATGGATCTTTTACTATGTCCAGTGCCTTCCTATGGCACCTTGTGGCATAAATCTGCTCTAAGGTGGAGAGTGGGCAGCCAACAATGCTCTCTGCTGCCTTAACAACTCTGCACAACGCCATCCTGTCCTGGGTAGTACAGCTTCCGTACCACACACATAAGCCATAAGTGAGCACGCTCTCAATGGCACAGTGATAGAAGGCAAGCAGCAGTTTCTGCGGAAGATGGTTTTTCCTTAGGATTCTCAAAAAGTACAGTCTCTGCTGCGCCTCAATGGGAGAGAGACATAGAGGTGTTTTCCTTTCCAACAAATTTTTATATTTCTCCCAAACTCTATACAAATTCTTCCTTAAAATATAGTTCATAAAACTTTTATAAATTTTCGCCTTCCCATACCAAAGACATGCATGCCAGCTGAATTTTAAATCATGACCCTCTATGTCCAGGATGTCTGCATTATCCAATGTAATCCATTCTCTTAACCAGCACAAACAGGCTGCCTCATAATAAATTTGCAGATCTGGCAGGGCAAAGCCATTCCAAAATCAAGGAAAGGCAGGTGGGAGAGATGAATAGTGAGAAACCTGTACAATATATTTATTCATATATCTTTTTTAATGGTATTTATTTTTTTCAAAAGAAAAATAAAATGAATAGTCCTGTATTAGTCATGCCCAATTATTTCAAGGGGTCAGCTTGAAATGACTAGTGCTGGATACAATCCTGTGAAACCTGGGTGCAGATCTTCAGATGTGATGTACATTTATGTTGCTCATTGACAAACATGCTGGGGAGCAGTAGTCAATGATGGTCTAATTGCTTTTGCGCATAGAGAAAAATACAGGTGTTTGAAATTGTTACATGTGACATTTGACTGCATGCTATTTCAGACATTTAATGCTTTCCATGTAGGAAAAACATCACATGCAGAGTGCTCCTCAAGTTGCTTCCACACGGACCTACTGATGTCACAGAGAGCATTTTGCTAATCTATCAAAAAGGACTGTGTAAAAAGGCAGCTTCCGCTTTCCTTTCATTCTGTAATCCTAGCGCTGGCATTTCAGACATTGAGTAAAGATCTCAGGAGAGTGCCTGCAGTGATAAGTAGCCATAATGTGTAGGAGGACTGATGCTGCTACTCAGCTGGTCAACCAGTGTTCCAGGCTTCCTGAAAGAAGACTGGTGGGTGGGTGTTGCTCCAAGCTATTTTTCTCTGGAAATTTTAATTAAGGGCTTTGGTTTTTAAAAGCTGATAAGTTTCTAAATAGGAATTGTTGATAAAAACAGGTGGAAGACTACACTTTGATAGGACTTTGTTACTGATCCTTCAGACTACCAGTCATTTCCCCCCTTGCATGGTTGCTACAATTATTAATACTGTTATGAGTTTGTGGGTGCCCAGGGTTTGTGGGTTCAAGACAACCAGATGAGCCCATAGCCACATTTGTCAAAAATATTTTTAAAATGTCTAATGTCAAAACCTCTGCCCTTGGGTCCAAAAGCCATTCCAAACTCAGGCCTGAAAAGTAGGGCTGGTGAAAAATTCAGTTTCATTCACGTTTAAAGGCATTTTTAAAACCAAATTCTGACTGAAACAAAGCCATCTTTCAAAATTCACATTTCTCCAAATTTTGCAATTAAGTTCTCCAGTCATGTAATGTGTACAGAAACACATATACTGGGGTGAAGTGTGCATTAAAAAGTAATGTTTCAGTGAAGATGGACGTATAAAAGTGCATTACTTCGATGGAATAGTTTAGCAGAAATGTGTACATTTGACAACAGTGCATACAAACGTGTATTAGGAGAAGTATTTCTTCACACAGAAAGTACCGTAGTTAAACTATGGAACTCACTCCCCACAGGAGGCAGTGATGGCCACCAACTTAGATGGCTTTAAAAGAGAGTTGGAGAAATTCATGGAGGATAAGCTTATCAATGGCTACTGGCCAGGATGGCTATTCTCTGTCTGCATCGGTGAGAGGCAGTGAAGCTTCTGAATACCAGTTGCAGGAAACTGCAGGAGGGAAGAGTGCTCTTGAGCTTGGATCCTGCTTGCTGGTTTCTCCCAGGCATCTAGCTGGCCATTGTGAGAACAGAATGGTGGTCAAGATGGACCGCTGGCCTGTCCAGACTTCTTTTCTTACATTCTTATGAGAAATTCATGCTAAAATGCTAGTGAATTTTCATAAGGACTTTTTAATAACATAAATAAATTGCAAACTGGACTGGAAATGTGGAATACAGAACTTAAGACAGGGAAAAAAGAGAAACCGAGAAAAACTGCAATGAGCAGAGTCACCCATCCCCACTGAATATAATTGCTGAAGAAGTTGGACCCATCAGTTAAATTTCTTGCCTAAAGAAGGATCTGGGGGAGGATGAAACAAGGCAAAATTGGGGCCAACTCTGCTTTCTGCTGCCATGGAGTGTTCCCTTGAAGAATGTATGACATCATTCCAAGGGCCCTGCCATGAATCAAGCCTCCCAGCCTCCTACCTGTTTTCAAAACAGGGCCCACTGTTTGGTGCGCCAACGTGAAAAAGAACCCAACTCTCTTTGGGTGACGTCTTTGCCTTTGTCTCCGTCGCCTCTCGTGCCTGCAGCCTGCTCCCGGCTCTCCACCAGATCAAAGGGAGCAAGAATAAACATCTCCATCTCTTTTCTCCCCTCCCTGCCTCAACATATTCCATCTAATACGACTGGTATTTTTATTGTGGAGAGGAGCAATTTGTAAGGAGAAATGAAAATCTACAGCATGTCAGTTCGGTACGGGCTAATGATGTTTATACAGACATACCACACTGATGGAATAGACCCAACATTCCCTTCACTGTGCAAGACGGGAAGGGGGAAAAAAATGAAAGACAGAAAGGAGTGACCCAAGCCTCCCTTCCCCCTGCCTCTTTCCTGCTCAGCAACCTGTACTTGACCCTCCCGCGCCTGGCTCTGCTCAGACTCCGTCCCGCCCAGCCGGAGCCAGAGGACTGATACCAGGCAGCTGATGCTCTCCCTCATCCAAAACACACACTCCTTGAAAACACCCACCCACTGCATACTTGGAAGAGAGGGGGAAGGGGAAGGAAAGGCTGACCCACCTCTTTTGGGCTTCTTTTTTTTTGGAGCCGATTGGAGAAGATGTACTTTCTTGCCACTGGTGCTCTTTGCCAAAAGATTCAAGTGTCGAGGAGAAAGTGGCCCACTTGAAAGTGGAAATAGTTTAGATGCTTGGGGAGTGGGGGGATGTTTGGCTGAAGTGTTTAAGCTGACTGACTTCGCCCAGGACTGCATTTAAGCACCTCATACATAAAAATGGCCTGGTTTTCTAAGAATGCTTGACTCCTGCCAGAATTGTTGGTACACAGCATCACTGGAAGTCACAGCGCTTATGTCATTGCACTCATTAAAAAAACCACACACACACACACACACACACACACAAAATCAGCTTATGAGTGTGATAGAGGAGGGAAAGCAAGCTACAGCTAGCAATCTAGCGCGTGCGCACCCAAATATAAATGTGGGCTGGTCTCTGTCAGGCTACAGGGTTAGAGGTATAGATAGGGTTTTTGGCACTGTCACACAGTCACAACTATTTCAAGGGCTGGAGATAAAAAGGAAATACTCAACTGAGATCCATGTGGGGTATTTCAGGATGTAGAGCCATTTCTTTCCAATGTGCTTCATATGTGTGGAGGCTTGAAAAAATAGAGATTAAGTAGTGCCGTCATGTATTTGTATATAGATGTGTGAGTGTGTGCGCCTGCGCAACCTGGTTTAGTAGGCTACAAATAGTTATACTACAGCAAAAAACAGAGAGAGAAAGAGAGAGAAAGGAAGAGAGAGACTGACCTTTATGGTAGATTCAGCAGTCATAAAATTTGATTGAAAGTCAACATTGGTTGGCTCCTACAAATTCCACTTCACAAATATATCCACATATCTTGCCTGAAATCAAAAGTGTTGCTGTTGCATTTTCTGATATAACTGATATTCTCTGTTCAAAGTGTGTGTGTGCTTATTTCCTACATTTCTAGGACCAGCAGAGGGAGCACAGGTTATCTGAAGTCATTCATAACCTGTATGCCTAGAGTTAACAGGATACTTTAGGTACATGTGGTCATAAAAATAACAAGTTGAGAGGATAAAATACGATGGAATAAAATATTTGTTCATGTCTCTCTCTCTCTCTCTCTCTCTCTCTCTCTCTCTCACACACACACACACACACACACACACAGCGCCATATCAAGCCTGGTCATGCTTGCTAACCATGGTAATAGTTGGGGGAATAAAATTCTGGAGTGTTATCTTCTCAGAATTGTCCTGGGGAATAAAGAACTTCAGACATTTTAAAAATGAGGTGGGTCTGTTGATTCCGGACATAAACCAACGTGCTTCAGTCCAATGGCTCGGTAGTGAGGTAATGTGGTCTGAAAGCACACTTCAGGTCAACTTGCTTACATTGCAGTTAGTTGTTTACTAACACATTGAATAGACACTGGCTAAAAACATAGCTAAAATGTTGTCCCTCATTTGGCTGATGTAATTATGCTGTCCGTATATTGTAGTATATTGCAGTAATAGGTTAGGCATGTATGCATGAAGAGAATTGTCTCAATGGTTTATTCTAGCCTTACAGTTTTTATTTCATTAAAAATGGATGATAGATGATAGATAGATTAGATAGATGATAGATAGATAGATAGATAGATAGATAGATAGATAGATAGATGATAGATAGATAGATAGATAGATAGATAGATAGATAGATGATAGATAGATAGATAATGATCTTATAATGGTTTTCAACATTTCACATGCCACATCTCCACATCATTTCCACACTTCAACCTTTATATATATTGGTTTATTTGATGTCACTTTCAGATGGAAAAGCAAAAACAAACCTCTTTTAATGGAACTTCCAATAAACTTTAACGGTTCATCCATTGACATTTGCTGAGCATGGGCAGAAGAGTTTCTCAGCTGATTTTTAAAACAACAACAACAACTCTTTTGTTGTCCTTCAAAGGAAACCTGCCATGTGGCTCCTCTGACCAGATTCCAGAGAACAGTCCGTTCTGAGATTGCACTTCTGCCAACCTTCCCAAATCTTTAGGGAAGGGAGAATTGTGTCTTGTTTTTTACTTTGAATTTTATCATGCAGTTATACATGGTGATTAACGCAAAAAAACAAAAAACAACATCCATTTTCTCTGTGGAAGCTAGATACTTCCCCACAAGACATAATAATTCCCATGAGCATGAGGAGCAATCAATGGAATTCAAAGCTATCTATGAGAGTTGTCAATATGGGTGTGGCCAGCTGGGTGTCTGTTGTGGAATAGGTGTCATTGGCATCAAAATGGCAACCTGTACACACCTGCCCCATTTAATCTGGATTTACCCTTTCGGGGGGGGGGGTCCTATAAACTAGAAAACAGCAACCTGTTGCCAGGGCCCCATTTGCAAGATCTTTGTGCCATATTAAGCCTCTATTTGGAATCAACTACATAGGCTACAAAAATCTATGTGTTGTGATGTTGTCCACCCCCTAATTAAATTAGCCAATACAAAGAAAGGCTACACCACCCACACACAGGGCATGTTTTATTTGTTTATTTAAAATATTCACAACCTGCATTCCCCGTCCCTAAATGAGGACACTCAGGGTGGTTAACAACTATAATTGTTGTTGTTAAACTCTCCCAAAGTGACCACTAATAGCAGCCAGCCATTGACAGGCCAATAAAACAAGCACAAAACAGTAAAACAACCAAATGGTAAAACAGTTGGAGCAATAATCAGGAAAAAAAACAAAAAACGAGAAATGAAAAACAATATTCTATTTACTTCGTTACTTTAGTTATGAAATTGTTTCCCATAAAACAACCCAAAGTGATTTAATAATAAAGCATATATTGTCAATGCAGATAAAGGCACTAAACAGTTTAGGCTCGATCTGGTCCATCTTGACTTGACAGTTCAGTAGCTTTTCCCTTCCCAAAACTTATCCATATAGGTGCATGCAGAAGCACCTATGTGCCCACGGAGTTGACCTGCTCTGAACACATTTGTAACTGTAAATTTATTGGTACTTGTATTGGACACAAAGGCTGTCCTGAATGGAAATTCTGAGTGGAGTCTTTGCTACAGCATCCTTTAGCTCTGTCAAGGGAACATTATCTTTCCAGGGTAAGAAAGAGATCCAAGGAAATACGAAGAAGTGTAACAAGTGGGATAGTTCATATCCAAAGTTGCAAGATACTTTCATTTAAGAAAAATGTCAATATGTCTTGTTTCATCATAAAGTGCTGAAAACTAGACAGCGTGGGGAGGGGGCTAATTGAACCAATTAACCCTTTCTGATAAGGGCAATCCACAGGACAGGTATGCGGAGTTCTATTTTATTTTCCATCAAGATTTAGATGGCTTTAAGGTAAAGGTCTGTGCCAGAACCCAAGTTAGGACATTAGCTGATAAAAGGCAGGAGGTTTATATTAAGTCACTGGTCATTTTCCCCACATGCTGACGGCTTGTCTACTACCCCAGAGTACTTTTCAAGAAGCCAGAAACAATTAGACGCACAGTTGAACTTGGAAAGCATAATTTGAACACCAGACACAGGGCGCTTCTGTAAAAGGAAAGTGGCATGTGAAAGAATATTTCTTATCGAAAGCAAAAGCCAGGCAATAAATAACAGCCTCAGCCCTGCTTCTGATCTTGGACGCCAGGAGGCAAATGCCGAACAACTCCACTAAGAGCAGCCAAACGGCATCAGGGCAAAATGGAAGTAAAGTAGTATTTGTAATGTTTGCTATAAAACATTTAGATAAGGAGAAATTTAATGCTGTGAGGGAAAAAGCGAGATTGAGAGTGCATGTGTCTGTTGCAGTCACCCTGTACAGCCTACATTTTTCATCTTTGAGGAACTGAGTTTGAAAACATTCTCTAATGCTCAGGGTTCTCAAACCTCCTCACAGTGAGCCTAGTTGCTGGTTTGGGGAAATAAAACTGGTCCAACCTCCACAAATGAGACAAAGCAAAGACCAAACAAACTCTCAACAAAACAAACCACATATTCTTTATTTATGGCTCATTGCTTCAGTTTGAAGTATCTCTGGGTGGAGACAAACTGGAAAAACTTTGTTAAGTAGATTGTGGCATCATCAGGGGGTTATAGTCATGATTGCAGCTAGATCATATTTGTATGGGGTGTTCATGGATAAACTTCTAGAAAGGCGTTTCCTGAGACATTCTGAATGATTTGGATTTTTTGGAAGAAGAAAAAAGTTCATGGCATCATACAAGTAACATGATCAACTGCTCATCACATAAGGGCTGAAAACAGAACCCAGTCATTTCTTTTGTATTCCACTCTATTTTGCTGAGTCGACAATTTGTTCCTCTTCCGCCTTTTCCTGCTGGCAGGGAAACACCACCTGCAAGGGCCTCAATGCCCCACAGTCTCATATAACCATTGTGGCTGCTTACTCACCCAGTCTTTCCCAGGTTCTACTCTACTTGCCACTGATTCCTTCCTACCACACATTGCTTCCTGAGTGTAAGACTAGTGGGATGGCACCCATTTGGACAAATAATAACGTTGTTCCTCCTTCAACACCATGAATTTGGAGCCTGACTACATGCGCCATTAAGAGTGTGATTAGCAATTAATCCATTAAATACATGGCATGAGGCAAGGGGACTGCCATCAAGTTGGCAATGTATGCAATCTCTGTGATTACTGCCAATGGGAACTTTCTCCTAATGCCAATTGTCTCATGGACAGGGAATAAGGAGGAGTTCACAGAGACTGTAATCAATGAAGGGAGGCCTAAGTCTCCCCTACCCATGTGCTGAAATCTTGATAACAAACTCTGCACCCCAACCAGCATTTACCATACTTTTCAAAAGCACATTACCATGATTGCTAACCCTGTTGTGAGCACCACACGGAGCTGAGCTTTTTCTCCATTTCCTAAAGCCAAGCATGTAGCAAGTACAGAAGCTTCGAACCGGGTTCAGTTCACATAGCAAGCTGACACGCTTTGACAAATAGGCTGAGTTTCCCAGCGAGGTCTGCAATCTGGTATTGATTTACTATCTCCTTCCCCGGCTCTGCCAAATTATTATTTTATTGTAGAGGAAAATAGGGAGACACACATTCTTGCAAAAGGTTGGCAGGCAGCCCTTATAAGCAGGACGCTGTGCCCTTCGACTGCTTCTCCCAGTGGGACTGCTACAGTGTGAGGATTCCCTTGCTGGGATAAAACTGGATACTGGATACTAACGGGCACTTTCATTTTGCTGTGTGCGTCTACAGTGGGATATTTATAAGCACCTCAAACCGGCACTGCTTTTCATGCTTGTTTGCCTATTCGATCAGCTCTTAGGGATGTTTCCAGAACTCTAATTACCTGGATCCTTCCCCCCGTGATTTAAGAGTTGTGAATTCCTGGAGTTGTTCCTAATCTTCAACCAATGCATTCAGAAACTAGCATTGTGCTGGTTACTTCCATACACACTCACAAGTTTATTTCATATTCTGCAGCTTTCAGTTTCTTTGTCTCATTTCTTTTCACCCTCTATATTAGCATGAACTTTAATAAAAGCGCTGCCCCAAACCACCCAAACTTAGAATCACAGAGTTGGAAGGGGATCTGTAGGTCTTCTCGTCCAACCCTCTGCAGAAAATCCAGAGCAAAGAATCTCCACCAGCTGGCTCTCCACCCCTTGCTTGAAGACCTCCAACAAAGGAGAGCCCACTATCCCTCCTCTAGGTAGGAGTGAAAGGATCTGTCAATTTCAATTCTCTCTCTCTCTCTCTCTCTCTCTCTCTCTCTCTCTCTCTCTCTCTCATTGTTCCAGTTTTAAATTCAGTTATCCACATTTCTGCAGAGATTTGCATTAAAAAAAACCTCATGAAAATTCTCCAGCATTATAGTGCAAATTTCTCTGTATACACACACTTTTGTCTGCAGTTTGCACTAATGTACACATTTTTGCAAGCAACTTCTGTTTAATATAATGCTGCATTGTATCTTATCTTCACAGATATGTTCGTTTTTATACCACCACCCCAATATATGCACTTTTGAAACATTGTTTGGCTGTATCACAAAATTCAGATAAGTGACAATTTTCAAGAATGCCTGTGTTTCGGTTCTTATGCTGTTTCAGAAAGTGCAAATTTGATAAATTCAGCTTTAAATGCAATCTGAACTGAATTTCTTCCCCATCACAACTTCTAGGTAACTTACTTCATTGTTGATCTGTTCCTGCTATTAAGAAGCTTCAGACAAAATTTACAGTCTTCTAATTTAAACAAATTAGCTCTAGTTGTGCCATCTGGGCCAGTGGAGAACATGTCCTTTGTCCTCTTCATTGTGGCAACCGCCCTTCAGGCATTTGAGGAGTGCCATACTCAACGACAGGTTTATAGGTATGCACAATATGTGCAGAATTAGGGTATCCTGCGGCTGGTAGGCCAAGTAAACACTGTTAACTGAGAGGATACCTTAAAAACATGACTACAATGAAGTGTCCCTGTTGAATTCTAGTATTTTAGTGTGTTGTGCCTCCAATTAAAGCTAAAGGAGGCCCAGCCCATTTGGGCGGGGTTCGCCAACCCAGCACCCATGAAATTCTTCATTGGCACCCCCAAACAGGTGCACCAGACTCTGAGACTTCATTTAAATAAAATAAAAAGCATGCTTCTAGCCCTTCTACAAAGAGAGTTAAAGCACCATGTGCAATTTCTAAGCTATTTCTATTAAATGAACTATCCTGGCTGCAGCTGCCATTTGCCCATTATTTTAGCTAATGAGTGAAGGCAGAGCTGCAATTGACAAGGGAATTGCTTAGACACCAAGCAACAGAAATTCATGGCATCCTAAGATAACTGGATTTATAATGGTACAAGTGGAATAATTACAGCAGGGCCCTCAATGTCTGAGCTTTCATTTCATGTTTTTTTTTTTTAAAAAAAGTCTAGGCTTTCTAAAAAGAAAGTTATGAAGCATAATGTGCGGGCAATTTTCCAAACTGAGGTTCGTTAACCTGCAGCAAGCGGAGGGATGAGTATAATGCTTCTTCTAACTCTACAGCACAAAACACTTGCTGGAATTGGAAGTTGCTGCTCCTGTTTTTGCAACCCTTACAGCCTGATCCTAAATACCTTTCCCTGATCCAGATAAAATGAGTAATGTTTAAGTTCCATTGATCTAACTAAGTTTCCCTAGATTGATGTACATTAGGACTGCAGCTCTCAAAAAGAGGCACACAGTTCCCACTTACTGTAAATCAGATGTTTAATGGTTAAAACATGCAGTGACCAATGCATCTCTTCTATGCTGCAAAATGGAAAAAAGGGAAGGGAAAAAGGGGGGAGGAAAGGCAGGCAAGGAGGGGGAGAGTCATCTGAGCTTAGACGTTGTGCTAACTCCAAATACATGTCTGTTTATGTTTTCTTTGTCTTGAGCAAAAATTGGCCCCATTGTGTGGGAGCAACACCATGAAAGAAAAACAAAATAAGTCCACAGAGAGAAAAATGGATATTGTGGGAGCTAAGGAAATGGACATGCTTAACCAATTCCATTTTCTGATGATGTCAGAGTCAAAGAATATCTGGTGAGATATATATAATAAAATATATCTCTCTCAGAGACACACTTTGGAATTGCAATCTGGGTCCAGCACAGTCAGTTGTTAAAAGGAGAAATGCAAACAACTGTGCTTGCCATCTCCAGAATTTAGAGCTAACTCCAGTTGGATGGAATAAGTGATATGTCTTCAGGGAAGCAGGGTGGCTGTGCCCTAAGAGCTATGAGGAAGGCAGGGAAACAAGGTACTTATCAGCTATGTGAAATGAAGTGTCTCCTTCCAAACTTCTCCAGATATATCAGAAGAACAGAGCAGAGTAGAATAAAGTGTGTGTGTGTGTCTTTCTCTGCCGTGGTAATTAGACAGGAAGGGAATACCCCCATCAAGCCCTTTGCTTGGCTGGTAAGGATCCAAGTGAAGAGGGGGGTTAAATAAATGTTTATGGTGTGATAAGCTGCTTGTTTATTGAATGGATGACAGACGCTGGGCTCCGAAAACAGGATGAGAAAAGAAGTGCCAAGGGGGCTGGCAGTCCCTTCACTGGTGATGTGATTTCCTTCTACAGCTTTGCTAGTAGGAACAATCTCCTCTAAACGCTGAAAAATATATACTTTTCAGCAATGACAAGACACAACCAGATAATCAGGAAACTTGGGTTTACCTAGGAGCTGAGCATGAAGTTGATGGGATGGAGAGGAAAAGATGGAAGAAGGGATTTAACTCAACAGTAGAGCATCTGGCTTCACAGAAAATGTCTCTGGTTCAATTCCCGACTTCTCCAGATAGGGCTGGGAAAGACTCCTGTCTGAACCCCTGGAGAAAGCACCACCAGTCAGTGTAGACTCTTCAAGGCTTGATGGACCAATGGTCTGACTCAGAATGAACTACTAGTCTTGAGCAACTATTATACATTTCCCTCCGCGATATGTTAGAAGGTCCATTGATCATTGATACTGGAGGATTTCTTGCTAAAGTATTTATTTAGAAAAAATGAAGAAAGCCCTGTATCAGGATTTTTAAATGTTTAGTGCTTGATTATGTTTTATATGGGTTGGAAGCTGCCCAGAGTGGCTGGGGCCAGATGGGTGGGATACAACAACAACAACAACAACATTCTCACACAGAGAGTAAAGACAGGCTTGACAGAGTGGCTGATATGTACACCGTTCTGTATATAGGAAGTTATTTTTGTGGAGCAGTTTCCCCCTTGCCACTACTGTGGCATAAACTAGCCCCAATCTAGTATGGGTAACTTGATGACTGCATGAAGCAAAAGGGGAAACCTCACAATGGGGGCCTATTTGTTCTGTTTTGTAATTCCTAGGCAGCTGCTTCCCCTAGTTCCAGACAAGTCAATGACATGGAGAAATTTACTAGACTGGGATCGCCCTCAACCAGCTGGGTTTAATCTTCTGGGTTTCGAGCTAGAGGCTGTCACTACCATCAGCCAGGCAACTATTTCCTGTACAGATAACGTTGACGTTGCACATTATTAGTGCAATCACACATCGTCCTGTCACAATACAGCAAGGAGGAGTGTGAGAGTATTTCGCACCATCCAAGGCTGCGCTTGACAGTTTGACTGCAGAGCTTGGGCTACTGTCATTGATACCGCATGAAGAAGATTCTGCCATGCTGATATCATGAGCCAGGACATGTCACTAGCAGCTTAACAATGTAGGCCAGGGTAAGCTGCATGGGTCCCTTGAAATGTTTGCCTCTTATAAGGAGAATATAAGACAATAACTGGGTTCTTTCAAAAACCAGACAGTAATTCCCATTATCCTGGTGTGTGTGTGTGTGTGTGTGTGTGTGTGTGTGATGGACTGATTGGATGCAGAGGAGTGGTGGGAGGCACCAGCTGGGGAAACCCCAAGGAAAGCCCCAGGAGGAGAAGACTCAGAGCCAGGGGATTGGTGGTGGGATGACAGTGAGAGGTCAGAGGGAGTAGACTGGAGGTGTCAGAAGCTGAAGAAGCAACAGGGTTTAGTGAGCAGGAAGAGGTTGTGGCAGAAGGCAGTTCAGAATCAAAGGCTGAAGCGGAGGATGGAGAGAAGGGGAGGACCAAGAGGCAGCGATCAGCAGTGTGCTGAAGAGTCCAGGGAGTCTCCCCCTCCTTCTGAGACCAGCTCCACTCCCCCTGGTCTCCCAGAACACACAGAGGAATGAGGAGGATGGAGCACCGAGATAAAAAAAAAACCTCCATCACATGTCATGCCTTAAACACAGAACTTGAGAAAGAGCATATGTGAGTGTTTCTGTTTAAAGCAGAGACTGGGGAAAATAATCTGCTTTGTTCTAGTGTCTTCACACCCCACTTGTGCCAGATTGCCTTATCCACCGGATAAGTAGACCACCATAGGTGATCCTGTATGTTGAAGTAAGTGTTATGCGTTCCTATGAACTCTTAAATTTGCTTCCCCCCTTTTCCCCACTGCATGCAGGGCTCTGAATCATGCCCTCTGTGTAGATTTCTGCACATGAACACACTGAATCTGGAGAAATTCAAACCCAGATCACAGCTCCCTGGTTTTACTTAAGGGTCCCAGATCTGAGCATTCTTGAAACACTGTGAAGCTTTTTGTTTTTGTTGTTCTGGTTATCAAAATCACCACCTCTTAGAAGAAATTTGCAATCCAGTTTAGGCTCAAGCAATGCAAACAAATAGATCCGATATGAGGGTGGATGCAGTCATCACTGAAGAGCGGATTAACGTTCAAAGGCTGAGTCAAAGGAAAAACGAGAGGACAGATAAGGAAACAACATTATACCAAGGAGAACTATGAAAATTAATGATAGTCTGCTGATCCAACTCCAAACAGAGAGTTCTTTAAAAGACTGTTAAAGGCTGAACAATACACACAGACTCTGTAATGGAAAGGGAGAAAGGACTTCATTTCTCATTCTTAGGATGCAATGCCACACAGGGCTGAATTCTCTGATTGTTTTGATTTTCTTGTTCTGTTCAACCCCATTGCTATAAATCCAGGCAAGATTAGGTTTCAAAAAGGAAAGGATGTGCACACAGGTCCCTGCATGGCATTTTTTAATGTTCTTACAATGACTCCATGAATCCATCTCTTACATCTGTACCCCACTGGTGAAAAGGCTTCCCGTGAACTTTTAAAGACAATCTTTCTCAGGCATATTGTCACAATCAGTGTTTCTTCATGAGCCACTGTCACAGTTTAAAATCCAAGCATCAGATACTTCCTCAGTGGTTGGTTGGTTTCACCAAGGCCAGTTTTATTACCCCTGCTGAGAATATGACCCCAATAGTTATAAGTAGAAATACTCTTAAAAGGATGGGACGCGGGTGGCGCTGTGGGTTAAACCACTGAGCCCAGGACTTGCCGATCAGAAGGTCGGCGGTTTGAATCCCCACGACGGGGTGAGCTCCCGTTGCTTGGTCCCTGCTCCTGCCAACCTAGCAGTTCGAAAGCACGTCAAAGTGCAAGTAGATAAATAGGTACCGCTCCCGCGGGAAGGTAAACGGCGTTTACCTTTGGGTCATGCTGGCCACATGACCCGGAAGCTGTATGCCGGCTCTCTCAGCCAATAAAGCGAGATGAGCGCTGCAACCCCAGAGTCGGTCACGACTGGACCTAATGGTCAGGGGTCCCTTTACCTTTACCCTTAAAAGACCTCTTCAAATGTGAGGATCCCAACATGGCCACACCACCAAAAAGAACTCACTTGTTTGCCATTCTACACAGCAGCTGTAGTATTTAAAGGGCTTTAGGCACTTGTACAACCAAGGAGAGACAAAAATAACCCAGAACATTTGTAGTATTAAATCTTATGGGATTTCAACAGGACATTATAGGATATGTACCAATTGGAAATGAAGAAGTGTGGCCTTCCCAAAACTTTTTCAGACACAGCTCATCATAAAGGCACTACAAAAAGGATGTCTGGATGGATTTTTCCCCCCAAGCAACACCCACATGATTCTGATACATCCTATTCATAACCACAACACTTCTTTCTCGATTTGTTCCCTATATAAACATAAGTGCAATCCAGGGAGTTACAGAAGCAGTTCCCTTCACCTTGCTGGGCAGGGCTGGGGTGTCAGAACTATAATGGTTAAAAGCAGTACCTGGAAAGCAACTGTGAGGACAAAGCAGAAAAATGGGGCCAACATGATCTTATTTTATTTTTTAAGAGCTAGTTTGACTCGGAAGTTCACGGGCTTTTCAGTCTTCAGTCCTGGCCACCTGCCAGGTTTATGAGTTTATGTGGCTGGACAAGTAAAATAATAAACAGCTGGCAAACATAACTGCAAGCCCTTTTAGGAAACACAGGAGTTTCAAAGACACATGGAGCTTGATTTTTTTTATTATTATTTTTGTTCTCTCTCCAGATAAGGAACTTGTGCAAAATACAAAGATCTATTTGAAAAGCGGTATTTGCCTTAATCTCCCACAGCTTTTTAACCAACACCCTTCCTCTCACACGGTTTCTCTCCTACATCCCATTCTGCGGTTCTTCCTCTGCCTGTCATATCTATCTATCTTGAAATTAAAAACGAATCATGGGCAATGTAGTGTAATGCTGCTAATGTGCACACAATGCTCCGAAGTGGAAAATCTTAATCTTTTGACGCTTCTTGATCTTTGCCGCTGCTGATTTAAGGGAGGAGGGAAGCACAGGTCACTGGAAAAGGGGAGGAATGACCTCTTTGAACTACTTCCTCTGATTGTTCCTCTGCATGAGGCCAACGTTGGCACACATTTTTACTGCTGCGTGAGGCTAATGAAGAGAAATAGCCCAAAGATTCTGTTTGCTGAAGTATTACAGAAGCAAAGTCTCAGCACCACCACAACACTGTGATACTCTAAGGGTGATGAAGGACTCATATCAGTATGATTTTTTGTGTTTTTTGTGTTGTTGTTTTTACAGACTTTACAAATTCAGCCCTCCCAGTGTAGGATATCTAATGTTACATTAAGAAATATCACATGCATCATAATAAATTTTCCTCATATGTAGGGGGGAAATGCAACTTAAATTACACAAATGCCAAATGGAAAAGCAGCCACCACCACCACCACCCCCCATTGATTAGGTACAGCCACCAAAGATCCAGTTATTGGGGTCTCCAGTAGCCTTTGGCACACCAACAATTATTGTGATGTCAAAGAAGTAGTCTAACAGCATGTCCACAAGATCGTTTTATGGCAATCAAATCTTGGATGAAGTGACTACTGCTTCAGCGAATTCTGTACCTGTGTTTATAAGCGAGGCATCTTCACCTGTCATAATGTCCATAAAACCTTCTGGGTAGAAGAAGATGACTCACTTGCCTAATCCAGAAAGCATACAATATTATTTAGTAATGGTAAATGGAAATCAATCTGTAATCAGAGTGTGATACTGTCAAATGTGCATTGCCTTTATCTTCTGTGTCCTATCCCATATTAATATTATCAACATGTGGCATGAACTATACATGGTTGTTTCTTCTTGTTAATTGTTCCCTACCTCTCTGGGTGTTAATATAATAATTGCTGCAATTACAAATCAGAGGTGTGTCTATTTAACATACATTTAAGCTTGTTCTTTTTAATTAATTTTTAATTTGGAAATTTCACAAAGAGAGGCAAGGGAAAGGGGAACTGGGGGAGAATTAAGAACAGTAAGATTTAATTATCACTGTAATTGTTGCCTCTCGGTGCTATTCCTTCTGTGCAATTGTTTCCTTTACATACTTGCTGAATAAGATTTCATTTCATGCAGGTGACAAAGTGGGCTTTGTGTTGTTCTTTCTATTAATGAAGAAAGCTAGAAATGAACGACAAATATGTAGTTTTAACATAAAAGACCTTCACCGT
This sequence comes from Podarcis erhardii, assembly GCF_964252035.2. Classification (NCBI taxonomy): domain Eukaryota; kingdom Metazoa; phylum Chordata; class Lepidosauria; order Squamata; family Lacertidae; genus Podarcis; species Podarcis erhardii. Next base: position 46,759,541 of record NC_138499.1, on the reverse strand, counting down.
GATCAGCCTTCCGGCTTCTGCTGCTTCTCTTTCTGCTCTGGCCACACACCCACACCCACACCCACACACACCTTTATCTTTCCAACCCAATTCTTAAAGGAGTATTAAGCTGAGTACCTGCTATACCAGGGGTAGGCAACCTAAGGCCCGTGGACTGGATGCGGCCCAATCGCCTTCTCAATCCAGTCCGTGGACGGTCCGGGAATCAGTGTGTTTTTACATGAGTAGAATGTGTCCTTTTATTTAAAATGCACCTCTGGGTTATTTGTGGGGCATAGGAATTCATTCATATATTTTTTTTTCAAAATATAGTCCAGCCCACCACATGGTCTGAGGGATGGTGGACTGGCCCACAGCTGAAAAAGGTTTCTGACCCCTGTGCTATACCTTTAAAGCACATCTGAAGCATATTTCACCACCCACCCAAATAATTCCGGGCTTTTGCAGATCCTTCATGGTGGAAAATTGGGCTATACATACTGAAATAATAAATGAAAACCCTTTCTCTGTGCTGTCCATTTTGACAATTACTTACATTGCGTAAGAAACACATCTGCCACTGCTTTCCTCCCAACCTTCACACCCAGTTCTTTGGGCTCTTAGGTCAATATTAGGGATTGCATGCCTTGTCTGGTATGTATTCATTCCACATGAGTTGTCACCTACTGTTGGTTCGATGGAAATCCCCACTTAAACCACAGTCCTTGTCCACCTCCGCTTTCTGGGTTGGTTGATTCATTCCTTGTCTTTTATGCACTTTTCTCACAAATGTATAAATGTAGAAATGCACGCCTCTCCTTATTTCCCTCCCCCCCCCATCTGCAAAGCAGACTGAGGCAATTTAACAGGGTTATGGTGGTCTATAAAACTGGACATCAAGCCTTTGACAGGGCCAACAGGAATATGGTTACATGTGTATTAGCAGCTGGAGAGCGGGGCCAAACTCGATGTTATGGCTGCTTGGAGAATTCATTATTTTTAAACCCTAATATGAGTTGCCCTAATCTGAACTTCCCAGACTGCTAGACTAATGTGCAGGTCAGAACACAGCCATTCTTCAGATGTCACACTTCTCCACATTTTGCAATGACATTCTCATCTCAAAATTATGTTTTAAATTGGGATATTTTAGGATAAGTTTTTAAATTACATTTTTTAAAAAAAGATAAAATATACAGTGTGTGTGTGTGTGTGTGTGTGTGTGTGTGTGTTTTGAGAAAAAATATGTCTAAAAGTGCATTTAAGATTATGCACTTAAATAGGTACTTTGAATTCAAACTGGCATGTGGATTAAATAAAAAACCAGACTGATGTGGAAGCAGCATGGAACCCCGGGTCCGAGAGCTTTCTCATTGTTCTGTGGCTGAGCCTTGCAAAAATCCAATCTTACTCACCAAATTGAAGCTTGGTTAAGCAAAATTTCTCTTCGGATTTCCCATGCATCTGATAAGATCTGATTCGGCAAATAAGATTGGGTTTTCGCAAGGCACAACCACGGAACAATAGCCCAGGTAAGCCCTACCCTGCATAATCTATCACATGACGTGGTGCATGAACACCATTTGAATGGCAATGCCCATCAAATTTGGGGGGGCCCAGCCCCCTCAAATATTTATTGGGGGGGCTGAAGATCCCTCAGCTCCTAGGAGTTGGCTCCTATGGACCACACTGGTTGCTAGAGAATCTCTCATGGACAGTGCAACCAATCTCAGGGGAGGTCATGGACATGGCTTGGGGAACAGACCAGAGGGGAGACTTCATCTCGCAGTCTTCCTTCTGGGCCCCTCTCAGGAAATATAAACTAGCCACACCCGTGACTTGGCCTCAGTTACCTTTCAGAGAAGTTGTGGCCTGTTTAATCCCATATGGTTGTCACATGTTTTATTGCCACCTGTGTTGTATTCAGACCCCTTCTGCCCTTGGCTCCACTGCGCCTGGGCCCGCAAAAGCTCTCAGACCTGGGGAAATTAACTGCCACACAATACAATCAAAATACGGGTCAAGCGAAAGTGTTGGGTGAGCCCTGACAGTGCGATCCTATGCATGTCTATTCAGAAGTATAGGATTTACTGTTATAGGACTACAGCTTAAAAAAACACACACAAGGATTTTGACAGAGCTTCCTTCTGTCATATCACATTGTTCCTACATGTTTTTCCTTTAAAAAGAAGCTGAAATCCATAAAATATTATGTCCAACAGATCTACAATGTTTAAGGTAAAGGTAAAGGTACCCCTGCCCGTATGGGCCATTCGTGTCCGACTCTAGGGTTGCGCGCTCATCTCGCTCAAGAGGCCGGGAGCCAGTGCTGTCCGAAGACACTTCCGGGTCACGTGGCCAGTGTGACAAAGCGGCATCTGGCGAGCCAGCACCAGCACCGCACACGGAAACGCTGTTTACCTTCCCGCTATAAAGCGGTACCTATTTATCTACTTGCACTTAGGGGTGCTTTCGAACTGCTAGGTGGGCAGGAGCTGTGACCGAATGATGGGAGCTCACTCCGCCGCGGGGATTCGAACCGCCGACCTTGTGATCAGCAAGTCCTAGGCACTGAGGTTTTCCCCACAGTGCCACCCGCGTCCCTACAATGTTTATAGGCTAGTTAAAAATGCAGCTGGGGGAAAGGACAAACACCTCACTAAAAGCAGCATAAAAACAAAAGCCATCAATTTCTAGCATTTTATGTTGTCCCATGACCTTGATTTTATAATTGTAAAAAATGTGCAATTAGTGTAATCAAATCTGTGGGAAGAAAAGCAGCCACTGAGTCTCAAAAGGCAGGTTCTAAGAAACTGCAGCCAACTTTTACTCAAGCCGACTGGAGACACTACATTACAAACAGGCTGGATTGTGCCAAAGAGCCCCCTTCCCGTGACAAATGAGGTTTCAGCTTAGGCTCCTGTATATTGTATTTTTGTTTTTTCACTCTCTCTCTCTCTCTTTCCTTCTCTTGTTCTGTCACTGCAAATGAAATCATGAACAATGTATTTCCTTTTATTGGGCTGGGCACACAACCCTAATGTCTTGGTTAGGACAAATTGCATTAATCCTTTTGGTTTCATGTGCTTTTCGTCACAAAACGAGACAGCGTGATCCATTTTAAGCCAGAAAGAGGAGAATTCACAAATATGGACAGTGTATCTGGGATATGTATCACACAGCCTTAAAACGCAATCCAGCAAGGGAGATGTATATAGAGTATCAGACTTCAACTTGTGAATTCTTTTCCATTCCTGGGTCAGGAACCAAATGTAAATTAGACTTATTTATTCATTTAAGTTATGTACATCCCACATTGCTGTTCACACAACCTGAAGTCTTCTGCATGCAAGGCAGATGCTTTGCCACTGAGCTGTGGCCCAGTGTGGTCCTAATGCAGCGGCTGTAGTAGGATCCAGACCATAATCTCTAAATTAGCATAGCCATTGAGGATGGATCTAGATGTCTTTTATTGGTGGTCTAGAATTTTGATTGCAGAGAAGTGTAATTTTCTCAATTGTTATTGCTGTGTGAATGTGTGTAAATGTGATCTCCACAACGGATTAGCATTTCCATTGCAACCAGTTCTCACAGTGCTGTGTGATCCATGACTTCTTCCTATTAAGATATTCTAAATGCCACCTTTAGCCCAGACATGCACTTGTGGGCTCACATTAATTTTTCACCATGCTTTTGTATGATGGTGGCAGTGCTGTTATGACATACTTTAGATCGGGTTGGTACAGAGTACTGGATCCTGACCCACAGCAGAAGACCAGTGGTGCAGACAGGCCTGAGCTAGATGTGGTACAACAAGAAACTTCCTATGTTCTCCATATCTAGCAAGGATCCAGAAGAAATAGACGACTTCACATGCATTATCTTTAAGAGACCTAGTTGCAGATTTAAAGAATGTAAGAACAAGGACCTTCATTTGATGGGCAACTGCAATTTTAAGTTACTATAAATGTTCCCAGTCCAAAAGTCTGTCAGGATAAATTACTGTTTAGATGGAAGAATGTCTTTAGTAATCAGGAATAAATAACCAGCATAATCAAAACTGATATGTTAGCCAAATCTATAAAATGTAGAAACCTTGCTACAGTTACCTCCCTAGATCAGAGATTCATGATTTTAGTGTTGGATAAAATTGTGGTCCCTTTGCCCTAGTAATTTAAACAGCAATATTTATTTTGGCTTTCCGCTCTTCAGTGACTTGGCCGAAGTGAAATGCTTTGATGATATGTACAAAAGGAATATAAAAGATAGGGTAAGATCTTGCTTTAGTACAACTGTGAACATGAAATTTAATACAGGCCTTTGCCACAGGGACTCTTTAAAACGCGCTGCGTATAAAATATTTGATACTGTTTTCAAGAAGGGCATTCTTTTCTTTTGACAGTATATTCAAATATGGGCCAAATGAAACAGCACTCCAAAAGAGGAGGCATAAATTATACTCTCCAAAAAATCAGACGAAGAGTACACTAGTGTCACAGTCAATAGATTTGAAAAACAATTGCAATTTGAACTCTTTTTTTAAAAGGGTTTGATTCTATGTCTTTACTTACTTACTTACTTTATTTACTTTATTTACTTACTGAAGATAACTTGAGAAATATGCTACTTAGAAGAGTACAGCCTCTAAATGTTCACATTATGCCCGGGTATTCACCATATGTTGACTATCCTTACCATTAACTTGTGTATCACGGAGTTCAAAATGTTTCTAACATAAATTCCTCAGTACATTTAGGCTACTTTCAGATAGCACCCCACAAGGAGAAAATGTACCACCTTTTACAGGGAGGAGGGACTGGTGCAATCCTTGCTGTTACTGTACAACTCATGCTGGTATTGTCAATCCATTTGGATCAGCAGTGATCTTAGGAACAAGCTGCCTCATACCCAGTCAAACCATTGGTCCACCTAGTTCCATATTCTGTACACTGACTGGCAGCACCAGTTTCAGATGGTGGACATTCCCAGAACTACCTGGAAATGCATGCGAAGCAGATGTTCTAGCACCAAGCTATGCTCTTTCCATAAAGCATAGAGAGAAGGACACAGACACACTCCATTTGGATTGCATGTGGCAAACAACCAGCAGAAAGCAGCGACATAATTGGTGGGCATTATACAGAAAAATGGTCATCTTGAGCTTGAAGCAACAATAGTGGCAGCTCCAGTGGGCTTCAGGGAAACAAATAAGATGAGTTAATCTGTGGTCATCAGACCAGGCTGTGAAGACCTGGATTAATGTACTGGTTGTGAATGTGAACTAGGAAGTCTCTGGTTCAGAATTTTGCAAAGAAGATGATGATTACCAAATTAGGCCAAATGTTCTTCTGGTCCAGCATGTGTATTCACAATTCACAAACTATATACTTCTGAAATTTGGCCATCCCTAGTCTGGAATATTTCCACCAATCTAGAAAATAATTTTGATTAGACTAAATATATAGTTTCTTGTATAGAAACCGTAAGGTTGTATGCTAATAAATATTATGTCATAAGTAAGGTTATACTAATAAGCAAGAAATTGTCTCCTGTGTTTCATCTTCCTTTTGTAAATATCATCAAAGCATTTTCTGAGGCCGAGTCACTGGAGAGCGGAACGCCAAAATAAATATTGCAGTCCAAATTACTATAGCAAAGAGAACAAAATGTTACCTAATACCAAGATCACTGAGCTCTCATCCAGAGAGGTTCCTGTAATAACTGTTCATAGTGAGTGCCATTTAAACCGGCGAAGGATTAACACCTATTGGTCACTGCTGTGTTTGTTTGAATGGAGCAGGAAAGTATATGCAATAATATAACCTAAAATATAAATGATATAAACTGAAAGTAGAATTTCCTATAGCAGCTTAAAGAGCATACATGACACTGTTGAAGAGAGACAAAATGTAAAACATTTCCAGTGTTTCTTTCCTTCTTTTGTTTAATTTCTCTTTAATCTAAGAGCAATATAGGAGATCTTGGTTTTGGGGACTCAGACCACTATCAAAGAATGAAAACAAAATCCGCAAGAGGTTAGTAACCTCACTATATTTAAAAAAAGAAAAGACAAAAAGGGCTGGAGGTTGTAAAATCTCATCTCTTAACTTCAGAGAATTAAGAACAGCCCACAAAGGAGGAGGGGGACATGAAACATTGATTTAAAGCCAATTCACACGGCTGTCCTTGGCTGCTTGCTATTATTATTATTTCTGTTAAGAACTAATAGATCCTATTCCTGACAAGCATAAAGTCAGAAGGTGGGATCACATCCAAAATGTCATTTTTCAAACCATGAGAGTCAATTACTGTATTGTAGCATTATTTGTCTCTGTAAAACATATTCACTGTCTCACCCTTTCCAAACCACTCCCATTGTCAAGGAATGCAGCTTTATCACTGTACCCTTACAATCACCAGATGGGAACATTATACTTTGGCGTTACAAAATTTACATTTTCTGTAATGGCGTCTAAGGGTGCTGGACACATACAAGCAAAGTAAACAACTGATACTTTGGTAGTAAGTAATGTAGCAAAGTATTTCCTAAACACCTGGGAAAGTACTTTTATTTAAGCATGTCCAGACTTACCACTATAGACAGTATCATCTAACTGATCAGTTTAACCAGGAAAAAAAATAAATGTCTGCCATGGGGAGAGGGGCAATGGCATAACACAAAATGGCTGCTGTATCTGAGAGAGAAGAAAAAGAGAGAGGGCCACAAAAAGCTTCCCATCAATTTCCCCATTGCCATCAATAGGAAAGAAAACAGCTACATCAGTCACCATGACAACTTCCTCACAATGAAGAGCCCCTAGCACTTTTCCTCTGTTCAGAAGGGAAGGGAGGCTGAGTGTCTAATCCTGGCATATGATAAAATGTGGGCATGTCTGAAGGGGCATGTTTAGTGTAGGAGATGCCAAGCCCATTGCACAGAGGAACTGAGCAAGAAGAGTTAACAGTTTCCTGTGCATTGTAGATTGTAGGGGTTTTTATGTTTTTTATTAATTGCTTTGGGATGTTTCATGGGACAGAAAAGAAATGAAATAGCAAACAAACAAACAGCTCATGAATATTTACAGAGGTTTTTTAAGACACAGGAATGATTCATTAAGAAATTTTATTATATCCCGCGCTTCCATAGTCAGGGTGGCTTACAACTAGGGATAATCAAAACTGTCAGTTTTGGCTTCTCTCTGTCTTTCATTTTTACGTCCCTATATTCAGTTCACCGCATCTCCACATCAGCTGGCAATAATAATAAATAATAATAAAATTTCCTCAGCATTTTAATGTGAATTTCTACAGTTTTGTATGCAATTTTGCATGGCAAAATTCGGAGAAGTGCAAATTTCAAAGAATGTCTATGTTTTGCTGTCCTGAAAACAAATGCTTCAGACTGCAGTGAATGTGTGTCCAAAACTCTTTCACCACACTTTAGAATGACCCAGTTCCAACAAAACACTAAGCCAAACCAGAGCTTTAGCGTGCAAAGGTTGTGGCTGCCTTGCTCCTCTTCGAGTCATACTGGTGCCTTTGCACTGCTTTCAGATCAACTATAATTAGGCTTCATGTTACATTCAAAACCATGCTTGTGTTTTATCACATGCTAGACAAACCACAAGCTGCACCCAAGCTCTGTTCTGTGGCTAACTACTTGTGGTTTATAGTGCTTAATTTGAATCAGCTTACATTAACTTGTAGGGCAGAAACTTTGTCTTTGAATAACCTTCCCAGATAGGCGTTTCAAAAATCCTGCCTATTATAGCTTCTATGACTGGTATGGCATCTTCCAGGATTGGGTGATCCTCCTTTCCCCAATCCTGAAGGCTTTCCCCATAAACTAATGCAACTGATGTTGCATTACTAGAATCTCTTTTTGGATTCCTAAGGCACTTCAAGATTGCCACTATTTGGGGCCTAGATTCAGCCACATACCAGCAAATTCAGGCTCCATCTGCACTATACACTGAAAGCAGTATCATACTACTGTAAACAGTAATGGCTTCCCCCAATGAGTCCTGGAAAATGTACTTTGTTAAGGGTGCTGAGCATTGTTAAGAGATCCCCAAAGCTACAATTTTTAGAGTGGTTTAACTCTCAGCGCCCTTAGCAAAGTTCACTTCCCAAGATTCTTTGGTGCATTGCTCATTAAATGGACATTGCCATCTAATTTCCCTACAAGCAGTGCTTTTTTTGCGGGGGGGACGCAGAGGTATGCATACCCCTAAACATTTTGTGAATCTAACAGGAGAAGAAACTATTTTTTTTAAAAAAAAGTTTCTTCTCTAGCATGGTGAATCATCAGTTCCGTTGCTACCCCCGATGGTGGCCTCATTTCCTGTCACGGTGTTTCCTGAGTCTCAGACAGAAGCAAGCGTTTAATGTGTGAAGCAGTGTGGAATGTGGATGTGTGATAATATGAAGTAATATGAGGTAATGCATGTTCTTTGTACTTTTGTCCATTTACTGTATTTATTTTTCCCTATTTGAACTGTAAAATGGTGATTTTCTTGAGTCAAAATGAGACTACCCCTAAACATTTTTTAAGAAAAAAAAGCACTGCCTACAAGCAAATATAAATGCACAATAAACAGGTCATCTAGAAGCCCTCTGTGTTACCCAATTTCCCATGAATTAACTTTTTTAAAAAATAAAATAAAATAAACTGTACTCTCAATTGTTTCTGGATTTGAGCCTTCTATACCTACCTATATATTTTAACGCTCTGTTTTATTATGAGCTACAGCTAAATGGACAATTAGCTTTTATAGGAAAAACTGAAGCGACTGCTTAGTAGGCAAAGAGAAAATTATTATATGCTCATTCGGAATTTTAGAAGATACAAAGTTAATAAGTTGGTGGGGTCTGTTGTTTGGCCTTGCAGTAGCAGCCTTTGGTGAATGCCTGCATCCTATGAGGCCACCCTATAATTGCACTAGCAATTTCCTGATCTGCATGCTAAGAAACTGTGATTCTGCTGCAACAGAAGCTTTGGAGTTATTGTTTATCTAGGTTGATTAGTGATGGCTCCATGTTCCTAGAAAACCTTAAGTGTCTGCAAATACCATAGGAACAACATAAAAAAAATTATCCAAACTGCTTCCTTGTCCCAATTTAGCTAAGGAAATCTGTATATAAAACCAGGCTTATTTATCTAATCAGCTGGTGAGGATGTATCCACATTATGGTGTTTGTCAGGACTTCATTGAACTACAGTAGCTTATGTTTTCTGATGGAGTGTCCCAGAAACGTACATGGCTGGCTGGAATCCCAAACAGAAGCACTCCCAAACTGCAACACTCTGTTGCGGGTCCTCTTACATACTTTATTCATCAGCCTTGGCACTGAAAGCAAGCCCTGTTGCAGTCCACTTAAATTAAGCTCTGGTATGTGTTTATTCGCAGGAATCTATAGGCATATTCATGGGACCTGGGGAGACAAAGTTCCCACACACTGCCATTAAAATAATAATAATTAGTTACATTTAGATTCAGGAACTATCTTGTTCATAAAGTATTCCATGAAGAAAAAATTCCAGTGACTAAAAAGTCCACCCAGTTTTGCCAAAGTGTGGATTTGTTCTTCTGTATGATAAGCTTTTCTGTTTGTTTCCGGTCATAGTCCAAACATCAGAACAAAAGGCTTTCCTAATGCAGTCAGAGTGCATAAGCAACACAATGGGTCATTTCTGGTTCACTTTCTTTCTTGCATTTCACCACATGCCTCCGAAAGCAGAGCTTTGCACCATTTGCTTACATTGCCAGAAAGCAAAGAAATCTTGAAAAGGTGTCAGGGTGTAACAGTCTCGTTCAGCTAAGTTATGGTTGTGTTATTTATTACGTTTCAGATATGAGTTTTATTCTTTCTGTGACCTTCGGTGATGTATTTGATAATAATAACTTTGCAATGGGCTAATGATTAACTCGGGGAGAAAACCTGTTCAAACACAGACCACTGGGACATTAATTTTATAAAAGGTTTTTGAAACCAACTTGTCACTAGGAATCAGATTGTAATAGTTATGTTCACAACCGCCTGCCCCCTATGAATCTCATTTCTCAAGGGATAGAACTGTTAGTCGCTGTTACATAGACACCTCTAGAGCATGTGGAGTCCATAGTGTCATGTTCTTACTAAGGTGCTTCCACTCAACCAAAATGGAAACACAGCAATCAGTAAGTGAGGGTGGCTCTTTCTTGGACTTCAACTCCCATCTGTCCCACCCAGCATGGGCAATGGCCAGGGATGATGAGAGTTGTAGTCCAACAACAGATGCCCCACCCCTACAGTAAGTTCTGAGTGTACATCAGGGGCCCGAAGAACATTTGATTTGCTTATTTTGTTACTTACATTATGTGTGAAATTTGCATCCTGCCCTTTCTTCCACCGGAGCTCTGGGAGGCAAACATCAAAGTGTTAAAGGAGTACAGTTTAAAATACAATACAAATTCATTTAAACATTTAAAAACCATTTTAAGAACAATTGAAACATCTAAAAACATTTAAAAGCATTTACATTCCCTCAGTGAATAATTTCATAGTCGCCATTTGATGGCCAGTATCTACCAGCCATCAAATGCCTGGGTAAATGGGGATGTTTTTAATAGTATGCTGATATACAATGGTGAGGGAAACATGTGCACCTCACTAGGGAGGGCATTCCACAAACAGAGAAGAACCAACTAGATCAGCAGTTCTCAACCTGTGGGTCTCTAGGCCAGAGCTCAGGGATGATGGGAGTTGTAGTCCAACAACATCTGGGGACCCACAGGTTGAGAACCGCTGACCTAGATGTTGCTGTCATGGGTTAATGCCAACTGGGCATCAACCAGAAGCAGCAGCACCAACAGAGCTTTCCCTGCCCATCAAGATGGAGGGGGGTGTTCCTTTAGGTTGTTGGGTCCAAAGCCATTTAGGGCTTTGTATGCTGGTACTTGAATCCAGCTTGGTAGTTCACTGGCAGCCAGTGCAGCACTTTCAGGATTAGTGGAAGGTTCACTATAGTTAATAGAACTTATTTTCAAGTAATTTTTTTTAGGATAAAGCATTCTGCTTTTAGGGCACAGATGTTTGTGAGTTGCTTTACAGTTGTGTTGACGGTCCAAAAAGTATCAGTAGTGCTGAGCAATCCAACACATCAAGTACAAACCATGATTTATACTATTTCTCAGTCAAATATTCTTTTCCTCTAATATCCTATCTGAAATAAATACATCTCAACTGGATGTATTGGCTACAACATAAAATAAAAATCTAGGCGGATTCATTGGAGCAAACACAGCATTATACATTGTCTCTGTGGCTCTTAATCAAGAAATACGCTTCAGAACACACAGGAAACCATTAACTAGGCATGCGCCAAGATCATTCTCTGATTTTATTTATAATTTCATTAATTTCTAGGTCTTGAGGAGACCTCATTTCTGATGTCACTGTGTAAACAAAGAGCATGGCGTAGGGTTTGTGGGTGGAGATGAAAAGAAATGTTGCTCTCTGGAGAGGAGGAGGGAAAATGTCACACAGATAAAGAAACATAATGGAATTGTCAATAAAGTCACAAAGTAGGGAGAACATACATGCTGCCTCCATGTAAATAGCTTGGGAAAACAGTCAGCCGCCCTCAGCTAATTCCCCTGATTAAAACTGCATTAGCTTGTAGGTGTCAGGGACACGCAGCTGTTTTCAAGGAAACTCTGGCTCCAAGAGGTCCTTCCTTGTAGGGCAGCAGGCTGCTCTATCTAGAGGTAAATGTCAGGGAGACGCACAGCTTGCCGACGTTTGTCCTCTCTCTGACAGGCCCTGGCCAATGTCCTGCTGCTGAGGGTCGTGGTAATTTACGTCCACTCTGTGTACATTAACTTATCTACAGTGGAGCTGGCTGGCTCTTTCAGTCAGCCTGTCTCCTCCACAGGCTGTGAGACTTTCCTGACTGTGGGACTGAAAGTGGGAAACTGGCCGCTCCGCTCCTGCCAAGTTCCTGCACCATACGAACAACAACAAACATCGCCAAGGAGCCGAGCGGCCTCACTCTCTGAGCCCCAGCAGACAACACTGCTGGCTATGCCGTCAAGCACAGCACTCTCTTTGCCTAGCCTCACTGCATGCTCATCCCTAGGGACAGTGAGAAGGAAAGGGGAAAACTGGCAGGCCCTGGAAATGAGATACAGAGCCCCACACCACCATGACTCATTTTTATTCTGCCGTTATTACTGTGACAGCCAAAACGGGCATTTGCTTGCAGCTCCCCAACTTTGCCTTGCTCTGATTAAGGAGTCCAGTTAGTGCTTTGTATTAATGACATCTAAGGAGGCGAGTGGGAGACGGCTCATACATATGCCGGATTAATGGTGCTATGGACAACTCCTGTGGGTATTGCCCAGAAATGTGCAGCCACTAATAGCCTCTGTTGGTTTAACCAGCTCAGCTTTGCTGGTTTAAACTGTCATCTCAACAGTTTAAGGTGTCCACAAGGTGTTCTTGCTGAGGACTCTCGCCACGGCAAGGCCCAGCCTCCAGCCATGCCACATGTGTGCACCAGACCAAATGGAGGGGAACTTTGGACAGAGGTGGATTTAGGGGAGCGTAACTGATTTGATCACACTGGGCATGCAGCCTCAGGAGTGCTGCCAGGGACACTATAATTATGATTTACAATGGAGCATGAGAGGCAGAGGGCTGCAGAATGTTGGTATCGCAAAGGGCACCACGGAAATTTGAGACCACAAGATCAGCAAATGCTCTGGGGGCCTGATGGAGATGGTGGAAGCTGAGGTTGTCTTCCATGGTGTATCCATTATGGCATGGGAAGTTCATCTGAAAGCCAATGCTGTTTCTTTGGGCTAACTCCAAGGTTAAGTTTCAGAGTCACAGGGTCACATTTCAACACAATGCTAGGACCACATGTCAAAAAAAAGAGAAAGTGAGCTAATATGCATGGCAGAACTTTTTAATAATTTTTTTTTTTTTGATTTTCAAAAAGATAAAACAGTACAAAATCCAAATATCAAGATTACTCTGAATCTCCTGACTTCCCTCCATCCCTTCATTGGGTCCTTTTGATTCTATTTTCAATACTTCTCCAATTTTTCATCTTCCTAAGTTATCTATACGTTCTGTTGCATTACAAGTATATTGAAAATCCTGCTAATGTTTTGATCAGTTTACAATGATTCTGTATATACATTATATATATTTTTTAAATTTCATGTCTTCTTGATTCCTGAACTTCCCAGTTTGTTTTGCCATTTCGGCATAGTCCATCAACTTGATTTGCCATAAGTTCTGCCAGAATTTATTATCTACTAGGGCTGTTCACAGCAAAGCCAGCATGGTGCCAACGGATAGAGTCTTGGGTTTTGTGGTATGCCAGGTTCAAGCCCCCACTTCTCCATAAAGCAAAGAGGCTGCTAAGAGCTCCTGAGAGGAAGGGTGGGACTGAGATGGGCACTAATAAAAGCAACTGACAACAGAGAAACAGCTGCAAGTTTATAGTCCAAGGAAAAATGGCAACACTAAGAAATTGAAGGGAAAACACTGCATTTAACTCAAAATAATGCTTTGCTTCCAGAGTAAGAACATTTTGTAATACTATTACTCTGAGCATTTGAGCACTAATCCTATATACTTTCTTGGAAAAAAATCTATAAAAAATCAAACAGTAAATCAAACATTTACATTTTAAAAACGACTGCTGATACTCTAGAATGAGAGGAGAAGAGTCAACAGATAGAATGGATAATGCTATGGTAAACCGGTACAGTATTCCATAGAAGCATGAACAAAGCATGATTTGTGACTTACTCTAGCGAATAATGTTTGGAGCTACCTTGTCTTTTCAAACATAGAAGCACATTTGTACTCTCTTGCTTAATTTCTGCAGTGGCAGAATCCCGGTGAGTCAAGGCAGGATTATCACACAGAACAAAGTTTCCTACTTTGTGAGTTCTGCATTGCAATCTGATAGCATATTTAGTCCCATTGTATTCGACAAGGCTATTTAATGTGCATAACAGTGCAGCCTTAGTGTAGGAGGAAAAGACAGAAGGGAGTAATAAAATTCTATCAACAAAGAAAATGTTTAATGTATTTTAAAATTTATATTTATGAAAGCATTTATGTACTGCCCACTTGCAAAACTTCAGGTCAGTGTAGAACTACATAAAAACATTTCAAAGCAAATCAAAACAATCATTAAAACGACTGGCTACTCTAAAGCAATTAAATGATATTTAATCTGACCTAGACATTTCGGAGTCTGTTTTCCTGGGTGAAGTCAAACACTTTTTGGTGAGCTCTGTCAATAACTACATTTCTAAATTTGTGACACATGGAAGATTATCTATCATGGAAGGCATTAGGAATCAATCCTCTACTCTTAATTGTTTTTTCCTCATTGCTTAAGGCCTAATCCAGCAGGCTCTTCTTAAAAAGCCATCCAGGTTTGTGGCCAGCACTGCCTTCTGTCCTGTGTGAAGAATTACTTCCTTTTACCTGCCTTGCATCTTCCAACGTTCAGCTTCCTTGGAGGTCCATGCATTCTAGTGTTATGAGAGAGAGAAAAAAACTTTTCTCTATCCACTTTCTCTATGCCACACATCATTTTATAAACTTCTATCATGTCTGGTCTCAGTAGGAACTGTACGATTTGCACCAAGGGTACTTTCAAACCATCCAGCATGGTCCAGGATTCGGTCAAGTCCATCTATGATGCACAAATCTAGGATCATCATTTAGGTCCATCCATATCCCATGCCATATGTTTGCTGTTGCTGAGTTACATGAAATGATATTTTACGATACCACTTTCATTAGGGTGATCTGGGCTGATTTCCGGCATGTGAAAGTGCTTCAAGGAACGATGTAGCATATCAGCAGGGGTTTTTTGTTTTTGTTTTCTTAGTATTGCTTTATTATCTACTGGAAATATGTGTGAAATCACTGCTTATTTTGCCTTCCTGCCCATAGCAAGCCAGTGATACAAATAACATACGCCAAGAATGGATGGTGGTTTTAGCAAGGAAGTTAATAAGCCCATATTTAGCAGGGATGTGGCGGTATACAAAAAGGACTTGACTTGTGGCATGGTGGCATCTGCATATGATGGGCAGGGAAACAGTGCAAGCAGATTTCAGGCAATGTTATTTCTATGGACCAGAATATGGAACCAACACTCAGCTGAGTCACACAATATTTATAATGTAATTACACCATTAGTCTTGTTGCATCAGAAAAATAGGTAGGCACTCCTGACAGCCTGTGCTGTTGGTATGGCACATGCATGTAGCGCAAAGGGCCTTGGAGTCTACTCATCTTCTCTCCCACATGAATAAATGTGCAGCTGACTCCAGAGGACACATATGAGATGTAATATGAGAAACAGGCCATAGTCAAAAGATTGTCAATGTGTAAGAGGAAACACAGAATCATCTCATAATCAAGCGGGGTTTTCTTGTGTTTATTTCTATATATTTGTTTTGGGAATTCTTTAGATATAAGTGACTGATGCAACATGGGAGTATACAGAGACAGATCTTGCTAGATGGATTTTATGCTATATATGATTAATCCAATACCGTGCATGCCAAGAATTCTTAAACTGAATAGCACAGCTCAGATTTTGGAAACTTGTGGAGAACTTGCAGGTGCACTTTACTCTGATCTTTTAATGTTATCAAATTGAAGCTGAAAAGGAGGCAATATATGTGGGAGAAGGGTGCTGTTTTTTTGTTTTGTTTTTGTTTTAACTATTTATTTTGTGCTTTTATCCTGTATTTTTACCTTGTAAACTGCCCTGAGATCTTTGGATGGGTGGTATATAAATCTAATTAGTTAATTTATCATTATTACTATTAATAATAATAATGATGATGATGATAATAATAATAATACTGTACTTGGTAATCCTCTAAAAAAAAACTTACTCCTATTATTTTCTTTCCTGATTCTGGGCAACTACACAGGCACACTCATTTGCATCCACAATGAGAAGCAAACTTCTGCATGTTTGCACTGATACACTAGCTGATATGATATGCTATTGATTGGAATGCATGCATGTTTCTAGGGGAGCAATCCTATACACAAGAAGCAGGCATAAAGCAAGCTGATGTAAAGTTATGCCAGATGCAAATTCTATTCAGCAGCAGGGCTGCTGTTTGCTGAGCCAGCACAAGCCTGGCAGAAAGAAAAAAAGGCTTTACGATTTTGTTTGAAGTATACCACCCATTTTGCCAGCTTAATGCTGGGCTGCCAAGCTATGTGACTGAAGCTGGATCTAGATACATCCAAGAAGCGTTTCAGTTAAACGCATTGTAAACTTTGTATGAGAAATCGGATTGTCAAAAACGGAACTCTACAGCGCCATCTGGTGTCACAGTGTTATAATGCATGTACAACACATATAAAATGCTTTTTCTTTGCCAGTGTAGCCAAGTCCTGAAATGAACATTCTTAGGATCCAGCCTATGCCTCCCCTCTCTGGTCCAACCCCACCATGTCTATGGATCACCCCTTTTTCAGGGCTTGCACTGGCATTAGATCACCAAGCTTGGCTCTGCTAGCTGAGTTTAGGGAGAATGGGCCTAACATCTGGAAAGCCATGGATTCCCCCTTCCCTGTTTTTGTGTTACAGCTGTTGATCTGTTTTACACTGAACATTTTGTAAAAAATGTGATTGGATCTAGATTAAAGGTGTAATTCTATGCATACTTCCCTGGGAACTCAATGAGTCTTCCTTCTAAGTAGACACACACAGGATTGCATTGTGTATTAGTTGAACATTGGTTTCATGGAAATTCATGAGACAAATGAATGAAGATTTAAGTCCCACTGATTTCAATGAGAACTGTTACCACCTTAGTCTGAATCCAATCCATCATTACAAGTTAACTATCATGTCCACACAGCATACTGTATATCATTACTTACAAATTTCACTTTTTCCCTCTGCTTATGAGGTTAAGGGTCTATTGAGGCAGAAGGATGCAATTTGGAGCCATTTTTTTTACCTGCATATTCAGAGGAACAGGTATTCCTTTTATGGAGCTTGCCAGAGAATTGTGCCCTGTGTGTTTTTGTACTCTCTATATGGCAGCTATGCATGCACTTCCTAAAGCAATGTAGCAGCAAATTTTGATGTGCAGGAGCTCATTGTGACAGTTCCCATAGCCCTGCCTCCAAAAAGACCCCACAGCCATGCTCTCAATGTGAGCCCCAAAATGAAGGCAGCTGTGTTGATCCATATCCCAAAGAGCAGGAGTACATCACATAATACCCACTTTATTAGTATCAATTGGCAATCATGGAACAGTGGCAGGCAATGGAGAGTGCAAGGGTCAGACTTTGAGTGGGTACACTTGAATCCACACCCCTGAGATTTAGCATAAAGCTCACCTTGGGCCCATCACTGTCCACCATGCCTAACAAAGGGATAATGAGGCCAGATCTGTCCTCTAAACTTCCAAACTTAAAACCCTGGAAGATGCTGCCCCAGCAAATGACAGCATCACTCAAGCTCCAGAAAAAAGACCAGAAGTGGCGCTCTTCCTGTGTTTCTGCTCCATGACACCACCAGCTATATGCATTATTTTGAGATCACTTACAAGGTACATTTCTCACAGCGATAGAATGAAACATCAAAGCACCCAGTTGGTAATGATAATAGGGGAAAAGACTGCATAATAAATGAGAACGCAAGCAATAGCTCTAGAAGCATTCTTAGGTAATTCCTTGCAAATGAGAGATCTGTTAGGACTTAACCTGTTCTTTGTCACCACTGTTGTTTCAAGGGCTCTAAAAGTGAGGAATGTCCATGGGGCTGCTATGGCATTAATCATATTAAAGAAGTCACGTGAGTCAAAACCAGTGGGATTCAGTTGCAGCAATCGGAGGAAAGGTAGGCTTGGACCGTGTGAAGCAAAAGGGTTGACTGGGAGCTTAAGGATAGTCCATGCAAGGTAAAAGACAGGGCAGTTAATGCATTTTACACAAAGTATCTGAATCATGAGCAGACACACAGATTGTTCACTCAGTGATTGCAAGGAGCATGAACATCCCTAATATTTGTAGTTTGCAAGTCAAGAAGAAAACCCAACAGTTTGTGATAACAGTTCACGGGCAAAAACTACTAAATAGCATCATCTTAAAAAGGAAAAGTGTTTGTATTGTTTTCTGAAAAGTCTGTGTTCCGTAAGCTTCCCAAAGGAATCTACAGACCAAACAGGAAATGGATAGCAAAGAACTTGATGGCTCATTTTGCTAGACATTCTTGGACTATACAGGAATAATTTCAAGTTGTAATGGTTTAACTTTATTTTCCATTATAAAAACAACTGCTTGAAGTATAATGGCCTAGGTCCAGCCTTCTTTGGGCGGAGTGGGAAGGAATGAAGAGTCTTGAGGCAACTTAAAGACTAACAAATTTACTATGGCATAAGATTTGTGGACCACTTTATCATCTACATAATGAGGAATCTTTAGGAAGCAACTCTGCCCACTCAAGTCGCCAGAGTTCAGTCTGAAAACAACTTCACTGAACCTCTCCTCTAAGTGAGGTGTCATCTAATGGGGTTAGAAGTTCAAGCCGTCTGTGCTATACTTAGTTCTCACAATTGTGCTATTGTGTTAATTAAACCGGCATCTTGTGAAATGGGCTGAGCATCTACCAGCAAGGCCCAAGCCATTACTTTGGGACTCAGTGGCTTGGAATGCATTTGCAATTATGCTTAAAAGCTAAAAAACATAGCTTGGCAGATACCTTTGGTTCTGCTTATAATTTGTACTGAAGAAACTGGTTTTGTTTTGCCTTGTCTTCTTTTTATTATTTTTTAAATGATGAGATGTTTCAGCTAGAGAGGGAATTGAGTAATGAAGTTCAGAACAGGAGTGGATGAAGATATATTTCCTGTCCTGGAGAAAATTCTGACAGAAGGGGAATGAAAAGTTGCAATTTGGGGATTTCAATGGCCTGGTTCACATGTGATGCTAAGCCAAACCATGGCTTTGTGTGAATGAACAGTTGTGCCGGCTCCTGGAGAGGAGATTGCACCCACTTTGCTCCTTGCTATTTTGCTGCTATGCTGAACTGAACCATTGTTTGTCTTATCATGTCATCCAAACCTAGGCTCATGATTTAACCCTCTCTAGGTAGGGCACAAGCTATAACCAAGGTTTGTCCTGTGGTTCATTATTTGTCTGAGGGACGCGGGTGGTGCCGTGGGTTAAACCACAGAGCCTAGGACTTGCGGATCAGAAGGTCAGCGGTTCAAATCCCCGCGACGGGGTGAGCTCCCGTTGCTCGGTCCCTGCTCCTGCCAACCTAGCAGTTCGAAAGCACGTCAAAGTGCAAGTAGATAAATAGGTACCGCTCTGGAGGGAAGGTAAATGGCGTTTCTGTGCGCTGCTCTGGTTCACCAGAAGCAGCTTAGTCATGCGGGCACATGACCCGGAAGCTGTACTCTGGCTCCCTCGGCCAATAAAGCGAGATGAGCGCCGCAACCCCAGAGTCGGTCACGACTGGACCTAATGGTCAGGGGTTCCTTTACCTTTGCCTTAGGTAGGGCACAAGCTATAACCAAGGTTTGTCCTGGGGTTCATTATGTGTCTGCGAAAGCTAAACCACAAGATCAGGTTCAAATAAAATGTTAAACCAAACTGTAGTTTAGCTCAGTGCACCAGCAAAATGACTTGTGGGGGGGGGGAAGTGACTTCCTCTTGAGAAGTCCACACATTTGCATGTTTGCACCAATCCATAGTTTGGCTTAGGTTTATGTGATAATGGCACTGTGAAATCAGTGTGCTCTCGAAAAGGCAAGTGTCCCTAGCAACAGTGGTGTAGCAATGAAGGATCAAGGTGGGGAGTTGAAGGTCCATTACTATTTCCTCCGTGGAGGAAAGCACCACAGGTCAGAGAAAACATTTTGCGTTTCTCAAGCTTCATGGGCATTGCTCACCATCTTTCTTCTTTTAGATGAAACTGGCTTCTTACCATAATAGAAGAAGAAGAAGAAGAGTTTGGATTTGATATCCCGCCTTTCACTCCCTTTAAGGAGTCTCAAAGCGGCTAACATTCTCCTTTCCCTTCCTCCCCCACAACAAACACTCTGTGAGGTGAGTGGGGCTGAGAGACTTCAAAGAAGTGTGACTAGCCCAAGGTCACCCAGCAGCTGCATGTGGAGGAGGGGAGACGCGAACCCGGTTCCCCAGGATTACGAGACTACCGCTCTTAACCACTACACCACACTGTGTGGCACAAAATCTCATTTACATGGTTGAAAGTTTAAATATATGTTTTAAAAAAGCTGGCCTTCTAATATGTTGCACTTGACTGTGCAAAATAATTCAGAATGGCACATCTTCTCCCCCCCCCCTGCATGTATGTTGTTGTGTATCACATTTCATCTGAAAACATGGAGCCTAGAGCTTGTTCTCTACAGTGTGATAGGAATTTTGAGGTCTTAGATATATGTTAAATGTTCATAAGTGTACCAACCAAGCACGTACATAGATCAGCACAGGAAGACTGACCAGAAACCATTTTTGATTCCCAAACTAACCAAATGTTTTCTCTGCAAGGTCAAAGGAAAATGGAAAAGCCTCCCCATTGTCTTTTCCTTCACAAATCCTGTCTTAAGGGCACATTTAAGATATGAATAGGGTGTGAGCCTGTGCCCTGGCTCAGGAACTAAGTATTTATCATTACAAAAGACTGGCCAGGCTCCCCAGGGTATCCAATCAAGTGAGCATTAACAGGTAATGTTAAGATAAAATGATGAGACGAGATAAAATGCGCTCAGATTTCTGCTGTAGACCGCCTTTTCTGTGATGTAGGTATGATGTATCTGGGGGCTGGTCTTAGGTTATACCCCTTCTGTGATGTATGTATGATGTATGGAGGGGTGGTCTTGAGCTTCAGGGCAGGCAATTTAAAATGTCTATATAAGGACGGGCACACCTTGGTTCTGGGTTCTGCCTCCCTCCTGTGTGTGGTGAGTGAGGACCCTGTTGCAACAGATCAATAAAGATCAGGCTTACTAGCTGCTTTGCTTCTCAATATTCTCTGGTTGGCCTCTGTTATTTTCTTCTACCAATAGGGAACCTACGTAAGGACTCTATATGGGCTCTTGGATACCCCATAAGGGGAAAAGGGCAGGTGTTTTTTATAACGACAGCAAGGGTAGAAAACCTATGGCCTTCCAGATTTGGCTGGACTCCAAATCCCATCCACCCTGACTATTGACCATGCTGGCTGTAGTTGATGGGAGGTGCAGCCCAGCAACACTGAGAGGCGCACAGGTTAGCTACCCCGGCTCTACATCAACATGATGGAATTATCTTTTACTTTTATTTACCTTAAGTCTCTTTTAAGCAATAACCTGACATTGCACTAGCCCTGTACAAAGAATCATAGAATTGTAGAGTCAGAAGGGACCGTGAGGACCATCTAGTCCAGCCCCCCTGCAATGCAGGTAAACATGACATGTCTGGACTAGGGGTAGCCAATGGTAGTGGGTCTGAACCAGAGGTAGCCAGATGTTGCTGGACTACAGTTCCCACCGATAATTGGCTGTGCAAGCTGATAATTGGCTGTGCAAGCTGAGCCTGATGGGAGTTGTAGTAGAACACAATCTAGAAAACACCCCATTGTCTTCCCCTTCGCTAAACAAATGACTGCACAATAGACAGGTGTAGAATTTCCTTTTCTGATGAATAGCTCAACCTGTCCATTGTACGTTTCTTGTAGTGCAATAACAATATACACATCATATGCTCAGCATGAAACCAACACTTGATGGTTTAACCTCCACCTGAAGTCTGAAATGCTACATGTCATTTAAAGTTGTATCATGAGCAATCTGGTCCTTTGCTTCTTATCCAGCACATCAATTCTTGACCAGCTCTGCAAAGACGACAGAAGAAAATAATTCATATGGCCATTGCCAAGCATTTGATCAAAGAGTTACAGATGTATGGGGGTGGGAGGGAACTCATCAGGTTATCTATTCACTCGTTTCCCCTGAGACTTGCCTCCACCTCTTCTAGGGGTTAGCGCATGAGCAATAACCTCAGGAGACAACCCTAGCAGTTTTTAGCGTAACCACTCTGCACCAGTTCTGAGACTTTTGGAAGGGGTTTGAGCTCCGGGGATCTTTGTGATCAATAGAAATTCTAGACTTGTCAGGATAAATCTGCCATCTTCCCCACCACCACGCCCCTAACCTCCAAGGCTGGAATTGAATCATTTAGCACAAGGCACAAACAAAGGAACAATTAACGTCTTGAGAACAGGAGGAGGGAAGCAGCTCTGAGCTATGCACTTTTGTATGCAACAAAATATGAGGTTCTGGTCGAAAGCTGACTTCCGCACCAAGCATCAAAACACTTTCCAAACAAAACTCTATGGCAGCAAATGGCATTGTTCAAACACTGGAAATGTGAGTGGAGCACAAAGCAAACTCGTAAAAGAGCAAATTCGTTTTCAGTGCCTACAAAAACATATGGAAATTGGTTTATGTTAGCCGTGCTTTACTGGACAGTTCAAATCTGTGTCTGAGAGAAAGACATTGAACAGATGAAGATGTAAAATCAGAGCTTTGCAACTCGTCATTTCTACACCTGGGGCAGACTGCCAGTTCTCTCCTTATGCCCTCAGCCCAGGGCAACATGCCACAGAAATTCAGAACATCTATCCTGCTGCCCCAGAACTGGCTGCCATAAGGAGTAACTGGTAAGATCTGGCTAAGAAGTGGGCTGATAATTTGGTTGGGGGGACTGAAGAATACAGAAATATATAATAGGATGGCGAGCAGAGTTACTCATTCCACTCACTCATTATCTTGTGACAAATCCAGAATTCTCTTGACTCAATCTTTTTGAATTTTCATTATGCTATTACATTAGTTCAGTAGGTTAGCTCTGTGAATTAAAAAAATTATATATATATATATATATATATATATATATATATATATATATATATATATTTAGCTGTTCTAATTGTTTGGTGCTGCAATGTTTTAATTTCTTGATTCCATTTTTCTTTTCTTTTGCTGCTTTGAAATGATCCCAATTCAACACCCTTCACTCTCTAGCTTCCCCTTGAAAATGTTCCACGCACAGCAATTAGGCTGAAAAACAGGAGGGCAATTTTCAAGACTGTTTTCAAGCCTAATTGGGGCACCGGGTCGGGGTTGCACCAAAGACTAGTTTTGGCAAATGTTCACACCACATGGAGGTGATGGTTGAGCCCTCCCTGAAAATGCCCTCCTAATGGGATGCTGTTTTCAAGCCTAATTGCTGGATTGGTGGGAAGCTGATGAGGAGGACGCCCAGTCTGCATATGGCCATGGTCCACCAACTCCCACCCCTGTGCTATCATAATTGTGGTTGTTATTTTATTTTATTTTATTTTATTTTATTTTATTATTTTATTTTATTTTATTTATTTTGCACATCACCTTGTTGTTACTTGCTGCCTGATTGATTGATTGATTGATTGAATAAACTTCTCCTGTTTTCTCCTTCCCCATGAGAAGTATTTAACTTGTCTTTGCAAGTAGCTTGTTAGGCTACAGTTACTTTTTTCTTTCCGGCAGAGATCCTTGCTTTTAAGAGTTATTTGATAGAAATAAATTCAAATAGCACAACTTCTCCCAAAATGCAGAGGCAATGATGGGAAATGGAAAACGTCATTCATTTGTTGGTTTGAAAGGGAAATGCTTCACCTGTCAGGTCCTAGCCGATCATAGAAACAAAAGGTACACTGTTCAGGAGATCTGTTGTAACTGAGGACAATAACGTTTCTTGGGATAGGCTGTACAGAAACAAAAGGTACACTGTTCAGGAGATCTGT
Organism: Podarcis erhardii; assembly: GCF_964252035.2. Taxonomy (NCBI): domain Eukaryota; kingdom Metazoa; phylum Chordata; class Lepidosauria; order Squamata; family Lacertidae; genus Podarcis; species Podarcis erhardii. The sequence continues at coordinate 46,735,708 of NC_138499.1, read as the reverse complement.
TGTAACTGAGGACAATAACGTTTCTTGTGGTTCAGTGGTTGAATGCATACTTTTGCATGCAAAGATCCCAGGTTCAGCTTCCACCATCTCCAGGTAAGGCTCAGCCTGAAATCTTGAAGAGCTAGTGCCCACTTAGCATTGGCCATGTTGAGCTAGATGGAACAATGCTCTCACTTTGCACATGGTATTCCTAAGAGAATCCAAATTTTCTCTGGGTGTTTGAGAGTCACAGCAATCTTTCAATCCTGTTATAAAGAGTTTCTACTTAAAGCAGAGGGAGAAAATAAAGCAACATTTAATGAAGTTCATAGCACCCTCTGCTGGGAAAAGTAAGCAGCAAGTAAACTCAGATAAAGCTGCTCGAAGCCACTACTATTTGCTAATCGACAGAACAGAAATAAACATATTTTCATAAGGCTGGTGCTCATTCAGGGTTCTAATATGCAGCTGCCGTTCAGTTTTTCCATGTAATTCTGGTCAATTGCGTTGCTAAACGACTTGATTTTATTCATTTATAGGAACCATTTTCTTTGCGTTGAAACACTGCCCCACTGTAACTGTACCAATGAAACAGCAAAACGTAACTGTCACAATTAAGGGAGGGAGATCACCCTGTGGAAGAAGGTTTGCATGCACACAGCCTATATAGATATGAATCTGGGTGCAAATCTTCATCTGCATTGCAATACTTATCCAGGATGCACCTTCTGGAAGCACCAGCAGGTGAGCTGAAGTTAAAATACGGCTCTTTTATTACTGAAGCGGCAGGAGAATAACATTGCTTTAATTGTGTATCTACTGATCGAAAATTACTTTTATTCTAGATATATGCCTGCCTTCACTAATTAATACACCAGGCACCTGGTCAGACCATGCAACATAATGTTGTTGTCCCATAATAGCAGACTCTGTAAAATATGTACAGCGGAATATAATTCAGGTGTTTTCCAGATCAACAATATCTTGTCCAGTTTCTGGCTGAATCAAATAATATGTACATTAAACGAAAGCATGCTCTCTCTATACAGTGGCCTTTCTTCCTGAGAGTATGGACTCATGCCATGGTAAGGCAATTCTGTTTATTTTACAACAGAATATTTTCATTTATGTTCGCAATCAGCAAGGACCTTGTCAGCTGCAACCCTAATACTCTGTCCATGCCCAGAACCTGTTTTGTCGTTGTTTTCTACAATGCTTTGTGCTATACTAAGATCAGAGTCAGACAGAAAGCCTGAAGACTGTTAGGAAATTTAACAAAATGTAAAAGTCAATTTAAGGTTTTTGAGGGGAACATGTAGATCTACTAAAATTACTAGGGATGAAGAAGAAATTCATTTTTGTTTGCATTTTAATGCAAACCAACTTAATTTGCAGTTCTCAAAACAATGTGTCAACCAAAACACATCTAACTTCTGAATTTTTTAACAAGAATAGGAGTCAGTTCACATTCCAACTTCCTTTACTGCCTCCCTCTTAAAATGTTAGAATCTAAATGATTTTCAAGCAGAACATAAGATCACATCATCTATCCTTGGGACATAAACAATCTAGCCAGAAGCTAGTGCTTCTCCTGGAACTAAGATTAGGTAATGCATTGCTAGCACTCCAGTTTGATATCCTGTGGTATATAAGTACTGGCTAATTGTAAATGCTTTGCGAAATAAATGGAAATGTGTGCAATACGTACATGTCATCATAAAGCAACATGCAGTTATGTTACACATGCTTCTCGTGCATGCTTTTCATGCATTAACACTTATCAAAATAAACACCAGCGCGTAGAGACGTAAAAGTATAATAATGGATGGTGAAAAAAGAGAAACATTTCCTTTGTTTTGTAAATATATTTGCAATCCTTGAAAAGAGCTGATGACTTTAAAATGGTCTAAATAATTTATTCCGCCCCCCACTGAAGAAACTACTAGTTAGCCAATATCATTCTTTAACATCTCTATTGCTCTTCATTTATCTCTGCGTGTGAGAGCAAGATGAAAAGATTCTGATACTGTACAAATAAGTAGATCTTTTACTTTTGGTTTCATCCCTTATCTTCACAGTGCACTTGTAATAATCTGCCTCCTTGCCAGAACCATCTTGTAAATGAGATTCATATCTCCAGGGTTTAACACAGTTAAATAAACTGAAATCAATAAAAGACATCTTCAGATATTCCACATGTAAGAATGATTACTACGTTAACATGCTACTGTTGCTACTGTTACCTCGCCTTATAGTTGCATTAGCTCCTCTATTTTCCCCCAAGTTATGCTACACTGTATATCTAAGATAAGAGAATGGGGCGTCTGGAGTCTGTTCAGTGTTATCATAGAACATAAAAGTGACTTTTTTATTGAAGAGCTCCACAAGTCCTTTTGCAGTCTTGCAGTTTTTATTGAAATTAATTCAGAGACCAAGAAAAAGAAAAAGGAAAACAAAAAACCTGATAGAGATAAACGTTGAACTGAAAACAAAATATGTCACGAGGTTATTCTCCCACAGCCTGCTGCTAATCCCCAAAATCATTTGTCATACAGGCCTGTGTAACATTTCATTACAATTGAAACTCAGAGGTTATAGGGCTCTTTGAAACTTGTGCCGAAAAAGAAACTGGCGCAGGCTTTTTATCACGTCGCACTGGAGTGTCCGTCAACATTACGATGATCTCATTCCTTTCTCACTGCAAGTCCCGGAGTACCACAGATGAGCTAAATATGAGGCTGAGGGGATTTCTTGGATTTTCTGTCTAAAGCTGTCAGCCTTTAAAAACAGTATTTCCAGGTCTGAAGCTCAAGGTTGCTGATACTGCTGCACAATACAATTAAGTTTTTAGGGAAATATAATTTAGTCTTACTTCCCGCCATCTCCATTCCCTGCCCACAACTTTCTTGTACACACCAGACTTGTGAACACGCCCTCATGAAAAATTTGTCAGCGTTTTTGTACAAATTTATCCCAATATACACCTTTTATATGCAGTTTTGACTAATATACACATTTTGGCAAGGAATTTTCCCCACTATAAAGCATTTTGTATGTTATTCTCACTAATATTTGTTGCTTTTATGCACAGTTGCCCCTACTATATGCATTTTTCTGTATATTATTAGGCTGAGGAATGGCACCACAAAATTCAGAGAAATGTTAATTTTGAAGGACATCTGCTTTTCAGTCTGCATATTGGTTTGACAAGTGTAATTTGTCTTTAAAAAGCAAGCAAAATCACATTTCTCCTACATTCGTAGCTGCAATCTGCAGTCCACTTGTCTGAATCAATTCCAGAAAATTCACAAAGACTTTAGTGAAATGGCTAGGAAACACAAGTAAGCAGCTGACGGATTGTATTTTACAATATGGTTGATAGCTGAGAAAGCAAAGAAAGAACAATGCTTGATAACATACGGTTTAATAATACGAGCCTAGGAGGCAGACATTTAGACATTGTCTAAAGTTGTTCTTTTGAGCCCTTCTCAAAGGGAAGAGTCATCCAAGAAGAACATTAAAGCTGAGTTAAGAAGCAATGGACTGCAGACTGCATACAGCTGGTAATGAATTACAGGTATTAATGCCTTCCTTCAAAAGCTATTTTGCATGCCACAACTTTGCTTTAACACCTGGCATTTCTGGTGGGCATTTAGACTAAGTGTATTCTTCCAGTAAATTCACACTCATTTGACCAAAAGATAAAGTAATGAGAACATGGACTTTCTTTCATACCCAGCAGATGGTAAAGTAGAAATCCATTTGTGGACTCCAAGCATTATTAATAATAATAAAAGCTGCATATTAACAAGCCTTGGGCCCCACTTACAAGGCTGGTGTAGGGGACATTGTGCCTGTCCTGCAGGAGGCAGAGGGACCAGCCTGAATCATCTCCTTCTGTGTTTGGCCAGTGGCTAGGAGCCACCCAACATAATATAGGTCAGAACCAGCTGTGCCATTTCTGGAGATGGAACCTTGGGGTGGACCTGGGAGGAAATCTTCCTCACATTCCTAGGGCATGAATCAGAGGTCCATCTCCAGCTTTGACCACTGCCGTCATGGACTTCCCCACCCTAATGTTAGTGCCTTGTTATGGACAGAGGTTAGATGCTGGTTGATGAGACTGAGGAAGAACTATACCCACATTCATGATTGGTCCCCTCAATGGGAGGAAGGAGAGGGAGTTGACTTCTTTGTAGCAACATTTTTGGTCTATCATTTAACTGTTGTCATAGGATGGACCCATATTATCGGGTTGCAATGTAGTGGGCCCAAGATTCCTGCCACTCCCAAATGTTATCTTAATAAGTGGGGCAAGACAGTGGGAGTAGGCTGTGGTCGAGTTGCCTGGTGACCAGATCTAAACCCTATGGGCACACCAAACTCCATGACTAGTGGAAGTTGTGGGCATTTATAACAAACTTCAGCCTGCATGTAGTTATTGTTCCCTCTCCCTACCCCTCTCCAAGCTGCAGGCACTACATTCATTTATTTCATAAAATTTATGCACAAGCTTGATTGTAAAAAAAAATGTTAATTCAAAGCAATTTACAAAAAGGAATAAAACAATAAAATATCAATAAAAATTGATTTAAAAACTATTTCAAACATTCAAAAATAATAATAATCAACGATAAGCTAAAAACCAGATTAAAACACATGACAACATCATATAGCCTTATTCATTCTCAGTAGGTCAGCATCATTCCCATTTAACAGACAGAGAAATGACAGGAAGGGAGTATGAATGATAGACTGCTCATTGCATCCTCAGATAAATTCAAATTGATGAACCTGGTCATCAAAATCCAATCGGACTGTGAAAAGCATCAGTCTCCAGAAGGCCTATTGTCTGAATTCTCTTGTACATTTTTGGGGTGGGGAGTGGGGGTAAATTTTATTTCTTGTCTTTCATTCTCAGCTGCCGCATTCCCCCTTTCTTGTCTATCACCCACTGTCTTCTGTTCCATCACCACACATACAGCTGCTGAGCCTTAAATCTCCCCAGCTGACTTCGCATAACGGCCTTCCATGCCTACTTTGCAAGTCCTTGGCTCCTTTAAAATGCCACTGGGAGTGAATGATGGATGTCCAGCCCTGTCAGGTTTTGTTTCCCCCAGCCCCTGCTCTCCAAGTAATTTTTAACACCAAAACGGTTTCTACGGTTATAACTCACCACTTGTCAATGACTTTTAACATTATACTCTTAGTATCCTTGGAACCACATGGCCAGATGAACATTCTAACATAAATACTGTCTTGCTAGTCTGCCCTGAATTACAAGTCAGGATTAGATCAACAACAAAAGGAAAGGTGGAGGGACATTGATCATGTATAGGGTGAAAGAATGGAAGCTGGCAATCAGCAGAGTGTCACAGCTAATATTGCAAGAGCCTGAAGTTTCAAATAGCTTTGGAAAGGGCCTTCCTAGGCTCCTCCAGATCAACATGTTTATTGCATTTGCATCCTGAGTCACTTGCAAAATGCTTACACTAGGGTTATACACTTATGACCACTCTTTACTGAATGGTCATTCTGATTTGCTTGTGGGGAGGTTATACAACAACGAGCATTCAGTTCATCAAACTTGATTGTCTCGCTGTCGAACAATAACTTATCCCACACTTTTTTGTGTGTTTCCCACCAATTTCCTAATTGCAATTAAATCCCTCTGACAAAACATTGGATCCTTTCCAGAAACTAGCTTCAACATCTCTTCCCCCGCCTTGCAGACTACAAGCCAGATTACATAAGATTAATTGCGTACACAGAAAACAGCAATAAATGTAATTATCTTACGGGAAAGATGCTAGCATCATGGCATCCAAAGTGCATGCTCACAAAGCAAATCACCTTTATACTGTATGCTCATGCCATTTGGCAGTGCACACTTTATTTAAATTTCATTGTATACTTATTATTGTTTTTGTTTATGTCAGCATAAATTTTGTTATATTTTTTGCAACTGTTAAAGTGAATTATGTAAGAATTTTTGATGTTGTGCGTATGCCATCTCCAGCATGGCTTAACTATGGAAATGCATCTTACAAATAAATGATGATGATATCTTAAACTAATTTGTGTACTTTGCTTAAGCAAATATTAACAGATAATAGAGATGATGTAACAATGCAATTAAACTTGCTGAATTCACCCAAAAAAATCCTGAATGTGCTTTTTGGTGGGGGCGAGGTGGAGTGGTAAAATAGTCACACATTTCCTTTGTCGGATGAGAGCCCATGTAGGGAGGTGTTGCTGCTTCATCACATGTCTAGCCTGTTGAGAAATTGGCCTTCATGTATGTACAAGCTCTGTGTGCTAGTACCCAGAAAAAGATAGAATGAATTACTATACACGAAGCAGGAACAGAGTGTACGAACAAGTGGGAAGATGTGCCTCTACTTATTTGCAAAACAAGGACTGTTGCAATTCTTGCTGTTTACTCTGACACACAGCTCCCTGCCAATCAGGGAGGCAGGGGGAATGCCTTTATTATTTACAGTCTGCTGTTAAGGCTGTCATGAAGCTTGATTGCAGGGGTATTGTTGCTGGCCAGCCTCCCTGCTCTAGCTGGTACCAGGCACCCTAAGCTACTCCCATCAAACACTGACTCACTGATACTGTGAGCAACTCAGTGCACCTTTTGGGAGGCTACTCTTACATACAATAAAGGTTTATGGTCAGCTGGAAGTAGACACACATGGGTGGGGCCATTCAAGCACTCGGCAATGTTTAACTCAACAAATACTGAAATCTCAGAAGCGAGGAAGCTTAAAGACCATTGTATTTCCTTAACAGACACAGAATCAGGAGTAAAGGACATCTTGTGGGAGAACATGTGGACTGCCACTGATAATAGGATCCCCAGAGCTACTGCTGCTCCTCCTCCTCTCTCCCCAGAAAGGTAAAGGGACCCCTGACCATTAGGTCCAGTCGGGACCAACTCTGGGGTTGCGGCGCTCATCTCGCTTTATTGACCGAGAGAGCTGGCATACAGCTTCCGGGTCATGTGGCCAGCATGACTAAGCCACTTCTGGCGAACCAGAGCAGCGCACAGAAATGCCGTTTACCTTCCCGGAGTGATACCTATTTACCTACTTGCACTTTGACGTGCTTTCGAACTGCTAGGTTGGCAGGAGCTGCTAGGTTGGGAGCTCACCCCGTCGCAGGGATTTGAATCGCCAACCTTCTGATCAGCAAGTCCTAGGCTCTGTGGTTTAACCCACAGCGCCACCCGCGTCCCATTCCTCTCTCCCCTAGTAATATATAATAAAAGAAAATCTAGGAGACACTTTCAGACCTTTCCAACCATGCTGACTAAGCACAGGGAGGCAGGTGAGAGATTGTACTGGCTGGCCCCACCTCTGTATGTTCACCTGAAGGACTGAGGGGGTCCGGACGGTGAGGGTAGAATGAGTTGGTATGGTCCTGTTCCCACCCCAGCCCCACTCCCCATGCATTCAGTCAGCCAATATTTTCTCAGCACCTAAACAAACTACAGCTCCCAAAATTATTTGGGGGGGGGGGAGCCATGACTGTTTAAGGTGGTTGTTGGCATCCATCTGTCTCAGGAGACAATGGAGGAGTGTGCCTAGGCGTTTCTTCTCTCTGCGTTCCTCCCAGCAGTCATTCCTCCTCTGGTCACTGCTATGGATACATGACCTGACTGTCTCTAAGCACTGCAGTCGTGTGCAAGGGATTCCCACCTGGCAGCATTGATGTTGTCTGGGTTGATGTCTCATTTACAGACATTTTTGTAATACAAAGTTGGTCTGCCAATGGGCTTGGTGCCTGAAGCTGGCTCCCCTTGGGATCCTGCCATCTGCCATTCTGTAGACATGACCAAGCCATTGCTGAGTGCAAACACGCTGAGAATGTGAGCTTGGGAGAGCTTATCTTTGTTTGAGACTTTGTCCTGCCATGTGGTGTCCAAAATCTTCCTGATGCAGCACATGCGGAAGGCGTTGAGTTGTCACTCCTGGTAGTTGTAAGTTGCCCATGACTCACTTCCATAAAGTAGTGTGCTCAACACCCGAGCCTGGTAGACCTTCATCTTGGTATTAGACATTAGCATCCCATTCTCCCATATATTTTTGGAGAGGCAAGTGGCATAGTCCTTTAAATGTATGGTGTGAATGTGGTCCCTTCCCCCCCCACACCCTAACACAACTTCAGTCCTCATATCTCTCGCTCCTAGGGTGGAGGCAGGGGAAGTTATGTTGCATGAGTGAATCTCTACTCACACAGCATTGGATTTCATCTTAAGCATTTCACTTCAAACCAAATTCCATTGAACATGGCGGAGTTTCCTCCTAAGCAAACGTATTTATGATTGTACTGCAATACCTCTGGGATGCATTCAAAAAGTTAGCTTTTTTGTAGGGAGGGGACAAGCTGGTACTGGGGCTCCCTTCAGCCTGAAAACAAGAACTAGCATCATTATAAATGCTTCCATTTGCTACCATTGCCAGATTTAAAGAAAGAGTCATTTTCTTTAACTATACATTGGCTGTCTAGCTAACTCCAGCAATGAGTTCACTGAAAATAACAGAGGTTGGGGAGGTTGGGGGGGGGAGTAAGCGATTCTGGTTCTGATGGCTGCTGTATCCTTGGAAAAAGCACATCACACAAATGTGAATCAAGCATAAGTTTTAGAAATGTCTTCTATACCTTTGCCTGCGCTCGTTCTGAACTGGATTTATTATGCATAGCCTTCAAAATTCTGTGCTAAGCCCTCTGGCACCAGAGAACCTAGGCTGTCGCCCTACAAAGCATCCCAGCTCCTAAATTTGTGAGGGACATCATCCATTAAGTTAAGTCTTGAGTTTAAAAATTCCACAATTATATGGATCTAGAAAGAATTTTACTATCCTTTCAACAGACCTTTGGGAGAGGCTATAACATTGTCTACTATCAAGAGAATAGAGGCTGAGACAATTCCAACATCACAAGACTATTCATATAAATCCAGTTGCACTTCACATAATTGCTTGAGACCACTTACTTTCTCCTCAGTTAAAATGGAAGCGTCATAATATACACATTAGGGCTTCTTTTATATATCCATGGACAATTGGGGTAGATTATTTCTGACCCAATCAACCTACTGTTCCAATGGAAGAGCATTCATGGGTTACACTGTTTTCTAACAACTGACAAAGTGCAAGGTATCCCCAACTAATTGCTGAAAGGATGTGGAAAACATAGCAAGCTTTTATAGGAGCCAAGGCATATCACCTGGTATACTCTGTCATACTGGTGTAAGAGAGCTTCCTTTTCTAGTGTCACTGAACTCCATATTGTTACCTGATGTCCCTCTGGTCCTCACTTGAATACCTGAGGTATAAAATCACTATGGTACTGAGATAGATTACAATGCACTCTTGGTAAAGCCAGATTTGTATGGCACCCAGGCTGTGGAAGCTACTCCCTAGAGAGGTTTGGCTGGCTCCTTCTCCTGCAGTTTTTGGAGAAATGGTAGATATGTCGGTTGTTATTCCACCAGTTATTTGGTTTGGTTTTGAATCTCTCTCTGCTGTTCTGAATGGCCGTGTTATATTTAATTGTCTGTTTGTATGATTTTCTGGATGTAAGCCATTTTAGGGCCCCATCTGAGATAGAAATAATGCATGTGTATTTCTTACAGATTTCTTATAGTACATCTTTTGAGCAACAGCTTCTGTATGTTCAGAAACAGAGGCTCAATGTAGGCTTTAAATGGCAGAAAGCCTAAAAACCAAAATTGCCCCTACTTGCCTGTTCATAAAAATAGCCTTCAGATTTTCCTCACTCAGTTTAGGTGTGGCTTGTCTGCAACTCAGGGGATGAAAAAACACAGGTGACAACAATTGTACCATGGGGGTATTGTATTTTAACATGTTAGGCTGGCCCAGTTGTTAACACTGAAGGAAGTTCTATACAAACAGAGGAAGCACAATTCTTTCAGAGAAGAAATTAGTAGCCGAATTGCCGCTCTCTGGGCATCGATGCCTGCTTAGATAAAACCTGGGAAAAGGCTTGGGGTTCTTACTCTTTATTGTTGCAGCCTGGGATTTAACTTGTATGTCTGAACTATGTACATATTTCATTGACTTAGGTGGGGCTCCACTCGTGCCTTCCCACTCAGGGCCGCTGATGTTTATAGTAACAGGTTAGACTTAATTTATGCCAAAACATTCTTGTTTCTTAAAATGCTTGGAGCAACCTGACCTCCTTCTCCCTCTCCATTGTTATTTTGTCTACTGGATTTGAGGAAGAAGGAAGTGGTAAATTACTAAAGAAAATACCACTTGTCTTGACAGGACGTGTTACTTTGAACTTGGGTGATATTAACCAATCAATCAGATTTACTGATATGCTGAGCGTCGTGCCTGTTTTATGGTCTGCTGAGAAGTTGAACTCAAGGATTCCAACATGTGGAACTGTAGCCAAAGGTATAATACAGTACAGTTGCTCCAACTGAAGCCCATATACAATGACTTCTATAATATTTAATTTAAGGTTAGTTCTATTCAAATACCAGACAGCGCAAGATTTTTCATTTGGGCAATGGTCTTCTTTGGTAGGCTCAAGAATGCAACTTTGTGCTATGGAACTTCAGTTGCCAAGTCAGGGTGGACTGAACAGTGGATGTCAAACTGTAAGAGAAATTTGAACGTACGCCAGAATATATTGCAAAATTTGTAACATCCAAGGGAAAATACTACTTTATCTATGGTAAATAATGCCTGTTATAAGTAAGCATAAAAACTTTTTTTTAATGACTCTTGAGAGCCACTGTGGTGTAGTAGTTAGAGTGTTGGCCTAGGGCCTAGGGCCCTAGAGACCAGAGTTTAAATCACTGCTCAGCCATGAAGCTCACTGGGTGACTCTGGCCCAGCCACCATCTTTCAGCTTAACTTATTTCACAGAATAAAACGAGGAGGGGGGAGAACTATGAAGGCCATCTTGAGCTCCTTGGAGGAAATGTTATATATTTTAGTAGTAGTAGTAGTAGTAATGGAGATTCATTGTGATCAAATTATTATACAAACCCATAACTTGCTGCATCAGCAAACGTTATACCAGTATGCTATTTACCAAAAATTACAATCTATGCCTAAGATTCGCACTAGTTAATTTTACTGACACACTTTTGTATTCTAAGTCTTAGTGACAGTAGAACAACATGTTTTTAGCTTTGCAATATGATTTGTGTTGCAGTATATTTATGACTTGTGTTTGCCACAGATTGTCACCTAGGCACCTTTTTTCTGAAAAACAAAAAGCAAAAACCACTGGGTATAATGAGCACATTAACTCACTAGACGGAAAGACCTACTATGACTGACTAGTGTGAGGCAACATTTATTAGTTTTGCCATGTTTCTTGTAGCCCATTGTAGCACTACTATTAAGATTATCTGAACAAAACCAGCAATGTGTCACTAGAGGGTGCTAGAAGCGTTCATTTGAATTACATGCTACATACAGAGAGAGGTTGGAAAAGATGTCGTGTCTAAAGAGCTTTAAGAGGCAGTTATTTAAGGGCTTTCATTTTAAAGGCAATTTCTATGCTGATAAGTAGGAACACTTTTTTTACTAGGTATAAAGAGCATTGCGAGGAGCCTAAACTTTAATTGCTCCAGGACACAGTAGGGTGGCTAGCTCATTCTATAAAGACAAACTCTAGAAGAGTAGCAATGTTGGGTTGTTTGAAAACCAAAGAGATTGTCCTCTGACACCTTAGAGATGCTTCTTTATTGCAACATGATCTTCTGGATTGCCAGAAGCTTTGTAAGAGGAAGTGACTTGCCAGAATTGATATGAGACATGTTTAGTAAAATCCTTCCCCCCCCCCCCCTTCTGGATACGGCATCATCTCCAGGGCCTTTTATCTTTGACCTGGCTGGCAGGAGCAGTCTGTTTCCTATGAAAATATGAAAATGTAAATGATACTAGCTGTCTGGTTCAAATGTCACAGAGATGTGGATTTAAATATAATTTCCCCAACCATGAAGGGGCAAACAATAGCTTGCGGGGGGGGGGTATGATTTAAATCACAGTGAGAAACCCTTAAGAATTATCCTTCAGGGCTATGGTCCCAATCCACTTTGGGAAGGAAGCAAGGTTCCTTTTAAAATAATGCAGAGGGAGGAAGAGAGAAACACACAACGGAAATCTGATCAGATGTCTCCAACATCCCATCTAGTTTGGCCTTTAGCACAACAGGTAGTGGAATTCTCAGAAGTAAGGACCTTCCAGTTCAATGAAACTTTCTCCCTATAAAGTGTCATAGGTTTGCATCTTTATCTGGAACATGGATCAGGCATTCAGATTTTATGACAATCAGGAAATCAAGAATGCCCCTAAGTTATATGTTTAGTTTGGTCAGCAAAAAGACATGCTGTATTAACATATAGGTACTCCTAAGAGCTATGTTTTGTTTCTGCTGATGTTAATTCCATACCTTCCAATGAAAATAGGGACACCCTATTCCACCCCCCTTCAACATTTCTCTGATGAAAAGCAGGACGTCCTAAGGAAAAGCAGGACATTCAAGGATCAAATCTGAAACTGGGATGGCTTCTGTAAATCCAGGACTGTCCCTGGAGAATAAGGACAGTTGGGGGATCTGGTGTTTCCAATTCTTTTATTCCTGGATTTACACAACGGCCACAAGTAACCCAGCAAGTAAGTACAGTGAGTGCAGGCATGTTTTCTTGTACATGTGCCTTTCCATGCTTCACTTCTTCCTACTCAGCATGAAGAAGTTTGAACCTGTTTGAATAAGTACAATGGTCACATGTCTTCTAAAGTGGCACAATCACAAGGAAACACTGAACTCAACCTCACACTTCTTACCCAGGTACAAAATCTGCACAAAGCAGGTTTCATCAGGTCTTATCTGGGAAGAACCACCATTCATCATACAGATCTGTCTAAATTGATGCTAAAACATACTTTTACTAATATTGATAATTAAAAACCACATTTAATTACGAAGTTGTACTTTGATTTACTTTAATTGTGCATCACAGTCCACATCATGTTCACTCTCATAAGACTGTTCCCTATTTCCCATTTTACAGATGGAACTGAGGCTTCAAGTTAGTAGCTCAAATTTGCCAGCACAAACCCACATATATCTACAGGCTCAAATCACGTTTTCTCCTCTCAAAGAATTTTGGGCATTGTAGTTTTCTCCTTTCAGAACTGCAGTTCCCAGAAACCCTTAGCAAACCACAGTGCCCAGAATTCTTTGAGGGAGGAAAAGTACTTTGAAGGTATAATAATGCATAGACAGTCTTACTCTAAGCACTGGCAGATGAAGAGGGGTGCGGGGGGAGCACACTGCCCCTGGCAGCGCAATCCCGGTGGGGTGCCATCGCGGCTGCCCCTCTGCCCGTGCTGGTCGCCATGCCCCTGCAGGTGGCATGCCCCGCCCTCAGGACACCCGTCACGCCCCTGAGGGTGGTGTCCCTGGGACGCACGCCAGCCCTGCCCCCCGGTGCTGGAGCATGACGCTCCGCCACTGACTCTAAGTGACTGTGCGTCATATCAATAGTGTGCCAGAATCATCTTACCACCAGAGTTCTCTTCATTTACTCTTCTCATGGCCAGGTCCTTTCTCAGCAGTGTTTTCCTTAATTTTCACTCTGCTCATATGCAGGTTTTTGGAGTCTAGGACACGTGGTTTTCAGCAGGAAACTATTGTGGAGGTACCACTTTGTTCAGGCCAAGTCTGCCTGATATCTCCTGTGTACCTTTGTCCTCCACTACCCTTCCCTTTGTAGTCTTGCACATTTCACTTGTAAGCCAGTCGATTTTCATTTTTGACTGACATTTCTCATATATATATATATATATATATATATATATATATATATATATATATTTGCTTTCGTAGATTTTCACGGGTACAGGAATGCAGGTTTTGGTGTCCTCGGGTGTCTTCCCGTGTAAAAGTTGGGGTGTCTAGGCGACGTTTCGACGAGGTCTCACTCGTTATCTTCAGGCTGGTGCTTTCGGCTTCTTGTTACTGGAACAGAGCAGGATCTCAGTGTTTGAGTTCCTATAAATACTGTAGAGGGGGTGTGGTGTATAGCCTCCAATGTTCTGGGCAGAGAGGAAGTTCCCAGGCTAGTGTGCCTTTTCTTCTTTTGTTCCTTAATTACTTGAGAGGTATCTTGAGTGATTTCTTGAGTGATATCCTGAGTACCACTTAGGTGGGTCATTAGGTGTGGATTAGTTGTTAAAGTCTTTGTGTCTTGACCTCTTGAACTTTGTGAAGAGTTTTCCTGAGAAGATGGCTGTACTGTACTTAGTTGTGCTCTGGCTTGGCTTCGTGTATAGGGGCGAGTTGTGGTTTTGTGGCTTGTGTCAGCCAGATCTGTGTAGGGATTGCAGGGGGGTGCAGCATCCGGAGGTGCCACCATGGATTGGCTACTGGATGGTGTCTGTAATTCATCTGTGGAGAGGGTCTGGGTTTGGGTCTGGTGTGGTTGATTGGTGTTGGCGTTCTGTGTGCCTCTGGATCTGGTGTCAGTTTTTGTGGGGAGGGCTAATTTCCAGATGTCTGGCAAGCGGGATGTGTCGTCACGCTTGTTCATGTTGTGAGGGTGTTTCTCTATCTCGATGGCTTCCATGATTATTCTCTTGTGGTGATGTTCCGTGTTAAAGAGCAATTTGGAATCTGCAAAATTAATTTCGTGTCCTGTTTCTTTCATGTGTTGGAAAAGAGAACACAAACCCAAACTTTGGCTCAGATATGTTGACGACACCTTTGTAATTTGGCCACACGGGAAGGAAAAACTGGATAGCTTCCTCACACATCTCAACAACTTACACCCCAAAATACAATTCACTATGGAAATAGAAGCCAACAACCAACTTCCCTTCCTTGACGTCCTAATCTACAAAAAACCTGATGGCTCCCTAGGACACACTATCTACCGGAAAAAAACACACACCAACCGCTACTTACATGCACAATCACACCACCACCCTGCACAAATAAACTCCGTAGCCAAGACTCTCATCTCCAGAACCAAACGCCTGGCTGACAAAGACCACTTGACAACTGAGTTACAGAATCTCTCAAACGTGTTAATTGCCAATGGATACCAGCAAAACAGGATTACGAAGCTAATCCAAAAGGAAACACCCCCCAAAAACCAAGACACAGAAGAAAACAATGGCATGGCCCTCCTTCCTTATATCAAGGGCACTACAGATAAAATTAGCAAAATCCTCCATAAACACAATATCAAAACAGCCTTTTGCACCAACCAAAAAATAGCCAATATCCTCAGAAACCCCAAGGATAAAATCCAGTTGGAAAACCAAGGGATCTATGAAATACCCTGCAAAGTCTGCCCAGCCACGTACATTGGACAAACAAACAGACGAATAAATGCACGTATCGCAGAACACAAGAATGCCGTCAAAAAAGAAGAAAAAACTTCCTCTCTTTTCCAACACATGAAAGAAACAGGACACGAAATTAATTTTGCAGATTCCAAATTGCTCTTTAACACGGAACATCACCACAAGAGAATAATCATGGAAGCCATCGAGATAGAGAAACACCCTCACAACATGAACAAGCGTGACGACACATCCCGCTTGCCAGACATCTGGAAATTAGCCCTCCCCACAAAAACTGACACCAGATCCAGAGGCACACAGAACGCCAACACCAATCAACCACACCAGACCCAAACCCAGACCCTCTCCACAGATGAATTACAGACACCATCCAGTAGCCAATCCATGGTGGCACCTCCGGATGCTGCACCCCCCTGCAATCCCTACACAGATCTGGCTGACACAAGCCACAAAACCACAACTCGCCCCTATACACGAAGCCAAGCCAGAGCACAACTAAGTACAGTACAGCCATCTTCTCAGGAAAACTCTTCACAAAGTTCAAGAGGTCAAGACACAAAGACTTTAACAACTAATCCACACCTAATGACCCACCTAAGTGGTACTCAGGATATCACTCAAGAAATCACTCAAGATACCTCTCAAGTAATTAAGGAACAAAAGAAGAAAAGGCACACTAGCCTGGGAACTTCCTCTCTGCCCAGAACATTGGAGGCTATACACCACACCCCCTCTACAGTATTTATAGGAACTCAAACACTGAGATCCTGCTCTGTTCCAGTAACAAGAAGCCGAAAGCACCAGCCTGAAGATGACGAGTGAGACCTCGTCGAAACGTCGCCTAGACACCCCAACTTTTACACGGGAAGACACCCGAGGACACCAAAACCTGCATATATATATATATATATATATATATATATTCAGAGTTGGAAAAGCGATACACAGTTTATTGTCTTTATTTGAGGATGATTTATTTGAGCATGATTTCATGCCATGAACCTATCAATTGTTCAGACTTTATGTATGGTATGGAATTACCTGAAGCATTGCTATCTTTGAGGAGAATGACGCACCAGCTGAGAATCCTGCAAGGGAAATAGAGAGACCCAACCTTTTACACAATTTGGTGGAACTTTATTGTTTAGGCTCATAGGAGTAACATACAGCAACAGTTACCAGCAGCGTCTTTAGAGGTATGGAAGGCATAATAGTAATATGATTTTCTTTTCTTTTTTAAATCATTTTTATTAAGTTTCCCATTTTAACAATCCAATCAAATCACATTAAATGTTCCAGATTATACAAATACATATCAAATAGTCCAAATATTCTGCCTGAATTATAATTTTTTTGTTGGGACTTCCCATGCTTCAAGTTCGGTTGGGGCTCTAATAGTAATATGATTTTCATCTGCATTATTTCTTTTGCATTGAGTATGAATCACTGTGATCTGCTTTGACTGAGGGAGGATCTGGCTGGTGATTTTTTTGTTTGTGTTCCTAAATTTTGTTAAGTGTTGTTGGCTTTGTTATTTACATTGAGCCTCTTACGTAAATAATATTTCCCCCGCCCCCCAAAGAAGCAGTAAAAATTGGACTGATCCCAACAAAAATCATCACCTCTCCCGCCTCCTGACAAATTATCACCCTATTACAGATAAAGCACCTCCTGGAAATTAGCACTGAGGGCATAATTCAGCATCTTTGAGATCGAAGCTCTGATTTTTTTCAAAAGCATACGAAACAAAAACACCATCTGAAAATGGACAATCATGGTTAAGTCTCAAGTGCTAGGGAGGGGGCTAAGCAAGTGTTCTAGTGCACAGGATTAGGGTTCTCTAGGTTGCATAACTCCTTGCCCCTCCCCTGACTCTCACCTTGGCAACCAGAAGAAAACTTATGCAAATTAATTTTGAATCTCTTATACATATAAATGAATTTAACACTCCTTTACTACTACACAGCTGCGAGTGAATTTAATAATTCTCAAATGCAAGCCTAGAGTCCCTAGTGTTAAGGAATGCACTATGAGTTTCTGCCAGCACAGACATGTTGCTGATGCTGCTAAAACAAAAATTGAGCTAAGATTCGTTTCAAGTCTTTACATGCTTCCAGTGGAAAGTTTGCTGGCAGCTGTTGTCATCATTAGCCTCGCGGCTATATTTTTCCCCTTGATGTATCTTGTGTCTCATTGAAGCTTAACGCTTGTTAAATTGGGAGGAGACATTGGGTGATCTGCCAACCTCAAGACAATAAAGTGCTCTTTTCTCCTGCTGTAAGTTTTGCTTTATGAATTATGGTAAGCATAAATGGAACGTTGCCTACCCCACCCTTGCCAAGATGGTAGAGTGAGCAGAGCAGTAGTCTTCAACTTCTTCAGAACCAGAACCCATGTTTAATCCAAACATGCATTTGGGGATGCCTTATTTAATTTTCTACCATACATTTGTATGGTGGTAGGGCTGCTGTATGGAAGTGGAAATATGGAAGTGAGAGCTGGACCATAAAGAAGGTTGAATTATAGTGCTGGAGGAGACTCTTGAGAGTCCCATGGACTGCAAGAAGATCAAACGCATCCATTCTTAAATAAATTAGCCCTGAGTGCTCACTGGAAGGACAGATCGTGAAGCTGAGGCTCCAATACTTTGGCCACCTCATGAGAAGAGAAGACTCCCTGGAAAAGACCCTGATGTTGGGAAAGATGGAGGGCACAAGGAGAAGGGGACGACAGAGGACGAGATGGTTGGACAGTGTTCTCGAAGCTACAAACATGAGTCTGACCAAACTGCGGGAGGCAGTGGAAGACAGGAGTGCCTGGCGTGCTCTGGTCCATGGGGTCACAAAGAGTTGGACACGACTAAACAACAACAACAGGGCTGCTGTTGCAACCCACCTTCCATCAGGTCACAACCCAGTGGTGGGTCCCAAGCCACCAGCTGAAAATCGGAGATATAGAGAAACAATAATGAACCTTAATAATAATGTTTTTAAATACTAAGCCTTGAGTGTTTTTTATTTCTTTTCTCTCTCTATTTTCTTTCTTTCTTTTTTCATTTTTTGAGAGGGGGAATCTTCCTTGGAAAAAAATAAAAGTTTATTTTACACATACTTTTTTGGGCTGGGTTCAGCAATACTGTATATTATTATTAATTTGATTTCTTACCCGCCTTTCACCAGGATGGGAAGCAGCAAGTTTAAAATACAATATTAAAACAGTTTAAAACCGATTACTGTCACAAGAATAGGGTGGGTCCAGATACACATTACTTTTAAACATTATTGTCAATCTACAATTTAATTCCGCATTAATTAATATGAAATCAGCAGCCCTACTTCTGCTTTATGGTCACGTACCCTCCAAGCGTCCCAATTTTCCAGCGACAGTCCCAGAATTACAAATGGCATCCTGGCTTTTGATTTGATCCTGGGATGCCCCTATTTCCCTTGCCACTGCTGCCATCGCCAAGCTCAGGGAGGAAGATGAGTCAGCAGTTGTCCCAAGTGACGGCAGCAGCAAGGGAGCATCCTGTTGCCTCTCCAGGGCCACTGCTGCCCACTTCCTCCCTTGGACAGCTCGTAGTGGCTGCTGAAGAGTGGGTGAGAAGGCTACCGCCACTGAGGCCCAGCCCCACGTGACGCGCCGACTCTGAAGGGCAGGCACAGGACAGGGCCGCCCTGGGTGGGAAGGAATATGGAGAAGAGCAGAGCGTAAAGGGTCTCAATTTTTTTAAAAATACTTTGTGTGTCCGTGGCTAATCTTTCCCCTTTGGTATGTGTTTTTTTTTCTTTTTTGTAAATCTACTAAAGAATAAAATAAAATTGGGATTAAGAGGTTCTCTCGGGACAGTCTGTCGTGGGCGAGTGAGAAAAGTCCCTATTTTCCTCTGAATGTTGGAGGGTATGTGATCACCAGCACAATCACAGCCTTCACCAAGTGCGCCACCTTGCCCCCACGACTGAGCATGGCCACATTCCAACTGAGGGTTGCCCTTTGTAAAGTAAGACCACCCTGGTCGAAGAATGTTCTGGGGGATGCCACCTTTCTGACAAGCATGCCGCAAAGCAGGGGTGTGGCGGAGGTAGATCTCTGGATGATTTGCAGAATATCAGCGAGGATTCTGACTCCCAATAACAGCAATAAAATGATCCCTGTCCCACATTCTAAATTACACTGCTCCAATGAAGAAAATGTAGGGTGTCCAGGAGCTGATCTTTGTGTGGAAGGATTGTGTGTTCAGTTCAAAGTACACAATCCTGTTGCTCTAAGATTATATGGATGGCTTTTGCACTAGACTAAAAACAACAACCCAGGACAGATTATCCCACAAGCTATCAGAAACACCTGCCAGGGCAAGGTTCTGTTGTGCACCAGGTCTCCTGTTAGAGGGGAGAGGACCAAAGCTGTTCAGGTGTACTGGTGGAGACAACCTGGCACTTCCACATAGGCCCACATCAGTCCAATCTCTCCACACCTCCCCTCCTCCCTGCTGATGCACAGCAGTGACACTGTTGCCAGGATGCCTGCTGCGCTTCTCCCTCCCTGACAGTGGCTCCTGTTATCCACGTCATCATAAGGTGTCTTCTGCTAACAGCAAGAATGGCAAACAAAGACAATGGTGTAAAACAAAAACCCTTACAGGCAGGCATTGTTTTGATCCCCTACTCATCTCACACTTGAAATATGCCGCCAACCAAGAGCATTCTCTTTACGTTTCTCACACGGGATAGGCTACCATTATGACAAAACCATCGCAACCGAGAATGTACCCATTGTTCTCCTATCATGTGAAAGACACTAGCCAGCGTATCCTGAACTCCATTACACTTTAAAGGAGCTCAGAGACACGAGTAGGAAAAAATCTCCCATACAAATTAGAGAGGAGGTCCCAGTTAATTGCATTACAAGAAGAACTTAGCTGGGGCCCCACGGTGCAGCATACTTAGCGTGCTAGGTAATCCAGCATCGCTGATACAACATCGGAACTATTTATGCATTTCAAAGCCTCGCAGTCACAGTTGCAAAACAATGAACAAAGGACCATGAGAAAGAGCAGAGAACTCCGAGCCAAGCCCTTTCAGGTCACACACCAGATGGAATGACAATAGTACTGAGTATTCGCTTGTCCAAGTCAAACCTTCCTCACGTCTGCCCACACATTTCCTTTTTCCAGTGCTGATGCCACAGCAAGCCCTTTTCTCTTTCAGCTAACAATGGACCACCTGAACTCGTGTATGTGTTTCATTTTGGCTAATTGGCTGCCTATTGGATTCTCTAACCTCACAGAGAGTACACTGTTTGCCAGGTTGTGATTATCTACAATATCATGTGTCCAAGTCTCAGAAACAGTCGAGTATATATAAAAAAATAAGATATTAACTACTGAGCACTGTGACTGATATTGGGGGAGCTCAGTGGGCCATGGATAAAATGTGATTCACAAGTTTGACTGAAATGGTATTAAATCAGCTAATTCAATGATGTTCTCTGCAATTTACCATAGGGCAAACTGTAATTGCTCTTTTTTTAAAAAAAATAAAAAATAAAACAATGGTTATCAGTTTTTCAGATTTATAATTTGTCTGGGTTCTCTGAATAATTTCATGATGTTTGCACTAGGAGCTGATTAACAAGAAACTAGACATTGTTTTTCCGCTGCTGTTACTTTTTATTTTAAAATTGTGGTTGTTGGTTTTAAAATGTTTTTAATGCTGATCCTAAGCTGCGTTAAGGAAAAGCTGGTTTTCTAAAGTAACATATAAATCCTTTTAAAAACGCACACACAGTAAGAGTTGATTATTTAAAGTGTTAGGGGAATGGTTTATCCAAAGGTGGGGAAAACATTATGGTAAACCCTTAAAACCTAACTCAGGAGTAGACAACTTGCTCAGCTGTACCACAGTGAAAGGGAGATATATAGTTTAAAAGTCATTAAATAATAGCTTTATCAGAACCAACTGACTGGAGCTTGACAGTTGGATTTTATTTATATTTGCCATAAATTTAAATGTCATTCTGTGATTGAGTCACACCCCAAACATATCTCTGCGTGTGCTTGGACTTCTTCACCCCAGTGTGCAGCATCTGTTTTGTTTCTTACTATAACTACAAGGTCCACTAACTAGATAGTGATTCAGGAAAGAGGAGGTGTAATTAAAAGAACAAGGGGTTCTGTGAGTTCATGCTTAGCTGATGAATCAGGTTTCGGTACCAGAGCCAAACTCACAGTCATTAAAAAGGATTCTTGGTCTCTCCTCAACCTCAGCCCTCCAGATGTTTTGAGACTACAATTCCCATCATCCCTGACCACTGGTTCTGCTAGCTAGGTATCATGGGAGTTGTAGGCCAAAAACAACTGGAGGGCTGATGTTGAAGAAGTCTGCAGTAGCCTAACTGAAGGGGGGAGCCTTTTAAGGTGTTGTTGTTAAACAGTCACCAGCCTAGTCTACTAGCTGCAGCAGAAAACTAGATGTGGTGATGCTAAAGAGTTCTCCAGGTAACCTATCCTTCAATAGGAGGAAGACTTTGTCAGAGCAAGGCACTGTGGGGAAAGTGGCCTTGGAGACTGCCTGTTTTCACTTTCAGTTTTCTGCAGTGGCAGCAATGCAAGCGCTTTTCCAGGGTCACCTTTGCCCATAGCACCTCACCATGAAGAAGGACCCTAGGATTTGATTCTAGGATTCTTCACAGCAAGATATGGACAAGATGGCCTCAGAGTACTGTGAACAAAAAAACCTAAGCAGGTGGAGAAGTTCAGTGGATTAAGAGGAAACAGTTAGTTGGTTGGCCTTACCTCAGATGGTACAATGTCTTATACCAGCCCTCTTCAAAACTGCCCATAAATCTACTAATGAATTCTGATCTAACTTCTGTCTGCCATGTTGAATAGTCCTCAGCAGGAGACCCCCATGTGGATTGCTGCCATAAAAAGGCAAGAGGAAGACCTGCTTTAAAATCCTCCCCACCACCACTACAAGAAAAGATAACCACTCATATTTCATATAAATTATCTTCCTTATTTCTCACATAGTGGCCTCACAAATGCCTGCTTAGTAATGGTCGACCTGCCCCAAGTGACACTGTTGCTTTGTGATTTGCCCTTGGAATTACTCCCTGGAAGGATCTAATGCTTTCTGAAAAATAGATGCTAATGGCTCTTAGGAACACATAGAGCTGCTTTATTCCACTGGTCCGAACAACTAGTGCACAATTATCTACACCTGGCAGGAGGTCCCTGGGGTTCTGAAACAGGAGTTTTAGAAACTAGGACCTTTTGCATGCAGAATGTATGCTCCACTAGGTTCACATTGAGTCACTCATTTTATTCCTGTCATTTCTCCGTTGTTGTTCCTTTTTACTGGAAAAACCTACAACATCCTGAATACCTGGAAATCCCCAGTGTAACTCAGACCCTGACATGTGGCACAAGACGTTAATGTACCTTCACTGCCTTTTAAAAATGTTCTAAATGGACTGCCTATTCAGAGCTTGATCAGATGGGAAGTGTCATGATGATTTAGTGCGATCAGTATTACTCCTGTACCCTCTCCATCTTTGTAATCTCAGTGAAGGAGATTGTTATGAGGAGAAATTATTGATGATTTCCACAGACCTTAGTGCATTGGATAACTATCTTCTGCAGCTTCATAATGCTGTAAAATAGTTCTTTTTTCCTACTAAGGAAAAGGCAGAGAACACTCCTTGTTCATTTAAGTAAGTAAATGGATGATGAAGAACAAAAATCCCAAGTCAAGCCAATCTCTAGACTAAATGGCAAATGAGTTAGCTGAGCAGTCCTGTCCACAGCACATTGCTGAAATCAGAACTCATGCTCATCTGTCCACAGGTTGCTATATTTCTTCCTTCAAAACAGCAAATTATCCTGGGTGGGGTAACATCTCTTATGATTATATGACAGAATTCAAATATTACTAGGCTATGTTAACCTCCTCTTCTGCCCTGGGGGTTTTGTTTAAGTGCTTGATGCCTTCTCCAAGCAAAAGATTATTAACAGACACCTTTCTCTTACATTTCATTTCTGGTGTCTTAAGTTGTGCATTAGGAAGTTCCTCTGAAGGCTTCATTAATCAGCTACAGGGTGTTCTCCACAGGTTTAGTCCATTAGGATACCTAACGGAGTTACAGAAATAAATTACAGGATGACCATGCAGATTCACAGTCCTTCATTTATGAAGTAACATTCTGTGCCATTCCCTTTCCCTGGGGAGACTACACTGTGGAACAGGAAAGGAAAAGAAGGAAATGGTGTTCCCTCTATGCCCCATTCTGTTCCAAACAACAATGGCAGAGCATCAGCTGAGTACCTCAGTGGAAGGAAAACACATGTCTTCCATGCAGAACATCCCAGGTTCTAACTCTGACATCTTCATGGACAGCTGGCGGAAACCACTGCTGGTCACTGTAGAGAGGAGCCTCCTGTGTTCCTATGAGTGCAAGAATTTCACCTTCAGTGTGACCAGATTGGTGGGGTTGCAGGTGGCATGGATAAGGCAGGGGCTTTTCCTGACTTCACTCAGCTAGCAGTAATTGTGGCAGAGCCTTGAATGAAAGGCAAACGGCAGACAACTTGGACATAGGACTTTTTACCTCAGGAGTCCTTCATCCAAGCTGCTGCTGCTACCAACGCTGGAAGGTGAGCAATGGACAAGAACATAGGAAACACCCTTCTTCTTCCCTCAGATCACAACAATGGTGTCAGCGTCTTGGATAACAACAGCCCAAATCCAAGTCACCAACACCAGTATCACGAGAGTCCGGAAGGGGTGCAGACATCCCTTACGGTAACTAAATCAGTGTTTTTGTGCCTTTTATTTATTTGTTCTGCAAAGTCATTTTTCATACAGCTGTCCTGAATCATGACTAATCTTCCTTGTCATTTATCAAGGACTAGATTCTTAATCCAAGCATCTGACACTTAACACATTTGCATCTGGAGATATTTGGAGTCCACATCCAATATAAAATGCTTTGGAATTTGTTATTGTGCCTAATTGTTTTAAATGTGCCTTCATGCTTATGAGTCAGAGGTAATTATGTATAATTCTTCAGTCATTAAATGTTCAAATCTACAGAGAGGAGAAAACATTGGCTTTTATTACCTACATCTGTAAAAGTGGCTTAGAAGGCCTCATGGTTTTTATCATGACACAATCACTGGCATGTTTTAGACTCTCACTGGCCCTTCTTTGGGAAAGACATGCTATCGAGACTTTGGTTATGAGTCAGCCCAACTATGAAAACTGAAAATAATTTTTTTTTTTTTTTGCCAGTTAAGAAGAGTGATAGTTATCAAATTAGTTTTGCCTAAGGACAATAATTTTCTACTTGTAAAGCAAAATTAATTGTTTAACTATTGGGTGGTCTGTTCTTTGTGTATGAAGGCCAACTATGTGTTTCAATATTTAAACAATTGTTCTTATTCCCAGACAGTTACATAAGAGTCAAACTGAGGGGCAGGTTTGAAATTGAAACTAAAGCATTTTGTTTCTGCTCAGAAGTGTTGCATACTTCATTTCTCTAATGTACCCTTTCCTGACCTGATGTCTCCCAGATATTATTGGACTGCAACCAGTGCTATTTTTCTAGAAAAAGAGGTGCCAGAACTCACCATGAATGCGTCTCTCATTCTCTTAGAATGGCAATGGTACCCACCTGAGAGGTGCTGGAACCGAGTTCTCCCTGGATAAAAAAAACCCTGACTGCAAGTGCCATCAGCCTCAAACTACCATGGCCAAGGGTCAGGGATGATGGGAGTTGTAGTTCAACAACATCTGAAGGGCACCATGTTGGGGAATTCTGAGAATTGCATCTCAGTGCGGCAAATGGGGTTTCCTAACAACTCTTAGCACTCTTAAGAAATTACAGTTTCCAAGTTTCTTGGGGAGAAGCCATCCCTGTTTAAAGCAATATGATACTGCTTTAAATGTATAGTGCAAATGTATAGCCTTTGTATGCCTGTTTTGCCCCTGCAAGTCTGTTTTTGCAAATAATAAAAATAATGTGGCTGGCCTAGTAATTTGAGCACCATCACTCTGGAGAGAAAAACCCCCAAATGGTCATTTGTAAGTTCATGAACTTACATTCAACAAAGCTAAACTGCTGATCCAACACTAAGTGTCAATCTTTTGCTTTTCATGAAAATCAGTGTTCCACATCCTGTGCACAGATTAGAAACACCCAGATGCACATTTTCTCTCTAGTTTTATTTAATTACACTGCAGGTAAGGGAATCTAATTTCCTATGAAGCTTTATTGCCATGTTTTCCAGCTCGATAGCATTGCAGGTGGTTAATTGGTATGTGAACTTGGCTATGGGAGAAAAATAATAGGAGATCACCAAGTGAAGATGAGAGCCAAGTCTTAGATTATGTTGTGGAACACAGAAAGGATAAAGAAGCTTTACTGTAGATCAGAGATGGAGAACTACAGCTCCCACCATCACTACCCATTGGTAATGCTGGCTGCGACTGATGGGAGTCCAAAACATGGAAGGCCACAAGTTCTCCCTGTTAATCATTCCTTCACCCCACATTTTTTAATGTATTTCCTTGTCACTTTCCAAATTGCCCCCCCCCCCACTAAAAAAAAAAAGGGTTTATTGTGCCAGAACAACATTTGTGCAGATCTAAAGTTCTGGTGTGCACCTGAATCCCTCCCACAAAATAGTGACAGTCTGGAGCAGGCATAGGCAAACTCGGCCCTCCAGATGTTTTTGGGACTACAACTCCCATCATCCCTGACCACTGGTCCTGTTAGCTAGGGATCATGGGAGTTGTAGTTCCAAAACATCTGGAGGGTCGAGTTTGCCTATGCCTGGTCTGGAGGCACCCCTTGTAATATAAAAAGTTAAAAGATTTTAGCAGGAAGCTACAGGACGTGCACTGATAGGAAATGAAGCATTTTTGTCTGCTCTGAAACTTTTGCAGCGGCAGAAAGTGTTGAAAGCGGGATCGTGCATAACTGTCCCAATACCATCATGAGCACAAATCATAAGGAACGCACAAGGAAAAGGATGAGCCTTTATCCTTTGCAGCCACATGCTCACCAATAGGATGCAGGGACCATTATCTATACCAGCCATAACCATCTGTGAAATTCTAATTCATCCTAATCCAGTTGGATTACAGTTTTGGTCAAACAACTCAAACCGAAACTGAGGGCTCATTCACACTTCCACATGTGATTTCTTCCATTTGTCCCATGACTTCTAGGCACGAGCCTGAGAGGTTTTCCTTTTGTCCTGCCTCTTTCCCCAGGAAACCCACTGTTTACCGATGAATTTATCTGCAGAAAACCTGATTGATCTTTGTTCCAATTCAGCAATAAACAGCGGGATTTCCCAGGGAAAGGGGTGGGGCAAAAGAAAAACCTCTCAGACCTATGCCAAGAAATCATGGAACAAAAAGAAGCATGTATGAGCCCTTAGTTAATATTGACGTCTTTGGTGTTTAGGTTAGAAGCAGAGTGGTAGAACTTAGGGCGGCACACCACTTTTGTTATTTAACAGGCTGGATAATAACTCGCAACACTGAAATTTCAGATATCAGCCCTTCAAAGAACTATTGAAAGACACAAGAAACAAAACAAAAAAAGGTGGTATTAGTTGGATGAAGTGATATGGTAGATTACATTTTCATCACAGGTGTATGGAAAATGTAGGTAGTTTTCTCAAACTACAAGAGCATCATCGCGTGTGGAATAGATAAAAGACCCCTATACATTACATGGGATTTTTGCTTTCCTGTGATGCTTCTCATTCATGGAACCAAAATATTTAGAGAAGGGTCTCATATGTACTTCATGGAGAAAAAACACTCCCTGGGTTAGATGGGCCCTTCAAAACAGCAGCTTGAATTGTAGCCGCAACCTAACAGGCAACTGTTGCTATTTATATCTATATACTGTACTGTATTTATTTATTATCTTTACACTCCACTTTTACTGGCAATTTAATGGCTTATGGTGCAAAATTGCAGCCTGCCATGGCATGGTGAGATGGGACGCGGGTGGCGCTGTGGGTTAAACCACAGAGCCTAGGACTTTCCGATCAGAAGGTTGGCGGTTTGAATCCCCATGACAGGGTGAGCTCCCGTTGCTTGGTCCCTGCTCCTGCCAACCTAGCAGTTCAAAAGCACATCAAAATGCAAGTAGATAAATAGGTACCGCTCCGGCGGGAAGGTAAACGGCGTTTCTGTGCGCTGCTCTGGTTCGCCAGAAGTGGCTTAGTCATGTTGGCCACATGACCCGGAAGCTGTACGCTGGCTCCCTCGGCCAATAAAGCGAGATGAGCGCTGCAACCCCAGAGTCGGTCACGACTGGACCTAATGGTCAGGGGTCCCTTTACCTTTACCTATGACATGGTGAGAGGCAGCTTGTATTTGCACTGAATTTGCACATCAACACAGCTGGAAAGAAAGAGGGGAGTTAAGCTGGATGCCTTATCTTACTACACACCTGAACCATAAATTTTGGGGAGGGACACATAGGATTAGATTATCAATGGCCAGTTCCAAATTAGGGGCACCTTACCCTTTAACTACCAAACTACATACTGCAAAGGAAATATATATTAGATAGTTTTCCTAGATGTGGATGCTGTGCTTTTCAAATTCGTCATTTTTATCAGGCATTTTTATCAGGCATTTTTTTGATGGCTACAGGGAAGTATGTCGTAAACGTTCCATAATGAGTCCTTGTAGAGATGAATGTTTGTGCATACCTTTATTATGGGAGCAAGTCTGCACCTGTACCATTAACTTATTTTTCCTTAAGAAAGATTGTGAAACTAAACCCTTTCACCTTAAAACAAGTTGCTGTGTTGTGATAACTTCAGAAGCACAGAACTGTATCCATGGATTTAATGTGCAGAGAAAGAAATACCTTTACAACTAAAAAAATCTGTTTAAAATTATGCTGTCTGAAAAGCAGAAATGATGACTTTATTTTAAATAGATTTCCCTCCCTAACTGCTATCACTATAATAACTTCAAAATGTTGCTTATATGAAGATACCACAATATTTGCATTAACAGATGGACTAATAAGATAGACAAGACAGTTATTTGAGTAAAATCTCAAGCAAATTAATTATCCCTGTTATTTTGATAGTATCACCATCTAGACTGAAATGAATGTATTCCATAACTATTTTTATAACATAGCCAGTCATCTGATGAATTTATTTCTTCCTCAGTGACATATTAAATCTGTATAGTTGAAAATATCAGTACTCTGCATCTGCAGTGTAATTAATACAAATAAACTGAAACAGAGAACCTCTTAATTAAAATTCTTAGCCTATTATTATTATTATTATTATTATTATTATTATTATTCCCCACCCATCTGACTGGTTTGCCCCAGCCACTCTGGGCGGCTTACAACATATATAAAAACATAATAAAACATTAAACATTTAAAAACTTTCCTATACAGGACTGCCGTCGGATGTCTTCTAAAGGTTGTATAGTTGCTTATCTCCTTAACATGATAGGAAGGTGTTCCACAGGGTGCCACTACTGAGAAGGCCCTCTGCCTGGTTCCCTGTAGATTTGCTTCTCGCAATGAGGGAACCGC
Organism: Podarcis erhardii; assembly: GCF_964252035.2. Classification (NCBI taxonomy): domain Eukaryota; kingdom Metazoa; phylum Chordata; class Lepidosauria; order Squamata; family Lacertidae; genus Podarcis; species Podarcis erhardii. The sequence goes on along the minus strand of NC_138499.1, from coordinate 46,706,765 downwards.
CAGAAGGCCCTCAGCGCTGGACCTCAGTGTCCGGGCAGAACGATGGGGGTGGAGACACTCCTTCAGGTATACTGGGCCAAGGCCATTTACGGCTTTCAAGGTAAGCATCAACACTGTGAATTGTGCTCAGAAACATACTGGGAGCCAATGTAGGTCTTTCAGGACAAGTGTTAAATACACAAAAGCATTTCATTTGGAAAATTAAAATTTGTTATCTTATCCCACATGTGATCACTTGACTGCTTCAATCAGTAGAACTTGCACCACTACAGGTTCAACATAATACCCATTCCACATTTGTTTAGCACCTGCACTTTGGAACTCCCTGCCTATTAAGATCAATCAGGCTCCTTCACTGCACTGTTTTTAGTGCCTGCTAGAAACAGTCTTGTTTAGACAAAACTACCCAGATGCTTACCCTACCTAGATGCCAGATGTTTACCCTACCAGATGCTACCCTACCTAGAAGGGACGCGGGTGGCGCTGTGGGCTAAATCACAGAGCCTAGGACTTGCCGATCAGAAGGTCAGCGGTTTGAATCTCCACGACGGGGTGAGCTCCTGTTGCTCAGTCCCTGCTCCTGCCAACCTAGCAGTTCGAAAGGACATCAAGTGCAAGTAGATAAATAGGTACCGTTCTGGCGGGAAGGTAAACAGTGTTTCTGTGCGCTGCTCTGGTTCGCCAGAAGCGGCTTAGTCATGCTGGCCACATGACCCAGAAGCTGTACGCCGGCTCCCTCAGCCAATAAAGCGAGATGAGCACCGCAACCCCAGAGTCGGTCATGACTGGACCTAATGGTCAGGGGTTCCTTTACCTTTACCCAGATGCTTAGAAAGTTGAGGTAATTTCAATTTGCATTAGTATTTTAAGTTTTGTATGTTTTAATGTAGGGTACTGATCTACTCTCTCTCAAATTTCTTATTTTTTTAAAAAAACTTTGCAGCATTTTATAATCGAGTGGTGTATAAATAAATATGTTTCATTTATTCATATATGCAGTTCTCCTTTCATTCATGAACCGCACATTTTGGGGGAGTTTAATTAGAAATGATTTTAAATATGAGCTTAGATATAAATCTAAACATGATATGATAGACTCCTTAAACAAAAGAAATTGTACGTATGCATTATATTTAATTTTGCTTAACAGTCTTTTTAGATAGAAAGTTCTAGCAAGATTTGGTGTTCTAGAAATAGTAGCTTTATTGTTTTTCCACACCAAATTTCCATTCTCTCCCCCCTGCCCCCAATTTCAAATTGTCCAGACACAGATCTGCAGTAAGAATCTGTCATCTGGAAACCAGAGGGATGACAGTCTAAGCAGAAAAGCAATGGGTGTGAAAAGGGTTAAACACATACGTTTTCCTCTCCCTTGATATACACATGCTGTTTCCTTCTTCTAAACTGCCTCCTCCTCAAAACTGCTTTTTAATAAACTGAGCAGGATTTTAAATATATAGATATATATTTGCATGTTATGTCTAGCTTAGCTCTCTAAATCTTCTCTCTCATCAGAATTACGGCACCTCCGGCAATTAGTGTTCCTCCTTATGACATAAGGTGTGACATTAATCCTACTCATTCTAATCCACTACATCATCAGAACCATTTCCTGCTGCACATTTAACTGAAAGTTTTCTATTCAGTTATACTGACCAAGCCCAACCCTGCTTAGCTGTAAGAAACAATAGCCTGAGGTGGTGTGGTTGCAGTGTAAATACTGCACATCTGTCCTCCCATCTGAGCTTTATTAGTTTCTGTGGTTTCTTCAAAGTTTGCTCCTTTTTTGAAATCATTTGCAAAGCATAGTTTTTGCATACTATTTTTATTCATGCATTTGAATACCATTTAATAACCCTTTTCAAACTTATTTCTATTACACATGGGGGGGGGGGGGTAAATGTTGCTAGGGCCAATTAAAGTAATAATGGCTAAATGATACAAGGTAAGCGAAGCATGTACATAATTTATCATGTTCCAACTGCTAATCATTTGACAACTGTTATTGTCTATACGTACAGCTTGAGATATGAACCAGTAGAAGAACTTAATTCACCTATTTATTTTTTCTTCAGGTGTTTTTGGAGCAAGGATTTGTAATCATTAATGCCTGGCACTTAGCTACTTTTGAAGATCTTGCATATTGATTAAACAAGCTAATTTAGGTCTGGGACTTGTATACCAGTAATTATTGATCACCTCTTGCTGCTAGTGTGAGTGTTACTGGCACTACACTTGAAGTAGTACCAGTGCTGTAATATCCTGGCCATGTATAGTAAGTAGTCTCAAGCACATGGAGGATATAAACTCCAGTTCTAGAAATGGGGAATGGCATGTCATTCACAGAAAAATGTTAACTCGGGTAGGATTTAAAAGTGTTACACAAAGGGAGCACATTGGTGTTTTTTTGTCACTTTTCCTTTGCTCAGCAGCATAGCAAAGGGGGTGCGGTGGATGTGGGCCGCCCCGGGTGTCATCATTGAGGGGGGTGATGGAAAAAATATGTATTTTTAAAATAAAATTTTAAAAAATTGGGCTCATGACACTTTTTTTAAAAAACAAAAAACTCCTGCACCCATGGCACCCCCCTTCCTACACCACTGCTAGGTGAGGCAGGGGGCACTGGGCGCCACACCACGGGGCCTGCAGCATGCCTGAGCCACGCGTCTCTCCTGAGGGGGAGGCGGTGGGTGGACCACCTGCAAGCTCCACGCTGCTTTTTTGAGCAGTGTGGGGCTTGCGTCTGCCCACCGCCTCAGCCACTCTACAGCTGAGGGGGAGGCTGTGGAGAGGCTCCATGCAGTGCACTCTGCCTTGGCTAGCCCCGCCCCCATGGGCAATTTGCCCCACCCCCATGGGCAGCTCGCTCCACCCGAGCTGCAGAACACACACACTGCACCGGGCACCCGAGTGGCTAGCTATGCTGCTGCCTTTGCTCCGAACAGGGAAAGCTAACACAGTGCCCTCCAGATGTTGAATTCCAACTCCCATAATCCCTGACCATTGTCTATTTTGGCTGTGGCTCATGGGAGTTGGAATGTCATGTTCCCAGGGATGTCATTAAGGGCTAGAGTTGCTGGAAAGCAGCGGTGTGTGGGGAGAGCTCTTGTGCTCGGGTCCTGCCTTTGAGTTTCCTATAGGCCTCCGATTGGCCATTGTGAGAACAGGATCCTAGACTAGATGGGCTATTGGTCAAATCCAGCAGGGTCTTCTAATGCTCAGATCACAGTTACAAGAGATAGAACTTTCACCAAAATACTCACCAATGGAGCAGGGTTGGAAGTGTAGCCCAGTCCCAACCAACAAAGTCAAGCCAAGAGAGTCGAGGTATCAATGTGATCCAGAGACAAAGTCAGGCAATTGTCCAACATCAACATCACAACCTTCAGGCAGGATAAAGTACAGCAAGGGTAGATACCTGTGTTGCTTCCAACAAATGGAAGGCACAAGAGCCTTATAGACTCTAACTTCCTAAACCACATCCTAACCACAGCTGTTGGCCATGAACTGGGGTGCCAATTTGAATAAAATATTGGGGATGGGGGGCAGGTCCTGCATAATCAGTCACATGATGCCCATTTCAACGGCAATGCCTATCAACTGGGGGGCGGCATCACCCTCAAATATTTTATGGGGGGGCGAAAGGACCTTGGCCCCAGGAGCTGGTTCCTATGGCCATGAAGGAGTATCAGGGATTGGTTACTTATGAGTAGACTGGCAGCTCAGGGTCCTTAGATGCATATTGTGTTGTTGCCCTTTGGCCTGGACCTGAAGCAAAACCGGACGCCTTTGTCAGCTGCAACAAAACATGTCTTTACAGCTGCAGCAGACACTGCAACCTTCCAACAGTTTGACTTCACCCCCAAAGGTGCACTTCTCCATTGTCTCCCAAGACAGATGCCAACAACAACATATGTCAAAACAAAATAAAAAAATTCCTTCCAGTAGCACCTTAAAGACCAACTAAGTTAGTTCTTGGTATGAGCTTTCGTGTGCATGCACACTTCTTCAGATACAGAATTTTTTATTTTGTTTTGACTATGGCAGACCAACACGGCTACCTATCTGTAACAACAACATATGTGCTTTACTTAGCCCCTTTTGTCCTAAGTGCCTATTGTGGCATCAGTCCTCTAAATCATGCACTATGCTGAAGAAGTATCAACTACTGAAGCTTAAACTAGAGGCTACGCTGAGGAAGGTTAAACCATTTCTACCTCCGGCCAATTTGGATGGCAGGAAAAAAAATTATTCCCAGCCCTTTCAAATGTCTACCAGCATATGCCTGGGGTATCATTGTTGTTATTTAATTTATGTAATAATTACAGTTAAATTTATATACCGCCCTTCATTGAACGGCCACAGGGCATAAAAATACAAAGTGAAAGCACAAAATATATAACATTGCACCCCCACCAAAGCAAAACACAAATACCCTTAAACATATTTTAAAAGCCTAGTTGAATGCCTGGTGCCGAAAGGTAACATTAGAGGGAGGATAGCATGAAGTAACAGCTCATTCAACCAAAATGGCTGCTGTATTTTTGTTTTTGTGTTCCCTTCATCTTTCCTCTCATGGCCATTTTCGTTTTTCTGTTTTTGTTCCCTCCAGCTCTTCAGTCATGGCTACCAAGTGTTTCTTTGCTCTTGTCTCCCATCTCTCCCTTCAGGGGTGCTCCATCTTCCTCCCCATCTTTCCCTTCATGGTTCCTCTGGTTGGTTGGTTGGTTGGTTGGTTGGTTTTTGAAGGGGTGGACCCCTCCCAATCTTTATGGCTTCTCTGTTTTTGCTCCCCCTTCCTTACCTTTCTTCCTTCCTCTTCCTTTCTTGGTGTCTGCTGGTGTCCAGTTAGAACACAGTAGGAGGGCCCCAGCAGAAAACATGTCTGCATGTTCACAGTCAGTCCAGCACAGTGGGGAATGGAGAGCCTGGCGCATGCCTTGGTATAATTTTCTGAGCACCACAGTGCCCCCAAACACTGCACTGGGGATGCCAACCCTCAGGTAGCCTGCTACCCTCACTAAGATGGAGTTACCATCTTGTCCTTTACCTCAGGCAGCAAAATGTCTCGGGCCAGCTTTGGTATGCTAGGAAAGATTTTGCCCATGCAAGCCAAAGGTCTGGTTTCTTCAGGGAATACATCTGGATCCTATTTAACAATCAACTACAGTGCATTACTGTAGTTGCTCAGTGAATTAATAGTCTCAAAAGGCCTTATGTAAGAATAAAACATTATAGGAATCACTGGAAATCATGCTGCCACTGTGAAAAATGCTGATTATATAGATCAATAAGAACACAGGATTTGGTTAGAGTCCATTTCTTTACTAACCATGAGTTAAAGGGGATCTCTACAGGGCCATAAACCATATAAAGTGTAATTGTATTATAATGCTATGCACATTCTAATTGTCACCCACCTGTTTATTTTTATCTGAAATATAAAAATAACAAATAAGAAAATACTGTAATGAAAATATGTTCTTATTTGTTACTCATTTTTTTATTTTAGAAAAGAATAAACAAAAATGTAAAAGCATAACTGCTTTTAAAACCTTCAATAGGCTGTAGCAGGATAGGAATTAGGAATATCTCACTGTCAGCAAATGATGTTTCAACAGATTTCGCTACTGCGTTTTACTTGTTTCAACACATATCTCTTCTGACCTGCCTCTCCTGCACACACCTTCTGTACCAAAGCAGATCATATGAAACACAGCTCCAGAAAGTACCCTGGTGTTGTGCTACCTATACTTTAATCACATGTGCAATGGAATAGCTCTTCCACTACTTAATGGAGTATTCTCTACCCAGAACTAAAAAACAAAAACAAAACAGTTTTGTATTGGATCCCAGATTTTGTTTTGACCATTTGTAATGTTTAAATCTCATTTAATTGAGGAGAAAACAATTTTTATGGTTTGTTTCAAAGTGTTTACTTGCCTATCTTCCCGTTCATAAATGAAATGCATCTATCAACCACTTCATCTAGATATGTAATAATGAAGACTTTGCAACAATAGGATATTGCTGTACTTGATACGGATACAGCACTCCCCAACCCTCTGGTAAATTGTTTTGCTGGAGGCTACAACATTCTAAGTTGGGAGTTGGTGGAGGCGTGAATAATTCACCACTTACGAAGCTTCAGAGTTAAGTTGAGCCGCAGCATGTTGAGCTGCCCTTTGATGCATACTGGCTGAACAGGTTCCTGCTCTACCAAGGAACTGGTTTGACAGGCCTGTTATGCCAACAAATTCTGGTATGATTCCATGTCCCAGAGAATGCAGAAACCTGCCCAGCCAGTTAAATGAAAGACATATTAGGTTATCCATTGCACATTGTATATATCTTAGGTGCAGCAGAACTTCTCTCAGCATTCTGCACTGGGGTCCACAGTGGCTCCCTCATCCTACATGTGCTTGATGTTTATAAGCTCAGGGAAAAGCTAACAATAAATAATCACCACTCCTGATCAAAAGCAAAGTCACATTAACCTTTCACAATCACCACCAAAAGGTAAGTTTTTAAAATCTCCCTTTATTGTGCATTTTGTGTAGTCCTATCACATAATTTTTATGTTCTTATGCAGCGTAGATGTATATTTTATTTCTGTGTTTTTTTTAAAGTATTACTCTTCTGCTGTATCATATATGGCTACTGGTGACATCATTTTGCAGTTCCTTTTAGTGATTTTTTATTTTAATATATATAATCATAGTGCACGAAACAGAAGTGGGGGAAAGGCCTAAATAATAGTGTTGCCACTGACTTGCTACATAAATTATGGCAAATCTCTTTCTTTCCTGTCTTAGCTTCTGTGTGTAGAATATGTGGGAAACACAATAATCTCACAATGGAACTATGATATGGTAAATGCTATGCATATGCTAAAATTGTATTTTACTTTCCACTGCCAACCCCCTAAATAATTTAATATTTTAGCACATAAAATGATCTTTCCAAAGTTTGATACGGCATAGCCATAATTTATATGCTGCATATTAAAAGGTCAAGTCCTTATTTGCTTTAAATAACAAATAGAAGAGGCTATCCAAAATTAGGATTCCCAAAACTGTAGTCCCACCTTTATGATCAGTTTAAAACCAAGGGATATAGATCTCAGTATATTCCCAGGTACAATGTCAAATAAGAATTAGACTTTGAAAACAAAGGCTATAGAATCTGGTAACTGATTAACTTACTGAACCTAAGTACTGTACTGGCTGAGCTGAATAGAAAGGAATGAAGACAGGTTTTGTCATGCCTGTTGGGACAAAATAACTTTTGTTTAAAGTAAATGTGACTCTTCCTATCCCCCTTTTAACTGGATTTTAAAAGAAGGATAGAAAATCCTCTAGTTGTTTCTCTTCTCAAGAAAGCTTGGTTTAAATAGGAATTTTAACAAAATAAATAGGATTTTTTCTAATGACGAGGCAAGTAAAAAGTAAAATATTGGAACCTGGTGGGCTATGTTTTAAAGTACTTTAACAGCTCGGTGCATTATGTGAGATCTAGCATAATCTCACAGAGGAAGTATCAGCTTGGTGTGTGCATATCCAAGTTGATGAACAGTTATCTTTGTTATTTCTTGGAAGAATGCCAGGTGTCTATAACAACTGATATAAAACTGAATGGCAGACTTAACAGGCCTTTTAAGTGTACAAAGCACAGCTAGATAGTATAATTGTAATGTTTGGGAAAATATGTTCTCATCAGTATAAAACTAATGAGTTGTATCCAACTTAAACTCAGAGTAGACCCCCTGAAATTTATTGACTTCCGTCCTTTCTTAGAATTTAAGTGAATGGTTTCAGTGGGTCTTCCTGAATATGACTTTAATTGGCTATAACAAGCAATTTTTCTACTAGTTTCAATTTGTCTTATTCATAATTAATTTTAGTTGGATTGGAGCCTAAGAATTGTAAAAGAAAACTTGCAGATTTGGGCAGTTTACTTGTTTCACACATTCAGATTTTGAGAGATTTCATTTTTAAAAAAACAAACCTATGAGTTTTTAAAATTAATGTATATTTTGGAAAGTAGAGCATGTTTGTATGTATTCCAAATGGTTGTGATCCACAGTTCTTAGTACCCAGGTTTCCTACTGCATAGGAAAAGTTCGCAACAGAGTGAAGGATCCTGAGCCAAGATTACCCTGCTCTTATATTGGTCCACTGTGCTGGCTTGAGTCAAGTCCTTCAGCATGTGGGGGTAAGACTCACAGTGCTCAGGGCTACATGCTTTCTGTTTGGCCCTGAATCTATTTAACATGTAATAAAACCTTGTCTATTATATATACTTAATAGTTCTTCATATAAAAGTACTGTATGACAAAGTAATGGAACTTTGTAGGCAAAGCACATTTGGGGTACCACCAGTAAACGGCAGCAAATTACCAGTTACCTAATTTATTGTGTGTTTTATAGCTATGGTTTAAAAATGAGCTTGTGTGTGTGTGTTCTTATTTGCTGTTTTGCAAAACTTAGACTTTTTTAAAAAAAGAAAACTGATTTTGTGTATGTAAAAGCTATACACATAACAAATAGTTTGGATTTTCTGCCTCAAATCCCAGATTTCAGCTGAAAGTTGTTTTCAGCATTTCAGCTGTCATGCAAAAATCCATGCCATCAACTTTGTGTAATTAACATGCCTTTTATATAATGGGGACAGGAGCTGCTCTCCAGACAGCATGGCAGATCAGTTTTTCATTTCAGTAGATTATGGATTGTTGTTTCTATGGCATGAGGGAAAGGCCTGTTGTGCTGTTTCACCTGAAGGATGTTTTTCAATATTGACTTATAACTGTATCTTCCTCATAGAAACAAGTGAAATATTTTGGCATGCAGCTCTGCTGTAAAGCAGCAACATGCCCACATTTATTATAAAATATGCTTTCTTCATGAACCGATACAAAAATAATTTAAACCAAAAACTGAGAACCATGAGAATGGAGAACTTTTAAAGCCTTCTGCTAAAATAATATTCACTTAGGGAAGAGTAAATGAGGGTAACAAAACCGACAAATTATTGTTTATTTAATATCACTGATCATTATAAAATGTATTGAGATAACTAACCCTAGATAATTATCCATAGGTATTCTCACACAGTAGTTTCATGTTATATTTGAGTAGTCATCCACATATTCTCACCCACCACCATTCTGTTTCCATGAATGCCTTCCACAATAATCTTGGGGATTACTAACTTTTACTATTAAAGCAGTAGAAAATTACATTATGGGGGGAAATGAAGATTCCTTGGAAGTTTCTTAGGGTTCCTTAATGGGGATACCTGTCATTGCAAACAGTTTCCTGAAAATCAGCTTATGTCTTACTACCCTCAAACATGCTTTTCACCCAGAGTGAATAACACACTGGGGGGAGCCATCATTGCCTTATGATATCAACAGTTCAAAATGAACCTGTTGCATCATTTGAAATGATTAACTGTGTGCTACATAAACTGTGGTCCACAGACCAGCCGTGGTCAACAAACTTCATTCAGATAATCCACTGTGTCTGCAAAAATACTATTAAAAACCCTACAGCATCTAGCACACCACATTACAGTTGCTACAGCATGCAGGAAAAACTATTAAGTGGCCTGCCAAGACCCTCAGCAATTTTCAAAGGGTTCATGGGGGGGGGCTTTAGGAACCACTGCACTACAATGTCACTGCACTACAATTTTATATGTTGTGTTATATTTTACAAAATATTATTTATAAATAATAATCTTCATTGTGCCTTTCTGGTCTGCTATGCACCTCCCTGAAGATGTGTGAAGGAGACAAAACATGATCCGTGACATAACTATAAGGGCAAAGCAGAATTAATGGTTTCTCTCTCTCATAATTAGCAAGCCATGAACAAATCTTGGAAGATTATGGTATTTTGAGAGTGAAACATACCACAGGGCCTGGTTTGGATATAGTGCTAAATCAGGGATCGTGGTTTGTTTCCTCTGCACACTAATAGGGCTGGTACAAAACAAACAAAGTGTAATTAACTATGGTTTGTGATGCTGTGCAAGTGATGCCACAACCTTCTTTTATCTGGAAATGCCAGGGATTAAACCAGGGACTTCACAGCATGCAAAGCATGAGCTGTGGCCTCTTCACTAATTGCTAGGGGCTAAATGTTAGAGACTTTGGAAGGATCTTAAACCTAACAAATCACACAAACAAAAATTTAAAAGAATGCCCTATATCCCTCAGTGGCAGTACCTTACAGTTCTTTACCTCGGACAAGCACCCAAAATTACTTCCCCTTTTAAATTGAAATTTACACAAACTTTCTTTGAAATGTGACATTGCAGGAAAGAGTGGTATTTAAAAAGTTTGGCACTGGCCTACATTTCTTTTATTATTAGCCAATTTGGCTTCTGATTTTAGAAGTCTAAGCAGAAGCTAGCTTAAAGAGCATTCCTAGGGAGTACAGCTAGGTTCAAGTGACAATTGCACAATTTCACTTGTAGTTATCTGTTAATATTGCAAGCAGATCAGGGTTAACAACTGTACAGTGCGGAGTTCAGGGATCATGAAAACAAGCAGAGCAGATTCCAGGAAAGCAGCAAGTTGCATAGTTCATAAGAATGATACTTTATTGAGGAGGGAGAAATGAAGTATCTAGATCCCAACCAACTTTTATATTCTGACACAGCACCTTTGCTCTATGCAGCATCTGTCAATGTCTGCGTGTCTTTCTGCTTAGATAAAGTACCGTACATATCTTTGTAGGAAAGTAGCCTTTTACTACAAATCATCCGTATAACAGAGTGTATGCACATCTCACAAAACTTAAATGAATGCATTGAAAACATTCTTTTCAGTAGTTTTTATCACCTCCAAAGGTGAACAATTTCCACACACTCAGTTCCACACTCCCTTATTTATTGTTTATCCAATGAGGAAGAGGGATACAGGTGGTGCTGTGGGTTAAACAACAGAGCCTAGGACTTGCCGATCAGAAGGTCGGCAGTTCGAATCCCCGCGATGGGGTGAGCTCCCATTGCTCGGTCCCTGCTCCTGCCAACCTAGCAGTTTGAAAGCACGTCAAAGTGCAAGTAGATAAATAGGTACCGCTCCGGCGGGAAGGTAAATGGCGTTTCCGTGCGCTGCTCTGGTTCGCCAGAAGCGGCTTAGTCATGCTGGCCACATGACCCGGAAGCTGTACGCCAGCTCCCTTGGCCTATAGAGCGAGATGAGCATCGCTGGACCTCATGAGGAAGAAGGAATAAAGCCCCCTCCAGGGCCTCTCCTTTTCCCTTCCCCCACTTTTTTGCCCCAAATTGAAGAGTCCAACATGAAAAGGGTGAAGAACTTTAAACTAGTGTTTCTAATAAACAGTAATGAATAAATTATGGCATTTGTTCTATTTGAAGCACCCCGTTTGCAAAATACTGACAGTATTTTGATTTGGCAAAAAATGTTCAATAAAAAGAAGTGCAGATGCTTTAAGTTGCTTTGTGACTCCTAGTTGCTGGGTTCTCTCCTACCCACCCCCCGTCGTTGCTTCTCTACCGGGGCAAACACTAGACAAGCATGGTGAGGAAAAAGTGGACCTGCTGCCTTAAGTAGGGAAGGGCAGTAACTCTTGTGGCAAAGCATCCGCCGGGAGTACAGAAGCGCCCAGCTTCAAACCCCGAGACATAGCGCCTGCCTGAAACCCTGAGAACCGCTGCTGCCAGTCAGTGCAGGCTACGCTGAGCTAGATGGACCTGCGCGGGGGGGGGGTAGGCTGGTCCAGAGCTTCCTGCGCTACTTCAGATGGTCCGCCAACAAATAGCCCGCCAGGAAGAAAGCGGGAAGAGGGGAGTCTTTTCTGGCAAGGAGGGAAGGAAATCCCCCTCAGAGGCGGAGAGCAGCAGAGTCGCCAGCGCAGCCTCCGGCCACCAGGGGCAGCTCCGTCCCGCCAAAAGCACCTCGGCCGAGCCGGTCGCAGACGCCGGGGGAGAACGAACAGAAAACGAAGCGCTTTCCTCGCCGGTCAGAAAGCGGGCGCGGCGGCCAAGGATGACCCCTCCGACTTTCCGTTTCTCTTTCCCGCCGCTTGCCTCCAGCCACCGAGCAGCTGCCTCAGGTAACAAGAGCGCGCCCGGCTGAGGCGGAGCTCCCTCCCGGCCGCTTGACTTCCCCCCGGCGCCTCTTTCTTCCCGGACTCTTGTAAGCCTCCTCTTCCTCCATAGGCCGAAGCCGGCCGCATGCATCCGCCCTGTGTCCCTCCGCAACCACAGCGAGCCAACCAAAGATGCCGCCACCGCTGCTTCTGCGGTTAAACTTGCCCCCGACCTCAGCGCGGGAGCAGGAACAAGGAGCCCCACCCCATAAACTAGTCCGACTCCGGTTTTGAGGCTGGGCCTTGGGAGCTGGGGAAAAAGAGGACCCTCCTCTTCCCCTTCCTATCACCCTTTTGAAAAAGCCGCTCTTTTCAAACTCCGAAGGAGCGCGCGCTGCGCTTTCCGGGGGCGGGTCCGCGTGTCACGTGGAGGCTTTGTTTTTGTTCCCCCCTCCTCTTCCTTCTTTCACCCACCAGCCGGGGAGCCGGCTAAGAGCTTCAGGACAGGCCACGTGCTGAATGAAGAACTTTCCTTCCTATATCGCTTTGCCCTGCATCTTGTTCGATGTTCGCCTCTTGCAATGCTACTGAAGCTGCAAAACAAACCCATAGTTTTCTGGGCTGTGTTGAAGGCACAGGAGCTCTATGAGGTAGATATGGGGCAGGGGCGAGGGGAGTTTATTTGTTTTACTCTTTTAACTGCCAGATGTGGAGAATACAGGAAGATTTTTAAAGCTCAGCTGTGATCTGTTTAACTTCAAATCGTGTGCTCTGAAATGGAGGCGGAGGGGGAATCTTGCACTGAACTGAGTGTCTGTAAAAGCAGGAGTATGTGGCCTTTCAGGCATTGTTGGATACCAGCAGCGTTGGAAACTCCAATTATTCTAGGCAGTGCTTTTTTCCGGGGGTACGCAGAGGGACGCATACCCCTAAACATTATGTGAATCTTAAGTTTGGGCTCATTGAGGGGCAGTATTTCAGTATGAGTAGGAAAATGAGAGTACCCCTACCTAAACATTTTTAAAGAAAAAAAGCACTAGTTCTAGGTGCATTTTTGCAACTGGGAATTTCATAAGCGCAAGCACTTCCTGAGCTCGGTGCAGTAATGCACCTGATGGTGCACTTCTGGACTTCCCTAAAATATCAGTAAAATGTACTCTTAGAACTTTAAAATAAATGGTCAGTCTTGGTTTTTACTTGCACAGAAAAATGGCACAAGTGAGGCATGTTCACCAGTGAGGGTGCGGCAACTCAGTCTCTGAACAGTGTGAATTGGTACTTATAGAAGGAAATTGCATGTCATGTACTGGAAACAGTCTTTCAGTTCCTTGAAATACCTTGTACCTATTAACAGATGGATGACTGCTATTCTGTTGCAGCAAAAACAACAAGAACCCTTGTGGCACCTTAAAGATGAACACATTTATTATTGCATAAGCTTTTCTAGACTAGTGTCCATTCCATGCATCTGTTGAAGTCTTATGCCTGAGTGATTGTATTAGTTTTTAAAAGTGCCACAAGACTGTTGTTGTTACTTGTACCTGATGCCCTGGGCACTAGGCTACAGGTTCCAGAGGAAACAAGTTAATTCAAGGCCACTTAGCCTGAGCTAATTACTATTCAGGTTATACAAGGGTATCATCATCATCATCACCATTCATTTCATTTATGTACTGCTTTTCAGCCCAAAGGCCCCCCGTAGCATATTAAAGCAAGCTATGTAGTAGAATACAGTAACATGCCATAAAGGAAACTATGCAGTAGAATACAGTAGCATGCCATAAATCAATCAGCAAGTAAAACAATCAGCAAGTAAAACAATACAAGGCAATAAAATTGTAGCATACAGACAAAAGAAAGGCTTCCTGAACTGGAAGATTAAAGGATGCTGTTACCCAACCTGCATGCCTGTATGTAAGAATAATACATCCCCGTATTGCTTCCCCTGCTGGAAGAAAAGGAGCTTAAGGGAACAAGAAAGCAACCATGTGTTTTCCCAACTGTTGCAAGTCATACACTGTAAATGTTTTCAACCTGTCATTGCAGGCATCTAATTTTCTTTTTAAAATAAATCAGCGGTGTGATGTAAAACTAAAAGAGTGGCAAACAGCAAGAACTGCATAAAGACAAGTGAAACACTCAAAACAGAAAACACAAGATGAGCACCTCTGGAGGAACTTGTGGAAGTCCAAACTCCACAGAACCTGCTCCTGATTACTTCAAGGAATTGTGGTCCAAATTGAAGGAATGCCATGATAAAGAAGTAAAAGGTAATGTTGTGGTTGCTGATCTATAACAGGCCAGTGTGTTTACCAAATAAATACATCATAATTAGCTCTTGATCAGCTGGTATTTGTGCCTTGTTCAGAGAACATTTGGTGAAAACATAGCAAGATGTTAATCATATGGTGGGGTGTGTATGATAATTACAGATGAATGTGGGTTGATGTTGGGTTGATATTGTTTGACTAGACCTGATCTTTTCAATGTTCAGTTGCTTAAGCAGAATGTTTTGTACCTAGACATACTGAAGTTTTGAACACTCTGGCAACTGAATAATCTTAAAATAAGATTTTCTGGTTTACCAGTCTTTCTCCTGCTGGATTTTTTTACAATGAACTGTGAAACAGAGTTAATATTTTGCAGAATGCTGATGTAGTTTCCAGTCTAAATCCTCACCAGAGTATCTATGATGTAGAAATTGAGCAAGGTATATGGTGTACATAAGTATTTTCTAGCTGTTGTTCTTGGAATGTAGAAATGACAATGAAACCACAAGAGATTCTTTATGGAGACCCTGATGGAGCTAATCATGCAGAACAAATCTATGCATTTTAAGTGAAAACTTAGTCCCTTTCAATTGGACATAGACTCTTGTGTCTTATAAGATTGCAGCCCCCATCTCATAACAGGAGATATATCTTACACACATGCATACATGCCAGAAGTAGCAGTTGTGAGTCTTCATGCATTTGCATTCTATATGCAGACAGAATCATGCAACTCATTCCCAGGAATGCCAGCAATATTAACAGGCAACATCAGAGTTGTTATTATTATGATTACAATTAATTTATTAATTGCCTTCCAAACTGCCGTCTCAAGGCAGTTTACACATAAGATAATTAAAAACGGGTAAAAACAACAACTATATTTAAGGGGCAGGAAGAAAACCAACAGCTGATTTCACCTAGCAAACTAGCCTATACAGTACAGTGGTACCTCGGTCTACAAACTGTCCTGTTAACGAACTATTCGGGAAACGAACTCCGCAAAACCAGAAGTAGGCGTCCCGTTAGCGAACTTTGCCTCGGAAGACGAATGGTGGAAGGGCACCGGTGGCCTCAGTAGGGAAAGCGTGTCTCGGTTTAAGAATGCTTTGGTTTAAGAAGGGACTTCTGGAACAAATTAAGTTTGTAAACTGAGGTACCACTGTATTGGGGAACAGATACATCCAAATAACAGGCTGTGTTTTGCCTGTTGCAGAAAACGCTGTCCAAGCTACTAGGGATACCAAGGATTGTAGCAGGCCAGATTAAAACTCAATAGAGAAAGTGATATCTGGGAATGTTGCACATAGAATAATTAAAACAGCCCAGGTTAATGCATTCAACAATATTGCAGAAGTCTACACTTCCTTGCTGCAGTTACCCCTACCCTCTCACTTGGATTAAGGGAGCCTGATAAAAGATGGGGTGTGAGAGGCATAGTAATTTCCTCAATATATTTTACCTTCTATAGGCCACAAATCATTTACTGAACTTACTAGGTTTATTAGCTTTAATCCTTTTGGCTCACTTCATTCTTCAGCTGAGTTTTTACAGTGGGTGGAATGTCGTCAGTGAGGCACATGCTGAGGCATCATCACCTCAGGATTTTGCAATCTAAGGAGTGCCTTTATGTGATGAAGCTGAATAACAGAAAAGTTAAGTTAAAAAACAACAACATTCTGTCTAATGTTCTTTTGCAGTTTGGAATAATAAAAACTTGGGGATGACCTTTCAAAAATACATAGGCCTGTATATTCTTGGAAATAGGTCCCCCTGAAATAAATGACACTGAATAAATCTAGTTAGATTGACTATGGGTGTGTCAGTGCAGCCTTGCCATAAGGCAGATTTTTTCATGCCTAAACCTTTGTTTCTATGTTCTACACAATGATTAGTAAAGTTAGATGCTGCATGAGTACATCAAAGACATGCCTGAAGGATAGTTAATTTTTGCAAAAGGTGGGGTCCCTCCTATAGAACTGGGTACAGTGATATTTAAGACACATCAAACACAGACTTGCCTGGACTTTACTTGTTCCTGAAGTCTATAAATATGAATTAAAGCTGACTCATGAATTTTGAATTCTAAATGTCAGCAAAATTGACAGTAGCCAGAGAAATAAGTGCCTGGTGCTTACACTGGTTGTACTGTGTCACTTTGTTGTTTTTCCATGTGCAAACTTCATCCTTGTGCTACCAAGAAAGCAATCAAATGATAATGTTACGTTTCTTCTAATTTTTAACAACATGCTTTGGAGGAAAATACAGTCTAATAAGTTGCATACTACACTTAGTGCTGAATGCCTAGGCTTCAGACGCAACCTTCATTGCATGTCACAACTTTTCTCTCTGCTTTGGTTCATGGCTTCAATTAGACAAATCCATTGTTGTGTGATGATGAACTCACAAGCCTGATTATCAGAATAAAAGCACAGGATATTAACATGGTTATGAAAAACCTTCCCAAAAGTTATGCTAAGGATGGAACTACAGTGGTACCTCGGTTTTCGAACATAGTTCTAGAAGAACATTCGAGTTCCGAAATGTTCGAAAACTGAAACTCAATAGCTGACAGCTAGGCTTCAGGGTCTTGCACTCAGCGGAAGCCACGTTTCCTGTTTGACTTCTGAGATGCATTCAAAAATTGAAGCATTTACTTCTGGGTTTACGGTGTTCAAGTTGAGAAACGTTTGTCAATGGAGACGTTCGAAAACCGAGGTACCACTGTATATATTATGTTAGTATAAGGGAGGATTTTTTAGGGGAGATTTTATGGGAGGAGGTGGCAAACCTTTCCCTTGTAATCCATCCCCGTGGCTTCCCCTCCCCCCCCCCCCAACATTCCACACACGCATCCAACTCTGAAACCTGAAATAAATCAAATTGGGTGACGTGGGTATGTGTGTGAAGTACTGGGAAGAGGGTTGTGGAGGAGAATCAGTGGATGAGCATGGATAAGACACCTCACCACTCACCCTCCAGTTTCCCTCACAAATATCCAAACATTACTGTTGAACAGTAAACACTCATTTGGGAAATGTGTGTAATGTGTAGTTCCACCCTTTGCAGAATTTCATAGGTTATAATTCAGTTTAATCTAACCTAAATGAAAATTGTGTGTGCAGCAAGCTGGCAGATATAAGTAAGTGGTAAATCTTACTCTTGCCATGCATTTAATGGGTATTGGTCTGTGTCCTCTGTCTCTCATACATTTTTTGGGAAGACACAAGGGTAACGCTGTTAAGGCAAGTTTACTTATCGTATTTTTCGCCCTATGAGGCGCACCATAGGACGCACCTAGTTTTCAGGGGAGGGGAATCAAGGAAAAAAATATGATTCCCCCCCCCCCGCCGCAGCTCTGGGAGCAGCGGACAGGCTGCACGCAGCCTGTGCGCTACTCCAAGACCACCTCCCTGCTTTTGCGGGAGGTGGAGGAATTCCCCCACCTCCCACGAAAGCCCACAGGAGCTGCTCGCGATTTCTGCGGGCTTTTTGACCAGGAGGGAGAAGGGACTGAAACGGCCAGTCAGTCCCTTGTCCCTCCTCGGGGAAAAGCCCCCAAGAGCGGCACGCTCTTTAAAGGGTGTGCGGTTCCTGCAGGCTTTTCTATGAGGTGAGGGAATTCCCCCACCTCACAGAAAAGCCTGCAGGAGCCGCGCACCCTTTAAAGAGCGTGCCGCTCTTGGGGGCTTTTCAAACCAGCTTGTGAGGCTGGCAATGAGGGGAAGCGCTGCTTTCCCCCACCACCAGCCTCAAAGCGGGGTCGGGGAGCAGTGCGAAGACGTCACGCACCTTCCCGCTGCCCCCCGATCCTCTGGGGCTGGCGATGGGGGAAGCGCTGCTTTCCCCCACCACCAGCCTCAAAGAGCAGACTCTCCTGGCTTCAGCGAAAGCAACGCGAAGCCTCCGGAGCACAGGCTTCGGAGGCTTCACGTTGCTATCACTGAAGCCAAGGAGCCTGCATTCGCCCCATAGGACGCGCACACATTTCCCCTTCATTTTTTGGGGGGGGGGGAGTGCGTCCTATAGGGCAAAAAATATGGTACTTTTAAAAAATGTCATTAGGACTAATATGATTTAAGCACAAATACTACATCTTTGATGGGTTATGAGGCAGTCTGTTTTATTGAAAGAGAATAGTGGAGAAAAAAATAAAAGTTCTAGTGATCTGCAAAGCAAACATAATTTTTCAGAATTTATACAACAGACTTCATACCCAAATTCTAATTTATTGATTTAGGATTGGTCCAGAAAGATTTTTGAAATATTCTGATAATTCCTGAATTCAGGTGATGTAGTATTACTATAGTTTTGCCTTCGTAGTACAGCTTATTCAGTAGCAACTGAGGCTGCTAGTGTTAAAATACCAAAAACTGTGCCAAACAGACTACCTGTTCTTACAGGAGCCTCATTGTTGTGCAGTCTCATTCCTTCTGATGGGTGTGGAGAAGGATTAAAGCAAAGCACTTTATTAGGGGTCTTAATTCCAGATATCTAATTGTCTTGCCAAATTGCAGCCACATTTTAAGAAAAACTATTTCCTAACTGATCTACATGATCAAGCATATTTGAGTGCTTAAAGAGATAAGAGCCCTCCTTTCCTGTCTTCCCTTAATTTTTCTTTTGAAGTCATTTTCATGCATTTTCTATTTTGCCTTTCTTCTGTAATGGGACATGGCATTAATGTGTGGTATGACTGTTGAATTTGTTTTTTTTAAAGCAATCAGTAGTCACCATTCTTCCAGCTATGGTTCAGGAATGTAACAGCCTTGATTACCGGGGTCAATAAATTTCGGCTAGCCTTAGTAACTAGCCAAAAAAAAAATATGCCCAGAACCCTGACCAAGGGGAGCTGGTGAAACAGCAGAGTGAAATAGTTCTTGCATTCATGTTGCACCAATTCTCTTTTCCATCTGGAGTGCTAGCAACTTCTTAGCTAGATTTCTATAATGTGCTTTTTTTTCAGGGCTACCCTTGGAGACAGCATCCTAGGAACCATTGGTTCATTACCTTCTTTTGAGAACTGAAGTAACTGAAAAACAAACTATAAATTTCTGAAATAACTTGTTCAGAACAATAACCCTATAATTTAGCTCCAAATGTATGCATTTGTTGGTAGTTTCTACATATACATATAAATACATTATTCTTCACTAATTTGTATATGGAAGTTCAAAATATAAATTATTGCTTTTCTGTTTCTCTTTCATTAGGATTACTGGCAAAGATCACCAAGCTGAAAACAGAAAGGTGTTTGTAAGTATCTCCTCATATGCCATAATTCTTAATTTGATGGAAATAGTTGCATTTACTAACTGGTCCTCAGAGGCTGGTTTTTCAGACAGAGCCTACTATCTCCTTTTCTAGGAATGATAAAGCAAAAGGTTAAGGACAATATTGCAGGGATTGTAATAGAGGCAACATTTCTTATGTTTAGCAGTTACATTAAAACTGCAGTACTATGCACACTTTCTTTGGGACAAGTCTCATGGAACTTGGTTGAATTTACTTCTAAATTCATCAAGTCTTGCTGAAGCAGAACCAGCATGATTTCTGCAAGGGTAAGTCCTGTCTCACTAACCTTGTAGAATATCAGCAAGGATGTAGATATAGGTGTACTTTTAAAACGCCTTTGATAAAGTCACTTGTCAAAGCCTTGAATAAGCTTTGGAGTTAAGGAATAATAGGAGAGGTCCGCTTATGGCTCTGTAACTGGTTAAGCAGCAGAAAGCAGAGAATAGGAATAAATAGTTCTCCAACTTAAAGTTGTAGAAAGTAATGTCTTAATGGATCATTATTGAGACTAGTGCTTAAGATTGTTGAAATAAAAAGGGATTGTGAATGTGAGGGCTATCCAATCTGGGTGAATAGGCAGTAATATGGCAAGTTCAATTTTATGTAAAGTGATGCACATGGGGCCAAACAATTCTAATTTCACAGATACCGGCAGTGACTGAGTAGGAATGATACCCAAGGTCGTAGTAGATAGCTTGATGAAGGTGTAGACCCACTGTGTGGCTGCTGTGAAAAAGACTATTATTAGGAAGGAATTGAAAACCTGCCAGTATCAGAATCCCATTAATACAAATTTATGGCGATACCACACTCAGAATACTGCCAACAGCTCTGGTTGCTTCCCCTTGAAAATGCTGCTGTTGAGTTGAAAAGGATTTGGGAAAGGGCAATCAAAATCATCAAGGGGCTGGAACAACTTCCCTATGAGCAAAGGTTGTAACCTTTGGGTCTCTTTAGTGTAGGGGGAAAGTGTGTAAGGAGAAACAAGATAGAAGTGGGCAAGAATTAGGCTAGTGTGAACAAAGTGGATAGGGAGGATATTTTCTCTCCACCTCTCATAATACTAAATCCCTGGAAGATTCAGGACAGACAAAAGGAAGTACTTATTCACACAGCACATAGTTGTGGAGGCTGTGTTTAGCCTTCACTGTTGGGCTGCAGTGTGCCCTTGAACGCCAGTGGCTAAGAATCACAAGTGCGGAGAGTATCATTGTACTCAAGCCCTGCATTCAAGCTTCCCTGTGACAACAGAATGCTGAATTAGATGGTCCTTTGGCCTAATCCCACAGGGCTCTTATGTTTCTAAGTAACTTGTACAGTATAGGATAAAGTTGCTAATATTTCGGGGGGGGGGAATACTTCTGCTAAGTTCATTTCAGCCTGTACACAAATTTCCAAACACATTTCTGTACTCCAACTTCAATTTAAACTTTGTTATAGAATGATTGTGTTTGGAATAATAGTGTCATGTATATCTCCTTGTTAAAAAGTTTCCATCCTCAGCTCAGAGTTGGTGGAAGATGGGTATTATTGATGACTTTCTCTTGAGATTTAATACATACCAAGCTAAATGGCTTAATTATTACTTGCTGGAATCATCCTACAAGTAGTGCATTGTAGATATAACAGTCTTCTATAGGAGTTCTTGTTCTCCCCAACTCTTTCTGAATACCTGAGGTTTAATATTTCAGCACTGATAACCAGCCAGACAATGAGCTCCTTATGCTGCACCCTGGTTCAGCGGTGAGGCTAATGGTCTTGGAAATGCAGGGTCAGGGACCACTCATTAGGGAGGCTATTTTCATAGCTGAAGAGCTTGTCAATTTTGTCAAGCAGCATCATGACCATCATGCACTATTTTCTCTCTCTTTTTACACTTTTTGCTCCGTTCTTAGAATGTGAGTGTACTTATAACCAAGTGATCCTACCCATGCTTCATTCATAGTAAATACTCTGTGTTCAGTGACATATATTTCCTAGCAAGTGACTTCATTACAACAAAGTAGCCTGAACATGTTTACTCAGAAGTAAGTCTGAGTGAGTTTAATGCAATTTGCTCTCAGGTAAGTTTGCTTAGAAATTCTGCTTTAATGTAATGTAAGTGCTGCTTAGCTTTAGAATAAATTCTAGTTTTAGACTAAAATTGGAAGCCTTTTGAGCCACAGGTGGGACTTTTATGCATGATTAGAGGATTGCATTCAGTTGCCTAGGCCACCATGTTGTGCATTTCTTATGCTGTCTTAGGTGGCTACTTTCTTTACTGGCACAATCACTATGCCTATAACAGGCATTCAGGTTCGTGTGTGAGAAACTCAAGCTGGAAATGCTATTTAGTGTTTGTTTGATCTGCATGCTATGCATGCTTAACTGGAAGCAACCCCCTTTGGGATATAGTGAGAATTTCTTCTTAGTGAACACACATAGGATAGCAGGATAGCACTATTGTTTAAAGTACTGTCAGTACAGTATCGCTGTAAGGTTCCCTTTGCTTCATGTGAGTAAGAAATACTGGTTTGCCTAATGCCACCCAGTAGCTGTTCATAGCTGAGTTGCAAGCTTAAGTCCCTAAGATATCAGCTTCTAAAGCAAGTCTGGAAAACTACTACACACTCCAGTCAGTTTTGAATAGAAGTGTTTATATTTGGTGTCTGTTGTTCTCAAAGCTTGACTGCCAGCATTTAAAAAGAGGTGCCAGATCAGTTGTTGCTACTGTTAATACGGCTTCCATTTTATCCTCACATAATTGCAGTTATTGTTAGTAAAAATCCTTCTTGCATTAGTTAAATTGTGTTTGTTTTCTTGCCACTGACTAAATCTAACAAAAACCAGCCCTGAACTGCTTGAGTGCAGAGAGCTAAATGGTGTGCACAAGAGGATTGTACATTTCCCACCTGCACACCCGTTTGTTATTAGATGTGGACCTTCCATCCCACCCCTTTTCTAAGACCAGGCCAATACCATGTGTAAAATTGCAGTGCTGCCACCACTGCATTTAATTTAGGCTCCCTCAGAAAGACAACATATAAATTGAATAAATTAAACAAATAATAGTTTGGCCAGACTATTACAGTCGTATCTTGCAAGTCGAACGGAATCCGTTCCAGAAGTCCGTTCGACTTCCAAAGCGTGGCTTCTACAGAAGCCCCATCAGACGTTCGGCTTCCAAAAATAGTTCACAAACCGGAACAGTCACTTCTGGGTTTGCAACATTCGGGAGCCAAAACATTCAGGAACCAAGCTGTTCAACTTTCAAGGTATGAGTGTATTTGTTTATCTTATTCCACGATGTTCTCCCTGCTCTATAAACCAATCTGGGACATAACTACCACACATTAGATTAAATGTGTAGTGTGCAGCACCAGTCTTTCTTCTTTATTTTTAATGCTGAGCATAAGGGACTCTGATTTTCACTGAGACCATGGGAGTGTCTTTTATAAGGGTCATTTCCATGTTGCAGGGGGTTCATGGAGATCATAGCTAAGGGGAAGAAATTGTTAAACCTCCCTATATACTGCTTCTTTTTTTAAAAAATGTGAGCATTCTATCCATGCATATAGGACAACTTCACCATTCTGATTCATTAAGGTTTTCCAACTTTATGCTCCTACCTGAGAGTAAACTCCACTGAACACACTGGGACTTGTGAGAAAACCTGCATAGGCTTGCACTGTAATTTGGTTATCTGTTCTCATTTAAATAATTCCCTGCAGCCCATTCTAATGCAAAGTTTTCCTTGACAGAAAACACATGCACAGAATAGCTATAATTTTGTTGTACTATGCTACCACTTCCCTCTTCCATCAAGCACCATCCTTCTCCTCTGTCAAATTCATGTTACTTATAGTGGAAGCCAATGGAACTGTGACCATGTGAGTAATGTGCTTTGTACTGCAGATGAGACGTTTTATTAGTCTGGTTAGCACAGTTTTCTTACTTTGTTAACTTTAATATGATTTCTGCTTAATGAAAATGCATATATCACATATACAATTACTGTAAATTAATTTTCATATACATTTAGGGATGCAGAAAGACTCGAAGAGTTTTACACCAAAAACCAGCAGCTTAGAGAGCAACAAAAATCATTGCATGAAACAATTACAGTTTTAGAAGATCGGTAAGTAGAAATTACCCAGTTTTGATGGTAAGGTTTAGCCATAATTTTTCTTTTTTTGGTGTATCTGAAGAAGTGTGCATGCACACGAAAGCTCATACCAAGAACTGACTTAGTTGGTCTTTAAGGTGCTACTGGAAGGAATTTGTTTTGTTTTTTCTTTTTTTGAAAGCCCTGCCTATTAGATTATTGTTTGCTGCTTGTATATCAAACTGAGTAGTAAACAGCTTACTAAATGGAAGAAGTGATAATGGATGCTCTCCCTGACTATTTTAAGTTTTGAAATCAAAGCCTTTTGATTTGTATTGGACATTTTTTCAAGGACTTGGAAGTTCATTCAGTGCTATGAAGCATGTAACCTTGTATGGTGTGTGTGTCAATAAATAGGTTCAAATAGATGTATTCTAACTTGATCATCCAGAATAATTTTGTTGTTCTGCAGGTAGGAAAGATTTAGAAGTTGAAGGAAGGTCTTTGATAGTAAAATCAGAATTGTGCTTCTGATTGCCATGTATCAAAAAAGGTGTTTCGCGTTAATAATAATAAGAATGGTTGATAGCCAAGATTTTAAAATTCTAGATCATCTATGCCACTTCAGGTTGTAATCCTAAGCACACTTACTAAGGAGTAATTTCCAATGGACATTTATGGCCTCTTGTGCAGTGGTTCCCAATTAAGGAAATACTTTGGGCCCCCAGTTTTTCAAAAGCTAAGCCATGGACCTCCTACTTTTGAAATTTTGATAGATCAGTGGTACGCCCTGAGTTATCTAGTACTTAAAAAAATATTATGCTTATCTAACATATCTTTATCTTCTAATTTCTATAGGTTAAGAGCAGGATTATGTGATCGTTGTGCAGTAACTGAAGAGCATATGAAGAAAAAACAGCAGGAATTTGAAAATATTCGGCAACAGAACCTCAAGCTGATTACAGAACTGAGTGAGTTTTATCTTCCTTGAGTCATTTCATAATAATGGGACCTCTTTGCATGTGCTCTGTTATCACACTCTTTTGAGTCAGTAATGGTTAGTTTTTCTATATTTAAATACTACGTTGTATACAGAAAATGCTCATTATGTCTGATTGACCATTCATTCCCCAAACAGGCTTATACTTATAGGCTCCATTGTTCCTAATATGTGGGAGTGTACTGTTAGCCTCTTAAATTTTGGAATGTCTCTTAAAACACTACTTGCTTTCAAAATTGTTAATATAATAAGATAAAATGTAGAGAAGTGCTTTTTTCCTATGTCTTTAAAATGTCAGGAACTACCACAAGCAGAATTTGAGTGAGATTGAGTTGTAGCTCAATAACATTTCACTTGGGCTTGACTCTTTGGATAAGATTTGCTCACACACAAAGGTATATCCTTCCAAGCTATGGTTTGTTTTTACATCCAAACCTATGGAAGCTTGCAAGCCATGGTTAGGGAAGGTACCACCAAATCAAGGTATCAAATCACAGTTTGAAGATAATTTGCAAAACACAGCTTGTACCAATTGTTGTCTGCCATGGCATCCGAATTCAGAAACCAGTGACAAACCATCATCTCAGCAGAAGCAGAGCAGCATCACAGGAATTGCTCTGCCTCAAGAAGCTGCTGCACTATAGAAACCAGAGCGAATCATAGTTCTGAGCAGATAGAAAACAATAGGAGACAAATAGTTCTAAATTATTATTTACCGTATGTTTGACAGCTCAAAACAGCGTTGTGGGTAAGCACAAGCTGTGGTTTGCTATGGTGTATGAATTGAGCCAGAGTCTGTTTATTGCTATAGATGCCTAAAGATTCCATCCCAAACCCAGATTATATTTGGTTTATGACTAGCTTGCAGGGTAGAGGGGAAGGAGCCGAACCTTTTCTGTGTTTGACTTGACTTGCTTTGGTCTCCTGGAGGTGTTTGCTCTGTTAGCACCATTATACAGTGTTTCTGCTATACAATTGTTATGTTGATTGTTTGAGGAGTGGAGGATGTTGATGTATTTTCCTCCCATTAATCGGGTACAGTTGGACTCAATGAAATTTTGTAATGTTACCACTTTTCCTTTAATGTTATTGTGCTGCTTTGCTTATAGATAAATGGAGAACTCTTCTACATCCTAGGTTCAGGGGCCTTCTAAAGGGAATCAAAGTTCCTGGATATAAACTATTACTTGACTTTCTTGTGAAGGGAGTATAGCTCACAAATGCCTACTAATTTGGATAGCATCATGACTTTGGTCAAGGATAGGATAGGATAGGAATAAAGGCACATCTTTCCAAACATCACACAAGACAGTAGGACCAGTACCTTTAAAAAATGTCCTTTCCTTTACATCACCAGTCTTATTTCTTTCTATTGAGCAATATTCTCATGTGATGAAAAAGTCAATTAGTAAGTAATTTGCTGCTGGATTTCACAGTTAATCAGTGTGATATAATTAAGTTACAAATTGCATTTATAACATTCTGTTAGTGACTTGTCTGGAACTCTTTATTTAGAATGAAAACAAAATGTATTGGAGTACAAGTATGTACAAGTGAGTTTTTTAGTCATCTAATGGATTTCCTAAGAAGACTGATGAAGAAATAAAACACAACTGGAAATCGCCATGTTATTTCATTTTTTTGCATATTTCAGTGAATGAAAGAAACAATTTACAGGATGAAAATAAAAAGATTTCTGAACAGCTTCAGAAGATGCAAGAGAAGATAGAGTAAGTATAATTCCTGTTTGTACCTATGCAAATAGATGTAGGGAAAGGTTTGTCCAGGAAGTGATGGATAATGACGATAACCAAACCACAATAAATCAGATAAACCCTGTCCCATCTCAGTGTAACACCCTCCCTTTCCTGGGAAGGAAAGGAGTTGTTCATGGAGTGCTGAAAAGTTGGATACCAGAGTAGCTCCACATCCCAGCACTTTACAAAAAAATGTATCCTACTCTCTTCTAGTTGAGGGAGGTGAGGAGGCAGTGTATCTCATGCCATGCTGCTAAGTTTTGGATGGAAACAGTGACAGAGAGACCTGGTGTTTCTGCTACTCCAGGACAATATAAGAATCTCTTCTACCTCTGTACTTTATTCTCCAGCGCCTGTAGGTGACTGGTGGGAGGGGTCATAGCAAAAGGAGTGATCTCTGGCCAATACAAAATATGCTTGGCTGGTAAGCCAAACCAGAACTTGTGAAAGGTTTGGTAAATGAGCCTGTTGTCATTTCCAGCTATTCCTTTATAGTCCCACCAACTCCCTGATCTTTTGTTTATAATTTATGTTTTCACTGCCAATGTCTCAGCCACTTATTTTAGCTGCAACCTGCCAAGACATTCTTTGTTCTGTCCACCACTTGCCTTTTTATTAGCACCTTCTGCTAGGTTCCCTCCTTTTAATCCAGGCATAGGCGAACTCCGGCCCTCCAGATGTTTGGGACTACAATTCCCATCATCCCTGACCACTGGTCCTGTTAGCTAGGGATGATGGGAATTGTAGTCCCAAACATCTGGAGGACCGGAATTTGCCTATGCCTGTTCTAAGTGGCAGTGCCACTCTTTTTCTAGAATTTAAAAGGACTACCGGTATTTCTGCTTTCTCTAAGGCTACATTCCCCGATTCAGTGAGGTAGCCGTGTTGGTCTGATGCAGTCGAAAAAAAATAAAAAATGTCCAGTAGCATCTTAGAGACCAATTAAGTTTGTTCTGGGTATAAGCTTTCATGTGCATGCACACTTCTTCAGATACCAATTCCCAGTGACCCTTAATACACTCTTGACAGATCAACACTTTCTGTTTTTTTTGTAGTATTTAGGTTTCACATTAATTTTGTTTGTTTTTCTTAGGGAGCAAGAGCAATACATGGAAGAGTTTGTTCCAGATTCACCTGTTCAGTCACTTTCAATGGTTAATCAACTGCGCCGAAAACGGGAGAATAGACATGTCCAGTACACAGAACAAAAGGGTCCAGATTTGGAACAGACAGGAAGACCTCATAGTAGGCTTTTTCAAAATCTATTTCCCTGCTAAAAATATTAAGAATAATTACAGTTTGAAGGAGGTCCCCTTTAAACAATATAAAAATATACAGTTCCAAATCCTTCCTTCCTTCTAGGAAATGGTTCTGAATTTTTGGTAGCAGTGCTTCTTTACTAACTTGTCTCAGACTACCACCTAATGGACAATAAAAGTATTTCCATCCTGTCATACCCACAAACAGAGAGCCAGTTATTTTAGAGTTTCCATAGCAAGGAATAGTCTTAACTCCCATCAGGTCAGGGGAAAACTGTGTGAGAGGAGCTGCTCCTGAGCTGGGCATTGTTGCTCGCTCTGTTTCTGGATCTGAATATGGGGGAGAATACCTCTAGGCCAGGGGCAGCTCTTGATCAAGCACAAGGCAGAGAACCACCATTGATATTAAGGAGGAATTGCTGTAGGAATCCATAAATTTCATTTTATAAAGATGCTGTATCTGATTATGACCTTTATTTTTCTCTTTCTAGAGCTTGGGAAGATCCCTCTTTCATCCACCCAAAGGGATGTCTGTCCTGAAGAAGAAGTATTGGTGGCTG
The DNA here is from genome assembly GCF_964252035.2 of Podarcis erhardii. Taxonomy (NCBI): domain Eukaryota; kingdom Metazoa; phylum Chordata; class Lepidosauria; order Squamata; family Lacertidae; genus Podarcis; species Podarcis erhardii. The sequence goes on along the minus strand of NC_138499.1, from coordinate 46,678,478 downwards.
ATACCTGTGACCCACAGCTCTCCCCAGTATCACGTAAATTTAGCAAGTTTTGCCATTATATATTTAAATTAGTGATAGTGGAAAAGAGTACAGTCAGTTTTCCTTGGTAATCAATCTGTACAATTGAAGATTTTTCTTGTTTTACTGCTTAAGAGGGTTTTTTTAATTAAGCAGTTTATAAATATTTTAAATAAATGAAGCTTTTAGTGGAGATCTTTATCCAAGTTCATATCTGTATTTGATCTGAATTTTGTTCTGTTTTGTTTTTGCATATGGAATTGTTTAATTGTTGATGTTTGATGCTTTGAGGTATTTTATGGGGAGCACTTCACGAACGGAATTGAATAAATAAGAAAAACCCTCAGTGTGAAAAGTGCTCTCTACGGTCCTTTGGTCTGTTTATTCTTCGTTAGAGGAGACATATGACCAGGACTAGTAGCCCTTTCAGGAAGCCTGGAGATTGCCCATTTGCCTAGGCATTTTGCCGAGACTTATGAGGAAACCATTCACCCTCCAAAGCTATAGGGAAGAGTTGAATAGAAACCAGGAACCTCAAGAGATGGCTACTGCAAACTTGCATATTATTAAATACTATTATGTTCATCTAAATTGTTTCTTAACTTGAGCATTCAAGAAATAGGTTTAAAATTAAAAATCAAGGATTCAGAAAAGGTTCTGCTGAATTAATTGCCTTGGAAGAAATCATAATTCTATTATTGCACAATTCTCAATTTGTGGACCTCTTTTTTAAACCTAATCCTATCTGTACTAGCAAAAGTGGAATATGTTTTATCATGCATGTTTTGAGTTACTGATTTCTTCTCTCCATTTGTACAGATGAAAAAATAGCAGGAGAGCGCACTGCTACAAGATCACCATTTGCCTTGGCCGTAGTTGTTGCAGAAACCCTTGGACTTGATGAGCCTGTGAGTACTGTTTTCATGATCTGCCACAAAAATCTAGTTGGGAAATAAACTCTCATAGGGAAAACCAATTTTTCTTTTGCTTATTTTGTCTCAAGATTTGGCAAAAAGTACCACCAGCCAACTGCTAATGACAGCAGATGAGACAATTGACTGTGTATAAATTGCTGTGTAATCATTGCTATCCATTTATTGTGTCAAAAACTAAATGAAAATGAAAATTACAGTTCATTTTTTAATTATTCATTACTGGGAATTAATGTTGGTTTTCAGAAATGTATGCCACACTTGTATACTTATCACGTCTTTGGAGGCTGAACATTTTTATTTTATTTTTTGCGTGGTAAATTGGAAATAAATTGCATGAAGGTGGTATAGAACCATATCTTTTAGAATTGCTACTCATATTTCTTGGTTGGTGAAATATAACTCATTCATTGCAATGATTTGATTTAATGGGATCCCTTTGCTATAGCTTCAGAACATAATTGGTTAAATAAAATTATATCAGATAAGCTGAGTGCAATCACACTAATCCAGCTCAAGGAACTATACTCAAAGAAGCAGGCTTTTCTGAGCATATCCAGAATTTGACAGATAACTACATGCACAACCAGGTGCTTCATTCTCAATTTCCTCTTCCATTCAGCAAATCCGGGGTTTGCATACAGACCTGCCTCTACGTTTTCTTCAAGCTGATTGTTCTGTCAACATAGGCCTGGCTAATCCATGGCCATGGAATTAAATATGAATGTGTGCATTTTGAGCTTCTTAAAAAAATGTGCCATACCAGAAGTTGCAAAACGTAAAGTGGCGTTATTATTTCATAGGAACCTCGGAATAAAGCACAGGGAGATTTCAGAAAACAGTTGGTTCATGTGTTTCCTAAAAGTAATGGTGACAACTTGGAGTAAGTCTTAGAATTTTCTTTTTAAAAAAATATATGAAGATTTTACATATGAAGCTAAATGAACTTTCATAGAATAAATTTTGGTGGAAATGTTTATTATAGTAATGTATTATAACATATTTAATATATTAGTGAAGAAAACTTACCACATCTTAGTTCGAAAGAGTATAATCCGTTAGAAAATACCATACTTAGATTTTCTGGCAATATCTGAATTTTTAATATATGTCATGTAATAAGAAAAGTAAATATGGTTTCCCTGCCAATATTTTGTACTCTGAATAGAAGTACTTGGTAATATGCCAGATTATTTTTATTTATTTATTTATTTATTTATTTATACCCCGCCCATCTAGCTGGGCTTCCCCACCACTCTGGGCGGCTTCCAAAAAAATACTAAAATACTGTAATACATCAAACATTAAAAGCTTCCCTAAACAGGGCTGCCTTCAGATGTCTTCTAAAAGTCTGGTGGTTGTTGTTCTCTTTGACATCTGGTGGGAGGGCGTTCCACAGGGAGGGCGCCACTACTGCGAAGGCCCTCTGCCTGGTTCCCTGTAACTTGGCTTCTCGCAGTGAGGGAACCGCCAGAAGGCCCTCGGAGCTCGACCTCAGTGTCTGGGCATAATGATGGGGGTGGAGACGCTCCTTCAGGTATGCTGGACTGAGGCCATTTAGGGCTTTAAAGGTCAGCACCAACACTTTGAATTGTGCTCGGAAACGTACTGGGAGCCAATGTAGGTCTTTCAAGACCAGTGTTATATGGTCTCGGCAGCCACTCCCAGTTACCAGTCTAGCTGCCGCGTTCTGGATTAGTTGTAGTTTCCGGGTCACCTTCAAAGGTAGCCCCACGTAGAGCGCATTGCAGTAGTCCAAGCGGGAGATAACCAGAGCATGCACCACTCTGGCGAGGCAGTCCGCAGGCAGATAGGGTCTCAGCCTACGTACCAGATGGAGCTGATAAACAGCTGCCCTGGACACAGATTTGACCTGTGCCTCCGTGGACAGCTGTGAGTCCAAAATGACTCCCAGGCTGCACACCTGGTCCTTCAGGGGCACAGTTACCCCATTCAGGACCAGGGAATTCTCCACACCTGCCCGCCTCGTGTCCCCCCAAAACAGTACTTCTGTCTTGTCAGGATTCAACCTCAACCCCAATCCTGGTCTTATGGTGTCTTTTTTTTATGCACACACCCTATAATGTTTTTATTTGCAGTTTCTAAAATAATAAATCATTTACCTCTTTAAAAGTTCAGAGGTCCTATTTGGTCTCTTACAAAAAGGCATAATAAATATGGACAGAAGGTTAAAACCTCATGGCAGCATCTGCTAAAGCATGGATGATGAATCTGTGGACCTCCATTTGTTATTGGACTATATCTCACATCATCTGTTGCCATGCTACCTGGAGCTGATGGGCCTTCCAGCATCTGGAGGGCCAAAGGTTCCTTACCCTTGTGCTAAAGACTCAGAAACCCAAGGATCTTTGAGCATGATATTGAACAAACCTACTTACCTTTCATCCTATTGACCCCACATTGCAACCTTTGTTCAAAGTCAGGGTTTTCTTAGTTTGGAGTGTGTCCAGCTCGGCTTATGTTGATGTTTCTGACAATAAATCCAGTCTTTCAGAAGGGAGTGATAATTTAATTCCTCTCTTAAATAACAGTTACAGCCTTATGCTGGATGTTACTTTTTTCAATGGACTGGTTTGTTTTTTGTACTAGTTCACATTAGCGGGGGGAAAAATATTTTCAACTTTTAACTATTCAGATTTTCAGATCCACCTGAGGACGCTTCTCCACTTACTGACTGGGATTCTAAGGTACCTTCTCCTGTTTTTGGAGCCTCTGCAAATGTGAAGAAGAGCAGCTTGGGCCACAGTACAAGTCTTTCCTCTTCTGTGTTAGCAACAGGACGTAAGTCAAATCTGAAAAACAACTCCATCAACAATTCTTCCTATTCTAGATCTGAGAAAGTGAAATCAGTATCTGAAGATGTTGCTTTTGTTGTACCGCTTAACCCTGGGACTGAAATAACCTCTGTTATCAGCCAGGCTCCAACCGGTAAGCAAGTGGTTCTGAAACAGAATGCAGATGAGCCCATAACATGTGTGACCAACACACATTTAGATAAAGATGAGACAGGCAAGAGTGACTTCCTTCTTCCATCACAGAAACAATTAGGCAGCCGATGCCCTAAAAGGAAGAAACCTGATGAAAGGAGTGGGCATGTGATCAGCTCTGAAAAAGAAAATGCCTTCCCTTCCCATGCAGACAATTCTCCTATCAATAGAGATAATATAACTGATAAGCCTTTAGATTTATCTGATCGCTTTTCGGGTTTTCGCTGTCAAGGAAAAAGCCATGTAAGTGCTGAGACGTCCAAAACTAGGCTGAGGCAGGCAACTCTTTGTGATGTTTTTCAACCACCAGTGAAAGATTATTCATCTAAAACCATCGTTGGTTATCTAATGAGCCAAGATTCACCAGAGGATCCCTGTGTACAGGAAGCATCCCTGGAGAGAGAACCTCAAGTACAGATAAAAGAAGAGATCACTTCCTTTTGTAATCCACCAAACGACGTCCTGGAATCAGAGCTCTCTGAAGATATGGAGGTAAGTTTGTGAGCATAAATAAACACCTGAAGTTTTCGGGGAACGGTAGCATTTCTTTTGCTTCTTTTCCAAAGAGAGAGTTCACATGACAGTTATGCAACATTTGCCGGGGGAACTTTCTTGCTACTTACAGTGGTGCCTCGCAAGATGAAATTAATCCGTTCCGTGAGGCTCTTCGGATAGCGGTTTTTTCGTCTTGCGAAGCAAGCCCATTGACAGCTTAGCGGATTAGCGCTCTTAGCAGTTTAGCGGCTTTTAGCGGATCAGCTGATAAGCGGCTTAGCGGCTTAGGAAAAGGGGGGGGGAAAGGGGGGAAACCCGCAGGAACTCGCAAGACATTTCGTCTTGCGAAGCAAGCCCATAGGGAAATTCGTTTTGCGAAGCGCCTCCAAAACGGAAAACCCTTTCGTCTAGCGGGTTTTCCGTCTTGCGAGGCGTTCGTCTTGCGGGGCACCACTGTATTTGTACTTCTAGGGTGGGGGATCAGGAGCTGGCTAATGTGATACAGCTGGCTAATGTGAATTATGAACAGCATAGACATAATATTTGGGCAAAAGGTTTTTAACATTGTAATTGTGTCGGTAGGCTGCTGGTGTCCATAAACCAACAAATAAGAGGATAAGGTTACAAACTGCAGTAGGTGAGCCAGCATCTGTGCTTCAACCAAATCCTTGCAGAGTGAAAAAAGCCGCAAATCTGCACAAGGAACAAGGTACCTTGTAACTCATCATATTATTGAAATATCAGAACATTGGTGTTCTTTGTCTTGCCCTTTTATTGGCGTTACCATCATCTTAACAGAGATCCTACATACCCACTAGGGACAGATTTGTAGCGAGTGTCTGCTACATCCATAATCCTGTCAACTTGCTTCAGCCAGGGCAAAAGGGGTGGATTTCCGCAAGGTTTTTGCCTCAGTCAGCCTTAAAACAAAAAGCCACCCTTCTATTGACAGTAATGAAAAGGAAAATAGGGGTGCCAATTCCAGGGCTGTCACACTTTTTCATCGATCTTGAGGATACCTTTGAAAATTTGCCCTTTTATAGCAACTATTAGTGGAATAGTGGAATAGAATTGGGACGCGGGTGGCGCTGTGGGTAAAACCTCAGCGCCTAGGACTTGCCAATCGTCAGGTCGGCGGTTCAAATCCCCGCGGCGGGGTGCGCTCCCGTTGCTCGTTCCCAGCGCCTGCCAACCTAGCAGTTCGAAAGCACCCCCGGGTGCAAGTAGATAAATAGGGACCGCTTACTAGCGGGAAGGTAAACAGTGTTTCCGTGTGCTGCGCTGGCTCGCCAGATGCAGCTTGTCACACTGGCCACGTGACCCGGAAGTGTCTCCGGACAGTGCTGGCCCCCGGCCTCTTAAGTGAGATGGGCGCACAACCCTAGAGTCGGACAAGACTGGCCCGTACGGGCAGGGGTACCTTTACCTTTACCTATTAGTGGAATAGTCACTATCTCATTATTTTGATCTGCATATCCTTAGAATTCTAAGACTTTTAGAACATTCATTTCTTTTACAAATTAATTATCTCTTCTTTTGAAGATAATTCATCCTTGGAAAATGTGCAGTGGAGCATAGACCCAGGAGCAGACCTTTCCCAATACAAAATGGATGTTACTCTGATAGATGCAAAAGTAAGCAATCTTATAGTATGACTATTACTAAGCTCCCAGAACAAACCAAAATATTATTTATGGCTATTAACCTGTTATGCTTTACTCAAAATAAAGCAAGACTAGAATGGTTCCTATTTGAAGTAATGTTAGTTTCAGAAACGATAGAAAAACGTAAACTTAGTTCCTGGTCTTGCAAACGCTTAGAAAGCCAATTCGGATCTGCAGTTTCTGAGTTTCTCTTGTATAATTCTACCAGCTTGGGAAGGCAAGTGGAAATTGTTTATCCATAGAAAGATAATTCATTAAGAAAAAGATATTCAGATTTTCTTGAGTCTTACTCAGGACAGTTTGCCTGCATCTCACAGAGGGAGTATTATATCTTTCATTGAAATAGAGGCTCATTCAGTTTTGTTTTGGTTTTTTAAAAATACTAATGACTTTGGTTGGTTGCTTCCTCTAATGTAATAGTTCATTTGCTAACATGAAACTGAGTTAGTACATTTGCTTGTGTCATTTATGTGATAGATCCTCAATGTTTGGAAGTTTATAGACTAGTTTTGGAGAATGATTTGAATAATATTTTCAGGCCTGGTGAATCATGGGAGATGCTGAGGTTTCAATCAACTCTCAGCTTGCATGTTACACAGCTTGGAAGTGATGACACTACTAAATGAATATGTGTGATCTACCCCTCCAAAGGATTCTTGCAGAATCTTAAAATGTGATCCACAGTCTGAACACTTTTTTGTTCCTGATATTTGCTCTGGTATAGAAGTTTAAAATATGTATTTGATTGCAATATCCTAAAAAAAAATGTTACATAATTATTTTGTGACTCTGTTGCCTAAAAGGAAGGGATCCAAACAAGAACTGAAGCAGAGACTGTAGACATGGACTATACATATGTCAGTGATAGTATTCTAGTAAGAATGAAAAATCAAGAACATAAAGAAGTAAACAGTTCAAGTAAGTTATTTTTGTTTGATTGTTTTAATAGCACAAGTGAAAAACTGAATATAACAGTTACAAGCTCCTTTGCATATAGAGATGTATGGCACACACATGGCTGCCCCATGTACCAAGATGACTTCCCTGGTTAGCATTTAAGAAGGGATGATGGAAAATGCATGGGCAGTCCATCAGTTCACTGGAAAGATAAAAAAGAATAAGCCCCACTCCAACAATGCACAGCTTAGAGAATGAGGACAATAGAACAGTTGGTTGGGTCCAGAGGTTCAAAATGCTTCTGTTTGACTTGAAAATAAACCGTGTATTTTTTCCCTGCTTTATAGCCTTATAACTCTGCCATAAGGAACCATAGTCCTTATTATAGTCTTCTGGACCCAGCAATGTTGTAAGCTATGGCCTGGTGTACTGTATGTTTCTTGAGCTTTGTCTAACTTGGTAGCTGTGTGTCTTTTATGGAGGTGAATTATATGACTAGAGTCCTGTGCAGTCTGGTAGCTTCTCAAGTGTACTGCTGTAATGTGCTATATGCTCAGCTATCCTGGAAGACAGTTCAGAAACTACAACAGGCCTGGAACGTGGTAGCTTGTCTACTTATCAGAGGTAATAACCAGTACATATAACCTTGCTTCTTTTTGAACCTCACTTGTGAATAGTTCATTTCAGGGTAGAATTCAGCATTCTAGACTTTCCCTATAAAAGTCTTTAAATACTTGGATCTGGGATAACTAAGGTCCACTTAATTATTCAGGTGCCACCACTATCAATGATAACTAAAAACTGGGGCTTCTGTAAAAGTTTTTAGTGAGTTGGGGTTAAGAGAATTCTAAAAATTGTGGGTGCTCTTACCTTTAAAGTTGAGATGCTTTAAGATATTTCTTATTTATTTAGTTTGCAAAAACAAGCAAACCCACACACAACAAAACACCTTTAGCCTGCTCTGTGCAGCCTTTTGGCATTCTTGAGATGGAATGCCCCAATCAGAATGTTGCAGTGAAGCCTGCCAGGCTACTGAGGGCAGCAAAGTCACAGCCTAAACTGGCAGCAAGATTATTAAAAAAGAAAGAAAGAAAAGCCCTCAGCCAGTTCATATTTAAAAGTAAGACACACACCCCCAATACCCTGCAGGTTCTTAAGAAACTTATTTGTTACAGCTATTTATACCCCACCTTTTAGGATACAAATTTGAACAATGCCAAGAAAGAAGATTTAAAATTGTCATTATTCTCTTCCTATATTCTAGTATCTACCAGAAATTCCCAAGAAGCTATTTAAGTCATGGGTTGGTCCATCTTTCTAATACAGATAATCAAGATGGCATGCCTTAAGTTAATAAATAACAAAGCTAGTTTGAACCTGATTGGTTTTATTCATCTGCTACTAAATATTCAAATAGATCATGCTGCTTTTTAGCTCAAGGTGTCAAGAATAATGCTAGTAATAATTGTTGCTCACATTTGTCTAAGGAGAGAAAAGAAGAAATGACACCTTTGCAGAAATATTTGATCGGACATCATATGAAGAATATGAATCCTATCTAGAAGATGACAATGCCCTAGGATGTAACAATAGGGAGTCTTGTCAGGCGGAAGAGGAAGAAAAGAAGGAAATGTCAACAGTAAAGAAAAGCTTACAGAGTATGTATTTGTTTTAAGACTTGTAATTCACTGCCAACATTGGGTGAGGTTGAGTTACAGCTTTATTTTCAGTGCACATAGGATTTCAACCATGGATGGTCCTGCCAGCAGAACCTCAGTTAGGAGAGCTGTTTGTGAGTGGTCTTCCACTAATGGGATGTTCCTGCTGCTAGAAGTAGGTGACAGTTCTCCGCTTTCAATGGATATCTGCCCCAGATGTTTGAGGGACCCTACCAAAGCAGCTTGAGGCAGCATAGGGGGTTGCAGAAGGAGGGGAAGCCTATCAAAAAAATCTGCGCCACCCATGTACTCTAGCAGGAAAGTCTACTAGATCCCACTTCCCTCTAAGGAGAAGGAGCCCTACCATTCAAGGAGGGCTAATTCGAAACCAAGTCATTATCTTTTAAAAGATCTAGGTGTTCAAGGGAAATTATCATTGTTTTCAAGTACTGAGAAATCTATATTGTAGTTGGCTGGGACCAAGTTCGTTTCCTTAAATTGATGACGTGTTCTATATTTTCAGGGCATGGAGACAAACAAGATAAAACCAAACAGAAGGCTTTTGTGGAATCATATTATAAAAGTGATGAAAGGTACCTACCATATGCTTGTGAAAATCTTTTTTAAGGCAACCAGACTTCTTCTGTATAAAAAAAGATGATTCGCTTGTTTTTCTTCAAGTGATTACATGGCAGAACTGGGATGTCGTAGTTTGAAAAAGATCAAGTAAACTTTGAGAAGAGTCATAAAGAATGTGAATTGAGTGTAAAAATGCACTGCTTTATTTTAGTTAATTGTAGATTAAACATATACTGTTTCCAGTTTGTGGAGAATAAAGAATATGAAAGACATAGGGATATATCTTCCATTACTGTCAGTTATATTAACATGGGATCCTTACCGGTCCTTCCAAGCCTCTCTGTCCATTGTTCAGCACCCTTTAAAGATGAACAGAGATTAACAGTAACAGTATTTAGTAGATTGCACTGATATGTTGTGCCTTTGCCCATTATACCTAAAATAATACTGTGGTCAAATCCTTTTGAAGTGAACAGGATTTGAATGACAATTATGGTGGCCATCTGTTCTTAACTCTCATTGGTTATATAAACATGAAAAAAGCAGTAAACATAAAAAGTAGCAAAATATTCAGATGTACAATATTTAAGTTAGCTGCCACAACAATTATAGATCCCATTTTAAGTATGTTTTATAATTAATCGTAAAGCAACAGCAAAACCGAAATTGCTAAAGCAACTTGATGAAACATTAAACCAACATAGTTGTCTTAAATAGTTTTAAGTTGTAAAATTGTTTATAACAATGTGCTTTAATGCTGTAATTCACCCTGGGACCTTAGGGTAAAAGGCAGGTAATAAATAAGTAAATGATAGTTTTCTTATGCAAAAAATAATATTTGCAACCTTGTTTAGATCTTGCAATTTCTGTTTACTTTCCAGAAGGAACACTGTATTAGATTTTCCTCACATTGAGGTGGTCCGTAAAAAAGAAGAAAGGAAAAAATTACCTGGACACACTTGTAAGGAATGTGAAATAGTAAGTTAATTATTTTTCCTTGATATCATGAACCTCATTCTGTTTATTCAATAGAATAATTTAGGTATCTCATGAATTTCATGTACAGAGACATATATCTGTAGCATAGCTGATGAAATGGTGCAGTGTGCATTTAACCAAGGTATGCATGACCCTTATTTTTGAATATTTAGCTACCTGCTTGACTATAATATGTATTGGGAAGAAATGGCAATAACAGAGTGCAATAAAGACTCCTGATTTTGAACAGTGCAAAAATAGACTATTGATTAAAACTGAAAATGCCTGTGAAATCTCCTGGACACTTCTATAGGTGCACAGGGTCTCCTGCAACTTGAGATTTACAGTTTTTAACTCATGCTTCCGAGGATCCCCTGACATCAGAAGTTGCTATTCGTATGGGGTGAGGGCTGCAGTTGGAAGAGAGCCCTAGACACTGCCTACATAGTTTTAGGATCTAAAAATAAATAAATCCATACTAAGATTGAAATTGACCGTTTATCATCACAAGGGAATAATACATATTAATGATTTAGAAACTGCTTTTCTACTTTAAGCAGTTCTCCCCAGTCTTAAGTTATTGCATCAAATAACTTGATACAAATTTCATCTAATTATGCTGTAAGCAGAGTGGATAAAAATCAATGATTTTTTAAAAAAAAATTTAAAAAATGGATTTTTAAATTTAAATCAGATATTTTAAATCGGATTTTTAAAATAAAATGCTTTTGGAGGAAAAATCTTTCTAAAGATAGTTTTCTATTTAAGTTACATTATAGTCCAAAGGCTATTCATCAGGAAATAAGGATTTGTTTAAAGTTTTTCATGTGTGCTAAAACTCAGTCTAAGGTGTTTTTTAAAAAATATATTTTAAAAAAGTTTAATCACATCGGTTAACAAACATGGATGCATATGCTATAATGTTATTGTTTTAGTTAAATAAATTGTTTACACTGTTATTAAGTAAATGATTATTTTTCTCCTTCCAATAAAGTACAGCAGAAAAGTTGTCCAGATATAAACAATAATTTCATAATTATCTGTCTATGTATTTCTGATAGTATAACCAAATCAGTAATTTTTGATGTAACTAAAAACTACTCCGAAAATTTATTATTCCAAAAATGAAACATTCCTCTGCTAGGAAATATTAAGAGGATGCCAGCAAGGTTGAACCTTTCTGTAAAAATGATTTAAATCAAGCCTTACTGACTAGTGATTTAAATCAATTTGATTTAAATCAAATCCACTCTGGCTGTAAGAGCACATGCAATTCATTCATTAATGTATTCTACAATTTGTTGGGGAGCATTCCATTTACTGTTTTTAACTTGTATTTCCATCTTTCTTATCTATTCTTCCCATTTTTTAAAAAACACACACTCAACTGTATGTTTCTGAAATTAAATATTTAAAAATAAGGAGCTTAATACAAACTTAATAAAAACTTTGCGATACCTTTCTGTATTGCACATAGCTTAATCTATGGCCTACTGTGAAGCTTAATTTTGTTCCAAAATATGTGAAATCCAGAAGCCTAGAATAATAAGAAAGGGACATAAAAGCAGCTCTGTGTCTTGTGCCAAGAGCTGTGTGTGAACAATTTTAATTTCCTGTCTCTGCACAGTGCAAGACTTCTCTTTAAGAACTTGTCTCTTGTTAGATTTTGGTGAGTTACTCATAGCAGTGACTATGAGATTGGAAACACATGGGGAATATTTTTTATAATGAAGAAATGTTCAGAATAAAGGCAGAATTTTAAAACACTTCTAGAAAGAGGCTTTTAATATAAGCAATCCAAGCAAACTATTTTCACAAAGGCAGGTGGAATTTCAGCAGTAGCATTGCACCAAAATAATGGGATGTGAGGCAGAATCATAGAATTTGTAGAGTTAGAAGGGACCATGAGGGTCATTTAGTCCAACCCCCTGAGATGCAGGAATCTTTTGCCCAACATGGGGCTCAAACCTATGACCCTGAGATTAAGAGTCTCATGCTCTACCAACTGAGCTATCATATGGGTTGACTACATTCAATATTTTGTACAGCCAATATGATAGTGCTTCGTGTTGTTTGGTTTTTTAAAAAATCCTGCCCAAAAGGCACCCTTTTTTGGTACACTAAGCTTCATAAATGAAATAAAATCCTAAGAAAAGAATGCAGGGCACTGTGGAACTCTGCCTACACCCTTTCTTGGGATTTTTTATTTTTTTTAAATAGATGTTAGGTTCCTCTGCTTTCCTCTTTTCTTTGTCGGTGGAAGTAGGGAAAACTTAGGGAATGGCCATAAGGCCCACCATTGCCACAGCAGAAAATCTTAGGTCTGAGAGAGACTTTCAGCTGAATGTGTGAACTGACTCCATGGATAAGCACTGCATGGGAGGTGATGTGGATGTGTTGTATGTGATGTTTGTTTTGCCCATGCAGTTCATCCCTTCAGTCACCAGAACTTGAATGTGTAAACCAGCCATTAAAATCCCACACGTTTTCTAAGCCCCGCTCTTCAGAAACTGATATTTTCTACTCACTGCCTACATGATATGCCCCTTTTGGCATTATATATTAGACCCTTTTTATGATTCCTCAGTCTTTGGAATTTGCAAGCTGTCAGATTTCTAGTTCAACTGAAGCAAGAATTTAGCTTTAAGAAAGAGATTTCTGAATACATATAGACAATGTGGTACTGCACAATATCCGTATCATACAGTTCTGACAGGGACCATGGCTTGAAGCACAACATATTATCTTAGTAAACGCAAAGGGGATTAAATGTACTCCCTCTTGAAGTATTATGGAGCCTTCTTAGAGAGCCTTTATGTGTGAGTTTGTAGCTGTTATTCAGGTCAGTGGGAATATACTGCACATTGTTTTCGGAACCTTAGAACTGTCAAACTGCAAAGAAGCTAAAGGTCGCCTAGACTCAATACCCTGAAGCAGGAAACGGTGTACCAAACTTTTAAAGAGGAAAAAGACTGTAAAACACACCTGTTCTAAAATTATAAAATAAATAAGAATCTGGCAACAGACATCCCATTCTAAGAGAACATTAATATATTATCCTGTTAGAATCAGTTAGACATGAGGTGAAATGGGGAGTAGGAAGGACAAGAGTAACACTGTACCACTGTCAGGCCGGAATTGGTGAAATATGCTGCTGAATTCTGCACCAGCTGAAATTTCCAAACACTCTCCCAGCATCACCCTCTGGAAACTACCATCCAAGCAGGATCGGAACCACCGCAAAGCAGTACCACCCATCCCTAACTCGGGCAGCCACTCCAGAAGGATACCATGGTTGGTGGTATCAAAAGCTGCTGAGAGGTCAAGGATAACACTGGTCAACAACAAATTTGTTGTCTGCGTTTTTTCAGTTGATTTAGGACGAATCTGATGCGCTGAATCCCAAAATCACATTGGTTTTGCTCAATCAAGTCAAGTTTTTGAGCTATGGCCACATGTCGGTTTTTTACATTTTTGTTCACATGTACGCTTGTGTGGAGCATTTTAGAAGAAGTTGGTGGGGGTAAAATGCCATGTCGAATAATTGTTTTGATTGGAAATGATTATTTTAATGACAAGAAGTATTCAGGTCCGATAGTTCTGGGTGATTATGTCGAAAAGGGATCGGTTTGAAGTCATAAAACCTCGAAATCTTCCATAAATTGGTGCGGCAAAGCATAAAGTTGGGGGATCAAAACTAAGTCAATCCTGATCTTCAATCAGCACGTCGTCCTGTAGCTCATTGTGATGAAATTCCAGTGCCTATCTTCGGAGAACTTCCTGACATTAGTGACGAAGATGCCTCCAGTGTTGAAGGACATGAAAAAGTGGCTCTTGAAGATGATGCTCCACATCCATTTTCCCAAAAGGAGTTGAATGATTTAGTTTGCGACCTCAGCTTGTCAAAGGACTCTGCCGAACTGTTGGCATCCAGATTGAAGGAAAAAAACCTCCTCTCTGACAGTGCTCGCATCAGCTTCTTCCGCAACAGGCATCAAGAGTACCTCCGTTTTTTCTCAGAAGGGAAGGACTTGGTGTACTGTGCAGGTATTGCGCAGCTTCTGCTCAAGCTTGGAGTGCCACAGTATGAACCCAAAGATTGGAGACTGTTCATTGACAGCAGCAAGCGATCACTGAAATGTGTTCTGCTACACAACAGCAACCAGTTTGCCTCTATACCCCTGGCTCACTCGAGTACACTAAAGGAGAACTATGAAGCGGTGAAGTATGTGCTGGAGAAAATTGGTTATGATCAGCATAAGTGGTCTATTTGTGTTGACCTGAAGATGGTGAACTTTTTGTTGGGACAACAGTCTGGCTTCACCAAGTACCCATGTTTCTGTGCATGTGGGATAGTAGGGACTGTGCTCAGCATTACACGAAGAAGGACTGGCCTGTGCGGGAGGAATTGGTGCCTTGCAAAAAAAGGAACGTCATCAACGACCCTCTGGTGGACAGAGACAGAATACTCTTCCCACCGCTGCACATCAAGCTCGACTTAATCAAGCAGTTCACCAAGGCTCTGGACAAGGATGGTGACTGCTTCACTTACTTGTGCCAGGCTTTTCCAGGATTGACCATGGAGAAGTTGAAAGCTGGCATCTTTGACGGTCCTCAGATCCATCAGCTCATCAGAGATCCAGAGTTCGGAAACTCAATGAACGAAGTGGAACTGGAAGCGTGGAAGGCATTTGTTCTGGTAGTGAAGAACTTCCTTGGCAACAATAAGGCCAGAAACTACGCAGAACTTGTCAACAACATGCTGACTGCTTTCAGAAACCTGGGCTGCAACATGAGCGTCAAGATGCACTAACTATTTTCACATATGGACCGGTTTCCTGAGAACCTGGGTTCAATGAGTGACGAGCAGGGGGAGAGATTTCATCAGGACATGAAAGAGTTGGAGACCAGGTATCAGGGTCGCTGGGACGCAGTCATGATGGCTGACTACTGTTGGACTCTGAAGAGAGACCTCCCTGCCGCTGAGCATTCCAGGAGTTCCAAGAAACGGAAGTTCAAGTCCTGAAGTTTGAAAAATGGTGAAGCAACATGCAATTTACGTGTACTTACCTTTATCAGTGCCCACCATTCAGTTTACAGTAAACCTGACCTGATGGAGAGAAACGGATGCCATTTCCCAATTCAGCAGTGCAAAAATACCCTAAACCAGTTGTAGAAATCTAGACAACATTCAAAAAGTAAAAAATTGTTGCCCAGTGTAATTAATAGGGACACATTTCCCTGTCTCTCTTCTGACAGAAGTCATCAACCAAAGCAGTTTCTGTGCCAAACCCTGGCCTAAACCTTGATGGAAATGGAGCTAGAAAACCACTTTCTTTCAAGAGTGCCGGGGGGGGGGATAAGTAATGGACCCTTTTGGGGGTATTCTGGTTCAGGAGTTATTTCTTAATACTGAGTTTCTTCAATATCTCTTTAGTACTATGCAGATTTTCCAGAAGAGGAGAGGGAAAAGAAGTTAGCTGCCTGTTCAAGGCATCGGTCTCGCTATGTTCCTCCTGATACACCAGAAAATTTCTGGGAAGTCGGATTCCCGTCCACCCAGATGTGTGTTGAAAGAGGCAAGTATGTGAAAT
Organism: Podarcis erhardii; assembly: GCF_964252035.2. NCBI lineage: Eukaryota > Metazoa > Chordata > Lepidosauria > Squamata > Lacertidae > Podarcis > Podarcis erhardii. The sequence continues at coordinate 46,662,655 of NC_138499.1, read as the reverse complement.
AGTGGCTTAAAAGGTGGTACAGTCAACTAATAGACACAGATCTGTCTTCTTCATATTCAGACTTGATCGTTGAGGTCTTCTGATTGAGCTGTTTTGGTGGTCGCCTAGACCCCTGAGGTTCAGCTGGCCTTTTCCAGGGGCCGAGTCTTTAGTGTGGCAGGCACTGCCCTGTGGAACCCCTTGCCACAAGTTTGCTAATCCTTGCTAATACAGGTTTGGCAGGCATGATCATTTTTAGACATATTTTTAAAACTGTGATTATGACAGGACTTTAAAACCTGAGATTATTTGCCAACCAGCTCTAACTGCTGCGTTTGATGTTTTTATTGTAATACTGTGTTTTTAGTCTGTATACTGCCTTGAGATAGTTTATATGAACGTGCAGTTCACAAATATTAAAATAAATGTTGCATCAGCCAGCCAATTGGGTTGTATTGAACATTACAGGAATCTGCAGTACCAGCCTACAGAACTACTACTGGGGGGAAACTGGGCCAGATTCAACTAAGTACTTTTCACTAGTAGGAGCCCGTACAAGAGCTCCTGTTAGCACAGAGGGGCTTTCCCCCCTCCCCTGCCCATGTATGTCAAAATTGGCTTTGAGAGGGTTGGGAGAAAACCAGAACAGCACGTAGGAGGGAGGAGAGAGGTCATTTCATTGGACAAAAAGAAATGCTTGCATTGGTGGAACATGTTTTAGTGTGACGTTGAATTCCTCCCACTATTTTTACATTTATTAAAGTATTTCAAATACTTAACAAAGTGTTCCCTTTGCTTAGCTACCCACCTGCCTGATAACAGAACTTACGATTGTTGATGTTTCAGAATGAGAAACAATGGCTGCATTGCACTTCATGGTAAACCAGTTACTAGTTTGCTATGAACACATAGACAACACCTGCTTGGCTCCTTCCTGGCACTAAACAAGGATGCCTGGCTTAGTGTTAAATCTGAACTGGAGATCATGGTTTGATTTGTTTCAGTCAAACCACAGTGTGAAGGAAGGGTTTGTTCTTTGCTTCCTGCTTTCTGTTTGGTTTGCCTAAGCCAAATGGTTCAAATGTAATGCTAAGTCAGGGATTTTGTAGTTTTTTGTTCACACTATGGGGGCAATGAAACAGGAGCCATCTGTGCATCTGTCGTAAACAGTTAATCATGGTTTACCATGATGTGCAAATGTGACCAACATGAAATAGTTTGGTAGGGAAAAGAAAAAGAAACCCAGCACATAAATATTCAAGGAAAAATATGTTTTGTATAGTTTACCACTGTATATGTAATCAGAAGTAGTATTCATTGGTGGAATCCTCCTTAAATCAGTTTCTAGTTGCTGAATGCAATCCAGGCATTAAATGATCTCCCAGTAAATTAGTGCTATACTGCTTTCATATGCAGGAAGCCATGAAAAAAACTATAGCAATCCCATTTCCTTTTAAAGAGTATCTAGAGATCATCAGCTTCCTCATAAAATACCTCTTGTTTAGTTTAGAGTTTTCATGCCAGAAGCCTTTCAAGCACAAAGTTACTCTTAGTTATTTAGAATGCCATTATTTAAGTGGGTGTACTTGAGAAAAGCGCCTAACTTTTTTCACTCTGCACTGCCAGTGGCACTTCACAACAAGGAACAACTTATTGAACTAACATTTTTATGCAAGGAGATGGAACAGCAGGGAGCCAATTTGTCCTGTATCTGGAGCTCAGGTCACCTGTTTTACTAGCAGGAAGACTAGACAAGACTCAGGTGTTACTCGTTTGGGACAGGTAGAGTCTTTCCTGTTCTGTACAAGGGATGCCATGTCCAACATAGGGACCTGGCAAAGCCCAGACCTCCCACAAACCTGCAGAGAACTGCCAGTACCAGTTGGCTCACTTGGATTTTGCTAATAGGGGAAACTGAATCCATGTTCAATATACCCCAAGTTCAAACCCTAAGACAAGCAAGATTTCATCATCAGGTGTATAACCAGCATTGTGCCCAGTATGTCAAACTATTGCTCAAAAGAAACATTTCTTATAAATAAAGCTAGGACAGCTTGTATGACATAGGTATGTACCAGATAATTGCCGTGGCTGGGGTGCTATGGAAACTTAAACTAGGACTGCTAAAATAAATGGGAGCGTGGCCATTTATTTTAGTGGATTGTGCTGGTAGTCTTTTTGCAATATCATTCATGTCTCATGAGAGTTCATCAGTGTTTTAAATGTATTAGTTGTGCACCCTGTTAAATATTTATACATACATTCATTAATCTTTATAATAATAGCAAGTGATAATATTTTCAGTTTATTTAGCACTTTTCCTAAGTGCTGGAAGTACATCACAAACATACTTTCAGAAATATTTACTTGGTAGACTCAATATTATTATCTCCCTATTGCAGACACAGGCCTGAGTTGAAGTGATAGTAACTTGTGTCGCCCAATCAGGCCATTACTGTGATGAAAAATAAACCAGGGACACCTCCACTCTAAGCTTATTTTTGTAACCTCTATAGTATGCTAGCAAATTGTTTCCCTGTTTCAACATAGAAAGTTATCCTTACATCTAGAACTATAAGCTGTGCCACAAAAGTGGTTAAGAAGCTTAAAACGCCAAATAACACTGTTTCCTGCTTGTTTGGTATGCTGACCACAATATTTTGGTTGCAGTAGTTCCACGGGAATACGCTTCCTAATCACTCCTGGCTGAAATCCAATATACTTATTTGTAATCCTGGATCAGAAGCTTATTTCAAGTACAAACTTTTAAAAGAAATGATTTATAACCAGATAAATTGTTAAGAGCACAAATAATTTCACAAATTTGTGAGTCGAGGCCCCGCTCCCCGCTTTGTGATGAAATAAGACACATGGACACAAGCATTTTAGGTTAATGGGCTAAAAAAGGCCACAACTTTATTGGTTACAGAATGTGAGTGGTACAGTGGTACCTCGGGTTACATACGCTTCAGGTTACAGACTCCGTTAACCCAGAAATATTACCTCGGGTTAAGAACTTTGCTTCAGGATGAGAACAGAAATTGTGCTCTGGCAGCACGGCAGCAGCAGGAGGCCCCATTAGCTAAAGTGGTGCTTCAGGTTAAGAACAGTTTCAGGTTAAGTACGGACCTCCAGAACAAATTAAGTACCACTGTATTGGCTTAGGCATTGGATCTGAACAGACTATACTTGACTCCTGCCCGCTCTGCAGGGAGTCACACGAGGGTTAACAATCTGTAGGAAGAGCTTGTTGATGCAAATAAACTGGAAGCTTTCCCCTAGAGTCACCGGAGAGTCATGCCATGGCCCTGGCCAGCACCTGGGCATCAGTCACAACACCTCCCCTTGGGAAAAAGGAGAGTCTTTATCATAGACAATGGACAGATTCTTTCCATTTTATGTGTATGAATCCTGAAATGAGAAACTTCAGTAACATTGAACTTATTTTCAAAATAGTTCTTAAACTTTAAAAAAAACCTTTTCAACAGAATCATATAATTGCGGAATTGTAAAGTTGGAAGGGACCACAAGGGTCATCTAGTCCAACCCCCTGCGGTGCAGGAATCTTTCACCCAAAATGTGGCTTGAACCTACAACCCTGAGATTAAGGGTCTTAGGCTATACCAACCAAGCTAATATTTGTCCACTATTTTTTAGGAAATGGTAATGATTACAGTGGTACCTCGGGTGACAGATGCTTCAGGTTATGGACGCTTCAGGTTACAGACTCCGCTAACCCAGAAATAGTACCTCGGGTTAATAACTTTGCTTCAGGATGAGAACAGAAATTGCGCTGTGGCGGCAGCAGGAGGCCCCATTAGCTAAAGTGGTGCCTGAGGTTAAGAACAGTTTCAGGTTAAGAACGGACCTCCAGAACGAATTAAGTTCTTAACCCGAGGTACCACTGTATATTGCTTCTAACATTAGACTTTTCATATGGACACTTTTTTACAATTTTTAATATAAAAATTTTTAAAGCCACTTAACACTGAAATAAGCAGGAATTTCTCCCAGCTCAGTTTGATAGTGCTTTCTGTTGCCCAAATCATGTGTTGAAATTTCGTTGTCTTTTTTTTTTTTTTAGGTTACATAAAAGAGGACCTTGCTCCCTGCCAGCGTCCTAAGAGAAGACAGCCGTATAATGTGATGTTTTCTCCAAAAGGCAAGGAACAAAAAACATAACTTGAGGAATAATATTTTACAAATTGAGAAATACTTTTGTTTGTCTCCATAAATATTTAAAGCCAGTGAAAAAATAAATCCATCTGAAAATCATGGTACCTAAACACAACTATTTAATGTACATATATTTTGGGTTTTGTATATATGTTTGTGTCTTGTCCTGATTTTGCACCTTGTAGTTTGGAGGACCTGTTTTCTGTTCCTATGGAGTCTGCAGTTCATCTCCCTACTGGCTACATTTACATGGCGTAAGTTGGTGTCACTTTCGGGGGCCTAGCACATTGCAGCTGCTAACTTCAGGTCTAGGAGATTCCTGTGAACTTTAGAGGGTGCTTCCATGTTGCACTGGATAACTTAAATAATTTGTAACCACTTTCCTTTTGTAATAATTTTTGGAAAAAAAATCTAATAAAAATGGATTTTCTTAACTATGACTCTTCCTACCTGCTCTTTCCCAAATCTTTTATTTTGGATTTAAATACTTATTTGTCCAACAGATGCGTTAACACTCATAATTTAGCAGTTGTATTATTAATCCTACACCATCATTGCAAAGCTCCCCTAACAAATACAGCAAAAATTCAAGACAAAAATCTGGCTTGCAGGCCACTGCCTATGGTTTACCACTGGGATGAGGAACCTGTGGCTCTGCAGATGTCCCTGAACTACAGCTTCAAACATCCCTGACCATTGGCCACTCTGCCTGGAGCTGATGTAAGTTGATGTCCAACAGCATCTGAAGGCAAGAGGTTTCCTATGCCTGATTTAACTGGGCTTGCAGACCAATAGGAGACACCTGGCAAACCAATTTTGGGCCAAAGGTTTCCCACCCTTGTATGGCATGGGCGTAAAAGGGAGGAGCAAAGGAAGTTGAGAGCCTTCCCGTTTGCGCAGTGAGAACAAGCCATAGTTTAGCTTACCAGGATGTGCAGACCACACCAAGCCACTTGAGAAAAAGGATCACTTATGTAGGAAAAAAACTCAACTACTGGGAACTTTGAAATACAATGATTTTTCATGCTGTTCAAAGCTATTAAATGCAGTGTTCCCCTTATCAACACCTGAATAAAATGCAAAATCAGGCTGCTAACATAATTATTAAATCATTACCACTAAAAAAAGTATTCTAACTACTATTCATACTATCTATCCAATTATTTTGTGCTAAAGGTGGAAGATTCATTTAAAATACACCTCCATCTATATTTTCGTGTTCCAACCTTTGGCTCCTTTGTTAATTTTTTAAGTGTAGCATGTGCTACACTTATGCTATCCTCTGCAGGTTGTTCTTCCTACAACGTATCTCTAGATGCTTCTTAAAGCTGCAATCTTCTGCCTCAGTGAACAAAGTGGGCATTGCCTTCAAGTAAACATGCATGAGGTCTCCTGCTCAGGTAGCATGTAAATCAGAATACAGTGGTGCCTCGCAAGACGAAATTAATTCATTCCGCGAGTCTCTTCATCTTGCGGTTTTTTCGTCTTGCGAAGCACCCCTATTAGCGGATTAGCGGCTATTAGCGGCTTAGAAAAAGGGGGGGGAGAACTCGCAAGACGTTTTCGTCTTGCGAAGCAAGCCCATAGGGAAATTCATCTTGCGATTCACCTGAAAAGACGGAAAACTCTTTCGTCTTGCGAGTTTTTCGTCTTGTGAGGCATTCGTCTTGCGGGGCACCACTGTAGGACTATGAAGAGTTGAGCCTGAAAATATTTTCAATGGGTATTTGCAGTAACAGAAATGCATCACAGGACTGCATGTGAGATCAGTAAATTGGTGCACCAAATTAATGACAATCAAGATTGCTTCCTCCCCTCAGTGTTTTATCAATGCTCATGATCTGCTGTGGTAACATAGGGGAGGGGAAAGATCCTGGAACTGCATGATCACAATTCTGGAACTGATTTTTTTTGGGGGGGGGGGTTGCTAATCATTTCAGCCGTTTATTTTCTCGGGTTGCTATAGACAATCTGGCTGTAAAAGTGCCACTATTGTTTTTGGACCACAGATTTGCTCCTTTGAAATCCCCCTGCTTACACCAGAACTCAGAAGAAATGCAGTGCAGGGGGAGAGCAAACTAACGAAGCCATTTCTACATGTATAGTGTAGCATGGTGGACATCTTTGAGAGTGGCAGCCATAGGGTTTTTAAAATTTTTATTATATATATATATATATATATATACATATATATATATATATATATATATGAGAATGCTGCTGATACCATGTGCTCCATGATAGTGAGAAAAGTTCTAGAATCCTTCTCCCATAAGAGGAGAGCAAAGAGTCAGTAATAAAAACTACTCTAAGAATGACTTGACCCTCTGTCCTAAACCAAACCACTAAATTATTTACATTAGTTTACAAGTAACCTGAACTAGATAACTGACACCATGGATTACCTAAGAGGTGTAATTACTCTGGAAGTTATCTTTCCACTCTGGAAAGAAAGGAACAAATTGAACTTGGGAAGCTTTGTCAGATTCTGAAGGACGCGAGTTCATTTGAATGTTCACCCCAAGATATTCTGGGGGAAATACTTTTACAGCAGACAGAAATTAAAAGGTGAACTCACTTCCTTCAGAATCAGACAAAGTATCCACATCATACCTTTAAAGTGTTTAAAGCATTATCATACCACTTTTAACTGTTATGGTTCCCCCCCTCCCAAATATTTACAGCACCCTTAACAAACTAAAGTTCCCAGTATTCTTTGGGGAAAGTCGTAGAAGTTAAAATAGTATAAGAGTGCCTTAAATATATGTGTGGGTATGAAAGATAGCTCTGCTTGCTGTTATCTGTGGAAATCTGCACAAGGTTGAAATTGTCACATTAAAGCTCCCCTCCTTTTTTTTGTCTGACACTGCATGAAACTCACAAAGAAGCACTTCTTTTCTTGGTGTGGTATTAAGTAGATACCTAGTTGTACAGCACTTCCTTGTGAGGGTTGAGAACTGGCTACAGTATTATGGGGGGGGGGGCGGAATCCCATTGAGAGAACTGCGGTATTCATTTAGAAATGATAGCCTGAGATTGTTTTGTAAAGATAGCCTTCTTTATTGAAATATTTGTTTGAAATACTGTTCATGAGCTAGACAGCTAGTAATCCCTTGTTGTTTTTGCCTATGTTGCTGACATCTGTTTGGCTTCAGAGAGGTCTAGATGCATCCTTGCTACAGTATTCCTTTTCCAAGGCAAGTTTTCTAAAGAGGGGGGTGACCTTGGTGGTGTGGGGACTGACAGGAACAACAATGGCTGGGGGTGACACACAGGCTGTCCTGCGTTCTGTGCTAGCTTGCTCCCTTCAGATGTGCTGTCCCACTGCCCGAGTCAAAAGAATATTCACTTGTGCTAGCAGACTGAATTCAGAATGTGAAGAGCCTGGCAAACTTCACTGAGTTATCAAAAGGTGGGCTGAACAGCAAGACTGCTGAAAATAACACTGTCAGGAGACATTCCTTGGGTTAAACAGCCAGACAGCAGGTCAAGCCAGGCTTCCAACAGAATGAAACTACTACTGCAGCTAGAGCATAATGAACATGCTTTTTCATTTCTTTTTTTAAAAAACAGCCTGAAGGAAATAAATTTTGCACCACCAAGTTGCTAAGCAACAGCCACCAGAAGGTGCAACCAGAGGATAATAGTTCTTGGTATTAGAGCACCTAGTGGCTTTAAAACACTGGACCGATTAACCCTTAATTTTCACTTGTTGGAATGGTCCCCTGACATTGTTATTCCATTTTTTTTAAAATGATATTTACTGAAGTTTCCATTAAAACACAAAAATACACAAACATACACGAACAAAATACAAGTATAATTTCAATCCTTTTTTCTCTTAAACCTTATTTCCTCGACCTCCTCACACCTCCCCCTTCTGTATTATGATTTCATTACTCTCCGCTCAACAAGTTCTTATCTTATTTCTCACCCTTAGTTTAATAATTTTGTTAAGTCATGGTATTATTTTCCTTTTCTTCTTTCCTTCATTCCTCAATTTATTTTTAGGACCTTATATCTATTTAATTTAAAAAACGCGATTTTAATTTAATCTTAAACCTTTTTCCTAAAGTCGGCCCAAATTTCCCTTCCACGATTTTTCCACATTCCATAAAAGTTACAAAAAAGAAATAAACACATAAACAAGATCTAAGCAGATTATATCACCCTTCGGATTCCCAAATCCCACCCTCCCTTTCCCGGTTTTGATCCCCAAACCAGTGTCCATAAATGCGTCCATTTCTCAGCCTGGATCCCAAACACCTGAGGCTTTTAAACCTCTCTCAGTCCTTTGTTTTCAACACCAACTCTCGAAGAAGCTCTGTCCCAATAATGTCCATTTTTCTTCCGAGCAGGCCTCTGTATTTAAGAATGGAGCTCAAATTTTGTTTCTTAAATCTTTTAAATCTATATGCCCCAAAAGCTCCAATTTCCATCTCAGTCAAATTTATGCTACCAGGCCTCTGGTCCAGCTTTGTCTTCTGCAACATTGTGGCTTCATCTTTAATTTCCAGCAGTTTCCCCAGCTGCAGCAGTTTCTGTTTCAACTTCAAGGGCTATTGGTTCAGAAACGAAAACCTGTGTCAAATCTCTTTCTGTTCCCACAAGATTGTTTACTGTGTCATTCAGTGCTGTTGCCCTTGTTGTTAAGATGTTGCTCTGGTCCTGGAACTTTCCCAGGAGATAAAAAGTCCTATTCAGCTCAGCGAGTATTTTTCCACTTGCAGCCATTTCTTGCAGTATTCCAAAACTCCCCTCTAGGGGGATCCTGTTTACTTAGTGTCTTTATAATTTCAATCCAATAGACCAAAATGTAACTTATTTTCCTTTGCTCCCAACAATTTCTATCCAAATTTTAAAAAATCAAGCCAGCAGAATCACCGAAAGCAACGTTTCCTTTTATTTCCCAGCTTTGACAGCTAGTTTGACAGCTGTCAAAGTCCGTATCTTTCCAGCAGGCTCTTTCACAGATCGCACCCGGGTCCCGGGGGGTTGCACTTTAATTTAAACCAATTCTTATCCTCCAGCAAAATCAAATATACTGTCCAATCGCAAAGATAATAATTTTTCTTCCAAAAAGACAAAGATGTTTCTCCCAACTTTAGTTGGCTGGTCCTTGCTTTAGACTATCTACAAGGCAGGGGGGGGTGGACTTCCTTTTTACACTTCCCCCGATCGTGCCGAATTTTAAAAACGAATTTCCCTTTTAAGTCCAATTTCCGTATTACTCACGGGTTGTTGCTTTTAGTCCGAATATTGAAGGAAAAAGTCAGCGCTCTCCATCCATGGCATGCGGCTTCGCTCAGCAGGGGAAGCAGAGGACTCTCAGCACCGCGCCGCTCCCCGCCCCCGTTCCGCAGCCTTTAAAAAGGCTACTTTGCGGGTCGCGGGGGCGTTAATGGTGCCCGCCGAGTCGCCACGTCCACAGGCATCCACACCTGTGGTTTTTAAGGGTCTCCGCGTCGCCAGCACGGCAGAACCCGATCCCTACTGAGCCGATTCCCTCCGGAGATCGGAGGGAATCCGCCATTAGATGTTGGCGCTAACCCGGAAGTCCTGACATTGCTATTCCAACAAACCGCCAGCCCATGTTTTACACCTTGTGGTATCCCTTTGTTCACTGTATCCTGAACATCCTTTTTATTTATGAAACAAATAAATATGCCAGTCATCTAATTCTTGGTGTTCATATTAAATTTTGTATAATATTGACGTTACGTAGCCCATTATGTAAGTTAACATACTCTCTGCATGGAGGAATATCTTCCTCTTCTCCTGGCCTGGCCCTCACATCCTGTCCACCAGTGAGTAGCAAGGAGATTGGCTGATGCTTTGCCCCTTGCTCCCAAAATGCTGCACCTAGAAATGCAGCTGCTTCGCATAACCAAAGGTGGCTGGGCCAGGGCTGATTGAGCTATCATGTAGCTATATTCAGAATATGATTCTGTGTTTTAAACTCATGTACCTCAATTCCCTGCATCTGTTTGCAAGGAGCGAGAAGGAAAATGCAATTACAGTGGTACCTCAGGTTAAGTACTTAACTCGTTCCGGAGGTCCGTACTTAACCTGAAACTGTTCTTAACCTGGCACCACTTTAGCTAATGGGGCCTCCTGCTGCTGCTGCGCCGCCGGAGCACGATTTCTGTTCTCATCCTGAAGCAAAGTTCTCAACCTGAAGCACTATTTCTGGGTTAGCGGAGTCTGTAACCTGAAGCGTATGTAACCTGAGGTACCACTGTATTATGCAACACTTCAAATGTAGAATAAAATGCCAGAATTAAAGCTGGTGTGTATGTTTAGGATACTCTTCACATTCAAGGCTGAACTCCACATTAAAAAGGTAAAGGTAAAGTACTCCTGACAGTTAACTCCAGTCGTGAACAACTCTGGGGTTGCGGCGCTCATCTCGCTTTACTGGCCGAGGGAGTCGACGTTTGTCCCCAGACAGTTTTTCTGGGTTATGTGGCCAGCATGACTAAGCCACTTCTGGCGAAACCAGAGCAGCGCACAGAAATGCCATTTACCTTCCCGCCAGAGCAGTACATATTTATCTACTTGCACTTTGGCGTGCTTTCGAACTGCTTGGTTGGCAGGAGAAGGGACTGAGCAAAGGGAGCTCACCTCGTTGCGGGGATTCAAACCGCCGACCTTCCGATCAGCAAGCCCAAGAGGTTCAGTGGTTTAGACCACAGCGCCACCCGCCACATTAAGGGAACCCAAAGAAGGTAACACACTACAACGTTGTATGTCCCTCAAACATTTGAAGATTGGAATAAAAGTTGGTATTTATGTTCAGCACCCTAGATAAATTGCAAAACAACCTGGTCTCTTAAGCACTATACTTTACTAACCGGTATCTCTGCTTACACTGAATATTGGTTGGATTTGGCAGACATACATTAATGGATATTCATGCCCATCATTTCTCCAATAGGAGACAACTAGTGTGAGTTAAATACAGGTTGCACATTTCAATAGCTTTTGCAGTTACAGTAACAATGTACAGCTTTCAGATTGACTTGACCCAATTGTCTTTTGGCCTGTGCAAAACCAATCTGTTCTTCAAAACTTACTCTACACATGTAGTGTAGTTATGCTTAAATGTACAGCTATGAACAAGCCCTTGGTCTGTGCATGCAGCCCCCATGCAAGAAATAAAACCATGAAACATATACCGGTAATTGTAAAAATGGAAGGAGACACCAGGAATGTATCTAAACCAGAGCTTTGCAAACTGTGTGTCACAATGTTAGTATGTCGGCTGCAGTGTGTAGGTGTGCCGGGTGAATGCTCCCCACGCACTTCCCGGGGCTGGAAAGGGGTTAGTTTAACCTCCGGTTTGCTAGTAAAATTGAATTATTGTATCACAAAATGATGCATGTCTAAAAAGTGTGTCACCAACATGAAAAGTTTATAGAGTCCATTCCTTACAGACAAACTTGCTGTTTGCTTTTTCAATTTGTTTCAGTGCTATAATCATAACCTTGGGCATTTTTTAAAAAAGTATGTTGAGCTTGCCTGTACAATCATGAAAATTATACTGTTTACATCAGGATCTTTTCCACCCAGGAACACAACACTGGCAATTAGAATAATTTGGCCACTAAAGCAGCAATCCTATGTACTTGGAATAAGCTCCACCCAACTCAGTAAGACTGGTTTACAAATGAATGCACATAGAATTCGGCTGAATGACAAATAAGTTATAATCTCTGAATTGGTAGCCTTAATATTCTATTTCATATATAGCAACAGCAAATCCAATTATGCATCCTTCTGTAGCCAAAACAACAGTAACAACAATAGCCCAGTGAGGACTGAGCATGCTCAGTGGGCCCAGAATGCTCAATGACTGGAAAGAGATGGAAAATACAGGGGGGAGAGAAAGAATAGAATGGCAGATTCTGGAGGAATGCATGGCTGGCTGGCTGCTCCCACCCATGAACTTCACACTATAACATTTTGTTGCAGGTCCAATTTGTAGTATGCTGCAACCCCTTGTCTCAAGGGTTGGGTTTCTTCCGACAAATATATAAACTATGGCTATGCTCTGTTGTAGCCATTTGCGCTATTTGCTAATCTTCTGCATGCAGGATAAGTAAGTTTTGATCTGAGAAATGCCATCAAAATAAGCTAAGCAGAGAAAGAGGTAAGTTACATAGGTGTGCCAAGGCTGCCACTTTTTTTAAATTTAAAAAATCCCTTTATTATGGCCAATCAAAATGTCACAGAATAGTGAGACAGCTTTTGAGTCCACCAGAACACATCATCAAACTACAGAGAAGGATGCTGAGAAGCCTTTACAGATATCTCCCTAGGGAGTTGTGTTGGGACCACACACATAAGTGAAATAGTGTAAAGTGGGGTGAAAGGTAAAGGTAAAGGGACCCCTGACCATTAGGTCCAGTTGTGACCGACTCTGGGGTTGCGGCGCTCATCTCGCTCCATAGGCCAAGGGAGCCAGGGTTTCTCCTCAGACCGCTTCCGGGTCATGTGGCCAGCATGACTAAGCTGCTTCTGGCCATCCAGAGCAGTGCACAGAAACGCTGTTTACCTTCCCCTATTTATCTACTTGCACTTGACGTGCTTTCGAACTGCTAGGTTGGCAGGAGCAGGGACCGAGCAACGAGAGCTCACCCCATCGCGGGGATTCGAACTGCTGACCTTCCAATCGGCAAGTCCTAGGCTCTGTGGTTTAACCCAGTGCCACCCGCATCCCGCTGTAAAGTGGGGAGCACCCTCCAAAAAGCCTCTAAATGCCTAATGCCTCTAATTTCCCCCTGCTCTCCAACTCTTCCTCTCCAGTCCAGACCAAAATATCTAGAGCCAATGCTTTGAGGCTGGCTGGAGGCTGGAGGTCGTGTGGAAAAGCGATATTTTCATATACTATAACAATGTTACAAAAAATGCCATCTAAATTATCTTTAAAAAATGAATTGCTATGTATCACTGGCAAAAAATATTATTTTGCTTTGCCTGGTTCAGCCACTGGAAACTAAATGTAATCTATCTAAAGGAATATAATCTGCATTTTGTTTCTTATGTTCTCCAGCTTCAGATGTAACTAAATAAGCACTGAGGACACCTGCTACTTAACATTGCTGCTTGAATGTGACGGGAGGGGTGAAGGAGGTGGATAAAAAAAAAAACCAACACCTTCACAAAACTTCAGTAGCTATCATTTATTCGCAATTGATAGCATTTCCAATATACCGCCGTTCAGATCATCAAGAAAGCTGATATGAAAAGTAGACTTGCAGTTATTGCTATGCTGTAATAAACCATGGAAGATATATAGTGATATATAGTGAGACTTAAAAGTAAAGAATTGTTTGATCTAAGTGGGATGCAGTGAACTGGCATCATTCTCAATGAATGCACTTCAGAAGACAAAGTGGTCAGCCTGGGATGGGTCTTTTTCTCTCTTGTGTCGTCTCATACATAGCCCAACAAAATTAGAAAGAAGAAAACAACAAAAGTTACCACTTGCCCCAGTAAGACCCCTTACCCATTAATATTTTCAGAATGTATCTTCCACCTCCACTGCCTGTTTCTTACCCGGCAGCTGCCCCTCTCAGTCAAAAAGTAATGTTGTCCATGTCCTCCCCACCCAAAATCTATGCACCACTGCATAAATTCTGGAACAGCCTTTATAGGAGGGTTGCCTGCTGGCATCTTCAGGCTTGATAAGCCTTGACCAGAGGTGTGTGCAATGACAATGTGGTCAGGGCCTCTCAGCCATGAGCACTTTGGCTGAGAAAATGAAAATGATCCTATTGTGTGTTGAGACCCCGAGACCACTCCCTCGTTGATGAATAAGACACAATGACACAGATATTAGGTTAATGCTATTGGGCAAATTTAGGCCACAATTTTATTGGTTACAGGATGTGAGCGGTATTGGCTTAGGCACTGGAACTGACCCGACTATATCTGACTCCTGCCCATCACACAGGGAGTCCAGTAAGGGTCAACCACTGGTAGGGGGAGCCCCGTCGATGCAAACCAACTTGAGCTCCCCCTGGGTTCCCTACCCCCGGATTTGGAAAAGATCTACACCCCTGGATTCCTTTAACAGAATACCCTTAAGCTTGGAGGGGCAGGTGATGGCCACACCTCCCCACCCCCGTCATAAGATCAACGAATGCCGAAGCGCCAAACTTTACAAAGTTGTGACGATTGCTACAAGGTAGGCGAAAACCAAATGGCCCATGCCAATTTGCCAAGTGGAAAAATTCCTACCAGGCCCCTGAACGGCAACCAACCGAGGTCCATAGCAAGGCCAAATTCAAAACCTGAAAATAGGGAGGGAGGGCGGGAGATTGAGGAAGTGAGCAAAGAGGAAGCTCTCCAGCTCACACCTCAGTTTAAATGGGGCCTGGCCCCACACCCCCAGCCAGTGGATTGGCTGGCAGGCAAATGACATGACTGGGAACCTCCGGGGGATGCGGGACTTCGTCTCCCGCCACCGGAGGGGAGTGGGTGGCCACGTGGTCCACCGCAACTCCTCCCCATTGGGAAGTGGAGTGGACGTATTATTTGATTATATGTTAGGCAACATAGGTATTGAACCACAGCAAGTATCCCTGCCCCTGATGTTGTGCCTGCCAGGGTTCCTTTCTTTTTGGTGTCCATGCATGCAGCTTGAACCTGCAAAGAGGTGGGCCTTCGTGCATATGTCTGAAGGCTTGTTAGTTGGAATCCTGATTGCATGGGTTCCAGGTTGTATCATGACATCAGAGGTGTCTGGGAGCTAAAATTCCTGAAGAGGACTATGGTGTTGAAAAATCTTCATTTTACTTCATCTATTCTAAATCACCATATTTATTTAGGATGGCAATTATTAATTGGAGTGGGGGGTTCTTACAAGGGCAGCTTTATGTCATTTCCCTCTTTCTTTATAACTCAATAGCTCCATCGCTTGAATTGGTAGCCTGGTAGGCCACCATGTGCTTCCACAATGCCGTAGTTAGAATAATGCTATCATGATGCAACAGCATTCTGAATGAAATTGGGGGAGGGGGAGATGGGAGCAAATTAAAGAGGGCAACAACAAAAAGTTTCTGTGAATGCTTGTCCCAGTAAAATGCTAATTCACAATTGCTTAAAATAACATCTTGCATTTTCTTCCAGCCTCCCCCCCGCTAAATTTTTTAAATTTTGACTCAGCGCTAATATTTATATATGCACCACTGTCTCCCTATCTACAATCTGACCATGGTGTACAAGCATAGATGGGGAGAGAATAGGCGATTTATTTTTATGTTTTTAAAAAATGCACAAAACTGTAAGGAACTCTGCTGAGATGCTAATTAAAAGGTACAGGAGATACTTAATCAACTAATTAGGATGTCTAATGCACAAAACGCAGAGGTGACCAGATGTTATGGCTCACAGGTAGTAATAAATTTTAAACAAGAGTCTAGAGGATACAGGAGATGCATTTCAATGCCGATTCAGGAGGTCTCTGCACTTGAAAGCTTGAAGATTGAGGCAATTAGAACTTGTTTTTCTATTCGTATTCAGCCCCTCACCTCAACAGACAAAGCTGTCCAGTTCAAGGAAGACAATGCATAGAAGGATTCATGAAGCCTAACCTTAAACACTTGCTGTTTTCAAAACAAAACATGCTCACGCTTTACATTTCCCCCCTTATGTCACTGAGTGTATGCTGCTCTGATTCAATCAGAACATAGTATGCTACTGAGACAGTAACAGGATGAGATAAGTAGCAGAAATGCTACTTATGGTATGTATATTTATGTTTTTACATTATAAACTGCCCAGTGATCCTTGGATGAAGGGCAGTATAGGAATTTAATAAATAAATAATGCTAGGAACACACTCAAATGGTGGGAACACACTCAGATGCATTGGTCTAGTGCTGCCAGGCAATTACATGGGGATTCCAAATCAGAGGCAGCACAGGCACTTCTGCTAATGCAAGGTGTGCAAGCACATATGTGCAGAATACCAGATGTCTCAACATGTGGGTACATGGGGAGAATTAGATAGAAAAGCAGTATGTAGTCTCTATCTGGTATTCACCTCAAATGAACAGACATGGAAGTCTGGGAAGAACTACTAACAAATCTAACCAAGATCTCAATAACAATTCAATCAGCCTTGAAACCCCAGCTGACATTGCCCTCAGCAATGAATGGGATTCTGGAAGGCATGCAGACCTTACAGGATTGGTCAAAAAAGGATATGCCCCTTCCAAGCAAGACTGTTATAGAAGACTATCAGAACGACCTACTGGAAAATTCCCAATTTACTATATCTGACCCTGACCTGCAAACAAAAGGCTTCAGAGGGGAAAACGGATAAGCCTGATGCAGTAAGAGACATAAGCGGATCAGTTTTAAGAGTAAAAGCAGTAACCCAATTTTAAATAGTTCTACTCCAAAAGAGACTTTTCAGTCTAACCTTGATTACTGTATCTCTGTATTCAGCTGGCTGTTGTTGTGTGTAGATAACGCTTGGAAGGAAAGTTCAGTGGTGTTAGCTGAAATAATATCAATAGCTGGGAATGGAAAGAAGGGTCTGGGGATTTGACATCAAATTTATAACCCTGGGGGGGGGGGGCAGGGGAATAAGAGGTGTTATTGAATTGTCCTTCTCTTCCTTGGAGTATTGCAAAACTCTTTGGTCTTTGGTCCCTAATTTTGCAAAATATAATGTGTGTATGTTGTTTGGGATCGGAGTTACCCCTGTAAAAGCACATGACCCCAACTAACTTCCACTCCACCCTTTTCAAACACCATCTAAACTGTTTCCCCCCTTGAGCTGGTTGTGTTCACCAACAAGGCGGAACAATTGTGTCACACCAGCACAGAATCCTTATGCTAGCATATCCTTGACTAGGAATAGGTTGACAGTCCGGAGTGATCTTATTACTGCTCAGTGGACATAAGTATTGACTAGGATTGAGCTGCAAAGTGCACTCACTTCTTCTGTCCCCCGATTGTTCACTCTGTGCACATATATTATTTAATGTTTACATAAGGTGCCACAAGACTCTCTGTTGATTGTGATACCAAAAAAGATATATTTATTTAACCAAACATGCATGCAACTTCAAGTAAGATCAGCATAAACACTGCAGTAGGATAAGTACATATGCCTGACAGACACACAAAGGATAGGATTATTTCTTCCCTGCTTACCATTAAACATAAAGATATTTTAAAATGGATCATTCCATTGCAAGGCAGCATGAGGTTTGATTTCATGTTTGCATAACACAAGCTGACCAGATTTGCTCATTCCAACTCTAGAGAAAGAAGTAATGTGAGAAGCATGCATGGCAATATTTAGTCATATACATAAATATATGGAAGAGGGCATTATTATTTCAATAACAAACTTTACCCCAACAATCCAAACATGGTCTATCTACTTTTCCAAAAGCAGCCTAACTGCAAACATTAACATGCGAATTCAAATCACACTAAAATAAAATAGACATTCCATCTCAAATTGTGATACTGAGCTTTGTAATGTGACTTTGCACACAGTGTATGTTTTTGTTCAAGATTTTATCAATTAGTTACATAAGGGCTGGATGATGTAACAGGGTGTGTTTGCACGGCTGCATTCCTTGAAAGGGAGAAGTGAACCACCTGATTATACTTGACAAGCATTGCTTCTAGGTTACATGGGTTAATTGTGCACTGAAGGTGAGACCTCAGTTCAATTCATTTTTTTGTGGTAGGGAGTTGATGTCATGGACTGTCTAGATGCAGAGGAGTGGTGGGAGGCACTAGCTGGAGAACATCCAAGGGAAGAAGGCTCAAAGCCAGGGGAGCGATAGTGGAATGACAATGAGTGGTCAGAGGGAGAAGACGGAACAGACCGGGAGAAGGAGGTGTTCAAAGCTGAAGAGGTAACAGGGTTTAGTGAGCAGGAAGAGGCTGTGGCAGAGGGCAGTTCGGAATCAGAGGCAGAAGCAGAGGCTGGAGAGGAGGGGGCCCAAGAGGCAGAGATCAGGCAGACTGCGGAAGAAGCCAGGGAGTTTCCTCCTCCTGCTGTGACCAGCTCCCCACCCCCACCCCAGTCTCCCAGAACCCACAGAGGTATGAAGAGGGCAGAGCAGAGGCAGACAGGATGAAGGGGCCTCAGAATGGGAATGAACCAGGGGAGGAGGAGCCTTCAAGAGCAGGGGGAAGGCAGGGACTTTCAGTCCTCGCAACTGTCTCATTGGGGCAAGACATACTGGGAAGAGTTGTGCTCACTAGGCCTGACCTGTTTTGTTTCTTTGAATAAAGTGTTACTTCACTTACACCTCGTGAGTTACTGATGACCTTGTGAGTTATAGCATACACATATGTGTGTATAACTGAATTGTTGACTAAGTTCAAACAGCATGGTTATTAGACAGCAAAAAATAAAAACAGAATTATAGCTTGTCAATTGTGGACAGAATATTTTACAAGTGCATTTAAGGTTTCCTAATATTCCAGAGCAGTTATCCTGCAGTTAAAAGAAAATCACAGGCATGCTTGAGTGAGTTGCTTCTGCTGTGTAACTGTTCCAGGAAAGAATGATTCCTTCCATGTCAGCTTGCACAGGAACCTGCCTTAAACTGGGTCAGAACACTGGTTCATCTAGTTTAGCACTGCCTATGGGTCTGCCCATACCACAGCTTAATGTGGACTTGAAAATCCAAATAGGAGAGGGAGAGTCACATTGTCTGCATGGGAAATCTTTGAATTCCGGGAAGAAAAAATGTGGGCCAGCCATAGTTGGGAGAAGAACACTGAATGGACAAGGGAGAATTAAAGACAGTACAAGGGGTTCACAATGTATGTATAGACTGTGTGTGGATGGGCCCTACATTGATTGGTGGAGTCTTTTTCAACCTACCTGGAGATGCCGGTGGCTAAACCTTCAGCCTTTAGCATGTAAAGTCTGTGTTCCACCACTGAGCTAAGTCTGGCATCTAAGGAGTTATTTCATTTGTAGTTATCAGCATGTTCCACGTATTGTCAAGCTGTTCTTTCCCAGTCCAGTTTAGTACCAGTGGGAATCAAACTGCAGACTCTTAACATGCTAAGATTTTAGAAGAAAGCTTAGTGAGTTGCCTCACTTTGGATTTTGATGTTAAATTTTAATCAACCCGAAACATTGAATTTTAAGCTTCTTAGACCTTTATGTAGGTAACCAATTTTCAGCGTGTCAACGGCCCTGGAGAGAATTCACTTGCTTCTGAGGCCATGACTAAAGGAACAGTAGATTAAAAATGTTATTGACATCTTTGTGAGATTGTGATGACAAGTAGAATATTAAATGAATGGAATATCTAGTTCAAAAAAAGGACATGATGATATAACACTAGAAGCGTCCTGCTGCACAATACCAAAGGCCCATTTAGTCCAGCAGTCATTTCTCACAGGGGCCAACCGGTCCATGAGAAGCCCACAAGAAGCAGAACTTGGATATAATAGCACTCAAGGGGTGTGAAAATACAATTACAAAGGTTTTAGTTTTGTATCCAGAAGGTATCACAGCTTCACAAAGATACCAAAAACTGGAAGCTAGAAAAAGTTAAGGCTCTATATTTCTGTGGTAACAGAAACATGTGAGAGAAACGTGTTGGTTGTCAGATGGAGCTGAAATTTGGCGGAATGATAGCATGTGGGTGAGGGTTACACAGCCTTGTTAACAATTCCTTTTGGAATGTGGAAATTGCTGAGTGAAAGGAGGTAAGGGTATAAGGGAGTGAGGCAATGCAAATCAATTACTGCAGAACACCCATTTGTACCTGTCCTCTTTTCCAATGCACCGGATTTACTCTACAATTTTGACATCATACAGTGTAGATCCAGTGCTATTTTTGTACAAAAAGAGGTGCCAGAATTCACTAGAAACAGCTCTTAGAGTGGCAATGGTGTCCACCTGAGAGGTGCCAGAACTGAGTTCCAGCGAGTTCCGGCTGCAAAAAAAGAGTCATTTGTAGACCAAAACAAAGATTAGAAATCAGAGCAGAATATTAATCACTTTTGCTACACAGGTGATCTTCAGAGATGTATGCTAAATTATCAAAAGCCCTTGCCAAGCACAACAGAATTGTCGTCTTTGGCATGCTCTTCATGCTAGATACCTGGGGTATGTGATAAGAGCAAAGTATTACACTTTAAAAGAATAAAGCTAATCCATTAAAGTGTATCATTAAAAGCTGTCTGCTGGAAGGTGTGGGAGGCTGCAGAGAGACAAGAAAGAATGTTCAAAATACAGCATACATTACCACAGAAATGACAGCTTGCCTGGTGTTCTCAACAACCTCCCTCATACTGTGAGAAATGGAAGCATGGATGGTCTGTCCATGAGACAAGTGACATTCAGATTGTGTTTCGGTGATATGGTAAGGAGTATGATTTTCTTATATAAAGAAATAAATAGACATTACCTCACTCAATACTGCTAAGTGGGTAAATGCTGTTGACTGTGTGGCAACTTCTGATGTATTTCAAATATCAACCAATTGCCAAAGTACCCGTTGGTAGCTGTGACTATCCCAGAATGTGCCAACCAGCCAACATGTTGCAGATTTGCACTAAGGAGTCAAGAGAGTGTCATTATGCCTACAAATCATTTCCTTCCTCTAAGAACACATGGAAAAACAAACACAAAAAGCTGCCTTTTAATGAGTCAGACCAATAATCCATCTAGATTTCTACATGTAAAGCACATGCTCTTGTCACTGAACTACAACCGATATCACAGAGAGGGATTTGGCAAAGATTTTGACACACAGCCAATTGTCTGTTTTTTCTAATACGTAGTAGACTGGCAAGTTGTGGATTTCACATACTACTGAAAAAAGCAGTCTAAACAGTCTAAATTTGCTTAGGGTAGTTTCACTGCTATCAGAAGTTCTAGGGATGGCAGTCTGAAAGAGAGCATTTTCTGTAGCACCTGCTAAACTGCAGAATTCCCTCCACACAGAGATGCGTCTGTCACCTCCATTATATAGCTTTTGTGATTTGCTAAAGACACAAGGCTTTTTCCTGGCCTTTGGCACTTGAGATATATACAGTAGTTATAACCAACCTATTCATTAGTTTGTAAATTGTTAACTGTGTTTCTTCTTCTTGTTTTTTACACTGTTGTAATTTGTCCTGTGACCTTATGGTGAAGGGTGAGTAAGAAATATAAATAATACGGATAATACTGTGCAGTTAAGAGAACGTGGCCTCTTTAGTCATTTTCTCCTAACTCCCAAAGACAAGAAAGCAGCAGGGCAGGGTAAGGAAGCCCATCAAAATGATTTTGTGAAAATTAGTAAAAATATTATACAAAAAAATGATGGTCTGAGCTAATGCAAGAAACCTGGAACAGCTCAGATGAGGAAAAAAAACTATTTCCCCGTATTCCTTTTTCTATTTCAAAAAAAGTTTACTGAAGTGGTTTGCAGCCCTCCTGAGCTCCTAAATTATATACAGATAATCCTTACATTGGGCTGGATCAACTTTTCAATAGCGACGAGCATTTGATTTGGAGCCTTCCCTTAGCAATTCAATAGAGCCGTGTTCCCCAAAATTATAATAATCTAGTACCCCTTTTGAGATTTTACTCTTACCAGAGTACCCTTTCTCATTCTCTCATAAAATTTGGGGGTAGTTATGATACTACTATTTTATCTAAATATTATGTAGTAGAGTAAAATAAATAAATAAATAATGCTGTGTACCCTTTGAAATCCTTTCACGTACCACACTTTGGGAAACACTGCAATCGTTTCTAAACAGAGAACACCCAGCACCTTCTGGATAGGGTGTTTATTAACTGGGACCAGAGCCTTCAGGTTGGGGGTGGATCTTCAGGAACCCTCATAATTAGGGGTCAAACGGGCAGCTGCAACTTGACCTCAACAATCTGAGCCACGCACACTCTTGTTCACGAAGGGCCCCCTGAGGCCTGTGAGGAATCCATGAGTTTCTACACCCTATTAACTCCTAGGAGCCCGCCCTTTTTATTCCTGTTAATGTAACCTCCTCAAGGCCATGTGCTGTGGCACAACACAGGCAGACTCCACCTTCCCTACTTCTCCTCCCACCAAACACGCAGCGGGTGAAGGGGGGGGGGGAAGAGAGAGAGAGAAAAAAAGAAAGGTTGAAGGCGCTTCCTTAGACTTGGACTCAGCCTCCTCCTCCTCCTCCTCCTTTCTTCTTCCTCCTCCCCCTTTTATCCTCCTCCTCCTCCTCCAGGCCGGAGCTTTTGTTTTTCTTCCCAGCTTTCTGTTTTCCACACGTGATTGCTGTGTTGTTGCGCCGAGCGCTTGGCGGGGCGAGTGTTACCTATAAAAGCCAATAACTTTGGCCAAGGAGGGCGGGGGAGGGGGAGAGAAAAAGGCTGGAGCAAAAGGACGCGAGGGAAGGAAGAGGAGGCGGCGGCTGTACAAAGTCGGGCGCGCTGTCCATGCAGGCAGCCGAGAGGAAGGAGGGAAACATGCCATGCCTGCCCCGACTCCCCTCCGCTGCACGGCTGCGACTCCACCGCCCTGCCGCCGGGTGCTGACCCTCCGCCCGCCGCCTGAGAGCTCGTGCCTATCGCGGCGATTATCACTCTTGCCCACTCCGAGGGCGGGAGAAGCGGCGGCGGCGGCGGCGGGCGGGCGCGACAGACAATGGCGGCGGCGGCTGCTCCTGCCGCCGCCAACAGCGGCAGCAGCAGCCCAGTTCGTGCCAACAACGGCGGCGGCGGCGGCACATTCCACCAGCAGCTGGAGCCCTGCCTGAGGAAGCCGCCGCCGCCGCCGCCGCGCATGGACCCCCGGCGCAGACAGGCAGCGCTCTCTTTCCTCACCAACATCTCGCTGGACGGGCGGCCCGCCGTGCCGCAAGACAACGAGGGCGGCGTCGGAGGAGGAGGCGGCGGCGGCGGCGAGCAGAGCGGCGTCGGCGCTGCAGCACTGGCGGCCGCGAGGGTGGCTTCTGCAGCAGCAGCCTGCAGCAACGGCAGCGCTAGGACTCGCCACAGCCTGGGCGCTTTCCAGCCCGTCGCCCCGCAGGCTTACCCCAGCGCCTCCTGCAGCGGCGGCGGCGGCGCCAGGCTCACGAGCCCCTCGAGGGCGGCTGGGCAGCAGCAGCAGCAGCAGGAAGAGGACGAGGATGAGGACGAAGATGCCTTCGCTCCCGTGCAGGTGCCCCCCGCCGCCGCCGCCGCCTTCCTGGGCTCCTGCGGGACCCCCTCGGCGGGCGGCGCAAGAGGTCGCCTCAACTCTTTCACTCAGGGAATCCTGCCCGTCTCTTTCGCCAGAGCCGTCCCGCAGAGCTATTGCTGCCTCGAGCAAGGCCCTGCGGGCACCAGCGCCTTCGAGCTCCAGAGGTCCCGGTGAGTGAGGGACACGCGTCTACACCCAGAAGGGGCTCGGGATCTCTCTCTCTCTCTGTTGTTCCTTCAAGGACTCGAATTATTTCCTTAAAAATAAAGGGCCTCCACCTTCTGAAGTGAAGTGCCAGGGTTTGAGGGGGTCTTGAAAAAAGTTCACGCCTCATCTAAGATGTATGGGGGTCGGTTGAATTATTGGGGCGGGGGAAGCACTCTGTGCATGCTCGAAGGCACTTCCTTCTGTACTGTGGTTTCAGAGGCACTAGGACAGCCTTTGCCAACTAGGTGACCCTCCCAGATGTTCTGGACTGCAGCACCCATTAGCCGCAGCCAGTGCAAGTAGTTAAGAACATCTGGAGGGCACCATGTTGCGTTAGGGCTGCTCAGATGATTAGGGAGCTGAACTGTAATCAAAACTCTGGGTAAAGGGATTAGGCGAGCACATACCAAAGATCATACAGTAGGGATTAGTACTCATTAACGCCTTTAATTACACTGCTGTACTTGCAGCCAGGATGGTAAGACAGTTGCTTTTCTTTATGGCCCTTCTGCCCGCAGTATGTCTCTCTATGAGACTCTAATCCACTGTGTGAAAGGCGAAAGATTTATAAGACCTTGTTTGTTGTGAAATGGAAATATATATAGGACCTCACTGATACTTCTCTCGTACTGAACTAAGGTGAGGGACCAGAAGAACTATAGAGTTCAGATGTGAGATGCTTCTGTGAGATATGGCTATCAATTGCTGAAGTGTACAGAGTGTGCAGCACGGTGTGCCACTTGCTGGAGAGCTTCCAAAATGTAGACCTGAAACCTCGTAGGCAGGAACCAGACTCTTGGCCCCTCTGTGTTCTTTGCAAAACCTGCATGCTTCTGGCAGTGTATAAACATTAAACGGTTATATTACTAAACTTAGACTTAATCTACAAATTTACTTCATCACCATGCCTCTCTGGGTGTTGCACTCTGCTTTACTTACTTGGGAGCCAGGTTGCATAATTTATTTAGAACTTATTTATTTCTATTAAATGCCCACTTATTTGAGAACTTTTGATGTGTTCTGCCTTTTCAAATGCAGGTTTTTTCACTATCTCTTGAATACATAGAATTTGGAGTAGTAGGAGGTGATGTGAGAAAAACACAAATGGCTGGTAGGAAAATACCTATTACAGTACAAAGTTAGAGACTGAGTGGCCACTGTAGCAGGGGATTTCGCTCATTGGCAGACAGTTGGACTACACGACCCTTGAAGTATGATTCTAATGTTTAAGAAATGCATTTGGCAAGGAATACTATCCTTTTCTGTGGAAACGGTTTGCTTGTTTGGCATGCTCACTACCATACTACTGAAACCCTTTGCACTTAATATAAAACAGATGGATCTTTTCTTATTTAAAATGCAAACATTTTTACAAAAATAGGAACAGTGCTCAAAATTTTACAGGCAAATCTTTTTCCATCTTAAGTCAAATGTTACTTCACAATAGTCTCCCTTCCCTGCTCATGTAAGTTGCTGCACCTTGCTTTGACGACACTGGTGCAAAGAGGCTGTGCTGAATTCCGTTGGTGCTTTGGGGATAGTTTCATAGACTGAACAAATATTTGGGGTTGTTCTGGAACATCTTGTTTTGCGCCGTTTTTTCCTATGATCAAAGTCCGACCATAATATCCTAAAGTGCTCTCTAGGGTTAATGGAGGATGCTCTTTTTACAAATACCATATGTGTGCTCTACCAAAACACATTAGAACTTTCTCCATCTAGCAACTTGTCAGAGCCTGAAACTGCCCTGAGCAACTTTTTGAAGCATTGTAAAGCTTTTCCATTCAGTGCAAGGTTTTTGATGTTGATAGTCACTTGGATGTTTTGGGATCTTTTATGCTTTTAACTGAATTTAGTGAAGCATTTCACGTTGGCTGTTTAATCTGTTGGTTTCTGCCCCAAGTTTTAAAAAATGAACAATACTACATCCTATGTACAAGTGTCTGGGAGTTAGCTCGATTGAACACAGTGGAATTTAGTCTGAGTAAGAGTAAACAGCAGTGCGCTGTTAAGTCAAGCCACAGACCACTGAAAGGACTGGGGGCTTATGGTCACTCCACAAGGATGAATAAATATCTCACTGTCACCAGTTCAGAGCAAGGGACACCCGCAAAACATCCTCTAGGTAGCCCTGCTAGAAATGTAATCCATCATGTTGGTGTAGCTTGTTTTGGCTTGAAGGCTTGTGCTTTTAAGTAAATACTTTGGGAAGTGAGTGTTGTTCTGGAGGGGTGAGATTTTCTTGTGTGCTGCTCCGAAATGCCTTTAAAGGCATGCTAAAATGCTAAAACTAGATGACCACAGGACAGCCCCTCCTCCTGTTTTCCAATTTTTGACGTTACATCTAGAGCCATAACAAGCCCCACCTTTCTTTTCTGCTCAAGAAGCTGGTTTCATATGACAAGTAGAACATCTTCCATGTGGCAAGAGACCATGTTGTCCAACATTTGTATGCTAAAAGAGGTTGTTTGGGGAACCTTATTCTCACCCCCCCCAACTTTTCTCCTCTGATAAGCTGTCAGAATGGTTTTTTAGCATATTACACAGAGATCTCTAAATTCCTTTTCATTGCACAGCCTCTTCATTCCAGGGGATTTTAGTAAAAATAATTAGAAGTAGGGTGAACATCTCTGCAATGTAGAGGTGGAAAAGAGGTGGAGTACAATCTAAAGCAGGACCTGTGGCCCTGCACTCAGCATGCCCTGATAACATCTGCGTTGTCACAGGTTCTCCATCCCTGATGTAAAGTAATGTACATGTATTTATTAATCAGCAGCATTTTCTTCTGACTGTGATCTGTCTCTGAATCTGATATCTTAATCCTTCGTTTATTCACGGCTATTATCATGCATTACTCATGAGTTGATCCACCACCCTATCACTCTCATTCTGCTATTCTCCAGCATTGATCTCTAGTTAATAGGGAGCTGCTACAGCATGTTTGCTTAAGTGTAAGCATTCTGTTTACCTGTTTAAAAGATTTTTTTTAAAAAAAGCTGTCTTGTAGGCAGGGATTGATGAATAAAAGGCTTCAGATGACAACCCTGCACGGATAGCTGATTGTTTTTAAGCAAACCCGTTCCCCCAAATGCTTTGAACATGATCAGACCTTAACAAAACAATTAACAGTGGAGCAAGCATTCAGCTGCTGCAGGACAATTCAAGCATTACAATTGAAATCATATACCGGTAATTGTGTCTGGGCCGTGATAGCAGTCCAGGCTGATCTGAGTACAAGGAATAAGAAGGCAACACAGTGTCAGTAAGCTACAGTTCTTATCATAAAATTATTATTATTTATTTAGTAAAATATAAACATTGCACACAGTAACACAGAGTAAAAAAAGTAGAAGTGATCATAAACTAACTCCCACCCCTCCTTCCCCAACTGCACCACTTTGCCATTTATTAAAACAGTGAACTGACAAAAATAATCAAGCAGAAGGAGAGAGAAAATAATAACCAAATGCTTCAGAGTAAAGGAAAGTCATGGCCTGTCACTGTAAATACTGTAATATCTCCCCGGAAAAAGCATTTCCTAGTCTGGGAACCACAGTCCTTTTCTGGGAGCAGGGGGAGGGCCTCCAATGACAACCTAAGGTTCTGGACAGCTTCATACTGGAAGAGATGATCTGTAAAGTACTGGAGTCTTGAGCTGTTTAGGGTTCTATAGCTAAAACAGCACTTCGAATAGTGGATATCAACGCATCTGAGCCAGAACTGGTATACATTTAGACTACCTGATCCTTGTTAGAATTAGGCCGCTGAATTCTGTACCAGCTGCAGTGTCTGAAAAGCCTTAGCATAGACAACTGAAGCCAGGTTATCAAAATCCAGATAGCTGGTAGATGATGCTCTTGGGCCATAGCAGCCACTTGTACCTCCAGTGACAGTAATAGATAGCAGACACCCGCATTCCTGAATCTACAAGCTTGTACCTTCAAAGGGAGTGCAACCCCACCCATAATTAGTTGAACATTATTTACCCAGGTAGCCAAACCATTCTCTATCTCTGCCTTATCTGGATTGAGCTTCAGTTTATTGGCCCTCATCCATTCAAGTTCTGTTGTTACAGAGGCACATGAGGGCAGATTTATATCTCCCTCTAATGTGTAATTGTACACTTGTATAGGAATTCACGTGGCACAGGTGCATTTTTTTATTATGGCTTCTCTCCTTTGTCATAGTGAGGCTGCCTTTATTTATTAATTCCTTTGGGCAACAGACCTTGTTCCCGGTTTACAGAAAGGCATCAAATATTTAGTCTAGCTGTAAATACTGGTTTCTGTTCAGCATTGTGCCGGTGAAATCAGTGGAATGACTTGTGTGCTTTTCAGAAGAGCCACAAGAACAGCCACAAATGGTTATTGCTGCTTACACTTTGCCACCTTAACCGTTAATCTGTAGGGACTAAAAATAATAATCTGCCATCAGCTGTACTTTTACTTTTGAAAAGTGCATTTCAGCTTCATGCCTACTTTCCTGCCGTCAGTGTCTATAATCAAAATTGCATCATTTATACTGTGAGAATTTCACTGTCTGTAAATGACTCCCTGTTGTTTTGGACTAGCATCAGTAGTTTTTTTATTGACAGTAACTATGCTTCTGTGTTTACTATCTCTGGTGTCATTCCATGTCTAAAGTGATATATGGCATATTTTCCTTCAGGCATTATCAGTTAAATACCAGCTGTAGTCATGCATCATGGATACTGGTTTCTTTACATGCTTTGTTTTGGAACTTGCTACCTTCTAAAGAAAAGTGGTATCTGGAGTGTGACATCTACATAAATTTTCTTTTCTTTACTGGTACTTCCTTCACTATTTCTCCAAGACTTGAATCTTTATGTCACTTGGCATTGTTTTATCTAATTGTTACTTTGTTTTTCGTAGCAGGGAAATCCTTACTAAACTTACAAGTGAGAAAATCCCATAGAACTGTGTGGGACTGACTTCTGCTTAAATACTGTATGCTTAAGGCTGCACTGCACTGGAAGTTTCCAAGCATAATGCAAATTAGTCATTCTTAGACTGCAAGAAGCATTCACAGTCATACTTTTGGATAGGAAATGGAGGGAGAACAGCCTTCTGCTCATAGAGAAATCCCCTGACAGAACCAGCTATGCCAGTAGAATATACTGATGATATATTAGTTTGCTCTGGCTTCAGCATGTTCTCATGTGATTCTAGCAACAGACTTCAAAGTGAAAGATATAAATTGTAAATGACTCTTGAGTTTTTGTTTTCCCTCCACATTTTCTTCTGTTTGGCCGAACTCAAGCATATGCGGACTAACTTTAGAGATTGGTGTCTTCGCAAAATAGTGAACCTTTTAAACATCTGTTTTATTTAGATTCCTAACCCAGAACCAGACACAAAATACAAATTAAGTTCTTACACTTTAACTGCATGAAATTAGTATTTTTTAAAAAAAATCACCACATCCTAACAAAACCAAGAAAAACTTTCTCCACTTCTGCTCATTTCCTTAGCAACATGTTTCAGTTGCAGACTGTGGAACAAGGTGTCATCTAGAGTTTATTTCTCGGTGACTGAAATATTTATTGAATTCTAAAGCCACAAGATAAATATAACATGCCAATAGGAAGTGAAGACAATGGATTTCATATTTTGCATAAAGTGTTGATATGCTTTCCCTGAAAGTTTTGCATTGTAGACCAGTTCACAATAAAGGTTGTTGCCTTCAGATCAGTGAAGGGTGAGGCCTGTTTACTGTCTTTCAGGTTGCTCTTAGAATCAGTGTACCTGCAGAGACGAGCCCTTGCCATTCTTATTTACTGTATTTTACAGATCAGTTGACTGTGATGAAATGGCAAACATACTTTCTAGTCATTAATTAGAATACAGTAGATTAAATCTGTGAGGATTTGTATGTGAATAAAAACAACGCTTCTTAAGAAAACAGGATCATTCCTTTGTTTTTAGGCGAAACATGCACATGATGAAGTGGGCACCATCTTAAAAGAAGTCTCTGATGTGAAATGTGGAAATGTTTATTTTAAAATGGCACTTCCTCCCACTTGGAGTTTTTTGTTTTTTTAAAAAAAAATCAGACTCCAAAGAATTTAATCATTCCCTTTAATAGTGAACTAGGGTGCTGAGTACCAACTGAAATGGGCCAAAACAGAGCTACTGTGAAACAAGCGGAGGTGTCAGTATGATTTGGGGAACCCCAAATGTATTAAATAATACATTTTAAAGATATGTGGGGGAAACCCACCCACAAACAAGCCCATGAGGACTGAGCCTGCTCAGTAGTCACTGGCTGTTTAGAATCAGTTGGAAAACAAAAATTGAAAACAGGGGTGATGGAATGGAGAGTTAAGTTCGGAACCCTTAAAAGGAGCATTTACTGTTAGGCACTGAGAACTACACAGCAAAAAAAAAATGTGGCAGGTCTCACATTACTATTATTTCTAGTAGTATTATTAGTAAGCCACCCTTTCTCCAAAGATCACAGGGCCGTTCACAACATAAAAATACAAAATGAGAACACTGTTATGTACTGAAGTTCTCACCCTGGGCCAGCAGGGGGATACTATAGATAGGTTTTTTTAAAAAAATAATAATATTTATTAAAGTTTTGAATAAACACATATAAACACAAAGGACAATAAAAACATAAACGATCAAACAAACAAATCAAAAACAAGTATAAGTTCAAACCATATTTTCTAAACCTAATTTCACCGACCTCCTCACACCTCCCCCTTCTGTATTCTAATCTCATTTATCTTATCAGCAAATCCATTCCCACATTTCCCATAGTTTTTATTAATTCTATTCTTTTTCCTTAATCAATGCCCCTGCAAACCACTAATTTTTAAACCCATATCTTTTTAACCTTCATTAATTTTGTAATGTTTATTAAGATAGTCTTTAAACTTCTTCCAATACTATAGATAGTTATGCAAATAAGGGATCGAAAGTGACGTTTAGTGATTGGATAGTTTTAGAAAATTGTTACAGTTACATTGTACTGGAGCTCTGTATAAGCAGGCTGACTGAACCCTTCAGTTCAGTTCTGTCCTGGCCTGTGAATAAACAAGAACTGTTTGAAGAATCGCTGTGTCGTCTGATATGTTCACTCACAACCTAACACTGGTGACGAGGATGGGATGGATGGACAACAGAGCACAGCCAGATGCAGCCACCCTCTGAGCGGAGCTGAATTACTGAGCTGAAACACAGCGAAATCACTGAACAGAACCAATTCAGAGCTCACTGTTCTAGCTAGAGCACTGTGTTCCATCCATCGCCTCCACATTGGCATCGGAATCATGGCTTCACTTGTGCCTCTACCGCCGTTTGCGCCAGCCTCTGAATCATGGGACTCCTACCTTGCTCGGTTTGACTGCTACCTCCAAGCCAACAAGCTGACAGAAGTATCACAGGAGCGTAAGCGGGGCCTATTCCTCAGCCTCTGTGGGCCTGAGGTGTTCGAGACGGCCCAAGCATTGGTTGCGCCTGTAGCAGTCCAGGCAGCACCGTGGGACATGATTAAAGAGAAGCTCCGCAACCACTACGCGTCCAAGATTGCTGCCCGCCATGCGTTCTGCCGCCGGAACCAGGCAGAGGGGGAGTCAATTAACAACTACACCACTGCCCTCTGACAGGCTGCAATGCACTGCGAGTTCCGAGACTTAGATGATGCCCTGATGGATCGAATCATCCGCGGGGTCCGGAACATCCATCTGCAATGGCGTCTCCTCACCAAGCCAGACCTCACGCTGCAGCAAGCCATTGAGGAGGCCGTGGCTTCAGAAGCTGCCGAACGCTCCGCCCAGGGGATCCACAAGGCCAGCAGCCCGCGTCTTGCTAGGAAGCCAGTTCCAGTGCATCATGAAGAGGCCCGCAGTGATGAGGCATCCTCCAGTGAAGACGATGACATGCACCAGACAAAGCGGGAGCACAGGAAGTTCCAAAAGAAGTCCAAGGGCCAATCGGAATGTGCTGGCTGCGGAGGCCACCTTTCCCGTGCCAAGTGTCGATTCAGAGATGCCATCTGTCGGGAGTGTTCCAGAAGGGGCTACATCGCTAAGGTCTGCCGATCGGCTCCGTCTGACACCCCCCCTTCACCGACTCACAAGTCCAAGTCTTCACTCCAATCCGCCAAGGAAAGCTCACCAACTCCCACTGTCCGTCTGGAACCACAATTGGCCAAACCGACTCGCCTACACGATCAAAAGTGAACGTCACTTTTGATCCCTTATTTGCATAACTATCTACAGTATCCCCCTGCTGGCCCAGGATGAGAACTTCAGTACATAACAAACACAGAATACATAACAAAAAATAAACAAGCAAAACAGTATCACCCATATAATTAGCATATACACATGTGACACAAATCTTATTCTATTTCGTGGGGGATGTAGTTCCTCTTTTTGGGACTGTTTCAAGTGACTACCCCAGTGTAGTCCACTGAGCACTTTTATAATACTTTCGCAGTAAATTCCCCACCAAGAATTTTGCATTCTTCAGAGAGTCAAATTGATTGATGAACTTAATTTTTCAGTCTTATTCACTTTATCTAGTTATATTTACTGTGTTTGAATTTTCTGAGTGATTTAGATATAAAATGAATAATTAAGTATGCACATTCTTGGCATAAACCCAAGAAATACTCAACTCAGGGGTAACCTTTTGCCCCTTATAAATGTGGAAGCAGTGCCTTGTAGGCAGACAAGCCTTATCAGCAGGATGAGTAGGTGCAGCCCTGAAATTGCTTGCCGAAAGACGTTAATGCAACTCAAGGTGAGCCTTTAGATAGACATTATCAAAGAGAAACCATGTGAGGATTAGAAGAAGGGGAGAATTGAAAGAAAAGGGTCTGGTTTTTCTTCAGTCATTTGTTACGCTGTATGCTTTTTGACCTTGTAATGTTCCTGCAATTTGAACTTCCAGTTGAAAGAATTGATATCTTTGGGAGGATCTGTTCCATCCATTATCAGCAAAGTAATACAGTCACTTTTTGTGACCGGCTACATCATGCAAGACCTGGTGCACTGTGCATTTTTGTTTTCACAAAGCTTCTGAATATGTTGTGAAGCTATAATCAGAGTTCCTTGTCTTTTCTATTTGTGTTAGCAGTTTAGGTAATTACATACTGGATTATATTTAACATACTAGATTATATTTAATTAGTGTGGTTTGGGTTTGAGTTGTGCATGTGTTCACAAGAAATAAAATTACCAGCCTACTCCCCCCCCCAACACACACACACGCACAGCCCCCGTCCAATAAAGCTGTTGATGTTTTTGTGTATTAGAAGGGCGGGGGGGGGGGTTGCAGTAAATTCACTGTAAATTCAGGGTGGTTTTAGATGGTTTTAGTGGAGTTTAAGATGCTTAAATGCTGCAGCGAGACTCCTTACGGGGTCTTCGCTGCGAGATCACATTCACCCTGTGCTATACCAGCTGCACTGGCTCCCGGTGGAGTACAGGATCAGGTTTAAGGTGCTGGTTTTAACCTTTAAAGCCCTATACGGCCTAGGACCCTCGTACCTGCGGGACCGCCTCTTCTGGTATGTCCCACAGAGAAACTTACAGTCTTCAAATAAAAACATCTTGAAGGTCCCAGGCCACAGAAAGGTTAGGCTGGCCTCAACTAGAGCCAGGGCTTTTTCGGCTGTGGCTCCGATCTGGTGGAACACTCTGTCACAAGAGACTAGGGCCCTGAGGGACTTGACATCTTTCCGCAGGGCCTGCAAGACAGAGCTGTTCCACCAGGCCTTTGGCCAGGGCACAGCCTGACTCCCTCCCTCGGCAATCTTCGCGGAGCTCTGGCCCAATGGTTGCCAGTGGCTTGATTTGAATTAATTTTATAATGAATGATTTTAGAGCGTTGTTTGTGTTGTACTTTTGTACTGTTTTATTGCTGTTAGCCGCCCTGAGTCCGGCTTCGGCTGGGGAGGGCGGGATATAAATAAAATTTATTTTTTATTATTATTTGTTTCACTGACATTGCTAGAGCTTAATTCTGAAGTCCTGCCTTTAGAACCTTTCTCATCCCTGCAACATGGGATGCTACAATGAAGGCAAGAGTGCTTTTGAGTATATCCAGACTGCCTTTCCCTTGCTACTGAGTAGTCACAACTATTTGCACACCTGAGTTTCATCAATAAAGCCAGATGTTATTACCCTTAGGAACCTAGAAACAGTGTTAGAAACTGAGATACGAAAACTAGGAGCTAAATGACAACTTAAACTTGGGTTATGGGTACAACAGCAGAATGTCTATGTGCACTTTTTAAATAACAAGAATACAAAGCTGAAAATGAATGAAAATGAAATATTATGCTCACTTTTCACATGGTCTAGTCATTCTGCCCACCGCCCTAATATTCTTAAGAGGGTCCCTTCTCCAGTCTTCAGAGAGTAGCTGGAAGTAAGGAGGCAGAAATAGGTCCTCCTTTCCTTTCACTCCCCAGTTTTAATCTGAAATCTTAGGTGCACTACTGTGCCCAGAGCTCAGTGTGAGTTTTGAACAATGCCTAGAATGGATGGAAACAAATAAATGTTTTTCTGTTCGCTTAGAAATTTGACATTCCATACACCTAGGATTTCAAGTACATCTTTGCCCCAGCACTCTATTGATTGCCATGGTCTGTCAGAGGAATATTCTTTAGCAATAGCTTTTATAGTTTTTTGTCATTGCAAAAGGGACACGTTCCTTTTTTTTCCCTTCTTTTTTTTTTTTTGGAAGTGCCTGTTTTCTCTCTAATTTAATAAAGGGGTATCTGACTGTGAATAGTTTGAATCTCTCAGGCCTCTCATATTTTAATGGTGTGCCATTTAGTAAATTCTTTATATTCTCTCTTGGGTTTCAGATTATGTTTTCTATTCCTGTCCCTGGTTTTTTGTTTGCTGTTAATGAATCTGAAATGGAGGGCCCTGTACTTCACACATGTACTTCTGTGTGGTTTTTTTTATCTGTAAAAGCTTTCCTTCCATGAATGCCACCATGTTAATAATTTATCTGAAAAGACTTTAAATTAGGGCTGCAGCTTTTGATTAATCATTTCCATGCATTTTTAAAAAGTGTCCCTGATTTAATTAGGCACCAAGTTAGTAAAGATATTACTGCTGCTCTCTCTTTCTCTCTTCTCCACCCCCCATCTTAATTGATATCATCTCCCCCTCCTACCCACCTACCCTGACTATTGGGCAGTAGGATGAAGAGAAGGAGTTAGACACAGGCAACTTTTCTCCTATGCTCTTGCTGTGGTTAAGATTTGCTTCATCTCTTTAAGGCTCAGGGTGGGGTGCGAAGAGGACTCTTAGCCCAGACCATCACCAAGACAGGGCATGACAGTCCAGATTTCCAAACAGGCTGTCAGGTTGCAGTTGTTCACACTTCCTTGGGAACAAGTTCCATTGAAATCAGTGATATTTACTTTAAAAGTTAAGCAAGCATCTGCAGAAAAGAGCAATCAGATTGATCAGGGCAATGGAGCAAGTCCCCTATAACTGCAAGCCTTCCATTTTTTCAGACCATGGTCCACCTTTAACCCAAACATGCATTTGGGGACCTGTTCCTTTAATTTTTAAGTGATTTTTTTTTGTGGTGGTCTGCTGTTGTGACTCGCCTTAGACCAGGCTGTAACCCAGAAGTGGGTCCTCACCCATCAGCTGAAGACCAGTACCCTATAGTGTTTAAGGCTTTTTCTTTAGAAAATAGGTAGGTAAGGGCAGGGGGCCATGATAGAGGTATACAAAATTATGCATGGTGTAGAGAAATTGGAAAGAGGGGGAGTCTTGCTCTCACAACAGGGGATCATCCAATGGTAGAAGATCCAGGAGAGACAACTATAATAGTTAAATTGTACAATCCTACAAATCTTCAAGGATTTGTAGCCCTAGTTCTCAGTGATGTGGTAACTCTCTTTTCCTGTACTGTACCAACTTCAGACTACATCTGGGAACTCACAAGACTGAATGATCCTCCATAAAAAAAATATTCTGCAAATAGAAATCTAGGACCTCTGGGACAAGGGCTGGTAGCCTAGTTTCCCCATGATGCTTACTTTTCTGTGTGCATGTGTTTTTTAATCAAGGCATGGGTTTACCATCATGATCGAGACTATAACCTGTTGAGGGTAAGGCTGAATAAGTTAAATAAGAAATGCCTGAAACATGCAAAGCAGTGAGATCACATAATGCAAAGCATATTTGCTACCAGGCCTCTGAAACCTTAACCATCACAGTTAAAGACCTTAGTTAGGTTAAACCAAATCATATGGAACTCCACTATACCAGTTTGTGCATATTTCTAGGAACCTCCAGAGGCAATTTTTTTAAATCTTTCCATATCCATGTCTTCTCAACTTCATCTTCTTTTTCACTTTGCTGTCATTCTGAAACACTATTAATTCAGAATTTCTCCCTGAATGAGAAATAAACAATCTGTAATGGTTAAGTAACCACATTGCATTAGCAGAAATTTATCTTGAGTTATGGGTGTACACATTCCAAACAGCATGTGGAATCTGTTGAAAATGGCCTGTACACATAGTCATAACATGTAGCACCAGCCACTGTATCTATCTGCTGTTTCCACCCCAGCATTGGCAGCCTCCCAAATTTAGTAGGTGCAGAAAGCATAGTGCTGGTTTGGAAATTCTCTGGGTAAACGTTAGTGGGAAATGCTGTATTTATTTGTTTGTTTATTTTATTTACAGATCACTTCCCCATAAAACAATTTGACGAGATTTAACAATAAAAAATGTCAAAAATAAAAACATGTGTTGCTATCTTCCAAAAGATTGGAGTACACGTCCCTTGAAAACTTTTATCATCCACATTTTATGCTTTCTTTTGTCAGTCTAGTTTTGTAAAACAAAAATACAAGTTTAGGTCCATTTAGTCAGGAAGCATTTCAGAGACTATAATCTCACATAATTCATTGCATATTGTGGCAGCAATGAAGTTGCCAAGTATAGATTTTTTCTTTAGTGGTGTGCTTCAGGGTTGATAATACTCTGACTCAGTGTAATTCACAATTTGCTGCCTGAGGAAGGCAAACCTTGTAAAGACATTAAGAGGGATGGGAATGAGCCAAATCTTTATTTGTATCCCTCTTTCAAGAAGGGAAAGCGCATCTATGAATCTAGGTAGCAAATAAAAAGAAACCTATTAATGGGAGAAAGGAAAGGAAAACAAACAGAACGTTGTATGAATTAAGACCGTACAGCTTAAACATTCCTTTCAGTCTAATGTTCATTTGTGCAGAGAGATTCTAAGGCTTCAGCTTGTTGGAAAGTTCTGCTGAGTCTCATAAACTGAAGGACTAGATATGCATCCACTGATAAAGGAATTGCTTATCAGTGCACAGAGAAATTGACAGAGCAAATGCAAGATTATCAATTAGGATGGTCTGTCAAGACAAAACATCCCATTTCTTAACTATGAAGATTATGGGGGTTGTTGTCAATACTGAGATGATCACACAGTAAAAGCTACTAGCTGCATCTGGAGATGTGTTATGATCTCTGCAGGTGGCTACCAAAACCTGAAAATTATATTACAACATGCATAAAAGGAAAAGGGACCACACTTGTTACTGTTGGTCTTGGCCATAATAAATAGACAGCTAGTTAGGCTGTGCTATCTGCCAGTTAACTTGTGCAAATTGTTGTGAGTAATCTACTTGCATGTCCTATTTATGGAAAGCATTTCTGTGAGCACTATTAACACCATGCTTTCCCTGGATTTCTCTTCCCTTCTACCATGGCTTTCCAATTTAGTTTATTTCTTCAAATTTTCATTATGATTTTATTTATTATTTATTAAATTTGTATACCACCCTTCATCCAAAGATCATAGGGGTGGTTCACAACATGAAAATACAAAACTGAGAACACAAAATACATAATAAAACAAAAGCAAGCTGATCCAAACTGACCCCCTGTCCATACACGCAAATATGTTTTAATACTTTTTTGTGTTCTGCATTATATTTTATATTCTGCTTCTGTACACTGCTTAGGCACTTTTTTGAATGTAGAGTGGCTTACATTTTGGAATAAAAATAAATAAATAAATAAAAATGTTTCCCCACCAATGCAAGAAGGGTGCTGACAGTTACATGAATTAATAAGCTGGCAGATCTAACATCAGGCCAACTCTGAATCTACATTTTACCCCCAGTCACATGTTCACAGGGGCAGTATTGAAATAATTTGAATGAGCAACATGACCCTTTGATCCTAATCATGCAAATAGCCTTCATTGAGAAGTATGCCTGACTTTATGGACCCAATTATTTAGATGCTCATTTCACATTATTTCTCTTCCTCAAAACATATGGGCAGTGATGGAGGGTAGAATAATACACATTGGGCCTCTTTACAGTGGTACCTTAGTTTAAGAACAGCTTAGTTTATGAACAACTTGGATTAAGAACGCTGCAAACCCGGATGTAGGTGTTTTGGTTTGTGAACTTTGCCTTGGTAGCACATGTTCTGCTTTCTGTTGAGTGTGTTCCATTTGTAAATTGAATCCCCTGCTGCTATGGGAAAGCACACCTTGGTTTAAGAATGCTTTGGTTTAAGAACAGACTTCCGGAATGGATTAAGTTCATAAACCAAGGTACCACTGTATACCTGAAGGAGTGTCTCCACCCCCATCATTCAGCCTGGACACTGAGGTCCAGCTCCAAGGACCTTCTGGTGGTTCCCTCACTGCGAAAAGTGAGGTTACAGGGAGCCAGGCAGAGGGCCTTCTTGGTAGTGGTGCCCGTCCTCTGGAACGCCCTCCCATCAGTTGTCAAGGAAATAAACAACTACCTGACTTTTAGAAGACATCTGAAGGCAGTCCTGTTTAGGGAAGTTTTTAATGTTTGATGTTTTATCGTGTTTTTATTCTTCTGTTGGGAGCAGCCCAGAGGGGCTGCAACTGTTCATGTGGAAGACTCACTTGATTATAGAGGCTATCTACATGGTGGGACAGGGGTCTATATTAATCTTTCACTATATTATTGTCTGAATTTTCTGGAACCGTGAAATTGGTTTTCAAGATGGAATAATCCTGCTGTTGTTTCCATATTTGCTTGTCTTTTGATGAACTTCAGCGTGGCTGAAGTGAGGGAGCTTGTGATCAGTTCCCCACTCCTTTGCCCCAAGTCAATCTCACTTTGAACTCACTGCAGCCTCGGGGTTGTTCCTCGGTTGTGTATATAAACTCTAGGCTGAATCAAGTTCAGGGGCTGTTAATCTCCAAATCAAGCTTGTTTATAGTAGATTTAAATATACTTATTTCTTTCATAGATTAGCAGGCTCATTTTGGAAACCTCAGATCTACCTACACATAACGATGCAGGATTGTTTTGAGATGCTCTGTTCCCAATTTAGAAATGGAATCTCATCCAAACAATGATGTAAACACTGTCATTGCTATGTCAGTATAATTGTAGAGAGTAATCATTGCTTATTTCTCGCCAACATGTAATAAGATGGTTTTACCACTGTCCAGCCTGCCTTTGAACATACATTACATTAGTAATGTGTATAAATCAAATTATAATGACTAGAATTAGGATGACTACACTCACCAGATGAGATTGTTGTGGTGTGCTTTCATATTCTTTTTCAAAAAACATATCTAACAAAATAAGGGAGTATTTGGCTCCCATATGTTTAACCAAATAATGCCTGTGTAATCAGATAACACTAAGCGCCTGTAGTCATTTAAACCTAGTGGTTCGTATCAAGACTTAAGTGGATAATGAAGAGATATTGTCTGGATCCAGTCCACCAGTCTTTCATTTATTGGTAATAACTAAGAGAACAGGGAATAGCCAGTCCTTTGCAGTGTCCTGCATCATGTCCATTGTCCTTAATCTCAAATGACATATATAAACATGAGAATGCAAAAGGTGAGTACATTTACTTTCAGGAAGGCTAAAAAAATGCATCCTTCTCATCATTCCCAGTATCTACTGTTTTGAATCAGAACACACTGAGGAATATGTGGAGGTGTAAGAGACCTCTCTCCGCCTACTTTTCTTCAAGTTCTTCAATGGGCATCACTGGAATGGTGGTTTCATTTTGTTAACCCAATCTTCTTCCTTATTCTGTACAGCAATTCTGTTTTCTTTTCATAGTATCCCCTCTCCGCATCACAATAGCCACAGGGAAGTCTTTACATCCTGTCTGTGAGCTATAGCTGTGTACGGTGGCTTACAGTTTTCTAGGAGGTTTTGTGCTTTATGACTATATAGGTGAAACGTGGTCTATAAGTAAAATAAATAAGTGCTCTATGTTTGTAGCACTTGAGACATTTTAGTGGTCATACCTCAAGTTTTAGTTTCTGGAAGTCCTTGTGTTTCATCTGCAAAATTCTAACTGATACCAGTGAAAAAACTGCTCAGGACTATAGCACTACAAAGCTGTGTTTTACAGAATTGTCTTAAAACTTTGAAGAGGATTAAACAGAAGTGTATGTACAGGTAGGAAGAAGGAATGAACTAAATGCACTTTTGCTGTCTTTGTACAACAAATTCATCTTGCACTGGTGCAATGATGTGAACACCATTGCCATTTCAGCTTTATTTTTAGTGTTGTTGTTGTTGTTGTTGTTATCTTTAAAAGGCACAAAGTTGAATCTCTTCTGTTAAAAGCAGAAATAGGAGGTGGAACTCATTTATATAGTGGATATATAATACCACTGCAGTTTGGGGGGAGGAAAAACTGGAAGTAGCTACTAGCATCTTTGTCTGCTTCAAAGGACAAAAACAAATGTATAATTCTTAAAAGTGACCTTTTCCCTCTTCGTTTCTACTCAGATCTCTTTGAAAAGTTCAGCTTTCTTTATGGATTATCTTTCAGTGAAAGATGCTTTCATGTTGGCATGAAAGGCCAGTGCCAGCATCCTTGTAAACAGTTCTGCAGTAACAAAGCACTTCTTAAATGTGTGGTAGGAGATATTTTCTTATGTTTTTCAAGGCTAGGACTTAAAAGAGTCTTGTGGAAATTGTACTAAGCGCTGGTCAAACTATCCCCATTATAGCAGGCTGAAGTGGAACTTCCACTGGTCCTTGTGCCTATGTGATACCAGCTCTGTGAGCTCCTCATCCCAGGACTCAAGATCTGTAATACTGGCTGCTAACATCTTGCCACAGCACCAGATTTTGGATTTTGGAAGATACAGTGGTATTGTCCTGAATAGCTCAGGGAGCAATGTTGTGCTGGTAGATAGCTGTAAGAATGATAAAGGGAGACCAGAACAGTGGGTGTGGCTGTGTGTTGGGGTCAGGGTGCTCTTCAATTTTTTGACTTGGAATGAGACAAACAGAAATTGCATTGGGACAGTTTTTTCATACGTACCTTTCATAAAAGTGGTAATAATGTGCACATGTGCAGATATACCAACTAAACTTATAGGCTCTTGAGTAACAGGAGCTTACAGCTATGTTGGCCAAGTGTGACTTAATGTGAGCTTAAAAGAAGAAAAGGACCAGCTCTATCCTAATTTACAATAGCTTGCTTTGCTGGTTGTCAAAGGGGATCCTTGTTTACCCCTACTAGACAGTCAGACTGCTGGCTTCATTCAAACGTGGAATTTATTGCATTACAGTGGCATCTCGGGTTAAGAACTTAATTCGTTCTGGAGGTCCGTTCTTAACCTGAAACTGTTCTTAACTTGAGGTACCACTTTAGCTAATGGGGCCTCCCGCTGCTGCTGCACCACCGCTGCACGATTTCTGTTCTCATCCTGAAGCAAAGTTCTTAACCCGAGGTACTACTTCCGAATTAGCAGAGTCTGTAACCTGAAGCGTCTGTAACCTGAACCATCTGTAACCTGAGGTACCACTGTAGTTTAACTGATTATAAAGCTAGTGCTTCCAGCCTGCTTTCTAAAGTTCCTTTTATGCTGTGTTTGCCTGTTCCGCCACATCTCAAATGCTTTTCTGCCATGTTGTGATAAATGTCATTCACACATGTCATTCCTCCATGCTGTCCCTCTTCCTCTACTTTCTGCCATCCTTCCAGGCTTTACCTGCTTGGCATGACTTTCTGTGCTGAAACACTGGCACACACTTCCTCATCAGAGAAAGAAAAAAGTGTGAACCAGGAGTGCAGCATGCACCATTGCTACACCCCACAGCTCACCACAAAGGCGGGAAAGTTTGCCTCATGCGATTTTTCAAAGTTTCAGAAGCTGCAAGCAGATTTTTTCTGAAATCAAATATCATGGAAATAAGCATTAAACTAGTGCTATATTCCGTTAAATTCCATTAGTTTTCCGGAAGTTGCTTTTACGTCAGCTGAAAGCTCAAATAAATTGCGCAAAATAGCAGTTAGGGGAACAGCAATAAAACAGAATAAATTGGAGTGTGAATGCAGCCTGTGGCTATCTACCATACCATTTAAAAAAAAAAACCCCAAGATGAAGCCGAGTGTGTGTGTGTGTGTGTGTGTATGGAAAATTTGTGATTTAATCTGAGAACACTGGAGAGAAAACAAAACTTAAATAAAAGGACAAGGGTAGCTTTTGTTCCA
This sequence comes from Podarcis erhardii, assembly GCF_964252035.2. Classification (NCBI taxonomy): domain Eukaryota; kingdom Metazoa; phylum Chordata; class Lepidosauria; order Squamata; family Lacertidae; genus Podarcis; species Podarcis erhardii. Next base: position 46,620,599 of record NC_138499.1, on the reverse strand, counting down.
TGTTAACCTGATCATATCACACTGCTTTAGGACAAAGTAGTTTGATTTATCATTTCTAGTGAATGGAAAGTCCTGTTCCTTGTATAGCAGGATTCATTTGGCACATAGTCAACAAGTGATTAAAAACAAAACAGGGATCAATGTTCATATCCTTTGTCCCTTTCTCATAGAAGTCTTTCTTTATCTTCATCCATGTTGCAGCTTGTTCTCAATAATGTAGCCTAATTCTAGGCACGTGACCGACTTGAAATCATTTCTCCCTGTTGACATTTCCTGATGCTTACTTAGGTAATCTTTCTGAACAACTCTGCAGCATTTCTTTGAGCATGTTGGCAGGAGTAGAGTGAGCAATTTTTGAAGATTCAGACAGTGCACTATTTTCATATACTTGGCTTTGTGTAGAGCAGGCTGAGAAGTTTAGTGCTTGCAGTAGCTAACAAGGCACAAATGGCACAAGCTGCTTGTCCATTTCCCTGATCAGGCAGGCTGGAGATTGGATAAGAGCTGTTGCTTCAACAATTAAGCAGCTCAGACATGGCACTTAAGAAGGATCTGGAGACTCCACACCCTCCTGGTTCTTGATCAGGCCCTGATCTTAGCAGGTGTTTCCCATGTGCTTCTCCTCCTCCAGAGTAGCCTTGTGTGCAGCTAGATGGGTCCTGGAGCTGCTGAGTTCAAAGCTATTTACTCACCATCTCTTCTGCTCCTATGGCCCTGGGAGAGATGCAGGAGGGAAATGTAACCAGACAGTTCCAGTCCTGGGGTTAGGATGTCCAGATCTGGGATAATTGGCAGAATGGAGATATGCTGAAGGATCCTGCTACTCATCTGAGGAGACCTGAGCTTTGCTATCTGTAACTTACGTTGTGAGTTATTTGGTTGAAGAATTGTACAAACAGTTATAATTCTTGTGAAACTAGAGGCATGTATGGGTGACTGAACACCACTGGTAATCAGTGAATACTGTTCACTTTATATTCCCAAAAATAAAATGCATAAAACACTTCGGTTTTGTCATTAAGGGAAAGGAATAAAATAGAATTTACAGCACATTGGTAGGCATTTTTAAAACATTGGGCATTTTTTAAATAAAAAAACTTGCTGTTAATGATGCACACTCTGCGACTTCTGCTGGGCTGGGCTGCCAATGAATCACTCCTTCAGTGAGATATGGCAACTGCAGCAATGAAACTATGCTTTATAGGCATAATCCTAGTAAACAGTGCTTTTATTGTTCAAACATTCTTTCTTCTTTGCAGCAAAGCTCCCATGTATGTGTTGAAAGAGCCCTTGAAGTGTTGTTTTTGTGACACATTTTAATGAACCTCTTGCCCTTTTGTGTAGTTCATGTAATGCAGTTAATTTGACTGGAACAAGTGCTCCTTTTTTCTTTGCTTCTGTTTCTTCTGCTTGAGACTAGGGCATGGAATATGCTGTTCAGAAGGCAGGGGTCATATCTACGCCCCAGTGTGTGTGGCTTAAAACGGCAGTTGTTTTCACATATAAAATTAATTACATTAAAAGGGCAAGAAAGGTGGTGTTCTTCCATGTGCAGCTGTATCTGTGCTTCTACTTTAGATACTTTGGTGGCACAGTCTTGCACTATCATGGCTAAAGAGGAATTAACTCCTGATAAATGGAGTAGATCTATCTTGGCTGCCACTAAAACTCTTTTCTTTAGTGTTTTCACATCTCCATGAGGATTGTGACTCTTGGGATGTTCTCCATTCCTTCTCTACAATGGAGCACGTTGATGTGCTGGCAGATCTGCTGCTGCTTAACTTTTTGACGGAGTTGGTCTTGTGTGCATGTGGTATGGCTATACAAGCAGTGTTTTGCACTCTTCACAGAGGAGGCTTCTTTCTTTGTTGTGTACTCCGGGGTCTTCCCCGTAAACATAGCACAAGCGTAAATCTGTGCAGCAATGGAATCAGTTACTGATACTTAGTGCTACATTCCATACAACCCAAGACAAAAATTTAAAAACAATTCCATATATTAAAAAACAATTAAAATAGAACCAATACAGATGCAGACTGTGGGATAAGGTTCTCTAGTTAAAAGGTTTGTTGAAAGAGGAAGGTCTTCACTAGGTGCTGAAAAGGCAACAGGGACAGCACCTGTCTAGAATATAACAGGAGGGAATTCGGAAGGGTAGGTGGCACCACATAAGCTAGTAGGCAACTAGTTGTGCACATTGGATTGTCAAGTTGTTGTTGTTGTTGTTACCATTGTGGACAGGCCCAGAAGCTCATAATTTCTGTGAGGTGGGTCAATGTTAATCCTACTTTTTACAGCATTCTGTATGAGGCAGTGACTTATCACCTCATTTATCCAAGATTTCATTGGAATTTGCCTTGCTGGCTCTTAGCTGTAATGTTGATTTATTTAGTGGATTATTTAGTGCAAAACAGCAGTAAAAGATATGTTGTTTCACATTCTGGCTTTTCAGTATAGTAGGCTAAAAGTCTAATCCCACCTAACCCCCGTTGAATTTAGTTGAATAGACTTGCTTCTGAGTAGCCTTGGTTAGAATGATGCTGTTAGTCTGTTACATACCGTAATCTAGGATAAAACAGCAGCAGTTTTCAAAATAAAAGCTCTGATTTACAAAGAGTACAACAATCCATGATATGATATAAGAAAACAGGAATTTCCAGAGTGTGAGAAAAATGGCCCTGTGAGTAAGTGTCTGTAAACAGAATGCAGCAAGTTGTAAAAACAAATGTCAGGCTTAATTTTCCACCTCTTCAGCAGCTGCCCCTTTTTGGTCACACCAGTGGCTGAGACATGGAAAACATGCATTAAAAACACTGTGTTGAATAGTATTGCATATAGCAGATTGTCTTTTAAATTATAAATACAGTGGTACCTCAGGTTACATATGCTTCAGGTTACATACGCTTCAGGATACAGACTCCATTAACCCAGAAATAGTACCTTGGGTTAAGAACTTTGCTTCAGGATGAGAACAGAAATCATGCTCCAGCGGCGCGGCAGCAGCAGGAGGCCCCATTAGCTAAAGTGGTGCTTCAGGTTAAGAGCAGTTTCAGGTTAAGAACGGACCTCCGGAACGAATTAAGTACTTAACCCGAGGTACCACTGTAATAAATAAATACATTAAATTATTATTATTAATTAAATATTTCTGCGGCACTTTTCTGGGAAGCACTCATTGAAAACAACAACAACAAATAAAAAAAATCAAATGCTATGAACAGACCAGAAGAATAAAACCCATACTGTTCCTCCAAACAAACCATAAGCCAACAAAACATAATTCATGGCAGTTAATTTTTTTTTGAGCCAAAGAGGAGTGCTGCTGAGGGGGCCTTTCAACTACCATTCCATGTTTGTATTGTCACACTGTGCTGCCTTGTATTTTCTTGTCCTCACCACCATAATGAGAAAGAGAGAGAGAGAGACTATTCCGTTTGCAAAGAGGGTGAAAAATGTTAATTTTCCTCACCAACAAAGTGAAGAGAGAAGGCTGTTAGCATGGGAAGGGGATGAAACCAAAGCATTTGACTGCCAGGGAGTCTTAATTTCATGTATTTTGGGAACTCTTTCTCTACTATCACAGTTTTCATCAGTTGCTAGGTCACTGAAGAATTTTTTTAGAGCTCAAAAGCATAGCACTAAAAATAGACCTCAGGTTAAAAATTCAATGACCTCATCCTTTGGGGGAGATGCATTTGTATGCTTATAGGTGGAGAGACAGTATGAAAGGCTGGATGAGAAGCTCACTTGTATAAAAGAATAATGTATTCTTCTAAGCCAACAAGGTGATGAGCCAAAGGCTAAATGCATCCAGAAATAAATTGCTCTAGATGGAGCTGCATGATTAATGCGCAGTTTCTGTAGTCATGAAATAAGAGCAGGTCTTTTGATATCTTCTTCAGAACGTCTGTTAAACCTGCTTTATTTAAAAACAAAAAAGATGTTGAGCTTCCCACAACTCTTCTGCAGGCTAGCTATCCACTAAAGTGAGGAACCAGATGGACTACAACTCCCATTAACCCTAGCAAGCATGGCCAATGGCCAAGGATGATAGGAGTTCTAGTTCAGCAACATCTGGAGGGTAAAAGGTTCTTCATCCGTGCAGTAAACCAAGACCAGCCTGGCTTTCTTCAATTTTAAACATACACATTGATCACTGTGAAACAGTCCCTAAGAAAATGTTTCTGTGTAAATCCTGCTGAAATGAATTCTTGTGCTGTTCCCATTAGAACGTCCCAGTGGGCTGTGTCTGAATTTTGCAGGCTTCATCCTACACCAGGGGTAGCCAACACAATGCCCTCCAGATGTTGTTGGATCCCAACTCCCATTAGCCCCAGCTAGCATTGTTGTTGTTTAGTTGTTTAGTCATGTCCGACTCTTCGTGACCCCATGGACCAGAGCACGCCAGGCACTCCTGTCTTCCACTGCCTCCTGCAGTTTGGTCAAACTCATGTTAGTAGCTTCGAGAACACTGTCCAACCATCTCGTCCTCTGTCGTCCCCTTCTCCTTGTGCCCTCCATCTTTCCCAACATCAGGGTCTTTTCCAGGGAGTCTTCTCTTCTCATGAGGTGGCCAAAGTATTGGAGCCTCAGCTTCAGGATCTGTCCTTCCAGTGAGCTAGCATAGCCAGTGACTAAGTCTTTAGTAAGAAATCTTACATCAGAATAAAATTAGCACTAGATGTTCTTAATGGGTGTGGGTGTGGGTGTGGGTGGGTGTATGTATTCATTTATTTAAAACCCTAAACACAAGGTTAGTGCCACAACAAAATACAGGGAAGTGTATGAACCGAATTCTGTTTTTGTTTTTAAACATTACAAATCCAATTCAAATGACATCACAGGTGAATTTGCATTGGCAAAGAATTGATATACATGTTGTAGCTAGCAGGCTATGATTTTGAACAACACAATAGGTGCACAAGATGTCATTATTCCCCCTCAACTTTGGGGGCATGTGCATTCTAAAATTTTAATGGTTTATTTATTGTTACTCCTCCATGAATGTATTGTGGTTTTAAATATTTACAAACCTTATTTCAGCTCTAACAAAGATCCCCAAAGCAGTTACCAAAACAAAAGAATAAAGAAGTTTAAGAACATAACAAAAAATCCTCAGCACCAGGAAGAGATAAAATAGAATAATGTTCCAGAGATTCCAAGTTAGCTGTAAACAAATCAAATCACTAATGCAGATAATGGAAGAGATGGCATTAGCTGTATTTCTGTGCATGTGTATTTGTGTGTATATAAATATCTAATAATTAGTGTAGTCTTATTTGTATAACCCTGTTAACAGGAAGCTATTTATGCTATCTGAAATGTGGTAATACCTTTTGATTCTTCTGCAAGAGATAACAAGCTTCTAAGTCTCTCCAACTTCCCTCCTAGGCAATCTGATTATAGTTCTTCTTTTGTTTTGTTTTGATTTGATTATGCATTCTGATACTATCTATTGTATGTTCATTGTATGATACCTGTTTTTTTCTAGAATTGATTTTATCTTGCTGCATTTCCCCCCTCAAATTACTGAAGTTTAAGCATGTATGCTTAAAAAATATTGAGTCATCGGGGTAGCAGGCCTCGTTTCCAAGGAAGATCTTACTTCCTTTCATTCACGTCCCCTCACCCTCGTCACCACAGCTTCCCCTTCCCTTTCTTCTTGTCTCCTCTGTGATGTGGCCACCTTCCTCTCTCCATTTTTTCTCCTGGTCCTTTTGTTGTTGCTCCTGCTTCATCATCCGAAAACATAGAGGACATATAGGGAGCAGGAAGGCTAGCAACCTGAGCTGAAGATAGTGATTGACAGCTCTTTCACCTGGCAACCTGCAAGGGGTCATAATTGGGCCCCAGGGCTGTAAGCTGCTGCTGAGTTTGAGATTCCAGAGTTGTAAAGGGAAATATTTTTTTCTCATACAACAGAAAAGGGCATTTTGTTTCCTGGTGTAAATAATTCTGCAAGTGGGAAGAGTACTGTTGTACTTGGGTCTGTTTGCAGCCTTCCCACAGACACCTGGTTGGCAATTGTGAGAAGAGAATGCTGGACTAGAAGGATGGTTGGCCTGATCCAGGATCTTATGATCCTGATCTTATGATCTTAAAAACCAGGACAAACAAGGAGGAAACAAACAGGAAGGAAGGAAGAAACTCAGATGAAAGTTTAAGAAGACATTAGATTCCACAGAAAATGATGTCAGGGGCCACATTTGTTCCCTGGGCTGCAGGTTGCCCACCTATGCAGGTTGCATAGGAAAAACCTCAGTAGCAGTTTGAAAAGCCTGAAGACAGAAGAACTGGTTTTTATATGGCATGTATTGTGCATTTACAGATCTACAGACTGAAATCTGGGCAACAAGTGTTTACTTTTAAAACACTTAGATCAAACTGGGGGTTTGAAGTTGTGAATATTTGCCCAATATCATTTGAGATCTTGCAATATAACTTCTCTTGCATGACAGCCTCGTTTATGGTGAAGAGAAGTGTGAAGGAAACTAAGAAGCAGAAAAGTTTATTCTATATTGTTATTTTAAATTAGCCCAGTTCAGCTCAGTTTTGTTTAAAAAAGTGTGTTATTATTTGTTAAGATTAGGGCAATAAATTGCCTATGGTTTTAGTATTTAATTGTTCTTTTTTCCCTTCTTCCCTTCACAGACGTCGGTTGATTTCCCAAAGGTCTTCACTGGAGACTTTAGAAGATATTGAGGAAAATGCTCCTTTACGGAGGTAACTATAACTATACAGAGTGTATGCACGTTGAAATGATTCCGTCACTGGCATGCCTTGGCAAAAGGCTCTGCCCCCTTGCTCACCAACTCCTCCGCCACTCTCCCCACATTAATCCCCTCGCTTCCCACTAAGCTACTATTAACCTCCCTTTTCATCTTCCCAACCTTATTTTTGAAGCCACTGCCCTCTTCTGCTCTGCAGCCCTGCTTTGCACCCATTTCCACCGTCATCCCCATGTACAGGCCAGGCTTTACATGTGAACATCTAAGAACTCTGCTGGATCAGACCAGAGGCACATCTAGTCTAGCATTGTTCTCACAGTGGCGAACCAGGTGCCCACAGGAACCACATAACTAGGACTTGAGTGCGGTAGCTCTCTCTCTCTTCTCTTTCTATTTCCCTTCCCCTTTGCTGTTTATTTTGACATTTGTTAGAATTTGGACCATTACAAAACTTTAAAATTGATATTCCACCCAAGAACATGTGAAATAATTGTAGGGGCAGGGGGTGAGGGAATAGATCAGGGCTGTGTCCATCCCTACTCCTTATGTGCTTAGGTCAGAAGGGATTCTGTCCATGCAAGGCTGACCCAATACATTTTGTGGGTTGAGATGAAGGAAAAGATGTCCCCGCCCCACATTACACATAGTGTAGAAGTGAACTAGATTGGTTCCACAGCTTCTACCACACTAGCTTCTTCTGGAGGGGCTGACCCTCTTCTGTATGCATATACAGTGGTACCTCAGGTTACATACACTTCAGGTTACAGACTCCGCTAACCCAGAAATAGTACCTTGGGTTAAGAACTTTGCTTCAGGATGAGAACAGAAATCGTGCGGCAGTGGCGCGGCAGCAGCAGCGGGAGGCCCCATTAGCTAAAGTAGTGCTTCAGGTTAAGAACAGTTTCACATTAAGAATGGACCTCCGGAACGAATTAAGTTCTTAACCCGAGGTACGACTGTAGATCAGGCATAGGCAAACTCGGCCCTCCAGATGTTTTGGGACTACAACTCCCATCATCCCTAGCTAACAGGACCAGTGGTCAGGGATGATGGGAGTTGTAGTCCCAAAACATCTGGAGGGCTGAGTTTGCCTATGCCTGATACAGTATAGGTCCTGCCACATTGGCTTCTTTACAGGTTACAATGAACACGTATAGCAAACTTGTAGAACTTATTCCAGACCAAGGTCCACATTTTTTCATGGGCAACCTTCCAAACGCCACATGCCACTGGGGACAAAATTGGGCACAGCCTCAGGCGAAAGTGAGCTGAAGATTAACACAGTTCAAGAACACATTCCATCCAGGCAAAAGCACTCGGGGAATGAGGCCTTGAGGGAGAAGGTGTGGCGAGGGGAAATTCTCAAGGACCAAATAGAAAGGTTTGGAGGGCTACATTTGGCCCCCTAGATTTGACGGTCTCCACCCCTGCCTGACATAACAAGGAAGTGAGACTAGCAAGCGCAATTTAAATCTGTTATGTGTGAAGAGTCCTCCTCACAGAATACAGACTCTGTTATAGAATTGTTTCAGCTTGGTCAGTTCAAAAAGAATGTAAACATTGGAGCTCTTTACAAGTACTGTTTTGATCACTGATGAACGTTCAATCCACAAAGAACTTCTTGGGACTGCTGAAGTGATACACATGGCAGTTTGGGGCACACCTTATATAAATACAATGTTCTTTGACAAGTCGTAGCTTTTAAAGTCTCTGTCCTGTAGCATCTGACATTTCATGCCAAATATATTCATAATGCTTTAAACATAGGTGCCTCCAGAAGGCAAATTCGTTTGTAAAGACCTCTTACAAAGTTAGCCCGCCGATGCAGTATGCTCTGTGATGCTATGTAGCCTGTTAGAATCCAAACGCTGCATGACTGACTAATAATCTGTTTACCAATTCAGGATAGTGTTGCTCTTTCATCAAAGCATTTGTGTTCACCAGGGACAGAGGATCAACTGTAGCTGGGGCTTTGATAGGAACCCAAAACAAGCTCATAACATGAGGCAGCCTTGCTCAGAGTCAAAGAACTGTTTATTTACAACCCTTTCTTTTTTAACATGATGCGAATTATTTACAAAGACAAAATAAAGAAATGAATAACTTGCCAATCTCATCCTTCTATAAGGTTAGAAAGGGACACAAGTCACAGACTCTTAAAAACTACACAAACTTTGAACTTGCTTGTGATAAAGAGAAAGCATTTTTATCATTTGTGTTTGTCCTAGGTTTCCTGTACGAAAATGAGCTAATAGAAACCATCACACTAACTGTTTGCTATCCGTGGAATTTGTTATGTTTGCCTGGCCTATGCATGCCATGCTTTCATTCATCCAAAGGGTGTTCAGATTTTTCCATTGTACTTTTTAAGATCCCTTAATACATTTTCCCCAGCTTTTTAAATTGCTTGTTTCAAACCATTCCAAAGGATTCCTACTGTATCTAGGTGCACACCATAACCAGTAATTTCTTTTGTTTTATGAAGAAACATAAACTAAAAAAAGCGCTCTTATTGAAATGCACTTGCAGTTGATAATGGAAGAAATGTGATATATGATATGATATGATATGATATGATATGATATGATATGATATGATATGATATACGTGTTTTAGCAGTATAATTACCATATTGGCCTGAATATAAGCCGCACCCAAATATAAGTCGCACCTTTAAAATTGGAGGGCGGGGGAGAGAAAAAATACCTGAATATAAGCTGCTCCATTCCTCGGTGCTCCTGGCTGCGTACTGGGCGGGGGTGGAGTGCTGCGTTTCCAGCGGCCTTTTCACTTCCTTGCTTTCTCCCTTCCCAGCCTTGGGGGAGAGGACGGGGACTATGAGTGGGGCGGGTGCCGTGCGCCTGGTGCTGTTTACCCTGCGCTCCTGGCTGCACACCCTAAGGTCACGAATATAAGCCACACTTATTTGAGAAAAAAGTGAGGCTTATATTCAGGCTAATACGGTATTTAAAAAGTAACACCCTCTGTGCATTTTGCCTGTGGTATATCCCCTTGGCAAGACAGAAATTTTATAAAGTTCTCCATAAGTCAAGGCCTGAGTAATTTAGCTTATAAGTATTTACTACTGAAATCCACCCAATTCAAATTGAACAGAACCGTTTCCCCATCTCCTAAGGGGCAAAAAAACTGAATAGCAACATCCGTTGCTTCCTCTTAATGAGACTGTTCTTTTTAGACCGTATGTAACAAAGCATTCATGAGAGCATTGTGCAGTCATAAATTATTCAAATGCAGCTATAATTGCCCAAAGAAATAAATAATGTTTAATATTTCAGATTGTTTACTCGTGGTTCTCCTTCCAGTGGACTTCTGCTCGCAGTGGGGATTCTTTTAATTGGAGCCCATTGTGATTGCTGATAGGAATAGTTGAGTGGAGGGAGAAATGGCAGCAGGAAAAGCTATGCCTGCTGAAAGTCTGTCTTCTGCTCTATTAAAGGTGCAGGAGCCCTGTCCTCTTTTCATCTGGCTAAACTGCCTAAAGCTCAAACAATGGCCCTCCATCAAATACATTGGATTTAAGATTGCTTGTCAGCAAAGGGCTATGTGAAAATACACTTTTGAAGCTGAAAACATGCTCTCTGTGTGCTATCAGATCCCTTCACTTCCATCTCTCATTGTCATATTTTTTTGTGTCCGTTACATCAGTGCATTTATCCTATACACCTCTCATGTCTATCCTCTGATCCCTTCCTAGACCACCATATCCACTTGTCACAATTCATGTACCATCTGTTGCCAATCAGTCCTCAGTTAATCGTGCTTTATCCTTTGCTCTTCCTCTGTTGGGTGCCTTTGATCTTTCCCTTCCCTTTGGTCCAACACGTTACCTAGATGTAACACCTTTCCCATTCTATGGTGCGTTTTGCACCACTTTCCTACAGCTTAGGTTGTGCACACATTACTGGCTTTACACCCAGGGCATTCTTTTTCTCTCTCGCAATAATCAAAGCTGCTCTTAAGGGAAATGCATCACAATGCAGTATTTTATAAGAAACAACAGGATAGATACACATTGTGGCTAATTTTGTGTATAGATCACTTCTCGAACCAGGGGTGGGAGCATACTGGATGCAGGGTAAATGGGAGTGTGTTAACAGACTTAAAAGAGGAGGAAAAAGAGGAAGCAAACATATTTTAGAGAAGACCTCCTTGCACAATCCAGTTACTTTTGTTAGCAAAAGGAACTTTACCCATTATGAAGTGTTTAAAAACTGAAAAACATTTTGGTTTGCACTATTACAGAGAATTCTGATGGTTATGAAAAGACACATCATTCTTCCATTTCCCTATCTCATCTTTCCTAGGATCTGTAACAGAATCCAGGAAGTTCTGTTTTTCATTTTTAAATATATTGCTTGATTCTATTATTTTTTTTAAGCCCCTTTTGTTTCTAGACATTCTTGTTTTCATTATTGCTACAGACTCCTGAGTGGGGAGGATGGTGAATTGAATAATTTGTCTGGTCTTTCCTTCCTGCCTTTGTGTTGAGATATTTTGGCTATTCAGCAGAGAACTTAATTGGTTTCAATTACTTTATTTTTCAGATGCCGGACTCTGTCAGGCTCACCCAGACCAAAGAACTTTAAGAAGGTTCATTTCATCAAGAACATGCGACAGAATGATACAAGGAATGGAAGGTATTTTGCAGGCAAAGAGCAGTGTGCCTTTGTAGGAGACAATGATAATCTTTTACATGTGGAAATTGGCTTCTGTATGCAGATCACCACATTTCCCAGTGCAAGAATCCTCTGCAAGGAAAAGCAAGACATAGCCAGAGAATTACCTCTGTATTCTGTAGTCTTCAAGCTGGGCTACATGGTAAAAAGAAATCATGTAAAAATCATTGCCCCAGGATCCGCAATGGCAAATTATCCGCTGCCCAGTGGTAGTGTGTACAAGCGCTTACTGATGCAGGATTAACCCACAGTGAGAGCAGCCTCCCCATCCTGGGCTACCACTGGATGTGGGTGGGGCTGCTAGCCACACTGTATGCAGCATTGCAGGTGAGAGTTTATACACTTTGCAGTTGAAGGATAGAAGCTTTGTCCCATGGATGCTTATCTCTATACTGCCCGTAACATGGTAGCCAGACGTTATCTGTCTTGCAAAGCACATTGGCAAGAGTTGAAATAAATTTCTCTTCTTGATTACACTTTTGGTATATGCTCTTATAGGTGCAGGAATTGTAAAGGGAGGCATGTTATAGGGAGATAAAATACTACGCAGGGGGCCTCACTTGGGCTTTAAAAATAGTGAGCAGGTGCCCTAGAAGCCAACTAAGGTTACATTGGGTGAACAGCAGCCGTCAAGAATCTCCAGGTATGAAAAGTACAGAATGGAGAGTGGGACCAAAGCACAATGTTGCTTGCAAGGTTCTATCCAAGAGCAGATGTCTCTTCTGGTGCTTGCTAAGCTGTTGGAAGTAGTCAGGATGAATGTAGGCCAAGGAATTTCAGCAGCCTGCCTTAGGGGCTTTTGGTGGGTGAGGAGATACAGTACTTTGAGTGCTCCAAGCACCCAGTAGCTTTGGGTGCTAAAATGCCTTTGGAAAACAGAGAGCTCCTTTTTAGTAGCTAGATCCCATGTCAGCCATTAGCAATGAGAAGTGTTCCAACTTGTGGGGGGGAAAGGTATTGTTTTTGTGTTTATGAAACTTGCCTGAGCCGTTTTGTGTTGCCGGTTTAAGAATTCTGCTTCTGCCTCAGCAGTAGGCCACACTTCTGTTCAATTCTGTTTCCCAGCATGATTAATGTTAGGGGTTGACCAGATAGTTCAACGTGCTTCAGATTAAGAGTACAGCACACTGCATTGTAGAAACATAGGAAGCTGCCTTATACCAGGTCAGCCTGTTTGTTTATCTAACACAATATATCCTACTCTGACTGGCAGCATTGAGACATTGAGGTCCTTCACATCTTCTGCTGCCTGAGGCTTTTCAGCAACAGTGCCAGGACTGTAGCATGAGATCTTCTGCATTCAAAGTGTGTGCTCTCTCTCTGAGACTTCCCCTAATGTTTATAGTGAGTTTTCTTTTGTTATGTAGTATCAAAGATATTTGCCCCACTGATGTGACTGAACATGCTGTGAAATACCTTTGGGTATTTGCCTCCTTGTAGAGCTATAGGCTAACTAAATCCTTTATATGTGTGAAGTTTCAACAATGGTTTCTGTTTCATCATGAATACTTTAATTTTAAGGGAAAAGGCTGATCACTATCTGCATCTTGTTCTATATTCCGATGCTGTGCTTTGTAGGATGTTTTCCTCTTTGCTTGCAATAGGACAACACAATTAAAAGTAGAATTGCGTGGTAATGATGATTTATAATCCTCACCTGAAGGGTGAAGAGTTCATTGTAAGTGCTTCCTGATGTTCACTGCTAGCGCAATTGCATGCTGAGGTTAAAGGGACATTCCTAGTAGGTTGGTATCTAACATGGCCTATTCCCTCCAGTTCTGTCTGCATTTGCAGTTGGAAGCCTTGCACATTTCATGCAAAATTCATTGCGTACAGGGACATTAGATTGCATGCTCTGAAAAGGCTGGCACGTCAGATGCTTTTGCAGACTTAATTACTGCTCTGAACTGCAGTAGTTAGTGTAAAATTTGTGTGAAAACACAGTGGAGTGAAGCCATCTGTTTCATTTTGGATCTCTTAATGCAGAAGTGGTTGTATTGTCATCTGTTCGGCAGACTCCAATTATCGTTGCATTTATGAACTCTGGACTAGAGGACCCATTTATTTCTCAACCATTTCTGGCACAGCACTGTGTTTAAAAAACAAAAACAAAACACAGCTGTCTGACCCATTAATAGTTTCCCTTGGGCTTCCTTGTCAAAGATATGTGAAGTTATGAAAGTGACAAAAAAACTGTGACAGTTGTTGGTTTTTTTCCTGGAGGTTTATGCCAATAACCAGATCAAAACATCCAAAGACAGATACTTCTTCTCTCTCTCTCTCTCTCTCTCTCTCTCTCTCTCTCTCTCTCTCACACACACACACACACACACACACACACACAACTTGTTTTTATTCAATTTCTTTAGCCAAATTAAGCGGACCAGCTTTCGCGTTATTAAAGCCACTCTTCCCCCCCCCCGTTGTCCGTTTGAATCTCAGAATGGTGCAGACAGAGCAAAGTAATGGTGGATATGCATTGGCTCAAGTCCCAAGCTTTTCATTCTGCACCCAGACTGCTATGCATAAGGCTCTTTCCCCCTTTTGTCCCACTGGGGATATGATTAGTAGTGATCTCTCTTAAAGCACTGATAACCAAGTGTTAAGCCTCCCTTGTCCCATGTCAGTTTATGGTGCTTGGCCTGTCAGATGTTGGTAAGCGCAACATACAGTGCAGTTTATGAGTGAGAATAGATCCAGTTCGTCTGCAACAGTGCAATAGAAAGAAAAGTAGGATAGCGGAAAGCAGTTTTTGCCAAGCAAAGTTTTAAATTTGAATTGAATTGAATTGCTGGATTTGCTACCCTCTATCATAGCCTTTACTTTATTTGTTTTCTAGAATAGTCCTTATTAGTGGCAGAAGATCCTTCTGCAGCATATTTTCAGTGCTGCCATATCGGGACTGTAGCCATGTTGGGTATGTATATTTGTTTCATACCTGTTGAGTTTCTCTGGGTAAATGTTATGTGCTACATGCATCAGGGATGTTGCAGATGACATTTCTAAAAAATGGTAAACTTAATTAAAAATGTTTGCCCATGACAGATGATCAGTATCTGCACTTCCAAAAGAAGTGAACAGGAACTGCAGTTTTTCTTCAGCATTTCAGATCTGCAGTTGGCCTTATCACAACGTGGCATACTCTGAACCAAGTGAGAAGCTGCTGTATGCTATGACTAGGAATGGATTGTCTTTGAAATCAAAGCAAGTTATATTGTTATTTGTGATGTACAGAGTATAAATGATGTCTTATCTGATGTGCGACTGACCGCACTTCACACCATTTGAATTTGCTAACGATGCATTAATAGTGTGGTGTATCTGAAATAAAAGTTTTTTATAGATAGAGTTTGCACTTCAGACCAAATGCAATCCTTTAATCATACAGTGGTACCTTAGGTTAAGTACTTAATTCATTCCAGAGGTCCGTACTTAACCTGAAACTGTTCTTAACCTGAAACACCACTTTAGCTTATGGGGCCTCCTGCTGCTGCCGCGCCGCCAGAGCCCGATTTCTGTTCTCATCCTGAAGCAAAGTTCTTAACCTGAAGTACTATTTCTGGGTTAACGGAGTCTTTAACCTGAAGCGTATGTAACCTGAGGTACCACTGTACTTCTGAACTGTTCTGTCAGCTCTCAAAAACTGCTTGCTTTTTCTTTTTTTAAAAAAATGGTTCTTGAAAGGCCTGGTGGCGTGTCATCTGCACAACCATAGCACTAGAGATGAAGGAATGTAGCTCCAATGCAGTGCCACAACTTCAAACTGGCACCAGTACAATCATGTTCCTTGGCATTGCAACACAGTGGGCTTTTACCCTTTCAAGTGGCCCAAGAGACTGAAAGTCCATGCTTTTGACACGGCCTTGCAGTATGTTCTGACAAAGCTTGCTTCTGTAGACTGTACCTCAACGTTTTATTCATTTGGTACTATCTCATCTGTACTGCATGTGTTGGCATTGGTCTCAAGAGACAGTGGAAGAGTGTGCCTTTGGGAGTAAAGTCAAACCATGGTATAGTTACAGCGCCTGCTTTTGGCTTTAGAGACCAATACAGGAGAGACGTGTGTTGTTGCAGCTGGAGCAAATGAAGGCGCCCGTTGTGCTGCTACAGATGCACCATGGCGTATCTTCTCTCTGTGCTCATCCCAGCGGTCATTCTCTCTCTGGTCACTTCTGTGGATGCACAACCTGACTGTCTTGTTATCTGCAAGGGATTCTCATATGGCAGGGTTAATGTTGCCAGCCTGTACTGTCCTCTACCTTCCCTTCCCTTCCCTTACCATACCACTCTCAGGAAGGGCTTCCTGAGGACAGTATATTCTTAGGCAAAGTATTGTGTCCCTCCTCCTCCTCCTTTGGGTCCAAGCTCTTCTGATGGTCTTAAAATAATAATTAATAATAATAAACAACAGCAACAACATTTCTTGTGCCAGGTATGCTTCTGGCCCCATCCACCACTAGCAGGTTTCTACATGCAAGCTTTAAAGGTTAAAACCAACACTTTAAATTGTGTCCAGAAATTAATTAAAGGCCACTGGAGCTCTTTTAATACTGGAGAGATGCTCTCAGGGGCTTGTTTCAGATAGCATGCGCCTACTTTTTCACATTCCTCTTCTGAAACTGGCATTTGCCTTTGTACCAGTGAGAGATTCCTCCTCCTCCTCTTTATTATATTTTTACCCCACCCATCTGACTGGGTTGCCCTAGCCACTCTGGGCAGCTTCCAACAAAATATAAAAACACAACTTCCCCATACAGGTCTGCCTTCAGATGTCTTCTAAGAATCATGTAGATGTTTATGTTCTTGACATCCGATGGGACGGCGTTTCACTGGGCACCTACTCCAAACGAATCCAGTTTCTGAGGAGGAATCTTCCTCAGGACTGCAGGAGGAGAGGAAGGAGTAAAATTTCACTCATGCTGTAGTCATCCTCTATACACAACTAACAACTATTTTTATTTTCAAAAACTGGTATGTCACATTTAAGGTCACATTTAATTTGACCCTTACGCTCAGTTTCCATGAATTTGAAATGCAGACTATTATAAGACTTTATCTGCCTACCACAAGGGTGGAGAACCTTATACGGTCAAAGGATTAATCTGCTGGGGCCTGCATGATGGCTGTACACAGGAACCAAAAGTGAGCAGGGCTACCCCTTTTCTTTCTATCAGCCCCTTCTCTTTCTCCTTCTTCCACCCCACCCAGCTTCCCCCCACCTACAGAAAGTTGGTGCCTCACATAGCTCTTCGGCCACGGGTTCCTTCCCCAGGTCTCATAAGCAGCCCCCCCCCATGTTTTGAACTGCATGTAAATACAGTGCATAAGATTTCAAAAAAGCATTGTGTTCTGAGGCTTCTGTTGTTGCACAGAGCATTAGCTTTTCAATTTTGTTCCCAGGTTTAAAAAAAACCTGGTTAATTTTTAATTGCGCTTTAAATTATTCACATGCTGGAGTGTTCGTCCATTGTTCTCCCTTAAAGAGAGAATGCCCTGCAGAACTCCCGCATAGGTTTTTATAGGTCTGTATCCATATTCAGATAATCCAGTAAATGTTATTTTTGCTTAATGATACAACTGTGCTTGCTTCCCTGGGCAAGAGTGTTCTGATTTTGTGTTCGTTATTAGTGTTAGCATATACATTTTTGGCAAGAGAGTCCTGTTCTACATAATTATCATTATTTTCTTACTTGTGTTTGAGAAAGGGCGTTGAACAAACAAGATTTATATCTAGTTACATGCAAAATATATTAACCACTGGCTTCTGCTTCCCAGGGATATGAAAGCAGAAGGTGGGAGGCCATGCCATTCTGCGGCAGGAGTTTGCTTGAAAGACATAGTTGGCCTTGAAGGTGTGGAATTGGGAGCCAATGGGAAGGTAAGACTACTTATCCTACCAACATATAATCTCGTGAACCAAATGTCAAATCACATTTGTATCCTACAGTTACTATTTCTTAAGCAACAGTATTCTCTTATTTTTTAAGGAAACAGTGGCTTCTAAGCATCTGTAAAAAATCAGAACATTCAGTTCTTGAAATTCAAGTTTTAAAGTAAACAGGTTCTGTACATGAGCTTTCATGTTGTGGAGCAATAAAAAAAATCAACATTGTGTGTCTCTTTTTCTTCTTCTTAGACTGTTTCTTATACCCAGTTTCTCTTCCCAACCAACACTTTGGGAGGACGAAGAAACACGATAGATTCCACCTCATCCTTCTCACAATTTCGCAATGCAAGCCATCGTAGCCTTTCATTGGGAAGGGCTAACAGCACCCAAGGGAGCATGGATGGAGGTAACATTTTAGAATACATGTGCATTTGAGTCCTTGGCCTAAATGGAACTTTGGGGAATAGATTGACCTGATTGTCTTCAGCTGCATTCCACAAACCTGTGCACCCCTTCCCAAGCCCATGAGATCTAGCTGTCACACAACCCCTAGGCCCCACAACAGCTGCTGACCCTTCTAATATTGTTGGAAGATTTCGTGGTAGCTCATGACTGACACTCAGGGCACCCTGGAACTGTTTAAGCTGTATCTACCAGTAGCAAGCATTTTTGGCCGTTGTTGCATGACTTATGGAGTGTGCACTCTCTCAGAGTCCAGATTGGAATATCTTAGAGGCTTGCTCAATGCAGTGCAGCCATTTGTACATTAGGGCTTTCATTAACATTGTTCTATCTTCAGTAAGTCCACTTATGAACATTATATGAAAAAAATAAATATCCACTGCTGTCTATTAATGGAGCTGATTTAAAATTGATAGATTACATTATGATCATTCAGGTAGGAAGCCTGTAATCTTTATCAATGCACATCTTCTGGCTTGTTTGGTTAAGTATGTTGCTTTTTTTGCTTCAGGGCTCCTTGCCCATCCCTAGATTGCCACTGAAGACCACATAAACATTCACCTTCACTGTTTTAACTATACACTTCAGAAGCTGAATTGCCCATGCAAAGGCAGCGTTCTGCAATTCGACTGTAAGCTTGTCTTCTGTTATTTATTATTTTATGTCTCTCACATTACCTTATGCAGTTGCTTGTATGCATTGATCTTCTTCATAGGCAGTGACCTGGGAGATTATATTGAGTATAACCCTAATCTTTTGGATGATCCTCAGTGGCCATGTGGGAAGCACAAGCGGGTGCTAATATTCCCTTCATATATGGTGAGTAGTGTTTGATAAAATTGTGACAAAATTGAACATGAACTATACACTGGCTAAAACTTTGAAGCCTTAATTTGTCTTACTTAAACTGATTGCTCTTTATATCTGCTGAGAGTAACAACTTAAGAATCCTAGTTATAAATGACAAATGATTTGCCTTTCGGGATATGAAAGCTGCTGTGGATCAATGAAAGGGCAAACGACATTATGCTACTGTATTTCACTGGCCGAAAATTAAAGGTTTGCCATTTAGTTAGTTTATTTT
This sequence comes from Podarcis erhardii, assembly GCF_964252035.2. Lineage (NCBI taxonomy): Eukaryota > Metazoa > Chordata > Lepidosauria > Squamata > Lacertidae > Podarcis > Podarcis erhardii. The sequence goes on along the minus strand of NC_138499.1, from coordinate 46,601,741 downwards.
TTACAGTCATACCTCGGGTTGCGAACGCTGCGGGTTGCGCGTTTTTGGGTTATGGACCGCTCTGAACCTGGAAGTACTAGAACAGGTTACTTCTGGGTTTCGGCGCATGCACAGTAGCGCCAAATCGCATCACGCGGGTGCACAGACGCGGTGCTGCGGGTTGAGAACGTGCCTCCTGCACAGATCACGTTCGCAACCTGAGGTTCCACTATTTCTTTTTCCCCCCCACTGTATTTTATTCAAAGAACGTAACTTTTCCTACTCAGCTCCTCTCGCCCACTCACTCTCTCCTTTTGATGTTAGTCTCTTTCCCACACACTTTATACATGAACACAGCATACGAAGATAAAACATGGCGCCCATTGTCACATCTAATTTGGCTCTTAAAACTACTGTATACAGTAGCAGTTAGGCCTGTAGTCCTGAATAGAATACAGCTTTAATTACCACATTTCACAAGTGGGCAGAGTAAAGAGTAGCCCTTATGTCAGCATGGAACATTTTGTTCTCTCTATGTTGAGCTCCGGTGTGTAATTAAACTTTCATTAGTTGGCAGGCTTTTGTCATTAGAGCTTGGCAGCTGCAGCCCTGTAGAAATTATTGTCTCTTATGGGTGTGGACACAAACTAAGTGGAGTGAGTGAGACCAGGAAACACACACACACACACACACACACTCGTATTGGGGTGTGGGAGCACTGAGACATATGAGATGGTCTGAACAAGTAGTGGTGTAAATTGGCTTTTGTCCACTGCATTCAGAATAGAGCAACAGTTGGGCATTGTCTCGTCTGTTATTCTAGCCTTTTGAATAGAATTCTGTCAGCAGGATGGATGGAATTATAACGGGCCAAATGACAACTGCAGAATTTGATACAATAATAAAAAATAATAATTTAATTTATATCCCGCCAATCTTTCTGGGTCCCCCCAGCCACTCTGGGCGGCTTACAACATATATAAAAACACAGCAAAGCATCAAGCGTTAAAAAACAAAATATCCTATATGAGAAGCAAATAGAAACCAACAACAACAACAACAACAATAATAATGTGAAAGAGACACCATGTGGTGCATTTTCACCAGCAATATCAAGAATGTAGTTTAGTCTGGAACTTGTCACTTGAGATTGTGTTCTAGGAGGGTAGACTTAACTTTTGTCTTGTGCTGGAACCACAGTTTCCACTAACTGGAACCTGATGCAGAAGTCATGCACTTAGAATTAAATATAATGGTGTTTCTTTGTAACTGCTGAAAGAGTACCAGGAGCTCAGTCTTTCCACATACAAATTTGGAGCTGGTTACCCCCAATTTCAGTATTTATTTGGAGTGGGGTAGGAAGAGAGTGTAATTTAGCTTTGCTATAGTTTAATAATTGGGAGTCAGGAATCCTTGCTGATCTACTGCACATCACCCAGAGATGTACCAGTAGATCCCAATCTTCTGCCCACCATACTTTAGGAGGGACAGAAGAGAAGCTTGGACTGCAGTTTGGCTACATTTGAATTGCCATATTTTCCCCCTGATGGAATCTCTGTGCTTTTAAAACACCTGAACAGCAGGCAGAAATACAACAGAGGCTGCTTGCCAACAAATATTCTTCTTAAACCAGGGAACATGTTCTATAATAAATCATCACACAACCATCTGCCATAGGAATCATAGAAGCAGCAGACTTTTTTTTTTATTATTTAAAAAAGTTGGTACAATTTCCCTTTTTTTAATTTGCTGCTGTTTACAATGTGGCAACATGCAAGCAATTGGTGGAGACAGGCACTTTTCAGACTGATTAACTGTTTCAGTTTTATGTGCCTTCTTGATTATAATCCTGTATCTAGGATACTATAAAGGGTGCAAATGTGTAATATTGATTTACTGAGAACACTTAAAAAGTACAAGCTGGTGATAACTCTATTGACAAATGTCATTTGTGCTTTCCGTGTAGAGGCACCAAATATTTTATTCTTGCAGTACAGTCTGGCATAAAATATTCAGTTGCCTTTTGCAGTTATCCTTTTCTTCTGGTGATGATAAAAGGAATCCCCAAGACTGTATTTAAAATTCTGTCACAGACCTTGGGCACATAAACTATTCATAATTTCCATGAAGCAGATAGCCACAACCACAGCTGCTCTACATTAACTAGGTACTCTCTTTCTCTTATCCTTTATACTACATACAGGCTTCATGGTACAGTGGTACCTCGGGTTAAGTACTTAATTCGTTCTGGAGGTCCGTACTTAACCTGAAACTGTTCTTAACCTGAAGCATCACTTTAGCTAATGGGGCCTCCTGCTGCTGCTGCACCGCCGGAGCACGATTTCTGTTCATATCCTGAAGCAAAGTTCTTAACCTGAAGCACTATTTCTGGGTTAGCGGAATCTGTAACCTGAAGCATATGTAACCTGAAGCATATGTAACCCGAGGTACCACTGTACTGAATTGTGCTATCACAGTTGCACACACGTAATTCATTCTTTCAGTTTTAAAAAGCTGCTAGCACAAACACTGATGAATGGGTTCAGTCCAAAGCAATTTAGTCATGGTGGTGCTGTGGGTTAAACCACAGAGCCTAGGACTTGCCGATCAGAAGGTTGGCAGTTCGAATTCCCGGGGTGAGCTCCCGTTGCTGGGTCCCTGCTCCTGCCAACCTAGCAGTTCGAAAGCACATCAAAAAGTGCAAGTAGATAAATAGGTGGGAAGGTAAACGGCGTTTCCGTGCGCTGCTCTGGTTCGCCAGAAGTGGCTTAGTCCTGCGGGCCACATGACCTGGAAGCTGTACGCTGGCTCCCTCGGCCAATAAAGCAAGATGAGTCACGACTGGACCTAAAAGTCAGGGGTCCCTTTACCTTTACCTTTAAGTCCCATTGAAAACACTGGGACTTGAGATGATTATGGTTTTTCTTTTTTACATTAATTTCAATGTAAAGCACAACTGGATCCAAACTAATTGTGTTTTGACAAGTGAGAGAAGGCATGACATTTGACAAATGAATCCGTTGGAGGAAGAGCTGTAGCTCAGTGGTGGAGCACACAGTTTGTGTGCAGAAGTTCCACTGCCTAGTCCATGCACCTCCTGGTTGGGCTGGGGAAGACCCCTGCCTGAAAGCTAGTTAAGCTGCTGACAGTCACTGTTAACAGGACTCAGTCACAGAGCCTGACGTTTTGCAGAGTGATTTTACCAGCTATGAACCAAATCTGTACGTCTGGTCGTGAATATTTCCATCTGCATTTATGGCATTTGAGTGTAGCTCAAAGCACCCATGAATGGAGCGACTTCATTTAGACCACAACTGTTGCTGCCGCATGATATTAAGTATGCAGACGTAGAAAAATATGCATGGCTAATGTTTCTTACAATAAAATAAAAAAATTCCATCCAGTAGCACCTCAGAGACCAACTAAGTTTGTTATTGGTATGAGCTTTTGTGTGCATGCACACTTTTTCAGATACATCTTTTTCAGATACATCATGGCTTTGTGAAGGCTATGTATATAGCAGTTACCTTTCTTCCAATGGGTTAGTGGCTTGAGTTATATTTCTGGTCTTTTTTTCCGGCTTGGAAATTATTGTAGAAAACAAGTCTGTCTAGGGATGGATATCCGCTACTTGATTTTGCTTCAACTTCTTACATTTTTGGTTGCTGGACAACTTCCAAGAGTGATTCAGAATAGTCATTCAGAATAGTGTGGAGACTTCTTTGCATTCTAGTTATTTGTCTCAATGGTAGGCCATGGCAAAGGCTCAGACTGCAGGAGGGCAGCTCATAGTTTAGCTGTTCATTCCACCAAAGGCGATGGCAGGTCACTGCTGTGTTTGCTGTGTCTGGCTGAAGAACTGAATGCGTGCCAGGATAAATAGCTACCAGTTCCAGTGGATGCATGCCAGCTTTTCTCCCAAGTTTAAGTCCTAACAATATTTTCATGTCCTTTGCTTTTTAAGGACATGCCATATGACTTACCAAACCAACCATATTCTAAAAGGTAATATAATTTGCTGTTGCAGTTTGAGAAGCTGGAATGTAAGAGAAAGCTAGCTTTCTGCAGAGATCCACCCCCATATTAAAATACACTTAAAATAAAATGCAATAAAATCATGTATACTTTTGTAAGTAAAATTCTGACTGTTCTGTTCTGCTCTTTTCAACACAATATACAGGCAGAACTGGAGGGTGTTGGTAGCCTTTTCTGTCAAGCACTGAGCCCTAACAATTGATCAGAAATAACAGAATTAATATATCAAGGGAGGAAGGCCCTTCCAGTATAAAGGACGTGACACTTAGCATTCCTCTGAATCCATTAGCTTAGTAAGTACTAGTGATATTTGTCATGGGGCACGTTCATAAAAACAACAACACACGTACACATGAATATATGAGAGAGGGCACATCCTTGCCTGAATTGTTTCTGAACTAATTTATAAACCATTTTGGAATATTTTTGTGGATTTCCCTGTAGACTTGTGCAGCTTCTCTCTTAGCATTTACTCAAAAGAATGCTGAAAGTGTAATAGTGTAGCACTCAGACTTCTTTTTCTAAACATGTGTTGCACAAGTGTTATGCACTTCAGGGGGAAACGGAACTCTGTACTTGGACTTTGGGAGTAGATAGAAAAGGTCAGAATCCTGGCCAAACATATATTGTTCTATAAAGTGTGCTGTGTCACTCAGTGTTCCTGCTACCCAGAATTCCAAGGTGCACTTTTCAAACCATTGTTAGTTTAAATGATGCCATAGAAAAGTGTGCGAATGGTTTAGCAGTTTTTGTGGGAAGAACAGGCAAAGGCTTTACTTGAAGAAGTCAGAGGAGAGTGACCCAAAGTATATACACCTTAATACTTGTGGCTTCTACAATGGATGGAGAACTTCTGGCCTTCTAGATGTTGTTGGAGCTATAAGTCCCATCATATCTGATCATTGGCCAAGCTTGCAGAACAATTCTGTACATGTCTGCTCAAAAGTAAACTCCACTGATTCAGTGGGATTTATTCCCAAGTTAAGTGTATGTTGGAGTGTTGTCTTAATTACCAAAGAAACATAGGGCAAGAAAGGAAGTATATTCAGGAAGCAACAATTTTAGGCACATCCAATATGTGTGCAGTTGTGCACACGTGCATCATGTTTAACCCCAGAGTGACCCAAAATGTCAGAAAAAGGAGTGGGGTGGAAGCGGAATAGGGTGTTTGCAGGTTTTTTCAGGATTGTTTCAAATATATGCAATTTTACTTAAACATGTGGTACCTTGGAACATAAATTGGGAGTTACCTGTATGTCAAGACAGTCTGTTACTATTTAAAGTGGTTTCTTAATCACAACAACACTATCTTCATATCAGCTTTGGCAAAACTATGGCAGAATTTCTAATATCAACTTCCTTCACCTGCTCATCTCTCAGTATAATATATGTCATCACTTACCAAGAGTTTCCTCTGCTGTCTACATCAGACAAGGCAGTCTCTATGCAAGAGAACAAATGGATTGACTTTATAAATGGAACCACTCAGAACCAATGGGAAAATATTTCGAGCTACCTAAATGTCACTATACTTCAACAAAAATACTTTGGAGCAGAGGTTTTCAATCTTAATGAGTCCATGGCTCCCTTGATCATCTACATTCTTTCTGCGGCACCCCATGGAGCTCAGGACTCCAGTTATGTCACCTCCTGCCTGCAGGGCTGGCAGCCTCTCACCCTTTTTAAAACACCCTCCCTTGTGGAATGTTTCCTCAGCCTGCTCTCCTTGGGAGTCCTCCGGGCAGCCGCTGCTGCTGCCCCTGGTCTCTGAGCTGCCCCCTGACCCCAAAGAAAGGTGCCTCCTCACATTGCCCCACAGGGGCCTGGGAAGAGGATGCCCCCAATGTTAATAGCCCAAAGGAGACTGGCCAAAGGTGAACGTGAGGCCAGCATCTTGCCTTGGAAGGCAGCAGTGGCGGCAGCAGGCACTGCTGACACTGCATGGTGGAAAGGCTCCCCTTCAGCATTGGACACTCAGCTCCCAGGCAAGCCTTGCACACAGCAAGCACAAGAAAGGCCAGTGCAGCGCATACTTGCCTCCCACTTGTCTGTCCATTCCCAACAGCAAGGGCTAGTGGACTGGCTGACTGGGCTCTCTCGCCCGCTTGCTTGCTTACTCTGAGGCCACCTCAGCTACTGGCAACCTGCACCCGCTAGCCAGCCCCAGAGGCACCATTCCCCTGGGGAACTTGTAGCCAAGGCTGCTGCAACAAACAGCCATGAAAGCCTTTGGGATGCAGAGATGCAAGAGGGCATCAGAGGAGGGAGGGATGGAGGGACAGAGGCCAGTGTTGCCCGTGGCACCCGTGACCATTATTCAAGGCACCCCAGGGTGCCATGGCACACTGGCTGAAAAGCACTGCTTTAGAGGGAAACTTTAGTGCAAAATTACTAAGCTAAAATTTCACCTGCAAATTTAATTACTTTAATTCAGACTTAATTGGGACTCTGAGGTTCTTCCCCACTGCAGGTGTTAATTTAACATAGCATAGCTGAAAAGATAGTATTCTCAACAGTACCAGCTCATGTAAATAATATGGACACTTCTCAGTATTTTGCAAGGGAGAAAGAGCATATTGAGAAACATAAAGTATTTTTCCTTATTGGTAAATTTACATAGAAACTCTGAAACCTTCTATCTCAAGTATCTTCTTGAAGATAAGTCAAATAATATTACTCTGGCCATGGCAAAATTTCTCTCGGCGCTATTAAGAAATAGAAATCAACATGCTCTGGATAAAATATAGTGACTGCCTTTGAATCCCTGTATCTCTGCTGCATTCTGCTTTTGAAACTGTTTTGTGGGTCTTTGATGAACTGTAACAAAGAATGTGTATTGTGGTTTTAAGCATTCTGTTGCCCTAGCACAACAAAGCCACTTTTACTGCACTTTTTGCAGTTTAGGAAAGTGATGGGGAAGTGCATTGAAAAGTGTGAACTGAATGTATACAGAAAGATGTATAAACTTCCTGCAAGCAAATGAAGATGAATGCGGAATGGGTGTATGTTCTCTCATAACCTCCCCACAAACTGAGAGTGAATGCTCCATAAATAGGTTATCTAGAGGAGCACTATAAGAGTGAGCCATTCATTAACCTGTTGCTCTGTTGCTACTCTTGCATTTATGGCCTTTTGACCCTACTGATATATATATATAAAATAAATGTGGGTGGGTGCATGTGCACACGCATACCAAGTGACAATCACAACATGCATCTGATAAATTGAATTCTAGATCATGACTATGCCAAGATAGCAGTTTTTAAAAGTACCAAATAATCTGTTGCATTTTATGGTGTTGGATTAAAATTGATGTCCCTCTGAAACAATAATCAGATAAGCATCTTCTTGATGGCTATTGCCAGAGTGTACTTAAGATCATTTTTAGGATAAGAACATGCAACTATTACTTACTTTTGCTGATTCTACTGGGAATTTTGAGAAAATTCACCTTGAATTCTTCCCCCCCCCCCCCGATCTTTTACAGACAACAGTAATTGATTATGTGAAGCCATCAGACCTTAAGAAAGATATGAACGAGACCTTCAAGGAAAAGTTTCCTTACATCAAGCTGACACTCAGTAAAATAAGAAGGTACCATTGCCGTGCAGCTACCCTTAATAGGTTTGGTAGATGGAGGTAAAATATTAACAGTAGGTTTTCTGGAACAGTGACCTCCAAAGGCCATTGTTACAGAAGAAGCCATATGTTTGCTTAGACTAGAAAGCTGAATAAATAAGATAGGGATCATATGGTCTAAGTATATATTATGGTCCTGCAGTGTTTTTAAATATCTAAAGGAACAGAAAGGTAAGGACAAGGATGTGAATGTTCTTGTGAAAGCCGCTGAAAAAGGGATAGAGAGAGTTTCTGAAATTAGTGAAAGCTGTTGCAACCAAAAGATAGCAAGACTTAATCATGGATATATTTTAATAGATGAAAGGTTGTTCTTCTGTTGTTGAATTGGAGACGTGTTGGTACAAAGATGTCTGCTGCATTGCAAACTTCACAAATTGTTATTTCTCAGTGATCAGCAGGCTCCTCGAGTTGCATTCAGGGAAGCACAACAGGGCACAGATGCGATGACAAAATACTCCATTAATACTTATGAGCAGCCAAGGCCGAATACAATGGGACAACGTCGTGCTGTATCCTTTGTGCCCCTATCCCATTTGTACAGGGGTATCAATACCTTTTCAGTCCTCTGCAACAGCAGATACTTAAAAGTTAGGGAGCAAAAGGAATTATGGAAGAGCTATCATTGGGCCAGAACATTAGTATTTCAGGAGTTCCAGTTCCTTTGTCTGCTTCCGTTTCCTTGCCTGCAGTCCACCGTCTTGTTCAAAATGATAGAAGTTAGAGATTTGCAATAATATTTTTGGACAAAAGACTTGCAATAATATTTTTGGACAAAAAAAAAAAAATGACTTCAAACATGAACAATTCAATGTTCAGAAATTCAGGGGACACTTTACATTTGCAGGTGCTGAGAATGAAGCATAGCAGTATGATACATGGTGTTTAGGCAAGCCTTCTGAATGATAGGTAGTGCTATTACAATCTTTGAGTTTCTTCAGCAACACACCTTTCCCTCCCCTTTCAGCCTGAAGCGAGAGATGCGCAAACTAGCTCAAGAAGAGTGTGGTTTTGAGGAACCCACCGTGGCTATGGCCTTCGTCTATTTTGAGAAGCTTGCTCTCAAGGGGAAACTCAACAAGCAGAACAGAAAGCTCTGCGCTGGAGCATGTGTCCTACTCGCTGCCAAAATCGGCAGTGACCTCAAAAAGCATGATGTGAAACATCTTATCGATGTAAGTACCCCCAGGCCACAAACCTTCGCCACAAAAAGTAGCAGTGAAGAAGGGTTGACCCGGCAGTGGCTTAGATGAAAGGAATTGCTGTGTCTTCATTATATCATGCATTGGCCTTTGCTTGTTAGCTGCATCAGAAAGATGTAATTTTGGATGTAATTTTAAGACCTAAGATACCTATTTTAAACTTGCAAGTGCAATTGGAAGAAGCTGTTTAAAGTACATGACTAATACATCAATCTGTTTGGCTTTGTTGTAGAAACTGGAAGAGAAGTTCCGATTGAACAGGAGGGAGCTGATTGCCTTTGAATTCCCAGTGTTAGTGGCCTTGGAATTTGCTCTCCATCTACCTGAACATGAAGTGATGCCACATTATAGACGCTTGGTCCAGCATTCCTAGCACAGGCTACCCTTCCGAGAAGAGGGAGGGGTTTAAAAACTTTTTTTTCCCTGTTGAGCTCAGAAGAGCAGCAGTTACTACTGGAAATGCAAAAATGGGGGCACAGATGCCCCAACGCCCTTTATTCTCTTTTCAGTGCAGCTTTTCAACCTGATCGTAGGAATAATTCCTTAAGACTCTCAGGCTAGACGAACTGTTTTAACTACTCGACGCAAGTGATGAATGAGTTGCATGTGAGTGAACAGTGGGTGGAGCAGATTTACACCACTTGGACAAAAAAAGAACTTCCTTGAGTTCCCCATAAACTTTCCTGCGAGGAGAAGGAAGATAAAACAGCAGCCTTCATTTCACACTTTATTTAAACTATACATTCTGCTCCTGTGGAAACCTCATCAGCTTTCCCAGAAGCAGTTTCCATATTACGAAAGGATTCCTAAAGCAATGACGGGTTGCGGAAGATACCTTCACTGTGTCAACAACGTGCCAATCTATTTTTGTATCTGTTATCGAAAGTGCACTTTTCCTGGTGGGTGGGATGATGATTTAGTTGAGAGACGCTGAGCAGGTTTGGAATCAGGTGGAAGGAAGCCTTGGATCATTGCTAGAATTTTGTTTACTAAAGGCCAGAGGACAACTTTTCTCTATTTGCTTAAAGACGTAATTACTGAAAGGGAGATAATCCGGGTTCATTTGAATAACCAGGCATAATCCCTGGTTGTTAGTTTGTTTTCCCCACATCAACATCTTTTATTTTTTTTTTTATATAAAGATTACACTACTTAAAAAAAAAAAAGGTATGACACCTACAAGTGAGAAACCAACAGCTGCTTTTGTTTTCACTTTTGTATGCGATGCCATTCAAATGTTCAGTATGGAAGAGAGAGGACATTTGGAAAGTGTCTTGTTCTAAGCCACATGCGTACTTCTAACCTCTGTACCTTCCCTCTGTGGAGATGGTTAGACTTGCACTCTGTAGTGTTTGTATTTTGTGCTCTATGTTAGAGTGCATTCTGAGGCACGTTGATGGTGCTGTATGTTTAAACAGTGTTTTTTTAAAACCAACTTGTACAGCCAAGGGCCAGAATTGGCCGCCTAGGGCCTTGATAACAGACACTTGCCTCAAGTGTGGGTAATTTTTTGTTGTTGTTGCTGTTGTTTTAAAATAGAATTGGCTGTACAAATCAAATTTCAGAGTAGGGGGGCCACTGAAATTGTTACATTTTTTCATACTTCACTACTTAGCAAACTTATAGTACTTTAACTGTGTTCATAAATTACAAAACCCAGACCGAGATGCAAAGCTTATACAATCCCCATGTGTGTTCTGTTTTCTAAATATTTGTATGTGTGCATTTGGGGTTGTATATAATGTAGCACTAAGGTGAATGTTCTGCTGGTAGACGAATTTCTCCTTGCGCAAGGGAACATTCTTGCCCTCTTCCCACCGCCCACGAACAGCCTAAACATGTTCTGAGGCTTCCTCCAGCCCTCCAGAGCAATTTGGGGACAGTGTGAGGCATGTGAAGGGGGAGGAGAGCGGGGCAATCCCGTTGGATAGCACTAATCCTTGTGCTAGCCCAACTATTTAGTTACATTCTGCCTGCATGTGTATATGTGTGTATATACATGCGTATACACACACACACATATACACAATATGAGAAGATAATGACAGCTGGATGTGCTTGCTACTATGCTAGAGGACATACAACAAAGAATTAAATTACTATTTTTATATGTAGTTAATGTACATGTCCCACTTTTTCTAGTGCAGATTCAGTTAACACAGTTCTTGGCTGACACAGTGATTTCAATAAAGTTGAGTATTTTACTGTTTATAGCGTAATACAATTAATTGAGCAACAGTTGTGTCCACCAAGATAATCTACCACTTTTTTTTCTTTTTTCCTGTAGCAGTCATTAGTGACGCTGGAAATGACAGAAGTTGGGAACAAAAGTACAGCCAAGAAAATATACAAATACAAAACTCCATTGAAACCTGTAGATTTTGAAACAAAAATCCACTTTATTGGTGTAGCTTTGCTTCCTCTTTTTGGCTTTCAAACACGAATGCTCCATTGTCTGACTTGTATATTGCAAGTATAAACTAAAAATATATTGAATGATACATCTGTTAGAGGAACTAAGAATAAAACTCTGTTGTTAAAGTAAAAAAATTGCCAGTTCCAGAATTCTCGCTCACTTGCCCTCTTCCATATTAATGTATTCCCATAAGCTAGTTTGAAGAATGGAGAAAAACACTATATAGTTTTCTGCAACTCCAAGGAAATCCTCATTTAAATTAAGGGAATTTGCATTTTCTGCATCTTCATTTAGCCAAACCCCCAAAATGTATATTCTGCATAGCCTCAAGACCAAAAACTGTTCTGCAATGCATAGTTAAAAGGTTTATTGATTAAAACAATCATTACCATTTTAAAAGATTGCACTTTAGGGTGGGTCTGGCTTCAGCTGTGGTCCAGTGCATATTATTTGGAGGGCCTAAGACCCAAGTGCATACATAAGATCAGAGAGGATGTTTTATAATTCCTTTACCGTTATCATTTTGCATGGAAAGACTGTTCTTGGATGGCAAAATTCAGAGTGGAGAATGATGGCACTTTGTAAACCAAAGGAACACCCTGTGCTCTGGCCACCACCTAACCCGAAACAGCATCTGTGCCTTCAACAATTTTGGGGGGAAGAGAGCCCCTGTCCCTAGACCCTCTATTGCTGCAGAGAGCTATTCACCCACATTCCTTTCCTATTTGCAGTGGGACAGTATCCCTGTTAATATGTTATCCCTCCTCCTTTGAAAAGAGGTGGTGCAGACGGCATAGTGGGTGTGGATCTTTGGCTGATGCCTTTCTGAGGCTACCAGGGACAGAAAGTACACAAGTGCAGTGCCATTACTTCAGTGTGGGTTTGCATAGTGCAAATGCAGTTCTAAACCCTTTCAATATCTATGCAGGTTTATGCAGAGTCAAGATACGGAAATTAGCCCTCATCAACAAACTGGACAGGATTCTTGACTGGCATGTTTGTTGGAAACATCCTGCTTTCATTTGCAGAAATGTTTGGCTGCTTCTTTTGTGGGGAGGGGGGGGGGAGTTACAGGGGAAGGCGTTTTGCATAAAATGAAAAAAAACTTTGTAGCGTAAATTGAAGCCATACTGATGAAATGTCAATGTACAAAAGACGACTGAAGTAAACTATAGTAATTCTCCCTTCTTTCTCCAAGATTGCATTAAAATAGCAGTGAAATGGTGAATAAAAGAAAGAAAAGGTTTTATTTTTGTTTCTCAAAACCAAGAATTTTGACTTGTAAATAGTTCCATAAAAAAAGAAAAAAAGACATGGGCTTTTGTAAAATCCATTTCTTTTCTCTTCATAATGTTTTGAGATGATGTACTATGCACTGTATTGTACAGATTATTATTTTGAAAAGCTGTTTTCTCCGCATACACCCAAGCAAGTGAAACTTTTCAAAAGCTCTGCCTGCCTACAGTGTTACACAAATTGTGTAGGGGTGGTGGTGCAGGAACAATGAGGCCGCCGATACCTAAATACAGTATGTCTTCAAGATTAAATTGTTGGTGTCTCTCACTTCATTGCTACCATAACGTTCCGAAGTGTTCATTATTCAGTGGATTTTTTAAATTCTGTAACTTAAATGAAAAGAAAAACAAGTGGTTTTCAAGTAGGCTTAGCATAGTGTAATAGCTTTTGTTTACATCTATATTGTTCACAGGGAAAAGAGAGTGAAGTCTTAATAGCAGTGCAAAAACATTGCAATACAACAGCAATGCTAACATGGGAACACCTCTCTCCTCTTGTCTGAAAAGAGCTAGTACTGATGGCAAGATACAGGTAAGAAAAAGGAAAGCAGAGCTCATGTTTTGCAAACTAAAGGTTCCAGGTCCTCTTGCATCTCCAAGACACTGTCTCGAAACCCTTCAGAGATGCTGCCAGTCAGTAGATGAGAGACTGTGTGTGTGATTCTGGACAAGGCAGCTGCCAGTGTAAGAAAGGTTCTCAACGCAGTGGACTTTGACTGTATCATTAAATGCAAAAGCCCCATAGGGCATCCACAGGACTCGATACTGGACAGTAACAGTCATTTTATTACACACCTGCACCTGATAAACAGTAAGAATTTTACCACTTGGCAGGAAAATACTAAAACTCAAGTTACTGGCGTGTGAAGGGTCTGATCTTTTTCACCATGATGTCACACAATATTAGCTACAAGGTTCTGCTATGGACTATTTTCCCATGAAATTTAATTAGAACTACTTGCTGTGTTCTATCTTATACAAATATCCTGGCTTGGAGACAGAGATGTGCCCATTGAAGGGTATAGATAGAAAATTACTCCCACCCTCCCCTCTCTGCAGTAGCTCTGGAAAATGCCTCTTCTAAGAATCAGGGAAGCCTACTTAACAGTGAAGGAACTGGGGATCTCCAAAAACTTGAGCCAGAGGCACCTTTCATGAGCAGAGCAGAAGGTGTATCTGCCTGATTTTATGGAATTTTCCTCCCGTCAGCTCTCTGAATATAGGAAGAGGCTTTTGGGGAGGCTGGGAAGAAAAGTAAAGTCTACGCACTGCCTTCCATTGGTGCATCTCTAGTTCTAAGCCACTATCTTGACTTCAGTTCCTCAGATGCTTCTTACTCATAGCAACATACTGAAGTGATAGTAAAACTGCAATTGGCAGTATTTGCAGAATGGTTAAAAATACTGCGAGGTGCTAAATTTAACCCATCCTTTTATAGCTTATACAGTATTTTTATGCCTGGAGCTATGAGGAAATCAAGAGAATAATATTTCAATTATCCTGTGTGTTGCCTGGAACTGATAATCAATGCAAGGGAACAGGAGGGTTATAAAATCTACAGAGGCAATCATAGCAATCCATGGGAGTCTTGAGGATGTCTCCTAAAAGGATGTTAAAATAAAAACTAAATTTTCTGTTTAAGCAAAGCATTTCTGAAATGGCAGCTGAGGCACTTGAACTTTAAAATCTCTTTCCTCTATTTTGTTGTCTTGCAGGAAAGGTAGTATTTGAGGAAAAAACAACTCCGTGTTTATCTAAATCCATTTTGTATGACCTGCTAGGTTCATGATAATTTTCAAGGGTGTAGCTGGCACACTGAAATCCTTACATCTGCTTTTAACCAGGGAGCAACTCCCATTGAACACAATGGATCATAACTTCTTAGTGGCAATGTATAGATTTGAGGCATGGTACCGTGGTCTTCAAAGGAGTTAAGAGCTTTCTACCTACTTCATGGGTTTACATCAGGCTTCCTCAAACTCGGCCCTCCAGATATTTTGAGACTACAATTCCCATCAGCCCCGACCACTAGTCTGCTAGCTAGGGACCATGGGAGTTGTAGGCCAAAAACATCTGGAGAGCCGAGTCTGAGGAAGCCTGGTTTACACCATAAAGATCACAACTACACCTGCAAGAGGGGTGTCCATTTTTTTCAAAGTACTCTGCTAAACAGAGGAGGACTTATGCCAGCACAAAAACAAAAACACCTTTCCTATTCAGCTTGTTGTATGCTACATACATACATACATACATACATACATACATACATACGGGACACAGGTGGTGCTGTGGGTTAAACCACAGAGCCTAGGACTTGCCGATCAGGAGGTCGGCGGTTCAAATCCCCACGACGGGGTGAGCTCCCGTTGCTGAGTCCCAGCTCCTGCCAACCTAGCAGTTTGAAAGCACGTCAGAGTGCAAGTAGATAAATAGGTACCGTTCCAAGCGGGAAGGTAAACAGCATTTCCGTGCGCTGCTCTGGTTCGCCGGAAGCAGCTTAGTCATGCTGGCCACATGACCCGGAAGCTGTACGCTGGCTCCCTTGGCCAGTAAAGTGAGATGAGCGCCGCAACCCCAGAGTCGTCCGCGACTGGACCAAATGATCAGGGGTTCCTTTACCTTTACGCTACATCTACCTATTAGAGTTGCAAGATGAGGACACAGCTAATCTAACACAGGACTTGCCAGCTGCCATAGGCTACATACGGCCTATTGAAAAGCCATTAGTACCTATTAAGAGGCACTTGGAGCTGTCATGTTTTGAATAAGCTTTTCTAGTCCTAGACTAGGAAAGGATTAAAGTGTTTTATTTTCCCCAGATGTATTAATAATTAGCGCTGCCAGCCACATTTCAGTTATGCAGTTAATTAAGCATTGCTGATGCCGCATCAGCCTGTTGACAGGTAACTTAAAATCAATCAGTTTTGCCTATAACACCTAACCAAAACCTCCAGTAGTGCCCATAAGGAAGTATAAAAAAATACTGTTTAATAAATAAAACTACCACTTAGCCACATTTTTTTTTAAAAAACAACACATTAATTTTGAAAGGCAAAATAAACTAAAGCTCTTACAGCTATATATATCTCCTCAAAATATTATTAATAGGACTTCCACTGCATCTCATTAGGAAAGTTTATTTCCCTTTGAAACCAGCTGCTTGGTTATGCTTTTGATGCATAAATTATATATAATTGGTGCAATAAATTATACACATTGGTATTGCCACCCAGAGTGGCTGGGGAAACCCAGTCAGATGGGCAGCATATAAATAAATTATTATTATTATTATTATTATTAACCATAGCAACATATTCTCAGTTTCCATTTCAGGCATTGCCACTTAATATCTTTAGGTAAAGGTAAAGGTAAAGGACCCCTGGACAGTTAACTCCAGTCAAAGGCAACTATGGGGTTACGGCGCTCATCTTGCTTTCAGGCCGAGGGAGCCGGCATTGTCCACAGGCAGCTTTCCAGATCATGTGGCCAGCATGACTAAACCGCTTCTGGCACAATGGAACACCATGACGGAAACCAGAGCACACAGAAATGCCATTTACCTTCCCGCCACAGTGGTACCTATTTAACTACTTGCACTGGCGTGCTTTCAAACTGCTAGGTTGGCAGGAGCAGGAACCGAGCAACAGGAGCTCACCCCGTCACAGGCATTCGAACCACCAACCTTTCAATCGGCAAGCCCGAGAGGTTCAGTGGTTTAGACCACAGTGCCACCCACATCCCATTTAATATTTTTATGTACGTGTGCACCAGTTTTGGAATGTTTCTCACGCAGGGCCTTTAGCATCATATCCCTGGCCACACAGTCAGCAAACATGAGAGGGGACTTAAGTGCCTACAGACTTGTTCATATGTAGCTCTTCCACGTTGTGTGTGTGTGTGTCTCCTTGGCTAATCAGGCTCTCCAGCCATGTGAAAGAGGGGAGTGGGTGTATGATGGGAGGCAACTTTCTAGACCAAAATGAGTCATGGATCTGTAATCTGGAGCAACTTTAAATCCCAAACAAGATGGCAACCTGTTGTGAGATACAAAAACCCATTTTGTACTCGCAGGTAGCAGCTAATGTTCTTCCCCAACCGCCATAATAATGATATTGTGGCCATCACAGATGTATGATTTGTTCTCAATTCCTAACTGACAGGCTGCAAGCCTGAATGAAAGCTTCACTTTACCTAAATAATTGCCTTTTGAAGCTTGAACCATGTAGGGGTTTATTTATTTATTTTTGCTTTACATTAGGCTTTTGATTAATGACTGAGTAAAAAGTACATAATTCAACCCTTTTGAGGATATGAAGAGCGATAATGGCATCTGAATGCCCTTGAAGGGGCAGCTGTCCAGAACCAAAAGGCTGGGAGTGGGAGAGAGCGGAAGGCTAACATTGCTATGGAAACTGCCTATATTCCAATGAAACACAGTTGCAGAGGAAACGACAAAAGAAGGTCAGTATGCTTACAAATACATAGCAAAGATTGAGGCTTCAATCAAATGCATGCTAACCCAGGAGTAAGCCTCACTGAACTCAATGGGACTTACTTCCAAGGAGCCATATATAGATTTGCATTATAAACTGTATACAGTGGTACCTCGGGTTACATATGCTTCAGGTTACAGTCGCTTCAGGTTACAGACTCCGCTAACCCAGAAATAGTACCTCGGGTTAAGAACTTTGCTTCAGGATGAGAACAGAAATCGCGCGGCAGCGGCGCGGCGGCAGTGGAAGGCCCCATTAGCTAAAGTGGTGCTTCAGGTTAAGAACAGTTTCAGGTTAAGAACGGACCTCCAGGTACCACTGTATTGTACACTTGTAGGGATTGCACCTATTGGAATTTAAGATGTGTAAATGCTTTTGTGTGTGTGTGTGTGTGTGTGTGTGTAATAGATAACAATACAAGACAGAAAAAAGACACATTGAAAAATGCAAATAAGATTTACTACTCAGTTATTTTACATTCAACATGGCCTTGTGCTAATCAGTTATACTTCAAGGTACTCTTTTCTATTAGCTGAGCTTTCCAGCGCCCATGAACACACATCAGATTGTGGTTTCTGGTTTTCAGATATTTGGGGTAGGGGGGGGGCAGTCCAAAGCTTGAACTAAACATCTCTTAGCTTTTTTTATGCAGACAGAATAATTGAATGTGATACTTCCATCTTATAAGAGGGTATACCAAATCTATGCTGGTTACAGTTTTATTTTCACAGTGAATAAGGTCACTCAGCCTAATTTAGTTTAAAAAAACCATACAGAAGAAGTGTTCCACAAAGAATACAGCTGTTCTGGTGCTATACATCAGTGGAGGATCATCAGCTACCTGGTTGATAACCTTAAACTGAATGGAAACTCTGACAAGAACGCCTGCAGAACTGGTACCTATTTGCAAGGTATGGCAGAAACAGTTGCTTTGCTTGTGCTTTCATGTAGATACTCCCAAGTGCCAATCTTCAAAATGCTCATGTTTAAGGCTCAGTAGGAATTGCTTATAATCATGGAACAAAAATTAGCCACCTCCTGCTGCAATCATGACACAACTATTCAATAGGATTTGGTTCTGAAAAGACACGTCCGATTGCACTGTTGGACATTGTGCTTGTCTGTGTCCACACTCAAGAACACATAGAAAGTGCGCCCTCTTCCTCTGCATGCACATACAAACAGATTTCCGCAGTGGATTCACATTGCAACCCTTAAGCATTTACACGAGAGCAAATCCCATTAAACAGGTCTTCTTTCTGAGCAGACCCACGTGGTTTTGTTTCTTCATGTTTCACTGGAGTTGTGTATGATGGGAGAGCAAGGTAGCAGCAAGCACACCACTTGGGCAATGCATGTCCCAGACTGAGCACAAAATACTACCAAGTCTTCCCTGTACCCAGATACACCAGGAAATCTGCCACAGACCAAGAAGCTTGTCCATTCTTCCTTCATAAGTGAGACTACGGTCCTATAATTTATGTTGTGATAAAGGGACAGCCGTCAAATTCTGAATGGTGCAGAACTTGAAGTAAAGTTGGAAAGGGGGCAGGATAAGCACCTTTTTTACAGCAGTGCATGCCCAGATGGTTCTACGGTAGTGGATCTAGTTTAGTTGAGACTGCACAATTTAGTTTAGCCTGGCTAGCATAAAGGTTAACGGAGCCCTGACTTTCCGCACTGCTATTAATAACATTTTTATGGCTTTGAAGAAAGAAGAACATGGAATTAAGTCACTTGCAGTTTGCACATCTTCACTGCTGTTGCTTTGGATTTTTCATTCACTATTACCCCTGATGGGAATGCTTGGTTATTCTCTTCATAATTTCTCCTTATATATTCACATGCCAGTCCTTTCGATGTAAAGCAGTGAGGCTTCAGCAAATCCACCAAGTAAAAGACTGTTAAAGAAAGCAGAGGAGAAGCTTTATTAACAAAGATTCACTTGGACAATTCATAGGAAACTCACCGAACAGGATGGCATTGCCAAAATAGTCGGTAATTTTCATGCTGAGGTATTTCTTCAGTTCCTTAAGTAATAGAATAACAACCACTGGTACAGTGGTGCCCCGCAAGACGAACGCCTCGCAAGACGGAAAACCCGCTAGACGAAAGGGTTTTCCGTTTTGGAGGCGCTTCGCAAAACGAATTTCCCTATGGGCTTGCTTCGCAAGACGAAAATGTCTTGCGAGTTCCTGCGGGTTTTTTCCCCTCCCCCCCCCCTTTTCCTAAGGCGCTAAGCCGCTTATCAGCTGATCTGCTGATAAGCCGCTTAACAGCTGATCGCTAAAAGCCGCTAAACCGCTAATAGCGCTAATCCGCTAAGCTGTCAATGGGCTTGCTTCGCAAGACGAAGAAACCGCTATACGAAGAGCCTCACGGAACGGATTAATTTCGTCTTGCGAGGCACCACTGTAATTTGTTGAGAGTATGATGGCATCCCAGTTGCTTACCCCTGGTTCCTCAAGATGACAGGAACTTGGTCCCTCACTTAGGAGCACAATGGCTGTCAGGGCACCTTTGTGGAACCACCCATTAAAGCCTTCTGGATGCCAGAAGCAATTGTATACATGCATGGCTGAACTGCATGGGGAAAAGGAACATCTTGGCGGCCAAGGTTGTTTGACATGTAGAAGGTACTCCAAGCACTGGGCCCCAGAGTTTCTTGGGCCTCCACATGTTATTTGACTATTAATGCTGCACCCTCTGCCCTCTGATAATACTCTGGGTTTTCTTCCAGTCCTGTCCTCTCTAACTATCACAAAGCTCTATGAACTATTTATTGATTTAATGAACCTTAACACTCTTGGAAGAGGGAAGGGGTGGCCTTTGTTACAGTTAGGGCGCTACTTCCTTCTAGAATACCACTTGTCCTCCCAGTGCCTGATGGATGAATCTTTATTAACCTAGGAAAATTCTGAATAACTGGTTTGGATCAAGTAATTGGTCTTTTTTTAAAAAAAGTAATTACTCTCTTATGGCTCTAAGTATGATGTGGGGATAACAAAGTAAGTACTTGTCATGCCTGCACCTATATGTGTCCATGTCAACATCAATCTCTCTACTGGGTCAAATCCTGCTGCAAGAGAGATCATAACCATACACAAAATTGCTACATCACACAGTTGTTGTCTACTACACTGTAAAGCCTGATGCAAACATCAATAACTAAAACAGCACGTGGCAATAACCATGATTTAATGTTACATATGATGCTCCTCTTAAAAAGGCTGCATCTCCTTCTGGACAGCCTTTTGGGACCAACATCGCCAGTGGTGGGCGGAGCAATGAATGTAAATTTTACATTTTTGCAGTAGCAAGAGTCCTTATCGGTTCCAGAACACAGTCCAGCCAGGAAATAAACATTAGAGGCGGGTGAAGCAAGGCTGGGGGGGGGGGGGGTCTGGAAGGCATCCAGGGGCCTCATTTGGCCTTCAGAGCTGATGTTCTCCACACATGGTCAACATAGTGGCTTGAATCCAAAGCATCTCATGATCTGATCTCTCACTGGAATGCAGTCCCCAATTCATCTCTCTGAAGATCCTCTCTCATGTCCTATCACAAACTGTTTCAAAGGGTTCCCTGACCCTTAAAGAGTAGCTCTTTGCATCAGGAAGGAAAAGGAGGGGCCTGATGCAGTTCTTTGGACCCAAGCCTTTATGCTTTTGGAGTCAGAGAAAACACACAATAATTTCTAGGGCTCAATCTCTGTGCACGTCTGCTCCATGAATAGCTCTCAGATAAGAAAACTGCTTGGTGATCATTGCAGAAAGTAAAAAAGAGAAATGGTAGAGCCTATTTGAAATGTAGCTAGTTGGAATTCTTTTTTATTTTATCGCACCATTTATGGTACCCCCTCTTCTTCTTTTTATTTTTTAAGAATAATTTTTTATTAACCGACCAATCACATCAAATCAAACCAAATTACATAAATTCCAAATTACACAGCCGAATTTTAAATTTTTGTTGGGGGTACCCATATTTCAAGTTCTGAAGGGGATCCAATCAACTTCTTGCTTCTTACTGCTGTTTTAATGTCCACAAATCTAACCTTATGATGTTCACAGTACTATCCAGTCCTTTCTTCTTGTTTTTCCACATCTCTTGTTGTTATTTTCATATATTTTTCCTTTCTCTTTGTGACCTCTGATAGTCTCCACAAGATGGTTAGATAGTTTGTAATCCTGCGTGGATATTTTTTTTTAATCCAGTAGCCATATCCAGACATTTTCCATGTAACATCACTTCCATACATCAAAACAGTCTTAGCGTCATTAATCTTCACCAATCTGCCTCCTTTCTCAAAACCTCTGAGGAGATTCACCAGGAATGCAGTCTGAAAACGAGTCCGTTCCTTCTCTCGGCTATAAATCCTTTGGCAAGATGGCGACTCCAAATTAATTGCTGCGCCATTCCAAAAGCTCTTATTGCTTCTCGATCTCCATAAAGCATACTTTTGGTTAAAGTTTATCTCCACACAGACCTTAATCATCCTGCTTGGGTCAGTTCAACCGATGATTCTAATGAGGAGGGGTTCTTGTAAATCACATAGAAGGGAAGTAAAAAAGGTCCCCCCCCATTCAGTCCCGTTGTCAACATACCCAGCCTTTGGTGTATCTTCATCGTAAAATATTCCTGTTTCTCCAACCCGTCGTCTTCTTTCGCAGAGGTCACTTAAATTAGCAGACTTCACTCCCCTTCTTCACTTGAAATATGTGCATTTGCTTCTTTTGTAATTAATTATTCCAAATTGCTGCAGCTAGTGCGCGATCAGAGACAGCGTCCAGGAGAGCCGAGGTCCACACGGGGGCATTCTGCCTAGGGCCCTCACCCCCTTCTTTCGAATTAGGGGGTGATTTATGGGCACAGCAGGCAAGGGCAGTGTTCCCCATTTCCTTGGGGCAACAAGGGAGGCTGCCTACTCCCATAACAGCCTCTTAATTACCCCGTGTGGGTCGGAGAGATGGTATTGTCAGCCATCTTCCAATGCGCCCCCTAGTGGCCCCCTATGGCACCCCCTCTTCTTTATCCTCAACATCCTCATCTGTCACATTAGGCTGACAGAGAGAGAGAGATTGGCCCCAAGGTCATATAGCAAGCTTTGGGGCTGAGCTGGCATTTGAATTCACATATATCCAGTACAACAATCTAGGCACCACACCAAGAATAGGCAACCTTTGGTGCTCCAGTTGTTGGACTCCAATTCCTATCAGTTCCAGCCAGCATGGTCAACAGTCAGTTATTCTTTCTGGAACGAAAAGCTTGGGAAGTAACCTTCACAATGGGACTTTAATTGGATGGATCACTTTGATGTCCTATCTGTTTATACAATAGTCTGCCAGACTGGTCTATGACACAACGGTCCATGCAGTACATTCATCAAAGGCACTTCCTCAGCTTCTCGCTTCTCCCATCACCATTCTAGCAATGACATTTCCTACTCTGCACTAATCTTGCGAACAACACAGCTTGAACAAAGGGCTCCAGAGGTAGCAGAGTTCAGTGGAGCTGTCTCTTGTTTCTAAAGATGTCAGCTCACACTTCATTCATCTTGAGCAAAGGGGAAGTCGTGTCTCCAGCTCTTTTCTTAAGTCACTCAACAAGAAGAATCCACAAATCGCTGGCTCAGCTCCATTTCCTTTTCTACAATTCAGTGTTATGACCTTGTATTTTAAGCCACAAGGCTTAGTTTATGAAACAGCAAATCTCCTTATGGAACTTTATAAATAAAACAAACTTTTGTAGTTTTTATTGGTAAGAGGGCATTTTTACACGGCAAACCATGCAAAGCTGTCTGGATTTTAATAGCATTACATCCATTTAAACTCTTAGCTTCACCACCAGGCTGTTTTTGCAAATTATGCAAGTGCCACTGCTCCTGAAAAGGCAAGCTCTTGCATAACCATTATGGTGCAAACCATTTTATAATGATATCATTATTCCTCATGAGCCCAGAATAATAAAAGATATGGTAGCTCAGAAATACTGCCATTTTACTTTGTGGGGAAGGATGTTGGAGAAAGACCCAATTGCAAACTTTCCATGAACACTTACTTGAACTTCAGCAGATCTTATGCATGATACCATATCATAGCACTGCAAATATACTGGCTACCAGCCCTAGTTTGAAATTAACTGTTCACTTGCTTGGATGCTTGCAAAACCTTAATGTCCCTAGCAAGAATCACAGAATTGGTGGAGGTCCTGTAAGACATCTCACCTTGATGCACAAAATCCAGAGCTGGAGCATCATCACCAGGCAGCTGTCCAGCCTCTGCTTGAAAACCTCCACTCTAGATCAGGAGTGTGGAACCTCTTCCAGTTTCTTCACTCCATGCCTAATTTTATAAACCTTTATCCTCATCACCCTTAGCCACCTTCTTTCTATCTATATTAATGATTGAGGCCCTTGCTAATCTAATGGCATTTCTGTACAACTTTTCTCCTATCCAATGAAAGGTGTTCCTGGTATTCCTTTGCTGTGCATAGTCCATGCACCTTCCCCAAAGCAGCCTTTTAACTGTGGGGAAAATATAGTTTGTTACTATGGTATGTATGGTTATATATTGTAAACTACTCTGTGATCTTCTTATTGTCCAAAATGTTGCTTAACTGTTTTTGTTTAAAATCAGAAGAAATTAATGAACAGAATTTGGAAATCCAACAGCAAATTCAGAACAGCCATAATTTTTATTCCCCCCCCCCCCCCCGCAAAATACTTACCAACAGGCTGTTGGTACATTCATTGCAATCTCAAAGAAGAATGGGGATAGAGCAGCTGTTATAACCTAGAAAAGACACGGAAGATGGAAATTTGTTACATCAACTTCCCGTAAATTCATTGGCAAGAATATTAACACTCAAAGGAGATATTTTGAGAGGGGGACAGTACAAAAAGTTAAGAAAACTTTTTTAAAACCAGGGCTCCACACTGTAACTGATTCAATTGTAGATTAATCATTTTAAGGATATAATTGAAGGGCATTACCTTGCAGGACACAGAAGTACCACTTAATTTTGCTTAAATTGGCTTAGATGTTTTGCCTTTTAAGTTGAAGTTGCTATCAGCATCCTTCTAACCACAAGGACCCATTCAACTAAACTGACAGAGCTATTTGTTGGAATCATTGTCAGACGGTGCATCTTTTAAACCTGCCTGTGCCATGATGCTGATGAGTCTTGATCTTGTTTACTTGCGAATCTATTTTATGTGTTACTGTCGAATGTTGCATAAAATATTAAGATTTCCATATTCCCAACTTCCATTAAATTTAAATAAAATTGCCTTTTCCTTCCAGCGACGCATAGTAGCTTTTGTTTGTCTCGAGAGGGAAGGCATATTTCCTCTCAAGACAAACAAAAGCTACCATGCGTCGCTGGAAGGAAAAGGCAATTTTAAGATTCTAAAACAAAAGTTCATTGAGCTTTTGCAGTATGTTCAAGCTATTGAACTGTAAAGGTGAGCCTTCCTGAGGCGGATTGGCACAGTTCTCTGAGTTATTTTCCAAAAGAGTCCAGCTACACCCTGAGCTCTTTTCATCACTTGGGTCTGTTTGCCTAGGGGCATGGCTAGCTGGAAAGCTAAATGGTGGCATAATTCTGTGTCTCCAATCACCCTGGGACAAAATCGAAGCAGAGTGGATCCTATTGACGTCTAATCAAAAAGTTTCATACAAGCCTCAGCAAGGTGATGATCCAAGGAATACAGGGACCAAAAAGCAAATCTGCAAGTTAGTTCTTCAGGAAGAAACAGAGGGAGCTCTGCCTGAGGCTTCAGGAGAGTCCTCAGACACTGACAGTCACAAGCCTAAAGGCAACATGAAGGCCCCCAAAGGAGGGAAAATAGCTGCCACAATGGATGAGGGCAGAGACTCAGATGAGTACATTAAAAAAATAAGGCAGGCCCTATAAACAGCCCTAACTCCATTTGAGCAGAAATTGGATATGCTTTCTAACTAAATACAGTGGTACCTCGGGTTAAGTACTTAATTCGTACTGGAGGTCCGTACTTAACCTGAAACTGTTCTTAACCTGAAGCACCACTTTAGCTAATGGGGCCTCCTGCTGCCACCAGAGCACGATTTCTGTTCTCATCCTGAAGCAAAGTTCTTAACCTGAAGCACTATTTCTGTGTTAGCAGAGTCTGTAACTTGAAGCGTATGTAACCTGAAGCATACGTAACCCGAGGTACCACTGTATCAATTTATTTAATTTTGTAAAAAAACAAACTGTGCACACAATCTTGCTCTAACCAACCAGTTTGAGATCCAACTCTTACAAATGTCGACTAAAGTTTTAGTTATGAAGCTGGAGGGACAACCAGACAGCGACAGGAGGAAAAACGGTTGTCTTCCAGAGAACCAGGAAGTGGAGGACATGGCGCATTTCATTAATGACTGGATACTCTCCCTGAACTCAAACATACCACTGTCCCTCAATGACATCGAAAGAGCTCACCAGGTTCCAGGAGGCAGAAACAGAACTGGGGGAGCCCCAAGAGATGTGGTAATTCGCTTTGAATACTACAGGCTCAAAGACACTCTTTCCAAAGCACTGCGGAACGTTAGAAACCTAAAATACGGGCAAAGTCACCATTGAAATATTCCAGGATATCAGCCCATCTACACTGCGGTGGCGGAAGGACTCTCTGGCCTTATACACCAGCCCTAAAAGAAGCGGGCATAGCCAGGGCTTCCCTTTTAAGCTGATAGTCCAGCACAAAGGCAGAACCCCAAGAAGCTGATGCTTTTCCCCAGCCCTAGCACACAACAGCACCATCTCAGGCTGGACAACCAAAAAAAGGCAGAAAGAAATAAGGTATCTCCAAACAGAAGTAAGAAATTGTTTTATTTCCTTATGTCTCACTCCTCAATCCCTAACCTCCTTACTTGGCTGCTGTGGTTGCAGGTAGATAATTCCCTCCCTACCCCATTCCTTAGGAACTACATTTCTTCCCCCCTTTAAAAAAAATTATTTATGATTTCTGCATAAATAACGTTTTTTAGGGCTCACCCATTCTGTTGTTTAATGGGGATAGTAAGCTTCCTGCACACACATTAATTCTCTGTTGTCTATATGATGTTCTGCTCTAAATCACTGCCTTGCTACATTTCCCCCTCTCTCAGTCCAGATTTTATCATACCCTCTTCTCAGTGTATCCATGAAAATCCAGACTGAGGAAGAGGAAAGCATTGCTAGGAGAACATCATACGGACAACAGAGAATTACTGGAGGTACAGGAAGTTTGCCATCCACATTAAACAACAGTATCGATAAGATCTCAGGGTCTCTGAAACCTGGGTTGCTGCCATAGTAGTGGCCTACATGCCAAGGAAAGAAGGTGATGCCACCACCAACTGACCACATCCACCCTAGTTTAGTTTGATACACGTTTCCCTTGGACCTTCCCTCGCATTAAGCTGTAAACATGAACTCTGGCAGATCTAAGAAAAGGAAAGAGCCATGTGTCAAACAAGCAAAACATGAACTGGTCTCAACAGGCGCTGGGCATCAGAGCCCTAAGCAGCACTGATAAGAAGCAACTCGAGTAAATAAAGTAACCTTAATGTATTTTCCTAGCAATTAACTTATGACCTAGCCTGAAAAAGTCACATGGTGTAGAGCAGCATTGACACTCACAGACACACAGCCAAGGAAAATATATTCCCTCTTTGAGCGTCCCCTCATCATCTCTAAATTCCCAACATTAAGGATTAAATTGCAATATCCCCCTTCCCCTCTAATTCCTGAGCATCTTGATGTTTTGCTGGCCTTTAAGGATATAGAAAAGAGCATTAACGTGACTGGAGAATCCTTATTTTTTAAATAATAGGAATTAAAATGATAGGCTAGGGAACATGAAGGGATGATGTTGCATCATCCAAACCATTTCTTTACCAGTGGTGATTAATATTTTGATTTTTTTTTTTTTATTAAAAAACCCAACAAAATTGCTGAGGCTTATAAAACTGTAGTAAAGCAGGCGCAATCTCTTGAACTAATTTAGGAAGCTGCACAATAGCTATCGTGTCAGCACAGGTGTTCAGCACAGGTGAGCTAATTCCTCTAGTCCAGGGATGGGAAAGATGTGGGCTGCCAGATGCTCAAGTTCCCATCATTTGTGACCACTGGCATGCTGGGGAGCCAGTGTGGTGTAGTGGTTAAGAGCAGTAGACTCGTAATCTGGTGAACTAGGTTCGCATCTCCGCTCCTCCACATGCAGCTGCTGGGTGACCTTGGGCTAGTCACACTTCTCTGAAGTCTCTCAGCCCCACTCACCTCAGAGGGTTTGTTGTGGGGGAGGAAGGGAAAGGAGAATGTTAGCCGCTTTGAGACTCCTTAGGGTAGTGATAAAATGGGATATCAAATCCAAACTACTACTACTACTCTTCTTCTTCTTCTTCTTCTTCTTCTTCTTCTTCTTCTGTGGTCTATTCACAACCACATCTCCAAAGCGTCCTTCTCAATCAGACCAAAAACCCATCAAGTCCATCATCTGTGGTTTCCCATCATTTCTACCCAGAATCCTGTGAAAGCGGATGGTATTCAGTGGTAGACATGACCTCTGAACACGAGGGCTGCATTTAGGCATCATGCTCAACAGCCTGAGGGACTTATATAGCCTTCCAGGCATGCTCACTATTCTAAGCCGACAGTTTTAAAGCATGAAAAAAAAACCCCAGCTCTTGACTAAATATTAACAAGTTACTGAAATGCCGGCATGTTCTTCACAATTGTCAGCTGTTGTGAAATGGGAAATTGTTATCATACTTCAGTCAAGTTGTAATCGTTTGGGAGGGAGGTGGGCTTGGAAACAGCACAAGAAATCTTAAAAAAGCATTATATATGTCATTCATCAATAAAAATAGCTTGTCCTCACAAATATGTCCATACATTTGGGAATATTTATCTATGGTAATTTTCCATTTATAATTTAATTTTCTAGTTCATGACTCTGTTGGGACAACATAGAAAACAAAACAATTCCTAGGCCAGATAGCAAACTGCTTTGCTGACGCTGTTTCAGATTACGCCCCAACAATAATACAGTTAAAGTCTTGATTCTGCCACTTTTTGGCATGTTTTTGCTGCTTCTCAGATGATGTAATGGAAAGAAAATCGACAAGTTATTTTTATTATAGCAGAAAAGGACAAGAAATGATAGCAAAAACTGGGGTTGTTCAACATTTTAGTCCTCTATGAAGAGATAAAATGTAAAGTTTTTCTGTAGCTTTTTACAGAAATTGCACATTGATAATTTAAAAAGCATTTTATGAAATCATGCTGGAGAAGACAGTTTGGAAAGCCAGGAGTCAATGTGTATGGCTGTTTTCCCCAACCTGGTGCCCCACAGATGTTTTGGACTATAAAATGATGTATTGTGTACTAGTTTTGTGAATCTAATTTTATTGATGATTTGTATACTCTTCACCACCGTGATATATATATATTTTCAATGTTGGCATAATCAGAAGTATAGAAACCTTTGCAAATAAAAACCCATCTGTGGAGCACTATATTGGGAAAGTCTGGCATAAATATCTAAGGATGATCACTTGCATGATGTTGGCTTTCCTCTTCCTCCCAACAGGACAGTCCATTCTTAAATGCTAGTGATGGCCTGTGTCAAATGGGCTGGTCTCTCTAACTGAATAGCAATGCTCTTGTGAGCAAAGAAGCTCCCTTTGTGTACCACAGTTCCTTTGCCCATAAGAATTCTTCAGAATAAGGGAAAACATGCATTTGAAACTCCACAGGGGAAAAAATCCAGTGAGTGGGAGCTGGAGCAAGGAAATGGTGGGAGGGAAAAGGTCAAGTACTCCCTCCCTCTGCTCCTTCACCAGAAGTGACTTCATTTTCTAAAATAGACAATGCGCTAGCTACTGCTATAATAATTTGTGCATAATGTATATTTTGAGCTTTGCAGTATATTTGATAGCTGTATCAAAGTGCTTTAGACACTGGTGGTGGTTGCACCAAGCACCTAGGTGGACCCAGCCAAGACAAATTAACCCTATATGTTTCATTTATCTTGGTAATACATGCCAAGGTAACTATCAGCAGATATTTCTCTCCAACCACCTTGCATTTACCAGAAGAAAAGATGGCACCCAAAAGGTCTCTGACCTGCCTTCCCTTGTCTTATCTTTCTCTATATCTCCATATGCTCCTAACTACTCCACCATTTTCAAAATCCTCCACCTGGAATGGCACTTAGTGATGCAGGCTGGAAGGACAAGATTTCTGTGTAAGATTTGAAAGCCATAAAGAAAAAACGGAATACAACAGATCTTGAAAGGAATATTAGACTATTGTGTTATATAAGAATGGAAATTGTACTCTCTTCGAAGGATGCTTGATATAAATGGTGTAATTTTAAAATCTTCTGTATAAGCATATTTTGCAATGCTCTGTTCACTGAACATCTGGAATCTGTACTTGCAAATTAGCAATGGAAATTATTCCCAGACAAAGACTTGTTATTCTTTCCCTTCCATTTAAAATTATGTTTATGAATCATAGTTCCGCTTAGAATTTCCCAAATATAAATCACTTAAGAAAGAGACTAAATAAAAACATTGGAATGCCAAGGTGGGGATGGAAAGAAATATGGATAATTTTCATTGATAAATTTAGCCTTGATAGATCAGTTTCCTCTTGTAGTGGGAAGCATGAGTCAGTAGAGGTGGCGTTGCATAACAAAAAGTGATATGGGTCTACGACGTGTTTATTTAACTTTTGATGTTGACTGGACATTGATCACAATAAGCATCTTTCTTATTCTGTGCCACTCAGGTTGGATCTTTCACACAGTTTATGTGATAGTCTCACACATGGGAGATGAGCTGGATAGCTCA
Source organism: Podarcis erhardii (assembly GCF_964252035.2). Classification (NCBI taxonomy): domain Eukaryota; kingdom Metazoa; phylum Chordata; class Lepidosauria; order Squamata; family Lacertidae; genus Podarcis; species Podarcis erhardii. The sequence continues at coordinate 46,571,828 of NC_138499.1, read as the reverse complement.
GCTGGTTAAAGTGTGGTGCTGATAATGCCAAGGTTGCAGGTTCGATTCCCATAAGGGACAGCTGCATAGTCCTGTATTACATGGGGTTGGAATAGATGAGCCTCAAGATCCCTTCCAACTCTATGATTCTATTCTATTCTAAAAGGACGGAAGAAGTAATGGTGGGTGATGGGAAGGGAAAAGATGGTTGCTTTCCAGTTGCTATTTGTTTATTACATTTTGATCCTGCCCTTTTGCCATGATGGGGCTCAGTGTGTATCTAGGATTCTATTCTATTCTAAAAGGAAGGAAGAAGTAATGATGGATGATGGGAAGGGAAAAGATGGTTGCTTTCCAGTTGCTATTTGTTTATCACATTTTGATCCTGCCCTTTTGCCATGATGGGGCTCAGTGTGTATCTAGGATTCCCAGTTGATCTTCCAACTAGGTACTGACCAATCTCAAACCTGATAGGCTACATCAAGAATGCTGCACCATATGCCCTGGGACCACTGAATGGCTGCAAGGGTTGGGACCTGGGAAATGTAATCAATTGGTTTGCAAAGACTGTTGCCTTAAGTATAACTGTATATCCGGGCAAGGAGGAAGTATTGATGCAAGACTGTAATATATTCTATCCTAGTTCTGTAACTCAGCAATAATAATGTTACTGCATTAACTCACAATATTACCAGGTAAATAGTATTTCTTCATTCTCTTCCTTGGGCACTTCTTGTCTACATTTAAAATGTGGTTTGCATAGGCAACTTTCTCCTACTTTTATTAATTCATTCATTGAATCGCTCTAAGGTCGCAGGGTGAGTTACACATCTAGTAACAAGCAATAAATGCAACACAGTAATTAAAAGTGAAATGTACAGTGGTGCCCCGCAAGACAAACGCCTCACAAGACGAAAAACCCGCTAGACGAAAGGGTTTTCCGTTTTTCGAGGCACTTCGCAAGACGAATTTCCCCATGGGCTTGCTTCGCAAGACGAAAACGTCTTGCGAGTCTTGCGATTTTTTCGCTCCCCCCCCCTTTTTCTAAGCCGCTAAGCCGCTAATAGCCTCTTAGCCGCTAAGCCGCTAAGCCTTTAATAGCCGCTAAGCCACTAATAGCGCTAATCTGCTAATAGGGTTGCTTCGCAAGACGAAAAAAACGCTAGACAAAGAGACTCGCGGAACGGATTATTTTTGTCTTGCGAGGCACCACTGTAAATCACTAAAACCTCTACAACCAGCACCCAACCATCTCACTCACAGTATTGCTCATATCTGAAGGACAATATAAATTAAATGTGCCACTAATGCTCAAAGGCCTAGTAAAATAAGAATGTTTTCCCTTGTTGCCAGAACCTGCTCAAGGGAAGCTCATTCCAGAGCCAGGGTGCTGCTCTACAAACATTCATTGCAAACTAGTCATGTTGTATACAGTGGTGCCTCGCAAGACGAAAATAATCCGTTCCGCGAGTCTCTTCGTCTAGCGGTTTTTCGTCTTGCGAAGCAAGCCCATAGGGAAATTCGTCTTGCGAAGCGCATCGAAAAACGGAAAACCCTTTCGTCTAGCGGGTTTTTCGTCTTGCGAGGCGTTCGTCTTGCGGGGCACCACTGTAATTATTTGTCTAACAGTTCATAGCCACACTATGTAGTTCTGCCTTCCTGCATATTCTGTTTAGATGCCTGAGTGCGGTTAATCCACTGAGAGCTGTAAAAAAATGCTGTGTTACAATTTTAGACATTGTTTTTGATAGTTTAAATAGTATGAACAAGATTAAATCTCAGATATTTATTAATCAAGTGTATACACTGCTTATCATCATAATGTGACCATAATGTGGTATCAGCTTGTTAAAGGATTTCTACCGATGTTGTATTTTTAAAGAGCCAGGGACACTTAATTCCACTTCCTCGATAAATTTAATAATTATGTTAGATACCAAGGTGTTGTTATGGAGACAGTTTTGAAGACTTTGAAGCACTTTCAGTGCAATAATTAGTGCTGGATACTACACAACTATTATCAAGCTATCTCTATGGAAACCAACCAAAAGCTGACTTAAAGCTGCAACAAGACACCTGCCCCAATCTTTTCCCCTACATCCTGTTCAGATATTGAAATTGCACACAGATTGAACTGTCAAATTCTGATTAATTATATATATGCATTCTGGCAGATATGCAAGACATACTTAGGACCCAAAATTGAAAATGAATTAAGACAACAGAATGAGTGTTTGCACACATGTTTTTTTGAACAGGAAACCAAAGGAGGAGGAATTTGCCCCTCTCACAGTTCATGTGCAGGTTCTCTGATGTGAAACATGCAATGCTCACAGAGTATAATGTGAGGATTTGAAAAACCCAAACATATCATGGATACAATATTAAGGATTTTTAAAATAAAAGTTTTTTTATGATCACCATGAAAATCATTATTGGATCGGTTGTCTTATTTAAGCCAATGGTCACGTTGCCACTAATTTTATCCATGATACAATCTGGAGCCTAATCTCTGAATAACAGTGTAACCAGAAATGAGGTTGTCACCATGGAAACTGTTACTGATGAACCAAAATGGTGTGTCTAGAAACTGATACAGTTCCATACTGTGACACTGGATGAATATATGTCATTTTATTGTGGGATTCAACCCTTGACTTTTTCACCTCTTCAGATACATTAATCTGCAGGTGCATTCACAAAATCAAATTATTATCACACAAGAATAATACTGCAGCCCAGTTTGACCTGATAATCACAAATGCCATTTAGAATTACCACCCCACACATTAATTTGCTTTGGAGAGGATGAATACCATCCTTTTGCCACTCTAATGATCCATTCATCTAATAAAGGTGGATATAAAGTATAGTTGGAGGAAAAAACTATTTACAGTAGGTTATAACGAGAATAGGGATGCAGGTGGCGCTGTGGGTTAAACCACAGAGCCTAGGACTTGCCAATCAGAAGGTCGGCGGTTCGAATCCCCATGACGGGGTGAGCTCCCATTGCTCGGTCCCTGCTCCTGCCAACATAGCAGTTCGAAAGCACATCAAAGTCCAAGTAGATAAATAGGTACCGCTCTGGCGGGAAGGTAAACGGCGTTTCCATGCACAGCTCTGGTTCACCAGAAGCGGCTTAGTCATGCTGGCCACACGACCCGGAAGCTGTACGCCGGCTCCCTTGGCCAATAAAGCGAGATGAGCTCCAGAACCCCAGAGTCGGCCATGACTGGACCTAATGGTCAGGGGTCCCTTTACCTTTACTATAACGAGAATGGGCTGGAGTTAGATGAAAGAGTGACAGATGCTCATTCTTAAATACCTAACCAAAACAGAGCTGCACACATCTTACCTTTGCTAGGAAACTCCAGGCTGCATACTGTCCTGAGGATGTGTTGCTTTTCAGCTTCATGGTATATAAGGTCAGAAGGAATCCCAGAAGACCGCTGCAGAAGGTGGTAGTAGACAGCACCATTAATGGAGAGAATTCTCATTTTCAACTAAGGATCCCTCCAGACCGGAGGGTGTATTCTGCAAGATGTCATTGACACAATAATAGTGCAATAGTGGTAGAGTTATACAGTACTAGACCATCCCCACAAATCATTCCACTTTATGAGATGTTCTGCAATGCTTCCAGAATATTACTGCACTATTGTTGTCTGTAGGGGCACTTGCACTATAGCACAACAAACTGGAGGGGGGGGGACCCTGGGGAAGAACACTTTTATTCTACTAGTGCAGGCTTCCTCAAACTTGGCCCTCCAGATGTTTTTGGCCTACAACTCCCATGATCCCTAGCTAGCAGGACCAGTGGTCAGGGATGATGGGAACTGTAGTCTCAAAACATCGGGAGGGCCAAGTTTGAGGAAGCCTGTACTAGTGCAAGATTCCTACACTAGAGAATGAAGCTTCCCCATACAAGAATGAAAATGTGTTCCAGAAGGTTGGGGGACCCACCAAATAAGATTTGGGGGATGCGCAGAAGGGAAGAAACAGCAATGCCACTGCCCCACTGGAATTGCACTGGTGATGCTTTGGATGTAAACAACCCCTGGAATACTTGTGGAATAAAAAGCAATAGGATTTCGGCAGGAAACTGTGGAGCATGCACTGGCTGAAAACAAAGCAGTAAGGCCACTCTGAAATGTCTGCAGCCACTAACAGTATTGAAAGTGGGATCAAATATAATCACCACGATAACCATCATGAGCACAAATAACCAGGAATGCACCATAGAAATGACATCTTTCAAAAGTAACAGTCTTTCAAAAGTAACAGTCTTACAGAGATGAGCACTGAAAACTGCAGTGTTTATTGGACAGGGCAAAAGGCAGTGGCTTGGCTCCTCAGTTTGTTTTCTCTGAACAGGAAGTTTTAGATCTAGCACAGAATCCCACTGGCAGAAGGGAGAAGGAGGTAATTTTCACCAATTCCCCCTTCCTCCTGCAGCTGCTGCAACACTGTTCTACAGTGTCCACCATCCTTCTGGAAATACTTTTTGGGATGAACAAACTCCTCTTCCATGGGTGACAGGATCCCAGGAACAGAAATCTGATCCTAGGGTGTTCCCACCAGCAACATCCAAACTCAGGATTCAAACCAGTGTTCTGTAATGACTACAGCATTCTGTCTAGATATAGGAAACCCAGATTCAAATATCTACTCAGCCATCAAGCTTGAAGCCAAGCTGAGCTTATTGGTGAAAGGGCAGGATACAAATATTCTATTATATCATTTAATTTATTATATTCATGTATTTTATTGTTATTTCAGCAGCTAAACTCATGGAAATGTTGCTGTAAAATTTATAGCCATGTCCAATAGAGCAAAGCTTCTTTTTTCTCTCCAAATTAAGCAATGGCACTTAATCACTAAGCAGATATTCCCAGGATTGTAAATCGCCTTACAGTACAATCCTGGGCATGACTACTTAGTGTGCAGAAAGACTGGCCTAACTAGGGGTTTGGGACACACTTGAACCTAAAAATAACTAGGCAGCCACTCAGCAGTATGAGAGGCAGATCTCACCATTAAATAAATAAATAAATGGAACTTTGGGCAACATGTACTACTACATGCTTAGGAGATGAACAACAAAGAATTCAATTCTTCCTGGGTAGCAAGCAGTTTCCACTTGAATTAATGGGATTTTTTTTTAAAACTTTTCCCTTTTAACCAACTTGCAAAGCCCTCCAAATAACAAGATGTACAGGCAAATAAATCCACATGCTAATAATGGAGTATTATGGTCTAATTCTTTGTAATCACTGAAAACAATGTGATTTATGAAGACTAATCCAATGCTGAGCCATCAAGAGACGCCTTCAGTGAATACTTTACCATAGGATGCCGAGCAATTTTGACATCCCAAAAGTGCTGTGGAAAAATATCGCACAACATGTGCTTTGAGAAGCCCAGCTCATGGAGGGGGTGGGAAGATGTGGAGAAGAATGAGAGAGCTGAGTTCTTGATCCTTCTTAGCATTTCGGTGGTTTGTGCCAGAAAAAATATTGTCCTTTTCAGATTTTACATGCCACTAACTTTGACAAACTCATTCTGGTAAAGGATTATTACCTGGCAAAGCAACTGCTGTGAAACCTGTAGAAGTAAAGGAATGGAAATTCCAAGGCACTAAAGAGATCACCTGTGGAATAAAATAATTGATTCAACTAGCAAAAAACACTCAGTTAAATCTCTATACAGAAATTCCATTTAACATGTATCCTTTGGTTTAAACATGTTTTTATAGCTTCTGGACTCCTTAATTTGCCATTACTCTTATAAGGCCCCTTTCTCACCATTTTGAGCTGCACCTGATTCTTATTAGCAGTTCAAAGAGAGGTTGCAGGAAAAGGAAGCGGTGTGTTTTTAGTGAACACATTTCCACTTGCAAAAAGATCTATGTTGGATACTGCATTTTCCAATGGAAAAGCATAAGCTCTGTTCACTGTGTTCACTGTTCAAGGTCATGAGGAATTAATTTGTTTCCACTACTGGCTTAGAGGAATATGAGAGAAGATAGCTGGAAACTAGCCTTGGAAGGACTGATCCAATATTGCTGTAAACCTGGAACACTCTATGTGGTGGCTCAACATGCAAATTTATAAATGAATTGCAAAGGCACCCCAACTCTCCAGGTCCCCCCCCCTAATATTTCAATCTGTAAATCCGCATGGTGCTCTGAACTTTCTGCTGTTCAGAGAAGGTGCAGCACATTACTAACATTCTAAATAGACAGCACAGAACTTCAGTTTCAGCATTACAGTTTGGACCAGGTTATATCCCATTAAAAACCAGTAACAGAAATATTGTACAAAATAAAATATCAGGTAGTATGACCAAGTTTCTAAGATTGATTCCAGCTTCTAAAACTCTCAGTTAAATCACACCTCAATCTACTGGTATGATCTACATCAGGCATAGGCAAACGACCCTCCATATGTTTTGGGACTACAAGTCCCATCATCCCTAGCTAACAGGACCAGTGGTCAGGGATGATGGGAGTTGTAGTCTCAAAACATCTGGAGGGCCAAGTTTGCCTATGCCTGATCTACATGCAATTGTTATGATAGGCAAACAGAACTCCCTTTCTAGAAAAGATTTCCCAATAATTTCAGTGCAAGGAGATACTCCCCACTGATATAGTTTTGTACGTACAGATCAGCTAGCTCCATAAAAAGGAACAACTACCTACCTAAATGCAAGTGACCCACCTGTGCACCTGAACGCACACAGACCTACAGATTGGGGTGTGTGTGTGTGTATCTAACAGATTATATTCCTAAACAGCATATGTAAGAAAATGAAACCATACCCATACAATTAAAAAACCCAGTTATAATTTTCAGTTCTTTTACCTGCTGGGTGGGATGCAAAAGCCAACATCACCACACTAAAAATAAAAAAGAGAGTACAGTATTAATTCCCCAGACTGAACAACGATGTCACAGATTATGCCATCTACCAAATTTGTAATTTAAATAATGTAGATGCTTCTGCAATTTGAGCTAAAGGGCAATAGAAAGTGTGTAGATGTGAGGTTTTGTCCTCTGCCATCACACATCAGACAGTATCCCTTTAGGAAACAATACAATAACCAGAAATGTTTTCTGGATATCTCTATAGGATTATTTTTGTGTGTATATAGGCATGTGTGATAAGGTCGATACAAGGTTCTTAAACATTGCTGCAAGAGATTTATGCTTTTCCCCTCTGGCAAAATTCCATTTAGATTCCTCAGAATGCAGTGACTGCTCTGAGGCATGAAATTATACCTTACACTGTTCAGAGTGTGTCACACTTCTATAATGAACTATTAATGCATGCAAAACCAGCTTTGGAGCCCCATAACCTCACGATCTTGCTAATAAAAAATTTCAGTTGCCTTTCACTGTTATGAATGATTAAAGTGAATTTGATTGACCCCATTAATGCCCCCCAGCTTGGGTGTCTATGGCGTTTGGAGCAGATTGAGTACTGTACTTTTTATTATTATTATTTAAAAAAAGCAACCCTCAATTTCTGCCCCAAGAAAAGCTGTGTTCTGTAATAAATTATGCAAATCATTTTTTCATACTTAATTGTGGTTATGCTACTAAAAGAAAGTGGCAGTCATGACTCTTGGAAATCTGATATCAGCTACTCTTTTTCCTGAGATTTCAAGAGAAACTTGCCTCCTCACTTTCAAGCCCTCTCTGCCTCCATAAGGTGACACATCCCTTCCCTTCCAATTATTTTTATTATTATTATTATTATTATTATTATTATTATTATTATTAAATGTATTTATTAAATTTGTATACCACCTTATACCTGTAGATCTCAGGGCAATTCACAACATAAAATTACAATATAAAAAACACTGAGTTAAGGGAGCTGGGGTGCAGGCAGAGGGGTGTGCATGTGAAGAATGGCAGGGAAGGGAAGATAAAGTCTGGAAGCAACTTGGAATTTAGGGTGTCTCTCTCTAAATGGTGGGGGTGCATGCACTGCTTGCCTACACTTATGCTTACTTGTGGAATTGTAAATAAAGCAAATATTATGGAAACGCCCCCCCAAAAAAGGCACAAGTCTTCACTACTCTCTCTTCCAAAGGAAATCAAACCCAGATAGGATTGCCCTGAAGCAAAAAAAAAACAAACAGAGAAAGGAAGAATGCAAGTTTTACCTGAATGCATAGTTTATATATTGTTGCTGAGAATCACTAAAAGAAGAAAATCATTTTATCTGTTATTTGGGGGTGAGGTCTAACCACAGTCTAATATTCCACCAAATATTATATCTAAGAATCCCTAAAAACCAATTATATGATGTTGATGTTGTATTATTACTCATGGCATGTTTTCTTTATATTCATTTGGGCAAAACTACCCATGTTTCAGATTTCTACTTGCCTGACTATTGTTGGCAAACCCAAGCACAGGAGTTCAGTCATAGCTCAGTAGCACACAAACAACCTCTCTGCACTCCTGGTTGAGTGCCAGAGAAGAATTGCCCTGGGGAAGGTGGAGAGCTATATTTATCCATGGGACACAACCCCACTCAATGTGAGCCGCCAGTCATAGAGAGTGCACAGGCCAGACTGACCCTTGCAGGCCATGAGAACAGGTAAGAACCAGCCTGGGCTCAACTTCCCAGAATTGCTGCCCTGCAGCTGAAAAGAAATTGGTGGGACAGTGTTTTGACTCCTGTAAACGGCATTGCCAAGTTTCCAGGTATAACCCTCCTGTCCAAAACATAAATGAAAGGCGACATTATTTTCCGCATGTTCGGAAGTTAGCAGGGTAGCTGGTCTACAGTGGAAGCTGTGCCTCAAATGTTACTGGACTCCAAAAGCCTCAGCCAGCAAGGCCACTGGGTCAATGATGATGGGAGCTGGAATCAGGCAACATCTAGAGGGTTCTGATCTATAGAGGAGTGGGGAATATATACTGTGAGTAAGACCCCCCCCCCCCGCTCCTAGCACGCACGCGCGCATACTCTCTACAAATCTGTTCTGGGGGATTAGGAGAACTAACTAGCTAACATTTTAAATTTATTCCCAACCGTTTCATGGCTGTCTGGCTCTTTGATAAGCACAGAGTTTTGAATTGCAGCTAACATTAAAGGAGTCAAAAGCAAATGGCAGGACCATCACACCCTCTCGACAGAAACGCTGTCAGAGAACTACATTACTAGGCCGTGTGACCCAGTTGCAAAGCCATTATGTCCTTGACAGAATTTATATCCTTCTAAATTAGGAGAAAAGAGGGAAGATGAGCATTAAAGCTGCAGTGAAGAAGTTGCTCTTAAATGGTTGATTGATCGTATGTAAACCTCACGTTCTTGCCAAGACCCACTCTCAAAGCAGCACACAAACAAAATCCACCACACTGTAAGTAACTCATGTATGTGTGAGATACAGAGGGAAGTGATGTTAACAGCTCACTATTCCAGACTCATGACCATGTATTTCAGGTCGCTCTTGCCATAGTCTACTTGGTGAATTTATTCATTTGGAGTGCTTTAAACGAAGGGGGGAGGGACCTAAAGGTTTTTTTTTAAGTGCCTCCATCAAGATTCTACTGACAGAGATATGGAGACCTCAATTTATCACTGACTATACAGCTGTGCCTCAGTCCCTTTGTTCTTACAGTCATGACAACAATCTGTAATTAAAATAATTATTATTATTTATTATTTATACCCCACCCGTCTGACTGGGTTGTCCCAGCCACTCTGGGCAGCTTCCAGCATGTATATAAACATAGTAAAACATTAAACCTTAAAACCATTACACCTCTTTCTCCTGATCTTTTCTTATTATTCTGTAATAGTGGTTCTTCTCTTTTACATAACCCTCTTTAAAAACAAGGGGGAAATCACCTTAGAGAATTTGGTCTCCATGAATTATAATATACTTTGTAAGCCCCTGTGAATAAAAGGACACAAAACACGTAAAATTCCACACTTGAGCATTATTTAGCCGTTTATCTATCCCCACCACCATTCAGATTAGAAGGAGTAGTCTTCACCTACAAGTACTTGAATCTTTATATGAGAAGCAACTTCACTATTTCCCATTCATATCAGTAGACATTCCCTTTTATGCTTCCCCCCCTCCTTCTGATTTGTTGACTCTGTAATGCTGATTAAATACCAACATGGTATGTATGCAGATACTGGTGCATGCAGCCTGTTTTTAAAATAATTTCCCCCACCCAGGAAGTACACCAAAAGCACGTGGTCAGGCAACTGTAAATTTGCTTGTGCAGTTTTTTGGTTTTCTGCAAATCAGAGAGAGAGAGAGAGACAGTTCTGCCATCAGAAATAGTTACAAGCAGGGCTGAAAAACAACTGAAAGCAATTAAAGTGATTCTCAGCACACATTTTCCAGAATGCTGGGCAAAATATTGGGTATTGAAATGTTTGATGCGGTTTGCTTATGCAGTTTTCTGGATTTGTGCAAATCTGAAGGATCAAGGGGGGGGGATATTCAGGTGCACACCATGAACACTGCTGGAAAAGAAATCAAATCACAGATGAGGTAGTGGGCATGGAAAGGGGAGTAGCAAAAAGTGACAACTGATCCACCCACCACAAACACCCCCAAAAATGATCTGGAGCAGTTTGGAGTCTGATTTCCCTCAACACTGGATTATCTCCATATACGATAAAGCTGAATTTATAGGAGGAAAGCATTGAGAATGGTGTTGTTTGAGGGTAACGGCATGTGGACTACAAAAATGCAAACACTTTGGAGAGGACAAGCCCCAAGTCATAATGTGGAAACTAGGGACCAATTTAAATTTGGTATCAATGTGATTTTGTTTTTGTTACAATCTATTTGCAGTTAGAAAAATCTAAACTTTTATGCAGCATTTAAGCTACTTTGGCTAATGCCCAGTTTTGTAGCTATGCATTTATTTCCAACCAGTATAGATCAAAATCTCATTTCCTTTATTTGTTCTCACTCTTCAGTGCTCTGTTCTCTCCAAATCATTTCAGAGCTTTGATCTGCCTGTATTTGTTTCCCCTTCCATTTTCATGGTGTCATACAATTCAATGCAAAGTTGGATTCATTCATATACCTTTGGAAGGAACACACAATACGGTTCTGTTCCAAGTGGAAGCAATACAAACAAACTCCGCTTATGCAATTTGTTGGCTATTGTACTGAGGGACAAAAGCCAGAAAACTGGGAGCCTCAGCCGAAACGCTACTAAAATGAAAAGGAGCAGCACTTATGCATTACAGCTTAATTTTCACAAATTTATTAAAAACTTACCAATGCATAGCAAATGGATGAGGGCCCAAAAATAGCCATCTGTGTCAAACTGTAAAATACAACATCAAAGCAAGTAGAGATAAACACCTCCTTCATAAATGGTTCCAAGATGTAGTTGCTGGAGGAGAAATATTCTAGGAAAAACAATATATTAAAAAGTGCTCCCACTTTGTATCAATTTCAGTTTAATTTATTAGTCATTTGATATCATGTCTTCTTTTCATGTAGCAGCAACAAAAACAATAAGACATGTGTTTGGGTATCTACATCGAAAACAGACTTCATTATGTAACACAGGCGTAGTCAACCTTTTTATACCTACCGCCCACTAATGCATTTTTCTTGATGGTAAAATTTCCTTACCGCCTACCAGTGCTGAAGTAACATGTGGCGTAGAACCCCTACCGCCCCCCTGGAATCCTGAAAAGCCCACTAGTGGGTGGTAGGGACCAGGTTGACAACCCCTGGTGTAACACAAGGTATTATCTGCTTTGTATGGGAGGGACTGGAGGACGCGGGTGGCGCTGTGGTCTAAACAACTGAGCCTAGGGCTTGCTGATCAGAAGGTTGGCGGTTTGAATCCCCGCGACGGGGTGAGCTCCTGTTGTTTGGGTCCTTGCTCCTGCCAACCTAGCAGTTCAAAGGCACATCAAAATGCAAGTAGATAAATAGGTACCGCTCCGGCGGGAAGATAAACAGCGTTTCTGTGCGCTGCTCTGGTTTGCCAGAAGCGGCTTAGTCCTGCTGGCCACATGATCCGGAAGCTGTATGCCAGCTCCCTTGGCCAGTAAAGCAAGATGAGCGCCGCAACCCCAGAGTCGTCCGCGACTGGACCTAATGGTCAGGGGTACCTTTACCTTTATGGGAGGGACTGAGGGCTAGCTCCACCACTGCCACCAAGATGTGCTGTGTCCACGCCTGCAAATCTGACTGGCATGTAAAGAAGCTTGATTCATGCACAACAGTGTATGCGCAGAGCAGCAGCCCGCATAATGGGACTGAGCCATCCTCCCAACACCAGCCTTGCTGCAGCATACTGGAGGGACCTGCGGTAGGGCAAGGTGCTGGTGAGGTCAGGACTATGCAGTTCTGCTGCCACCCTGCCCCATGCCAGTTCCTTCCAAGTAAGCTGCAGTGGTGCTGGTGCTGGTAGGGCAGCTGTGGCTCTGCCCCACCGCACGGATCACATCCAGCATAGAGCTTCGCCACAACAAAGTGGGGACTTTGACTCTGGTCTCCCTTCATGTGGAGGAGTGTTACATTGATGTGCATATAGATTGTTTGTACCAGGGATGAACATGAAGATGAGATGGAGGCTGCTCACACCAAGTGTTGGTGGTGGAGGGCTTGCAACTCCACAACCCCCACCCTTCCACATGTTCCCTCAAAGTATAGGGCATGTGTGAGCCCCCCATAGACAAGCCTTACCTTGGGGAGAGAGGGATCTGGGTGGTGGTTTCTCATTGGCACTCACTACTGGCTTTTTTCTTCAATGCTAAGGTTTGCCTGCTATGGCTACAATCTTGCTTTAATCACTTTAAAAGTTTTTAGCCTGCCTTTACATTAATGTTTGAGGCAGCTTTTAACAGAGGGCAGTCTCAAGAAAAATACAAATTATAAGAGGGACAAAAAAGGAGGTAAAACACAATTCAAACCAGGAAGGTTAAAAACTTAAGAGAATGGCAGGTTGGTTGGTTGGTTGGATGGATGGATGCCTGTCTGAAAAAGGAAGGTGTTTTAAAAGTGATGGAAGAGGGGGTGAGAGGCACCTCCCTAGGGAGAGAGTTTGAAAACCAACCGCGGGCACAGAGAAGGCCCCCTTCTACATCCCACCCAGACCTAATTCAGATATTAGTGGGTTGCAAAGGAGAGGTGTGGGCAGGCAGGTTCACGGAGAAGACAGCCCCACTATTCACTCTCTCTTCAAAGCTGAAAAACAGCTCTGAGTAAACATGGACATGGCTGTATGTTATAAAAAACAAGTGCAATAATGCATGTGGGGAAAGAAGAAGAGACTTCCAGAGGCACTAAGAAACAATTTACTGAAATGTGCCTAATGTGTTTCCAGTGCAAAAAAACTTATTTGGCTGACTAAAATATCATCCATATATACATAATGATTCAGAAACAAAGATTTTGCTTGAAAATATAGCTTTAAGCCCTTGTTTCTATGCAGATGCCCCGAAGGAGGTTTTTATACCTGAAAAGCATTAGATTCCTTTCAGCAAACTGTTTCCTAGGACTTGCTATGGGGGACCTGCCTCTGGGAAAGGTTTTGTTGCTTGGCCTGTGCCCTCCTGTCTTTTCTTCTCAATAGCCAATCACAATCAAGAGGGAATGTTCACTTCCTGAATCCAATAGCAAGACAAATGGAAGGAGACGGCCATTTCACAGTAATCTTAGGATTGGTTTTTTTAAACCAACCTACCTACCTGTGGATCACAGAAAGGAAGGCACCCTGCTGCTACCAGAAGAGTCAGGACTCTGCATGGAAGAAACAGTATCCCACATGACTGACATTCATTGCAATGCATTGTCAGAGGAATTATATATTTCTATTTCATTAAATATATCTATCTGTCTATCTATGTATCTATCTATCTCATCCTGCCTCCAAATAGCTCAAGGAAGTACATGTAGTTCTATGTCTCGTTTATCCTCACTACTACCCTGTAAGTTAGGGTTAAGCTGTGAAATATTGACCAGTCCATGGTTATCCAGTGAGCTTCAGGGCTGAATGGAGATTTGATCGCATGCTCAATTCAAACATGGTGACCCAGGGATAGCACACATGGTACTTTTCAGATGATGATGGACTCCAAATCTCATCAGCACAAGGCAGCATGGCCAACAGTCACTGATAATGGAAGTTGGAGTCCAACATCATATTGTCTGCCGCTGCTGTAACCAAAGCCCTGCCCTGGCTTTATTCATAATTTTCAGTTATGTTATTATTCCTACTACTACTATATTTGCCACATGACAAGCAACAAGCATGATCAAATGGATGAGAATAACATAAGACACTGAAATTGCCCCTTGGGAGGAGGAAAAAAAAAGCTAAGACACACATTGTGTAGTAGCCCCTTCTTACAACATCCCCTTCTGCTTTTGTCATGACCACATCTGCCCTATTCTTGCTTTGCAGACCCAGCTTGAATTCAAACCACAGCTGCAAATCCTTTTGCCAAAAGCAGAGCTTGCAGTTGGAGCTGAATGTAAACAGCCCAAATGCAAGCCCCACTGCAGCTGTCCTGGACGCACTTTAGTTATCCCACACCTGGTGTCACATGATGTCAAGGACAGTAACTTATCCCTCACAGCAGGATAAAATTGGCCATGTTGGGCACGCTAGAAAAAGTTAGTCCTTTCTCTCACACCGTTTCTCCAATGCAAGTCACCTCTCTGAAGCTGCTATAATCTGCAGGGGGGGGGGGGGGAGACACTGGCTTAATGCAAAAACATCTGAATTCCAAAAAGTTTTCTTATTAACTTGAGTTACTTTTAAACACAAAGTTAAAATATGTTTATTATTTTTGAGATATTTTACTCAATCATTTTTATATAATATCTTCTCATAGTTCTGTTTGCCTGTGAACAATCTTCTTTTGTCAAGGTCTTTTGGAAATTGTGTATTTAAGCATTTTGAAAAAATATGTACACAAACACAATTATTTCATCCCCTCTTATCCAAATCTCATCAAATACAGATACATATTTCCGAGCACTTATTATAATTCTCTGAAACAATACTGTACTGTATTTAAAAAGGAATTTAATTTAATACTGTACTGTTTTTAAAAAAGAATTTAATTTAATAATGATACACCCAATGCAAATTGGTCCTATGCCTAAATCCAATGAATAATTAGAGATGCCTAAGCCCACTGATTTTAATGAACTTAAGGAGGCTTAACTCTGTGTTGGCTTCAGAAAGACAACTCCAAGAGGTGAGTCAAGAAAAAGAACCATGGAATTATGATTCACCTGGAGAAGTTATGGTGGGACTCTGTGTGTCAACCTGCTGAGTAATATAATTTCTAGGCAGTTTCATCTTTATGTTCAAAGCTTTTCTGTATTTAAGCATTAAAAACTTGTCCTTTTTGAAGTTTACGATGACTAGAAAACCAACTTTGCAATCTGTGAGAAATCTAGCCCCTCTGTGAAATTCTCTATAGACATTGAGAAACTTACCTACAGATTTTTAGTCTAGAGGTCTGCTGTTAAGAAAGGAAATAAAATGCAATTAAAACACTGGAAAGTAAATACATGCATCTAGACCTCTGACTGTTTTCCAAATGCAAGTTTTATTATTGTGGTACCTGTAGAAGAAAAAATGAACTCAACTTGAAATAGCTCCTAAATAAATTAGCTTCTAAAATTGCACACATACCCCAGCCAAAAGCAAAGTTTGCAACTTTTTTGGCGGGTGGGGGTCCTCCTGGACTTAATGCTATCTGAAGAAAGACAGCTATCTGCAATTATTAGGTTTGCCTTATTACTAGCTGTGACCCTATCTGGATGTAGCAGATATTTCTCTAGTTACCTCTAGACTGGGTTAGTGTAATGCAATCTATGTGTCTGCCTTTAAAGAGGATTCATAAGCTACAGCTGTTGCAAAATGCTAATTCTACACCAGGAGCTAATTCTGGCAGGGCCTTTTCAGTGGTGGCTCCATCTTTTTTTAAAAAAACAAATACCTCTCTCCATGAAATGCGCCTTCCCTCCCTGTTGTTGTTCAGGTAGGATCTACATTATACTTCAAATAGCTTTTAACTGAAGGGCTCAATTAGACCAAACATTCCTCACCACAGCCTTAGTGGAAAGAGTTCCCACTTATATAAGCTGGGGCATCTGATTTTCACCAATTCTTCCTACCTGCTTAAGTTCCTCCCTTCGAAAGCTGCTCCTGGTGGTTGGGAACTCTGGAACAGAATACTATAGGGCTGCAGTTGAAAAATATTGGGTATCCCAATTTGTGGAAGTGGTTTTTCACTAACGCAAAACTACCAAGGATACAACTCTTGGACTGCATCAAAATCAGTATTTCCCCCCTCTCCGATTCAATGATCTGAGCTATTTCAGGATCATCAGAGTGACACTGTCATTCAGCTCCCTTTTTGCTCTATTACAGACTTCAGAATACATATTCTTCCCACATAATTCAATAATTTTCATTTCCGAAAGGAAAATGTTTGAAGTATTTCCCTTATTAAAAATTAAATTAAATTAGTAACTGGATTATTTAGCAGAGCTGGGAAAACATGGTAACACTAATTTCACTATTACCAAAGCCCTGGCACAGGCTGTTAACAACACAGGAAATTCATTTTGTCATACCTCTTTCTGCACAAATGCCTCGATTCCACAAGCTATAACGTCTGCAGCATTGTGTAAGGTAAGAAAGATAGGAATTGGCTGTCAAGGGAGAAAATGTGACCAATAAGATTAGCACTGCAGATTCTGAAAAAATCCTCTTATGCACTTATTCATGTTTCTCTTGGGGGGTCCTAAAAACCAGATATTTCTAGGGATACAGTTTCCCTTATAAACAGATGTAGGAGCTTGCAGGTATGAAATGAGGTGGTGCACAAAGCATTCAATTTCTCCCATGAGCATAGTGCTAAGAACTACAGATAGCAACATGAGGAAAAATAGTGCAGTCTCCAAGAATGGACAGAATGTTCAGCCTAGTTTCAGTCTGTTTCAGTTTCACACATGTTCAAAACTCTGATCTATTTCTTCATTAACCCACTGTGATTTAAAAAAAGAAAAAATCATGCAAAAATGTGTATTCAAATACCCAGGGCTTTTTTCCCTAAAAATATATTTAGGGGTACTCTGATCTTTACTCAAGAAAACCACCATTTTATAGTTCAAATCAGGGGAAATAAATACAGTAAATGGACAAAAGTACAAAGATTCACAAAACGTTTAGGGCAGGGGTAAGTAACCTAAGGCCTGTGGGCTGGATGCAGCCCAATCGCCTTCTCAATCTGGCCCGCGGATGGTCTGGGAATCAGCGTGTTTTACATGAGTAGAATGTGTCCTTTTATTTAAAATGCACCTCTGGGCTATTTGTGGGGCCTGCCTGGTGTTTTTACATGAGTAGAATTTGTGTTTTTATTTAAAATGCATCTCTGGGTTATTTGTGGGGCATAGGAATGAAACTCATCTCATCACTCCAAAAACAAACCACATCCAAACTGGAAACTATATGGAAAACTTGGAATATGGACTATCTAGTCAAACTAATTTGTCTTCTAAGACGTGCATGCAAGGATACTATAAATTAGTTCTGTATAAAATGGAATTTGTAAATTATTGGAACAGCTTTATTTGATAGGATACTTATTTTAGGTGTTTACCACTGATCTTATTTTATTTTGTATAAACAATTTATCTGTTATTCTTGTTTTTTCCCACTAGAAATGCTTTTTGTAGAAACAAACATGTAGGCCATAACAAATTATTTGGACCTAAGACACAGCCACTTAACAAAGTACATTCTAAATACTTGGGAATTTGCAAGAAATGGTATTCAATGAACAGCCAAACATGGCACATAACCAGTCAGTTGTTGACTGGACTTCAGTAGGATAAAAAAAAAAAGAACAGTTCATGTGACCCATGCTCAATAATTTGCCAGTCATTATTGTTAATCTCTTGTAAAAACATCACATCATTTTTTTCAGTGTACATTTTGTTATGTGGTCAGTGTTGATTATATTTTATCTGAAAAAGTCAATACAGATATATTTTAAAAACAAAGAACAGTTCCTAGTTCCACTGCTGGCCTTGTTACCTTCCATTTATGTTGCCCCTCACTGCTGCTGAGGCAGAAAGTTAAACGGAGCCCGTCATCTAACACAAGCCACTTGAACTAGAGCACAATAATAGGAAATACTAGAAGTAATGTCTAAGAAAGCTGACACCAGAATTTACATTTTTCCTTTTCTCCAGCCAAGTTTTAACACACACATGTATATACAGACACACTCACACACCCCTTCCCCTCCCATATGCTATTGGCTCTTTCTAGAGCCAAGAGAAATGTGTTTTGCTGCCAACAGTGGCTCCAGATTGCCCAGCTCAGCTAACCTTCGCCAGATGTCTATTGTCTTTGATGATATTTTTTAGGAGCTTTAGTCTTTATAAAAGGAAGCTCAGTATGTTGGTCCAGCCAGCATAAGCAAATTGCCATCTCCTCAATTCCACTATCTCACGAACACATCTCAGCCAGTTTTTTGTTCCAGAAATTCTCATTTCAGTTTGAAATGTAAATTCTTAGATGAAATAGGCAGGCACATGCCCTCACAGCCAAGTAAGACCCATTTCTACAGCCACTGTGTAGACTGTATTTCAAGTGCAGGGGGGGGGGAACATTTCAAGTGTTTTCACAATCTCATTTTAACACTGCCATTTTAAAGATGAGGAACTGAGACTGAGTTTGGGGAAGAGCAAGAATCTGAAGCCGGGTCTCCCCACTATTTGTCCGCACTGGCTCTCATCCAGTGCGGAATTACTCACCAAACAAAGGGACAAAGCAAACATCATAATTAAAACCAGCTCGACTGATTTGGAAATGAAGCTATATGTAGTTATATGATGCACCACAGTAGCGGCAACAGACATTTGAGCACTAATTTAGGAATCATGTTAACAACAATGAAAAGGCATTTTATGCTCCTATCTATTTCATGTGTCAAAATGGAGCATCTTTCATATTCATGTACAATGAGCTGAGGCCTCATCATAACAGTAGATTCTGAAGAGGCGGGAGTAACAGAAAAAAGTGTGGGGGGGAGATTATGGGATGTAAATCAACAGAGAAAGGAAGAGTCACATAGACTAAACTTCCCCAGTTGCCTTATCAGAGGATGTAAGTGCTTCATGTGCTAATTCCCAGGGCAAAAGGAAAGAGAGGAAGAGAATGAACTCTGGCTCCTGTTAAAGGTGACTTGTTTTGTGCTGAGAATTCTTAGCTATTTTGCTGTTGGAGCTCATTATACCCATTTGTCATCTCTATATTGACTGACCAGGCAGCTTATTTTTTATATATATCTATAACCTCTTTCACCATTAATTATCAGTTTTGCATTATATACAGCTGGAGATATACATTTCAGTCTTGTTGATACTGTTCATGCATCATATTTGCAAAAGTGGTTGTTATTGTCACCACTGCACATATAAGGACAATATAACATGCAAAGCTGAAAATTAGGGAATTGTTTTTAAAGCAACCATCCAGTCAGCACAAGGATTTCTCCTTGTGCGATGGGATTTTCCCCTTCTCCTCCCCCACTTTCCCTAAACTTGCTCCATAGGATGCTTACAGCTTCCAAACAGCAGTTAGTGTTTTCACAAATGACTTTAACCTCAGTTAGGTCAATGACTTTAACCTTAGTATGTTATCTGGAGTAAAACATTAACACCAACAAATGAAAAGCATGTTAGTTTCCATTTGCCTGTATCTTACCAGTCTGGACAGTGCCCTGGAACCTGCATAAATAATGCCCACAAAGAGTGCAGAAGCTGGAAGCCATGACAGCACTTCAGATCTGTAAAAACAAATGGTGCATACAGTTACGACTATGCCAGATTCTGTATCAAAAGACATCTACCCAAAACATTTCCCCCAACTAAACAAAGGAAAATGAACCCCGATCAGGTGTAATTAAGAGCCATGAAGGAAGTTGGAAGCTCTGCAAGATACATCTCTTGGCATTGTATCTGACCTTTCCCATGCTGCAAAGATGCACATCTGTGGTGATTTTCTACCTGCTTGGCTTGAGTGTATCCAAGTATCCTTATTGGGTTAGCTCTTCTGAGTAGCTGCAATGATGACATGCCTCTACAGTGTAATCTCCTATGTTGTTCTGCTCAAGCAATGAGTTAGTTGAATTCAATCCAACTTCTGCTCATACAACATAAATTCTCTTTCCTCACGCCGGGCCCAAATCTTATCTGGATCAAACTGACAACTACTATAATTATTTTGCTGGTAACTTCAAATCAGATGCCTCCTTAAAACAAGCAATGTCATTTGAACTGAAGTAGCAGTGGAAAAATAAATCCCTAAAGCTTGAGAATGAGGTCTCCATGTGGAAAACAGAGATCACTGACCACAATGTGAAGTCTCAGGAATCCCTGAAATGTTTGCATGTCCAATGTGACCATCTAAAATGCAATGGAAAAGGCCATTAGAACCGTTCCCACGATGGAACTTCAGAACTCAATCCTGCCAAGAGGGATTCTTTTTCAGGGCTGGAAAAGAATGTCTAGCACTACGGGAAATGCTTCAACAGCAGTCATCACTCTAATATGCCAAGCCATACAACAGTCAGGCTCAGAATCTGCTATAATGACTTTGCAGAGAGCACTGTGTTGTGCATTCCTTGACAAGTACAAAAGAAATATGCAGTATTCCATGAATCGGAATGGTAACTTGGTGATCACAAGACATGCCTACGCTACAAATCTAGATTGATCATCATGGCACCTACCCAAAGAGCATTGCAGATAACTGTTCTGTGAAGGAGTTAAAAGATCTCGATCAGAGAAATTTCAGCATACACTCAAAATCTAAATACCCCTCTCATCCTTAGGCTTCCTTTGTTGATGGCATAATAGGCAAGTTAAGGTTCGGCAATCTTCGTGGAGCTCTGGCCCAATGGTTGCCAGTGGTTTAATTTGAATTAATTTTATAAGGAATGATTTTAGAGTGTTGTGTTGTGTTGTACTGTTTTATTGTTGTTAGCCGCCCTGAGCCCGGCTTCGGCTGGGGAGGGCGGGATATAAATAAAATTTATTATTGTTGTTGTTGTTGTTGTTGTTGTTGTTGTGTGGATGCACTCATCACCCAAGGCACAGTCTGTTCATTCTAGACACAAAATGCAGAGGTTCTTGGAGAATTATGTGTACACAAACAGCCTACTTTCAGATCTAGATTTCTGAAGGAGTTAAAAGCAGCTCCTATATCTTTCCATCTGCAAACAGAGACACAAGTACAATATGAGTCACCCCACCCACTTTGAAATCTGTTGGGGTTGATGGTACTCAGTATTTCTGCAAATGAGACTGAAGGGAACTTTAGGCACCAAGGAAGCCAACAGCCAAAATCTCATTTATTCTGTGGCTCACTGAACAGAGTGAGGAACTCATGACTTGCACACAGCCTGAGTCTTCCATCATTGTTGCTGATCAAAATCTTAAGACACCCCAGTGCTGATATTTCTACAAGTTAGTAATCTTCCATGTTGTAGGGAATATGTATTAAAAGCTCAAACACAAAGATAAAATACATAGCCAGAGGGCAGGGGGGCAGCTACCACCCCAAATCAAGTAAATAAATAAAAATACTTAACTGACTAATTTCATCACAGATAATTTGGTTCTGCCCCACCTCAATATAAAGTCTGCCCCCGCAAAATAAATCCTGGCTATGCCCATGTTGGGGACCCCTTGACTAATGTAATACATTCTGCATGAAGCTGCATTTGAAGAAAGGGTAGAAGCTGCAGCTGGTGCAGAATTCTGAAGCATGCCTCTTGAAAACAGACTTCCTATTCTGCCTCATCCATGCTTTCAGTTCTTTCCATGTCCAAGCATTAAATTGCTTGAGTTCTGGGTA
Organism: Podarcis erhardii; assembly: GCF_964252035.2. Lineage (NCBI taxonomy): Eukaryota > Metazoa > Chordata > Lepidosauria > Squamata > Lacertidae > Podarcis > Podarcis erhardii. The sequence goes on along the minus strand of NC_138499.1, from coordinate 46,549,941 downwards.
CCCTAGGAGTGCCTCTTTCCTTACACTCCTCCCCTTTTATCTTCTGGTCTTCTGCAGCATGCCATCCTTTGCATCCCATCTTTTACTCAACAAGAGCAGGGAGCAGGAAAGTCTCTGTGTTAGGATTACCTTGCTTAGACTGACATCTAGTGGAGTGAAGTCTTAAGCTCCAAAGCAGAACAACATTTAAGCCACCTTTACCACAATGTTCCATTGCTATCACAGAATGCCACCCTGGAACTCCATCAGATATCTATCCCCCTGATGTGCAGCCATTCTACAAATGGAAGAACAGTACTACTGACGTTGCTCAGAATGAATTTCTCCAAGCACAGATCTTTATGTCACAGGTCACTATTCTTCTAGGGGAGGACATGATAGAGGTGTGTAAAATTATGCATGGAAAGAAGAAAGTGGAGAGGGAGGTTTTTCTCCCTCCTTCAAAATACTAGAACACAGGGGCATCCAAAGAAGCTGAATGCTGAAAGAGTCAGAACAGACAAAAGGAAATACAGTGGTACCTCGGGTTACCTAAGCTTCAGGTTACATACACTTCAGATTACAGACTCCGCTAACCCAGAAATAGTGCTTCAGGTTAAGAACTTTGCTTCAGGATGAGAACAGAAATTGTGCTCCGGCAGCGTGGCAGCAGCAGGAGGCCCTATAGCTTAAGTGGTGCTTCAGATTAAGAACAGTTTCAGGTTAAGTACGGACCTCCGGAACGAATTAAGCACTTAACCCGAGGTACCACTGTACTTCTTCTCGCAGTGCACAGGAACCAACTTCCACAAGAGGAAGTGATGGTCACCAACTTGGATGTCTTCAAAAGAGGATTAGACAAATTCATAGTGGGGAAGGCTGACAATGGTTACTAGGCAGGATGACTATGTTGTATTTCTACCTCCAGAAGCATTATGCCTCTGCACACCAGTTGCTGGGAGAGGAAAGAGCAGTGGGGCACTCAGGTCCTGCTCACACACTTCCCATAGGTATCTAGTTAGTGACTGGGAGAACAGGATAGTGGGTTACATGGGCCACTGGCCTGATCAGGGGGGCTCTTCTTATATACTTACGTACATAACCCTGGACAAAATGAAGTATTTTTTTCTGTGGGTTTTTGCCTCTCAAATTCATGAGAGTTGGTTTTTGTAATGTGTTCAATGTGGATGTCTTTCATTTAAACATCAGACTAGATTTCCATGGAATAAATCAGCTATTCCTAAAACTGTATCCCAAACAGTTCATAATTGGGCAAGACCAGGCGTCCCCAAACTCGGCCCTCCAGATGTTTTGGGACTACAGTTCCCATCATCCCTGACCACTGGTCTTGTTAGCTAGGGATGATGGGAGTTGTAGTCCTAAAACATCTGAAGGGCCGCGTTTGGGGATGCCTGGGCTAGACAGTCAAACAGCAAGTAAGTGATCTTGCATACTAAGATGCAAACAGCAGATTTCTCAGTTCTAGATTGTATGCAATCTAAAATGCCCTATAGAGTTGGGAAGTATCTTCATTTGACCATGCTAATTATATAAGAATGGGACAGGGGGCTGGAAAAGAAAAGCCTACACATTTGTGCACAGACACTTGATGAAACTGTGGCCTATCCTACGGTCTCATGAGTATATGCGCAAAGTTATATAAAAGCATAAAGAAAACACTCCAGTTACATACAGAAAAAAGTGTGTGCATGTTTATTATTATTATTTTACCACTACACAGTTCTTGCAACATTATGGGGTAAAAACCACAGCCAAGTATCTGAGATAAGATGACACATATTCCAGTGAATATTAATTGGAATACCATCTGTATATTTTTACACTGCAATTTCATTGTACCTTGAACTGCTGCTGATCTCAGTCCAGCCGATCTTCCAGGAAATGTGTAGGAGAAATCCACCAACTAGTGTCTGCCAGCTGCAATTGAAACACGTACAATGTTCTGTTTCTAAACAATCAATTATTCAAGTCAATTATTACTCACAGTGGAGGCTTCTTCCATGAGTGACACAGTCTGATCATATGCTGCCTTCAGTCATTGGACTGGCAGTATAAAGGACAACAAAATAAAATTATGACGATGGAACAAAACAACAAATTATATTCCTAACAGGCAACTTGGGCTGCTGCAGAGCCAGTAGATGCACCCGAGCCTGTAGTGTCAGGTAAGCAGTATAAGCTATGAGTCCTGCTATGAACTTGTTGGGTGGCCCAAAGCAAGCCACTTCAGCAAGGGTCGTCAATATCATGCCCTCCACATGTTTTGGGGCTCCAACTTCCACATGGCCCAAGCAGCATGGGCAATAGTCATAATGGGAGTTGTTGTTCAACATCATCTGAAGGGCATTATGTCAGCTCCCCCACACAACATGGTCAATCTGGTCTACTGCCCATCAGTTTAACTGAGTGATCCCATTTTCTAGTCTTACTGGAGATACCTTTCTCTCTATTCACTTTTTTTACCTCATGCATAATTAGATAATCCTCACTCAAATAATCATCAGCTTACATTTGATTTGTTTTGTCTTGGTTTGTCACACAGAATCTTAAGAACTGTTGTAACTTGACAGAGAACTCTCTTTCCCACCATCTTGGTCTTGGCCTCCTCTTTCCCTCCATAGCTGCCAATTTTAAACCACCAATCAAATCTCTTCCTCAGAACAGTTTGAGCACTCTGCCATCAGCCTTGTGGTTTTGGTTAAACTGCCTTTGTACAACCTTTCTCTGCTGTTTTGTGGGAAGTAGCCTGACCATAGGATTTGACATATTTGAAGTACTTGAACATTTGAAATGGGGGGTGAAAGTTATCAAAAATTGGAAAATGGCACATTCCTTCCCCCTTAGCTACAGGGCGGGGCTAGTGAAAAAATAGCAGTTTTTGACATAGAAGCAGAGAGCTGAGAATTAGGACAAGTAAATAACATGTTGTAATAATAAAACATATAGGAGTTTCCCAGATGATATACAACAATTGTATGAGACACCAACATTAGCCTCTGTCTGGTACAGTTACCTACTTATTCTGTCATTTTTAATGCACTTTTGAAATACTTACCCTTGAAAAAGAGTAGGGTAGGTGAATTTCAGGACAGACAGAACATACTGGAAGACAAAACACCAAGTTAGGGGATAGTACATAAAACACACACACACACACACACACTTTTCAAGTAATTTTAACAGAAATCAATGGATGCAATGGATCAGACAATGAAACAGAACCCAGCCATAAAAATAAAAAGAAACAAGTCATAGCTAGCCCTGACCTGAATAGGCTACTTGGGACAGAACTCACTTATTAATGAGTGCAATTTGAATTAACTAAGTGACCACTTCAAGTAAGAGAATCTACCAAACTCATTGGCATATCAGATGTACATTTTTTTCCGTAATTCAAACATAGGAGTTGCAAGTAGACGTTGTAAGCTGAAGAAGATTCAAAGTAAAGCCTTAGAAGCTACCTGTTGCATAGGATTCTCATGACCTTTGCTGGTTCTGCCTTAATCATAAAACAAACCAAAGCAACATACAGTATATATATATATATATATGCTTTCGTAGATTTTCACGGGTACAGGAATGCAGGTTTTGGTGTCCTCGGGTGTCTTCCCGTGTAAAAGTTGGGGTGTCTAGGCGACGTTTCGACGAGGTCTCACTCGTCATCTTCAGGCTGGTGCTTTCGGCTTCCTCTGTTCCAGTAACAAGAAGCCGAAAGCACCAGCCTGAAGATGACGAGTGAGACCTCGTCGAAACGTCGCCTAGACACCCCAACTTTTACACGGGAAGACACCCGAGGACACCAAAACCTGCATATATATATATATATATACACACACAGTATACACACACAAACACACACACACACACACACACACACACTACAAGTAATTTAATTTGGTTGATTAAATTACATGCTATTCGTACATACTTTCCCCCTTGAACTTCATTGTTCATTTGCTTTCTGCCTTGAAAATACCACAGCCTGTTGCTTCTCATCCATCCCTGTGTTCCTATAATCTGATTTTTCTAAAGGATGTTGCAAGACTCCAGTCTTTTCTGTTTTAAAGGTAACAGATGCTAGAAAGATGCTAAAAAGACTTGTAGCACCTTAAAGACTAACAAATACAAGATGGCCTAATTTATTTTATTTATGTTTCTAAGCTGTTTCTAAGCTGTCCTTCAGTGGATTCCAGAACAGAATACAATAAATATGAGAATTAATTAAAGCTACAGATGCAATAACACATTTGTCAAACAATTTATAGACTATGGGGCAAAACAAGACTATACAAACTAAAAGCAGATTAAGGCAATATAACTCTTTAAAATACCTGAGCAAATAGAAATGTTTTAACTTGGCACAAAAAGGCAGTCAGTGTCAGGTACCTCTCAGATCCAAATATGTGGTATCGCCACAGAAGAGGCCTCTCCTTGGTGCATACAAAACACATCTCCATGAAGGAATGTGCTCAAGAAAAGGGTCTCTATTAAAGATCTCATGACACAAGCAGATGGGGGGCAGGCAGGAAGACACGTTCTGTCAGGCATTTGTGTTCCAAACAAACTTTGTTGAACTACAGTTCACTTTGTCAGATCTAGTCCACAAAAGTTAATACAGAACAATCCTAACCACGTCTACTCAGAAGTATGTCCTACTGAATTCAATGGGGCTTACTCCAATGTAAGTAGGGTTTGGATTGCAGCCTTAGTTTTTAAGGAACTGCAAAGACTTTTCTTGATTTTGCAGCAACATATTAGGTCTGGAAGTGGCTGTAAATCCTGGAAATGTTACACATTTCACTTATCACAGGGGAGGGAACAAAATTGTCTGAAGCTTGTATTGAAGCTCATTGAGACTTGCTCCCAAGTAAATGTGTCTAGTTTTTTTTCTTTCTCCTAACTTCAGTGCCAAAAATGAAGAAACTCCATAAGCATTAAAAAAACCTAACTGGGAAGGCTTGTTTTAAGAGTCTGGTCAAACATTATAGGGTGGGAAAGCCAACACATTTAAATGGAAGAAATGCGTTATTCTTTCTTAATAGTTAAAACCCAGAGTCCTAAACCTAAATATTTAAGACTTGCAGTGTATACAAACTATCAAAAAACGTTGTGCTTTGAAATGATAATACAGATAAAACTGCCACAATTTTCTTATCGCTTGAGAGCATGTTTTATTGTCTGTATGTATATACTTTAAGGCTGAGTGGGATGTGATAACCCCATATGACCTTTTGTGCATGATTTTTAATTGTTTTGAGTTTTGTTAAGAGTTCTTACACAGCCCTAGAAGTATTTCTACTTTATCCTTCACTTAAGGCAACTATATAAAGCCATTAATTTAGTTTATTCATTAAACTCTTGCTTTCCGGGGATAAATGTGAGGACTCTTCCGTCCTCGTCCCCCCCCCCCCCCAATTCCGTGTGGGGTTTAAGAGTGGGCTAAAGCAAAGTCGATAGCTGCAAGTCGCTGCGAGGAGAAAAGTCAGTTCTCGAAAGAAACTGAAAATCCATGAGCAGCTTTTCATTGTCTCGCAGGGAAACACAAGCTCGCCGATGCTGGAGAGAAAAGGCAAACAGTGTGTTCGATTTTCCAAGGTATAAAAACTAGCAGACCAGCCAAAACTTGCGACCCTGTGAAAAATTTTAAGTCGAAATAAAGGGCAGTTTAAACCAGCGGAGCTCTCTCAGCCTCACCTTGTTGGTGAAATAAGAAGACAAGTAGAACAAACAGAAGGCGAGACCAGTTGCAGGTCTCTTTAAATACATCTGTCAAATCATTTCACCAGTCCGGGGACAAGGGAAGAAAGGCACTTTCTCCCGACTGCTGCGACCTGCCAGGAAGAGCGACTGCATGCGGCTGCCATGACAGAGACACGTTGCTCTGGAGTCTGCTCCAATGGGCGCGGAGCAAAGGGCCCCAGAAACCGCCTTCTTAAAGGGGCGGAAGGAAAAGAATGCGGCGCCGCTCTCCCCGTTCCTCTCTACGCGGCCTCAATCCCGTTTAGGATGCGTTTATACACCGTCTGGCTGGTTAGTCCCTTCTGAGATGGGTGCCGCTTGGACTCCACATTTCTTTTTCCCGAAGTTTCTTTTCTTTTCTTTTTTTTGCCGGCTGTCCTCAGATTTCCAGAGCAGAAGGTTATCGTTGGAGGCGGCAGTGGAGAAAATGCAAGAACTCCAAACAGAACAAAACAAATAGATTTTAGGATTAAAGACGAAAATCGGAGGAAGCACATGTATTATGGACTTATGTTTGCTCGCCCCGGCCATGGAAACTCCTTTCAAAGGATCAGAAACTTTATAAACAAGGAAGCTGCTCCTCCACCCAGTATCCATGTAAAGATGAATCGTCTTGCGTGCTTATGCCACAATAAAGCTTTTAGCCTTTTAGTGCTACAGGATTCTTTGTTGTTTTTGCTTCAGCAGACTAACACAAGGGAGTGAGAGCATAGAAACGCGCAATTTAAGTGCCTTGGTTTCTCTTGAATTTTTTTTATCTTTTGGTACATTTTATGGTGCACTTGGATAATGTGAAACTAACACAGCGCCACTGGTGTAAACGAATAATTGTACCATATATTTATTTAAATAACCCCAAATAAACTGACGTTAACAACAATTTAGCAGTCAACAAATTGACTATTTCTTAAAAAAAAAATACAATGAAAACTGCAAAGTGCTCCACATATCTTCCAGATGGGGTGCTGCCTTACAAATGGTTAATTAGGTTCCAATTCTGTGTGCTTGCGTGATTGATTCGCAAATGTCCATATACAGTACATTCAGTTGAAGGGTGCTTTTGCTAGTGATTCACACCTGTTTTCTCAGAAGATCAGACTTATTTGTAATAAGGAAAAGACAACTAAATGCACTGGAAAGTGTAGGACAGGATAAGTGTTCAATAAACAGGACGGAAAAACACTGCTGTTTCCTGTCCACAGCTGTGAGCTGTCCTATTTCTGTGCTGTGTGTTCTGGTCTCTCATCTCAACTTCTCCCCCACTTTTTACTGCCTTTTCTCACTCTTGAACTTGGGCACAAATATTTCTGTACCTTTCCATGCACACTTTTTAAAAAAATCTATAGGAAGTGGACAAGGGCAAGTCTTAGTTATGATGCTTCCCAATGGTGAACCCCAGAGCTGCAGACTGTGATTGAAAAAGAAACCCGAGTCGTGGGGGTGCCGAATCCCAAATGACAGGCATTTCTCATCTGAAAGAGAAGGTGGATTTAAAGGTCATCGCTGAGAAGCCATCCGTGTTCCCATTTATTCAAAAGCGTAGGTTCCAGCGCTAATTTAGTTCTTTTGGACAGTGGTTTATTTTCACGGCATTGTGAGAAAACAGTGCCATAAACGAATGAAAGGGACGGAGTGATTTTATCCGTACGACAAAAGAGGAAGCGAAGCGGCCAACAGCAACACAAAAGCCTCTCAGGGCAGGGGAGATTCCAAAGGAAGTGACGTCACCGGGACGTGCACTCGGCGAACCAATAGGCAGCCAGCGCCGACGGCGAAGGGGCGGGAGGAGTTGAGGCGAGCGGAGAAGAAGCCGGAAGAAGTTTTATTTCTGCCAGGCGCCCTCTTACCCTGTTGCTGCTCTTCCTTCTCTCGGCGTCCATCTCCGTTCTTTTGCACGCCTAACATGGAGCCCGGAGCAATCGCTGCTGTCGTCGCCGCTCCTGAGGCGAGCGCGAGTCCAGCTTGGCCCCAAAGCAAGGTGAGGCGGGGAAGGCCGGCGGCGGCCGTGTCCGAGGAATTTCTCCAGGCCTGGTCTAGATCCAGCCGCCCCTAGAACGAGAGCCAGCGGGGGAGGCCTGAGGTGGCGGGGTGGGCGCCGTCGTCGCTTCAGGCATTGAAGGGCGGCGGCGGCGGCGGCGGGGAGGATCCCCCCATTGATAAGCGGGTAGAGCGGAGGCCTCGTCGCGGAATTCCCTGAGGAAACAAAATGAAATCTCTCCCCCCCCCACCCGCGCCTCTCTCTCACACACACACACACTCTTGGTTTTCTCTCAGGGAATGTTGTGACTGTTAAGAAAAACGACGCTGTCTCCCCTCGCGGAACCTGAAGTGGTACAGCCCACTCACTTCGTGTAATTCTGCCCGCCTCGTCCTTCTGCGGGTGTAAACGAGGCGTCAGGCCTCCAAAGGAGGAGGCCTTGGCTTTGCCTCCTCTCCCGCCACACTGGTTGGGACGGGTGGGGGGGGGGCGCGGGTTTTATTGAGCGAAGTGACCCCGCCGCTGGCTCCTTTCATTTTCACCGCCTGCCCCACAAAAAGGTAAAGGGACCCCTGGGGTCCTGGCCGACTCTGGGGTTGCGGCGCTCATCTTGCTTTATTGGCCGAGGGAGCAGGAGTACAGCTTCTAGCTCATGTGGCCAGCATAACTAAGCCGCTTCTGGCGAACCAGAGCAGTGCATGGAAACGCCATTTACCTTCCCGCTGGTACCTATTGATCTACTTGCACTTGACATGCTTTCGAACTGCTAGGTTGGCAGGAGCAGGGACCAAGGAACGGGAGCTCACCCCGTTGCGGGGATTCGAACTGCCGACCCTCTGTTCAGCAAGTCCTAGGCCCTGTGGTTTAACCCACAGTGCCACCCGCATCCCTTGCCTGCCCCATGGGGTTCCTCTAATTCAAAAGGCCAACCTTGTGCTGGCAGAGACGAGTAAAGGGTCCAAGGGGTTCTGTGAGGATAGAGTTGGGGGCTGGTGAGGGAAGAGCCATTTCATAGCCACCAGAGGCTATGTGGCAGAAAGGTGTTAGGTGGGACATAGCTGAGCGAGCAAAGTAAATATTAATACTCTTTGCCAGCATAGAGGCAAATAGGTATAGGGTTCTCATTGTTTCAATGACCTGGTTGTAAACCCTCCAAAAACAAGGTTAGAATGTAATGTTCAGGAGTAATAACTTAATTTAAGCAATTTTGAGTCTACGCTCAGATAAGCTTGCCTGTTTGTCAGTCTTCTGATAAGAGGCTACACATGGATATGGTGCTGGGCTCAGAGCCAAGTAACTCATTTGTAGTGCTCTGAAACCTGGTATTCATTGAGAGGGACCATTAACTGGTCCATCATTCATAAATTAGATTTATGGGTGTGCTGCTGTAATGTTTAAAGTAACAGCTGTTTTACAAATTCTTAATAATTCCTAACTCTCAATGACCTCACTAATGTAAGCTGGAGCAGATAGGCTGCAATCTAGTTCAGAACAGCAAGATCAGCCTTAGTGTTATGTAACATGAATTTCTGAGAGAAGAGTTCTTTGTAAGCCAGACCTTTGGTCCTTTATCAATAAAGTTGGCATGGTAAAAAGCATTTGTTCTCTGTCATGTGGATCTTTGATCAGTGTGGACACATATTCGTCAGCTAATCGAACCCTTCTGATTTTTATCAGTAGGTATTTTGTAGGATGATTCATAGATGGCACTCAGTGTTTGAAACTCCCATTGTTCTAAGCACATTTTGTGTCAGGGAATTTCATTAGCATGAACAGTTTCTGAGCTCTAGGCGCAGTACTGCACCTGAGATTTCAGATTAAAACTGCAGAATGGAAGGAAAGGAGGACCTTTTTCTGCCTCCCCACTTCCAGTTACTCTCTGAAGACTGGAGAAGAGACCCTCTTAAGGATATTAAGGTGTGGGCAGGGGAAGGACTAGACCATGTGAAAAATGAACATTATTTTTTAGCTGCAGTTCATTCATTTTCAGCTTTGTATTCTTGTTATAAAAAGTGTGTCTAGACATCCCATTGTTGTGCCCATAACCTAGGTTTAAGGTGTCATTTAGTTCCTAGTTTTCATATCTCGGTTTCTAACACTATTGGCAACGATCAGTGAAAAAACGGGGGGAGACTGTCTTATCCTGGACATGTTCAGTTATTTAAGTGGAGAAAGTGACAATTTCAGATCTGAAACAGAAATTGACTGAATTATAGAGGCAAATATTTAAACAGCTCTCATATTTTAAATGCTGATATATTTTTATGTATACTTTTTAAAGGCATTGTTCAGTCTTTAAATAAAAAGTAGTAAGACTCACTTCTGTGACTTCACAAGACTGGATTCATTTTACACAGTGTATTTCCGTGTATCTATACAAAGAAATGTGACATCAGGATTTTATGCAAAGAAAAATTATCTGTCTTATCCATAGCCAAAAAGATATCTATTTTTGTTGCAGTGTCCATGGGGAACTCCTAAAAACACCACAATATCATGTTCCTTTGCTGATGTCATGAGTGAACAGCTAGCTAAAGAGCTACAGTTAGAAGAAGAAAATTCTTCTTTTCCTGAAGTGGTATCGTAAGTTGAATATCCTTACATTATGAATGCTTATTACAGACTTAGTTAATTGTTAGTGGGGTCCTGTATTTTTTTTTTACAGATGCAATTCTTCACACCTGTACTTGGAAGTATATATTGCATAAGTAGAACTTCTGAGTACATATGCATAGAGTCAGATGGTGAGTGTGATTTTTGGGAAACTATTGTAGCAATAGCTAAAGTCAGTATTGGGGCTTGACAATGTCTTTTCGTTGGGGTAAAAAAGCTAGTTACGACCCTTCCTACCTGCTGCTGCTATAGCTTTCTCTTCAGGTTTGAGAGAGGAAAAAAGTTGGTGCCTAGTGAAATGACTCATCTTACACAAGGTGCCTGAAAGAGTCTGAATTGCTTCCTTGTTTTAAGTGAGCTGTATTCAAAAGGAAGGGAGTAGAATTACCACACTCCATGTTGTATACTGTGTGGAAATTATTTAGTGTCCTGCCAGGCTCCTTTAAAATGAAGAAATTGCATAGCCACCTCCTTCCTTTTTAATTACACAAAGCAATCAACTTCCTCCTCTGCAACGTATATTATATGGCAGCTAAAAATGTACTATATTCTTAGTTGGAGTACCAAGGGCTGAATTGTCCCACTAAGTGTTCTCTTTTGGTCTCTCATATCCAGGGCTGTTGAAGGATCATTTATTAGTGGGGAGAATATTGATACTTCCAGTGACTTGATGCTGGCACAAATGCTGCAAATGGAATTTGATAGAGAGTTTGATGCACAGCTTCGACGTGAAGAAAAGAAGTTCAACGGAGATAGCAAAGGTTACTATCATGAGTCATGATTTCTTTGTTAGGGTGAATCTTGCTGTTTCTCAGTGGCCCTTCTAACAACTGTTAACTCATACACATTTTTGTTTCTATTTCTCAAGTGTCCATATCTTTTGAGAACTACCGCAAGGTACATCCTTTTGAAGACAGTGACAGCTCTGAAGATGAGGTCGATTGGCAGGATACTCGTCATGATCCTTATAGAGCAGGTACCATTTGGATTAAAAACTTATGAAATGTACCATTTCTATAAGCAAAGTTTTTCATATTGTAGGATCCTGAAAAAGTGTTTTGTGAGGCCATTGGCAACTGCTTAATGAAGATCACGCTGTGAATTACATAATATGCTGTTATCTTTTAAATATTATAATGTTTAATAGAGCACATGGGAGTGCTTTCAATAGAAAAAGGCAAATCCCTGCTAAACTGTAGCTTGAATTCTAAAAAGTTAGAATAGGGTATAGGGAGGAGAAGAAAAGGAAGGAATGTGAGTAAAGCAGTTATGTGTACTTCTCTTGTGCAAAGATTGTCTGGGAGACAGATTCAGGAATGGGAAGCTGCAGCCTTCCAATAACTTTGTCAGTAGTTCATGCATTTTCTAGTTATGTTGATTAAATATGAAGTATTAGCAACACATTTCAAAAAAATCTTTACTATATGAGCCCCCTTTTTAGGATATGAAAGTGTCAGATTTTCTCAAGCTTCCCTAAGAACTAAAACCTTTTTGTTTTATATAGCTGCAAAGAAATACAGTGGTGCCTCGCAAGACGAAAATAATACGTTCCGCGAGTCTCTTCGTCTAGCGGTTTTTTCGTCTTGTGAAGCATCCCTATTAGTGGATTGGCGCTCTTAGCGGCTTAGCGGCTTAGAAAAAGGGGGGGAAAGGGAAAAGACTCGCAAGACATTTTCGTCTTGTGAAGCAAGCCCATAGGGAAATTCGTCTTGCGAAGCGCCTCGAAAAACGGAAAACCCTTTCGTCTAGCGGGTTTTTCGTCTTGCGAGGCATTCGTCTTGCGGGGCACCAGTGTAACAGCCAAAAGAAATGGAAAGGATCAGGGTAGTTTGTGTAGGGAACCATATGATATAACTCTATCTATCTATCTCTATCTATCTATCTATCTATCTATCTAGTGATCGCATCAGTGTAATTTATGCCCTAGAATGCTTTGTAGGATGTGGCTAAAAAGGTTGCATACATTTACTAGTCTTGGAAGTGTATTTTGAATGCAATATTTTTATTATTCATAGATAAGCCCACTACTACTCCCAAGAAAGGCTTTATAGGAAAAGGAAAAGATATTACTACCAAGCATGATGAGGTTGTGTGTGGAAGAAAGAATACTGCTCGAATGGAAAATGTAAGTTCTGTCCTAAGTTTATGATTGACGTTCCAAGGTTGGTCCGTGACTACTTGCAAAACACTTGTTGACTCTTGATATATACTGCTTCACTTCCCATGATAACCCAGTACTTGATACAAATGTCATGATAGTATCTATGTCGATATTTAAACTTGTTCTATGCACCTGTTTAAAAACAATTATATGGCTCTATTTGCACATAATACTAAGCCCTGGTTTGTTGTAACCATAGTTTGCCCATCTGTGAGGTAACTCATAGCATGTTGAACAAACAAGTCATGGCTTGTTTTCTCCCAAGCTAAATTTGTTTTCTAGCTGCTCTTACCTCATGCCTCTGTAGCTTGGTGAGTATCCAGCACTGGGTGGCCAACAAACCATGGTTCAGCAAGCCACACTTTGTCTAAACAAGCCATAATTTAGCACGGCATGTAAACCAGGCCATGATCTCTTAGCTTCTGAAGCATGTGTCAGTGATCCAGATCCAGAAGGGAGCACGGTATCCTATTACCTTGGAATGCTCCCTAATGTCTCTGGTTAAATACTTTCGTAGAATGATTTCATATGATCATAGAATTGTAGAGTTGGAATAGACCATGAGTGTCATCTAGCCGAACCCTGTACTAGAAGTTAATAGTATAGTTGCCCCATATTTTTATTCTTTCTTATAACTATATTGATCTGTTGTAGTTTGTATTTGTCATGGCCTCTGACAAGAACAATAAAATTTATTATCTGCATTACTGTCATTTGCAGTGTGCTTTAGTGGATAAAGTGCTAAGCTTGAACTTGAGAGATCTGGGTTCAAATTTCTGCTCTGTCTTAAAACTCCCAAACTGCCCTGGAGTGAGTCTCTCTCCCATAGGTCTTCTCTTTAGATTGTTATGATAATATGGGGAAAAGTTATTTTTGCTGTTCTGAGCTATAGTAAGTAATGGACGCGCTGCAGGTGTAGGTCTCCCCTATCAGCAACTTTTTCAGACACACAGAAAATTCCATGTCATTCACTGAATTTCACCTGTCTTTACAGTTTGCACCTGAATTTCAAGTTGGTGATGGAATTGGTATGGACCTAAAATTGTCCAATCATGTCTTCAATGCCTTAAAGCAGCATGCATACTCCGAGGAACGTAGAAGCGCCAGGCTCCATGAGAAGAAGGAACATTCTACTGCTGTACGTTTTGGTGACTCAGACAAAATGAAAATTGCATAGTGTAGCAGGGCTGTATTATTTAGAATAAACTTGATATCTGAATACTGGAAAAGTTAAGACTTTTCTGGAGTCATAGCAGAACATTATTTGAGAGTTGCACCTGCTGAGTAGGTTGTTTTATGCTATGGGAGTGTTAAGTCTGAAGTAATTGATACAGAAAAATATATAGAGGATAGTTTTAAAATTTAAAGCACCTGATCAAGCTAAAGTTCATAGCACTTGTAGATTAATCAAAGGAACGTTTTGTCATCTGCACTAAACATACAGCATAATAAAAGTTTATCTTCCCCGCTCTTCTTGTGCAGGAGAAAGCAGTAGATCCTAAAACACGCTTACTTTTGTATAAGATGGTCAATTCTGGAATGCTGGAGACCATCACTGGATGCATAAGTACAGGAAAAGAGTCGGTGGTGTTTCATGCATATGGAGGAAGGTATTTTTAAAAATATGATTATGATACTTGTATTGTGTAAAACTGAGAGCAACTGCAGAGCAACATAGTATTTGGAATACTTGTATACTGTTCGTTACCTTAGATTTTATAAAATTGTTGCAGTGGAAGTATGCAGCATAACACTTGTCCCCATTCCTTAAAATAAATAATATTATAGGCTATACTGAAACCTTAAGTTAAATCTACTATTTAAATCTAGTAATGTAAAATATACATCATTATAAAATGAATATTTAACTAGTTCAGTGGTCAAATGTTTCAAAGCTGACATATTGAGATATAATGCAATGAAATAATTTTCCAAATATGTTCTCGTCTTTTGCCTTATCTATACTTTCTCATCTGTTTTACTGGTTGAAGCTTCTTTAAAATTGGTTTGTAGTCATGTAACTAAAACTTCTTTTTTTCTCCTCTTAAAGTTTGGGTGAGGATGCCAGCCCCATACCTTCAGAATGTGCCATAAAGGTGTTTAAAACAACTCTGAATGAATTTAAGAATCGTGATAAATATATCAAAGATGATTATAGGTTCAGAGATCGTTTCAGCAAACTGAATCCACGAAAGATAATCCGAATGTGGGCTGAGAAAGAAATGCACAACTTAAAAAGGTATGGAAATGTAGTTGCTTAAAAAGGTATGGAACTTAAAAAGGTATGGAAATGAATAAGCTGTAGCATCTTGTTGAAAACCAAGTAAAATCTCCCTTCAACATGGACTACGTGTCTTGAACCATGTTCCTTTATCCATAAAATATTTTACATTTTTTACAATTATTATTTGCTATACTGTACAGGTAACTGTTTTGCTTTAAATCTTAATTTATTTAAAACTATATAGTGCCTGTCCAGTTGGTGTATACAGTGGTGCCCCGCAAGACAAACGCCTCGCAAGACGGAAAACCCGCTAGACGAAAGGGTTTTCCGTTTTGGAGGCGCTTCGCAAAACGAATTTCCCCATGGACTTGCTTCGCAAGACGAAATGTCTTGCAAGTTCCTGCGGGTTTTTTCCCCCTTTACCCCCCTTTTCCTAAGCCGCTGTACAATAAAATACAAAGCTATACAAAATGGTTAAAAATAAAAAAATCCAACATAAATCATAATTGAGTACAACCCATTAGTTAATACATTTAAAGCAGTTATTAAAATGTTATATGGCAGTAATGAGGAATCTGCAGCCCACAAGTCTAATTCAGGCTGGTATAAATGTGCATAATTTGGCTCCCAATCCACCTTGTATGTTGTATATGATGTTAGGTGTGGGGCATGGAAAGACATGGGTGCAGAGGATTGATAAGAGCCTCACAATGCGGAATCAAACAGGGTTTGCTTGATTGGCAGTGACTTCAAGCTCCAATTGAATCAGCTAAAATGTCTTTTAACTGATGGGCTTGAATTCAAGCTGTACTGCAAAGGAGAAATGGGTGACCTGATGTCAGGTGATTGACAGGTGGGCAGCCCCATCCACCTGTCAAAGTGACCCACCAAAGGTGTGTGAGCTTAAGGATCTTGCCTGCTCAGCTGAGAAGATTCACGACCCTGTTGTATGCTTTTATAAAGAACCAGTAACTGTAATTGAGTCAAAACAGGTATGACAGTGTAGGCATGTTGGTGAGTTTTGACTAGCTGTAAATACTTATGCTCTAATGCTTTTTTCGTCTTCTTCACAGAATGCAGGCAGCTGGCATTCCTTGTCCAGAAGTGGTTACCCTTAAAAAGCATGTCTTAGTTATGTCCTTCATTGGCCAGGATCAAGTTCCAGCTCCTAAACTAAAAGAAGTAAAACTCAGTAGCGAAGATATGAAGAAGGCTTACTATCAAGTTCTTCATGTAAGATCAATACAATTGTCTTGTCTTGAAACTATTGGCAAGAGTTCCTTTCAATAACAGATAATTGATGAATATTTATTTACTTATTGAATTTATATAAATGTGCATGTAGGGTCCCTCCGCTGTCTGGTAAGGTTGTTAAGATCATCAAATGAAGCCCATTAGTTTTTCCATGGCCTGATTATTGGCTTGTAATATGGAGTCTGGCATTTTCATTAGGGGCACCAGTGTTGTGGAACATGGGAGGCCCCATCAGTATTGGCATTCCACCTGCTCTTAAAGATGCACCTGTTTCAACAAGCATTCCCTGATCTTGAAATACTTTATTTGATGGTTGTTTTAACTGTTATGCTCTTTTAATAGGCTTATTTATTATGGATGTGTTAATGTGGTTTTACTATGTACTTTAATTATATTGTCTTTTTAGTCAGAACTGTATTGGAGTCAAAGATTACTACAAGTAGCTTGAACAAAAATTTGAATACAGGACCACTGAAAGTGTTGGTTCTGTGAAACCATCAATTATCTTTACAACAGTATTTCCTAGAGTCCCACAATACTTGGATTATATTTAATACTCCCAAGATTGACAGTCTTTCTTAGTGTAGTAAGTGTACTATAAAAAGTCATGGCTAAGTACTTTTAGTAGAAGCAAGAGTGATTAGGGCATTTTAAAAACATGCCTATCAGTCATATGCAATTGCACTTCTGCCCTGTTCAGATAAGCTAACTAGAGTGAGCATGCCAAATATTGTCTGTAATTTAACTTGGTAATATTTTGTTTCTGAAAAATAAGCAAAGGTTCTTTCATATGGTTGCTTTCTGTATCCAGCATGTATGTACTCATGCATACACTGTCAATTTTTAATCAGTCTTTAGTGGTAATACTGAATAATAATTTAGTGGCATGGAGAGCATTCCCATTAATAACTTGCTGCTTGTTTCTAGATGATGCAACAGTTGTATAAAGAGTGCAGTTTAGTTCATGCTGACCTAAGTGAATACAACATGCTGTGGCAAGGGGGAAAGGTAAGCAGATTCTGCATGGAAAAAAATAACTAGAGATGGTCCCATATGCAAATATCTGAAATACTCATCTTATTTATATTATAGGTCTGGTTAATTGATGTCAGTCAGTCTGTGGAGCCCACTCACCCACATGGACTCCAGTTCTTGTTTAGAGATTGCAGGAATGTTTCACAGGTAAAGCGTCTGACAATCTTGTTATTTTGTATTTGTATCTGTAGAAGTGCATATATCTTAAAATGTATATGGAAGTTTTCTCAAAATATTTATCACTTCATTCTGAAAATGTAGGTTTAATTTTAATGGGGAAGAGAGAGAATTATATTCAGGGACATTCAAGGAAGAGTTGAGAACATCTTAAATTGTAATTGATTTTTGGTCTCTTAGTTGCTTGTAATAATTAAAAAAAAAACAGCTCTTTTTAATAGGTTATCAAAATACTTTATTCAAGGCCCTGACCTTGATCTGGAGACTCCACTCCCCTTCGAAAATAAGACAACACAGGCTTATAAAACATGCTTGTATTTGTGTGGGAGAAATGCAGGCTAGAAAGCTTAGGAAAATCTTATTGCAAGTCCAAATGTCCACAAATAATAGCTACCTCAAACAACTGCTAGACTAAAGAAAGAGAGAAAGAAGGGGGGGAATGCTTTTATGAATTCAATGGTTAAACTTATCTTTGCTTTTAATGAAAGTTCTTCCAGAAGAATGGTGTATCTGACACACTCGGTGAAAGAGAGCTCTTCAATGCTGTCTCAGGTTTAAACTTAGCAGCTGACAATGAAGTGGACTTCTTAGCTGAGGTAAGTTCACCTCACCTTGGAGTGTGTGGGGGAGGGGGAGTATAAATATGATCTTATTCACTAGGCTGCACTCAGGGCAGCTCTTAGAATGTGCAGAGAGATCTGCATTATGAAGGCAGAGTTGAGCCCATTTTTTTTGCATTATTATTCATACATTTGGACATGCCGCTTGTCTTTGTGTGACCCAGCCTTTCTGTCTAAATATGAAGCATTCCCCCTAGGAATATATGTGTGAGTACTATTCATGAAACTTATTCATGTACCATTTTAGTGAAACCCTTGGTTTCTGTAAGAGACAAAGCGTTAACCTGCCCAATAAAGTGAGCAAATGTAGGGTTTTCAGAAAACCAGTTTTTATCATAGTCCTGAAAATCCTGAGTCTTGGGGCACAAATAATTAACCAGACCTAACTTGATCTGACAATATAATGCTTTCTGCTGTGTGTGTTTTCTTAGGAAAATTGTTCTTATATTAGCTATACTCATTTTGCTACTTATTTTAGACATTATATGTACTGCTTAATTACAGTCAAATCTAAGTGCTATGGAGAAGGCTCAATACAATGAAACTAAAATGAATTAAAACAATAAAATCAGAACTCAGATAAAAAGCCTACTGGATTCCCCCCCCCCTTTTTTTTTTTTTTTAGTATTGTGAGTTAGAGTAGTGAACTGCAAAAATATTATATTTGGGTTTGGCATTCAATGTCAACATTAAGAGCATTTTTCAAATTGAAAACAGGCTTGTTAAAACTCTAAAATTAATGAATTATTTGTAACTTAAACAATAAACATTTATTTTAAACAATTGTATTGTGATTTTCGCTGCAGTTAGCAATTCTAGAGTGGTAACAATGAAACTGTAGAATATACATAAATTATACACCAAACAGCATATCAGCAAAACAATGTAATTGCAACCACCAAAACCATAGACTGACATTACATTTCAGCGAAGACCTAAGCTAATAGTCAGGTGTACACAAACTGCTTTTCAAAGCAGTTTCAGTAGTGGATTGCCATACGGCATAGACTGCTGCTGTTTGGGGAAACTCGAGACCAAAGGTCCTCTGAGGCTCAAAGGAATTAGTTGTCTGCAGTTGCTTCGTTTCTGTGGACTTCGTTTTCACTAACATGGGTCTGTGATTTTGACTTTAATTTGGCTCTTAGTTAAACATGCAGGTAATATTTCCATTGAATATGCTTGTATAGGAACCACTGGGAATGGTTCAACAGAAGCAGTATTTTCACTAAACTATGTATGAAAATCCCAACTAACTCCTTGTTCTTAGAACATAATTGTGCGTGGGCTGAGCTGATGGTGCTGTTATCTGCATTTCCCATTATGCCTTGTTCATTTTCCCCAGCACAAAAGATGTTTTGTTACCAGGTGAGACTATCTTGCATATGGTGTGTCAATCTATTTTGCTTCTGCAAGGGAAAAAATGTCGAGGATGGTAATGCTGGTGAAACAGGAAGAAAATAAAATCGGCAAAGCTCAATAACAGGCTTTTTGTATGAACTCACAATTGTTTAAACATGAGCTGATCAGTAATTTGACAACAATAAAAGGTGAAGACAAAGGCAGTACAAGTTCAGCAAATTGGTATCATGCCAAGCAGAATTGCAGTACATTTAAATATAGTCTGTTTCTGACTACTATGTGTCTTTCTGTTTTATAGATTGAAGCTTTGGAGAAGATGAGTGAAGATCATGTTCAAAATCATGGGAAAAAGGTGTCTCTGTATCCGAGTGATTATGGGAGTCCACCAACATCTTGCAATGAATAGCACTTTGAGTTGAACTGAAACATCTTTTTTGCATCTTACATTAAGTGCAGTGATTAAATGTCAGCTGCCAAAAGCAACAGAAGTTATGGTCAACTCAGAATGCCATAAATGAAACTTCAGGGAACATGCATTGGTGCTTTGGTGTGTTTTTCAGACAAGTCCACGTTAGGTCACTGGGACTGTCAACTACATGGCTCTCTGACAATGGAAAGTAATTTTCCTTTTTAATCTGACATGAATTTTTCAGGTCAGTGCAGCTGAGTTAAGAATATGGTGTGATGAAATATTTAATTTATTTAATGTCACAATTTCAGACAAAACTAAAGTACAACATAAAAATGGGAAAGAGTGATTGATACTCTTTCCTTCCCCTTACACTTTTACATACTGGTATATCTGATGGAGGAAAAAGATTAAAACTTTTTGTGCATATGGTTTATGCACAGACTTTAATTTTAATAGTGTATGGTTAAAGGGAGGCTCACATTATGTTTCATAACTATATTCAACATTGATTTCATATCAAAAGTTTACTATTTTTACAAAAACTTTAATATTCGATATACAAAATTTATATTAATCACTAAGAACAGCCTAAAACATTTTATATGATTTTTACACAATAATAAAAAAAACTCTTTTCCTGTAATTTGATTCTTAAATATGCAGGCCATTATGTTAAATGCTGAAAGAAGAAACTTGCTACTGGATTATAGCAAAAATATTTGGTCTTTTTTTCTTGAACAATACTTGAACAGAAGGCACCTTAGTATGATTCTCACACAGAGGTAGCTTTGGGGGAAAATATAAACAAGTCTAAATTACACAAAATTAGTAAGGATGCACATCAGAAGAAACTTCTGTACAGTTGTATCCTAAATGCATAAACTTGAGATAGTAAATTTACATCTTTGCACAAGAGATTCTTTAGGTGTGATTCAGAAAACATCTTTTGTCTCCGCATGTGTATGTAACGTAGCCTCTCATGTAATAGAATTTGATGCAGTTGATATGACCACATAAACAAAAAACCCAATAGAACACAAATCCTTGGTGATGCATATGTGTAAGAAATCTAGAGTCCTGTAACAATGAACATGTCTACAAGATCTTATATGGAAGTTGAGGAGAGACTTGCCTCTCTATTCATGTATTGTTGATTTCATTCTTGGAGTGTACCTAAGTGTAACTAAATTGTATCATTTCACTAAGGTCAGTATTAAAAAACAGTTCATTCACTGACAGATTTATTGGATTAATGGACTTAGTAGGGTGGTAAAATTTTAGAATGGTCATCTTTTGTTTTCAGATTTCTTCTTTTAGATCCCTTCATTATGTTGTAGTGAGAGACTGTTGCTGTGTGAAGCTCTCATAGTGGCCTATGGAAAAGCTCGTTCCATGCAAAAATAAGAGGGATAATAAACAAATCTGATCTTGTCCCTGTGTTCGTGTAGGGGTTTTTTTGTCCAGCTTTTGTCTTTGTCCAGCTTTTGTCTTTGTCCAGCTTTAAAAATTACATTCTAGTTCAAAATCCATCATTCTCACAAAAGTGAATGAGTGTAACATGCTGAGAGTCTGGTCTATAGAAAAGATATTTAAAGTATGCATTGTATTTAACTGTCCATATAAAATCTGATCAATTTTCAAATAAGACATTGGCAAGTACAATCAAATGCAGCCATCCAATGAATGTAGCAGAAGTGTAATGTGTGCTTTTTAAAACTATTATGATGTTCCTGATAGGCTTTAACTAAATTGGGTATTAAGAACTATTGAAAATTCTTTGGTTTTGTTTTTTAAAAAAATACCCTTTGACCAACCTTTCAGATGACCTGCATTTTTTATTATTATTGTGTACCGCCCTATAACTGCAGGTCTCAGGGCGGTTCACAACATAAAATCACAATATAAAAATGCAAAATACATAATAGAAATAAAAACAAGGACAGCCCAATAATCCCCCCTCCCCAACACATTTTAGAAGAGCATTTGTTTGGAAATGGTATGGTGGTCTTGTTAACGATTCAGCTACTGCAGCCACCTTCACAAATTTTGCTATTGTAAGTAAAACCAAAACCCTCTCCAACAGCAAAAGGCCTCCCTTTGCCTCCCTGAGAACTGCTTTTACAATTCTACACTTTCAAACAATGCCCACATCAGTCTTAGATAGAAGATACAGGAAAGTTCCAATGCATTTAAGACAAGATCTTCCCCATTACATACATACTCCATTGTCAGCTCAGCTCTATCAAAACCCCAGAAAGATTTTTGGAACATGTTTGCACCGCTGCAGGGACAGAACCCTGAAGTGAAAATATGTTGGCTATTATATGACTGCGACCCACTTGTCACATATAAAACAGCTTTATTCGCAAAAGCCACTAAAAGTATTTATGCTAGTCACATAAAAGACAACACTAGATTGTGCAGGGGATTCATTAATTTGATTTATTGTAAATGGTTGCTTATTTCTGGATCTTTCTTAACAGGTTTTATTGGATTTGCTGGTTTTGTAATTGGATTTGTAATGGCTTTTAGTCAAATACAGCGATTGATTGATTTATGTTGGGCAGTGTGTGTAGGACGTAAGAGGCTTGACAGTACTGGTCCAAAGAGGTCAAAGACAAATAGTACATCCACTGTTGCCTTTTTCTAAACACATCTCAAAGGCCTTCCCCAGAGTAATGCTAATCCTGAGGTCATGAGAAACTTTTTTCTCATTTTAATATTACAAAGTAGCATCACATTGACATTTAGCTGCTCTGGAACTTAGTACAAGTATGCTTCTGCGTATCCAGTTATAATGGATACAGTTGTTTATGCAACCCAATACTGATGGCAGGATTCTTCTGGAGGTGATCCTTCCCTGGCTTACAAAAGCATTGAAAGTAAAATGCTTTAATATTTGTCATGTTGAGAGCCAAGTCTCCCCACAGTGGGAAACATGTCTATTCTGTGGCATTTTGTTGGCAGAAGAGATATGCAAGATGGTGTGTATCTCCTATTCTCTGTCCAGAAGCTGACCTGATGGGCAGCTGCATCGTCCTTTAACTAAGGCAATGACCCACCTTGCTCCTCGGCATCTGAGAGTAGCAGGCAACTGAGTGCAGAGCTTGCAGGTCCTATTACCTCATTGCCTAATGATAGCAAGATTCGGACACTTGGTCACACAATATGCAATTATGAAATCTGTGGGGTCAAGAAATTATGATAGCTATTAGTTAAATTGACTTTTGAAGTTTAGACAAATGTCTAGGATTTATGTAATCCTGTACATTAGAAGCACTGCCCACTAGATTCAATGGAACTTGGTGCCAAGTAAGCATGTACAGAATTGCAGCAAATGTTTGTTTGCTAAATTGGGGCTGTAGCTCAGTACATTTGCAACACAGAAGGTCCTGGGTTCAATCCCTGGCATCTCCAGGTAGGCCTGGGAATGCCCACAATCCTGGAAAGCTGCCAGCTGCCAGTATCAACAGACCCAGGACCCACTTTTAACTCAAACATGCCTTTGGGGACCATTCCTTGACATTTTAGCATGCACTGACATTAGGGTTGCCACCTTTGGCTGGGCAAAATATGGGGCAAGTTGGGAGGGGGGAATTGGGGTGTGTGTGTAAAAATTTACCGGATGCAGAAATGACTTTAAAGCAATCCATTGCAATGGGTTGTTTCCAGTGCTGGTCATACTCGTAAAGAGACCAAATGAAATTTACAGATCTAAGTTCACAATGCACATTAATTTCAATGACTCACATCCTCCCCACCTGCTGATTTTCTGCTTGTCAGAAGAATGGTAAATGTAGAAACCAGATAAAAAGAAAGAGGTGAATATAGCAACAAATTCTGTTTCTCTTCCTCACAGAGCTTTGCCTCCAGCATCCTTTTCCATGTGGCTGCTAATGCCAGGCACATTCACACACATGCATCATAGATAAGTTCATCTAACCACTAGGGTTATCATGTGTGCTTTCTTTTTGGACCTGTCCTTTATACAATATTTTGCATCAGTTTAAATAAATAAATAAAAGCAACAACCATTTTAAGGCTTCCATCCTCTCTATTTGAAAGTAAATTCAACTGAACTTAATTGGGACTTATTTTCAAAGCTGAAAGTGAATTTAGGACTGGGACAGTTTCTTGCAAGGGAATTTTGAGTCCTCATCTGCTGTACACATTTAAAGCACTTTAAATAGTCTGGGGGGGGGGTTTCCTTCGTACCCAAAGAATAGATTTGCAATATCCACCCTACCCTCTCTATAAAAGAACAGGGTCAGGGAAGCACGTAAAAGCAACGAGGAGCCAGGCAGCAGCAGCAGCAGCCGCATCCTAGTATCCCCCGCTTCCCTGGATTTAGCGTAACAGGGAATGGGTAGGGAAAGGAGAGAGAAAAAGACAGAGACAGAGACGGAGAACGCGGACACGCAGGAGGGAGGCAACGGCGGAGACGCGAGGGAGGAGCTCAGCGGAGGAGGAGGAGGAATAGCAGCATTTCCCCTTGGAATAAGGGACCGTCGCTTATTATAAGGGACAGGTGGCGACCTTAAGGCAAATGACGCTGCTGGTGCTCCTGCTATGACGACCCCTCAGCTGGACACCAGCGGAGGCCCAGATCGCCCAACCTCTGGGTGGCAAGACGTCTAAAGGCCGGTTGCAGAGCGTCGCCTCAGAGGCCGCCTGGCCACCGGGAGAAGCGACAATGCCGGCCCGATCTGATCAGATGCTCTGCTGGGTGGTCTTCGCCTTTATTTTTATCGTGTATTTTTTGTTTCTATACTGTGAATTTATTTTACTGCCGTTCTGAGACCTGCTGGTATAGGGCGGCGTACAAATTTCATAAAGAACAGCAATAATTCTCTTTTTTTCCCCACCCCACCCCCTCCTCCCTTTCTGCTGGTGAGAAGAGCGGAGCGACATTTCCAGTCAAGCGGCCTTTGCCGCGTCGTCCTGCGGCGCCTTTAAGGGCCGCCGACAGCTCCCTCGTCATGCGCAAGAGCCGCCTAACCGGGAAGCGCTTGTGCGGCCGCCCAGAGGAGGAGGAAGAGCCGCATCCACCACGAACCGGCTTGTTGTGTGGGAAGCGGGTCTGAGGGGGCCCAGTGAGAGGAAGCGGCGCGGGAAGGCCCCGAAGCGGGAGAGGCGGTTGCTTGGCGCCGAGGGGCCCTTCTCCCGCTGCCATGGCGACGCCCGCCAGCGAGGACTACTACTTGGCGCTGTGCGCGCGGCCCGTGCACTTCGAGAAGGCGAGCCCCGTCAACTGCGTCTTCTTCGACGAGGCCAATAAGCAGGTGAGGGGGGTAGGGTGGGGCTCAGGGCCGAGGGAAGGGGCTAAACCCGCCGGGCAGCCCGTTCCCTCCCCCCCCCCGCGCGCCTGCCCCCGTGGAACCGGCCGGTCACGCGCTCGCGGGCGGCGCCAGCCCTGGGATAGCAGGCGCCTCATAATAATAATAAATACAGCAAAGGCAGGAGCTTCCCAACTTTCCCAGACCGACCCGCCCTTCAAAAACAAAACCCCCAGCTGCAGTCTATAGCTCCAGAGCTTCTCTTGCCACTCTCTCCCCCCCCCCCCGCAGTGTGGGCCCATCTTCGTGCCTTGTTTTCCCCTAGGGCGACTCAGTGTAATGGGGGGGGGGGCTCTTCTGTATCTCTCAACACTTGCTCCGCAGGTGGGATTTTTAATGCAGGGATGAGAGGGAAAACCGCGCTAAGCGAAATTTGAGGAAAAACCTGCTTAAATGCGCAGGAAGCCTGTGGTCTTTTTTTTTTTTTAAAAAAAAAAAACACAACCACATGAATCTCTCTTTGCCTGCCTTGGAAAGAATGGTGCTTTGTGGACCATCTTAGAAGGGTGTGTGTACCATCCACTTGCAAATCCGGAATCAGCTGTTGAAAGCCACTGCTACAATCCAGATCTACTGGAATGGGTGGCTTCTGTAAATACTGATGATGATGTATATTTATAGCCTGGTCATCATCACATAGTTTAATCCCGGAGTGGGGAACAACTAAATAAAAAGAATAGCAAATATATACACAGAAAAAAAGTTATGAGTCCATAAAAATCTATTCAGTAACACACAAATTAACAACTCAGTCATGAAAACAGCCCTGATAATTATTATGATTCAGAGGCTTCTCAGTGAAAGAGATTTAGTGCTGTAGGTATGCCTTGTGTGAGAATTTTGTCCCACAGCTGTTGGAGCTGCAGCAAGGCTCTCCAACTTGGTTGTAGGATGGCTGCTTTTCTTTCCTCAATTTGTTTGAAGTAATATAACCAGTAAGAAGGGTGGATGTTGGGCAGCACTGCCTATTATCTTGTGAAATGTTTGTATCTGTAAAATGACCAGGTGGAACAAGGAACTTCTTTTAATAGTTGCAAAGAAGGGGAAGTTCAGGTGCAGCTCATTGTGTCTTAGGTTGCGGGGAAACTGCCCTTACTGGTGCTTTCGGTTCTACAAAAATGTTAAATGTTCAGTTCCCTCTCTGTTCTGAGCATTGGCTTTTTTGGGTGTTCTTCAGGCTCTCTGGAATTAGTACTTGCTTTGCCTGGTAGGGATGTCCACATTGTTGCATCATATAGACAGTTTGCTTCAGTTTACTAATAGAACACAAATCATGCTATGGGCAGAAAGGTGAAGGCCAAATTGGGTGTCCATTTCACAATCTCTGCACCTACCATGAGTTTACCTTCAGCACTTCAATTTGCTAGCAGAGATAGTTTTTTCTTCAATCAGTTTTTTAAAGGTGCCATAAATAACTCATGACAGAACATTCTATCCCTTTTCTTAATGCAAGAGCCAAAACTGATATAATTTGCAATATTTTTCTTGAAAAATACAACTTCTAGTGACACATGTCTGAAACACTAATTTAATTAGTGGGTGCTTTCATGTGATCTCTTTGTTACAGATTCTCCTTGTGATTGCTTAAGTTTCTTGAACGGGCTTCATGTGAGCTTGGTCTTAAAGACAACTGGGAATCTGAAATTTGACATCAAAGCCTGTGTTTGCCACACTGTAGCTTTGACATCTCTTTGGTCTGTTTAAACATCCTTCTGCTGGTAATTGGACTAAACAAACAAAAAAACATTTTCTCCCACCTGCGAACTGTTGCAATGCACATTTGAGTGTGTGTGTGCCTGCAGTTGTTGAACTAGAAGAACATTTGACACGAATTTTCACAATCTCAGAAGCACCCTTTTTAGCTGTTCATGGTTATGGAAGTTGTGACTTTTTTGTGTGTGCACAGTCTGGTTATCAGTGAACTTTTCCAATAAGCATATTGTTTGTTTAAACCATCTCTATCCTGCCTTTCTAAATGTGCCCAGGCATAAAATACATCCCAGAGCAAATAAGTACAAACAAAATAATGGTAGAAAACAGTTTCTACTTTCACTCTTGCCAGCCCATTTCCTTGTCCTCACTAGCTAAAGCACTTGGGTAATTCCCTTAATGTGGCAAAGGAAACTGCGAAACTTGAGCAGCTACTGAAAGCGCACTGCCCCTCATTCCAGCCAGCGTTACCTGAACAGGAACTTGGAGCAGAGCCTTCTCTTAGCAGGCAGATAAGCATATTTGAGGAGATGTGATCTCTGAGATGTATGTGACTTCTGACTGCCAGTGAGCTCCTTGTTTCGGGTTCATAAGCTCATTGGCAGCTTGTACAAATTTATATGCCACCACTTGCCCAAGGCCACCAACAGTTGAGCTGCAGCTTCTGCGCAATCTTTGGGAGTGGTATCATGTAAGAATGAATTATGCAACTGACATATTCTAACCTAGTATTTATCAGTAGGGAGAAGTCATTGGAAACAAGCCTCAAATTGCCCTAGCTGGGGAGGACCCATGAGCAGCATGCAAGTGGCCAAGAAGGAACTGCAACTGTTGACATTTAGAGAAAATAATGAGAACTCGTCCTTTATATTTTAAATAAAAGGGTTAAACCAGTTTTTTAAACGAGTAATGCATTAAATTAAACTACATTCATAATTAGAAAGGGATACAGTGGTACCTCGAGTTACAGACGCTTCAGGTCACAGACTCCGCTAACCCAGAAATAGTACCTTGGGTTAAGAACTTTGCTTCAGGATGAGAAATCGTGTGGCGGCGGGGGGAGGCCCCATTAACTAAAATAGTGCTTCAGGTTAAGAACAGTTTCGGGTTAAGAACGGACCTCCAAAATGAATTAAGTTCTTAACCCGAGGTACCACTGATGTTAATCTTACTGTATACAGTTTATCTTAGAAAATCTGATGTTTATCTTACTTTGAAAGTTTCTAGAGCAGTGGTTCTTAACCTTGTTAGCGTCATGGTTCCCTTTGAGAATCTATTGACCTCCTCCTCAGAAAAATGCACATAAACAAACTTTTGCATCAAACTTGCTCTTTTTTTTCTTTCTTTTTTTTTTGCTCCTGGTTTATTGACTCTGTGAAGCCCATCCATGAACCACAGGTTAAGAACCATGAATGAATGAATGAATGAATAGATTGATTTCAGTCACTGACCACAGTGAGTTAAGAACCCTGTACTAAAATGAACCTAAATCCGGATATTAACTTTTTAATTACTTAGGTTTTTGCTGTTCGATCTGGTGGAGCTACTGGAGTCGTAGTTAAAGGCTTGGAAGACCGCAATCCCATCTCATTCAGGTAAGTGTGCTCTAAAACAGAGTATGCTGCTTAATCTCTTGATAGCCTGGAGTTGGGCTTTAGTTGCAGTGTCTAAGATTCTAAGGTAAAGGTAAAAGGACCCCTGACCATTAGGTCCAGTCGTGACCGACTCTAGGGTTGCGGCGCTCATCTCGCTTTATTGGCCGAGGGAGCCAGAGTACAGCTTCCGGGTCATGTGGCCAACATGACTAAGCTGCTTCTGGTGAACCAGAGCAGCACACAGAAACGCCATTTACCTTCCCACCGGAGTGGTACCTATTTATCTACTTGCACTTTGACATGCTTTCAAACAGCTAGGTGGGCAGGAGCAGGGACCGAGCAACGGGAGCTCACCCCGTCACGGGGATTCAAACCGCTGACCTTCTGATCGGCAAGTCCTAGGCTCTGTGGTTTAGAGCACAGCGCCACCCGTGTTCCTGTCTAAGATTCTAAAGGTAAAGGTAAAGGTACCCCTGCCCGTATGGGCCAGTCTTGACAGACTCTAGGGTTGTGCGCTCATCTCACTCTATAGGCCGGGAGCCAGCGCTGTCCGCAGACACTTCCGGGTCACGTGGCCAGTGTGACAAGCTGCATCTGGTGAGCCAGCGCAGCACACGGAAACGCCGTTTACCTTCCCGCTATAAAGCGGTCCCTATTTATCTGCTTGCACCCGGGGGTGCTTTCGAACTGCTAGGTTGGCAGGCGCTGGGACCAAACGACGGGAGCGCACCCCGCCGTGGGGATTCTACCTTGATACAAAACACAAATTTTTTGTTGTAAGAGAAAACTGAATGCTTCTTTGAAAATGCTGATTTGTGTGACTAGTTAAGGCCACTTGTGTTTCATTTAATACACAAGACCTACAACTTTTTAAGAAATGTATACAGCCTACTCTGGCTGACTGCTTTTAGATTGTGACATATTTGGAATCATCATAGCATAAAGCTGTGGGTTCGTTATCTTTGTCATTCTGGCTGGCTCACTTCTCAGGAGTTCCTTTGAATTATAGGACCAGATAAGCAGTGTTAAGCTTCTACAATTGAGGTGAAACATAATCTGGCCATTTATTTAAGAGATTTACACCCTGCCTTTCAGTATATGTCTCAAAGTGGTTTACAGTGAAAAATAAAACATAAAAATACAGCATTTAAAACATAGATTAAAACATCAGAAATATAAATATTAGCACCACATTCATAGTGTGAAGAGCTCCTGAAACTAAATCTGGTTTCTGAAATTTAGGGATGGTGCTTTGCCTTCCAGAAAGCAGTCTCAGTGATCGGCTTGCAGTATACAGCGGGCAGGAGGTCCTTGCCTTTTGGTCTTAAGACTGAACAAATTCAAATTATTTTTGTTTGTTAATAAACTTTGTTCAAAACTTAAACAAAGAAGCATCCTCCAAAAGTCCCTCTGAATAAAGAATGCTATTTGTTTCAATATAGCAGATGTCTTGGTTTTTTCCTCCCTCAGACCCCAGGGTGAACAGGGGCAGGACTTGGTTTTAACTCCTTTCCTGATGGTTTCCTTAAGAGCGTCCCTTTACTTTCTCTTGCCATTCGTTCCTTTAAGAAAAATAAATCACTGTGGGAGACACGATAGAAGGGTCAGCTAGTGTTTGTGGGGTTATTGTTTTTGTTTGTTACTATGGTATATATTTTTCTGTTTTCATATTGTCAACTGCCCTGTGATCCTCAGATGAAGGGCAATATATAAATTTAATTAAGAAAAATAATACATTTTATCCACAATACTGAGCAAATCAGCACTCATTAACAACATAGCTGTCAACTTTCAGATTTGAAAATAAGGGATCAGCAGCCTCAAAAATAAGGGATCAGCAGCCTCAAAAATAAGGGATCAGCAGCCTCACCTGTCCTGGGGACAGTCTATGGGATATCTTAACAATCCAGGATAGCAACGGGAAATGGCGTGGGAATAAGGAAATTTCCCACAAAAAAAGGAAAGCTTGACAGCTATGATTAACAAGGAATTTGTGGCGGCAGGGAGGGCAGTGTATGTGTATTGGGACCTTGGTAGTACTGTATAGAGGACCTCCCTCAGCACAGACACACATGCTTTCCAACCTGCCATAATCACAGGCATGTTGCTAGTATTCAATTATCTATTTTGTGCTTTGATTTTTGGCCTCCTGGCATAACTAGGAGCAGTGCCCACTGCATGCATGCCCATTGCTTCTGAAAAATGTATATAGGTTTGTTGTGTAAAATGGCCATAAATTATCTCCTCTGACAATTTATTGTTTTATAGAATGGAAGACAAAGGGGAAGTGAAGTGCATCAAATTTTCCTTGGGCAACAAGATATTGGCTGTCCAGAGAACATCAAAGAATGTGGTAAGAAATTGCAAGTTTTAAAAAATAACCCAGATAGTCAAACACAATGAAATCTAGACTAATAGAGTAGCTGATAATGTTAATACAGTCACTGTGGCTTAGAGGTACAGTGGTAGCTCGGTTTACAAACTTAATCCATTCTGGAAGTCCATTCTTAAACCAAAACCGTTCTTAAACCAAGGCGCACTTTCCCTAATGAGGCCTTCCACCATCAGTGCCCTTCCACCATTCAGATTCTGTTCTTAGACCGAGGTAAAGTTCTCAAACCAAGACACTATTTCTGGTTTTGCTGAGTTTGTAAACCAAATCTTTCTTAAACCGAGGTACCACTGTAATTAGGGAAAGGAAGATTAAAGAAACTTGATTGAATTGAGCCTCTTGGGTTTTATTTCTTTATTCTATTTAAACCTCTGTCTAGGGGCACGTGGGAGTGTTTATAGCCATTTCTTTTGTCCTTGGTGGCTGATGTCTTGTAATGGGTTCTCTGCAGGGGGTTTTTTTCTTTTTGTTTTAATATATTTACTATTAGCTTACCCTGAGTGCAACTGCAGCTCTGGAGGCAAGAGCTTGGGATCTGAATTATGACAGTATTATGACTCACCATTACATTTGTCTGTAAATAATTTTCTCCTTTACATTTCTGCAATGTCTTGAACAGTATTGCATTCCATGGCCAATTAAAGTTTAGGGAGCATTTAGGTGGAAAGTAGGATATTAAAACAGAAAATAAGCTCTTAGATGTCTGTCTTAATTTACAAAGGAGATTCAAGTATATTAACAGTCTTACTCTATGCAGTTAGGTGTGCCTAAGCCATGGGTAGGCAAATTAAGGCCCGGGGACCAGATTCGGCCATTTGCATTCTAAATCCAGCCCATGGACGGTCTGGGAATCAGCATGTTTTTACATGAGTAGATGTGTCCTTTTATTTAAAATGCACCTCTGGGTTATTTGTGGGGCATAGGAATTTGTTCATATGTTTTTCCCCCCCTCAAAATATAGTCCGGCCCCCCACAAGGTCTGAGGGACAGTGGACTGGCCCCCTGCTGAAAAAGTTTGCTAACCCCTGGCTAAGCCAATTAAAATCAGTGAGCTTAGATGTACCAAACACTGTGTGGTTTCAGCCTACATGTTTCTTAATTGCTGCTTTTCTTGTTGTTCCAGGACTTTCTGAACTTCATTCCAGACTTCCCACAGATAGAATATACTCAAGAATGCAAGGTACGTTTAAACAAATACTAAGTTAACTTAGTTAAACTAAGTTAACTAAGTTAAATCTTTAAAATATTGTTACCTCCATTAACCCTCAGTTTGCTGGTTCATAAAAAAAGTTTCAAAATGCAGAATGGAGTCATCTCACTTTTATGCTGCTATTGTAGTTCTTCAGAATGCTTTAGGTTCTAGTTGCCCACCATCACCAGTATTCTTGCCTTTAAAAATAATGTTGACCATCAGCAAGGTTTAGCCAGTAGCTCTCATTTTACAACGATGAACATTGGGAGGTGAGGAGGAGAAAGCTTGTTCATTTAAGTGCATCAGATTTCATAGTTGGAAGTATTAAAATCCCCAAATCCGTTCTTGAACAAGCAGTAGAAAGTAACAAAGAAGTCCCAAGCATATATAATGAACAGTCCTCTTTCAAGAGGCAGAGCCCTTCTGCTTTTTTAGGAACATCTCTTGCTTATAATCAATTTTGAAAGGTACTCAGCTACTTCATGAGATTGCAGTGCAGATAATCTATCCTTGAAGTGCAGTTTCTCTTCCCATTTAGTAGTCTTGCAATCTGCTCTGAAACATTTATTCAATGGAAGCACGTGATAAAATTTCAGTTATCCTATCTTGAAAAAGCTCACTGTGCTGATGTTCATAGTGATATGAATCAATTCTTCCCATATTTCTCCAAAATCCAGTTTTGTAATTTACCTGCTTGAGTGGATTCAGGAAACCACTAATCCTGCGCAAACCGCTATGCTAGCTCATGCTGTCCCATGTCTCTTCATCACGTGTTCTTGAATGCATGGAGAGGGTAGTCTGAATTGTGCTTGTGCACATGCAATTTTATTTCATAGAACCTACATCCATGTGATAAATTCTAATTATGTGAAGCAGCTTTTAGAGTCATTGTGAAAGAGTCCAATACAGCAGCTTTCTGTTCTTGGTGTTGTTGATGAATTTCCTCACCTCTCTGCAAAAGTACACAAGTTGTGTCATAAGACAGACTATTCCGTGATTCTGGTGTCTCTGACACATGGCTGACCAACTTTTCCTGAAAACCTCAAGACTGCTTGTAGGTGTTTTCTAATGCTCCAGTCAATCTTTTGTAGTTTAAGCCTATTGCTTCTTGTGTGATCCTTAGTGGGCAGTGTGAATAGCATGCAACAAACATTCTACCGTTATTTTTTATATTTCTTAAACCTAGTAACTGATGCAGAGTATTTCAATCCCCTGACAACTCAGGGGATTAGAATTAATTCAGATTAATTTTGCTTTGTCCATTTTTCACCATGCTGCTAGTCACTTAGAATGGAGCATTATGAGTAACATCTAACACAGATAGTTACAGATACAAATAACAGATACAATGTAATGATTGGCATGACTGACATTGGATGCCTTTGCTTAACATGTGTGGATTTGCATTTTTTCGTGAGAGGGTGATGAGATAGCCATGTTATCAGACATCCTGTTTTACAGTATAACTGCTACAAATCTTCACTGAATATTTCAATTGCATTTGAAAGCTTAATGTTGCAATGAACTTAGTAGAATTTGCTCTGAGTATGCATGCATAGGATGAGACTCTAAGTTTATTTTCATATTTCTTTATTATAAACTAAGCTTTAGGATGCTTGACAAGGGTATGTGATAATATAATTCTTGTATTTTCATTGTGACAAACATGCAGGATGTATATGATAAAATATTGTCAATGAGGATTCATATTTGCTTGGAAGCTTTACTTGCACATCAAAGCACTTGTGACACTCTTCAGCTCAGGGGACTCCTTTCTAGATTTACTGCTGGAACTGAAACATGTAAACTAGAACAGGAGACCCATGATAATTCTGCCTTAAATGAACTTGTATGCATATTCGCCTATTTCAACTGAATGTTGTTTGCTGTTAAAGACCAAGAATGCCAACATTTTAGGATTCTGCTGGACAGGCTCCGCAGAAATCGTCTTCATAACAGATCAGGGAATTGAGTTTTATCAGGTAAGAAAAACAATCTGATTTCTTTTTTTTTAAGTATGTTACGTTGTTCTGCCATATTTGCTCTGTTTTAAAGGCCAGGTGATATTTCAGTGTCAGATGAGCTAAATCCTGTAATTTTGTGTTTGGCTTTTGAAATTTAAATTTTCCTTTCCATAGTTAAGTAATCCCATATTGGTGAAGAAGGAAATGAATATTCTAATACAATACTGCAGGAAAGATCTATCAGCAGTGCTCCCAATTCTAAGCAGTTAGTGGGACCACAGGAAGGGCCTCCCCTCCAGATCGCAAGACTTGAGGTGATGGATGTTGGGAGAGGCTCTCCTTAAAGTATTTGTGTCAGGGCTTTATATCATAATGTCAGTACCTCTAATTGGCCTCAGTAGCATATAGGGAGCTGCTTGAAGAATCAGTGTTACCTGATTCCACTTTGATACACACCTGACATCTGAAGGTGGCCCTGTTTAGGGAAGTTTTTAATGTTTGATGTTGTATATTGTGTTTTTAATATTCAGTTGGAAGCTACCCAGAGTGGCTGGGGTATAAATAAATTATTATTATTATTATTATTATTATTATTATTACTACTACTACTACTATACAACTCAGAAGTTTTGACAACCAGATTCTGCACATGCTGTCTGCCCACCTAGAGCAAATTTAAATATTTCTTTGGATTAGCAACTGTAAAATATATTTCATTTTTGGAAATATACTGGAATTTGTTTGTGTCTTCAGGTGTTACCAGAGAAGCGAACTTTAAAACTTTTGAAGAGTCAGAATATCAATGTAAACTGGTACATGTACTGTCCTGAGAGTTCCGTAATTCTTCTGTCTACCACAGTTCTTGGAAATGTTCTACAGCCGTTCTATTTTAAGGTAATAGTAGTAGTCAAGTGTCCAGTATTATCATCCACATTGCTTTAATTAGCTGCTCAGAGAGCTTTTTAAAACTATGCTGCATTGCATTACATTCCCTTGCCTTTCATTTGCTCCCAAATATACACACCTTTCCTACTACTTTGGCTTTAAGCTTGGCTATGTTTTATATGGCACTTGAAGGTGCTGTTTGTATGCTCTGGTCAGCAAATGGTTTATCTGGAAAACAGTTTTGTGTGGAGGGTGTGTGTGTGTGTGGGTGTAAGGGGTGTGTGAGTGTTGGAACTTGGAAGCATCATGGAGCTGCAGCGACTCTCTACTTCTTTTCATTTATCTACCATCTGTCCCCAGAATTTATGAAAAACACACCTTCTATTCAGCACCTGCTTTGACCTGTAGATTTTTTTTATGTTGTCAAGATTTCAAAGGAAAAGTCTCCAGTAAAACATGTCAGAAGTCAGTCATAATGTATAACTTTTGTTTTAACCCCATGACTTAATTTCCTTTTCCCCAAAGTTGAGGTTTTTGTAAGTTGATTTAGTAGTGCAGGTCACAGCTGCAAATTAATTTTGAGAAAAAACTGTAAGGTGGGCGGGGGGCGGACAGATTCAGTGCCAGCAGAATATTTTTAGATGACAAAGTATCTTGGACATTTTCTAGCTTCAGTTTGTGCTAGCTTACTTAATAGTTAATGTTGGAATATTAAGTAGCGAAATGGATGCCTCGGATAGGTTATTTAATGAACAGTTCACCCAATCATAAACCTATTTTTGTGGATCATTAAAATCAACGAGTATAATATTAAGTTGCAAATTTAGAATTGCAAGTTTAAAACTTCATTTTACTGCTTGGTACTGGACACGCTCAAGTTTCTGAGAGAAAATATTGTGGGCTGGGATAATTTTTATGCAGACCATAAGAGGAACCACATAGAATTAGAATTATATGCAACATTTTCAACATGCTTTCTTCTAGGGTGGAACTATGTCAAAGCTGTCCAAGTTTGAAATCGAATTACCTGCAGCTCCAAAGGCGTCCAAACTCAGTCTTTCTGAAAGAGATATTGCTATGGCTACAATGTAAGTATTATCGTTGGGGTTTTTTCCCTCCCTTTAGATTTATGTCCTAAAATGTGGACATGTTGCCCTTAATATCTCTTCCTTTTCTTTCTTTCTTACTAAGCAATTGGTTTGCTCTACAGTTCTGTTTCCTAAGAGAGGATGTGAAATAGCTACAGATAACAGTCACTTTCTAAGCCCACTTATTTCAGTGAGCAAAGGAAAGAAGAAACTTAAAATGTACACAGCAGAGCAAGTTACTGAAGCCTAGTTTGTTTTGAATTCAAGAGTCCCCTCTTGAACACCTTAAAATTGATTTTCCCCCCTAAAAGGAACTGCCTGAGACAAGCAAAGACCTTGGCCCAATCTTCCCTATATTTACTGTACTCTCTTTATTTGGTTACTACAAGAGTGCATTTCATCTTTTCAGCCCAGAATCTTTCAATTCCCCTTTCCTTTCAACTTGAAAAATACTGGTCCTTTCTGTGCAACTTTGAAGTTGCACCTATCCTTAGTTCCATGAATTGGCACCTTTTTAAAATTAATTCTGTATTAATTTCAGTGCAAGGAAACTTTTAAGACTTCCCCTAAGGAAATAATGATTCTACTGTGATGGATTCCACTTATGGAATTGTGAGCCTTTATTTAGAAGCATTATCAAAGCGGCCCTGACCATTAGGTCCAGTCGTGACCGACTCTGGGGTTGTGGCGCTCATCTCGCTTTATTGGCCAAGGGAGCCGGCGTACAGCTTCCGGGTCATGTGGCCAGCATGACTAAGCCACTTCTGGCAAACCAGAGCAGCGCACGGAAACGCCGTTTACCTTCCCGCCGGAGCATTACCTATTTATCTACTTGCACTTGACGTGCTTTCGAACTGCAAGGTTGGCAGGAGCAGGGACCAAGCAACGGGAGCTCACCCTGTCGCAGGGATTAAAATCGCTGACGTTCTGATCGGCAAGTCCTAGGTTCTGTGGTTTAACCCACAGTGCAGTATTGTAAATTATAATGGCTGTCAAGAGAGTCCTTAGAAATCCATCCATACCCTTTACTTTAAAATTTACTCATGAGTTCATACAAAATAGAATAATTTTATCTCCTTAGATATGGGCAACTTTATGTTCTGTACTTGAGACACCACTCACGGACATCCAACAGCACAGGAGCTGAAGTAGTTCTTTATCACTTACCAAGGCAAGTTTGTCTGTTATTTATAATTTTGATTGTTAAGATTAAAGAATAATAAAATAATAAAATCAATGCTCTTGATGATAATACGCTCTCTGTCTCTCCATGCTTAAATCTACCACAGAGAAGGCTCCTGCAAGAAGTTGCATATATTGAAGTTATACAGGACTGGCAAGTTTGCACTAAATGTTGTGGACAACTTGGTGGTAGTTCATCATCAGGATACTGAGGTACTACTTTTTCCTGTGGTTTTATTTCTGATGTTAAACATTAACAGCTGAAACCTTCCATTTTATCTTCCTTTGCCTGCTTGTGCTTCAGATTGTTAAGATCATTCATTATATATACAAGAATAAAGTTATGTGAAAGTTGTAGCTGTGTAGGGCATGACAAATCTTTTAAGAACGCTGTGAAAGAGCCTGCTGGATCAAGGCCATGGTCCTTCTAGTCCAGCATCCTGTTCTGACAGTGGCCAACCAGATGCCTGTGAGAAAGCAGCAAACAGGCTTCAAGCACAAGAGCACCCAGCCCTCACCCCTCCTGTGCCTCCCAGGAACTGGTGTTCAAAAGCATTACTGCCTCCAACTGTGAAGGCAGAGCATAGCCATTATGGCTAGTAGCCCCCAATAGCACTTTGGTGAGATCTAGATACCTTCATGTGCAAAAAGAATTCCACTAGCACAAGAGAACTTCCGCTGTTCCAGAGGCTCCGCCCTGTCCTTGCTACTCCAGTGCTCGATGGCTGTTGAT
Source organism: Podarcis erhardii (assembly GCF_964252035.2). Taxonomy (NCBI): domain Eukaryota; kingdom Metazoa; phylum Chordata; class Lepidosauria; order Squamata; family Lacertidae; genus Podarcis; species Podarcis erhardii. The sequence goes on along the minus strand of NC_138499.1, from coordinate 46,512,292 downwards.
AGGCTAGGAACAAAGCCCACTACCATGTGTCGTTAGTGGATTATTTAAAAAACCAATGTGTGTAATTAGTTATCATACCATAGAAGGATGGAGGAGGACGGAAGAGAAGTAAATCAGTAACTCCATATTGTGGCGTGATGAAACTGGGGAAAAGTCCTGTTAAACCAAGAGAACAAGAGGAGTGGGAAAAGGAGAGGCAAAAGGGAGCCTGCATGCGAAATAGCTGTGCTCAGTGCTTGGGGGGAATTGGTGAATGAGATTGTATGCATGTTGACCTATTACGAGTATAACTTCACATGGGAGTTTAGGCAAAAGACAGTTGGTTCCTGGCAGCACTGCGAGTGATTTTGCTAGGGTGGTTAAATGGACAAGTTGTGATTCTGACATGCATCTAAATATGTTCATGTGGTCTGATTGTAAATGGGCTGTATGTGAGTTTTGGCTTTGGTCCCACTGTCTGTTAGCAGTTGGCCCTTGAAGGTCCTCCACACCTCATATCAGAAGTCTAACAAGGCTACTCCACCATTTTTGCACTTTTCCATATACGTAGAACTAGTTTTGATGTGCATCACAAGGGAACTTATTTCTTTTTGTCAATTTTAGACCTCTATTATATTTGATATCAGACTCAAAGGAGAATCTGATGGCACAGTTACCCTTCACCAGCTTGTACTTCCAGCTCGATCTATACAACCCTATCAGATTCCTGTGGCAGGTAGGGGTCTTTTGTTTTCTGTTTAACTAGCTTGGAAATCTAGTTGGTAGAGAGATCTAAAGAAAGAGATACTGGAAAATGTAACATTTGACTGTGCATCTATCACTTGGGTTTCCATTTTATTTAATAACTAAGGAATAATACTGTTTAACTTCTGCTAAATGTTTCAGATATCTTGTTCACAGGAAGAAACAGTATCATCTCTAGGCAGCCGTTGGCTGTCATTGCCTGGAGAGAGCTAGCAGGTCCCCTGGCCAGGATTGACCTTGCTCAGAAGCTTTCCCTTCTTGTGTTTGCCCCCCCCCCCCATGATTGCAGCTTTTAAGCAACTTGTGTCTCTACACCAGAGTAGTCTTCAGCTCCATGTGAAACACTGTGAAAATTTCATGTTCAGCTGTCAATTTGAACGGGATTTGGAAAATGAAGACTGGCTCTCTGAAGTTGGCTAGAGTTTTTGCTTCCTGATCCTTATACAAGGATGGATGGAAATTTGAGTGAGCTGTATGAAAATGTACTGAGAAGCCCTTTGTTGGTCACTCCCCCACCATGTGCCCCTCCATCCACAGTGAGTGTAGCCGAAATAACAAGGGAAAGTGTGAAGACCAGTTCTTGGGAGCTTTAAACCACCTGGCAAATAACCACCTCCATCCTGTGTCATCTGGGTGTCTGTTTCTGCCCTTATGCAAGCCCTGCCTCTGCAGGCTCAGTTCTGACATTTGGGTCACAACATGGTACACAGGAGGTGAGGAGTGGTGCTGCTCCTTAACGATATTTTCATGGGCAGTTTCTCCAGATTCCACCCAGAACTCTAAATATGCCTATAGTTTAAAAAAAAAAAAAGATCCCTTGAGGGAAGGTATTGGGGACCCTGTGCAACAAATAGTCAACCCCTGGTTTGGCTATAAAGGATTTAGTACTATAGCTGATTCATCAGTAAATGCTAATAAGCAATCTGTTTATTTTATCTATTTTTATATGAATTTGTTGTTTTAAATATTACAATAAGCTCTGGGCCTAATACTCCTAGACCATAGCCTTAACTCCTCAAGGTATATTGATATGGAATAGATTTCTACAGTGAATCTTCATCAAAACAAATTAATCTCTTCAGGATCATGAGTAATTGATACAATCTCTTTCTCCATGTGCAGGTCCAGCTTCTGTAACCAGTCAGTTCCCAGTTCCCTGTAAACTCTGTATCCTTCAACAGTTTGTGTTTTGTTCTGAAACTGAACCCCAGATCTTTTCTCTCTCTTGTGTGATAAACATGTTGCTTTTTATATCTGGAGGGAGCAGAATTGAAAAAATATTGCAATAGAAATATGCATTGAGTCTTTGAAGAGTATAGAATAGCATTATTTGGCATGCAGCACAGTCCTGTGCTTGGGCATTCAGTTGGGTTTATGCCCAGTTAAGTGTGCTCAGTCTTATTTCCCCAGCCTTATGAATCAAGAACTTTATCATGTGATAAGGCTTGGAGGGTGGCTGGGGTGCCAGGATTAAGCTTGCACATCTCCCTTTTGTATATTAAGTTAGTCACATAACTGTTTGGATCCAGCACATAAAGTGACTTTGTTTTTGCCCCCCTCTTTATCATATATTTATTTCTAATAAAACATAACCAAATATAATAACATATGCCAAAGAAAATAGAATAAAAATAGAGTAATGGGATATCTAGAGCTGAGCATCCAGGAATATATATATATATATATAACAAATAACAAATTAATGTCACAAAATTCAGAGTAGCACAAATGGGTTTACTTTTTTCTGTACCTTATTATTCAAGTACATTATGAAATGACTCCATTTCTCAATGAAGATATTATCTAGTTGTCTACCCTCTCTTCATATATGTCAGCCTAACCATACATACTGTGTTTCAGATTTTGTTAGTCATTCTCTCATGGATGGTGTTCTCATTTCCCCCCACTTTTCACAAATAGCAATCCTAATAGTAATAGTAATTTTGGCAGCATTTAAGAGGTGCCATGAAGTGACTTTGTAGACCCCTGAGACCTTATAGAGACTCTATGGCCAATACACTTCTGTGGAGTTTTGTTTAACATTTAGATTCTTCATCCTGGATTGTCTTTCAGCCTGATATTATCATCAGTGCGAGCGAAGGTATGTCTGAAGCTGTTAGAGCTCTTCTGTTTTCATCAGTTTGTGTAATTACAACGCTATCTTTTTTTAAAAACACACATAACCAAGTATGTTTTATCCTCATATTTAAGATATTAAAAAGCCACACTTAAGTGGGTTGGTGGAATATCTGACTCAATGAAGAACTAGTTATGAATCGGTAACTTCTAATGTAGTATAGTATCATAATGTGGTTGCAAGGGAATGTTTTAGTCTGATGTTGGAGTTTGTTTGTACAAGCATTATATAAGGACAAAGATGCTATATGTAAAGTCTGGCTTGAAAGTGGTTCATATTACCGTTGTAAGTTTAGATTCCTTTTGAAAAAGGATTTGCTATTGGTTGTTCATTTTTTTCCAGGTTACCTCTGGAATCTGCAAGTGAAACTGGAGCCCATAGTAAATCTCTTAACAGACAAAGGAAAACTAATGGACTTTCTTCTTCAGAGAAAAGATTGCAAGATGGTTATTCTTGCTGTGTGTTCTCAGAGTAAGATTTTGCTTCCAGTTTCCAGGAGCTGTTCTTTTGAAAAACTTTGTAAGAAGTTAATTCTAAAAGCGCTCTCTTGCACACTATGCTATTCCCATATTAAAGTACCTAAAGTATTAGTTATCTGGCCTCTAGTTAGCATAAGAAGATTTAAGAGTAACTATATTATGGTGACTACTAGCTAGTTTATTGTAGTATGAAATGTGGTTCGGAGCAATGCATGAATACAGATACTAATTTTCAGAGGTATTTGCAGAATTTAATATGCCAGTGTTCCTTGTTACTAATTTCATTGTGTGTATTTTTTGTTGCAGTGTTAAGTGAGCCAGACGGAGGATCATTGAGTGTGGTTGCTACCGTTTTTGACAAACTCAATCATGAATATAAGAAATACTTGGAAGCAGAGCAGACTTACAATATGGCAAGTTATGAACATCATTTTCTTTGCCACGTGCCTTGTATATACTTTTTCTGATTAGCAGTAATCTTTGATCACTGATTTGACAGTGTTCAAATCTGTAATTCCTTGCACAATGAAAAATAGCTTCTCTAATACACACACAACTAAAGCTCAAATATGATCACTGCAATCCCTAAAAAAGGAACTAGTTAATTTTTAATTTGTGGGGAAAAATAATTCCATACCAAAGTCCACTAAATATGTGAAGCTGAATGTTGGAAGATTCAGGACAGGTAAAAGAACGTACTTCTCCAGGCAGTGCATAGTTAGGCTTTGGAACATACTCCCATAGGAGGCAGTGATGGCCACCAACTTGGATGGCTTTAAAAGAAGATTAGACAAATTCATGGAGGATAAGGCTATCATTGGCTGTTACCCATAATGACTATGCTCTGCCTCCACAGTTGGAGACAGTATGCTTCTGAGTACCTGTTCTTGGAATCTGCAGGAGGGGAAAGTGCTCTTGTGCTCAGGTCCTGCTTACGGGCTTCCCATGGGCATCTGGTTGGCCACTGTGAGAGCAGGGCAGCCATCGGTCTGATCCAGCAAGCTCTTATATTCTTACGTATTTGAAGGCATTGCCATTTTGATTAAAGTTATAGTTCTGGTTTAATCCTGATCTTACTTATTTTGTATACCTTCCTTTCTTTGAAGATCACAGGGCAGTTTGCTACATAAAAATATGTCCTTTGTGTTCTCATTTTGAAACAAAAAACCAATAACCCCCCTCCCACAAACACATTTAAAGGCCATAGATGGTTTAATCAGCCAAAAGCTCTGTTATAGAGAAACATTTTCACTTGGTGCCTAAAGATACATAATGAAGGTGCCAGGTGAGCCCCCCGGGGGAAAGCATTCCACAGACTACGAGCCACTGCAGAAAAGGCCCGTTCTCATGTTGCCACCCTCCAGACCACTCATGGAGGAGGCACACGAGACATAAACATGGATATCGGTTAGTCATTGGAATCTATTACTGTGCCAAGTTAGGCGTGGTAGCTGACTAAGTCACTTTTGAGTAGACTAAGTTAATAAACGTTACTTAAATTCAGTAACTTCAGTGGGTCTACACGATTATGGCTTTGTCAAATACAACCCAATGTATCTAGGTGTCAAGGTATAAAATTAGTAAGTGTTATCAGTCCTTCAATATATGTTATATCTCAAAATATTTTCTGGTATTTTTCAGGCACTAGAAACTGGGCAGAGCAGAAGCAATCCACCTCCCAAACGGCCAGTTCGTACCCAGGCAGTTATTGATCAGTCAGACATGTATACACATGTTTTGTCTGTCTTTACTGAAAAAAAGGTTTGTTGATATAGACACAGCAGCATGCCGATTTAGCTTCATAGGTCTTCATATGTTAGTTCAAAGGGAGGCAAGTATTAGTCACAGCTGACAGTAACTAATACTGTTGTGGTAAACAGAAGGTAATTTGTCAGTCTCTCTGAAGCAGGAAGAAAGTCTGAATAGCTGTCAATCAGACACTTTAAACCTGGGGGTCCTTATCATGTCCCCCCGCTACATGCTGTCTTCTCCACATTGCACCAGATACATTTTTTTATCTGACAGGTGGTCTCCCTAGTGTGTAGTGCTCCTCTTCTGGCTGCTTGTTATTTCTCACTGAGCTTTTACTACCCATGCCCACATCATTCCTAAAATGATAGCCAACCTTTTCACTGGCTGAAGAGCAGAGGACTTCTGTACCTGTGTGCTGTGGGTACAAGGACAAAAACTGAGTCGATGGAGGCCATGGGAAGAAAGGCGGAAGCAAGGACTATGGCTGCAGGTGGGGTGAGAGAGAGGAAGTTGGTTGACAGAGAGAGTTTATTTTCTGGGGCTCAGTCCCCACTTATGCCTTGTTGTACTGCCTCTTGGGCAAGTTACTTACCTTCTAGGCTCACCAGTTTGACTTCTGTAATGAGTGTTTTGTGACTGATGGTGGTCATGAATGGGACACATTCCCCCTTGGCAGACATTTTGTGACACTTTCTCAAAGGTAGAAATGAGTCCACAAACTAAAAAATTGACTCCTGATTTAAACAGATTCTTTATTGCAGTTGAAGCATCTCCTTTAGTAAATTCTCCTTTTCCTGTTTAGGAAGCACCTCACAAGTTCACTATAGCTGTCCTAATGGAGTATATTCGCTCACTCAACCAATTCCAGATAGCTGTTCAGGTAAAAACTTAAAATGCCTTGTTATGTAAGATTATGATTCACTATCCCAGTTAACTATTTTTAGACTGCACACTAGTTACCAATTTTTGAAACATTAAAGCTGTTTATTTATTAAGTAAAATTAAAATGTGCTCATTCCCCTTATATAGACATTCCACCTTCTTTTACAGAACCATTGCATTAATTTGCATGTAATGATATATGAAGTTTTAGAGATGATTTGAGGTGACAGAGCAACTTACAGATATCAACTAAGTATAAATATGACAAATAGCATTATGAAGAGTTTGGGCTAGTAATGATGTGTTGGGATCAAAGCTACAATTGTACACATTTTTTCCTTCTGAAACGCTGGAGTGTTTGCTTAGTCAAATATTCAGGATTGGAAATGAGCCTTTGTAAGTGTGCTAATTTTGAGCCCTTGTGTTGGCATCTTTCAGTGTAAGGTTTCTAGTTCACATGTGAAGATACATGCACCCATACAGTTGGAGAAAGTCCAGTTGTTTGCCACCACCTGCATTACCCTCCTTCAAATGGAGAGCTCTGCTCACCCAATAGTGTTAGGTAGGCTGGATTAGTCTTAAAGGTAGTATTGAGTTTCAAGTTGCTTTCAGCTACAGCTCCTTCCATCCAGGCACTTGAACCTCCGTTTGCTTGTCCAGTCTTCCTGCTCCAAAGGCCACAAATGCTAGGGAACTATCAACAGGGAAGGCTCATGAGAAATTGTCTCAATTCCCTTTCAACCTCCAGAAGAGAAAAAAGAAAAATCTGTTTGAGTATTCTTAAACCCAGTAAACCCCTTCCCAGAAGAAAGTATGGAGTTGAAAAGAATTTAGCTCAAGTTGAAGAAAGATCCAGAGGTAGAGAAGGGATCAACCTTGCTCTGTTCAGACTTCATATCTGTTCCTGCTGCCTTCTTCTCACTGGCCAGCTGGCCAAGAGGTTGAAGTAGGATGAGCTGCAGCCAAAGAGCTTACTAACCTATCTGAAGAGTTCAGAGCAGGGCAAGGGGAACCTGTGGCCCTCTTCATGTGATTGGACTCAGACTCCCATCAGCATGGCCAGGGATGATGGACGTTTGCATCTGGAAGGCCCCGGGTTCCCCATCTCTGCTATACAGACTAGTAGCCTTTAGCTCTACTAAGTTCTAGTATTGAATTCAGAAAATTGTAGTATTTTTAAAAAACAACAACACCCTGCATGTATAAGACTGTGTGCCCTTTTTCAGTTAACTTTTCTTGTGTTTCACCCCCTAGAACTAAGGTGATAACGTAGTAGTTAAATACTTGCCTAGTTACTACTGGTTCAAGCAGTCTTTTTCCTTGCCTCCTTAGCATTATCTATATGAACTGGTTATCAAAACCCTTGTTCAGCACAACCTATTCTATATGCTTCACCAGTTCCTGCAATATCATGTTCTCAGTGATTCAAAACCTCTGGTAAGTTAGTTTCTTTCATCCTTCACCATACGGCTTTCATTGCTTCTTGCTTAATTCTATGCTGCCCTTTCACCAGACTTTGTAGGTGTATCTTCATAGCAGGAATCTGAACTCTGGCTCACACTATTTCCAACCATGCTACTTTTAGGTTTTAACATATAATTGTGAAGTATTAAGACACTGTTGAACTTCCTGTTTCAGGCCTGCTTGTTACTGTCGTTAGAAAGCATTTACCCTCCAGCACATCAGCTCTCCTTGGATATGTTAAAGGTAAGTACACAGAGAAAACTTTTAACATGTGATTTCCTTGTCTGCTTATATACCAACAAGTAATCATGAACAAGTATAAATGATCAGAGGTTGTAAGTAAGGTAAAGATATAATCTTCGTGTCCAGAGTATAGAAAGGATGATTTCTCTTACCTGAACAGTAGATTTATTAGGTGGATGATGAAGTATTCTCCTTTTGCATGAGACTCAGACAGGAGAAAAGAATTGTGGGAGGTAGACCATTTCCCCCTCAGTGTTTCCGACTTGCCAAGCAGGAGCATCACGACAAAAATCTAAAACTAAATTAAACACAAGGCCTACCTCCCCCTGCCTAACATGTGAAAGTAAAGAAAATAAAATAAAGTAATGTGCAGCAGCATGGGGGGAAAACCTGCATGTCAAGAAAACAAACCCTCCATGACAAAACTCAAGCATATAATAAATTATGTCATATAATGAATACGGTAATAAACCCTGCTCATGAAAATGACTCAATTGCAGACCCACATAGGGGTGGTTCTGAATACTTCATTGTCCACCTAATAAATTTGCTATTCAGGTAAGACCAATCATCCTATTTATTATGGTGGACGATGAAGTGTTATACCACAACAATTCCCAACTGGGCAGGACCCAACTGCAGCTGAGCTGACTATAGAACCTGATGAAGAACTGTGCAGCCGAAGGCTGCATCACTTGAGGCTAAAAGATCTAGCCTGTAATGCCTCGTGAAAGTATTGGCCAATGCAAAGTAGCTACTTTGCAGATATCCAGTAGGGAAGCATTGGCAGCAAAGACCGCCAACATAGAGGCTGAACTGGAACTGGTAGAGCGTGGAAATATATGTGATGAAGAAGGTAACTTAAGAGACTCATAAGCCGACAGTATGCAAGCACGCAGCCATCTGGATAATGTGGCAGAAGAAACTTTCTTTCCCAGAGATGAAGTATGAAAAGACACCAACAAGACACCTGTATTTCTAATGTTCTTTTTACGATGGATATAGATCTTCAAAGCCCACTACACATCCAAAGAATGCCCAAGCCTTTTCTTATAGATGCTGCGGATTAGGACAAAACATTTGAAGCACCAACTCCTGTTGAATATGAAATCCTGAAAGTACTTTTGGTACAAAAGTGGGATCAGTGCGAAGCACAACCTCGTCTTTGTGGAAAATACAGAAGTGTTTAGCCATCAATAAGGCAGTCATGCTTATGGTCTGATGATAAGGAGGCAAGAAGGGCATCCTTCAACTGATCAATTAAAGAAGCAGGCAAGTTCACATTCAAAACTTCTGATAAACCTTGACCCATTGGTGACAATGAACTTTGCTCATTAGACCCTAATTGGGCATCAGCAAAACCCTGAATTACAGGCTCAGGTCACAGGACATGGCTATGTCATTATTGGTATTGCCAGCAGTTGGCAGTAAAACTTCACTAGATAACTGAGCCAGGGCTGGGTGGATGAGTCATGGATTGCTCTGAAGGAGGTTTGTTTACGGGGTAGACCTTACCAACAACACTGGGGGGGGGGGGAAATGATGGCCCTTAACACGGAAAGAGTGATTTGAGTGACTGTGAAAAGTATTAGAGGACCCTGCTAGGTTTAGTTGCTTCAACTTTTGTTTCACTTTTTTATGTGGAGAGGCACCCAAGCCTTGCAGAGACTCATAAGGACGCCATCAAAATTTAGTGGGAGGAAATTGAGCCACTGAAGCAGACTGCTGATTCCGTTATTATTGCAGGCAAAACATGTCGCAACAGCCCTTTGCACCGCTGCAGCGGACAGGAAAAAAAGGAGTTGGAAGCTTATTTTCTTTGTCCCTTTCTTTGCAGAAGCAGCGATTCTTGAAGAAAAGCTGATGCGCTGAATAAAGGGTCCAAAAGGACGCTGAGAGTAAGGCGCAGAGCGGCTGTTAGGGAAGCAGCGCACAGTCACTGCAGGAGGCAGCCTGTGACGCAAAAAAAGTTGAAGGAAAAGGCAACTCAACCGCTAGCAACAGCCAGCAACAAGGAAAAAAGATCGAAATTAAGAAATTAATGAAAAAATAGAAGTAAAACACTGAACATAGAATAGGGAAACATGTTTAGCAGGGAGACAATGGTGCTTTTTTCTTTTTACCTTAGCAGAGGACACATAAAAGGACTGACACCAAACAGTAACAAAGACAGGCAAAGTTGCCAATAAACAACTAAGGAAGAGGAAGATTACTAAGTAACTAAGAATAACAAAGACGGTAGTTAAAGAGGACTCAGCTGACTAGCAGTCGACCAAACATTGAGAGCTGGGAGAGCCAAACTGCTCAGTCCTAGGCAGGAGGGGAAAAAATGAGGAGAAACGGGTCTACCTCCCACAGTTCTTTGCTCCTGCCTGAGTGTCTTGCAAGAGGAACAGCCCAATCTGAACACTTAATCGTCCACCATAATAAATGGCAAGATCATTCCCCTTGTGTGTTGGATTTAGGGCTTTCATTAGTTCAGCAGGCACTAATTGTAGTCACTTTGCTTTCAGAGACTTTCTACTGCAAATGATGAAATAGTGGAAGTTTTGTTGTCTAAACATCAGGTACTGGCTGCCTTGAGATTCATCAGAGGTATTGGAGGCCATGATAGTATTTCTGCTCGAAAATTTCTTGATGCAGCAAAGCAGACGGAAGATGAGATGCTATTCTATACCATATTCAGGTTCTTTGAGCAGAGAAATCAGCGATTGCGTGGAAACCCTAGCTTCACTCCAGGTAAAGTGTCCATTTGCAAAGCGGGGAGGGAAGTGTGTCAAGATAATCCCAGCCAGCCTTTATCTTTTTATAGAAAAGTTTATTAAACAAGATTGTGTCTTGTAAATCTTAGTAAGCTGGGATAGACTCAAGGTTCAGCAATCTGTTCTTGTACTTTTGGCCACTTACAACCATCGTTGGTTCCAAATCTGCTTTACTGGTAAATATTTTCAGTGAGCCCGCTTAAGAGAAAATTGGAAAAACCACTGTGGTTTATAGAGTGAATTTAGGGACTTGGCTAAGCCATTTAAATGGAGCTTGGCCACATTTTAGTGAATATTCGTACAAGTTTATTAAGATAACTGAACAGTTGAGGTATATATACAACCTGTGGTAAGTTGCCCCTGCCCTCCATAAGCTGTCTATACATTTTTAGAACACACTAGCTTTTTAAGAAGTTTAAAGCACTGATTTACAGAGTTCAAATAAAGATAACCCACCACAAACTGTACTGTTTTGCTCTTAAAATATCATTTCTGCAATTAAAGGCACTGTGTCTACATTTTGAATACTGATTTGACAGATTCTCGTAGAATGTGGAAAATGACAACTGTAGTAAAGACCATTTAATAGATGGGTAGTGGTTGTGGGAAGCCTGCTGCTATATGTTTTGGGTTTTAGGAATTCACTTTTAGTCAGAGTGACAGAAATGACACCCACCGCTCCATAAGAGTGCAAGTGGAAGGAGGACTTATTTCACTGTAGCTGTTTGGCGTCTGATTACATTATACTCAACATCAACCCCATTTGATTTAATTGTGGCTAACTTGTTTCTTTATTTTAAAGGAGGTACTCTGAATATGACTTAAATACTTCCCTTGGCCGGGGAAGAGTATAGGTGCCTAGATGCATGCATATATCACCATTTTTACCTTGAAAGTCCTCCACACTCAAATCATGAAAGGCCTTCTTTCATGTATACCATGGTGTGGATTTCTTAGTAGCAGGGTTTAAGCATAACAGTGATAAAGAACATAGAAATGCATCCTTCCCCTCAATTTGATTAGGTATGTCCCAGTGTTTGAGGCAATACAAGGCTTATGGGAATCTGCTAGTCTGAATGTAATTTCATATTGTGACTGATATTGCCAAGAAAGTCTCATGGAGAATTGTGCTGAAGTTTGGCCAAGAGGAGGGTAGAGAAACTATTATAGTTCTGGCTGAAGTGGCATGTTATTTTGATTGTGCTGAGAATCCAGTTTTGTCAAAGTAGTAACTTAGCATACAACAGCAGTACATATTACTTAAACTACTTCCAGTTCATCAACTCATAGTACAAAGTTTCAGTGCATTGATGTAGAATGTTATTGAGCTGGACGAGTGGTCCTGTCTGACAGGTAGTGTGACCAGTCTAGAAATCCTCAGGAACTGTATTCAAATTAAATAAAGTACTGGGAAGGTATTTCAGATTTAATTCCACACAGTCTTTTTTGTTTGTTTTACAGGAGAGCACTGTGAAGAGCATGTTGTGTTTTTTAAACAGGTTTTTGGAGACCAAGCTCTAATGAAGCCTACTGCTTTCTGAAGTAGAAAAGCTATACGAAATGTATAAACTTAATTTATTGCATTTTATGTACTGATACTTTTGACCTACAAAAATTCCTATTTTATAATAAAGTATATATACACACAGACCCTTTGGCAAATTATTAAAATATTATTTTTCCACTAATGGCTCATTTGTCTCTCCTAAAAACAGAGCCACAAATTGCATTGACTTGCATTTAAAAAGTAGTGTCAGTGGGTCAGCAATTTACTCTCATACATGTCACTTTAGATTTCATCAGGAATGCAAATTCATTGTGTGAAACACTTTCACAAGAATAAAAACTAGAATGTATTAAATAATAATAATTTATGATCCTTCCAATTTTAGTAACACTGTAACTGAAATATGCAGTACTTCCTGAGTCCAAGTTGTTCAGAACTACTGGTCATCTACTTGGGTAGATCTCTAATCTGTCCAGTAATAGTGGTTTGAAGTTGTGCGACAGTAGTCATAGAAACTTGCTGAAACTTATGGTGAAAAGGGCTTCAGGTAGAATTCAATGAGTCCACTGACCACTTTGTTTAAAATGGCTAGAAGAATAAGAGTCTCTCTCTCTCTGTACCTTTGTTTCTCTCTTGTGCTGCACGTGCTTTAGCTTTATTTACTGAGGGTCCTGTGAAGGAAAAGGGAAAAGTTACCAGTTTGATAGTGGTTGGTTCTGCAGAGACAGAAGTAGTATCCCAAAATCAGTTTGCTTGAAATAATTATTTTCCTTTGAGTGAAGGTGTTCTCAGATGGGATGAGAGCTGTCCTTGCAGGCAGAGACTTCTGCATTTACCCCACCAGTTTTGACTCCTGCCTTCATGCTGTGGAGTCATATCCTACACACTATGAGCATAAACAAACCAATTCAAGACATCAAATTAATACAGAATGAAGCTCAAGCTGCCCCCCTATGCACACTTCCTTGAGAGTTAAAATTTCAGGTCAACTTGTACATATTGAGCAAGATCTTACCTATATAACTAAGTAGGACGGGAAGAAATATTAGACCATGGGTTGCTCCAAGTAGTACCATTGCTAGATACATCCTGAAGTAGAAGATCTGGAAAATCTGGGATTTGGAAAAGGCAAGCACTACTATTCCTCCAAATTTTGTGAGAGTAATGCCACTGAAAACCTGACATAGGGGGAAACAGTGTTTAGTTTTATACAATGCATTAATTGAAACACAACAGGAAATTGCTAATCAACTTTATCTTGCACTCTCAGTAAGTATGTCACTACAGGCTATGCTCTGTACCAACTTTCAGGCCTCCTTGAGAGGGAGATAGGCAGTGTTAGAAACAGATATGAAAGCTAGGAGCTAAATGGCACCTTAAGCTTAGGTTATGGGTGCAACAACGTCTAGGTGTGCTTTTTAAAATAAGAATACAACACAAAATGAATGAACTGCCAAAATATTATGTTCATTTTTCACATGGTCTAGTTTTCCCACTGCTAATCCTTAAGGATATTCCCCTAATATCCTTAAGAAGGTCTCTTCTCCAGTCTTCAGAGAGTAGCTGGAAATGGGGAGGCAGAAAAAGGTCCTTTCCTTCCACTCTGCAGTTTTAATTTGAAACCTTAGGCCAGATCTCAGAAACCACTTGTGCTAATGAAATTCCTGTCACAAAATGCACCTAGAACAATGGGAGTTTTGAACACTGGAGATAGGAGCATACCCTTAAGTGGTTTCTAGTGCCACAACAGAATAGTTTTCAAAACAAAATACTTACAGAGCTGCCCATGTGGGATAGTGCTTCTTCAGCGCGCTCTGCTCTGGTTGCTTTTGTACTAACAGTGAATGCTCTTGTCACATGGCTACAGAATTCAACAGAGATACCACAACTCTGGAAAGAAGACAGCATAGGTTAAGCAGTTAATGCCACAGAATACTCCATTTTCAACATTCTGGGTTTGATTTTTTTTTTTTTAAGGAAGTTTCCTACACTTATGTACCTTTACTTCCAGCATGAATGGGGAACCTTGGGGTCAAGGGCCTAATATGGTCCTCCAGGACTCTTTATCCAACTTTTAGCATTATCCATAGGCTACACCCTTTATATCAGCTCTGCACCTTTCCTGGACTCATTTTTAATATCTTATGATTCATTTTAAATTGTTCTTATTCATTGCATGGTTAAATCCCCCCCCCCTGTATACCACTTAGAAGTTCCGAATATTAAGCGGTATATAAATGTCTGGAATAAATTGCCTGTCACTAGTATATGGAAGTTTTCACATAAGAGAACATTCAGCCCTTGAGTAAAAAAGCCTCCTCACCTAGAAGTAGTTCTCTTGACATGGAAAATGACTATGTATTTAGGCTAGAGAGCTATGTCTGTGCTAAAGTATTTCTTACTCTCTGGCCTACTGATGGGTGCAGGGCCTGAGCAGCCCCAGGATGCTTTAATCAGCTGGCAGGTGAGGCTAGCTGAGAGACGGAAAAGAGGAGAGAGTGCAATGGGAGCACCTTATATTCTTCATGTTCTTTCTACTCTGAAAACAAAAGATGACTGAGGAAGGCACAGCAGAGGAAACAAGGCAGCTGGGATTAGGCTTCAGTGTCATTCAGCCCTTCCAAAGTTAAAAAGAGAAGAGTTCATGTTATTTTGCAAGAAAGTTTTTGGGAGGAGGGGAGAGAAGAAAGTAAGAACAGGGACCCTTGGATTTGAAGCTAACTTCTGTTTTCTAGAACCCTTAGCCAAAGGATCTGATAACATACACCAAGGGGAACACTGCAACATTTTCCGGTGGGGTGGGGTGGAGCAAGAGCCCTTGTTTTACAAGTTGGTATCCAGGCTGTTATTCCTGCATTGCAGGAGGTTGGACTAGATGACCCTTGGTGTCCCTTCCAACTCTCCTGTTCTATTATTTTAAATTTGCCTACATAACATATTACAGTGGATTTACAGTATTCTGAACCAGATTTTGGCAGATATTTTTGGAAACACGTTTTGATACCCCTTTAAGATCATAGTCACATAGTACGAAGCACCCACACTGTAGTTCAAGAGCAGGGGTGGCCAACACGCTTCCCTGTCCAGATGTTGCTGGACTCCCAACTCCCATCAGCTCCAGCTAGCCTGGCCAATTGTCAGGGAGGAAGGTAATACTATTTCAGCAACATCTGAAGGGCACCACATTGGCTAACGGCACATAGCATTTGCCATTGACGCCAAAAGTTGAGAGAGCAGATAAAAAAAAGATGAGGGTGAACTTACCATGACAAGATTAACCAATGAAACTGCATTCAGGCTGATGCCCCAGAGCCACATGACTCCAAACATGTTGACAAGGATCATAGCAATGGTAAGGGTAACAACAATGGCAGCCCACACTTCAAAACCAAGCAGCACCATTGTTACTAAGAAGATTGATCCAAGGGAAATACTGAGGTTAAAGACGGTGTCTTTCACAATAGTGAGATATTGTTCGTAGAAAACATAGAACACACTATATAAAGAGAATAGAAAATGTTCACATTGGTAACAGATTAACAGAATAAGTCTTTTGAATGCGTGGCTACTTTGATGCCTTAATTCTAAATTATTAATTCCGTCTAGTTCTCAAAAGAGAATGCCACTTTCAGATTTTTCAAAAAGTTTGGCGGAAGAAATAGGATTAATCTAGACATTTTAAAAAGCCAGGATGCAGAGAGTAGTCATGCTCTTGCTTATAGAGTTTAATTTTAACCTATGTATGTTCTCTATCACTATATGTCTATATTTCTGGTCTGTGACTGTAATAAATCAATTCATTCAGAGAGTAACCAATTATGTACAGTGTTTTCACCAATAAAGGAAATTATGCAGAGTAATTTCCCAATTATTTCCCCAAAATCAAACTAAAGATGTGAAAGTTTGAAAAATGTGAAAGCTTGAAAAAGCAGGAATACTGAAAGAATTGCTAAGCTACTGCTGCAAGCAACTTGGCATGAATGTAACCTAGGTTGTGTCCTTGAAAGGGCTGGGTAAAAGTTCCTGAAAGGCACGGAGATTCTTGCCTTTGAACACTAGGGAGAGCTAAACCCACCTGGCCGTCAACATTCCATTAAAGGAAAGCAAAGTTTCAGGACAATTCAGTAACCCTTGTTATATTACAGGGTGTAAACTGTTGTTCTTAAAAGATATGGCTCTGAAATTTGCACAACGGCATTTTGATATTCACAGTTTTATGTCCAATTCCTTTCGTAATAACCTCCCAACATGGAATTCACTTTTTTTTACAGCTACTGCACACTAGGTCAACATCATCACCCCATGGCTCAGTAACAACACTCAACCCACCAGAATGTATATTTTTCACCCATGATTGGGCTTATTTAACACACACTACTTATTTTAAACACTCTGTCTGGAAGCCTCAACTAGTACAAAATACCCCATCTGTGTAGGTTGGCAAAAACAAATCTCACCAATTACAGAATATTACCACTGGGTTTGCTTCCACATTCTGTTAAAAGTGCTGCCCCCCCCGCCCCCCGTATAGCCTAAACATGGACTCCTGGGGAGCACGCTTTCCAATACAAATCCCCCAAGGTTTTAAAATTAGCTGATTAGGTACTATCCAAATGCTGCCCCAAATTAGTTTCTATTAGAAACACAGCTGTGTGTCTAGATTTCTGGTGTACAGGCCCTTGACAGGTTTGTTATGTTCCTCTTTGGTCTCTTTTTTGAGACATGATGGAACTTCATTGCACCAGGTCTTCAGAAATTAATAGTGTATAACAGTTCCGTTTGTTTTCCTGTTTTAATATCCATGAGCTGCCATGGGAACTTCTTGCTGTTAAAAGCTGCTATATAAGTAAGTCAAAGAAAATACACACCCTGTAACGCTTAAGTATTTGGTGGGGCGAGGGGAGAACAGAGGTGGAGAAAGAGCCACGTACCTGTAGGGGAATACATGATAGTTCTTTTCTTCAGTGCTCATGGATTTAGTAATGTTGTATGCTATCACACGTGCTTTCTTCATTGCATCAATGAAGTCTGCAGAGGTTTTCAACACTGTATGGTAAGTCATGAAGTAGGTAGCTCCAACTTCAGAGTTGTTTATAAAGTTAACTGCAGAGCTATATGCTGCATGTCCTCTGTAAAGAAAAGTACAGTTAGCACACATATCAATGGAATGATTATTAGGTTCCTTCAGTTAAAATTAGCTAAGGCATCCAAGAGACAACTAGCTTCTACAATGCTGTTAGGACACTCCTGGGCACAGTACTCTACGATTGTGTAACAATTTGCTAATCTAGAGAGATAAGGGAACACAGTATTTTGCCAAGGCAGGCGGCCAGTATCCTTCAACTGACATCATTCTCATCTGTCAAGAAGGAAGGCAAATGGAAGAACAGGCACAGAGCAAATGTAAAATGGTGGAAGACAGTCATTCTGTGTTGTCATTTTCCTCAGTAGGCCCTGGACTACCTCTTGTCTGACTTCTAGCCAAAGAAACCAGCACCCTGGTTTGGATCCACACACAAAAAAAGCTCCTCTGTGATGGAAGGATGTGTGAAAGGAGAGAACCTATGGATCCAACTGAACACCCATCACAATTGTGCCCAAATATGTAATTCTGCAAAATGAATGCAGGAGCCAGCTTTGCAGTGCTTTATTCAAGGACCACAATGATAGATATGTGAAACAACAGAAGGCAATGTTCTGGGCTATCAGAATGAAGGCCAGACACTTAGATTGGAATTGCACAGCAACAGCAGAGGTACGTATGGAAAGTGGCAGCACAGCATTTTCTGGGATGTGGCAGGGAGGACAGGGAAGCTCCAGGTTAAGACAGACTTTGCAAAGGTGTGCACACATCTGTGGGACAAAACCGTCGCCAGCCCAGAGCTGCCCTGATTTCATCACCTCACACTGCCTGATCCCATCAGATGCGGCACTGCTGCCACTCCACACACAAATGCCTCATTTACCACTGGTGGTATGCGCCTCTTATACTTTATGACTGCAGTGTTTGTCAGAATAAATTTTACTTTGAAGGAAAATGTGTCCCCTCTAAATGCTCCCCTGTTGACACATACCCTTTGCCACATTTTGGATTAGGGTTATCAGAGAGGAACATTGGCAGGAATTTCATGAAGTCTTCACCCTGAGGTCTCCTCTTCCCTTCTGGAGTTAGTGGCCGGCAACGCACACAGGATGGATCCACAACTGCATAAACATTGTTGGAAAATGTACGTTAACTGGCTACACACACAAAAAAAACCCTGCTTCACAATAAATCAGTTTCATCAAAGAACCAAGATCTTAGCTGAAGAGTCCCATATTTTTGTGCAAAAGACACCCAAGCAGTTACTCGAGGAATACCCCAGCTGAACTATGTATGAAATGTTGGAAGATTTGGGTCAGACTAAAGAAAGTACTTCTTCACACAGTGCATAGTTCAACTATGGAATTTGCTCTCATGGCAAGCAGTTGTCCAACTTGGACAACTATAAAAGATTAGACAAATTCATGCAATGATAAGACTACCGGTAGCTGCTAACTATGATGACTAGGTTCTGCCTCTATAGTTGAAGGGAGTATGATTTTGGATACCAGTGGCTGGAAACAACGGGAGGGAAGAGCACTTTTGCGCTCAGGCATGCTGCTTGCAGGCTTCCCATGAGCAACTAGTTGGCTACTATGAAAGCAGAATGTTGAACTAGATGGGCAGCTGGCCTGATCCAGCAGGATCTTCATATGTAAGCATTTTTTAGCAGCAACTGCTATTGGATTCTATTCAAATGTCGCTATGTCTATAATCCAACCCAAATGAAGATGGCACAAAGCTAAGAAGTCTACTTTCCTAAATTTAAAATGTAAGTGCTTCACATGGCAAGCTCTATAGGAAGCAGTTCCCTGTATAGCAGTTGCAGTTGCTGCTACACCACACAACACATTACTCAGCCGTGTGTAAACATTATGAAAAGTGTTGGAAGCAAGAATGGGGACTTGCCTCCATGATGCTAATATGAATCAGGCCAGTTCTTAATGTACAATATGTGTTATCAACACTAAACTATTAGCTGTATTTGTCAAAATGTAGGAATTTAAAAGCATACTCTACATCCTGCCCCCACGTAAAATATGCAAGCTGGAGTAGGTAGGCATGGCTGGCATCAAAGCATGCTAAAAATTCCACGCATCCCAACAGGAGAATTCTGAGCAAGACGTGTTTAAGGGAGTGTACAAAGGCAACAAACAGTACCTGAAGCATTGCAGAACTGCCCAGTGGTGTTGTAGATTCTGCAACAAGTTGACTGTGGTTTGACCCAATCAAAGTAGTCATCAATCCACGAAGAAGGAGCATAGCCAATTTTTGTGCTAAAATATGAAAAACAAGCCACCTTTACCCAAACATTATTAATGAACTTTCAAAACAGGACATTTCTCCTACTAAATGTTAAGTATACACAACAGTCTAGTTTGTCTGGAGGATTAGCAATTGTTTTCCTAGACTACAAGTAGAAGTGTTCAGAATTTCAAAGTTCATCTCATGTAACTTAAACTGTCATTGGAAAATCTATGACTTTTTTTTTTAAAAAAAAAGATGAGTATTTTACAACAAAATGCCATACCATAAAACATGCTTAATTTGATTGCAAATCATTTTGAGGGTTTAACAGAAAAATGGCTTTCATCCTTAGGAAATTGGCCAAAAATCTGGAGAAGAAGAATGCTTCTGCCTGTCGCCAAAAGATATGTAATGAAGGAGCCAGACAAGCCTCCTTGGAGAGAGCATTCCGCAAGCAGGGAGCCACTGCAGTAAAGGGTCATTCTCAAGTTGTCACTCTCTGGACCTCTTGCCAAAGAAGCACATGAAGAAGGGCCTCAGATTATGATTGCAGTGTCTGGGTCAGTTTATTTGCTGAACAGACTTTATGAAGAAAAAAGTGAACACTTACTAACTGTTAATCTCTGCTGCATCAAATATTTCTTGAACTAGGGAGTTGTTGTCACATCCTGTTCCACCACACACCATATTTTGCCCATTCAAAGTAGTATAGTCATGTCCTTCTTTTAGTACGAAGTATACTGGAGGACCTGCATGCAGGTATTTGCTGAGAGAGCTGAAGTAATCCAACATGTACGAGTCCTTATACAAAAAAGGGGAGAGGGAATGAGAAAAATATGAAGCTACCTATAAGGCTTCTCTCTACCCTATATATGGTAAGACAAGAGTAGTATGTTGTTTGCAGTTGTTTTTCCCACAGAAAAAAAGGGGCATAGCATGCAAAAGTCACTTACATCTGGCATTGACAGGCTCTGGTCCAGGCCAATCTCAACCTTGTTGGCAACTGCTATGCTGAATGACAGCACACCCACAAATACGGATATCTAAAAATAGGTGATATTTCAAAAAATAATTTAACTCACAGAAACAACTTTTATTTACACATTCAAAGAATTATGCATCTGTTAAACAAGTTGGTTCCTGATATCAAGGTTCAGGTTTTCATCTATGTTTGGATATATTTGGATGCTACTTTGAATCAAGATAGTGGACTGAACTGTTCAACACTGAACTGATTTTAATCACTAATTTCACTGCAGTGGCTTTTCAGTTTCTTAGAATTCCCGAGCAATGATGGACAGAAGGCTGCTAGTCAACTTAATATTGCTGTAAAATATACCGTATTTTTCCGTCTATAAGATACCCCCATGTATAAGATGCCCCCTATTTTGGGGGAATCAGATTTAATAAAATGGGGGGAAGGTGTATCCGTGTATAAGACCCCCCCTAATTTTTGATGTTATTTTTTAGGAAAAAAATCTAGTCTTATACATGGAAAAATACGGTAGCTAACATCTTCTAATATATTAATCACAAGAACTCCAGAATAAAAAGTATGCCATACTGCATTGGTGGAAGCAACAATTAGAGCTTACAGACCACCACTACTTCATTCAGGCTACCAAATAACTTAAGAAATCCTGAAAAACATCAATGATAGTAGGGAGAAGAATCTTCACAAAATATCGATGAACAGTTAAAAGACTCAACTGCTGCATTTTGATTGATAAAGTTAGCATAAAAGTACACCCCCCCAAAAAAACGAAAAAAGACTTTTAGCCAGTCTCAAACATGAATGTCCACATACCACAACTGGTCTCATCCAATCCTTAAGAAGAAATGGAGAATATATATTTTTGAAGAATAAAAACAACACACTTTCAGAGTGCTGAACACTATTGATCTCTTCACCACCTTTGATACAACACAGAATATCGTATCGATTTTTCTGAAAAACAAAATGCCAAAATGAAATAAGCTGAAGTAGCAATTAAATTATTCAAAACAAATGTTGAATGTATTGAAGTAGGCTTACCTCTTGGCGCTTAATATCCAAGCCCAAGAGGCTTACAAAGCAAGTAATCTGAAGGAGAAAGTCAATAAATACGGCCACTGCAGCAAATAGGGAGAAAGTACGAACAGCAGGCATAGTAGACAAAGATCCTAAAAGAAAGACAGAAATAGAAGTATCACACTGTCTCTCTCAATATGAAGAAGTGCAAAGTTTATTTTAATCCCTGAATGTCAAATTAACAGTGCATTTTTAAGGCTTCTACAAAAAGATGACAGAAGATCATCTCTCAATACCACAGGCAGCATGCATAGCAGCAGGTGCTTTCAAGGGTGAATACAATCTGATGTAAGATAATTTAAGTAGATGCCATAATTTCGCAAGCAACGACAGAATAAATGTTGCTTTATCATTTTGTTCTACACGATGACCCTTTTCCTCCCTAGCTGCCAGCAATACATTGGGTAGAAGACAAATTTAACATTACCAGCTAGAATTTAGCACAATGGGGGGGAAAAAACCTGGGATGATAAACTATATAATGGTTTTGCTTTTTTTGCTTTTAGTAACTTTCAGTATCCCTGATACAAATCTTGTGTGTGATCATTTCCACCAGCACTCCCCACCTCTGTGACAGAAGTTTCATTGCACAACGTGGAATAGAACCATTAGAAATAATGGCTTAATAGACCATCTATGTTCCAATTAAGCAGAGTATGCATTTATCTGAACCCTGCAAGTGATGAGGATGAACAGAGTACAACATACTGTATTTTTCCGTGTATAACACACCCCCATGTATAAGATGGCTCCTATTTTTTCAAACTCCAAATTAAGGAAATGGGGGGAGATTGCCCACAGCTGCTGAGCTTTTTTGGGGAGGGGACTGAAGACAATCGCTTACCGGCCTCAACGCCACTGCCAATCGCCTGCCTCAGCAAAGCCACCAATCATCTGCCCGGTCACCGCCAATCGCCCGCCCAACTGCCGCAGCAGCAGCCAATCGCCAGCAGGCCTTGCCGCAGCCAATCACCCGCACAATTGCTGCTGCCAATCTCCTGCACGCGGTTGCCACCAATTGCCCATCCCCCCTCTGCACTATCCATGTATAAGATGAGCCACAATTGTAAAAATTTATTTATAATACAAAAACATTGTCCTAGACATGGAAAAATACGGTATATTGAACAAAAAAAAAAATTACAAATTAAAAATCCTTACCCAATAAAAAGGCCACTGTCTCTGAAAATGATGACAGGAACATACTAGGAGCCACATCTCCAAGGATTCGGCCTATCTGCTTATCTAGAGTTTCACCTTGAAGGCGTTCATCTCTCTGAAATAGTATTCATTTGTTAGAAATCAGATCTAGAGAAAGTTGTCCTTGGATCTATTATCCAAACATTTGTATTCAAGGAAACATAAATACGCAGCTAATGTTTCCTAGAATGTACATCAGTCTTGCCCACTCAATTCTTATCACAGAACAGTGATCATTTCACAATCAATATAGAAAATGAACATATATGAATTTTCTGCTTCTCCTTTTCCCATTTCTAGTCATTTCTTTGTTCCATGTCCACTAGAAGAAAACAAAACCTATCTATTAACACACGGGCAATAAGATTGTGTGAATCTTTGGGATATATTCAAGTTCTGTTAGGGTTCGGAGGAGCGATGGTGAGGGATAAACTGAATGATATTGTTGGTGTATTCTCTCTCTTTCTGAAAAATCAATAAAACATGTTTTTAAAGGATTGTGTGAATGTCCCTGTCCACAGAGAGAGAAAAATCCATCTCCAAAAGGGAGGTCCAAGCATGGAGGCCTCCTCACAGGAGCAGAGGAAACGTCTACTGCTGGTGGTGGTTCTTCACTAGGGCTTTGACAATGGAGGCAGAAAACAGGGAGAGAGTTCCAAGGGCATGCCAGGACAATTTCCCCTCCTATTACAGAAAAAGCCTGCAAAGGGAGGGAAAGAATAGAGGACCAACACCGAACACTACCCCCTCCCCGCAAAAATACCCATCCTACAGAGGTTTGACAGTTCATGCCCCACCTGGAAGAAAACTTCTATTCTATGAATTTCAGACATGAATATGAATAAAACATGAGCTTATTTTGGATCAGACCAAAAGATCCTCCTAGTTCATTATCCTGCATGTGGCCTACCATTCCCTTCCAAAAAATCCACAAGCAGGATAAGAAGGAGATGCCTTCTCTTGCTGTTGCTCCCTAGCAAGTAGTATTCAGTATCAAAACTATCCCTTAACACAAAGTTGCCATATAAGCATCAGTATGGTTATCCTCCATTTGTCTAATCCCCTTTTAAAAAGCTAGCCACACCAGCAGCGGTTATATACTGTGGCAGTGAATTCTGCAAGTTAAATATATTATGTGATACAGTACTTTCTATTGCCTATCTAGAATATATCACCATTCAATAACTACAGAGTTACAGCTTTATATGCGAGAAAGAAAAACTTCTTTGCACATGTATGATTTTATAGTCTGTCACATTCCCTTTCAGAGTCATCTTCCACCCTAAACTAAACAGATTTCAGCCTCTCTTTGAATGGAAGACACTCCCAACACTTTGATCATCTGGGTTGCCCTTTTCTAGATCTAGGGTACTAAATCTGTACACAGTGTTCCAAATGCAGGAGCACTACATATTTGTGTAAAAGCATGAGATATAACAGCAGTTTAGTACAAAGATGCTAGGACACGCTTGTAAAGAGCCGCCCATCTGGATAACCATGACGTTAAGCAAGCTGGCAGGGAAATTAAAGGAGAGTGGGTTGTGTCAGGGTGCTATAAATATATTGTGTGGGCTAGTAACGCAATGGTTTATTTGCAAAATCGTAATAGAAGGTAGATATCCTCAAACAGCTGTACTGTTCTCCAGCACCTAATGAAAGGCAATATATTGCACTATCGTTTCTCAAGTGTTCCAAGTATTTTCGTTTATTCCCAACCAATTTCCCAGTAAGGACACTTGTTCTCTAGCATATTATATGCCAAGTCTTTTTACTTTTTCAAGTAAGATTCCCAGTAAACACAATTCTAATATGGGAGCACTTTCATTTTTTTGTGTTGAACTCATTAATACTCAACATCTCACAAAATCACTTGAACAGGATTTCAAAAAGCAACACCACATGTAATACAACAGAACCAAATGATATCAACACCTCTTGCATCAAGGGGCCATGGCTCAGTGGTAGACCACATTCTCTGGATGGGATGATCCCATGCTAGATTCCTGGTATTTCCAAGTAGGACTAAGAAAGACTTATGTTTGTACACCTGGAGAGCTAGTGGCAGTCAGTATGCACAAAACTGAGCTAAGGGGACCAATGGTCTCATTCAGTTTAAAGTAGCTTCCTATCTGATCACAATTTAGAGGTACACTACTGGCCTAAATGGGCCATTGATCCCACTTGTATATTCATATTCAACTTATATTAGCAGCTTATTCATTACACACTAGGGTGGCGAGGAATCACAAAAATACCTGAAATGTCTGGACAATAATGAAAATGTTGTCCACTCCAACTGCCAACACTAAAAATGGAATGACTTCAATAACAATCAATGTTAAGGGAACTCCAAAATAGCTGAAGATGCCCAGAGAACATGCAACTGAACTCAGTACAATCAGAATGCCTGCAACGCCCAAGGAAATTTTTGAATCCACCTAGCAAAAGAAGAAACAAATCACAACAATTATATTTAAAATACCTGATTGGTACCCATTATAAATGTTTTTCAAGTACAATTGTAGCTTAACAAAACTATATCACATCAAAATCTAGGTCTAGTCTTGCATAAAAAGAGCCAGAATAGGAATGTGTATCCTATTAGAAATCACCCAGTGCTGAAAACTAGCATCAAAATATCATTAAAACTTCAGTGTACACCCACAGCACCTAATCCAGTAAGTGATATACTGTATAAAGAAATGTCCTTTGCTGGATTAGTGAGAGAATGATTCTGAGGTTGAATAAAATATTTCCTTTTGGTACTTTGAAAAAGAGAAGGAACCTGCAACCAACTCAGTCAACACAAAACAGTTGCACTGAGCAGCCTATTTCTGTTAATTTTTTCATATTATATTACATGACAAAGCATTTTTAAAAAACCATTGTTTGAAGCTAATGGAATTCCCCTTATAAGAGTAAAAACACACACAGATGAGCATAATAGTAGTCAAGTATATAATAAATGTTTCAGCCCACTTTTATTTGTTGTAGACTTGCTTTTAAACCATTAAAGATACATACCAAGAATCTAGCAGCACTCTTGATGTGTCCCAGAGCTAGAGAGATATACACAAACATTACTGCGTAGCTAATTACAACAGTACCAACATCACCGTAGCTTTCCCGGTCTATTTCATCTTCAATGCTACGTTCAGCAGAGAAAGAAATTGTTAAATTTGAGTTGTTATAGCTTTTCACAAGAGAGATGAACCTGAAAGACAACAAATCAATGGATTCTTAGAATGTCAGAAAGAATTTCTCACATTATTCACATAGGTCTCCAATGTTTTTTTAATGTTAGTTGTACTTTTGGGCTAGACCCAACATTCTACTTTATCTTGATGACTACATGCTTCCCAGATGTCCCAGGTTATCCTTGGGCTCAATTCATACTTTTAAGAAAGTGTGAAATGTGAAGGACAAAAGTAAAGGCAGCCTCACAGCCTGCTTCAGCTGGATGTTCTGTCACCGCCTCCAAAGGGTGTTCTATGGGGACACCCTTGACTTTTTATATTATTGTGGGTTTAAGATGTAGTTTAATGTTACTTATAAGCCACTTTGGAAGGATCTGTATCATGAAAAGAAGGATATGAACAAACTTCTGATGCCGTCTTCAGCATCTTATGCTTGCATAGGGAAACTGTTTGTGCAGCTCCAAGGTTACACTAACTAAAAGTTATGTCAGATAAAACACTAGCAGTTCGTCTATAACATGTTAATTTCTGAGTTACACAAATAGCTTGTTGTTTGTTTAAAAAAATTGTGAAGTAGACCTTGCCAGATTCTCTTGGGCAGGCAACTGACTCATCTCCAGTATAAGAATTTTACATGCAATGTTTCAGTTAAGCCTCAATTAGAAAGACTTACTCCTTTTCCCAAGCCTGTGCTTTCATTAGCTTTTCTGTGTCGTTGTAGTAATTCTTGACAGGAAATGTGATCACAAGGGCTGTAGCATTATTGTAATTTTCACCTAGGCATTAAAAAAAAGATAAAATACATAAGGAACTATTTTAAGGATTATAGAAGATTATAGCTAGCATGACCAAGTAATGATGGGAACTAGAGTCCAACAACATATGGAAGCAACATGTTGTCTACTCCTGTTATAAAGCATCTTCCATATTCACTTCATGCTACTTCACTAAGTAAGACCCATTTTATTTACTAGCAGAAATAGTGTCACGAGTGCTAACCTAAGCCGATTTACACAGACGTAAATGCAACCAATCTCAATGAAACTTACCACCAGGCTTAGGGGGCCCAACTACTAGTCCTCCCCCCGCTCCACACACCATTGTCCTCAGAAGGTACTCCATCATCTCTCCTCCCCAACCCATGCAAAGTGTTACAATTGCTTTTAGGTATGTATGCTTGAGTCTTCCTTGCTGAATAAAGTAAAAGAATACTAGCTCACACACTGGCTGTCAACCAGTGCACTGAAATTAAATAGTATTCACCAGAAAATTGGTTTTCCATCCAGACTAAATACTACACTATCTTACTAATTCCTGCTAAACAAGAAAATACAGTTTGTTGTGTGCAAGTCACTCTATTCCTCACCATGAATATTTTCCCACATGGCATGGAAACACCACATGGCAGTGGTAAGGTTTTGCCAGCAATTTGAGATGCAGTCTGTATTTCATAGCTGATAAAAGTGTAGGCTATAGGCTGGATACTAAGCTGGCTGTATTACCTTAACAGTCTTGAAAAGAGAGACTGAGAATCACAACAAATGGATGTGGAGGCTACACCTTCATTTCAGCAAGGCTTCCACACCTGTTTTGATCCTTCACACCTACCATCATATCCTCCCATCACCAACCAAGGAAACACAGGGCCACCAAATGTTCCCAAACACGGATCATGAAGCAAGGTTGTGTCATTCAAAGAGGCTGGAACCCTGTGAAATTCATATACAGTTGTTGACAGTTATCCAAGTAGAACACTGCTTGTTACAATATTGCAGTAGATCATATTTTGAAGTGAAGGGCATTTACTTTGGAATGCCCTTCAAGTTTCCTTGACTCCATCTCATTTTCTCCCTTAACACCTCAATCATGTATATTCTCTACTTAAAGGTAAAGGTAAAGGGACCATTAGGTCTTAGTCATGGACGACTCTGGGGTTGCAACGCTCATCTCGCTTTACTGGCCGAGGGAGCCGGCGTACAGCTTCTGGGTCATGTGGCCAGCATGACTAAGCCACTTCTGGCAAACCAGAGCAGTGCACGGAAATGCCGTTTACCTTCCCGCCGGAGCGGTACCTATTTATCTACTTGCACTTTCACACACTTTCAAACTGGGACCGAGCAACAGGAGCTCACCCCATTCCAGGGATTCGAACCGCCAACCTTCTGATCGGCAAGCCCTAGGCTCTGTGGTTTAGACCACCCTTCCTTACTTACCTACTCTGAAGCAATTTCCAACAAAGTAAGTAATCCTATTTCCAATCATGTAAGTATAGCAATAAGGTGTGAGAACTTTACAAGTACAAAGATCAGCTCAATTCAGCCAATTGTTCAAGCAAATTTTATGAAACCAGGAATAGAAACTAGGGAGCAAGCTCAATCTCCACCCCAGGCACTGGCTTATATTAATCCAGACTTCCTCAGTTTGCAAGGAATTCTGTCTAGGCTCCAAAGCAGTGGTGGGGCTTGGTACCCTGATCCTGGACACAAAGCATGGTGTATGAATGATGCTTTCTCCAAACCAAGTCAACAGCTCCTTTTTAGTTTTACTTAAAATGTATTCTACAATCCCTGTATCAAGCAAACTATCCAAGAAGCATGTAGACCAAAGAAGGAAACGAAAGTCAGTCTGTCAAACAGATATTCAAAAGCAAATTTGACAAGCTACAAATATATATGTGAAATATCACTGTGCTTACCGGACACAGTACAAGAGGTGAGAGTGGTAGTCAGCGTAGACAAAAAATTCATCACCAATACTGTGATCTAGGACAGAATGACTGTTCTGGAAATAATTGAGTACACTTAAAATAGTACAGTTATTGTTGGAGGGAGCAAGAGGAGCCAGGCAGATGTCCTTCAGCATTACGGTGTCATTTTTATAAGAAGCAGTTATGTTTTCAATAGCATTCTGCAAGTCTAGCACCTGAAAGGATGAGAAAGGAAGAACTTAAGTGTCATAGCAGCAGAACAGAACTTTTCTTATGTCCATGCATCAAACAACCTTTAAGATATGGTGGATAAAGCTAACCAACTGTGGCTCAAACTGTACAGTCTAAAGGAGATTAGATGACAAAAATACAGATTTCATAGTACTGCTTAGAATGTATGGTTTTATTTTATTTTATTATGCATTTATGCTGTAAGCTACCCAGAGCATTGATTTACAGTGGAAGGGTAGGACATAAATACAGAATTCTCTATTATACTTTATCATACAGCAACTGTTAATTCTACAATAGGCTAGTTCAGACATAACTCTAAGCCTGGAGTTCCCAAGCATAGCGACCTCAGACACCCACTAAGACAGGCTCTCTGCCACTCCTAATTTTTTAAAAATTGTGGTTTTGGGGGCTTATTTTGGTTGTTTTGCTTGGGTGGTTCCCAGTTTGGGGGGGAATTGTCTTTTTGTGTTGTTTTTGGGTGGTGTAAAAGTTTTGCTCGTGGGGGAGCGGTACTAAGCATTGACAGTTCCTCTGTGAAATGGGTGCTTTGTGGTACACCCTCTGCAGTTTAGATTTTCAAATGTCCCCCTAGGCCTAATAGGATGGATGCTTGCTCTAAACCACAGTTTGTATTACAAGAACAAGCTGCAGTGAGCCTTGGGCTTGTAAACTCCTACCTCTCCCCCTGGCAAAGGCTGCAAGTTAGAATGTGAAAGCTTTTATTTCTATTTCAGATTAGCCACTACATGCAGTGTCATCCAAAAATTGACAAACTGAGGTTAAGAGTAACTATGATTAGTTGAGAAACAAGCCAACTTCAAAACCAGAATTTATGAAGCTAGCTTGATTCAACTAACCACAGTAAAGAGTAATCATAGTTGAGGGTTCAGATGACATGATAAACTGTAGTCAATCGAAAGCAGATATGGAGACTTCCAATCCCCTTATTGAGGCATCATCGGAAAAGGAGTTAGGAGCATGCGAGTCTGGTGGGAGACTTAATTCATTTGGAGTGCTAAACCATGGCTACATCTACACCAGTGTCATTATGTGCCTCAAGGTTTTTTAGTGCAATCATAGTCAAGTTGGACACAGCTACCTGGAACCGCTAAGCTATAACTACAAGTAGCAGTACCAGATTCAATTCTTGAATGGCACACAATTCTGATTGTACTATGCTGGCAGGCACCTATCCCTGAAATTGTAGAGGTTTCAAGGGCTTACACAGGGCTTAAGTATCTGAACAGAAGCTTTCCTGAAATTATTGGTAACTGCCAATCAAAGGCATCCCCCCCAAACCCATTTGTATTTCAGTTTTCCAACTTGCACCCTTGCATCCACTGAGCATGCAAAGAGCTGCTGTCTGTATTACCTGATGCAAGATATCTTTAGTTAGTGGAGGCCCGAAAGGAATATCTGCTCCTGATGGATATGGAGAATAGATTTCTGGCTTGGCGTTTGGAGCTTGGATAATAAGTTGTTCAGTACGGAAGAAAGGTCCAAAGTGAGTATCAAAATATTCCTTCTCTTTGCGAGCTTCACTGTTTGGGGATGACCAGAGGTCTATAGGATTTGTTGTTACTTTGACAAACATCAGGCCTGAGGAGCACATGGCAATAAAAGCCAGGGAAAAGAGCACAACAGGTCTTGGGTTTCGAACACAGAAAGCCCCCCATGATGTGAATGTGACTCTTAACACGTTCTCAAACCTTTCACCCAGCCTTTCACACCAGGTAGCTTCTCCTGCAAGAACAAAAGCACATCCAGAGTAAATAAGATATCCATTTCCAACACGACCCATATACCTAACCAACAATTACTATTAATTAGGGCTTCCAGGTTTTTCTGTTTAATTTAGGAACAGGAACAAAATTGTAGAGAATGAAAAAGAGGACTATGACATTATTAAGCCTGACTCCATATAAAATAGGGCATAATTCAGCCACTGAATGCAGAAATCAGGAAGTACACCAGCATAATGTGTGTGGGAGTACAGTGAAGAAGAGTTGTGTGTAGTCTAGGATATTTATTTTAAAAACTAATAATTCATATTATTAAGTTCCTTTTTTATTACTGAAAGCGAGAGAGAGAAAGAGAGAGAGAGAGAAAGAAAGAAATGGCGTGCAAGGAAAAAATTCAGGACATATTGTTTTACAACAAACCCAGCATGTAATTTAACATATTACAACCAACGTTCTTAAAGAGGAACACACACAAACGCTCTATCATTACTTTCTAGAACTTACCAGTATTCTGGCGTAAGTTAACAGAATAGGCAATGTTGCTGTCAATAGGTGTGTATTCAGAAACAAAGTGTCTCTTCCTGTAAAAGAGATGAGCATGAACAAGAGCACTCAGGATAGGATTCTCAGTTCTATTTTATTTAATAATGTGATTCAAGACACTCTAGGTTACAGTTTGCAAAGAAAATACAGAAACTGTTATTATAGAATTTTTATTCCTGTTATTAGAGAATTTTTGGAAGCTAAGGTCTTCATTACATCAATTACAAGTACGTGCGCTGAGCTACTCTGTGGTGGCTAAAGTATTTGAATAGTGCCTGGGGAAAATCCAGCATCAATCACTAGCCATTTCTGTGGCAAGTAACTGCATTGCCATATTTGACATTAATTCCTCTTCTTCAACGTAGTGCCATTCTCTCTGTCACTGGATCATTGCAGAGTTACAGCAGTCTCTTTGCTTCAAGTTAGAGAATATTTATTTATTGACAATTCAAATAAAATAGCATATTGGGAGAAAGCGAGACTATACATTTCTCCCTGACACAAATGCTAGGGTTCTTGAGAGTATTCAAGTGATCCTTACCCAAAGTAGTAAAGTCAGGAAAAGGCATATTATTTAATTGTGTTGAATAAAATCTTACCTGAATGTACCACTTGTGGCTGCAGGTGAGGATCACTTGAATGCTCTTAACACCACTAGCATGTGCGTCAGGAAGAGATATTCAGTCTAGCCTTCTCCCCAACCTGCTATTTATCTTGCTACTCAATCACATAATCCCCACTATCTCTTCCCTAAAAAAGTTAGAATCCAGGAAAACGTTACCAGTTTATTCTGTTGAATACTACTTAATTCTGCCCTATACAGTGGTACCTCGGGTTTTGAATGTTTCTGTTGATGAACGTTTCGGAACTCAAACACTGAAAACCTGGAAGTAAATGCTTCCGTTTTGGAATGCACCTTGGAACTCAAACGGCTTCTGCGGAGGTATCACTGTATTTTTTTCAATTTCTCCGCCCTTTGAGCTTCGGTTTTCAAACAATTCGGAAGTCAAACAGTCTTCCGGAACGGATTACGTTCAAAAACCGAGGTTTCACTGTAACCGTCTTACACATATCTCCTAAGCTCTTCAGGTCTGTGTAGAATACAAGTTTACAAAGCCATCAACAGAGTGCAGGCACTAAGACATATACATTTTATGAACCTTACTACATTTGGCCATTTTCACATGTCACATTAAACCAAGGTTTAATTGAAGCAATGGTTCAATGTGAATGAACAGTGTACTTTGCTACTCCCCTGCTCCCCTTTTCAGTGAGCCAAGCAAGAAACATTACATATGAACAAGCCTTGGCTTATTACCATAGTAATAATGCTTCGCACATAATGGACAAAGTCAATCTCTGGTTTCTTTGTTGTCACTGATGCCCTGAAGGAAAGAGCTAAGTGCATGTTTACTTTAAACCATAGTTTATTTTAAACTATGCCTTAAGATGACATGCAAACTAGGTCATAGAATCATCATCATTACGCATGCTGATATTAATCATCCCTTCTAACAATAGAATTATTATCGCCTTCTATTGTGCTATATCTTCCTGTTATTCTCCTTGATAAGCATCTTGTAAAATAAGCACACCAAGCTTTTTTTACTACCTTCTAGTTGGGAAGCACTACAATCACAATCACTTTGTTTTAGAGCACAATGTTTGGTTTCAACACATTTTAAGGAGTTATCTCCCTCACCAGCTAATGTATTATAGGTTCCTAGTGACCTCATTTAAATTCCCAAAAACATTTCCTCTTTCTCAGCAAAACTGAACTACTGAATCAGAGTTTGCACAGACTAGATTGGCCAGAGGCTTCCATGTGGTACAATTTCATACAAACAGTTTCATTGTACCAAGCTACAATGGTGCAATTGTCAGGCACAGACAAGGGTTCTATGAGACCATTTGTAAACAAACAAAAATTAATTTGAGAGTTAAATACATTGTGGGGTTTTTTGATTTCCCCCTTCCCTGTCTCTTTAAAACTGAGCAATCAGGGAGGGTGAATCCCATGACTATGAACAGCTCATAGGGCAGTTGTTTACTCTGACAGATTTTCTGCTGCCTCTGTAGTTTCAGAGATAAAAACGATGCAGCTGAAGATACACAGTGCAGCAGCCACACTGAGCAGCACCCAGGATTTATTTTAAGTTAACACCAGGTGCAAAAGAAATCTCAAGGTAAGCCAGCTAAGTCTGACATATTACAAGCACTCTCCTCATCTTGCTATGCCACCAAGTCTGACAATATATACAGTACTAAGTGTAGGTGTATAAAATGTATAAATATACAGGTATGCTATACTTGTCCTAGATAGTTCCTTAAAGCACAGAGAATGCTAGTGGCTGTTCAGTTAACTGCACACTAAGCAAAAACAAAGCATTACTGCAGTATGGGGATGTTCTAAATGCTGTCTATGTGCAAGCTGTTCATTGTCACACAACATGGCTTCACTCTCTACAGCAGATTGAACCGGGGTGGGGTGGGGGCTGCAGAATAAAAGAAAAAGTTAAAGTCCCACTGGATTCTACCCTTAGTAAACAGTGGGATTATTTAACAGTTTATGAACAACTCCAAGACTTAATTTTCAATGCTGTTTAAAAAGGGAACTATTTACCTGTAACACCAAACTCCAAAAACTGCTGCAAAAAACACAAGCAAAAATCCTGTGTAGGAGATCCACATGATGACATACATGGCATCCAAACCAAGCAAAAGCCAAGGTACAGGAGGTGGAGGGGGTTGTGGTTTGGGACCACAGACAATAGAGCAATCCTGACAACTGCAAGGCCCAGTGACATCATCCATGGACTCATTACAGCCTTTGGTGGCATTGTTCATAGGAGTCATCCCATGGATAGAAACATCTAACAAGAGAAAAGTTATCACACTCAAAAAATACCCACGTACTAAAATTGTAGATATAATCTATGACAAATTAAAACCAACGTAAAACGATAATAGTTTCCGTTTGGCAACTTCAACTTTTAAGGTTGCCAAACTATTAGAAATTTTTTTTGTTCACTAGTGTAAGCAAGTTTACCATTTGATCCAAGGCCCATAGAAGTAAAATCTTCCAGGACTTAAAAACATTCAAAATTGCCACAAGTTACAGATGTATTTATTGCTTTTAACCCACCCCACCTTCTGCCCAAAGGAGCCCAGGGCAGCAAACAACAAGTGATAAAACATCTTTCAAAGAACTGCAATGCAGATGCACTCTGGAAAAGATATCAACTTAAAAGGCTGATTGGAAGAAGGTGGTCTTCGGTAGATGCAGAAAAAGACACAGTGACAGTTCCTATCTAATTTTTCTTCTACACATGCTGACAGAAAAAAACATTGTGAGGAAGATAAGCCAAAGTGACCTCACAGCATCTCCTCCCTTTTAGAAGTATGTATCAGCACTCTTTTAAACTGCAGTGCATGATTACAGCCTTACATTTTTATGTATATATGAAATTATATGCACATACACCTAAAGCTATAGCCTTATTAGCCCAGTAGTTAATCCTGCGTTGCCTAGGGGGATGGTCCAAATTCAGTATGTATTTGTGGCTCAAGTTCAAGACACTTGCTACTAATAGTCAATAAGGAAAAGTTTATTTAAAACATTTGTTTCCTACCTGAAAATATTGGAATCATGTTGAAAGGAGTCTGACCATTATCCTTGCTGAGCATGTACTGAATCCAGTTGGTTGCATTGCATTCCCTAACATCTTTTCCACACAATAGTCCCAGCGCTTTAACATTGCTTGATGGTGCCTCCACATCTTTACATGCATTATACATAGCTAGAAGTATCATGACAATAAAGAAAAAGACAATGCTGATAATACAGTAATGATACAAATAAGAATTTACTAAGCTGGCTCAGCATCTGAAATAAAGCAATTCTGAATTTATAACAGAAGAAACGCTTGAAGACAAAAGGTTTTGACACAGTCCAAGATTAATTTAGGCTTCACAAATCTTCTCATTAGCTCACCAGTGGATTCTTTGAATAGTTTTCCACTAATTGCAAAGCATGCAGGAGGGATCTCTTGTCCTTTGCACTAGCCTTTGCAGAAGACAAGAGTGCCATTTCTGCCTCTGAAAAGGTGAGGGCAAGGTAACACAACCCCAGTGCTGTGAGAGGATCTGGGGCAAGCAGCAGCAGCAGCAGCAGCAGCAAAGGAATCTGTCTTCTGCTTGCTGTGGAAACTGAAATGTACAAGGAGGATGTGACAATTTGGTTGCAAAGGTAGTTGGGTGTGTCCAAGCCCAGCAGTTGCCTCAAACAGGAAAGGAGGAAACTGCTCTATTGCCTAGGAGACTAAAGACACTCCTCTGATTTTATGAGCATAGGAAACCTTGTGGGAGCCCAGGAGGAGGGCATCAACATGCACCAGTGGAAGTTTGCCAACAGAAAAGGACAGGGCAGATGAGAAATACCACCCTGCTACTTTATGGGGCACTGGAGAACAAAAGAATTGCTAGATTTAATATTCTTTGGGGGAAATGAACTGTAAAATTATAGTCTCCTGAATTAGCCTTGCAAATAGGATTAATGCTGGATCCCATTTTTCTAACTTCAATGGCACATATACACACAGCTCTCTTTTCCATACTACTCAACTTCTGACTTGCAGATGAACCACACAGTTCATTTACATATGAGAATACACACAATTAACTGCTTTTATAAAATCTTCTAAGAACAAAAATAAATGATACACAACTATTTTGCCTCGCTTACCGTTAGCAAATTTTTCTCCAATGTAATACTCCAGTTCAGCGACATTGGTTTTCTTCTCTTTTGTAACTGGATCAATATATGAAGTTGTATTTGTTACATTGAGAAATTCAGACTGATGAGGACTGCAGGTTAGTTCGCAGAACAGGTTTACAAAATTATAAGAACATGATGGGCACCTGAAGAGAGAGTAATTATTAAACATTTATTCCTTTATCCAGCATGTGCACACAAAATGCAGGAATTTTCAGAATGTAGCATTTGTCTTCAAGAACAACAAACAGTTCTTACGGTCCAGATATCAAAGCTTAAATTAATAATGCACTCCTGAAATGTGTAGTTCTAAGAATGATCAGCAAGGGCTACAGCAATATCGAGTACAGAAAAATTCACAGCATTTCATCTGGAGGAAAGAAATGAAACTACGTAAGCAGCACAGCAGTGAAATCAAATGAGACATACAGTCCAATCTGACGCATGCATGCTCAGAGGTCAGTTCTACTATAGGAATACTCCCATATAAGAATGTGTAGGCTTGCAGCCCAAGATTCAGAAACCACCATTTACAGTGCCAACTCGGGTTACATTACCTTCGGGTAACGTAATTTCGATGAAAATGATCTATAGGTGGTACATGACCCCAGTCAAGCTTGCAAAAATTTACCACTTATCAAATAATAAATGTTGGAAATGTAAAGAAAATGAAGGTACATTCTTTCACCTCTGGTGGACATGCCCAAGGATTAAGGCTTTCTGGGAAATGATATATAATGAAATGAAAAAGGTATTTAAATATACCTTCTTGAAGAAACCAGAGGCCTTTCTCCTGGGTATGGTTAGCCATGTGGTGCTAAAGAAGGACAGAACGTTATTTATGTATGCTACAACAGCAGCAAGGATACTTATTGCAAAGTATTGGAAGACACCAGATCTACCCACTCTGGAAGAATGGCAGATGAAGATGACGGACTACATGGGACTGGCAGAGATGACTGGCAGAATCCGAGACCAGGAGAAAGAGACAGTGGAAGAAGATTGGAAGAAATTTAAAGACTATCTTAACAAATATTATAAAATTAATGAAGGCTAGAATTGACATGGGTTTAAAAATTACGTGGTTTTCAGGGGTGTTGACTATGGAAAAAGAACAGAATTATTAAAGATTTTGGGAAATAAGGGAATGGATTTGCTGATTAGATAATGAAATTAGAATACAGAAGGGGGAGGTATGAGGAGGTCGGGGAAATTAGGTTTAAGAAAATAAGGATGGAAATTATACGTGTTTCTTTTTGTTTTTTGTTTATGTATGTTTTTATTGTTAAACTTGAATAAATATCATTAAAAAAAAAAACAAAACGTAATTTCGAGTTACAAATGCAGCAGACCCGGAAGTGTATACTTCCGGGTTTTGCCACGTGCGCATGCGTGGAGAAGTGCTCTATCGTGCTGCATGTGTCCGCAGAAGCAGCACCTCCAGATAGACTTTTCGGGGTAAGTACGGATCCCCAGGATGTATTAAGTTCGTATCCAGAGGGTCCACTGTATTTAAATTTTAGTATTGTTGCCGCAATAAAAGCTGAAGAAAATATGAACTATAAACAAATATGAGGAAAGCATCACAGAGACTCTTCAGATAGTTCTCTTTTTTTGGAAAGAGGTCTGGAGATATTATTAAGCAGAATAAAAATAATTAAAATGCTTAATCATAGAATCATAGAGTTGGAAGAGACCACAAGGGCCATCGAGTCCAACCCCCCTGCCAAGCAGGAAACACCACCAGAGCACTCCTGACATATGGTTGTCAAGCCTCTGATTAAAGACCTCCAAAAGGAGGAGACTCCACCACACTCCTTGGCAGCAAATTCCACTGTCGAACAGCTCTTACTGTCAGGAAGTTCTTCCTAATGTTTAGGTGGAATCTTCTTTCTTGTAGTTTGGAACCATTGCTCCGTGTCCGCTTCTCTGGAGCAGCAGAAAACAACCTTTCTCCTTCCTCTATGTGACATCCTTTTATATATTTGAACATGGCTATCATATCACCCCTTAACCTCCTCTTCTCCAGGCTAAACATGCCCAGCTCCCTTACCCGTTCCTCATAAGGCATCGTTTCCAGGCCTTTGACCATTTTGGTTGCCCTCCTCTGGACACGTTCCAGTTTGTCAGTGTCCTTCTTGAACTGTGGTGCCCAGAACTGAACACAGTACTCCAGGTGAGGTCTGACCAGAGCAGAATACAGTGGCACTATTACTTCCCTTGATCTAGATGCTATACTCCTATTGATGCAGCCCAGAATTGCATTGGCTTTTTTAGCTGCCGCGTCACACTGTTGGCTCATGTCAGGTTTGTGGTCAACCAAGACTCCTAGATCCTTTTCACATGTACTGAATATTTATATACATTTATTTGACCAACCTTTCTAGAAAGTTGTCTACTAAAATGCATCTCTCTGGTAGCATTCCACCATCAGAAAATGAGCAGAACAACTTCTGGAGCACTTGTTGGGTGAAGACAGACATTGTAATAAAGGCATTTGTAGATATATATTTTCCCACTATATTTCCTAGACAAGTAAATGTCTACCATATTTTCTCTAGTTTATTGAGAAGCGGGAGCAGGGGGGCAAATACCACAAGCAACAACCAGACAAGTGGCTCCCACATACCTGGAAAGAAACTGCAGCGGGAGCTCCAAGTTGTTTTTCAAAGTCTGAAGTTGTTGTACATCACAACAAAGGCTAACATTCTCATAGAAAAAACCTGGGCAGAGTTCCTTAAGAGAAAATCAAATACATATATATATATAAATATTTAAAATTCAAGTATTATAAAGTAGCCTGTGTTTTTTTCATCTACTGCAAGGGTCACACACTCAACTTTAGACAATTGTTCTGGAAAATATCTCACTGTTTTCAACAGCTTACTTACTAACAGGCTTAGAATCACTGTAATAGTGAAATTAGTAATTACTATTTCATACTTCCTTAGTATAACATTACAGAAGAAGAGACTGGTAGATTTGATTTGATCGTAATCCTTATAGAGTAGACATTCAAGTTAAGAAATGCATATACCAACTACAGAGGCTAAGTTTAGGAAAAAATATGCTTAGTTCTTCTTTCCCATCCCCACTAAAGTTCTTATTTTCCAGTAAAATGGTAATTCACTAGAAACTTACCTG
Source organism: Podarcis erhardii (assembly GCF_964252035.2). Taxonomy (NCBI): domain Eukaryota; kingdom Metazoa; phylum Chordata; class Lepidosauria; order Squamata; family Lacertidae; genus Podarcis; species Podarcis erhardii. The sequence continues at coordinate 46,473,380 of NC_138499.1, read as the reverse complement.
TACCAAATCATAGCCATCTTTCGGCAGTGGCAACGGTGGACCCTTATATTCACAATTGTACCTTTTATCTCCAGAAGCAACTTCACACTCGCCATACCAGATACACGAATCTGAAAATACCTACAGAGGAAGAATAATGAATGTTAACTGTGTTGACCATAGGTTTCACACTTGCAAGGCGCATGTTAAAAGTGTCCCAACAGAGGCTCCTTATGAGAATACCTTTTAAAATATACCCACAAACTACAGGCATTTCAGTTTATCAACAGGCTGGGCTTTCCCAGATCCCAACACAATGCTTTTCAAGTGACATCACCTCAGAACAACCTTCAACATGATGGAGATTTCTCTTACAGTAACACAGGCTCAAAGCCCTGTGCAGAACTAGTGGTCCCATTTTGTGGATCTTGGTCAATTTTTGCACACACTAATTCCCTAAGAACCGTTGTAATCACTAAGAGCATTTAGTTGGCCACTGTGCAATGTAGGACTAGGTGAACCTTTGATCTGATCTTACAGTCAAATATCAAATGTCAAATATTCAACAAATATGCATAAATGGTAAGGAGTCATTATCAGTTTCAGAGAAAGGTTCTTAGGATGCAAATCACTTTTAAATCAGGTTGAAAATAAAGGCACATCTAGTCCAGCATCCTGTTCTCACAGTGGCCAACCAGATGCCTATGAGGTCAGAAAGCAGGACCTGAGCCCAAGTCTACTCTCCCCACATCCTGCAGCTACCATTCTGAGGCATATTGCCTCCGAAAGTGAAGGTAGAACATATCCATAATGGTCGGCAGTCATTGATATTCTTATTCTCCATGAATTTGTCCAATCCTCGTTTAAAGCCATCCAAGTTGATGGCCTTCATTACTTCCTGTTGGCAGCCTTCACTTCTAACGAAATAAATTATATGAAATAAATACAGTTATTTGATAGCAAACACTAGAAAAAGAGAGGGCCAAGAAACCACTTTCTAACATTTATATGGTTTACATAGGATACTCTGGGACAAGAGCACAGAGCTACATGGGAGGGAGGCTTTCAGAATTGTGTTTGGTTACACAAAAGCATTCGGGCCAAAAATACTCCTTGGTTTCTGCAGTCCCAGAGACCATATACAGACCTCCACACTTCTCTTTCCAGCCACCCCCCTCACTGGCTCTGCTTCACACCCAGTGTTTTCCTCCTAGCTGGAATGTGCCCTTGGACTGATAACACCTCTTGCTTTAAAGTGTGTGTGTGTAAATGTATATAAAGTAGCATAGTGTACATAGTTTTACATTTGGTGCTCTGTCCACTTTTGTTCTGGCTCAGAAAGAAATGTGGCCTTTGGGCTGAAAAAAAGGCTCCTCGTTAGTAGACTAAAGGACTCAAACTAAGTACGGTTTTCCTCCTAGCTGGAATGTGCCCTTGGACTGATAACACCTCTTGCTTTAAAGTGTGTGTGTGTAAATGTATATAAAGTAGCATAGTGTACATAGTTTTACATTTGGTGCTCTGTCCACTTTTGTTCTGGCTCAGAAAGAAATGTGGCCTTTGGGCTGAAAAAAAGGCTCCTCGTTAGTAGACTAAAGGACTCAAACTAAGTACGGTAAACCTTTACGAAGCAAGCTCAGTCAGCAACTTCTCTGAACTGGTAATTAATGATGAAAGTGTGATCATTCCAGTTTTCCCTCATCAACTTGCAAATGGATTCCATTTTTTAAAATATCAGTCTTATGAGAATGATGTGTACATACAGGCTGTATTAAATTCTGTGATGAAAGTATACGGAAAAATCACTAAACTTGCATGAGACAGGCAGAGAGAGAAAGATCTGCAAGGCAGACTTCTGATGTCTCACATGCATCATGTGACAGTCTAGTGACAACACTTTATCCACAGGGCTGAAAGGAAATGTGCTGTCATCGGCATCTTTCTCCTATCTCATCAAGAGACTGGTGTTCTCTTCTATGCGACTCGAAACAACAGCTAGAATGACTAGCAACACTGTATAAAGTTTAGAGGGCTTATAAAGTACCAAGTCCCTGGCTGAAATATTATCAGGCATTGGGAACCTTATTCAAGCCACTTTTCCTTCAGCTTCAGCTCCTTTCCATCCCCCAATCTGCAATAGATGAATATTAATGATGATCTACTTTATAGGATTTTTGCCGAATATTGGAAGTACTTGTTCCTGAAATGTTATGTTAGTACTAAATATTGTTATCAGACTTAGCTATTAGTTATCTTCAGTGCTTTCTTTCTGGGGAGATGCAGGGGTGTGCAGACCCCTAAACATTTTGTGAATCTAAGTTTGGCCGCATTGGGGGGCAGTATTACGATATGAGTAGGAAAATGAGAGTACCCCTAAACTTTGGTTTTTTTAAAGAAAAAAGCACTGGTTATCTTACTGATGCAGTACATATAACAGGGGTGTTTATAGTAGTTATTTTCAATCAATTTTCTATTTTCTGTTTGAATTTGCATTTGCAGGGTTTCATGCATTGTATCTTGAAGAGTAATACTTTTAGTAATCTTAATACAGTAAAAGCTTAACTGAGTTTTTTGTCATTAATACTTTGAAACTTATAAATTTCTGGAAGCTTTTTTCATCTATAGAGGGATCTACACATACGAGGTTAAAGATTAGATTCCACACTTGTTTTTGGAAAGACTTCCAACAGTTTTGTTGTATGTAATGTACTTGGCTTACAAGGACAGATTGCCAGATTTCTGTTTAGCCTTGACTTTGTTCCCTTACAAAAATGAACTTTTGGAACTACATTTTGTAGAATTATGTCTGTTCTCTATTGCTTACGATTATGCATCAATAGGGATATGCACAGCATATTTTATGTATTTATTATAATTATTTATAAACCTTACTTAGTTATAAAATGGAACAAGACACTGTACAATATAAAAATGGAATACTACAGTCGTAACAGTAAAAACGTCAATGGAAACTGCATCCAGGGCAGCTTTTTCAGTAGTGGCTGCACTGCCACTTCTGTTAAGAGAGAAGCACCACTCCCTTACACATGCCCTGAATCTACTTTGGCATATGGTTCGTTGTTGCAGAACTAGCCTTAAGTGAGTGTAGCTGCCCAAGTCTGAGGCATGGATCAGCTGGTTGCTAGGAAAAGTTTTGACTTAGCAGCATGGAAAGCTCAGGTTCTGCTCCTCATGTCAGAGCTGCAGCTCTTCAAACCAACTGGCCAGGTGTGGAAAGAGGAAGACAATTCTTTTTTGGCTGTTGATGTCAACGCACTCAAGCCTATATATTCAAACCATCTTGTAATCTTCAATACTACAATTCTTAAAAGGAGAATATGGCTTTTCTGTCTTCCCTAAATTCAGCATATTATCTTCTGATTAGCACCTCTCCCATTCAGGCCAGATAAGTGGGTCAGGATAAGATGGTGAACAGACTTGCAGGTGTTAGTTATATAATTAGACAAATGCCATTACAAAGGTCGTGTCACTTAGGAAGCATTCAAATCAGCCTTTTCTCATTGGTGATTTAAATTGATTTGAATCCTACCCAGTTATTACTACAGTGGTACCTCGGAACAGAAATCGTGCACCAGCAGCAGCGGGAAGCCCCATTAGCTAAAGTGGTACCTCAGGTTAAGAACAGTTTCAGGTTAAGAACGGACCTCTGGAACTAATTAAGTTCTTAACCCGAGGTACCAGTGTATACTGAAGGCATCTGATGCTTATAGGCATATAACAATTCATTATAATTAAATTGTATCTTTAAAAACCCTCAAAGCATATAAAATTGTATCTGTCATCTCTCCCCTCCTCAAATTGAACATGTATAAGAAACAATTACACAAAAGTCTCTCATGTATACCAGAAAAACACCAGCTTCTTTTTATAAATCATTTGCCTTTTTGACAAGAACTGAGGCACTATTGTTTAGGACTACAATGTTTCTCTTTGCAAGTATTCTTGGAAACGTTTCAGCTACTGCAGACTTGAATTAATGATAAAATCAAAAACATTATTCTCTCATATTTGTTGCTGTGATTTAACTATCACCCTATGAAACACTGAGATTTATCTAAACCCATTTGAACCATATGCAAAAATGCCTACACTCAATTTTGGAGCATTACATCTATGGATACTAGCTGCTTTCATTATTAGTAATACCAAGATGCATGAATGAAAACTAGGTGAGATTTTTTTCCTTAAGTTCCATTCACATACATCTACTTTTAAGTGGTTTATATTAAGAGAAACTGCCACAAATTACTGTGCATATCTGTTAGATTGGGGACACATAAAATTCATAGGGAGACTACCAATGTGAAACCTTTTTAGTTCTCAGTTGCAGCTTTCCTTCTTGACCTGAAGCACCACTTTAGCTAAAGGGGCCTCCCGCTGCCGCTGCGCCACCGGAGCACGATTTCTGTTCTCATCCTAAAGCAAAGTTCTTAACCTGAAGCACTATTTCTGGGTTAGCGGAGTCTGTAACCTGAAGCGTATGTAACCTGAAGTGTATGTAACCTGAGGTACCACTGCATTTTTGTATATTTTGTGTGTGTGTGTGTGTGTGTGTGTGCGCGCGCGCGCGCTCACCCACCCACCCCGATATATACTATCCTACACAAAATACAACATATATTAGCTTTATTTTCCAAGTATTTTGCAACTTTGAGTGAACATGGAAAGGCTTTAACATAACATATTAAACTAAAAAGGTTTGTTTATTTGATTAAGTTTTGAGGAGGCTAGGGCTACAATTCTATTGAAACAGAAAAATAAACTAATGAATATCATTAATAAGTTATCTCAGACCATTCAGAAGGGCAACAATTCAAATGTAACATCTGATGACTATTAAGTGGTTAAATTATTGAGTGAAATAAGGTAAGACGGATTGCCAACTTTTCCTCCTAACCAGGCTCCTCTTTAATGAGATTGCCACTGTGAATGTTAGAGATATTCCACAACACCATGCTTCTATTTTTATAAATTTCCTGAAATTTCCTCACCACCATCTCCTTTCACACTTAACTTCTAACCTCTTGGCTTACCTGAATTATAAATTCTTGAAAATGAAGTATTGGTCTGGAAGTACTCCCCCCCCCCGCCACATCTCCTCGCATCTCACATCCACTCCCAGCTCCTTCTCTGTCCCATTGCACAGCCATGCTGTCATTTTCCAACTGACCCTCTCTGCCCACACTCATACTCATTCTCATTCCACCCAACATTCCACTTAAAACTTTCTCACAATAGGTTTGTATTGAGCATATGAAGTCAAATGCCTTAGGAAATACCATTGACTAACATAGTTTTGAAAAGGTCTTTTTGTGACCAAACTACAAACATATTGCACAACTCACAGCACATGCTAGACATTCCTCTTAACCTAACACAACAAACCATTTCCCAAAATACAAAATATAAATGAAATCCCCCCCCAAAAAAACCCACTATAACAAAATCTATAGAATAAAAGCACCATCAGCACACCAATGTCTCATACCATTTTAAAAGAAAATCATTCAAAATCATTTCTCATCCTTTCTACCCAAAATTCAGCATGGACCATCGTCTTTTACACTGCCAAGTTTCCAACCAGTCTATTGAAGCTTTTTCTAACTACAAACCATAGAATGTACTCTCCTATTGTGTTCCTATAATATTCAAACACACGAAACAGCTACTTCAGACATCACACCATATCATGGTTTTGGCTAACCTGAATTTAGAATCCAAATCATAATTAAAGTTTCCATGAAATAGAACACCTAGTGTTGGTTCTCCCTCCTTGCACAGTAGCACCCAAAGACCAAGAGATGGTTGTTGTTCTGTAATTTATCCATGCAGACATCATACCATACCCTAGTTAAGATTCCTTAAATAGGATTTCACACGATGTGTACAGTGAACTAGGCTCTTAATACCAGCTTAATGCCTAAGTTTAAATTTTGAATTTATGCAAAACCATCCAATTTTTACCAAAAGAAGATGGCTCATAAAATGGAATTTACCTACACAGAGGTTACCTAAATTAAAATGTCACACATTTTGGTGCTCACACAGCACTGCACAGTGCCACTGCAGGAACTCTCAAAGGTTAAAACACCCTTTCAGCTCACATATTTCAATACTGTAGTCCTCTAATTTTAGGATACACAGAGACACAGCAGCTTCCCACACATCTACTTGACAGCATTCCTTTCCTAAATCATAATCAGATACCAGTCCCACCTCCCAACAGTAGTGCAATATTATACCAACTTAAAGCATACATTAAACTTACTCACACTAAACTCGACAGAAGCCCCACTCCCTCCTCACTCCGCACACCACCCACCTAAAGAGAGAACTATGTATGCTTTCTTGAGCAACCTGAAGGAAAGGTGGGATATAACTGTAATAAATACATAAATAAGGCGGTAGAATTGACTACACCACTTCAGAATGCTGTTCAAAGCTACCATTTTGCAATGTTTTTCTATGTGAACGCTCCCGGCTAGTAGAAAAGTAGCACACCAGGAATAAAAGTTACATCTTAATACTTGCAGGGAGCTTCTTTTAAGGCAGAGGAACATTCCAAATGATCTCCATCTGCACTTGAAGCGGTGCACTCTTTTACTTCATTTTGCAGAAAGGGGCCCTGTTGATCACTAAACTCCCAACCCATTTAAGCACCTAGTATGAACAAGGAAAAGCTGTGCTCAATACAGGTACCACTATTTCTAAACACTGTATACTCCACACATTTATAATGGTGGCCACTATGGAGAAATTATCTTAACACCCTAGAATGAAGCATACCCTGTGGATATGAGCTTAGTCTCTAATGTATAATATTTTCCAAGCAGTCTGTTTTGATGCCATGTGAGTGACTACATACAAGGCTTAACAACTGTAGTGTATTTTTCCTGGAAGTCAAACACTTTATGCTTGGTAATTGTTTTTAAATAATTCAATAAAGTTTGGATGGGGGGAGGATAATGGTGGCCAAATATGCATATCTTAATTCTTTCTTATAAGATAAAGGACACATGGCAAAGAACAGTGCATGTACTGTCTCAATGACATAATGTGCCCCAGTAGCAGTACGTAAATCTCACATCTCTCATACACAACTCCAAAGGAACACTAAGGCATGTGAACAGTTTGTTGAAACTGCTTATATTTATTATGATCTCTATGGGTGGCCAGAAGCCAGTTCCACTTCTTCTTTCCATGCAGGCCAATAGCAAAGCCTACAGCAGCAACGATCAATAGGAAACCAGCTGCTATTCTGTAGAGTTACCACTTTTCTACCTCTGGTTTCCTGTGCCTCTTAGATATGACAGATAGGAATACAGTGGTACCTCGGGTTAAGTACTTAATTCATTCCAGAGGTCCGTTCTTAACCTGAAACTGTTCTTAACCTGAAGCACCACTTTAGCTAATGGGGCCTCCCGCTGCTGCCGTGCCGCCGGAACACAATTTCTGTTCTCATCCTGAAGCAAAGTTCTTAACCCAAGGTACTATTTCTGGGTTAGCAGAGTCTGTAACCTGAAGCGTCTGTAACCCAAGGTACCACTGTACAACAATGGTAGAAATAACCAGCATGCAGATACAGTAATATGGAAGTTGCATCTATTACTCCAATGTCTGTCATTCAGCATTCAATGACACATATGCTCAACCATGTCTACGTTCTTGATAGTTAGTGTCTTACCCAAGAAGCAAAAGAAAATATGTTAGGCACAACAAAGGTTTATCATGTCACTTGGAATAAGCATCAGAAAGTAAAGAAAATACAGGAAGTTATCTGTGCTATATTCATCAGGTATCCAAGAGAAGAGCAACGAAGAGCTGTGACTGCTCTTAGCACAACTCTTGCGAAACAAGTCCACTGAGTACTTCTGCATTCATTGTGTCAGTGCAGATCATATCCAAACAATGTATCACTGCCAAGTGTGTTAAATGTGAGCTTCTCAGACTTTCAATTTTAAATAATAAGACCTAGATTCCTTGGGGAGTGGAACTGAAAATGAGATTCTTCGGACTCAACAACCACTGAGGAGTCCAGTCAGCCAAAACAATGGGTTATGGATGTCTAACTTCACTTTACCGCTTTGCATCTATTTGGCAGCACACAACTTGCTTTTAAATTTGTAGCATCAACAAAAGTTTTGAATGCAAGATAGAAGTATTTAATACATCTATGAATAACAGCAGGTTTACAAGTAAGTATTGGAACTGTAAGAAGCCATTCATTGCAATATTATGAATGTCACCTAGTTGCTTGAATAATAATGTCTGGCAAATTACCTGACCCAGGTGATTTCTCAGTCTTGCTTGCACAATAACGCAACTACAGTATTCAGACAATTAGTCATTTATGCTGCTTTCACCCAGCTATTTTTTCAACTACAAAATGATTTACCACTCTTTTCATGACAAAACAGACTTCTCATCACTGAATGTTTTTTTTTAACAGCTGGATTTTGCTATTTTACCGTGGTGGACCCTGGGGTCTCAAATTTGACACCCTGTGCTATGCCAAAATTTGGTGCCCTTCTGCCTCTCCCGCTCCATTCTAGTTGCCACGCCCCTGGTGGCTCCCCTGAGGCTTTGCACTCAATGTGCTCCCCTAATAATAATAATAATAATAATAATGATAATAATATCTTTATTGTCATTGCCCCCTCCCAGGGACAACGAGATTTACTTGGCTGCTCCATCCACCCAGGTAGGGCACTCCACACAAAATCAGAACAACTATAAAAACACTAATTAAAACAATACAATATAATACAGCAAGGAAGATTAGATGACTTTCAAAGTCCAGGTTTCCCATTCAGGGCCGAGATCGCTCTGGAGAAGAAGCTGTTCTTGAGACGGCTCGTTCTTGTCTTCATCGTCCTGTATCTCCGTCCCGACGGCAGGAGCTCGAAGAGACAGTGACCAGGATGCAATGGATCTTTTACTATGTCCAGTGCCTTCCTATGGCACCTTGTGGCATAAATCTGCTCTAAGGTGGAAAGTGGGCAGCCAACAATGCTCTCTGCTGCCTTAACAACTCTGCACAACCCCATCCTGTCCTGGGTAGTACAGCTTCCGTACCACACACATAAGCCATAAGTGAGCACGCTCTCAATGGCACAGTGATAGAAGGCAAGCAGCAGTTTCTGCGGAAGATGGTTTTTCCTTAGGATTCTCAAAAAGTACAGTCTCTGCTGCGCCTTCTTCACAAGCCCCCTTGTGTTGACACCCCAGGACAGATCCTCTTGTAATTCAATACCCAAAAATCTGAACGTTGTTACCCTCTCCACACAGACCCCATCAATCAAAAGTGGCTGGACATTGCTCTTCTGTCTCCTGAAGTCCACCACAAGCTCCTTTGTCTTCCTTGTATTTATGAGCAAGTTGTTAGCTCTGCACCACTACCTGTGGGTTTGTCAACATTCTTACAGCAGAATAGGCTCACTTCAGTCTCCCTCCTTTGCTCCCCTATATGCTTGGAACTGCCTCCCAGAATGCCTATGTGATGCCACCACTTACCTTGCATCAAAGTTTAGGATTGCAAGCTCTAAAAGCCTGCCCTCTTTTACACTGTGAAGTGCCACACATACCACTGGTGCAAGATAAATAAGACCTGAAACAAGGGCCTGCAATCTATAATACACCAATTTGCTCTCTACAACAGGCTCAAGCACTTCCCAAGGAAGGATGGAAATTGCCTTACACTGGGGGGAGTGGGGGAGGTAATCTGTACTCCTCAAGATGTCCTTGCCCACCCCCACCCTCCACAGCTCCAGCCGGCATAGATCAGGAGAGAAGCTTATGGGCTGGCAATGTTTGAAGGCTGCAAGTTCCCCGCCCTTGACCCGGCTCTGAAGATGTACGCTTCCTTTTACAATTAAAGCGCTTGACATAGAGACAGCAACGACTGACTGCCCTCCTAATTTTAAAGTTCTCGTGACCTACCGCATCCCTTTGCTCCTCCATGCCAGCGAAGCAGAACTCTTAACCAGAACTATCTGAAGCTGAACAGAGACCTGGGCCAGCTGCTGTTAAAGCAGAAGTCTTACCCAGACGGATCTGGAAGCAAGTCCCACAAAACTCAACAGGAGGTACTTTCGAGTAAAACAGCATTTTGCCCAGAATTGCACCCCAAAGAGTCTCTCCCTACCCACCTCCACCCCGGGGTATATTTTCTTACTAATGCTGCTAAGGTCGGAACCCACCAAACCCCCAAGAATTCACCTCGACCCCCCCCCAAAAAAAACCTCATTACACAGTCAGGGACCTTTAGACAAGTCTGTGAGGGGTCTTCCTCAACCCCAAAATGTACCCACCACACACACACACACACCCCCAGCCCCACGCCAGCTTTATACTCCTCCTCCCTGGAGGCACCCTCTCCACTCACCCGGCCGGGCAGAAACGCCAGCAAGAAGACGGCGACCCTGAGGCCGCACAGCCCGTAGCAGCCGCCTTGGCCGCCTGGCCCAGCGCGGCTCCCCATTCCACGAGGAGCCTCCCGCTCGATTAGCTGTGGGGCTCCGGCAACCTGCGAAGTCGCTGGGCGGCCAACGTAGTCAAGGCGGGAACTGCGACTGAGGCGCTTCAGAGAGATGGAAGGCTCGGCGGTCCCGCCCCTTCCTCCGTCCCTTCTCCTCGTTCTCCTCCTCCTCCGCGAGGGGCGGCGCTGAGATCAGAGGCGATGTCGGAAAGCCGCTTCGCCTGCAGCCAACCGAAGCGGTTGGCGTCGCCTCAGCTCCGCCTTAGGCCCAGCCCAAGTTGGCCGCCTTTTCCTGTGAGGCGGAGCTGCGGCCCCGTCACGCCACCTGCGCGCCCGCCCAAGAAACGCGTCCGGCTGCCCCAGGAGTAACCGGTTTCTCTGGTGCCGCTTGCACAAGTTTGTTGCCGTCCCTGAAGGGGTTAGGCTGCAAGCCAAGCTATGTACGCTTTACTTGGGAGTAAGGCTTTAACTCGTTAGGGCCTGCTTCTGCGCTGACGCGCCCAGCGGGAATTCCTGTTTCGCCTTTTGGAGTTTTAACTCCCAAACATGTATACTCCGAAGAAAATCCTGCTGTAATCTGTAGGCTTTCCCTCCTGGCAAGCGTCCTTGGGGATTGCGCCATGAAAGCTCATAAATGTGTTGGGCGTCCGTCCAGGCATATGTTTGTAGCTCCAGTTTTTCTTCGATTGCTCCAAGGTTGATTTTATGGCCCTCTCCGTTTCAGGTCCCTATTCCCAGCCTGCAGCCTCCAAACAAAGTGAGAGGTGCAAGATTTTGCCCTCACTGGACAGGCAAGGAAGCATTTCAAAAGCCATTGCACATGTTCAGTGAGACTCTTTGAAAGTCCTTTCTTCCGAAAAACTCTGCACGTGCTCAGAGGCACTAAGCCTAAACATTGCTAACATTTTTCTTAACAAAAGGTGCTATGCTTTAATAGATCTCACATATCTTATTAATGCTTAATTGTTTTTAATGTCTCTCTTTTTTTAGCTGTAAGCCACCTTGAGACCGTCAGGGGGAAAGGTGGGCTATAAATAAACATAATATTAATTGGTATCTGAAGAAGAGTGCATGCACACAAAAGCTTATACCAGAACAAACTTAGTTGGTTTATAAGGTGCTACTGGACAATTTTTTAATTTTATTTTTTCGACTGCGTCAGACCAACACAGCTACCTACCTGAATCTATAATATGAATTATAACTCCTCTAATAAATGTTGCCAAATGTCCTTTTAGGGGGGCTGAACTGGGATCTAAGTTTCACATACAATGTCAGCCCAATTCAGACCTAGAACATTGAAAACAACTGAACTTTTGTTTTATTCTGGGACTTCTATGCGAATAGTTGCTTTTGTTCATGGTTGCTAATCGTGTGGTGTGCTTGAGGGACCAACATTGCAATGAGTCAAACTGTCTCATTTTTATAACAAGTCTGTGAACAATGGGTGTGTTTGTCATAAAGCTGTGCTTTATTTAAAATGCGTCATTTCTTGAGGAGCCAAGATTTATTTCTTCCCAATGTGTTTACGTGTCTGCCCCATACTGTGTATCTTTGTGGGTGAGGCTCCCACTGAACATAAAGGTAACTGGATCAATGGCTGTGGATCTCATTCACATTTTTCAGCATCTCTTGATAAGGAAGCGATAAGACAATGGCTGCCAATGCACGTCTTTAAATCTGACATGCATCCTCCCAGGTAAATGTGCATAGGACTGTGGCTCTAAGTGCACATTCCTCTTCATAAAAGTACTTCAGTTACGGTAATTACCGTAATCCCATTGTGCTATATCAGGTTTTATCAGCCATTGTGATAGTATGGATTTTACTGGAGTTGCAGCGTGGATAAATTCAGCCCAATATGTTGTTGCTGTGGGTGTAAAATGTCTGTGTGTACTGCTGACATGAAGTGGCCTGACAAGTGTTGTAATTGTTAGAACTGGGTGACCAAAGCTTCTAATCTATAAACTTGTTTGTAATCTGACTCACGAGTGGAGGAATGAGTAATCAGGAAAGAATATCTCTGTCAATCAGCGGTTCCTATGGGAACCAAAATGTTTTGCAACCTCTCTTAGAGCCAGCTGGTGGTGAAAATATGAATTGCTGAAAAGGTAGATGAGGGTCGATTGTGATTTTGTTTTTGTTTTAGGGCAACAAAAAACTACATTAACAAGGAACCAAAATCATCCATTTTAAGATACTCTACACAGAATAGAATGCAGCCCGCAGTGATCCAAATGAAACTACTGTCAATTATGCTGCACAGGAGACTTCATTGGGAACCAGACCACGAGTCAGTCAGCTATGACTAATTTTCATGTTTAGATGACTTGCAGGATGGCTGGATGATAAACCACAGCCAGTTACGCCCTTTTTCTTTTCTTTTTTAGAAAAGCTCATTCAGCAGCTTCCTTTGGCCCAGTTTCTTTCATGATTTGTAAATCACTCTCTTTCATGATTCATAAGCAAGTTTTCATTTTTTAAATTACCAAATGTATGCAACAGAAGCATAATATAGCATTTTAAACTACAGTTTAATAATATTATTAATGCACTTTAAGAAATATTAACACAGTAACATTAAAATAGGAGAATACAGCTCCCAAACTTACTTAAAGGACCAAAGAGTGGGATGCTTACTCTAGGGATTTCCCACTTGGGTGAATTATTTGTGAGTGGAACAGATGTGTTTTCAAGTATATGCACCAGTTCACTACATGAAACCACTAGCTTAGATGCTTACTTGCAGGTAGATCAGCTTGAAGGTAGGTATGTTGGGATACTGCAGCAAACAACAGGTGGGGCACTTCGTTCTTAGCTTGGTGTTTAAAGTGCAAATTAGGGCACTTCTGTAAGCCACACAAGTATTCAAAAGGAAGAAAGTGACTCAGGCTACTGACGAGGGTGTGTGTGTGTGTGGTGTTTCCCCATTAATGGTTCCCCATTTGTAGAATGAGCTGCATTTATTTCCCTCATTATCAACTTCCAGGAGGCATTAAAAAACTTTCCTGTTTATCTGGCATTTGATGGCTGAAATATACTGTTCCTAGCAACTCTGAAAGGTAGCTGTGAGAATATATGGTTGTTTTTAGATTTTAAAATTTGTATTATTTTATGATTAGTGTTTTTACCACCCTGATCTCCTTTCTGAGGAGATTTAAGTTTAATAAATAATAATAAAACATGCTGTATTGTGTTTTTAATATTCAGTTGGAAGCCACCCAGATGAATACCAACCTGAATTTCAAGTTTAGAATGAATTTCAAAATAGAGTAGCTGTTAGCAGAAGTAGGTGTTAGTAAATCAGGGAACTGTCCTATTCAAATAAAGTTTCTATTAGATTAATATTCAGTCTGCATACTTAACGCCTCTCAGCGTCTGAATCTGAATATAAAAAAGCAAAGACAAGCTAAGCATTATTTTAATTTTAATGATTACATGGGAAAGTAATCTGAGGAAAGAAACTGAATTGTACATAATTTAGCAAAGACACCGCACTATGCAAAGGCGTGAGAAAAATAATACTGAAATGGGAAAATATCCTGGAGCAAGTTCCTATCTCTGTACACTAATCGCTAAGAGAAACAGCTACATTTGCATCATCTTTGGTTAGACTGTCATGAGCGGAGTCCAACTGCTGTTCAAACACTGCAACATTTTGACAGTACAGTGGTACCTCAGGTTAAGAACTTAATTCATCCTGCAGGTCCGTTCTTAACCTGAAACTGTTCTTAACCTGAGGTACCACTTTAGCTAATGGGGCCTCCCACTGCTGCCGCACCGCTGCCGCCCAATTTCTGTTCTCATCCTGAAGCAAAGTTCTTAACCCGAGGTACTATTTCTGGGTTAGCGGAGTCTGTAACCTGAAGCATCTGTAAACTGAGGTACCACTGTATCCTCTCATTTCCATTGGCAGTGTTTAAAGGCAGAGAGATGTTTCTGAGGGTGCTTCCACACTTGAGGTGGAATTCAGCGTTGTACGTGGGCAAATGTTCTGTCTCCACAAGTACTTCAGCTTGCCAGACAGAACAATGCCCCCTCTTTTCCCCCTGTGCACTGCACTGGGGGTTCTCCTGATCCCATCCACCCCAAGGCAATTTCAGGGGGTGGGGAAATCAAGTGGAAATCCTTGCCCAGGGCTTCTGCTGGCCAGTATTGTTAGTTGAATCCTGCCCTATGTATTTACTCTGGAATTGTCACTCTTGGTTAACTCACTTTTTACAGGGAAGCTGCATGATATCGTCATCAAATAATTTTGCTGCTCTTTCCTCCCTGATGCATGCTTCTTCTATCTTGTCTCAAGCCTTAGAAAAAATCTGACAGCATTATTTTTTTATTGGTATTTTCCTTCCTCTGCTAACATGGCTATGTCATGCCCACTAGCATGCATGGAGCATAGCTGGAAGTATGTACGCAAATACAATCCCCTATCTCCGGAACTATAGAAGTCAGTTGCAATTCTGCACCTAGCTTACAAGTGAAACGAGACATGTCTGGGTAGAGAGAGCAAGAAGTGGCCAGTCTGGAATCAATTTGCACTTTAAGTCACTGGAAGGAAATGTGATTATGATATTTGACGTAGTAAGCACACCTTAATCCAAGTTCATGTAATGTTGAACTACACAAAATTTATTGTAGAACTATAAAATTACACCTGGATATATCTTCCTTTAATTCAAGCATTATAGGCCAGCTGTTTTAAATGAATCATTTGTATATTGCAAAAAATAATGCTAAAGGTTGTCACAAAAGGAATGAAGCTCCAGATTTTGTAATATAATTTAAGGCTTCACAGGTATACCATAAGACTGACTACAACACCATCTTAACTAGCTACACTTATATCAAAACATGACACTATAACCAGGGTTGTTCTTTTTAACCAAGCAACATTCTATATCAGACATAAATATGTTTTAGCTGTTTTGTATTTTATGGTGGTGTAAGCCACTTTGAGACATTTTCTATATAAAGCAATGGATAAATGCAACAAATAACAATATGCCAGAAATAATGTCATAGAAATACTTTGGTACTCAGCATAAGTTGCCTTCTCAAACCATTATATAACAGTAGACAAATCTTCCTTCCATACCAGTGTTAAGCATTGGCATACCTGCTGGCTGGGGAAATAAAATCTGACATTTTCAGCAATCCTGGCACCCTCACTACCCCTGCCAAACTCCCAAAGGTAAATGGGAGGGCAAGAGGCTTTAATTCAGCAGCTTTTAAAGGAGAATTAACCCAGACACAAACATAAGCAAAACAAAACAAAACCTCAAAACATTAAACTATGTATCACAGTATTAATGGTAACACACACAAGCAGCTTTTATCTTGTGCTAAGCTTAGTGCTCCAAAACTTTTTTTAAACCACCATCAACAGCATATTATTAGAAAAGTGCATTCTCTGTGTTTGCAATTCATTAGAGCCTTGCTTCACCCCTTCTTTCCCTTCCTCCTATAGATCAGACTCTGTTTTGCAACAACTATCATCCTTGAAGTCTACAGCATACGTCAAAATGACTCAATACTGTTGAGCAACAGCAAAGTGGGTTTTTTAAACATTATTATTTACCAAGGTAACAGTGAAATATTTCAGCTGAATTTTGAGCCTGCAGCCTTTGCAAATGGTATTTTGATTTCCCTTGGCCCTGAAAATATGTCCACTCTGACACAAGCAACTGAGTAGCATGACTTCTAACAAATTAGAGAAGCACAAAAGACCCTCAATGGTTAGCACCTAGTTATAAATAGCAAGAACTGGCATATTAACATAGCAGTTCACAGGGAAAGATAATAAACAGAGTCTCTTTATACTGACAGATGGGATAACATTTCAGTCATATTGCACCTGGAGTTATCAATGCACCTGGAGTTATCAATCTTGACTATGCTAGAAAAATAGGCTGTTGCAAATTATCAGACATAAGGGTTTTTTTAGCACCACTTATTGACGTAAAGGCTCCTATGCCATTGGTTTGTATCTGTTCAGCAGGATATCTGTGCTGCTCTGGTTTCTGAAGGAAGTCCAATTCACAGGAGCTGATAAATACTAAAGATGATTTATTTATGCTGTGCATGTTTCTAGCACCTGTATGGTAGACTCTCGTGCCTAAAATATGTTACAGGCTTGGTGACTGTCTCTAGTATTTCCTTCAACTGACCCAGATAGAGAAATGTATTAGTCCAGTACAAAGCTATTGATGGTTAATAGCTTTAACAGCTAAACTTTATAATAGTGTATACTTTTATGTAGGCTAGGTACACAATACCAGTTTAAAATGCAGCAAGATTGTTTTCCCTGCTGCGTTTCAAGTTGCTTTTGTTTGGTGTTGTACACACCAGTCAAGTTTGATGTGTTCCTAAGTCACCCGCTGTCTATCCACACAAATGGGCAGAGAGGACACAGCAAAGCAATCTCTTCGGAACTCCTATTTATTAAGCAATCATCTGCACACATGCAATGGCTTTCTCAACTGCATACACCTCAGCTGAACTGCGAAGTGACTGTACCTTAAGTTTTCAGCTTGGATGGAAGCTGGTTCAAGGAAAACACATTAAACAGCAGGATTTTTCAATAAACTTTGGGATAGATATGAATTGTGGCTAATGTTGTCTGTACACGGCTTTAAAAAACCAGCAATGGGGATGCAGAGTAAACAGTAATGTATACACAGTCCTGACTCACTTAGAGGTTTGTTTGTTTTTTGTAGAAGTAGTCTGTAAATCTTGTTAACTAACTAACTAGAATGTCACTGTTCAGAGATAGCATGCCCCTGAATACCAATGGGGGACAGCTGCCATCAAGTGTGTTTCTAGGAACAATTTGGCTGGCCAGTGTTGGAAAAAGGACACTGTGTGGGCTAGATGGACCCTTGGTTTGATCCAACAAATATAATCTTAACTGTATTCTTTTACAGAGTAATAGGTTTTCACTACTCACTTTGCTCTTGGGACTGTTCCAAAGGACTAACAGGCACACATAGGATTGGTTTCAATGTACTGCTAGTTTCACTCGAACAATGGGGCTTTGCCCTCTCTCCTTCCTTGCATGCCCCCCAAGCCTGCTCTGGGGTTCCCCAAGCCTCCAGTGCAGATTTGGGGGCGAGGAGGAGAGTTTTGCTTGTTCACAACAACTTAGTTGAATCCCAGCCACAGACCCTTATTCCATATTATAGTAGCGTACTTCCCTCCCCCTAACAGTCAGTTAATCATAGAAATCCTGAACGCCTGCAGCAATTTTAAATAATTAGTATGTGAAATAAAATTTATCGTTTTGCCTGCTTTAAGTATCTCATCCCAGAATGAAGGCAAATCTCTTCAAAAATTGATTTAAATTGCATAGAACATGTGTTTGCTAGCCTTTCCTGTATGGTTGGGCTTTTTAGCATATTATTGTGCTTGCTCAACCTTCTGGGATCTAATAGTAGACAAACCAGTTGAGTAAGGGCTTAACCATGCATTATGCTTTTCTTAGATTTAGGGAAACTTAATATGCATTGTAAACCATACTTGGATAAATAATTTGAAGGGCAATATACAAACAGATGCAAATCTCCATGAGATATGTATTAGATAGATAGATGATAGATAGACAGACAGACAGACAGACAGAATCTCTATATAGGAAGATAGGTCTTGATAAATAAATGGAAAGCATCATTAAGTAGGCAATAAGAAATCTGTCTAGAGATCACCACTAGGTACTTATTGTGTGTAGTAAGAATATAATTTATGAAGTGGGCCTTGGTATTAAAGAACGCTAACAGCAATATCATCCCAACATGACGGGGGCTGGCTTCCTGCAGCCCTAGAGCTGCATGTTACTCTGAGCCTAATCACAGCAGCTCTCTTCTGGGTGTTCAATTCAGCAAGAGGAAGCTGTCCCTCTCCTGACAACCTACTGGGTGGACAGGAAGACAGACCCAAGGGGGTGGCACCCATTTTGGGCTTTGCTCCCTCCCTGCCAACATCTTCCTTACCTCCCCCACCCACAAGCACCCCCCAATAACCCTGCCCCCCTGCACTGTGACAACTACAATCTAACAGGTGATGTGTGCCTTAGCAGGGGAGTGCTGCTGCAAGTAACTGAACATCCCACATTTTTATCAGAAACCTTTATGACACCAGTGAGCAAATGGCTATAAAAGGAGGCTTGAAGCACTATGAGAAACCAAACTGCTGGTGCCCCCGACTCTGCCATCTGCATACCCTGAGAAGGGCTCAGACCAAACTGGACTTGCCAGAGCACAACTAAAAAGACCTGTGCAACTTTTGATAAGAAACAGGAGGTTTACTTCAAGGAACAGATAATGCTACAGCAAAGGAATATTTCTCTGGAACAGAAAAAGACTTTATTCAGGAAAGCCACTTAGCGGCCCAGTCTTCCCTGCATCTGAGGCCAGAGACAAAAATCTGGTGAGTGCAGTAGTGTTAGGACCTTAGCAGTGCCACTCCATGGAGAACCCTAACCTTGTTCACAGAGGAAGAGTCAGGGCATGTTGCTTGAGTCTCAGCAAAACATTTCCAGTTCTGCAGGATAACTAGCTTTACTTGAGGGCGAATATGAGCAGGGCTCATTGGCTCTCTCTTGAGACGCAAAGCTGTATTAGCTCTTTCGGTGCTTTTCTCTGGTCTGCAGAAGCCGTAGGATGCGCTCGTTTTTTGTTAAATCTGAAGGCAATTCGTTTTTCTGGAAACAAGACACAAGTTGGTTGGAAACCAGAGAAAGGACTTTCACCATCTGGTTCTCATGCAGCAGACTTCAAGGAACATTACCCAAAGGAGCACCGGCATTCAACATTCTGCACTGAGCTACATTCAATTGTGGACTCATGCACTTCTCATCAGAAAATATACCAATGCTGTATTACTGAGCCTTTCAGCAGGCTTGTTTAACAGGGACTGTAATTCGAAGTTGGCTTGTGAGGAATTACTTAAACTAGGGTGGCTAACGTGGTCCTCTGCTTGTTGCTCGACTACATCCCTGACCACTGACCATGGTGACTGAGGCTAGGGCCAATGCCATTTGCAGGACTCTGCACTTCCCATCCCCAGGGCAGATCCAAAGGGGTCTTCAGCAAGCTACCCCATCATATTCTAGTGACTTCCCTGGGCTGCTGCAGGGCAGCGATTCTGCTTCAAGGAGCACATCAAGAGACTGCAAGGAGTGCAAGTTATTGCCTTTTGTTTTCTGGCTTTTAAGTTGAAAGAAAATGAGTCAAAAAGGTTCTACGATATGGTGAACCTGTGGCCATCCACACCTTGTTGGATTCCAACTCCCATCAATCCCAGCCAGCTTGAGTAATGGTCAGAGCTGGTGTTCAGCAACATCTGGAAGGCCACATGTTCCCCATCCTTGCTCTATATGCTATGCTGCAGAGATGAATGACTATTAAACATAGATTTCTTTCCAATAAAATCATGATTACTGTCTTTGGCACTCATGAGAGCAGGATCAGCTGACACTCAAATTTACATTCAGGCTTCAGTAGCATTTAAACTAGATCTGTAATGAATTGACTTTGGGCCTCCCTTGCGGAGGAAAAATACTATATTGGTGTACACAGATTTGTATTCTAGTATGCTGTGGAAGCGCCAGTAAGTTTAGAAGAGGCCGTGGTGCAATTCTGTAATGGCAGAGATGTCCAGAAAACCTTATGCCCAAACAGATTTATTAGTCTTTAAAGGTGCCAGTTGAAACTAGGATGATTTTGCTGCAACAGGTAACAGAAATACCTTGCGGGATGAAAGTGGTTGACACAAACAATTTTTCCCAAGAGTTGTGCTGCCCTCTAATGGAAATACACAACATGGAGAATTTATTCTCTGTTTTTGTTCCTAATGTGAAACTTCAGGCTAAAATTACTAAGAATTTCTACAAAGAGATTCATGCAAAGACTGAGACTTTCCTAACAGTTTCAAAGGTCTGACAATCTTGAAACAAAAGCACACTACCTTGTTCCTAAGGAGCGGATCTGCTCCTGCTTCTATGAGTAGTGCTACTGCTTTAGCGCTGCCCCCAAGAACAGCTGCATGGAGAGCTGATGTTCCATTCTAGTATAAACAAAAACATAAAATATATCTATATGCAGATGATATTGCTAATAATAATAATAATAACAACTTTTAAATCTCAGGTCTCTTAACAGTAATGCAGGAAGGGTTCTGGCGGAGTCGGTAGCAGCCTTTTCCAACCATTTCCAACAGATGGGTGGGCATAAGAAGACTTTAACCCACCTGAGTTTGAGACATGGCATATGTTAGGCTTCCGCAAACTCAGCCCTCCAGATGTTTTTGGCCTACAACTCCCACGATCCTTAGCTAGCAGGACCAGTGGTCAGGGATGATGGGAATTGTAGTCTCAAAACATCTGGAGGGCCGAGTTTGAGGAAGCCTGGCATATGTAATAGGGAAAAGACCCAGGACCCTGCTCTGATTTATATTAATATGTCTATATTAGAAAAATATTTGAAATAACTTAGGATTTTGAGTCAAACTGAGCAATCTTCTGTGAGAGTCCACTGAAATTAGTGAGAGCTCCCACAGCATCCAAGAGAACTATGGTTCCGAGCATCCTAAATATTTTCTCAGTACTTGCCTTCAATAAACCAAGCGTAGGAGAGAATTTAAGCAATTCCTCTATAACATCACTATACCCTTTGTTCGCAGCTTTAAGTAAAGCAGTTGTGCCATCCTACAACAGAAAGGAGGAGAGAGAAGAAACATGAATTGAAGATGACCATTTGTCCTGTTTTAGACTTGTCCTTGTATAGAATTCATAAGGGAAGGGTCCTCCCATTCATTATAACCCATTTAGAGCATGTTATTTCTCCCATAAGCAGGCTTTGAGTGTCCTTACTGTACATGAAGACCTTACTGCATGTAGCAGCAGTGCTTTTATGACATCCTTACCCTAGGTTTGCAGATTTCAATGTTTAAAAATATTGTCATTGAAACATTCCTAGACTGTGATCCTATAGTCACTTAATCTAGGAATAGGTCCTATTGAACTGAGCTAGCATCGCCACTCAGCAAACTGAAGCAATTGGCTCAGGTGGTGAGGCTGGTTAACTTGGGCTTGCCTTCCCTGGTATAGCATGACATGCTTGCTGCCATCAAAAGCCCTCCACCTCCTCGCTCCCTGCCTCTCTCAAGAAAGGTTCAGGGGCAAAACATTCCTTGGAGTAAAGCATTCTAGGAGCGATGGCTGAGACTCCCTGTGCCCCTGCTGCAGTTAACTACCTAAAATTATTCGGAAAAGGTTTAGAATTACTGTACAATTTCCCTCTAAATAGGGCTTCAGCAGCAGCAAACCATAGCAGTGCCAGCATGCCCAGAATGCTTCACTCAAGGTAGGACCTTGGAGCGGGGAGGTGGAGGGCCTTGCCACTGCTTAAGCAGCAGCAAAATAAATATTAAGTAAGACTGAAGAGGAGAAAGGGAGAATTGCTACTACCTTTTCCTTCTTTTTATGGAACCAGCTCTGCTTGCAATTGGGCAGCCACCCTGTTGACACCAGGATTGTTACAAGGCAGCATTGAGTCTGGGGCGAATATGGTGTTTCCCCTGGTGCATCTACACAGCCTCAATTTTGCCACTGCTGCTTTACCCTGTACAGGTAAGCTGTAGCAATGCTGGTGTCAGGAGGGCAGTCTGCAGCTCTCCCCCCACCACAATGGCTGCTATGACCAAAGGAACAGCATGCATATTGCATTTATAGATGTACAACTAAGTGGTTTTAAGGACATACCTAAAAATGTGAAATTCACAAATGTACACATCACACAGATACATAAACTAGGAAGTCATTTCCCACCCTTTCCCTGTGATTGTCATTTGTTTTAACTGTTTTTAATTCTAAAATTGTAATCCACCCGGGACCTGCTGGTGCATAATAAAAGTAATAATAATGGCGAAGAGTTGGTGGTTTACTAAACAAGAATAATCCTAATCTATTATATTCTACTCATTTGAGTGAACTGTATGTCCAGTGGGCTTTACCTTATTTTGAACAGCAGACCCTTATGAAATCTATCAGTTACCACAGAAGGCTAGTGCTCAAGAAAAAGAACTCTACTGGGCATGCAACATTTGATAAGAGGTTCTTTAGATACAGATTATCCTTGATCTTAAACTGAGCCTCCAAAATGCGTCAGCCCTCAAACTTGCCTTCAATGCCAAGGCCATGCTGTGTAATCTATTGAGAAATAACAAATAACCAAGTGGATCTGAGCACTACATCTTTGTCGCTATTGACCTACCAAATTTTTCTTAGTAACATGGCAGACAGTGACAGGGACCACTCAGAGATAGAGGTTAACTGTTTAATTTACAGTTTTATTACCAAGAGGAAAGGGATTGGCTTTTTTCTTAAGTATGTTTCTGTGTTCTGGTTTTGTAAAACATCTCCAACTTGGAAACAGAAGAAGCTGTTGTAAAATGCCCCTTGCAATGAGACATAATTGAGAGGGATGCTAGCCAACCTATTTTGCAGTGCTGACTGCCACAGCACACCAATGAGATATTCTAGAATATGGGTGGGAAACATGTAGCTCCCATAATTTCTGATGACTGGCCATGCTGGTTGAAGCTAATGGGAGGTGGACTCCATACAGGCTCCCTACTCCTGTCCACCATATCACAGAGAACTGTTGACTCCTTTTCTTCTAATATAAAGCCCCCAAAACAAAAGGCAGCTACTCACACTCCTTGTAGCATCTCGTTCTGCTCCTCGGAGCAGCATCACTCGCACTACCTCACTGTGACCCATCTGAGAGGCTATCCACAATGGAGCTGTCCCATCCTTTAAGAAGAAGACGAAATAACATGCAAAACAGGACCCATCAGTTTGATACAGGCAGCACGCTGAACAGCTCTGGCAGCTCACCACAAGATTCTGGCTGGAACTCAAGGACAAAATGAACTTGAATCCTTGATGAAAACCCGTTTTCCCCTGGAGAAGGGACATCGTGTTCAGCTCAGCATTCAGGGAATGCAAACAGGCAAACAGAATATATTTCAGCATGTCCTTGTGGCTGAATAAAAGTTTGAACAGTGCAAATGAAATGTTCAATAACTTAATAAGATGAAAACAGTACGCTGTATAACAAACAGTATTTTCTCTGTTTTAAACGCCTTAATTTCTCTGTTTTAAACGCCTTAATTATTATCAGATGCTATACCAAAGCTTAAGAAGCAGGAAGTACTGGTTAAAGCTTAACGCAGACAAGAGTCTATTTTCTTTGTTATCAGGTCATGAAGTATAGTTCTGTATTCTTTTGAAGGACTCTTTTTAAACAAAAATAAACAGTTTAAACAGTGCTGAAGTGGAAAAACAAGGCTGAGGGAGAGGAGTTTCTTGAGTTTTACTTCCTGTGCCCAATTCAGTTTACAAAAGCCTTGCATCTTCTTTTTTAAAAAACCCAAACAGTTTTGCAACCATAGAATATATAATTCTGCTGAGATAAGAAATGAGCTTCTTTATACCTGTAGCTTATACAGGATGCAAATTTAAAACTCTGTACAGTGGTACCTCAGGTTAAGTACTTAATTCGTTCCGGAGGTCCGTTCTTAACCTGAAACTGTTCTTAACCAGAAGCACCACTTTAGCTAATGGTGACAGGGTTACTTGTGGACTAGATTGCTTTGGGCCCTGTTTATCCAATAGTATAAGTAGTATCCAATAAAAAGGTCTCATAATAAACAATTACTTTTTGTTGGAAGCAACTGGAACCCTGTGGATAGGCTGGTGCAAAATGAAAAGAGCATAATGATAGCAGCAGAAATTCCAAAAACACATGAGGAACAAGGCAATAAATAGTGCATACAGTTCTAGTTCCCTTGCCTCAAAAAGGATACTGTGGAACTGGAAAAAGTTCAGATACAGTCAATCAAAGTGAGGCTTAATGTTAAAAGAGATTCAATAATGACAAAAGAAAGAAATTTCTTCACACAGTGCAAATTTAAACTACGGAATTCATTCCCACAAGATTTAGAGGGCTTTCAAGAAGCGTAGACAAATGAATGGAGAACAAGGCTATCAGTGGTTACCAGCCACAATGGCTATGTTCTAACGCCACTTGCAGAGGCAGTATGGTTCAGTGGTTGGAACCTGCAGGAGAACAGAGTGCTCTTGTGCTTAGGTCCAGCTTGTAAATTTCTCATGGGGAATTGGTTGGCCTGTGAGAACAGGATGCTGGATGAGATAGGCCTTTGGCCTGATCCAGGAGGGTTCTTCTTATGTTATAGCAATAAGAAGACACAGGATGCTAACAAGATTTTTACACATCCTATGGTTAATTGTGGCGTTGTGTGCCTGGAAATACCAAATGAGAAGCCACGTCACTTGAGTTCATGCTTGTTATCAGCAACCTGTGAATGTAAATGCTTAAGGAACCTACTTACCCAGAACCTGCAATTTCCCGCATTTACACCTTCATCTACTCTTGGTAGAAAATAACCTCTGATGCAATAACCTCTGTTCAGTCAGTAGGTGGCTCTGGACTTCAGCCGGAATTCTGTGGCACTGGGCATTTCCTGTTAGTAGGGATCCTCTTTGAACCCAAGGGCTACAGTCCCTCATGGGGAACCTTCCTTGGTCCCCATGCCAGTGGTGGGCAGGGCCAAAGCCAAAAATGGGTGGGGAAATGTTACATCCCAGAGCCCTGAAAGTGAAGAGGCTTTTTCGCATGTATACGCCCAGAGGCTTCCATGCTCAAGCAACAGGCATATTATCCACAGTTGACAGGCAACTGTCAAAGGCCCAGCCGGGCAAAGGCACTCATGATGGGCACAGAAAAGGGTCAGTGAAAAGGTGCAGCCTGAGCAGGGAGCATGGCTTAGGGCCAGGCAAAGCCCAGGAGGACCACATATGGTCCACATGCCTGAGGTTTTCCACCCCTTGTAGCTGTTCTGGTCTTGTTGAGGAGATAGAACAAATTTATTAACTAACTTTCTGACTTTTGTGTCCACTAAGGATTCCATGGCACACATACCTCCTTCAACTGTTCCATGGGACAGATTCAAGGAAATACCTATAATCTAAGTAAGAATGCATAACCAGAAATGCCAAGTATTAGAGGAAGTTAAACTACAACCTCGGCAGTCTGTATAGAAAACCCAACAGCAGCACATGTATCCAAATTTGATCAAATATTAACTTCCATATCAAAGGCACACCAATAACTGGAATGTAGTCAGCACCAAGGCACAGCTGGTTAGTCTTAGCACATGAACAGATGAAGGGGGAAATCTAGGCAGTATCAATCTTAAAAATAAATAAGGGAGGGTAACTAAAACATTGTCTGTGTCTTAACAATGCTGAACATTACCTGCCTTGGCTGGTTGACCTTTGCTCCAGAAGACAGCAATAGCCGAATTAAATCCAGGTAACCACCTTGGGCAGCCAGGAAAAGGGAAGTAGCTCCGTCCTTAATTTTTTAAATAAAATATTTAATTAGCTTTTAAGCTGGCAAAAAAAGATTTCTTAACAGAACCACTGAACTCTTCCTTTCCTCCATTAGCCCACAAGCATAGCAAGACTGCTTATATACTGAAGTATGTTTTTCATAACTACCGATACATTTCTGCAGCATTGATGAATGCAAAAAGCAAGCTTGCTCTTTAGTTAGTCTGCTTCCAGTCTTTCATGTAATCAATTTAAAGATTAAACAATAAACCCTGGTGCTTTCTGAGTAATGGTTCCAGCAAATGTGCATTTGGCCTCTTGTGGAAGTCCTTTGCGAGTGCTGCTGAGCAACAGAAGCTGATCAGATTTTTGGTTTTAAGAACAACTTCCTTTCAATCATTGCTTTAAAGTGCATTACATATTTCATATCCTATCCAAAAGTGCTATTTGAAGCAGCACACATGCTTCTCCTACGACCAGGTGGGCAGCAGCAACAGCAGGTGGGAAAAGAGAATCTCTACCACCCTGTCCCCTGCTGCCACCCACCGACTCGCAGGAGAAGTACGTGAGATGCTTCAAACAGTGCTTAAAGGCAGTCCCCACATTCCAGTTCCAGCATGGAGGGCTGCCTTTAAGTGCTTCTCAAAAGAGCTGTTTGAAGCAGCTGCCCCTCTCCTGGGCTTGGGTGCACAAGAGAACTCTCTGCAGGGAAACTTCATAAAAGGCAGCTTCCATTATTCCCAATCTCCATGTGCAATATTAAACATGTACAGCTTATAATTTTGCCTTCTCATTCTGTGTAATGTGTAGAATGGCTCAAAGTGTAAGGAGGAGCTGGCATACTGGGCAAGCTTTGAATTTGCCACCAACTCCTTTCGAGCACGTAAAGTAGCACAGAAACACCAGTTCCAGAGCACTCTGCTTTCTCGTTAACAGAAAAAATGAATCCCGGAAAGGTTTCCTTAAACCTTGAACATTCCAGGGGAAAGGGAGGGTCAGAATGGCTGAAGGCCAACTCCAAGTAAACTCACATAAAGCTGATCATGAACGTTGGCACCGTGTTTCAGCAATGTTTCCACCACTCTCATGTGCCCGTACTGACACGCAGCCAACAGAGCAGTGCCTCCATCCTGCAAAGGGGTGGGGGAGTAAAAAGAGAGCACAGAATAGGCACAAGTGAAGGGGAAAAGACAAAGGCTGTAGAATACCACCTACGTCTTGCATTTCAATACGATACAATAATAGCAATGAAGAAATCAAATAGAAGTTCTGCAGATAATGTCAGGGGAAGCTGCTGGCAGTGGCAGAATTTAAGCCAGAGCTTTCCAAACTTTTCATGTTGGTGACACACTTTTTAGACATGCGTAATTTCACAACACTGTAATTCATTTTTGCATCATTTCGCGACACAGTAATTCAGTTTTACTATCAAGCCAGAGGTTAAACTAACCCCTTTCTATCCCCTGCAGGAGCGTGGGGAGCGTTCTCATGACACACCTACATACTGCAGCCGACACACTAACGTGTCACGACATTTAAGCCCTGGCCTTGGAACAAGAACTTTGGGAGGAATAAGTGTATCCTGTTGAAGGCTTAAGTAAATATTCAAAGAATCATAGTACTGTAGAGTTGGAAGCGACCCTGTTTAGTTCACAGTGAATGGAAACTGTCCCTATATGTGGCTATCAACCCCACCACTGAACAACACATAATTCCCATATACCTAAAACGTGAAATTCTGAACATGGCTTTTTCTGATAACTTGTCCACACTATATTACTTCAAACAGCTGTCACTTATAGTTTCCAGCAACATTCCCCATCCAAGGATTTGATATCCAGGGTCTCTTAAAACAGGAAAGCACTTTTCTTCTTTCTTCCAGCATGAATTTGGCTTTCTTCTTCTTGGACTTTAATGGTCTTGCTGCAAAGCCACAGGCCCTAATATACTGGCTATGACATTATGACTTCTCAATTACAGTCATTCATGAAGTTTAGTATCTACGCCCTCCCTTCAGATGTCAAGGAAATAAACAACTATCAGACTTTTAGAAGACATCTGAAGGCAGCCCTATTTAGAGAAGTTTTTAAGGACTGATGTTTTTATTATGGTTTTAGTTATGTTGTAAGCCACCCAGAGTTGCTGAGGAAACCCAGCCAGAAGGGCAGGGTATAAATAACAAACATACCCCTAAACATTTTGTGAATCTAAATTCGGCCTCATTGAGGGGCAGTATTTCAATGTATGAGTAGTAAAATGAGAGTACCCATAAACATTTTTTTTTAGAAAAAAAGCACTGATTACAACAGACTTCCTTAAAATCACTAGCACTGGATCCCAACATTTTTTTTGTTCCAAAAGTCAGCCCCCACCCCTGCCAACATGTTAGCTCAATTGGTTAAAGTGTGGTGCTGATAACGCCAAGATCATAGATTTGATCCCTGTACTGGCCTATTCCTGCATTGCAGTCAGTTAGACTAGATGATCCCCAGGGTCCCTTCCAACTCTACAATTCTATGGGATGTCATGTAAAACAAAACTGTGTCAGTTTCTTGAAGTAAGGCCTGCCCTTTCACACATCATGCCAGTTGGAAACTGGGAGGCACAATTAAAAGAGAAAGCAGGTCAGATGAAGTGAGGCATCCTGCTCCCTGGTTGTGTATTTCCAGGAAGTCTCCTTCCTTTTTTACTTTTTCTCTTAGCAGGGCTTTTGAAGCCTGGCTGAGAGAAAAGTGACATTACTGACGGGGCAGACGTAAAAGAGGTAAGCAGTGGGAGCGGGGGGGTGTTATTTATTTAACACATTTTTATCCAGCTCTCCAGCTGCAAAGCCACAAAGCATGGTTTGCAGATGAATTTTACAAAGAGGATATTCCATGCAAACATGACACAATAGGAAAAAAGCATGGGGGGAGGTAAAAACATTCTTAAAGTTGACTGAGATGGAAACGGTTCAGCTGGTCTGTCAGCAATGGAAAGAGCTGTTTTGACCCAATTCTACCAAGTTCCCACAGGTGAAGGCTGGTAGTTGTAGCACCACGGAGAGCTGCCAGTGAGCAACTTGCTCCTACAGAGGTTCTGAGGTCTGTAACAAATCCACTTTAAAAAAGAAACAGACCATTTTCTGGACAGGAAGGTGGTACAGACAAGCACTGAAAAGTGTGAAATGAACAAACGATTAACTGGAAAACGTATAAAACACCCTGCAGGCAAATCAGCATGAATGCTCATTCCTACACTTAAGACATTTCTCTACTCCTCCTCATCTAAAAAGTAATGACAAGCACTGCTTCCTAGGGAAGGTGTTTCACATTCCTCATCATTTTTTTGTACTGGATGCAGTTGTTTATGTTAACTCTGGAACAATTTTGGCTACATCTGTAGGGAATTAGAAGCTGAGGCTGCACCGCTGTCTCTGGCAAATACGCTGGAAATTCCGAGAAACGAAAACCATCCTGGCACAATTGCACATCAGCAAATCAAAGCGGAGACTTTTGCATAATGCTGGCGTTACACATGCGAGGTCTTTTCAAACCAGAAAAGCCAAGGCAGAAATCATATTGCTGATGCTGTGCATTTCATGACAGTAATGACAATGGGTTCCAGCTATTGCAAAATGCTTTCTTTCTTTTTTTAAACAAACCAACATGCAGTGCAATGTGCTACAAAGAGCTGTGCATACTCTCTAATTTTTCTGGTTCCCTGCTGCAGTCCTTCCCCCGCCGCCACATGCACATCCCAATAACACTACTTCGGAATATTGCCACTGCCGTGTTACTGTGCAATCTGGAAGGAAAGCAAAAGCCAATCTCTCCTGACTACCTACACAGCCACATGAATGCAGAAGGCTACATCCTTATGTACACCATTTACCTTATGTACACCACTTAAGACCTTGGATAATTAAGCGGTATATAAATAGCAAAAATACCGTGCGTGCCTTAATGTGAGAGAGTGCTCCCTTTCACTCTCACCCTCTCTCTCACTGGCACTGGCTGACTTATTATAGATTTTCATATTACATTAAGTTCTGAAAAGAAATACGCACAATTCTCATCTCTCTTGCTTTTGATCTTCCAGGGCAAACGTTTGCAAGGAGGAACTCGTGCATTTCCTCTGTGCAGAGTTCGATAAATTTCCTGCTTTTACATTAGATCTGGACTCTAAACCGTGGCTAACCTTAACTAGTTTGCTGAAACAAGCCAGCTTCATAATTATGATCATCCACAATTTGAGAGGTTCGGATGACACAACAAGCTGTGGTTAATAAAGGGGGCGGGGATGAAGAAAAAGCTTCCAAACTCCTCCTTGCACCGCAGCAGAGCCAAAGGCTTAGCTAGGCTCATTCTCATCATGCTAAATTATTGTGTGATGTTCAAGCTGGGCCAGTGCCTCAGCTTTGGTTGCCTACATGTATGAAATAAATAAAAAACAAGGTTTTGGTGAGGGTGAGAGAAAGAACTCCAGAAGTAAATAAATGTAACAAAACAAGGTCATCACGGATTTGTGCACTAGGTTGGAATACTGTCATTTGGTAGTATGCAGCTAAGTTTTACTCCGAGGAGAACCACTGAAATTAACAGACATGACTAAGTTAGGTCCATTAATTTTAATGAGTCTACTCTACGTAAAACTTAATTGGATACCACCCTTGTTTCCGAGACCAAAGCAGCCACAGACTCTTAAGTCCCATAAAACTAAGGACAGGAACTGGTGCTTCAGTTCTGTGGATCTGTCCTTCCTTAGCACTCTAAGATCTCTTCCAAATCTGTGCACTTCCGTGCTTTGTTTGCTTCCGTTCAGTTAAATTCAGTGAGAAATTGTTTTAACAGGCGGCCAACAGCAAAAGTTGATGGGAAAATTGCCCTACATTCAACTCTTCCCTAATATGAAGAATATAGCGCAAGAGTAGAAAAGGTGAAGGCGAGATGAGTGCATTTTGCATGAGCCATAGGTGATTTCATGCTAGCACAAAGAAACAGATTTTGCCTAAAGCAGTTGTGCAGGTGGCATTGACTACAGAAAGGAGTCAGTTCTTTCACAATTCAGGCCACGGTCATCTGACAGCCTAAAGCACATGAGTTATTTAGTCTTATCTTGGCAGGTATACAGTAGCTACTCCTGTCATGTTAAACATGAAATGACAGCATCTTTTCAAGAAAATCCAGCTGCCTAAGTGCCTGCAGCTGTAAATTCCATACAACTTGACTTCCAAGCAGAGTGGCCTCTTTCTGTCTTTCTTTTTCCCCATTTTAGATATGGCTTCTTGACTTCACACCACTGGGTAGCATAAAAGAGACAACCAATCTGGTCAGCTTTGGTTCTGCCCTTTTGCAACGGAGAGAGTAAAAATTATTAGGAAATGGAGCAGCACTTATACAATGAAAATGGAGCAGTAAAAGCCTGAGCCGAACGTATGTCCTGCCAGAGAACTGTGTGGCAAGAAGCAAAATTATATCATGGGCCTCTCGCTTGCTCTCCATGCCAAATCCCTGCCTGCCAAAATTCATCATCGTGTTAAAGCCAAGCACAATCCCTTACTTTGGTTTTAAATTCTGTGGAGGCTCCATACTCAAAGAGAAACTTCACGATATCGTTGTGACCTTGTTGTGCAGCAAAGAACAGGGCAGTGGCACCAGACTGAAAAAGAGAAACATAAAGCCCATGGATTAGGTATGTAAGTACATTTCATTTAATCTACGTAACAATGTCTTTTAAAACCTTATTTTAAAGTTGGTAATACTTGAAATGTGCAAATCCAAATTCTCATATCTAGCAGCAGCTGCTCGTCAGTTAAAACATTCCCACATGATTCTATTCTGGAAGATTCCAGGACAGCCTTCACCAACCATTGTGCCCTCCAGTTGTATTGGGACTACAACTCCCATCACTCCCAGCCAACACTTAAAAAAAACAACTTTCAAAATGAGTAACAAAGCCGAAATTCAAATACTACTTTTCATAGCTTAGGGATAGAACAACTGAGAAAACACCCTGTTAAATTTCTGTAACACAGCTGTGAGGGGAAAGGAAGGCAGCGGCCTAGTATACACATAATGTTAAACCATGGTTTAGTTAGTGCTATGTGCACATGACTTGGGTTGCACACTCCCCCCCCCCCTTTTCTCCTCCTGCATCTCAGTGGGGAGAGCTTCTGAAGCCAATTTCATAACCCATGATTTGATGTTGTATTATAACCATTCTAGAATTTGTTTTAAACCACAATCCCAAGTTATCTAGAAGAGTTTGGATTTGATATCCCGCTTTATCACTACCCTAAGGAGTCTCAAAGTGGCTAACAATCTTCTTTCCCTTCCTCCCCCACAACAAACACTCTGTGAGGTAAGTGAGGCTGAGAGACTTCAGAGGAGTGTGACTGGCCCAAAGTCACCCAGCAGCTGCATGTGGAGGAGCGGGGAAGCGAACCAGGTTAACCAGATTACGAGTCCACCGTTCTTAACCACTACACCACACTGGCTCTAGGAACAAATACATTAAACCGTTTACCAAGTGGTTAGCTACAAAAGCATGCATGCAAACCATATGGCGAACCAGTCATCTGTACATCAAACGGGATACATTAAAATAAGTTTAGCGAGATCTGTTGCTATGCCTTCCCCTTGTTGAAGGAACACTTCAAAGAAGATCCTCAGAGTTAGGTCAAGTGGACAGCTAGCTTTATTTTCCTAGGTCTCTTTATCAGATGCTTAAGTACACTGAGATAATGGAGCTGCTCACATACATTAAGGGCTTTGTTGGATGAAAGCCTCATACCAGCAACTTCTAAAGCAATTCTAACCATCTTTAAATTCATCTAGGAAAACTCCTATTATCCACCAGTAGATCTGGTAATGTTGCAATTTGCAGATGTCATCAAAGGGACCACTATCCTAATTTTAGGTAACCAAGACAGGTATACACACATATTTTGTAAACAGATGAGAATTGTGTCATTCTTTAGACATATACCTGTTTTCTGTTATCAGGAAAAAATGACTCCAGGCTCCTGCTGCACTATCAAGATGCTAAGTTTTTGAATAATTCTAATGCAGGCCTAGACAGACCAATTATTTGCTACTGGAGGGAATTCTGATATCACCAAATCAAGCTTGCCATTCCTTCTTCTCATAAGCTTTCTGTGCATTTAATATCTGCATGACAGATAAAAATTTAATGTGTGAAGCCTTTCCCAGTGCTGAGATACCTTGATAAGGAAATCTCCACCTGTTGCATTTCTGCCTGACAAACAGCTATGCAAAACAGAGGAACCCTACCATGGAAAAGGTGGCAACTTTCACTGGTGATTAACTTTCTCTCTGAGTTTAAAAAGCAACAGTGAGAGCTGCAATTAAAAGCTGTGCATACAAACAGGATATGTTAAAATGAGGATGTGGTTGTCACTATATCCTGTAGTCCTTTTGAGAAAGGCACTTAAAAGGCTGTTAGGAAAGAAGTTGATTAAAATGCTATAATGATGGAGGGGGGTTAGAAGCACCATCCTGGGAGAATAGCAACCTCCAATTGTCAGGCCAAGTCTGAGTTGAACTACACTGCTTGCTGTTTAATGGCAAATGATGTCTCCTGCTTGTACAGAAGCCAGATAAGAGGCTGACAACCCTACAGCAAGAGACTGATATCCTGGTTGCAAGTAACCAAGGAAATTCAAAATATCAACTCCACTATTCTGACTCATTTCTGTGTTCTGTCATCAGTCAAAGATACTGGCCGTGTTTACACAATTTAATCCTGGCTTAATTGGCTAGGTTATGTATGACCTTCATGCACCTCCAGCTACCCCCTTTGCTCTTGCTAGCTCCCCACAAGCGAAGAAATAAACCAGGAAGCTGCAGTTAATCCGAGTTTCCTGTTAAGTGCAAACTGGGGTCTTAAGGTGGATTCTAAACAAGCCAGGATTCAAAAGCCAACTTTAAATTAAATGAAAGTTGACTTCCTAATCCTCTTCTTTAGAAGCCATCAATGTGTTCCTGGCTTATATGAAATGGAAATCTATGGTTAATTTGAGCTTCCTGGCTTGCTTTTTGTGGTTTTTTTTTGCATAGGGACTGTATACAAGTACACAACGCATATCATGGCTTATTACATCAGGAACTGATCATACTAACTAGGGCATTGTGATATCCTATTGCTCATCTTTGGAGGCCCTTAGCGGTATCTACTAACCAGGACCCAAACTTGCTGACAGCCACAAGTTCTCACAATAAAATAGGTCTTGAATCTTGCATTTTGGCCTAGTCTTTCTTGCAATCCCTTTTGAAATTAAGAATTCTACCGTACCTCTCTCTGAAGGTTGATATCAGCTCCTTGCAGCACCAATTCTCGAACGCATTCTTTGTGACCATAGTACGATGCTACCATAAGCGTTGTTGAACCAAGCTGGGCATAAAGAAATACAAACTAATTATCTTAAAAATAGGATAGAAAGCCATGCAAACCTGAAGGCTGTATATAATTTCTCTGCACCTGCTCAATAGAGAAGGGAAGGCCTTTTGGCACACGCAAAATGCTTTGTGACCCCTGCTGAGTAACTATTGAAAGTTCCCATACTTTGAGCACAAGAGGATGCTAGGGTTTGTGGCTTCTGTACAAAATGAATCCCAGCACTCCAGATCAGTGAGTCTTGATTTTCTGCCAAAATATGTTGGAGGGTTTGCAAACTGCTTTTTAAGAAAAATAAAAGCACAAGGGGAGTCCCAGTCATGTAACTGCCATGTAACGTGTTGTTTGACTCCTGCTTTTGAGCACGCTCAATATGAAGAATATGATGCATTCATGTCAAGTCTCCCCACTCTCCCGCTAGACCAGATTATGCAAACAGATGCAAATCATCTGTTCCTGTCATGCACAAAGTCCTTACACTGTCTTTGCAGTCCACATCCACACGCCCACTGTTCAATAGCAGCTGGAGAAGTGCCAAGTTTCCTTTCCTTGCAGCCCAAAACGCAGCATTTGCAAGTGGTGTCTCCTTCTGTTAACAAAACCAAAATGCAACAAAAATCAGATTATTCTGGACAAACGTGGGGATATCTGTGAAGTCTTGCTACTAGGGATCTTTTTTCTTCTTTCCTGGCAAGGGCCCTTTGCTTTTAACAGTGCATTTTCTCTGCTTTGTTTTCTTAAGTGGTTAACAGAAGCACAGCTGTTCCGCAAAGGAAAGCTGCTCTCCACCCATTTGACTCTCGAAGAACACCTTCGTACCCTGTGGGTATTGGGCCTACACACTAATGCAAGCATAGAGTCATTATTTTATGCTCTAGAACATAGCTTTCCAAACTGTGTGTCGTGACATGTTAGGGTATTGGCTGCAGTGTGTAGGTGTGTCACGCGAACGCTCCCCAGGCTCCTCCTGGGCCTGGAAAGGGGTTAGTATAACCTCTAGTTTGATAATAAAACTGAATCACTGTGTCGCGAAATCATGCAAAACTGAATTGCTGTGTCGCGAAATTATGCATGTCTAAAAAGCGTGTCACCAACATGAAAAGTTTGGAAAGCTCTGCTCTAGAAAGATCACACATAGCACACCAACTTGGCTCACCTGTAACACCCTTGGTCACAAAAGGGTGGATAAGATATGCATCAGAACAGAAAGGGATCAGTCCATTGTGAAACAAGCACACAAGAATAGTTTTTAGGGCAAAGCCCTATATTCAATATACAGCAGCTAAAGGTAAAGGTACCCCTGACTGTTAGGTCCAGTCGTGAATGACTCTGGGGTTGTGGGGCTCATCTCGCTTTATTGGCCGAGGGAGCTGGCGTACAGCTTCTGGGTCATGGGGCCAGCATGACTAAGCTGCTTCTGGCGAACCAGAGCCGCGCACGGAAACGCCGTTTACCTTCCTGCCAGAATGGTACCTATATATCTACTTGCACTGTGAAGTGCTTTCAAACTGCTAGGTGGGCAGGAGCTGTGACCGAGCAACGGGAGCTCACCCCGTCGCGGGGATTCGAACCGCCGACCTTCTGATCAGCAAGCCCTAGGCTCTGTGGTTTAGACCACAGCACCACCTGTGTCCTTCATACAGCAGCTAAGGGGGCATAAAATCTTGCAGAACCAACACCCTGGTATGCTAGAGGAACACAAGCTACATTGTCATGCTGGTGGAATGGCTAAAATGAGGCAGAGTCATAGTTAGCCATGTGGCAACATAGAGAAGGAACAATGCAATTCCACCGCACCCTGTGTGCCTCAAGACCATGGCCATGAATTCCAAAGGGCTAGGTTTTAAATATTCAGATATTCAGTGCAGTGACTCATTTAAAATGTTTTAATCAATTAAAAAGTTGTTGCTTGTGAATCACAAAACAGATTAGATGTTTTAAAGATTACAATTACAATACATGGCAGGTGTCACCTTAGAAGAGGAAACCCTCTTTTTCTTCTACACAGGAGGGAATGCTTCTTCTAAAATGGAGCTGGATGTGACACATGTGCATATTTTCCAAAAACAGAGACCGGGGGTGGGTGGGTTCTATTGTTTTACTCCTATACAAATTTATGTCGATTTTAAGCAATCAACCAACCAACCAAAAATAATAAAATTATCTGGGTAAAAGCTTAACAAAGGGCATAAGGAAAAGATAGATCCTCTCCAGATGACATAATTGTTGTTTTTAGGGGATTGTTGAGATGCTGCCCATTTCCTGAGGAAAATCCAACTACTCTGTCTCTGGAAAAGCTTATTTTCTCTGAATTCAAACTACTATGTCATTCCCTACAAAAAGCTTTGTATCTTTCTGTCATTGTGCTTGTTTTTTCTTCTTCTTTGGAAGCTTGTGCACTTTAGCTTTCCAGCACTCCAATAATAAGCGCTCATAAAAACACAGAATCATACAAATGAACAAAATGTTCTACAATAAGATGCAGGTTGAAGAGAAATATTAAGTATTTGCAAACAGCATCAAACTTGAAAGTATCTGTTTAAAGAAACAAGAATACAGTGGTACCTCGGGTTAAGTACTTAATTCGTTCTGGAGGTCCATTCTTAACCTGAAACTGTTCTTAACCTGAAGTACCACTTTAGCTAATAGGGCCTCCTGCTGCTGCCGCAGAGCACAATTACTGTTCTCATCCTGAAGCAAAGTTCTTAACCCGAGGTAATATTTCTGGGTTAGCGGAGTCTGTAACCTGAAGTGTATGTAACCTGAAGTGTATGTAACCCGAGGTACCACTGTACATGAACTGCATAATATAGAGACCAATGAGCACACTTTCAGGTGAACATTTCTGTTTATCAATTGCCACCTGTTTTCTGATGAGTTATAATCCTCCTCTCTTTTATGTACTTGGGTGAATTATGTGGATTTAGGCTTCTTACTGCAATCCTTGAAGTCCGGCCTATCTTAATTTATTACCACCCTAGTATGATAACACGCTCTCTCTGACTAAACAGCATAACCAAGTAAGAACAACTGACAAGCATCACCTTCATTTTTCAGAACTATTACTCAGAATTTCCAGCTAAAAGGATCAAGTAACAAAGAACGGGACAGATCCCTGCCTGAGACACGGGAGAGCCACTGCCAGCCAGTGAAGAAACTATTGGTGGAAATGTACCAGGGATCTCACTCAGATAGGGAATCCTATAGCCAGTGCACATGTCAACGGCATGGGGCAAGGCTATGCAGTGCAACACTTTCAACTTGTTTTTTCAATATACGACTGGGGGCAGGAAGTTTGACAGCACCCCTCTTGCATAACACAGCCTCAAATTTCATACAATATAATAGTGAGCAAAAGTGGGGGTGGGCAAACATAAAGGTACAAGAGAGAGGGCCTTATTGGTTATGGCATGTAAAATATGCAATGCTCTGTGGAGGAAGGCCAGCTTAGCTCCTTGTTCCTTGCATTCTGGCCAATGGCAGAAGCCAACTTGTTTCAGCAGGTGCTTGGCTGCACACAAACTGAAATTATTATAATCCACAGTTCATTACTTTAATTGCTGTGATAAAACTATTATTTTTTCAGTCTGTGTTGGTTTTGCTGTGAGCTGCCTTGAGACTTCCTGAATTACTTCCGAGGTAAAAAAAATCAGGAATATTAATAATAAATACACAAATAATTCAGCGCAAACTCTTTTCTCTATACAGCACCCTCGAACATGTTATGTCTGCGCTGTGCAGAAAACGTCTCCTCCTCCAACACTGCTCCACACAGGGCATGTTTCTGATGCTAGGTCTCATCTGCCACACTGCACGTGCAATAGTTAGGAGAAAAGAGGAGTGCTTTTGTGCATGGACAGAGAGCTTTCCCCTCAACATGGCCAGCTTTCGCACATCTGGGATTAGTGGGTGAAAGGCTTCATCCTGAAGTGGACGGCACCACTTCTTGGCACCGCTCAGTTTAAAACACACACACAGAGACCGCAGCTCAGTCTCAAACCGAGCCTGAAAATGAATGCCTCGCCCACACTCCACATGCTTAACCTTTCAACACTTTCCCACCCCGATCGCCGTTTAAGAAAAAGCAAACATTGCTTTAGCCAGCCACCTGGTTCCCGCCAGCTGCATTGGCGCTTAGGAGAAAGGAGAGGAGCCCAGCTTGCCCCGCAAAGCCAGAGGCAGGCCTGCCATGGCATCTGCAGTGATAACGGGTCACAGCCGCAGGAGCGCTTGGAAGATGATGAAGAAGCCGAAGAGCAGCGCGGCTGGGGAAAAGCTTACCTTGAAGGACATGGTGAGATCCCCCAAGCGGTTCATGCCTGCCAAACCCAGCGAAGCCGCATCGCTTCCCCAGCAGCACTTCCTTCCCAGGCCTTCTCCGGCGTCGGCACGACAGCGATCATTGGCTCGCCTTGCGGAGCCGCTGGAGCAGAGCTGGCTGCAGGGCTGCAGGCGGCGGCAGCAGCAGCAGCAGCAGCACCGCGCCCGAGCCGGCGTCTGAGTAAGAGCCGCGGCAGTCTGCCAGCCAGCCAGGCAGCAGCAGCAGGAGCACGAGGCCTGCTCTCCTTCGCAGCTTGCACGCTTTGCCCTCTCATCATTGCCTCCTCGGAGAAATCCCTCGCCCGCTTAGGTTACACTGCAAGCGGCTGACCTAGCAACTATGGTGAATTGATATGCAGCCGGGCGTTGAGAAGCGCGCGCTCGTGCTGGGCGTCGCACGTTGCAGCAGCACTTGCAATCGAGAGATTTGGCTCTGCGCCTAAATGAGGGTAGACAGAAGGCAGGCCAAAAAAAGGTGCAAGGAGGCCTACTGGCCGTGGTGTGTGCACGTGCAATTTTCACTTGTGAGCTGATCAATACCTTTATTAGGATTTCTTGAAAAGGCTGAAAAAAAAGTTACTTCTTCGAGAGCTTTGAGTCCTGAAGGGGGAAATTCTGCCTGAAAGTGTGGCCACACACACACACACACACAAACACCCTCTCCAGACAGACAAGCTGTATTAAGGATTCCAGGAATACTGGGGAAGGTAGTTTGTTAAGAGTGCTGGGAATTGTATACAAACTACAGTTCCCAGGATACTTGGCCTGTCCCCCCCCCCCCAATCAGGGTTTTCCAAAACTTGCCTAGAAATAGACCTTCAGTGGGCGTGGCTTGAAGGGCCTCAGCTTCTTTACCACCAAACTTGGGTCTCCAGCTGCTTTTGGACTACAACTCCCATCACCCCTAGCTAGCAAAGATGATGGGAACTGTAGTCCACAAAACCAGCTGGAGACCCATGTTTGGTGGTAAAAAAGCTGAGGCCCTTCAAGCCACGCCCACTGAAGGTCTGTTCTAGGCAGAGCCAAGACGTAAAACTTCATTATTTTTACAGTCAGAGCCACCATCTAACAATAACTCCAATCCGTGCCCATGGAATGCAACATAAATGGTACTAAGAAACAGACCAACTTTGCATTTGGTCGTCCTATCCAATGCAGTTTGCAACTGACTCCTCTAACTGTAACAGCATGCAAACCATGCTTTTAAAAGCTTCGCTTGCTTATTTCTGGAAAAGAGGCCCATCTTATTTTCTAAGCACCTGGGCCAGGGCTGGATTTAGATGAAGAGGGGCTCTAGGCTACTCCACTTGTGAGGCCCATCCCCCACCCTCACAACTAGAAGAAAATGGAAGAATGTTATAAACAAAATTGAGTGAACCCAAGGATGATGACAGGTATTTAAAATTCTACAATTCACAATTTCTCCTCTAAAGGACATGAGATAATATTGTTAAATACCATGGTGATTTTAAAAAATGCATAAAATTAACACTGAAAATTTTTGCAATAACTGAACTTTGTAAACCTTTTGTGGCCAGGGCAGGCCTGGAACTAGTTCCCATGTCTTGTTCCTCTCTAAGGAATCAAGTTCAGCCTTCATGGCATTTAACCATGGCTCAGCATCCTCTGAAGTTAAACTTTGAACCTCTTGGAAACCTGAAGGTTCAACTCACCATTTTGCCTTCAGAGTATTCCATACAAATCACAGATCCACTACTTTGTGGCAGTGCTGCAGTATAAATTCAGAGACACAAATCCTCACAATTTGTATATGCACTATCTGATTACAGCTTTCATCCATGCTAGAAAGTGTACTATACAAATAATATATTCAATCCAATGGTGTAAAAAGAATGGAGAGCTAAGACATAAAACCTCATGACTTTTACAACTGGAGCATTAGTAACTCAATTCTATACCCATGGATTGCACAATAAAAAACAACTAGCTTGGAACAGCTATGATGCTAAAACACAGATCTGAAATGCCAACTTCCATAGATCCTGATTTTTACAGTTAGATGCCCCAGACCGACGGCTTAATAACATCCTTGCCTACAGACTGCACTGTAAAAATAGACCCAGTTTTTCATTGTGC
Organism: Podarcis erhardii; assembly: GCF_964252035.2. Classification (NCBI taxonomy): domain Eukaryota; kingdom Metazoa; phylum Chordata; class Lepidosauria; order Squamata; family Lacertidae; genus Podarcis; species Podarcis erhardii. The sequence continues at coordinate 46,432,677 of NC_138499.1, read as the reverse complement.
CACTGTGGAATGAAGGCATATAGCCAAGGGCGGCACTGATGTTCATCCTCCAGACTTTTACATGCTGATACCCCAAACTGAGTGCCTATGTTCTCTGCTCATGGAGTGTATTGTGAGCTTTCATTACGTTATATATTTGCCTTGGAGTATATGCATGTAAATATACATTTAACAACAACAGCTTGTAAGAACAACAAAAAACTATGAAGCTCTTTGGCAGTGCCACAAGATACTAGATCCGTAATTTAATATTATTATTTATTAATTACCCACCCTTCACCCTAAGGTGCCAGGGCAGGTTACAACATTAAAACACAATATTAAAAACAGTTTAAAGGAACTTACAATTTGTGTTTCTTATATTGTAATTTAATGTTGTGAACCGCCCTGAGATCTATGGATAAAGGGCAATACACAAATATAATAAAGAATGAGAATAATAAGGTGGGTCTTAAAAATATATGCATGCATGAATCTGCAAGCCCTGGGATTTAACATCTAGAGGCAAAAGAAGCATCATGAAGACTGAGAACTCTTAACGCGTGCATCCGCACATTGACATTTTTAAAATGGTGTCCTGTGGCCAGTAATGCCATGCCCTTTCATTAACTTTTGCTTCCTCTTTAGTTAATTGAATTCTGGGCACTCTTCTCTCCAGCAAAGCAGCAAAGAGTATTAGAAATACCTTATGAAAATCACTCATCTCTTACAAACTCAAAGTAAAACAGCTTTCGAAGCGTGCTTTAAATTATTTACAGGCATATTAAATACTTTCCCCAGAGCGTTTAGCTATACATGCAGTTTTAACTCAAGGAGATTCCACTGCAGTCCACAGCAGAATGCTGCAGTGTGAAGTATGTAGCAGCCACTCAGCATTTTCTGTCACTGTTATCTCGTCAACAGGTAACTTATCAGTGGGATAATCTCTTCGTTCCATACCTAAACATCTCTGCACAAGACATTTAGAGCAGTATCATACTCCTTTAGACAGTCATGGCTTCCTTCAAACTGGGAATTGTAGTTTTTAAGTATGTTGAGAGATTTTAGGAGACTTTTATTGCCATCATAGAGCTACAGTTTTTAGAGTGCTTTAACAATCCACTTCTAGAGGAAGTCTGGGAATTGCAGCTCTCTGTACTGTGTAGTGCAGATGGGGCCTTATTCTGTATTGATTGGTTGTCATATTGACAGACTGCATTTACAGCTTTTCCTTCTGATCAAACAGGAATGTGCCTTCTGGCTTTGTGCATCACCAGTCCTGGATACTTGATGGTAAATGTACATGAACTAAAATCAATAATTGAGTGACCTATCATGTTAATTTCCCCCCTGCTATATTGTAGAGGTTGTGGATATATGGCATTAACTAGCTGCCAATAGCATTCTGCACGAAATAGCATGAATTCCACAATAAATAGCCTGGTTCTTTTATAATATATGACCATCACGCATCCTGTGGCATTGAGTCATGCACATTAACTGTATATTGCGTTGGAAAGTTCTCGTATAAGATTTAAATCGGATGCCACCACTTAAAGTGAGCCACTGAACTGGAGGTCCCCAAACCAGTACAACAAAGCACACAATCCCATTTTCCTGTTGTTAAGTAACTTGTCAGTTACATCATGGGATTCACTGAATAGGGTGAAAAGGTGCTTGACTCACTTTCCATCATATACATGAGAATCAATGTGGTTTCCCGGAGAGAGGATTGTGGCATGTTGTGTGCTTTGGCTTCCAATTAGTGGCACAACTGTGCATGCTGTTCAGAACCCGCTTCAGTTCTTAAAACCTTTAACAGGACTCAGGTTGCTTTTTGTATCGCTGAGTTTCATTCTTAGGGTGTACAAACATTCCTCATATATGTATAGTTACAATAAGTTTTAAAATACTTTCTTCCTCCCCTCCCAGCCCTGAGGATTCCCCCCCCCCCCGTCCAGCTTTGGTACATTGTGTGCAGGTTATGATTTCATGGCTTGTTTTGCCAACTTTTCAGATTCCTCCCGTCTCCCCTTTTCCCCTTTTGTGTATTTTATGACTCATTCCATAGTTAACTGTTTACCTGTCCTCAGTTGACTCAATAAAAGAAGCAAAATGAATTTCTACTGTTTTTCTTAGCATTTCCTTCCATGCACATTTACATTACAGGGGAGCTTAATTTGTGAGTGAATTGCACTTTTGCTGTTAAAATCAATCTAAAAATGCTGCATCCAGAAGGTTAAAGGCTTTAGGTTACCAACAAGCTGAAATAAAAAGTTACGCTCCAGTAAAGCCTATTTTTAATACACTATCTGTACTGTATGTGTTTTGGGTGTGGAGATGGCAATTTGTTTATTCATGGCATGAGTATAGGAACAGTATGTGTGCTTTTATCTGAAGACTTGGAGAGGCTTTTCCTCATCTTGCCTCTCTTGGGGCTCTGCTGCCCAGAGACAAGAGAGTTGTTGCCGTGGAGATGAAGGTGCCCTTTCCTGGCATGAGACCGGAGACCCTGGTGAGAAGGGGATCTCTCCTGTTGTTCAGGATGTGCTGCTTAAAGTGCCTTGAGGCTATTTTGTTATTCTTCTCTTTTTTCCACTAGTTTTGTTAGGTCTCTTAATTATGAACTGTTGAATGAGTTGCTGAATGTGGGTGCAGTACTGATATTATTGGTATTGGGTATTATTAATTGATCTACTGGTACGTTTTATGCCCATTTAAACTTTTGATAATATTCAAATGATCTGTAATTATGGAATTGCTAATGTTAAGTTGTAATGTGTTGTTGTTGTTGTTGGCATCCGTCTGTCTCAGGAGACAATAGAGGAGAGCGCCTTTGTTTAAACTGTCTATCCTTTGACGAGCTTAGAGCACCATGTATTTGTGGAAAATGTGCTATACAAATAAACTGACTATGACATTAATACGACTAATAATGACAGCATCTTAAATGAGAATATAGTGGGTGGCTTCTGATGAAGTCATACTCAGAGTAGACCCTTCAAAATCAATGGACATCAAGTTAGTCTTTAGTCACGTAATGCTCATCGTGAGGTAGGAGAGCTGAAAATAACACCAGTAGTTTTCACATCTGCCAACCATTGCATCCCTTTGGTTTCAGATAGTACATGGGTAAAAGGTAAAGGGTAAAGGGACCCCTGGCCATTAGGTCCAGTCATGACCGACTCTGGGGTTGTGGCGCTCATCTTGCTTTAATAGCCAAGGGAGCCGGCGTACAGCTTCTGGGTCATGTGGCCAGCATGACTAAGCCGCTTCTGGCGAACCAGAGCAGCGCACGGCAACGCCGCTTACCTTCCCACCAGAGCGGTACCTATTTATCTACTTGCACTTGACGTGCTTTCGAACTGCTAGGTTGGCAGGAGCTGGGACCGAGCAACGGGAGCTCACCCCATCGCGGGGATTCGAACTGCCGACCTTCTGATCTGCAAATCCTAGGCTCTGTGGTTTAACCCACAGTGCCAAAAGGTTGGGACACAAATTTTCACAGCCCTGTAGCAGTTATGGTGGCTCATTTACCAGAAGTAATGTATTTAGTGTTGACTCTGGAAGTGTATACTCGATTCTGACCCAACTAAGCCTCCTAGAGCACAATATACATGGCATGCTTTTTCAGCTCTCCTATCCCACTATCACTGATTCTGCTTTTCACACACCGTTATAGCATGTAGATATTGTGGAAATATTCTGTTCAAAGATGATAGAACCATTATAAGGCTGAAATATTATGGATACCACATGGAATTATATTGGCAGGGCAGTGTCCAAAATATGCACTTGTAGACCCGATGAGTCCAATATAAACACTGGGCTTCCATAGCTCATCGGCTGCCCGGTGGTGCCTGCAAACTCCTTCTTGGCCCAGCATTGTCTTCAATGGAGGTGTGTTCTCAGGGCCTGGTTATGGCTGGGCAGTGGATGGACTACTTCATCCTGGGGCTGGGCCTTTGGGCCTCTTTGCTCAGAAAACATCCCCATGACGTTTCAGCTACTTGAAGTTGCTGTTCTGAATGCAATGGCAAAAGTGTGGTAATACAGTGGTACCTCGGGTTAAGTACTTAATTCGTTCCGGAGGTCCATTCTTAAACTGAAACTGTTCTTAACCTGAAGCACCACTTTAGCCAATGGGGCCTCCTGCTGCCGTCGCAGCACGATTTCTGTTCTCATCCTGAAGCAAAGTTCTTAACCCGAGGTAATATTTCTGGGTTAGCCGGAGTCTGTAACCTGTAGCGTATGTAACCTGAAGTGTATGTAACCTGAGGTACCACTGTAGCCAGTTTTCCTGACCTACATGACAAAGAGAAGGAACGTTGGCAGCGGCAGCAGCACATTAAAAACAGGATGTGAAATACAAAAGATTTAGCATGAATTCCCCCACCCTGTAATATTTGTTTGGCATGACAGAAGCTGACAAACTGCATCAGTAGTACTTGGAACAGCGAAATGTAGCTGTCGTTCCCTACTTATATGATTCCCCAGGGCTGCTCTGCCATTAGACAAAGTGAGGAACCAGACTCAGGCAGCAGATTCTGGAGTGCAATCAGTGGCAAAGATATGTTAGGGGAGAGTTGTGTTTCCTTGTGCTAATTTGCTGCCTTAAGGTGTGGTGGAGAATGCTGTCCCACTGCCAGTGTTGAAGGAAGATCCTATACTGGTCAGCTTCAGTATAGGCAAAGTGGGCTGGGCACCATCTTTTTATTAATCTCAGGCAGCAAAATGTCTTAGGTCAGCTCTGAGAGTCTTTTTATTATCTACCAATATGTCTTTGCATTAAGCATCTAACAAAGATTTGGCTAGATGTATCCATCTAGTGCAGGTTTAGCAGCTCATCCCTATTTTTACTGCACTCAGAGACTGATCCCATCAATTCTAGGGAGAATTGCCTCAGCTGGGGTTTTAGAGTGATGTTTAATTATGCCTTTGTGGAATGACAAGTGTTTTTTTATTTATGTTTATATAACACTGGGCTGGGCAAAAGTCCAATAAGACAAGGGAAACAAGAAGTCAGTGTAATTTGCTTAGAGTGCCTAGATCTTACCAAGGAAAAGAAGCCAAAATACCTAAATTGTTCTTTTCTTATAAGCACACAAATGACTCCTTTGTGTCTCATACAGTGTTGTAAGCATTTCCCTGGATCAAGTTAGTGGGTACAACTCTGCAATGTGTCTTGGATTAGAAACAGAAGTGTTAGAGCTTATCCAGACAATCAGTTGAAAGCTTGCCCTTACCACATGTTAGCTTTTGCCAAATGGCCCAGTGAGCAGCTTGATTTAAAGGCAGTAATGTGACATTCAGTCTGCATCCTTGATACCAACATGGATAGCAAGACTGTGGCCTCCGGCATACATGGAAAAAAACATGCCACCTTTCTGACCTAAGATAAAGGGGGCTAATTTGCCTGAAGGGGAGCATTGCTAAAGGCTCTGTTACTCAAACTCTATCGGATGTGGCTTCCATAGAGGATAAGGGTGTTGCTACCAGGAACCCTGTGAAAGGCAGGAGAAATATTCCTAAGTTGTAATATATGTTGGCATTCCCAAGACCTCTATAACCGAGAAAGAGAGAGAAAAAGAGAAAGAGAAATTTTAACAGCAATTAGCTGAGATAACTGGGAAACCCAAATCATAATCTGAATAAAAATAACCACAAATGTTTCTAAAGTTCATCATTTTGTTATCTCATTGATCAATCAGTGAATCACCTTCTGGGTCCAAAGTTGGATCACTGAGCTTTGAACACCAGAAGATGCATAACTGGCAAGTGTAAACATTGTATGAAGTAAACGTGCTATGTCCTGTCGTTCATGTGTTTGAACAGGTTTTGAGCTCTTTATGGTAAGTGCACAAGCTACCCATGGGCTTATGATATGCTTGCCTTGGAATATGTACCAAAACAACAACGCAGTAAGCTCCACTGAACACAATGAGATTCATTCTGAGTAATGGATTGCCCTGTCAGTGTTTTCTAAAAATAAATGTATATGAATTTCCCCCTTGACATATTGTTTTATTCCTGGAGAAGTCTTACACTCCAAATGCAATGTGTTTAAGATAAAAAAACCCACAATTTTCTAATTGAAAAAGTAAGTAGAACTGGTGGACTTTCTTGATCCAGCTTGTGGCTGGGTTTAAAACTCGCCAGCATGCAGTCCACACTGTTGTTTCTGAAGAATAAAGGCAAGATCAGCATGCCGGTTAGTTGTGCTCATCAAAATTTCCCCAAGAAGATGTTGGCAGTAAGTTATAAGGTAATCCTGCCACTTTACTTATGCTTCTTTAACCTTGACAAAGTGCTGAAGTAGCCTCTGGCAGCCTATGTGCAGAGGAAGTGTCTCCATTTACAGTTGCTGAAAGGTGATTTTGATACTCTGCAGAAAAAAAGTTTAGTGTAATGTGTAAGTCAACATTTTTCAAGAGTCTATAAGGAAGTATTTGTTTGAGTCGACATGTTTCAACTTTGAAAAATTAAGGCCCAATTACACATTATACAGAAAAGCATGTAAAACTATGGGCATAGCCAGGGCGGGCAGGGGGGTCCTCCCCAAATCAATAAAAATCAATATACATGCATAGCTAACTGAGATTCTGCCCCCCTAACAAAAGGCCTCCCCGCTCACAAAAACTCTGGCTACGCCCATGAATCAAATCTACCTGTTGCTTCTCTTCCTCCCTCATTCCCCCCTCCTCCAAAAAGGAAACTTCAGGAGGGGGCAATCTGTAATGGAGGAGGATGGAGAAAGGGTGAAGCAGCTCTTCTCCTTCATACTGCTTCTCTGCTCTAAACCGGGCATCCCCAACCTGCAGCCCTCCAGATGTTTTGGCCTACAACTCCCATGATCCCTAGCTAACAGGACCAGTGGTCAGGGATGATGGGAATTGTAGTCCAAAACATCTGGAGGGCTGAAGGTTGGGGTGCCTGCTCTAAACTGATCCCTCCCAAAACGGCCTTACCTCCGAAACAACAAAAGGCATTAAAATGTGGCTACATGTGTAACATGTCAAACCACAATAAGTGTGTAACATGCAAGCCTTATTAACTGATAATTATCACCAATATACCGTATCTAAAAAGCTGTCATTTCTGTTGTTATACAGGTAGCGATACAAATGGCATTGTGGATGTAGCAATAGAGGTGGTTTGTGTGTGTGTGTGTGTGTGTGTGTGTGTGTGTGTGTGTGAGTGTGTGTGTGTGCGTGCAGCATTCTCCATCCTTGATTCCCCAGCTCAGATGATGTTGGACATTGTCTAAGATGTTTGGGGATGATGAGGAGAGGAGAGGGGAAAATATATTATTACATTCCCTAAGTGGTTATGAATTACAAATATTATTTGTGTAGCTAAAGCTATTAAAAAAGATAACCCTGAGTAGTTTATCTTAAGTTCAGTTCATGGGGGTTGCGTTGTAGAGACACTTAGCTTTTTAGTAATTTCTTCATTCCCATCACACAAACCCTGTCACCAGTCTGATTTCACACATATATATTAATCACTTAAATCTTATGGACTGCAACATCAGCTGATGACTTTCGGATAGAAGTGTCTGTCAATTTTGGTTCTCTCCATTTCTCATTTTTCCAGTATTAAAGACAGTTCTCCATATTTCTGCAGCAATTTGCAAATATATATATATTTTAAAATCTTCATGGAAATTCTTCAGAATTTTTGTGCAAATATGTCCTAATAAATACATTACATACACATTTTGACAAACAATTTCCTCTAATAAAAGGCACCTCTGTATGTTATCTTCATTAATATATTGTTATGCACACTTCCCCTAATATATGCTTTTCTTTCAAAACAAACAAATCTACCATTGATTGGTTGGAGAGCTGCACTGCACAATTAATATAAGCGCAACTTTTGAAGGACTGCTGTGTTTCAGTTCTCACATTGTTCCAGAAAATGCAAATCAGTTTCCTTAAATACAAACTGAGTTGGATTTCTCCCTGTCCCTACTTGCAAGTGTGAATGGGCCATCGCCAGACATAACTGTTCAGATCACCTCCATCACCTCATAAAACATTGCAGTGCTTCTCAATGTTACACTTCAGATATTCAGTTGCCAATCATTAAGTCTAATTTATTTATTCATTTACTTAACTTTCTGCATTTAGCAGAGATGGTTCTTCCATTCCACTTTCCCCCACACAACCAACCTGTGAAGGGGGCCTATGCTGAGAGATAGAGATTGGTTGGTTCAACCTGAGCTAGAGTTGTAGAGACGGAAACAAATGCCACGGAGTCAAGTTGAGTCTGCGCCTAGGCTCCTTCGCCCCACCACAATAAAACATTTCCCAGTAGTGATGTATGGAAGTGAGAGCTGGACCATCAAGAAGGCTGATCGCCGAAGAATTCATGCTTTTGAATTATGGTGCTGGAGGAGACTCTTGAGAGTCCCATGGACTGCAAGAAGATCAAACCTATCCATTCTGAAGGATGTAGCCCTGAGTGCTCACTGGAAGGACAGATCGTGAAGCTGAGGCTCCAATACTTTGGCCACCTCATGAGAAGAGAAGACTCCCTGGAAAAGACCCTGATGTTGGGAAAGATGGAGGGCACAAGGAGAAGGGGATGACAGAGGACGAGATGGTTGGACAGTGTTCTCGAAGCTACAAACATGAGTCTGACCAAACTGCGGGAGGCAGTGGAAGACAGGAGTGCCTGGCGTGCTCTGGTCCAGGGGGTCACAAAGAGTCGGACACGACCAAACAACAACAACCCCTCAAAGTTGGTGGACATTGCCATAGAAATGGTGCACGTGTATCGCATCATGGGATCAATTATGCAGGCGGGGCTTACCTGCCCCACCCCCACCCCCAATATTTCATTCAAGTTGGCACCCCTGATCGCAGCCACGGGAAAAATGCCATGGAGGGCTAGTCTCTCTCTGCGTAACCCCAAACCTGCCAACCTCCCTACACGTGGCGGTTGTTATGACTGCTGGCTGTTTCCCAGGCTGGGCTGAAGGAGAGGTCTCTCAGTGGATCGCTTGCCCCCCCCCGCCTCTTTGCCCCCCCCCCGACTCCGTCTCCGCAATGTAGGCTGCGGCGGCGCCTCCGCCTGGATCCTGCGAGGCTGGCGGCCGAGCGGCAGGGGGTGTCTTCGCTGCCTCCGCCTCCTCCGCCTCGCCGCTCCTTTCCCTTTTCTGCGCCCTTCGGGCCAATCGGCGCAAAACAAAGGCGCGCAGGAGGAGCGGAGGGAGGCCCATCTCCTCCTGCCCTTCCCTCCCGGGTCAGTGGCTCCGCGCGCCGTAAACAAACGCAGCCCCGGGGTCGCCTCGTGCGCGCTGGAAGGGAGCCCAGGCAGGATGGCCAAGAGCCGGGCTGCCAACCCAGCGGTGGCCGGGCTCGTCTTGGCGCTCTGGTCCCGCTGCTGCTCCGCGGAGCCTCGGCTGGCTGGTTCTCCGGACGAGTCCCAAGCGCCGGGGCTCAGCCTCCAACCGCCCTACTTCAACCTGGCGGAGATCGCCAAGATTTCGGCGACCGACACCTGCGGCCAGGACGAGAGCGGGAGGCCTCGCCGAGAGCTCTTCTGCAAGCTGGTGGGGGGGCCCGCCGCTTTCCCCGCGGGGAAAAACATCCAGGTAACTCCGGGTGGCGCGGGTGTGGGTTAAGTTGGGGATCGACTGAGGGATCAGTGGCATGGATCCTCCAGTCCAGATCATTAAATGCGGACAAATTAACTCATTCTGTACCTGTGCAGCCACTCTGGTCTCCTAACATGATGTACCCCTTAATCTAGACTGAACAGTATAGCATCAGGATAGTTAATGAATTGGCAGAAGGTTGCATCTCTTCCGCGGGCGCCTCTCCTTCCGCCAGTACTTTACGCGCAAGCTGCATATTTTAAATCAATAGTTGCCAGCTTTGTTTTACCGGCATGTTAACCGCTTGACACCTGTACACGACAGGAATTTAACAGGTGCAGCTTTCCCATCGGATCTCTGTGCAGCAGAAAGATGCACCAGTTGAATTCCTGCCTTTCTTTGATAGATTAAAGGCACAGGAACTGTGTAGGGGGGGGAATATTCGGGGAGGAAGTACTCTCCCCAATGTGTAGATAACCTGGATCGGATACCCCTGCCTTCACTGCCTCTTCTCATGATCCAGGTCTGACACTTTGGAAATGTTTGGGTGTTTCCATACGTTCAGTACATAATTATGATTGAAATGAGGACCAAAGTAACTATTATTCTTTGGATCTCACTCACCCACAGTTTGTCAAGTAGAGTACAAGCGTAGGGTCTTGTGCATGTGCTGAAGGTAACTGGTTAGGAATACAGAACGAGGTTATAGTGGTAGTTAATTCATCCATTGCAGCTTAGAGATGCTGCTTCACCACTTAAAAATGGGGGAAACTGCTGGACTGGCAGGAAAGTGTCCTTCAGGATTTCTGAAGGAAGTGCTGAATAAAAGGTCCTCTTCACAGTTGGTGGCCTTCCTTCCATAGAAAAGACTGCATATGCCAATTGTGTAAGGCATTCCCAGGGATCTCTGCAATATATACAAGCTGCCCTTCCACTTTCTCTGTGCCTGTCCTAAGACAACACAAGAAGAGCTCTGCTGGATCATGCCAAATACACATCTTGTCCAGAACTGACCACATAACTTACAAAAATAAGACTGATCTCCTACACTTTATACCTGTCAGTGCTGAAGGAAGGTCTCTTTGTCGATCTCTGTTACTCTCCTCATTGACCTGCCTTCCATCTGGTATTGTTGTGTCAGTATTATGATATGCTAATCTGTTGGCAAGGCAAGGAGAAGACCTATTCTATTCATGTCCTGCTTAGGTGGCGGGCTTCCCATAGGCATCTGGTTGGCCACTGTGTGAGAACAGAATTCTGGACTAGACTGGGTTAAAGAAAATGCCCCACCCCCACCCCCTGCCTAGACAGTAGCTTCTAGGATCTTGTCTGTCTGAAGATAAAAACAGTAAATGCTAACCAAAAAATGATCTATTGCAATGTGCACCATTAGTTCTGCATGTACCTTACAATGGCATATGTGAAGAAATGTGCCAAATGATTGCCAAGCCAAATCCCTATTTGTCATGTCTGTATTTGATTCCTATCTATTTTTAACTGATTCTAAATGCTCACCAAAATCAGTTTAGATTTGCATATTTTAAATCAATTACGGTAACATACAGTATATGCAGAACAGCTTTACTGTGCAATCATAACTATCTCTACCCAGAAGTAAGTCCTTTTGAATCCAGTGTGTCTTAATCCCAGGCAGGAAGAGCTAGGATTGTAGACTAAGCCTTCTTTATTTTGTGAGCGAGATGACAACCCCTCTTAGAGCTAACCTGCACCACAAATTTTATATGACTACAGGAAATTAGAGGCTGAGGAGTCTTCTGAGGGGCAAATTTGAATGCTACAGACTACCTGATTTTAACATTAAGAGGTTTTAGAAGCAATTACAATCATTTAGGCAGAAGCAAATCCTAACAGGTGAATTAAGCCAAAGGTACTGTTTCTGTGGTATTGTTTCCTTTCACCCATTTATGAAGTTAAAACCCTGTGGTTTAGTTGTGAATTGATATAATTCTACAGTTAGGTATGACAGCAATAGTGAACAAGAGAATTCCTCTTACTTTAACATTTGTTGCAGAGATTCTGGGTGAGAGGTCACCTGCGATTTGTGCTTGATCCAAGCTCCCGGAAGGATTACTGATAGATGTGCCCTGGCACAAGAGTACATGTTATGTGCTGCTTACAGAATTTGTAGAAATGTGCATTCAGCAGCTTCCCTCTCCTGTTTCTAACAAAGCCTCATTGAGACACATAGCAGAAATATTTCTGTAGTTTACCAGTCATCTTTTTGGTTCAAGAGGGGTTCCAAATTCTTTCAAAAGGCTGGGGAAAGCAGACCTGGAAAATGTGATAACAGCACAGTGCATATGCGATCACACTGCCCCAACCCTCGAATTCAAAGTTAAGGAAGAGAGTTTTTATGGACACCCTATTTCAAATACCTATGAAATGGGAGAAGGCTTAAGCAAACATGCTCACATCTATTCATGTCCGCAGTATAAAAGAATGGAGAGAGTGAATGAACATATTCAGATAATCATAGATGTAAGATAGAGAACTTTAGCAACAGGAAATATCAGTTAACTGGAAATGCTGTACTTGGTCCACTGTGTCCTGCTCTGTGTCAGAAGTATGAATGGGGCTTGACCTTGTACTTTGGTGTGGGGGTGTGCCCAGAAAAGAAGCTCTCCTGCAAACAACAACAACAACAGCAACACAAGGGTAGCAGCATAAGGGGGTGGGGTGGGACAACAACCAACCAACCAACCAACTACAAAACTCACAATTGGCCAATACCTATTTTTAGATCAACCAAAAGTTCACAAAGTGTGGCAAACTTTATGAGTTCTGTGTAACTCTTCAAGCAAGATATTATACAAAGCAGGAAGTGAGGGAGACAAGGATGTAATTGCTCTGGCAGATCCACAGCCCTCAGGTAACTTGGAGAGAATTCTGGGAGAAGTTTCAGAATTTCCAAGTTGCTTCCAAAGTTTTATTATTTATTCCTTCCCTAATGAAATAAGGCAGGCACTGACTTGGGTGAGTACCTGCTGAAGACTTGTTGGCTGCTGACATTTTTAGCTTAGTATCTATATTGCCTCACGGTGGAGGTCATTTTATTGTGGTTTTAAATATTTCAAACGTGTGATTGCTTTATATTATGTTTACATCTGGTATCGCCCAGATGAAGAATGGTATATGAGTATTTAAAATAAATACTTGTACAAAGGTCACATTCAGGAATCCTACAAGGCAGCTGATTTGTTTCCCAACATTACATTCCCAGCTCTTCATCACTGAGATGTATTCAGGCTGCAAACATCTCTAAATCCTCTTTATGTTTCTGCCTCTTCAAAAATGCAAATAGCTCTTTCTATGCATGTACACTGCCCTCCCCCTTTCCTCCATTTAATGGTACATGTATATGACTTTCTCCAAGCTTTTGGGGCTATCTCATTGAAACATGAGTTATTCCCAAATATACCCTAACCCTTCACTCCCATTGCAAAAACCATCTTGTAAAACCAGCAATCTACCTGACAGGAGGAAGGGCAACCCAGTATCCTGTAACCTCAGAGCTATATTCAGTTCTTTTTCTACCACCACCTTACACACAATTAACTTCATTCAAAGGGGAGAGCGATGATAAGCCCCCTCCCTCTTGTACTCATTCCCTTTCCTGAGCATCTCCTCTCCCCTATTGAGGAGTGAAACATCTGCAGTGGTGAGTATGTTGTACTTGTTTAGACTCCTCACATTATTTAGAACCCTGGAAAGATGTGGTTTCTAAATAGGCCAGGGAGTCTCTCCAAGTGCAGCAGACTCTCTTCAGCAGAAACTCAGCTCCCAACAGGTATATCCAATAGGATAAAGTAGAGGGACAACCTAGGTGTCATTATGGTTTTGACCCTAGATGGGCAACATAGCTATGAGTGTTGTGCTTAGAGCTCGACTGGAATTTCCAACATTTCTTACATGTTCTGTTTATGCCCTGTATAGACTACTCCTGTAGAAGGTACATATGCAGCCATATTTCCAATTTTCCATAGGCTACATTACTTTTTGTACTGAGAACAATTTTATATACACAGTCATGGAAACTCTAGAAGATGTGCATTTTGAGGTGACTAGTATATGCAGAGCTGCTTTGATGAATCATGGCCCAGATCCAGGCAATACTCCCAATCTCCTGGAACCGAGACATTGTACCAGGCAGGCTGCATTTCTGCAGATACTGTCCGTGTAAAGCAAAAGGAAAGGTTTGCCTGGCAACTTATTTTCCTTTAGCTTCCATCTTCCATCTTTGTTGGCAGCTCTTGTGGAATGTACTTTAAATAACTGAGATGCTTGCTGCTCCAGAAGAATTCATTGACGTACAGTTAGAAACATTATTAAACTTGTCCTCAGAACTCCAAGTGACCTAGTTAAGTTGAAATGACTCTCTTGTGGCCTAATCTTCAGTAACCTGGCAAAAAAAGCCTGTCCAATTTGACCATCAGCAGAGGGGGAAAGGATGGAAAACCTCCATCCCCAATCCAATTTGTTTACTTTGTTTTCTTACCACCCCTTTAAATACTTCCACTTGCCACTTCACTTCTCCCAGAGGGAAGGCCATTGCTATGTGCCAAACCATTGCAGCCTAATGTTTTCATGTTGTCATCCTGTATTTTTTCAGACTTGATGATCCTCCCTAATCAAATTATCCACCTGGTGCAGAAAAACTTTTCAGGCAACTGTCCTTTTATTGAAAAGCTTCCTTCTTGTCTTGCTTCTTGTTTGGTTACAGATAGGTAGCTGTGTTGGTCTGCCATAGTCAAAACAAAACAAATTCCTTCCAGTAGCACCTTAAAGACCAACTAAGTCAGTTCTTGGTATGAGCTTTCGTGTGCATGCACACTTCTTCAGATACACACTTGTTTGGTGTGCATGGAAGTTTAGTCAATTGCCCTTTAATTAGTGCACTACTATTTCTTGTGCCTGGAAGTAACGTGCGTAAAAATTGGTGGATTTTGGCCATGGGCAAGGGTGTTGTTAGATAATATAACACTTTGTCAGGTGCCATTTAGAGCCATCATTTTAATTCTGCTTTTAGATGATTGTTGAAAAGCACTACCTCGGCTAGATCTTCCAACTTCCTAGATCTTTAACTATTATTTTTTTTAAAATAATTTTTATTAACTGACCAATCAAATCAAATCACATCAAATCACATCACATAAATTCCGAATTACAAAGACGAATTTTAATTTTTTTGTTGGGGGGGACCCATATTTCAAGTTCCGAAGGGGATTCCAATCATCTTCTTGCTTCTGCGTTAATATCCACAAATCTGTCCAAATAATGTTCATAATTCTATCCAGTCCCATCTTGCTGTTCCCACTTCTCATCTTATTCATATATTTTTCTTTTTTCCTTATGATCTCTTCTTATAATCTCCTTGAGCAGGTAAACACCAGTTACAATCCTTTGTGAATTTTTCCGTTCGTCCAATCACCATATCGAGATGGATTCCATATATCATCACTTCCATAAATAAAAGCACTCTTTCCATCATTAATCTTAGCAAATCTGTTGCCTTCTTTAGTCCCTCTGAGGAGGCTTGCCCACAATATGAAAACAGATCCATTCCTCCTCCCAGACATAAGTCTTTCGACAGAACTTGCCAAAATGGTGACGCTATTTTTTACTGTGTCATCCCAAAGCTCTTATACTTTCCACAATCTTCTTAAAACATGCTTTTGATTAGAAAATTATCTCCACACAGTCTTAAATCATCAGCTTAGGTCATTTAAACGGCATTTCAGACTTGTGTTGGGGGGGATTCTTGGTTAATCACGTAGAGAAAAAAAGAGGAAAGTTTCCCCCCCCCCATCCAGTCCCGTTGCCGACATACCGAGCCTTGGTTTGTCTTCTCATGATATATTCCTGTTTATCCGACCCGTCTTTTTTCTCAGAGATCTCTTCAATTAGCAGTCTTTACTCCCCCTTCTTCCTTGAAATATGTGCATTAGCTTCCTCCTGATTGTTTCTTTTGAAGTTGCTGCAGCTAGAGGCGCGAATCAGAGACAGCGTCCAGGAGCGCCAAAGTCCACACAAGGGCTTTCTGCCTAGTGCCCCCACCCCCTCAAATTCGGGGGTGGTATAGGGCACAGCAGGCAAGGACAGTCCCCCCCCCACTCGCTTGGGGGGGCCGGGAGGCTGTTTACTCCCATCACAGCCTCTTAATTACCTTGTGTGGGTCAGAGAGATGTTATTGTCAGCCATCTTCCAATGCGCCTCTAGTGGCCCCCCCCCCAGATCTTTAACTATTAGTAGTCAAGTTCAAACTGTCGCATTGATCATTACATCTTTTTGTTTTCTTCTCTTTCAGGGCCAGTTTTGTGACTATTGCGATGCCGCTGATCCCAACAAAGCTCACTCAGCAACCAATGCTATAGACGGGACAGAGCGCTGGTGGCAAAGTCCTTCTCTCTCCTTAGGTTTAAAGTATGATGTGGTCAACATTACTTTAGATCTAGGACAGGCAAGTACAGGTGTTGTTTTCCATGTTGTTGACTTTGACATTTTCCTTTGTCTGTTGTCTGTGCATGGCCCAAAGTATGATGGGAGCTGTTTAGCATTCAAAGAGCTAACCGCCAGTCTCTTTTGGCTCCCACTTCTCAGGATAAAACCCATTTTTATATAATGAGATGTGCATGCCTTTAAGATTCCAGATTGAGTAACTCTGAATTATTTCTGGATGCTGAGCTCAACAAGAATTCCATCAACAACTTTCCCCTACTACTGGCCATTGGAGATTCTACTCTATAATCAAGGAGCTCTGGGTCACAGTGTCTGACCTCAGTTATCAGTCCTTGATATGAGGTTATCAATTAGTGATGTCCATGACATTAATAAAACTGTTATGCTAGTTAAACATATTCAAAATAGCACTTGTATTGAGATTATGAAACTTTATTGATGAATCAGGTGACTAATCTCTTTAAAAGGGGGCTGCTAGTTGACTAAAAATCTTTAACCATAGGTACTACATCCTCATTATTTACTAAATTATGTTTTAGGCCAAGTAAATCATAGAATTGTAGTCTAATCCCCTGCAATGCAGGAAATCCTGCCCACAACCACCAGCCTTATGCTTAAGAGCCAGACCCACTGACCCACTGTGCCTCAGGAGGGCTTTATGTAATTGAACAGTGTGGTTACTCTGTTCTAAATTACCAATGAAATGGATACAGACAGAAAATTAGTTGCTGCTACTTTGTTGTTCCATCAGTAGATGATATTGTTTAATAATTCAACTGCTGAAGACTTCACTACATCAGAATGATTTACTGTGGGGATTTCCTGCAGCTTCAGAAACTCCAGGGTGCATGCAGGCTCCCACTACCCACAAGGCTGCTTTGTTCAAATGAGGTAGTGGCAGCTCTGTGCAGGCATGGAGAAGTAAGACACCTCTGCTTCTTCCCCTTCTGGGAGAAGTAGCATCCCAGCTTGTCCATAGAGTTACCTATCTTTCACCTGAGAGAGAAGACCCTCCTCGCATGCTCCTTCTAGGAAGGTGTAGAGAAACATCACTGGTCCCCAGTGTGGTATCTTTGTGATATTAGCAGCCGTTAAATAAATTACCATACTCATTTTTCAGACCTAACTTCATATTAAGGAAAGAGGTAAAATTCTGTGGCGTTAAACGGATCCAAAAGCAGAGAGTTGAGAATGACTGTAAGCATATGGGAATGGGCAACAACCAATTCAGCTGCTATCAAGAAACATAACTGAGTTCTTGAGAAACTGGTTGTTGATGCACACAGCTCAAGCAGTGCCTTCTTAGCTCCTTCCTTCCTAGACTGTGGAAACAAACCATAGAGTGAATGGCTTAGCATTAAGTGAGAACCAGAGCTTGTGATTTGTTTTCTCAAACAAACCATGAATAGGAAGGCAAAAACGAACCTTGGCTTCCAATTGTGGTTTCTTTGGAGAGAAAGAAGTGTACGTTCACAGGTAATGCTCAGCTGGCTACATTCTGGTTTATTTCCCTAATCTAGGAAGCAAAGCAGGGAGTGATTGAACTGTCTGTGTGGCAGCTCACAGCTCTCCCACAGTTTAATTTCTCTAACCATGGGTTGTGGCCAGTGTTATGTGTGATTGAAGCCAGTGAACAAATGTCATGAGCTGGCTGTGGATGACAGTTCTTGGGGTGAAGTGTCTTTCACTATCAATCTGATTTAGGACCAGTAGTTTTTGTTGTCTGCTGTACAAGCCCATGAGTCTTTGCTTAGGTCAGTGTTTCCCAACCTTGGGCCTCCAGATGTTTTTGGCCTACAACTCCCATCATCCCTAGCTAGCAAGACCAGTGGTCAGGGATGATGGGAATTGTAGTTCAAAAACAGCTGGAGGCCCAAGGTTGGGAAACACTGGCTTAGGTATCTGTAAACAGGCCAAGCAACAACAATTGGTATGCATAGTAACAAGTGTGCTTAACAATATACTTTGGAAGCTTTGTAAACTAGTGTATTCCCAATACACAGAAATTCTATAGAAATATTGACAGCCAAGGAAGCATTTCCTGTCTTTCAGTGTACTTTCACTATAAGAAAGCAAATACCAAAGATGTTGTTTCACACTGCTTCTCACCCATTAAAAAGAGCTAAAATCTTAAACTGATTAGGGAAGTAGGAAGGAAGTCACTGAGAGCGAATAGGAGAAACATGTCATTCAAAAAGTGTTTGATTTTGTTTGCAGTTGCTTTCCTCTCATTGTGCATATTAAATGACTGATTTATAACAGAGCTAATGAATACCAGCAATGCAATCACAATGTTTCCCCCTTAGCATGGGGGGAAGTGAAAAAAGGCACAGCTAAGTTCAGTAATCTGGATAAACTCCAAACCCAGCATGGACTCAAACAGCACAGCAGGGGCAGTTTGAGCAACAGTAGCAACAGCTAAGAAAGAAATTTGGACTTTAATATCTAGTCCTCTATTATCCCTCTTGCTGTTGCTTTGGGACATGGGTAGCCAATGTGGTCTCTCTAGATGTTGTTGGACTGCAAATCCCATCACCCCTGACCAGTGCTTTTTTTCTAGACAAAAAAGATGGCGGAATGCACCTCCCTCAGAAGACCCACCCCAGAACCCTAGGAGGATCTCTTTGGGCTGGGGGTGGGGTGTCTCCTCACGTGCCAAAGTATTGTTGAGGTTGCTCAGCTGAGAGGCAGAGAGGCTTCTTGAATGGTTTCTTTAAATGTAAAGGTTCATCATTGTTCCACCTAATGTGTATGTCTTTAAGGGGCCAGAGCAAGGGCCAGAGCAAGATAACGAGACCCAGCTTTACAGCTGTGAAACATAGCAGGTGCTGCTGAGTTGCATTGATTAAAGGTGTGTCAGCATTTGCATGTAGTATATAAGGAGCAGCACCTAGCTCTCCCATTACCCTGGGGGTTGGGTTGGTGGTTGGGTCTGGTTTGTTGTTAATGTATTTAGTGTATAAGGAGTTTTTGTTTTTGTAATTAAAACCTTGTTTAAGTTATTTTTTGAGTCCTTTTCTTTTTAATGCATGGTCTCCCCAGCAAGCTCTCTGCAGCGCTACCATACTGCAAATAGCCAACATCTTTGGTTATGGGCCCAGCTACTGAGTGGATGACTGCATATTTTTGGATTCTGAGAAAGGTTTGAAAACTCCTTCTCCTGTTAGTGTAGTTTTTGTGGGTCTGGAAGATTTCCAGAATGGTTGACCGGGTTCCTGAAGCTGAGAAGGCTCTGGTCTTCCCACAGCTAACAGATGAGAACTATAGTTTATGGTCTTTTCGGGTGGAGGCGCTTTTGACCTCTAGGGAAGTATGGACCTATGTAACTGAAGACCCTCCTGACCCTGTAACTAATGCTTGGTCGAAAGGAGATGCAAAAGCCAGGGCGATAATTAATTTGGCAGTCAGCGACCAGCAACTAGTCTATATAAGGAATAAGAAAACTGCCAAAGAAATGTGGGACAGTCTTGCAGCAGTGCATGTTAGAAAAGAGTCAGCGTCTGCATTGATGTTTTTCAAGCAGTTGTACCAGACGAAGTTGCAGCCTGGTGGTGATTTGGCAGCACACTTGAGACGTCTGGAGGCAATACGCGGCGAATTAATTCGAAGGGACATGGACATACCTGATATTCAGTATGTTTTTATCATTCTTTGTTCCCTTAATGAGGACTTTGATGGTATAGCTAGCCAGATATCTGCCGTTCCACCAGCACAATTAACTGTGGAAGGGGTAACGGCAAGATTAATGGGCGAGTTGGATAGAAGGGAGGCTTGTGCCATAAGCACTCCTATTTCCAGAAGTAATGAGGAACGCCATATGCAAACTTGTGGTGATGCGACTGCATTTAAAGCTGCAAAGCGTTGTTGGTTCTGCAATAAGCAAGGACATTTTGCAAAGGACTGCAGAGCCAAAAGAAAGCAAAGTACCCCCAAGCCTGTTTCTGCTCGTCAGTCACGGTTGTCATCTCAGCAGCCAACATCGCACCGTAAAGACAGAAATGAGCTGCGAGCTTTTCATGCTCGGACAACAGATCGTAAAAGAATTAAAGATGCCAAGTGGAAGTCTTTTATTATCAACTCAGGAGCATCTCAGCACGTTTGCAATGATCGAAGCTTGTTTATTTCTTTCGAAGAGGAAATTGGTAATGTACATTTAGCCAATTCACAAGTCTTGCAGTCGCTTGGCAGGGGTACTGTTAAACTTGACTCTTTAAACATAATAGCGAACTGCATTTACTGCCCGTCAGTGGACAATTTATTGTCAGTAAGGTGTTTTGCTCATCAAGGCATAACTGTACGTTTCTTAAAGTCAATGTGTGAGTTTTTCGATGGGAACAAACATCTATTGTATGCCCGGGAATCTGATGGTTTATATAGACTGTATTTTCGCACCTACTCCCAATTGCCTATAAACTGCAGAGCAGCACAGTCAAGCCAGGGGTTGAGGAATGTAAGGCCACATTCTGGGTGTGTCCATGAGGCGCACAGAATTCTGGGACACCTGAATTTTGCTGATGTAATTAAGACAAAGAATATTGTTAATGGCCTCAACTTAAAACCATGTAAATTCTTTATGCAATGTTTTTTTTTTTTTAAATAAATATTTATTAAGGTTTTTAAATATAAATGCACACATAATAAACAATCTTATTTCTGTCATAACAATTTCATCACTTCTTTGGACTCCCTCACGTCTCCCACTCCCATTTGCATCGTTAAAATTTTTTCCACACAAATTATCAACTTGTTTTCAATCTCATGTCCATTCATTCAAATATAATCTAGCACTTCTTCCAAAAAATTTTATATTTTCTTTAGTCTCACTTATCATCAAATTTAAATCTAATTTAGTGGTGAGCAGTTTTTTATAATCCAGCATCCTTCTTAAGATTCAACCAAATTACAATGTTTTTGTAAATACATTTTGAATTTCTCCCAGTCTTCCTCCATCTTCTCTTCTCCCAGATCACGGATTCTGCCGGTCATCTCGGCCAGTTGCATATAGTCCATCAGCTGCATCTGCCACTCTTCCAGTGTGGGTAGATCTTGAGTTTTCCAATTTTTTGCGATAAGAATCCTTGCTGCCGTTGTTGCATACATGAAAAATGTTCGATCCTTCTTTAACACCTTCTGGCCGACAATACCCAGGAGGAAGGCCTCTGGTTTCTTTGTGAAGGTATACTTAAATACCTTTTTCAGTTCATTATATATCATTTCCCAGAAGACCTTCACCTTAGGGCATGTCCACCAGAGGTGAAAGAATGTTCCTTCATTTTCTTTACATTTCCAACATTTATTATCAGACGAATGGTATATTTTAGCAAGTTTAACTGGGGTCATGTACCATCTATATATCATTTTCATAACATTTTCCTTCAGAGCATTACATGCGGTGAAGTTCAGCCCAGTGGTCCACAACCTTTCCCAGTCCTCAAACATAATGTTATGCCCAATGTCCTGTGCCCATTTTATCATAGCCGATTTAACCATTTCGTCTTGTGTATTCCATTTTAACAGCAAGTTATACATTCTAGATAGTACCTTAGTCTTTGGTTCTAACAATTCAGTTTCTAACTTCGATTTCTCCACCTGGAACCCTAACTTTTTATCATTTTTAAAAACTTCTTTAATCTGAGCATAATGTAACCAGTCTCGCACCTTATCCTTCATTTTCTCCAAACTCTGCAATTTCCAATTGTCTCCATCTTTTTCTAATATTTCCCAATATTTTGGCCATTTGGCCTCCATATTGGGTCTTTTTAGGGCCTTAGCCTCCAGAGGTGAGAGCCACCTTGGAGTTTTATTTTCCAGTAAGTCTTTATATTTTGTCCAGACATTAAACACTGCTTTCCTGACAATATGGTTCTTAAAGGCCTTATTGATCTTAACTTTATCATACCATAAATATGCATGCCAACCAAAAGCATTGTTAAAACCTTCCAGGTCCAGTACGTCAGTGTCTTCGAGAAGTAGCCAGTCTTTTAGCCAGCAAAAAGCTGCGGCTTCATAGTACAACTTTAAGTCTGGCAGGGCAAAGCCCCCTCTTTCTTTCGCATCTGTTAATATCTTAAACTTAATTCTGGGCTTTTTGCCCTGCCAGACAAATTTGGATATATCTTTCTGCCACTTCCGGAAGCACTCCGTTTTGTCCACAATCTGCAATGTTTGAAACAAAAACAACATTTTTGGCAATACATTCATCTTAATAGCAGCAATTCGGCCTAACAAAGAAAGCTTCAATTTTGTCCAACTATCCAAGTCTCTCTTAATTTCAGACCAGCATTTTTCATAGTTATCCTTGAATAGACTCAGGTTTTTTGCTGTTATGTTTACCCCTAGGTACTTTACCTTTTTAACCATAGTTAATTCTGTTTCTCTCTGAAACCGTTCTGACTCTATGTCTGTCAAATTTTTTCCCAGCACTTTAGTTTTCTGTTTGTTTAATTTAAATCCCGCCACCCGACCAAAGTCCTGTATCAATTGTAATACTCTTTTCGTACTAGATTCTGGCTCCTGCAGGGTCAAAACTAGGTCATCTGCAAAAGCTTTAAGTTTATATTGTTTCGCTCCGACCTGAATCCCTTCCACCAACCGGTCCCCTCTGATCATGTTCAAGAGCACCTCCAGAACCGAGATAAATAACAGAGGGGAAATCGGGCAGCCTTGTCGTGTTCCTTTTCCAATTTTGAACTCTTCTGTAACCACATTATTAACTATCAGTTTGGCCTTTTGTTCTGAATATATAGCATCAATCCCATTCTCAAACCCCCGTCCCACTCCCATTTCTTTCAAATTTCCCTTCATAAATTTCCAAGAAATATTATCGAAGGCCTTCTCCGCATCTATAAAAATTAACACAGCTTTTGTATTTATGTCTGTTTGCAGAAGTTCCAAAATGTCAATAATGTTCCTAGTATTAGCAAACATATGTCTACCTGGGAGAAAGCCTGCCTGGTCTTTATGGATTACTTCATTAAGAACTCTTTTAAGTCTACTTGCCAAAATGTCTGCAAATATTTTGTAATCCACATTCAGAAGGGAAATGGGACGATAGTTTTTGAGTTGTGTCTTTTCAGCTTCAGATTTTGGTATCAATGTGATAAAAGCATCCTTCCACGATTCCGGCGCCTTCTTCCCTTCCATAATTTCATTACAGACCTCCATCATTGGTTGGATCAGATAATCTTTTAATGTCTTATAATACTTGGAGGTCAAGCCATCTGGCCCTGGAGATTTGCCCAGTTGCATGTTCTGAATGGCTTGTTCAATCTCTTGTTGTGTTATTTTGTTGTTCAGGATTAATCTGTTTTCTTGTGACAACTTTGTTAGTCCATTTCTTTCCAAAAATTGTTTAATCTCAACCTCATCTTGCGGCCCTTGAGTGTATAATTTTTTGAAGTATCTCTGGAAGCACTTTCTAATTTCCATGGGGTTCTGAATGTTTCTTCCTTCAATTTCTAGGTTTATAACTGTATTTAATTTCTGTCTCTTCTTCAACTGCCAAGCAAGCAGTTTCCCACATTTATTCGCCGATTCAAAAGTTTTTTGTTTCATTAATTTAATCTTCCATTCTATTTCTTGGTTTATCAATTTAGAATATTGTGCTTGGTATAATTTGATTTCTCTCAGAATCGGCTGTGACTTCGGGTTTGATCTTAATTTCTTCTCCAATTCTTTAATTTTCTGCAAGATCTTATCTTTCCTTTCATTTTGTATCCTTTTCTTTACGGCGTTCTGTTGTATCAAGAACCCCCTCATCACAGCTTTGCTTGCGTCCCAGATAGTTCTTTTTTCCACCGTAGTGTTCATATTTATTTCGAAATAATCCTTCAGAGTTTTTTGGGCCTTCTTAATAATCTCCTGATCTCTAAACAAGCTATCGTTCATCTTCCATCTAAAGGAGCCGGTTGGCAAAAGTGTCATATCCATCTTCAGCGCATTATGGTCGGAGCAGGTCTTTGGGCAGATTTCCACTTTTCTGACCTTGGGTGCCAGACCTCTAGTTATCCATATTTGGTCGATTCTTGTCCAAGTCAGTTGGGCTTCAGAGAAGAATGTTCCCTCTCTTCCCAGGGGGTTCTTAGTTCTCCAAATGTCAATCCAGTCCATATTGTCAGTCATTTCAAAAAAGGTCTTTGGTAGTCTGCCGTCTTTTGTAACATTTTGATTTTGTGACTTATCCATGTTTGTCGATACGACCCCGTTCATATCTCCCAACATAATGATGTTGTTGTAGTCCAGATAGTCCAGCATAATCTCATGCAACTTCTTGTAAAATTCCGATTTCCCGTCATTTGGTGCATAAATTCCTAATATCAGAATCTTTTCTCCTTGATGTTGTATCTCAATTGCTAATATTCTTCCATGTTCATCTTTGAATAAGAATTTAGGTGACAGGCTCTCTTTTGCATATATCACCACTCCTCGCTTCTTTACTCTGTCCGAAGATATAAATTCTTGGCCAAGTCTTTTATTTATTAGCACCTTTCTATGGAGCCTAGTCACATGTGTTTCTTGTAAGCAGATAATGTCCAATTGTTCTTTTCTTAATATATGAAAAATTTTCCTCCTTTTTTCTGGGATGTTACAGCCATTTATGTTCCAACTCAAAAGTTGCACAGACATCCTGAATAAATCTGGTTATTTTTCAAGGGGTGGTACCTTATTCAAAGAATCTTCAGGGTCCAAGGGTGCAGGTACCTCTGGTGTTTCAGGCCCTGGAAGTTGGTCAATTCCTTTGTGAAGGTCCTCTCCGTGTACGTTCAGAAATTTATCTCTATCTTCCAGTGTTCTGATTCTTTATGCAATGTTTATCCTGTTGCAAGAATAAGATTAAGGTTGCACGCAAGGGTAGGTGCTCAGATAGGAAAGTAACTGAGCCATTTGAACGTGTACATTGTGATTTAGTTGGGCCACTCCCACCATCATTAGGAGGTTCTAAGTACTGGCTTACCCTGATAGACCAGTATAGTAGATACTGTTGGACTTATGCAATAGCTGAAAAGTCACAAGCATTTGAGAAGTACAAAGTTTTTTGCAACTGGGTAAAAACGCACTTTAACAAACCAATTAAGAACCTGTTTTCTGACCGGGGCGGGGAATTTGTTTCTGAGGATTTTGAGAAATTCCTGGAAGCGCAGGGGACTACTCATGAGTTATCTTGCCCCTGAAGTCCCTGGCAAAATGGGCTTGTTGAAGTTGTGCAGCGTGACCTGCAGGCAGGGGTTAAAACGTATCTGCACGATGCTAATCTGCCCAAAGACTTTTGGGCTGAAGCGCTTAATGCGTTTTGTTATGTCAGAAATCGCAGTTATCATTCTGGTTTAGATGTCACCCCCTATGAGAAGCTGTTTAAAAAACGCCCTAATCTGAAATACCTACGCATTTGGGGTTCAGATGTAATTATGCATTATCCCGCTAAGCAGAAATTGGGTGAGCGTAGTGTTCAGGGAAAATTCATGGGATACCAGCAGGGGGCGTACAGAATTTACATACCAGCAACTGGCAAATTTCATATTACCAGAAGCATGATACAAACTGTAAATTGGAATGGAGTTCCTGTTTTCCAAGATACTGATGGTATAGATAGTACTGAGGAAGAAGCAGAAGCAGCAGCAGGAAATGGTGCTTCTGAATTAATGGAAAAAGACAAAAAGCCTGTTGAATCTGATAATTTGTTTGATGATTTAAAGTCACAGGCACCCGAGGGGAGGTTAGATT
This sequence comes from Podarcis erhardii, assembly GCF_964252035.2. NCBI lineage: Eukaryota > Metazoa > Chordata > Lepidosauria > Squamata > Lacertidae > Podarcis > Podarcis erhardii. The sequence goes on along the minus strand of NC_138499.1, from coordinate 46,406,894 downwards.
CTCTTGATTTTTCTGACCGTGAGCTTAGCCTACAGGCAACTCTTCAATCTGACAGTGATGATTTACAACCTGAAACTAGTAATTTACTTAGTCCCATTAAGTCTGAGGAGTCTGACTCTCCTTCTGGACTAAGACGTTCAGATAGAAAGAGGCAGAAGCCACAACGATTTGCAGATGAACATTTTAATATTGTGTATGCCAATAAGGTGGTTTTTGAGCCAAAAAGCTACAGTGACATTCAGAATTTACTTAAGCACCAAGCTGCAAACTGGTATAAAGCTATGAACTCTGAGATAGCTTCTTTAAAAGAGCATAACACTTGGTCTCTTGTACCACAAACCCCAGATATGAGACTTATTGATTCAAAATGGGTTTATAGAGTTAAAATGAATGACACAAATGAAGTTGTAAGGTACAAAGCAAGATTAGTTGCTAGGGGTTTTCAACAAATTCCAGGCGAAGATTATGATTTGTGTTATTCACCAAGTGTAAAATATGAAACAGTTAAGCTTTTGTTAAAAGATGCATCACAACGTGGACATTCTGTTTATCACCTAGATATAAAAACTGCATATTTGTTTGCAGATTTAAAAGAACAAATTTTTATGCGTGTTCCTGAAGGCATAGACGCTGCTGAAGGTTTGGTATGCAAATTAAATAAATCCTTTTATGGTCTGTACCAAAGTGGAAGGAATTGGCACCAAACTTTAGCAAAAGAATTGCTGGATATTGGTTTTTCACAAGGAAAGGCAGACAATTGTGTGTTTATAAAGGAAAGGGCAAACTCTGTAACAAAAATATGTGTGTATGTAGATGACGTGTTAATTTCTACAAAAACTAAACAGGAATATGAACAGGTAGTATCACAGTTACAGAAGAAATTTGATGTGGTCGAATTAGGCATAGCTAAAAATTACTTATCCATGCAAATTGAGAAAGGCAAAAATGGATCTTTTCTGGTTCATCAAACTGCAAAAATTGATGATCTTGTTGAAATGCTACATTTAGAAAATGCAAATGGGAAGGAAACGCCTATGGTGTGTGGTTTCACCTTTACAGGTGAAGATAAGCCATTCCCTAACAAAACTTTGTATCGTTCTGGTATAGGCAAGCTAAATTTCATTCAAAGAATCTCAAGACCAGATATAACTTATGCTTTTCACTTTCTGGCAAAATTTGTGGAAAAGCCTACTACACAATGTTTCTCTGCTCTTAAGAGAGTAGTAATGTACCTTAAACATACCAAACATTATAGGTTGCAGTTTACATCAAGTATTGACAAAGGTTTTGAAATTTTCTGCGATGCATCTCATGCAGTGGAACAAAATAATTGCAGGGGTGTGTCTGGTATGGTGTTTTGTTATAATGGTTGTCCGTTTGAATGGAAGTCCCAGACACAAACCATTATTTGTCTCTCCACAACCGAGAGTGAATTATGTGCATGCGTTCAGGCCACTCGTGATGTAGAATGGTATCTGCAAGTATTTGCAGACCTGCAGATGCAGGTAACACTACCAGTAAAAGTTTACCTTGATTCCCAGAGTGGACTCGCTATCCTATGTTCAGAAACCAATACGCAGCGCACTAGAGTCTTAAGATTACGTTTGCAGTTTGTAAAGAAATTAATTGCTGACGAAATGATTGTATTTGAATATGTCCCAGGTGATAATCAAATTGCGGACATTTTTACAAAAGCACTTCCGAAGGTTACACATGAAAAACATGTACAAAGTATGCTTTATGTTTTTGTTCCACAATGATGAACCGCAGGGGAAATGTTGAATGGTTTCTTTAAATGTAAAGTTTCATCATTGTTCCACCTAATGTGTATGTCTTTAAGGGGCCAGAGCAAGGGCCAGAGCAAGATAACGAGACCCAGCTTTACAGCTGTGAAACATAGCAGGTGCTGCTGAGTTGCATTGATTAAAGGTGTGTCAGCATTTGCATGTAGTATATAAGGAGCAGCACCTAGCTCTCCCATTACCCTGGGGGTTGGGTTGGTGGTTGGGTCTGGTTTGTTGTTAATGTATTTAGTGTATAAGGAGTTTTTGTTTTTGTAATTAAAACCTTGTTTAAGTTATTTTTTGAGTCCTTTTCTTTTTAATGCATGGTCTCCCCAGCAAGCTCTCTGCAGCGCTACCATACTGCAAATAGCCAACAAGCTGGACACTTTAATTGTTGGAATTGGGGGTGGGGTTTGAAAGGCCAGCTGGCTCTGTCCCAGCTGGAGCGTCTCCCTTCAGCCTTGCCGCTGTGGAGATCCCTCGACCTCTGCTCCAACATGATCAGTGACTCAAGCTTGCAGACTTGAGCACACTTTACTCAGCAGTGTAAACTGCACAACAGAAGAGGCTTGAGGCTGTAGACACATACTAAACTACACGTTTATTACACATAAATCAGGACAAAGAAAACATGTCATCTCTCCTTGCCGTCTTCTCGGAGAGAGACTAAAAACAAAAGCAATACAGAGCAGACGTTCCGCTCACGCCAGCAAACTCTGCTGGAATGTAAACAGACATGTGACACACAACAATCCCATGTCTGCAACAAAAGGTGGAATGGAATCCCAACATTAATGAGCTCCCATCCTCCACTTCTCTGGCTTGTGCTTTCCATCAGCTGTTAGCTAGGAGACTAAAGCGCCTCAGCAAAGCCCTGCTGCACCTCTGGCTTATGAAGAGACCCTCTCTAGACCCATACAGTACGTTCCCTTAGGGCTCTGAGGAGGGTCTTCTCGTGAGCTGGGGCTTTGTTGAGGCTTGTCAGTTCAGGTCTACTCCTGGCGCCCAGCTGAGAGATGCTGGAATGCCTTTCTGGTGTTCTGGCTGAAAAAAAGCCCTCCCCCCGACCAGTGGCCTTACTCACTGGGGCTGATGGAAGATGGAGTCCAGCAACATCTAAAGCATGGGTAGGCAAACTAAGGCCCGGAGGCCAGATCCGGCCCAATCGCCTTCTAAATCTGGCCTGCAGACGGTCCAGGAATCAGCGTGTTTTTACATGAGTAAAATGTGTCCTTTTATTTAAAAAGCATCTCTGGCTTATTTGTGGGGCATAGGAATTCGTTCATTTCTCTCCCCCCAAATATATAGTCCAGCCCCCCCACAAGGTCTGAGGGACAGTGGACCAGCCCCCTGCTGAAAAAGTTTGCTGACCCCTGATCTAAGGGCACCACATTGTCTCCTCTGAGGAAAGTGTACATGTTGTTGACTTTGTTGTCCTGTATTTCTCTGAATTCCTATGGTTAATTATTGGATCACTTAGTTAGATTAACTATTGAAATATTGCTGTCTATTTATTAGCTGAATTGCCATTATGAAATTGGTATGATTCTGAACCGCATGATTCAGAATATTTGTTTTATTGTGTTCAGATATGTGTTTTATTGTGTTCAGATATTTGTTTTATTGTGTTTATACTGATTGTAATTTTGAAAACTTTGCTTTGGTTCTGTTGTAATTTTTTGTCAGATGCTTTAGACTTATGTTCAGAAGGAAAAGCAGAGGTCTTGAACCTCAGGCCTTGAGACTTAATGTGGCCCTCCAGGCTCCTCTGTCTGGTTCTCAGAACCCACACCCCAGGCCACACCCCCTCCCCAGACCACACCCCTCCCCAGCCCTGTGTTAAACCCTCCTTGAGTGTTTTACTCTGGCTGGAATGAGTCCCTGAACTCTGAAAATGCTTATTGCTTGCCTGCATGGAGGACAGAGGGTGTGTGTTGAAACTAGACTATTATACAAAGGTAAAATTTGCATTCATTGCCCCACCCACTTATGCCTCTGGCCCCATGTGGTTCTTGGAAGGTTGCCCAGAAGTGACTGCAGCCCTCAGGCTGAAAAAGGTTCCCACCCTTGCCCTAGATAACAGAACTGGGTACACATAGAAGTACATGTACAGATGTATGTACTCATATGCACTCACTCACTTACTTACTCACTCACTCATATAATATGGAAAGGGCAGTGTAGCACAGAAAACGTGGAGGAAATAAATACTTCGAAATATTTTAAAGGACCTGAGAAAGAAGTAGGTGAAATTAGCACTAGAGGCCGTTGATTTAAGTTGCAGTTAATTTTTGGAATATATCCCAATTATCAGAGCAATTAAGTAAAAGTATGTACTGCTAAGGGAGGTTGTGGGATCTGCTTCTGAGAAAATTTTTTTTATAAGCATCTTGGAGATCCTTCAGATATAGGCTATTTGTTCTGTGTCTTGTAGGTTAGATTAAATGTCCTGATGAGTCCCTTCCAGATATACAATTCTTATAACTTTGTATGTTTTAAAAGGTTATAGATTCTTATATCTCACACTGATGATAGCTTGAGAATACATTTTAAGAAAACAGTGTCATGTTCATATTGTATGGTGTACCATCTTTCACTGCCTTCTGGAATGCACGATTCTTCAGCAAATCATATCCCCAAACTTGCATTTCCCAAGCAGGTGGATACAGTGGTACCTCTGGTTAAGAACTTAATTTGTTCCCGAAATCTGTTCTTAACCTGAAACTGCTCTTAATCTGAGGTACCACTTTAGCTAATGGGGCCTCCCGCTGCCGCTGCACGATTTCTGTTCTCATCCTGAATCAAAGTTCTTAACCCGAGATACTATTTCTGGGTTAGCAGAGTCTGTAACCTGAAGCATCTGTAACCCGAAGCATCTGAAACCCGAGGTACCACTGTATTTGCAAGGGAGAAACAGATGGTGGGCTTTGTGTGTTTAACTTCCCATCCTTCCTTATTATCCTCTTTAAATGCCTCCAAAACTATTTTCCTCTTGCTGGTTTTATTTGAGATCTCAGGGCCACTTTGGGAAAAATGGCTTTAGGAGATAACTTTCAGGGAGAATCAGCTGATTTAGGAAAGGATTAAGCACACACCCCCCCCTGTTCCCCAGTCCTCTCCTGCAAACCACATACACACTCACACCCACCCACCCACCCACCCATCCCACTTAGCATTTTGAGGCAAACGTGGGATTTGATATGCCATCTTAGCTTCACAATGTTACAGTCCACCCTAAGAACATTGTTCTTAATGAATGAAATTGCTTCAGCGAAAACATTGCAGCTGCTTTCGTGGGTGATTCAGGTCTCTGCTTGTCTCCAGATCAAGGAAACGTTTTTTTCCTGACTTAGTTTTCCTTTTCTCAGATCTGTATCTTACGTGAACTGTATGAACCTGGGGCATCTTGAAAATGGCTACCTTACCTCCTTTACTGTCGCAATAGTATAAGCTGCATGTTGCTTATCACAGATCTATGGGTTTTTCCTAAACATTGAAATATGTGGGGTACATTCAATACCTTAGATAGATTCCTTTTTTGAACACCAGTTCATGTTAGCCTAGTATTCCATATGGACTAGCCAGGAGCTCACAAGTGGAACATGATCATTTTTAGGATAGTTCCTATTTTGCTTTTATTTCATTGCAAAGATAATGTAAGTGCTGCTTAGCAGACAGACATAGACATAGACATGCAAATGACCTTTAACTAAAAACCCTTAAGCAAATGGTACAATGCTTCAAAGACCATAATGAATCTGTTCAAGATCTATTGATAACATGGACTTTAACATTACTCATTGCTCGGCAAACCTCATAGGTTTCTTTTTTACATTAGTTCTGCTTTTATTTCATAGATAATGAGTATTCTTTGTAGTTGTGGTACTTTCCTCGCAACCACAACATATGGTTTATCAAACCACATACTGGTATTTGAAATTTTAACTGGTAGTGGTTGGTTGGTTGGTTGTGTCCCCCTCATGCAATGGATCAGTCACTTTCAAGCAGTGAATGTAAGAAGTATGATATGTGGAGATTTATGAGTAAATGTAGGGTTGGCTTATAACAGGGTTGCCATACGTCCGGAATTTTCCGGACATATATGGAATATTGTAGTCAGAAGCAGTGTATGGGCAGAAATTGGGAAAAATCAAAAACTTAATATTTTCTTTGCAATTTTGCCAAAAAAGCTCAACAACTTTGCCAAAAACTTTTATTTTATTTTCACTTTTAGACATATGGCAATGTTAGCTTATAAGTGGCTAAAAATGGTTAAAAGTAAATGAATCCATTTAGAAAATGTCCCCCACAGCCAGGAATATAGTATACTATAGTTTCCTCTTTTACTTAGCCATGATGAGACCCATGGCTGTGGACCTATGGTTACCAAGCAGTCAGCCACCCACCCAGCTGCTGACCAGAGCCAAATATATGTCTTTAGATCATATCCTAGGACCTTCTATATAGTTTGCCTTTTATTTGTGCCACTACCACTTTTTATGCCACTGAAAAACCTTTTAAAAGCATTCAGCTGGATATGGTAAATTGTGGCTGGGCTTGTGTGTATTGATTTCTGCTTGTTTATTTGCATTTCTATTTTTTAAAATAAAAAAATAAGATTTTATTTAAGCTTTTTTCATAATATGATAAGATTAAAGAAAATAGTCTAAATAGAAACAAACACCAAGAGAAAGAAAATAAAACGAGTCCTCTCTGAAAGGTAGCTCTTAACCCTTGTCTCACATAGAAAGCGGTGGACCATCCCAGCTCTCACCTGGGAGCTTTCCTTTATTTCACAAAAATCTTTTAAATATGAAATGGCCATGTGACAGGGCCCAGAATCTAAAAACTTCAAAGTGGCTTGATAGGTTAAACATGTGTGGTTTAAGATTAATTTGAACATTTCATTTTGAATAACTGCATACCAGATGTCAGCAGCTTTATTCTTTCCTGGAAGATTAATGCGTCAACTTCTTTTAATAGAAATTGCTGTATATACAACCAGGAAAGTCAAATGCTGTTAATCTGTTTGTCTTTATGTACTATACATAAGGACAATGCCTATTTGTTTAATATGACTGTTTCGTTATGGCTGATTTTCTAAATAAAGGGATCAAAACTATCATCATGTGTAGCACAATCTGAGCATGTTTATTCAGAAATAGCTTCAAGTGAATTAAGTGAGACTCACTACTAGTATGCTCAAGATATATTCTATATTTCAAGGCAAACAGGGAGACCGTCTAGCTTTTTAAAGGAGTTTTTAACAACTTGTAAGCACTGAAAGGTATATAAGAAAATTGCTGTGTTTGGACTTAAGATTGGCTTAATAAATAAGCCCATTCTAAACAAACCTCATATGCCAGCATCCACCCACTTTGCTTCTCCCTTCGCTCAGCCTAGCAAACAAGGCAGGAAGTCTGCACTTGGCCACATCCAAACCAAGGAACTCTGATTAATGGCAACAATAAACCATGATTTCATATAGGGTGAGGTGGGGCATATTGATGCAAGTGGCACATTGATACACCAACAATATTTCAATATCGAGAAACGTTATTTGTTTTGCGACATCACTAAAACGTGTCTATACGTGTGTGAGTACAACCGTTGTGACCACGCTGCCCACCAGTTAGCCGTTGGCATTTGACCAGAGTAGGTCTGGCCAACTAAAAAATTATGTGAAATGTAAGTGTTCCAAGGCTGTTTTACGTCATTTAGTTAAGATTTTAAAATACCAAAGGTAAGTTATTCCACTCAGTAATCAGGATTACACTTGATTTTTAAATTTTAGTTTCCTGATTTGGAAGCAATAGTTTACTATGGACTTCTTTGTTTGATCACCCACAGGGAATATTAAAAAAAGCTGCATGTAGGAGAATAAGACTTGTTCATAAATTAATTTATTAAACTGAAATATGATAGTCCAAATGTGGCCACTGCGTATGCTCCTTCTCCATTCTTTATGTTCAGGTAATCAAACTAAGATAATATTTTCAGATATTTCATTTCTATGGCATACGAATACTAACCACAGTATCAAAAGTCCTTTGGATGAACCTCAGCTGGAGCCAAAAAAGATGAAGTCAGAATCGTTTGAGTGCCACAGGCAACACTTACAAACATCTTTCTATTAGAGAGCAGTATGAACTTAATAATAACAATGAATCATTGTGATTCATAAGTAAGTTGGTTAAAAATTCTTAAGGTAGTCTGTACTTGGATCGATTGAACCCATGATATAACCAAAATAATTTGCAGAAGGATACATATTTCCCCAACTGCCTATCTTATGAGGAAGATAGAGAATGCATGCATTTCCGTGTGATATAACTAGGCAATACTAATGCCAATTGTGTGATGATAATATTTGTAAAGCTCTTTGAAGCGTTATTTAACTTCACTTCCATTCTTTAACTGTAATCCTTACAACAATCCTGTAAGGTACACCAGTATTTCCTCTATTTTTAGATGCAACAACTGAGGTAGAAAGACAGTATGGCTTGCCTAGGGCTTTTAGTGAGATTCAAACCAGAAGCTCCCTTATTCACAGCTCAGTTTCTTGGCTACTATGCTAGATATATATTTCATGAACAGTATTGTTGCACTCCATCTCAGTCTCTGAGCTGTGTGAGATTCCAGGGGTTCTAGACACTTACCCAGGGTTTGTGTTACTTTTGGAATGAGGTACAGCAGAGACTGTTGTGTCTATATGATATATGGCTTACTTACACACATATATACACAGCCTGAGCCTATGATGGAGGAGCTCACAGCATTAACACCCCAAGAGGGCCTTGCTTCCCCCATATCCGCAGCCTTGGATTCAGCTAAGTGAGGCCTAGCTCCTTCCACCCACCCCTCATAGAACAAGGCAGTGTGTGGCCCATGGGTTCCATGTCAAAGTACTCTTGTGGCCCACTTGGTATGAAAAGTTGGCCCACCCTGAACTACAAATTGCTTTTAGTTGCTGTGAGAATGAGTCTTCTGTCATTATCTCTCTTTAAACTGTACTGTGTCCTGTTGCTAACGATTGCTTTGTTGGCGCTTTGCCAGAACACAGCATTCATTTAGGAAGTGGGTACCAAGAAACATCAGTGCTTGAAGGCCTGGGACAGGCCTACTGACTCCTCTTCATCAGGTGTAGGCTTCAACTTTGTTAATTACTGCATTCCCTTTGATGTTAAAGAAATAAATAGGCCAAGCCTCCACACACTGTTCCAAGTAAAATACCACTAATATGAACATTGACAGAAGAGTTAGGAAGACTGAACCCTATGGCTATAGTGTAAACATTGCTTACTCTAGATCTGCTCCAGTGAAGTTGCATTCATTGTAGTTCTGGCACCATAGTTATACTTTGTCTTCGTGACTAAATTGTTGTAGTTATCATTTTTTGGTGTTGCATGGCAATGGAATTTCCCTTACCCTTAAATTTGTCAGTCACTATGTTGCCCAAGGCAACCCAAAGTAACTTACAGTTAATTACCTCTGCTGTTTAAAGTGCGTTTGAAACATCCAGTTAGTTGAGCAGTGAACAACATCGGTCCAAAAGAGTGTTGAACCCACATCATCCCCAGCCAGCTTGATTAATGGTCAGAGATGATGGGAGTTGTAGTCCAGCAACAGCTGGGGACCCAAGGTTAAAGAACACTGGTATAGAAGAGCAAACTTGAGCATAGGCATGATATTGTTTATTTACTAATATCAGACATTAAATGTTAAATTCCACTGGAGGCACAACCTCACCAGCCCTACTGTTTTCTAGCAGAAATAACAGGATTACCTTTCTCTTTGTACAATTTAGTGTATCTTAATGTTTCTCTACATGTTATTTTATTACCAGTTCTTTCACGTGGCCTATGTCCTCATCAAATTTGCAAATTCTCCTCGTCCTGATCTGTGGGTATTAGAAAGATCAACAGACTTTGGAAAAACTTATATGCCATGGCAATATTTTGCTTGTGAGTACCAGTTTTTAAAACTCTTATAACTTTTAATTTTGACAATAGCAACTATTTCCTGCTGGGCGTTTAACTTCTAAGAATATGTGGTACCTTAAGGAATTCATGAACAAGTCTCTCTCACACACCCCTCGCCCTGCCCTGCCAAATACCTCTAGCTATGTTCAATATCACTCGCTAATGGACTGATTCATCAGGCTGCAGGCTTCCCACTCATTTCTTTCACCAGTGAGTAAAGGAGAAGGAAATCTTTCACTTTCTGTTTTAATAAGCCCCAGCCTCCTGTTATGCCTAAACTTTAGAAACTGTGGTTAATCCTGTCAAGCCAAACATGTACTGTATACATCAATAGATTTTAGCGATCATGCTGAATGCTACATAGGATGAGACTGAAAGTTTGTAGTTTAATGCTCACTTAAGGCAACCTTAAGACCAGATTCTGTCAGTGCCTAATTGCACATTTTGTCTCAAGGTTTAAAAACAACCAATGAGGTAGATTAGACACCCCAATATTGGTAAAGAGGTGATATTTTCCTGGGGCATGCAAGACCTGCTTTTCCCTTGTCCCTTTCTCAGACTCACTGAAACACTCAGACTTAATGTGTCACAGGACTATCCGGCATAACTTTGTGAGAACAGTAAAGAGTCTTGGGAAGTCAACGCGCAGGATCTGAGTTACCAGGATTCACTCCATTTTAGATTCGGTGGTTTATGATATTTTCTATGTAACTGTTGGAGTAATGTTCTGAAGGTCAGGATCTGCACACAGTGATTTATTTATTTTTGTTAGATTCTAAGCAAGGCTGTTGGGAACGTTTTGGGAAGGAAGCAAATGCCCGTGTTAGAAAAGATGATGATGTCATTTGCACTACAGAATATTCTCGGATTGTGCCTTTAGAAAATGGAGAGGTAAGTTCAGGGCAGGGGACGGGGGGGACGGGATGACAGCAATACTGTAATAACATAGCATTTAGACAAGAGTTTTGCATGAAAGTACTTCAAATGCACCTCAGTAATAGTACCATAACAAAACTATAAAGCAGATCAGTACTATTAAATGGGTTCTTAGTGACCAGTGGTCATTCTCTCTTCTGTCTGTAACCACTATTGAAACTCACTTCACTTGTCTACCTCCCTGTTCCACTCCAGCATTCTGATATAAGTTAGATTGGTGAATGGGTTGATCTGAAGATGAGCACTCTTGAATTACACTCCACTCTTCCAAGGACATATAGAACACTTTCTCCCACCAGATATCCACCTCCTCTATGTTTCTTGACCCACCACAAGTGCCACTGCTGACAACTGATGTAGTTACTGGTGCTTTTTGCTTTCCTTTCTGGCCACCATGTTCTAAAAGCTATAAGTCATTTTGTAGGCTATAAAACTACAAACAGACATCTTGGTCTTGAATTAGCTAGCAATCATTCATACAGATAATCTCTTTCCCCCTATTGGTAGGACTTACTGTGCTTAGAGGCATGGATAAAGATTCCAGTTGGCTCCTAAAATAGTCTAGTTCCAAGAACTGGGTTCTGAGTTAGTGGAGCTGATTATTAGTCTACAATGAGCTCTTGTTAAAAAGGGCTTTGAAGAGTTTTCTTTAATCATTAGAAAAACCTGCTCTGGCTTATGGGGAAATTCCACAACTACATTTTGTATTTTCTTTCTATCGTAAAGAGAGAGCAATTAAAAAGCTTATTTGCTGCTGGCAATCCCTTATGTCATGGATCCTTGTGCTACAACTAAAAATAATAATTCATTTTGGCCAAATCCTTCAGTATTTACACATCTTTTAACAACGTAACTGATTGTTAGGGGTGTACGAATAACTAATATTGATATTTGCAATAATTATAAGTGCTTTAAAGTACATTAAATGTTCAAGCATTTAAACCAGTTTATCTGCCGGACATAAAGGTTCTTTCAATTAGATACTTAATATTGGAGATGCCTTCATATCACAAATGGGACAAGGTTATTTATCCTTTGTGAGAAGCTGTGACTGTTGGCTATCTTAATAGATGGAGAGCCTAGGCAATTGTTGCCTTTAGAATACAGTGGTACCTTGGCTCTCAAACTTAATCTGTTCCGGGAGTCCGTTCAACTCCCGAAACCTTTTGAAAACCAAAGTGTGGCTTCTGATTGGCTGCAGGAGCATCCTGCACTCAATCAGAAGCTGCGTTGGATGTTCGGCTTCTGAAAAACGTTCACAAACTGGAACACTTCTGGGTTTGTGGTGTTTGGGAGTCCATTTGTTTGGGAGCCATGCTGTTCGAGTACCAAGGTAGCACTGTACTTAGTTTTTTATACTGTACATGTGTAATTCATGGCTTAAGACCCATTTTTCTTCGATTTGCTGTCTTAAACTCTGATTGGAATATGATTGAAGGGTGGTGTAAAATACATTATTATTATGTTGCTCCACTGATTAGGGGCTCATTGATCCATTGGAGGTTTCTGTTAGATGAAAGGGAAGAGATGACTTTCATTGATTCTCCCTTCTCTCTGCAGCCCCTGTCCCCAAATCTGTTAAAGAAGATAGGGTTGAGGGCTCATTTGAAACATTATGCTTGATAGCTCAGAGCTGCAATATGCCCCCAAATCAGTATGGTGTTTTGCTGCCCCCACACCACCTTCTCATTCCAGGCCTGACTGTTAGTAAGTGATTTCACTTCTGAGAGGATTTGTCTAGGCTTGTGCTGCAAGCTACTTGAGTATTTCTACAATGAAGCCTCTTGTAATTCCTTTCCCACTCCCCTAGTCTGTGGCTGTATTGTGTGGCCACCAATTGCCTATGTCCACGTTTGCATTTAGCTATGCTTGTAGTGGGTGGCATTACACTAATTCTAACAACATTTCACTTGGAATCTATTCACCTTTTGAAACAATGCCCACCCTTGAAATAATGGTTGCAATAATGGACCAGGGGCCCAGTTTTCTTATTCATGTCCTAGATATTTATAAGTTGCTTTCTATTAATTTGTCCGTGTTTTAAAACTGATCTCTCTCTCTCATATTAGATTGTGATATCCTTGGTAAACGGTCGTCCAGGAGCAAATAACTTCACCCATTCTCCTATACTTAGAGAATTTACTAAAGCAACAAATATTCGTTTACATTTCCTCAGAACCAATACCCTTCTTGGGCACTTGATATCTAAAGCTCAACGGGATCCTACAGTGACACGCAGAGTGAGTAAATGTTATCTTTTGGCAGGGAGGAATCATAGGATTGTAGAGTTGGAAGGGACCTCGAAGGACATCGGGTCCAACTCCCTGCAATGCAGGAATCTCAACTAAAACGACCATGACAGATGGCCATCTAAACTCTGCTTAAAAACAAGAAGGACCAATGGTCTAACTCTACATAAGGAACCTTCCTACTTATGTGGTGCCCTTTAGATGTTGCTGGATTGCAACTTGCATCATCCCTGGTCATGACCATACTGGTTGGTACTGAAGGGAGATGTTATTCAGCAATATTGTACCATGTTGGCTACCTCTGGTCTGAAGCTGCTCTTTACTCCAGCTGCATTCATATTTAAGGATTTCTGGAAAAAGTGGGATGCATATTGTAAATTTCTTCAGGAAATTTGGATCCAGGAAGATGCAGAAAAGTAGTTTAAGCAGAGTATGATTTTATCACTATGACCTTTATCAAGCAGGTAGTTTCACAAAGTTCTACTAGAATCTTTTAAAGTTACCAGAGAAAAAGAGTGTGACTCCCAAATAAAACCTGGTTTTTAATTACTCCAGATTCTTATGTGCCAGAACAGCTAGGAAAACATGGAGCAGGCTTTTAATCATTACACATATGTGAAGCAGAATTTGTAAGATAAAATAATTCCCCTGCAGATGCAACCTTTTGCCTTTCCTGGTCACTGAGGATAAGGTAGCAAACTTGATTTCTTTATTGGCCTTCTTCCTTCCATCAGTACTGCTCAGGTAGGGTGGAGAATCTTTCTCTCTCTTTCTTAAATGTACACAGAAGTTATTATAACTATTGACTGAGTGTGGCTTTATCTGCCATACATGGGCTGGTGGCAGGGAGTGGTACTCAGATAACATACTTTTAAGCTCTCTGGACACCATATGGATTAGTAGTGCTTGCAAATGACTAGAAGCCCAATCCTATGCATATTTATTCAGAAATAAATCCACTGTGTACTATAGGACTTACTTCCAAATAAGCATATGCACAATTGCAGCCGAGAGGTGCAATCCTGTGAATGTCTACTCAGAAGTAAGACTCAACTGAGCACTGCAAGATAAGTAAATTCCTATAGACTGCAGCCTTAATCTTAATCCCTGCATTGTTATATTGGAACAGACATGCACTGAATAAGGCTAATGACTAAACAGTTCTGGAGAATAACTAACAATTTTGAGTTTCTGAGACAACTATACATTATTTTGGGCCCCTGGTCAGTGACATGAATAGTGAGTGGAAATTATCTTTTTTGTATTCCCACTGTACTTGATACTGCTGTAATGCTTACTCTGTGTCTTGGATTCCTGCTGTTTAAGTCAGTATATGGTTGGCCAATTTGAAACCATGGAGCATGGGGCTTAACATAATTCTGAGATCTTCGGCTTTGATCTGCATAGCTCTGTACCCTTTTGACATTATGGAGAAAGGCTTGTTATTGCGTAGGTGCTGTATGAAACACAGAAACCACTGTATGGCTACACGTGATGAAATACGTATGTGTTGCACCTCTTCCTAAATGCTCAAAGAATTGTTGGCATCTGTCTGTCTGGAGAGACAACGGAGTGCACCTCTGGGGGTGAAGTCAAACCACTGTGTTAGCAGCACCAAACTGATCTCCCTGGGGTGCAAGCCCAAATTATAGGACCCTCCTCTTGGCCTCATTGATGTGGTCCAAGGAAAGCAGAGCAATATGTTTGGTACCAGCTTGGCTGCAGGAGTTGCTGGAAGGAGGCATACAAGGTGCCATCCAGCCATCTTAGGGACTCCACTCCAGATTTGTGTAAGGTTTACTCATTTTCTTCTCCTGAAGATATACTGCAAGGCAGCGGAGGTTTAGGACCAGCATTTTCCTTCTCCTAGAGGGGCTACCTTCCTAGGTTGATGAACTCCATCAGCCTCTCACTTCCCTCTCTACAGCACATGTAAAAACCACCTTCTTGACTGTTGGACCCAGTATTGGTCTTGTCCGCTCAATCTGCCGGAGCCTGTCTTCATATGCAGGGGAAGCTCCTAACTCACCGAGGGTTTGAGACCCTTTAGCTACCCTGATCTGGTTTAGTCATATGCTAATCTAATCATCCTTACAATGCCCTTTAAAAAGATGAGAATGTAAAGATGAAGTGTTGAAACATATGAATATAACTTTCTGTTCTAGAGCTGCCCATTCTGTTTTCCCTTTTTTTATCATCTGCTCCTCAGCCCATATCAATCAATAAAAAACCAAAATATGTTTAAAATACAAATTTTAGTGGAGAAGAAGTTTATCAAGGTCAGAAATTCATGGTGGGGGAATTATTGGTGGTCATATATATATTTCACTATCAAGTTTATATCATCTTGGGTCTAGAATTCATAATCTTTGAGAGAACACCCTGAGGATAAGCTCTGTCAGCTCTGTGTATCTGAAGAAGTGTGCATGCACACGAAAGCTCATACCAAGAACTGACTTAGTTGGTCTTTAAGGTGCTACTGGAAGGAATTTGTTTTGTTTTAGCTACTTACCTGCAAATCTTGTTTCTGTCTAGTATTACTACAGCATAAAAGACATCAGTGTTGGTGGACAGTGTGTTTGTAATGGACATGCAGATATTTGTGATGCCGAAAGGGACATAAATTCATACAGGTAAGGATACAACAGTACAACCAAAACCATTGTGCTTTCAAAATGGTTGCTTTCAAAATGATGGCATCGTTTTCAGGTTTTACTTCTATAACTTTTTTACTTATATATCCAGGTACCGATGTGAATGTCAGCACAACACTTGTGGAGAAACCTGCAATCATTGCTGCCCTGGATATAACCAGAAACAATGGCAACCTGCAACAACCAGCAGTACAAATGCTTGTGAACGTAAGTTTAGCATCTGAATGTGATTATTTGGTGGGGAGAGAAAGGTGCTTTGAATATACATAATATAATTTCCCTCTGTATTATTGCCTCACATGTTGAAAGAATTCAGTCCAGCCATTTAAAGAAGTGCCCTTTCAGACCAAGGCAGATTATTATCTGTCTCCACCCCTGTGGACCAACTTTGACAGGCGGGCAAGATAGCCAGCCTGTCAATCACCTTATGCCATTCTGACATCAAATGACTGGCAAGTGAATTGTCTCATCCACTTGCCGAAGTCCCTTTCACAACATTTCCCAAGTGCTTGAGAGCCAGCTGGGAACCACATCACAAGCTAAGGACTGGCAAAGCTGCTTTCTGGATGCAAATTGGAACATGTTTTGCAACTGAGTTGGAGAGCCACATTAGGAGCACTCAACTGTGGACACGTGCCATGGGTGTGGCATAGAACAAAAGACTGACGAAAATCAATGTACAAACATTTCAGGCCAATCGGCCTATATTGTGAAGCTTGAAAGTGACAAACATTCCAAAAACCTTTGGATGAAACTAGGCATGTCAGACCAAACAGTATCTGAATCCCACATGATAGCCTATCTTTTATGCAACAGATAGGCTGTGAATAAGTAAATAATATGACATCATCCTATATTGTTAAGAGCTCCAGTGCAACCAGGTATTTCCAGGTCATGCTTGGATGCTGAAGTGATTGACTCCCTGCCCTTCTTCCCATCTGCTCTGACTTGGAACAATGTCAAGGCCAGATATCTGGCAAAAAATTGGTTGAGATAGTCCTTGCTTCTTCAGAAGCAATTTTGGCCCCATTTGTGTGCTTGGAAAGTATTGCTAAAAATGCCCTGTGAATTTGCAGCTTTTTCAGTCTTACAATGCCCTCTGTATGTCCCCCAGAATGACAGTTCTCAGTCTGAACAGTGCTGGACTGAACAGACTGTGATGACCTTGCTGCATCTGATGGAAAAACTCATTGCATGACATATGGAAATTAGAGGTGCTTTTTTTCTTCTCTGTGTTCCATTGCTCATTTGCCTGATGGTTGTAATGAAACTTATCGTCTCTCTCTCAGCCTGCAACTGCCATGGACATGCCATGGACTGCTATTATGATCCTGAAGTTGAGCAACGTGGAGAGAGCTTAAATCTTTATGGACAGTATCAAGGTGGAGGGGTCTGCATCAACTGTCAGGTAAAACTCCCCTTATTAAAGTGTTTATTTCATTCCTCTCTGTCTTGAAATCATGTAATACATTTTCTTATCCTATCCATCACAATCTTTTCTACAAATGTTCCAAAAGAGGAGATAGCCCAAATCACTGGTTGCTTGATATGTAAACTTCAGTAATGAAAGATTGACAGTGCAATTCTAAACATGTTTCCGCAGAAGTCCCACTGAGTTAATTGGGGCTCATTACCATGTAAATGAGTATGAGATAGTCATATAAGGCTGCAGTCCAATGTCCACTCACCTGGGAACTAGCCTCATTGAATTGAGTGGGACTTACTTCTGTGTGTGTGTGTGTGTGTGTGTGATTGTGTTGTGAACTTTGTTTTTTAAGCTTCTGAATAGGCACAGCCAACAGCAATTTAAAAAATGAGAACAAGGCTTTTGAGATGAATAAGATGAAGTACTTTGTGCTTGGTACACCACTTAAAGGGAAAGTGTTGTACCAAGTATAGGATACTTCATCTTATTCATCCCAAAACCTCTGATTGAAATAATACATGCTTGAAGTCATACATGCATATGTTTTTTAAAGAGATGTGAGTAATGAAGGTGAAATGACACAAGTGAGATATTTTGAGACATTTCTCCAGACTATTTGCAGGATGACTTTTGCCATTTAAATCGGATACTTTGGATACTGTTTATCAGTGGAAAAACACATCAAAACAGCGCTGGTCATCCCTCATCCACATGTTTAGGATGCTGATTGGAGGGTCATCACAGGCAGCACAGCTGCTCTGTTGCTAATGTAGTCTTGGTGATCCCTAGGAGGCCAAAAAGCCTGTTGGGAAACTACAAATGTATCCCATCGGTCAATGCAGTCATACTAGTTCTGATCATTTAAGGGGGGGAAGCAGGCCATTGCTTGGGTAGCTGAAGAAGTCAAGCCATGTTCAGAACTGGGCGGGCAGTGCAAAACTGATGCAGAACCCATTCTTCCCTAGCAACTGCTTCAGAGGACAGCTAGCCTTCCACTTGAGACCTGGGGTCATAGGAAACATCCAGTGCAACCATCATGCTAAATCTGAAAGCAGTATTTGTTTCACATGTAGCTGGATGTAAATCAAAGAAAAAATATTTTTTAAGGGAAAGAGGGAAACTCTTTGTTTCCAGTTTGACATTTCTGTGTCGTTTCCTCTTTGCACTTTTGCCCATGAAAGAATATGTTAGCTAAGCATCTTTTCTGAACATCATCAAAGCAAGGAAAATGACTGGTATCTTAAAAAAAAAAAAAAAGCTGTCTGTTGCAATTGATGTTGATTGTCCATAATTTGATTTTGTGGAAATTAAGCTGCATGAAATTGCTTAGCCGTGAAATCTAATTATAATTTTTCCATCCTAAAAAAGGCATAGGTATTGGGCTTACCCTTTTGCAATTTGTATCATAGAAACACAATTATAAAGTTTTGCATAAATGACCAACTGAAGAAAACTGGGACATGGTGTACAGAGTCTGTTTCTTTGCAAAATAATGATATTATGTATGCTTTGTTCTCTGTGTCAGGCAGTGAGTTACTGTTACACAGATGTCATTCCATTGCTGTAGATCTAATCTTTCATGATCACAAAGTTTTAAATAACTCTGCTATCCAAATAAGTTGGTGTTACATTTTCCATTTTTAAAAAACACATTTCATCCAATTGCATTTGAAGTGAACTGGGTGTGTGTGTGTTGCAACATATGGAAACCAGATAACTTTGTTACTGGCTTTCCCTTCTGATGTAAATTAAAGGAGAGCCAAAGTGAATGTTCTCTTATGCAGTGGTACCTCGGTCTACAAACAGCCCTGTTAATGAACTATTCGGTGAACAAACTCTGCAAAACCGGAAGTAGGTGTTCCGGTTAGTGAACTTTGCCACGGAAGCCGAACGGTGGAAGGGCACCAGTGGCAGGAGGCCTCAGTAGGGAAAGCGAGCCTCTGTTTAAGAATGCTTTGGTTTAACAATGGACTTCCAGAACGAATTAAGTTTGTAAACTGAGGTACCACTGTATTTAACAAAAGTCATTTAATGGTCAAGTCAGCCATGAAGTCAGTCTTTCATATAAGATTGCATTAATTTCACTAGATGTTGATCATGTAGGGCATTTGTCAATACAGTGGTACCTCGGAAGTTGAATGGAATCCGTTCCGGAAGTCTGTGCGACTTTCAAAACGTTTGGATACCAAGGCACGGCTTCCTGCAGCCAATTGGATGCCGCGGAAGTCGCGTCAGATATTTGGTTTCCAAAGAACGTTCAAAAACTGGAATGATCACTTCCAGTTTTCGATCGTTCAGGAGCCAAAACATTCAACTCCCAAGGCGTTTGAAAACCAGTACATGCCAGGTTGAGTCATAGAAGCTGTCAAGTTGGAGGGAGGAGTCCAAGAGAAGGGGGTTAAGTTGGGAGTTAGACTAGGAGTTTCAGTCAGGAAGTCAAACGAGGGAATAAGCCAAGAGACAGTCTGAGTGGGCCTAGCTACTTCAGGTGCTACTTCAGGGTCATCGCATAGGGTAACTGTACCCAGAGCTGTGGGTTCTAACTCCTTAGCTTCTGACAGCATGCAAAAGAAACCCCCCCCCAAGAAACCCAGAATGCACTGCATTTCTACCACATTAACATTCTTCCTTGGCCATAGTAGCATATTTTCAAACACCCACATTCAGTTCTTTCCTTGCTTAGCTGTTCTTTTTCTCGTGTCACCTTTTTTCCTTATTTTATTCTGCGTAGCACAACACAGCCGGTATAAACTGTGAGAAATGCTTGAAGGGCTTCTACCGTCCTTATGGTGTTCCAGTGACAGCAACGTATGGATGTATACGTATGTTCTTTCCCTCTTGCTTTTCCCCCTAATGATTTCCACCCGGAGGCAGTGCATCCCATTTTGATGCTTGAGGCAAAGCTGGAATATGCTGCCCCGCTGGAATCCTGCCTCCCCGCAAGTCTCTCTTCTCTGGTGCTGCATGGTGGCACCTGTGAAGTGCAAGCAGTGGCACTGGCTTCCAGCGAAATCATGCTGAAGTCTTGTGAGATGTCGCTGGAAACTGGTGTTGCTGTCAGCGGTGATTTTCTTCTGTCAGCGGGGGCAGGCTGCTTTCACTGTTTGAGGTGGCTGCCTCACCCCACCTCATGGGGAGGATGACCTTGTTTCCACTCTACCTTCCAATTTCATAGGAAAATGGGAAGTTAATGCCAATATATTTTAGAATGTGAAGTCAGTATATTTCTACTGCCCTAGAGTTTCTCTGATTCTAAGCGTAGTTCACTCTGCAAGAACAGCTTCTCCCTGCCGTGCAAACCGTAAAGGTACAGGAACGAATATTTATTTATTTATTTATTTATTTATTTATTTATTTATTTATTTATTTATTGCTGTATGTGCTTGAGAAATGCTCAGATAGATTTTGCCCATGTCATGTTATTGTGTTTTTGGTGTGAGATCAAAAGAGGTAATACTGATTCTCACAGCACTTTAAAGATGGAAAGGATTATTGCAACAGCGCTATCTAAACCAGGAAGTAGCCCAAGTGCAGGGGACATTCCTTTAATTTTAATAGGAAGTAAATAAATTCAAGCTGAAGAAAGATTTGGGACTGATATTGTTTTATATACAGCCTGCAGCTGTAACTCAGAACATTCTGATGGCTGTGAGGAAGGATCTGGTCGCTGTTACTGCAAGTTGAATTACCAGGGTGAGACCTGTGACCGGTGCGCTGAAGGATACCATAGCTTCCCCTTCTGCTATGGTGAGTATCCATATATCAACACACAGCTCTGCATTTTTGTCCTGTCTCATTAAATATCCCCCCTACACATGCATTTGTTCCCATCATATTTCCCCAAAAGTCACCAGTAAGTAAAAGTTATACTGCAAAAAAAGACAAGGAAATAAATATTCTGGGTTTTGCAATGAAACATAGATGGAAGCAGCCGTCATAAACGTGAGATAAAGCTGAATTGTTCTAACAAAACATGTTGTTATATATCTCTGTGACTGGTTGGCTCATGGGTTGGGAAGCAGACATCATCTGCAACTTCTATTTTTAAACATGTTTTCTCTGGCTGAGTGTTTCTGCCCCTCCCCAACCCTGTTTTCTTTGTTTCCATTCCAATACTGCGTAATATTTCAGTTGTGTTTCAGGCTACTGTTACTTATAGAACACAGCCCTTAGAAAATAATGAGATGATGATGATAATGATGATGTGCGATTAACCCCAAGGTCACAGGGCAGCGTACAACAATTTAAAACACAACATTAAAAACAGTTGAAAACAATTTACAATCAGAAAAATAGGATGGGTCCTAAAAATATACATCTTAGTCTAGTGTCAAAGGTCATGGTATATAGAATTCTCTTTCTAAAGCTGCAAGATGTCTACATACCTAAACATGACGGGGGCAGGGGGTGGTGGTGGATGGTTTGCAGAAAAATGCAGAAAATAGCTAGGGGAAAGGAAGCAGGTGGCCATTGAAGCATTCCAAAGGTCTACCAGCACAAGGGAAATCTCTTTTAAATGCATCATTTCACTCAGTTCTCTGTAACAGAGGAAGGTGAGGAGGAAGGATGAAGGACAGGGTGGATTGGGGTGAAATAAAGAGTGGAGAAGAAGAGAACTGGGTGAAGAAGAGCAAGGGGTTGATTGCAAGAGAAGGTGATCCAGGGAGAGATGTGGGCAAAAGAGGGTGTCATGAGTCCCTTAGGGGTATCATGGAGGGAGTAGTCAGACATGGAGGAAGAGTTGGAGGAGCTTGAAGAATGGGCACTAGAAGACCTCAGGGAGGGTCCCTATGATCATCATTAATTCTGGGGTACAAAATGTATCTGAATTTCAAGGAGGGACACAGCATCTTGGGGGACACTGGGGAGGGCCCAAGTAGATGGATGGAGGAGCCTTCTACTCTTCTCCCTCAAGAGATGCCTAGTCCTTTGGTGGTTCGTCCTGTCACTCAAGACTCCACCCCCTTCTGGGGAGGTGGCTAGCAGTAAGTCTGATGCCATGTTAGCTGTGTCTCTGCCTCTGTCACCTTGGAACAAGGCCAGCCCACCTCAAGTAGTGCCTGCTTGCTTGCCACTCCAGCTGCTGCTTGCCACTAAGGGCATGTTGCTTGTTGCATCAATGCCTTAGCTGGCACATAGCCCTATATTTAACCTCCTATGTACCTGCAGATTCCTGTGACCTGTAATATGCCTCATGCATTGATCTAATCTGAAAATGAAAGCCTTTGGCAGAACCAGTTGTGAGCTCAAGTTCTTCTTCAGATGGGGAGGGCCAGGACAGGGCACTGATCTGAGCAAGGGTAGGGGAAGTAAGCCAGAGGGATATTTTGAGTGAGGGAAGGGGAAGAAGAAGATTTGGGTAAGGGAGAACGTAAGGCCAAGGGAGGTACTGGAGGGTGGGGAGAAGAGAGGTAAAGATGACGTGTCAGGAGGGGGATTTGGGAGGAGAAAGAATGACAAAGAATGTTGACAAGTGAGGAGCCAGAGTTAGTCAAAAGAAAAAAGGAAGGTAAGAAGCAAAAGATTTTGTTTTCAGCCATTGCCCCACCTTCCTAATCCCAACAAGTCTATGCAGCTCCATGCATGTAATATCTGGGAAGGGCTGTAGCTCAATGACAGAGTTATCTGCTTTACATGCAGAAAGTCCCAGGTTCAGTTGTTGGCATCTTCAGATAGGACTGAGAATGTCTATCTGTCACCCTGGAGAGATGCTGGAGAGTGTAGACAATTGTGAGCTATGAACCAGTGGTCTGGTTCTGAGTAAGGCAGCTTCCTATATTACCGTATTTTTTGATCCGTAAGGTGCACCAGACCATAAGGCGCACCTAGTTTTTAGAGGGGGAAATCAAGAAAAAAATATTATCCCCCCCCCAGCCCCAAAGAGCAAAGAAGCCAAGACAGCGAGCAAGATCCATCCTCTTTAGCCGCGCGCAACCTCTCCAGCCGGGAGAGGCTGCGCAAGGCTAAAGAAGCCAAGACAGCAAGCGCGATCCACCCCGCTCGCTGTCTTGGCTTCTTTAGCCTTGCGCAGCGCCTCCGACTGGGAGAGGCTGCGCGCGGCTATGGCAGAAGCCAAGACAGCGAGCGGGATGGATCGTGCTTGCTGTCTAGGCTTCTTTAGCCGTGCGCAGCCTCTCCGGCCATGAGAGGCTGCGCGCTGCTATGGCAATTTCCCCACCTCCTGCAAAAGTCCACCCTTTAAGGAGCGTGCGACTCCTGCGGGCTTTTCTACGAGGAGGGAGAAGGGACTGACTGGCCACGTCAGTCCCTTCTCCCTCCTGGGGAAAAGCCCACAAGAGCTGCACAGAGCTTGTGTGCAGCTCTTGGGGGCTTTTCCTGCCTGCTTCCCCCC
This sequence comes from Podarcis erhardii, assembly GCF_964252035.2. Taxonomy (NCBI): domain Eukaryota; kingdom Metazoa; phylum Chordata; class Lepidosauria; order Squamata; family Lacertidae; genus Podarcis; species Podarcis erhardii. The sequence continues at coordinate 46,383,511 of NC_138499.1, read as the reverse complement.
TGCATTCGCTCCATAAGATGCACACACATTTTCCCTTACTTTTTAGGAGGGAAAAAGTGTGTCTTATGGAGCGAAAAATACGGTGTATTAGAGGAAGGAGTGAGACACAGTGAGAAACTCTCTGCCAGCCAGGATGCACCAACTCACATCCCTCCCCCACGTCTTCTGGAATTGTCTCAAGTAATTGTCATGATTCATTTTATTATTGTTGTATTAAATTTGTATACCGCCCTTCACCCAAAGGTTACAAGGTGATTCACAACACAAAATTCATAATAAGAACAAGGACAAGGACAAAATAAACCCATAACCACCACCCCAAACACATTTAAAAGGTCATAGAATGTTAATCAGCCAAAGGCCTGGTTGAAGAGGAAAGTTTTTCCCTGGCACCTAAAGATGCAGCATAATGAAGGTGTCAGCTGAATGTCCCTGGGAAGAGCATTTCACAAATGGGGAGCCACTGCAGAAAAGGCCCACTCTCATGTTTCCACCCTCCGGACCTCTTGTAGAAGAGGCCCACGAAGAAGGGCCTAATGATGATCACAGGGTCTGGGTCAATTCATATGGGGACAGGTGGTCCTTGAGATAATGCGATCCTGAGCCATTGTATCATATTTATGAAATTATAAGTAATTGTTTTAAACTGTGAAGCACATTGAGTGCTTTGGGTAGAAGAGCGATGTATAAATGTAGTAAGTAAGTAAAATGTACTAGGTATTTTCTGAAAGTTGTCTTCTTTCCCTCCCCTCTTGAAAGGGAATCCTGTTTATCCTGTTACTCCAAGTCCAGAAGACCCTTCAGCTGGTCATATAGCTGGCAAGTGATCTTTTTCTGTTGTGTTTGCATTTTTATAATTTAATGACCCAGTATCCATCATGGGCACAATCCCGATAAATATAGTTAATCTGAGGGTGGGTTTGCTCAAGTAGCATATGAGTTTTTCTTTCTGAGGCTGGTTTGCATGTTGATGTTCAGAAATTGTTAGTATGAATGTGCTTCGTCTTTGGATTAAAACCTGTGAGTGCCTTCCTCCTTTGGTTGGTGTCCTTTTTCTCTTTTACTTCCACCTCATTTTCTCCCTCTCTTTATGCCACCCACTATTCTCCTTTCTCTTTGCCTCATTCTTCTTTTCCACACAGCACGCTGCCCAGAGAGGGACTGATTGCTCTGTCCGTCCTCTGGCAGCTTGCTTGACTTCTGTGCTGGGATGAGAGAAAGAGGCTTCAACGCCTCAATCTTATGCATACGTACTCAGGAGTATAATCCCAAGTAAGTATGCATAGGATTGAGGCCTTGAGCTCAATGGGGCCTTGTCACTTAAGCCCAGTGGGGCTTACTTTGAGTAATGCATGTTTTTAAAGGATTCCTCCAAAGAATCCTAGTTTATAAGGGTGTTGAGGGTTACAGGATCCCACAGAGAGCTACAATTCCCAGCCCCCTTAACAAGCTCCAGTCCCCGGATTTCATTGGAGAAAACCATGGCTGTCAAAATGGTATAAGAGTACTTTAAATGTATGGTGTGGACATGACCAAAGGCAGACAGTGCATCACAATGATTCACTTCATTCTCCGTTGAGAGAAGGACCCATGTTTTGCATGCAAAAAGTCCCAGGTTCAATCCCTGACATTTCCATTAAAAAAGAGTCAGGTAGCAGGGTGATGTGAAAGATCTCTGCCTGAGATGCTGGAGAGCCACTACCAATCAGAATAAACAACACTGCATAGCTTCTTACATTTGAACAATGCCAACATTTGGAACTGTACGTGCTTGTTTTAAAAGCTTAATAAATACTACTTTTTAAAAAAGAAGAGAAAAATAGGTTTAATACGTGTGTGTATGTCCACTTACAAAGTAAGTTGACTTCTGCTGGTCAAGAATTCATCCATCACAAGACCTGTCTGTTTCTTAGCATTGAAAATCTTTTACTTAGAGCTTCCTGGCTTCCTCAATTCCTGCAGCTGGAAATCAGCAAGGCAGGGCTTATCCTTTAATAACGTTCTTTAGCAACTAATAGATTTGCTACATTTGAGGGTTTCCTTTGCTTGTTCTGTTAATTCCACGGCATCATTCTGTCTTTCTGCATTAGGAGGCTGCAAGCCAGGATTTTTTGGGCCACGTTGTCAATGTAAGTTCTACGATTCTGATTCTGCTGACAGATGCCAAAATCAAATGCAATGCAATTTTAAACCCTCCCCCCCCATCCAAATACGTTTGAATTTCAAGACTATTAACTTGTTAAAAATGTCCCTAGCTTGCCAGTGCCATGGCTCAGGTGCATTAGGTGATCGTGAATGCGACAGACGAACAGGACAGTGCCAGTGCCGTGAAGGATTTCAAGGAATTGCCTGTGATAGCTGTGCTGTAGGCTATTTCCATTACCCTTTCTGTCAAAGTAAGTAATCATAGTTTTGGCTTATTTTTATACAGTATTTGTGTTGCGTTTTTGTTAGCCACCTTGGGAACTTATTAGATCACAGATAGTGGACCTGCGGTCCCCCCGATGTTGCCCATAATCTCTGATCCTTGGCCATGCTGCCTGGGGATGATGGGAGTTGGAGTCTAACAACCTCGGGAAGGCCACATGTTCCATATCTGTCTTAAAAAAATCAGACAATGAAGAAAAAATAAATATCACTTCCAACAGGCTTGGGGAAGGAGCATGTTGACCTAGTTATGGAACTTGTGAGTGTTCAGTGCAGTTCAAGTTAATCAGATTTTCACAGTGGCATAAATAATTAGCTTTCTTTAGAATCAACTATTTTATGACCTGCATGTCAAACTGTGAACTAGCAAATGGTGGGAGGGGGGATAATTTTCACTACAATCCTGTAGGTAATTTAGCTTCTGACGTGTGTGAAGTGTGTTGCTTCTATCAGAATCACTTCTGAAAGTGCCCTGTCTTCCCCTGGCAGTGTGTGAGTGCAATTTAGCTGGCACCCTCCCTGAAATATGTGACTTCCTTGGAAGATGCCTTTGCCGTGTTGGCGTAGATGGCTTTCAGTGCAGCGCCTGCCAGCCTGGATACTATTCCTTCCCCTTCTGTCAAGGTAAAATAAACAAACAAATAAATCTAAATGCATTGATCTGGTCAGGGGGACATCAAACTTGAAAATGCGTACAGTCGTGTGTTCCTTTTGGATTGCTGATTTAAATTTGTTGAAAGAGATGAAGGCTGTCCCAGTGTTCTATAAAATTACATGTTGGCTAGGGGGTGGGGGGAAAGAGAGATGGGAAAACCCTCTAGGCTGCATTCTTATGTTTTGAGAATTGGGAGGGAAGCATATTGAGATATTAGAAACAGCCTTACACTGAGTAAAGCAGTGGGTCCTTTAGGCTGCAATCCTATACACACCTGGGAGTAAGTCCCACTGAATTCAATGGGGCTTACTCAATGGGGCTTACTTTTGAATAGAGTTGTATAGGATTGCAGTGTTAGGTGCTATCCACTCTCATTGGCAGGCACTCTCCAGGGTCTCAGTCAAGGTGTCCCCAGCATGTCAGCTAAGATGTCCCCTGTAACTAAAGGTGTCCCCTGTAACTAAAGAGGCTAGGAATTGCACCTGGCACTGCAAAGCATGTGTTGTGCCACTGTACTGTAAGGCTAAGGACCCCTGGATGGTAAAGTCCAGTCAAAGGCGACTATGGTGTTGCAGCGCTCATCTCACTTTCAGGCCAAGGGAGCTGGCGTTTGTCCACAGACAGCTTTCTGGGTCATGTGGCCAACATGACTAAACTGCTTCTGGTGCAATGGAACACCGTGATGGAAACCAGAGCTCATGGAAACACCATTTACCTTCCCACTGTAGTAGTACCTATTTATCTACTTGCACTGGCGTGTTTTCGAACTGCTAGGTTGGCAGGAGCTGGGATAGAGCAACGGGAGCTCAACCCGTTGCGGGGATTCGAACTGCTAACCTTCCGACCCGCAAGCCCAAGAGGCTCAGTGGTTTAGACCACAGCACCACCCGCATCCCGCTAAGCAATTACTGTACTATAATTCCTCCCCATACATTATGTATTGCGGTGTCACGATGCAATGTGTCACATGACTGTGTGACAATTTCTTCTTATCACATGACCCAGTAATTGGAAAGTGATGGAAAATAAAGGCAAAATAAAATATAAACAGCACTACGTTCACAGGAGTGCAGAATGCTTGCCCCTTCCTGAATGCGACACTGGAAAATATTATGAACTTTGAAAAAGTTCTCCACTTATTGCAAAATGCTGGATTGAGACGACACAGCAAAAGAGTTTGATATTGCTGGACCGGGAAGACATACAAATGATTTAATGAAAACCATAACTTATATCCTTCAGTTGGCATGGGAGAATGTTTCATTGGAAATGAGTCAGTTCATGGCTTTGTTAAGAAAATGTACCTCAAATTGGCTTGGTTTACATGTTGAGCTTTAAAAAGTCGACATTAGGCCCAGGTGAGAGGGGCTCACAAAAGGCAGCCAAAGAAAGGAAAACATCTTATGAAAGCTAAATAGATCGGAAGGGAAATATTAAAATCCCAAAATATAAGAGTTGAGATTTATGTGGGAGACATTAAATCCATAGCCATTAAAATTGATGAAAAACTCTCCATTATATTGATTTAAGTGGAGCCATTTTTATTTGAAAATGCTCAGAAAACTGATTTGACAGTGCAAGAGCCCTTACTAAAGCACCTGAAGTACTGGGGAGTGGGGGGGGGGGAATGTTTTCTGTTACATGGAACTAATCAGTGATCCCATTTGCACATAATATTAAGAAAACCTGCAATAAGAAGATCGTGACCACTTCCTCTACTTTAGCTCCTGCACACATTGCTGTGTGCTAAGCTATAGTTTGGTTTACCACTTTGTCAAAACCCTGGCCCACGGTTTAGCTTACACCATAAAAAACAAAAGGTTTGGTCTATGGTTTATTCGGGGGCTAGAAAATCACAAGACCAGGTTTGGACAGCAGCACAACAGCAATTGGGAGCAGAGGGCCCATGATCTTCTCACTGGGAGCTTTCATATTTACTTCTTTATGCCAACCCATGGCTGGGCTCAGCCTTATGCCTGAATCAGGCCAGTACCGTATTTTTCCTTCTATAACACGCAGATTTTTTCTCCTAAAAAGGAAGGGGAAATGTCTGTGCGTGTTATTGAGCGAATGTGTGGTCCCTGGAGCCAAATGGCGCGAGGGGAGGCAAAAAAAATCAGCCAAAAATCAAATCGTGCATCTCGGAAAAGGGAAACCTGAAAAGAGGAAGCGGCTGCTTTCCTGCATTCTGCCTCAGGGTCTTACTGCCCACCCATCTCTATTTCCTTGCTGTGTTTGCTCAAACGGAACAAAGAGCAGGGAAAGCCCCTCCCCTCCAGGCAAGCAGAGGGGAAAGCAGAGTGTCATCTGCTGAAAACATGCAGGAGGGAAAGAGAGAGAGAGAGAGAGAGAGAGAGAGAGAGAGAGAGAGAGAGAGAGCTGGCTGGCTTGGGTGGGTAGGTGAGGGAAAACTTTTGCCTTCCTTTCCTCCCTCCCGTTATACCCCTCTCCTGCATTCTTAGCCAGCTGCTTCTCTGCACACCCCTCTCGTGCTCCTTGTCCGTTCTGTGTTTTTCCTTCCCTCCCCACTTAAAATGTGGTTAAAAAGCATGGATCCACATGGATCCTCAGGATCTTTGCATTGGGTCACCCCAAATTCACCATCAGATCACATAGCATGTCCATGGCTACAGCCTGCCCCCCCAAAATCACGCACCCACTGTTGCCTGGGGCTGCAATGGTGCAAAAACGTGGTTACAAAACATGGATCCACATGGATCCTCAGGATCTTTGCATTGTGTCAGCCCAAATTCACCATCAGAGCACATAGCATGTCCATGGCTACAGCCTGCCCCCCAAAAATCACGCACCCACTGTTGCCTGGGGCTGCAATGGTGCAAAAACGTGGTTACAAAACATGGATCCACATGGATCCTCAGGATCTTTGCATTGGGTCAGCCCAAATTCAGCATCAGATCACATAGCATGTCCATGGCTACAGCCTGCCCCCAAAAAATCACGCACCCACTGTTGCCTGGGGCTGCAATGGGGCAAAAACGTGGTTACAAAACATGGATCCACATGGATCCTCAGGATCTTTGCATTGGGTCAGCCCAAATTCACCATCAGAGCACATAGTATGTCCATGGCTACAGCCTGCCCCCCAAAAATCACGCACCCACTGTTGCTTGGGGCTGCAATGGTGCAAAAACGTGGTTACAAAGCATGGATCCACAGGGATTCTCGGGATTTTTGCATTGGGTCACCCCAAATTCACCATCAGATCACATGTCTGTGGCTACAGCATGAAGCACAAAAATGATACATCCACTGTTTCATTCAGAATGTTTTTTCCCTTGTTTTCCTCCTCTAAAAACGATGTGCGTGTTATGGTCAGGTGCGTGTTATAGAGCGAAAAATACGGTATGTCATTTTGAGGGCACCCTTTTTTTTGCAGCAAAAGCCTCCAGCTAAGTAATTATCCATGAGGACCTAATGAGGCTTAGAACATCAGAATTCACCATGCAGTCTAATAACGGCCCAGATAATTTGTTCAAGATGGAGCTGAGAAATCTGAACTAAATTCCATATTGAAGCCAAATTCAATAACGATTCTGATATATTTAAAAGGGGATTAGGTTACAATGTATCTTAAGAGGCATCTACTTTGGATTCCTGCCCTCCCTCTGGGCATCTTCAGATAGTAGCTCACAGCTGGAGGTGCATAAAGAACTTTTTAAAAAGTGAAGTGAAGTAGCAACAGTAGTTTCTTAAATCTCATATTGTACCACAAGCCAATGCATATGCATAATAAATGCATTACTTTTGGCTCTAAGCAGCCATTAATCTGTCAGTTTGCTTTTGCAGAGTTTAGACTGATCAGCATTTTTAAAATGCTCATGGAATGTCAGATGGTTATGCTAATAGCTGACACTGCAAAAAAAGAGGCATATTTAGTAATCGGCTGCAAGGCTCAGGGAATTAGTACTATAAGGGTATCGTCCAGCAATACCACAAACTCTTAACTAAGGATAGATTCATTTCATCCTGCTTGGTCCTCAGACATGTCAGTTATAAAGTGGACCTCATACATTTTGCTGCCTAAGGGAGAGCAGCACATGTTGCCTTCTGCACCCACCTTCCCAAGTCAAGGTTCATAGTACCAAAGCCAGGTCAAGTCGTTTTCATGCCTGAGGCAGAATATCCCACAGCCACCTCTTCCCCTCCCTGTCAGTGAAAATGTGACAACACTAAATTAAATAGCCAATAATTTATTGCTCTTTCATTTTTTAAAAAAATAATATTTATTAAAGTTTTGAAAGTTACAGAGAGAAAAAAGAAAAAGAATTAAACATAACAAAACCATACAATACAATACAAAGACAAAAATATTACATATACATAACAAAGGTAAAACAAAAACAATTTAAAAAAGGAAAAAAAAGAAACACAACCAATACTTTCAATGTTATTAACTTTCTTTTACTTGTTTCAGCGACCTCCTCACACCTCCCTTTTTTTGTATTCCACTTCGATTAATTGTTTCAGCAAATCCTTTCCATCTTCCTCAAATTTCTGTCCTAATTTATTGCTCTTTCATAGCATGCAAAAGCATCCTCCTGAGGTAGCCACCTCATTCTGCCTAATGCTAGAGCCATCTCTCTAACTTTACAGACAAAAAGGCATAGCGATTATTATTTGGCTATGGTTCATTAGTGTCCACTGGAAAACTTAAGGGTTTGCAGCTTGAAATTAGTTGAATTATTATTTTTTAAATAAATGTTGACACAATTTTAAATATTGATGTGCCAAGAAGAACATATTTTTTTCCTTTCGCTGAAGGTCATTCCCTCCCTCCCTCCTCCTAACATTAGGATTTTTACTGCCATCTCTTGACATTTGCTTTGGGGGATAAAAATTATGATTAAAATCTGGGGTCCCCAGTATAGCACCTGTGAGCACCACAGAACCCCAAGACATTCTTCTAGGTACCATCCAAAACCACCTGTCCCTCTCAATGTTTTTTCAAATATTTTTTGTTTTGGAGGGGTTGCTAGCTTCTTAAAGGCAGGGAGGTTGCCTGTTTTAGTGGGTATAAGTGGGTTTTTTTGTGGGGGGGGGGAATCCTGAGCATCACCAGTTTTCCTTCTATGAAATCAGCATTCTGTGGTGCCCACAACAATCTTTAAGGTTTCCAAATGTGCCCACAGGCCAAAAATGGCCAAGAACTTCTAACTTAAAGAGAACTAACAAGCAACAATGTCATGGTTTCTTATTCTCTCCCCCTTTACAGAATGCAACTGTGATACCTCTGGGTCTGTGAGCAACACCTGTGGCTCTTTGGGACATTGTCATTGCCATACAAACTATGCTGGGCCAAAATGCAGCCAGTGTGCTCCTGGCTACTATAGCTATCCCAATTGTTTGCGTAAGTAACCAATCAACTTTCTTTCTCAGATATGAACTTTGATTTAACAACGTATTACTATACATGGAAGCAAAACTGTTTTAGTCTACTAGATGTATTTAAGAAAAATGATGTCATGTGATTGACAGGTGGGTTGCCCTGCCCACCTGTCAAAATTCAGCTTGCGATGATAAGTTCTGATAAGGGATTTGGCCCACGGAGCCAAAAACGTTTCCCTATCCCTACCTCTAGAGGGGAGCTGCCACTTAGGACTAAACTGTTTCTAACAGGCATGTGGGTAGGAGGAGCATTTTGACTGGAGGCAAAGGACTATTGCCCCTGTGCCATGATGCTGATCTTGGTCACTCTCTCACTGTTGCACCAGCTTTTTATTTGTTTAAAAAACCAGCTGCACAAGGGGAAGCTAAGTGACAAATTTCAAGTGTAAATTGACCCTCGATTGCATAAGGACCAGCAGACTGGCTCAATATATTGCAAACGTTTTGTTTGTGTGCCCAGCAACTTTAGCTTGGGTAGGATACACATCTTTGTGACTTTCTGAAGGTGATGCTCACTTACCCTTCCCCAGCCTGGTGCCCTCAAAAATGTCTTGAACTACTATTGCCATTAGTCCCAGTCAGTATGCTTGGTTGGCCCTGACCCCTGCTTGGGCCTTCTCATTGGCAGTTCATTGGTTGTAGAATGCCCTCTCTGATGAGGTGTGTCTTCCTACCTCATTATCAGCGTTTAGGAGGAATTTAAAAACATTCCTGTTCACCCAGGCATTTGATGACTGAAAGAGACTGTTCCTGGCAACCTTGAAATGATGAGGTGTGAGGATATGTGACTGTTTTAAAATGTTTTTAGATGTCCTTGATGTTTTAATTTATTGATTTTTATTGCACCATTCTGCTGCTTTGTTGTTGGCTGCCAGTGCTGTTTTGAGAGGAAGGGAAGGATAGAGATGTAGATAATAATATAATAAACATCCAGAGGGCACCAACTTGGCAAAGGCTGCATAACTAAGAACAGTATAGTAGCTGTGCAGCTGACAGAATTCCAGACAACCTACACAGTAAGCAGAGAACATGTTTTCCATGCTCTTTGCTTCAAACAACTCCTGTCCTCAGATTAACTGAAAGCGGGGTGGTGATAGAGAAACAGGCCTGTATTCAAAATTGCAGATTTCAGCACTGTATTGTTCAGTATAGAACTAGAGGATCCGCATCCTGACATTTGTTGTGAAAATTAACTTTTTACAACAAAAATTTTGCAAGATTTGAAAGCGTTTGCGTCAGTGGACTTCAGAAGCTGGTGATTTCAGTGTGTTATATTTGTAGAATTCCACCAACTTGTGAGGCCTTTTGTTTTTTGCTCAATGCCCAAAGTGCTTGAATGGAGGCATGAAGACTAGAGGAAAATATGGCTCTTCTCGTTCAGTTGAGGGAGCCTCTGCTCTCTGGCTTGGTGTCCTCAGAGAGATTGCCAACATAGCTAGGGGCTACATGAAGAGAAGGAGGATGAATAAGACCTCTGACCCCAAGTTACATATCTCTCTCTAAAAGGAGAAGCATGGAAGGTATCAATCCACAAAGAAGCAGCTGCTTGCCAGAGCATGTCTCCAAACTTTTATCCATGTGTGTGTATATATGTGTGTGTAGTAATATGAAACCTGGTGTCCTTATAAAATTAACACCTTTGATCAGCTTGTCAGTGCTCGACCCATGGCTCCTACCAGGGCACATGTGATGCAGTCACAGGCCAGTGTGAGTGTCAACCAGGCTTTACAGGACAACAGTGTCACAGATGTCTCTCAGCAGCCAACAGTTTTCCTCATTGCCAAGGTAATAATTACCAAGACACATCTATTGATGGCGATATTGTAGAAGCAGAAAATTGTATGCGATCAGGGGAGTTGGAAAAGTTTTGCCCTCATTGTGAGGCTAATTACTTGTTTAGGCTGCCATTGCTAATTGTAAGATGCTTAGATCTTAGAGCTCAGGTGCATAGCTGTCAACTTTTCCCTTTTTAAAGGGAAATTCCCTTATTCCGAATAGGATTCCTCGCAAGAAAAGGGAAAAGTTGACAGCTATGCTCAGGTGGTGGCAGGTGTCCTGAAGGATGTCATTTGGTGATTTAGAGGGACAGTTTACTGAGGCAAGGAAGCCATACTACCTTATCTTAGACATTTGCAAACCATTTTTCGGCTGAAGAGTGGAATAAAAATGTTTTAAATAAATAAGTAAGTAAAATTTATTTGAAAATCCCTTTTTAAAGCCATCCAAGTTGCTGCCTCTGATAGGAGCAAATTCCATCGTTTCACTATGTGCTGTATGAAGATGTACTTTATCTGTTCTGAATCAACATTATTCTGCTTCATTGTATGTCCACGCATTCTAGTGTTAAGAGAGAAGGAGAAAAACTATTCTTTGTCACTTTCTCTATGCCGTGCATACTTTTATACACTTCCTTTACATCCCCTCTTACTTGACTTTTAAAATTAAGAAGTTTCAAATGCTATAATCTTGCTTCATTAGAGAAATTCTGTTGTCCTGATGCCACAGGAAAGGAGTTAATGGTTGTTTATAGCTCAATCCTCCATGAATGGAATGTGTCTGGACTTAAGTTTGAGAGATACAAGCACATACATCTCTTTCTGCTTTTCTGTGGTCATGATGTTCCCTCAGTGGCCATGGCCAAGTCAGTCAAAACCAATGACTGGGCAGTGTTATGTATAAAATTAATGGGAAATCTTTCTCATGTTATTGGCCTCAGTTAATGTTTTCCATCTGTTTCCTACCTGTAAAATAGGACCAACATTGACTACAGGGCTAATGTGAGGATAAAACACTATGCAGTATGTACATAAAAGGAGGTATTTAAATATTATTAAGAATATATCTGAGAGAACCTGTCAGTGTTTGTTGTGAGGCTCAATGCGTAGTGAAATAACCAGGGAATACTTTCTTTACTTTAAAAGTGCTATATGGATTGTTGAAAATAAATAGCTTTAAAATAATGGGTTTTTTATTTTTTAAAATGTAAACAGGAAACAGCAACGAATGTGACCCAGCAGGAACCATGGATTCTTATTCTGTAAGTATTACATAATAGAATTGTCATTCAAAGGCCATAATTCATTGAACTTTCATTTTCATAACAGTGGATTTATATGAGAAAGAAACAAATAGCTGGCAACACATTAGCACCTATCCTGCTAAATAACCTGACTGTGGCATCTACAATTATAACACAAGGCTAGATTGCTAGGGCTTGAATGACTGGTTCTCCACCCTTTTCCGTTGCTAGTTAATGGGCATGGGGCAAGTTGTCCTCACAGGCACTGTAGCCCCAGGGAGGAGACTCCTCCAGTAAGTGACTTTTAGATAAGGAACTTAGTTCATAAGCGTAGGAGAAATGGAATGTTTGTCATATCTCCTAATATCAAATGTGTGAATATTATTACTTGTGAGATTTGATGACAATATACATACATAATAGGGAAATGTTCTGTAGTGAATTTGCCTCTGTTCTGCTCAAGTCCCATTAGTTCCATTGAGGAAAGAGGTGTAAGACCGTTCCCCACTCAAACAGGCTTTTGATAATCTTTTATTTGTGTGTGTGTGTGTGTGTGTGTATATGTGTGTTTTTATTGATCCATAACTTAATGTAAATTGTCCAGTGGACTTTATTGATGGGCTGTATAAACATATTAATTTAAAAAGCATGAAGAAATCCAACACATTTTCTAAGGGTACATCTGCAAGTTGGAAGGATGCAACTGTGAGTTGGCGGGGGGGGGGGGGCTTTCTCAGAGTTTGGATAGGTTCCTTCAGCTCCTCCAGTCACATGTTGAGCCATGCAAGGATCCAAACTAGTATAGTCTAGCGGCTACAGATCATTGTATTGGGGTAGTATTGGGTGGAACGTCCCATCAGTGCAAGCGTTGCAGCTTGCCAGATGAAACAATCTCCCCTCTCCTCTCCCTGTAGGCTGCCTCTGGGGCTTCTCCAAGCCAATTTCAGGGGCTGCAGGGGAAGGAGAGGGAGGAAATCCTGTTGTATGAGCAGAAGCCCTTGTGCAGGACTTCTGCTGATGGAACTCGTTAGGTGAATTCTGCTCATTGTGTATCTTCAGACAACTTACTAATTCTAAGTCTGGATTCTCCATCTGTAAAACTGTTCTCCATCTCCCATTTCCTATGTGTATTTCAGAGCTGTATACTAGTTTCTCAAGACCCTTAGCTCCCTGTCATGACATATGCATTATTCCCTTTGTCCATTAGGGCGATTGCCGGTGTCTGCAAAATGTAGAAGGTCCAACCTGTAGCATTTGCAAACCACTTTACTGGCATCTGGCCAGAGAAAACCTGTATGGATGCATAGGTAAGGCTGTGTTGATACACAACCAGTGCTTTTTTTCTGGGGGTACGCAGGGGTACGCACACCCCTAAACATTTTGTGAATCTAAGTTTGGCCTCATTGAGGGGCACTTTTTCAATATGAGTAGGAAAATGAGAGTACTTCTAAACATTTTTTTAAAGAAACAAGCACTGTACACACTTCATGTTATATTATAAAAATAAAGCCTGTGGTTTTTCCTGTTCTCAGCCCAGTCCAGGTCCTCCAGACCTGCCACTATTATCTTTTATTTAGCAACCCAAGAAAATGATAGTACCTGTACACATTTGAGGTTCCAAAGGGGCTTCACTGACTGACACAGATGTGGACATTGTTGCGAAGGCCTTCACTGTGCAGTCTTAAACCAGTGACTTTGGATTCAGCTTCCTTGTATATTGCAGAAGGTTTTGTGCTCTCTTTTAGTGAAAGCACAATTCTCACAGGCTGAGAGTATCAAACAAACCAGTATTCTTGCAGTTGCTTAAAAAACACCAAAAACACCACTCTGTTTCCCATTAGTAACACAGATGCCTAATGATGCATAGCCAAATTCTGTTCTGCAGAATCACTTGATGTAAATTTAGCAGAGTTAGGCAACATACACTTGCAAAACTCATATAGCAGCCTTTTGGGGCCCGGGATTATCATGAAAATGACACAGAATAAAGGGCTTAAGCCTCTTTTCCTATACACTACAGTCTTGATCTGGATCAGGGTCATCTACAGCTGCTATTTAAAAATAAAATTAGAAATACACAACTGCAAGCATGCTTTTGCAGCACATTCCTGTAAATATTTACTCAGAAGTAAGTCCTCTTAAGTTCAATGAAACTTAACTCCCAGGTTCAAGGGCTATAGAATTACATCCTCAATATAGTGTTTGATTTGGCACAGAGTGAGGCCTTTTTGCTTGGAGAAAATTGTTTATTTACTTGTCCAAGAAGCCTCCTGTTGGTAGTTTTCTGGAAAACACCTGCCTTTTTCATGGACTGCCTAGAGTTATGTTGAGATGCAGAATATGGAAAATAAGTTCAGCAATGCTCAAAGTGTATCTGATAGGTCTAGACTTTAGACAGCTTGCTGTGTAAAAAGGAGTCTTAAAATAGCTTTCCCCCCAAAGAACATTCATGTCACTTTAATGGTAATGTGCCTCCACCAATGTAGCTAAAGATATAGGAATTATTAGTACTGAATTCCACTTGGTAATGTGGCAAGGTCAGCAAAGATTCCCTGGAGAGTGGTTGTGATGGTAAGGTTTTCATAGCCCCAGGAGAATTACTGAGGAAGATAACAGATAGTCAACCTAGCAGGAACACATGCAAGATACTTACCCCCCAGAATTTCTGTGTTTGGGGAAAATCAGGAGCATATCTCTGTCTCATGTGTACCTCCTCCATCATGAACTTAATACCTGAAATGGAACAGCCCACATTTATTTTAAAGTGGAATCTCCCTGTCTGTGTAATCCTGGCCTTGTTTTCATTAAGGATCTGGATTGTGAAATCAGAGGGAGCTTCCACTCAAACAGATACTATCTCCTAGTTCAGGAGTTTTGCTCTGCAGATGGGGCTGGAGAAGGGATGAAGGGGGCAGACAGGTTCATCTCACCACAGGTAGACATTCCAAGTTAGAGTATTATATGAACCCTAAGTCTTTCTGGATTTTGGTCTTACAGTTTAAAAGGCAGAGAGTTCCTTTAGGCATGCCTGTTGTCTAGTCCTCATCCAGCAGATCTCAATCATATAAATGGTTCTAAGAAAATGGGTTTCAGGTGGATACGTTTGCCTTTACAGAGTGCCAGTGTGAGGCATCTGGAACACTGAGTGGAGTCAGAGAGTGTCGGCAGGTAAAAATATTCAGTTTTCATGTATGTGTTATTCAACCTTTTTGGCTGAATAAATCCATATCAAGCAGCAGCTCTCCCACTGGTCTACAGCCCCAAATGTGTGGGTGGGAAAGGACATTGGCATCCCAATATTCTTTGTTTCTTGGGTGCAAGTCTTGCGTTTTAGGCCCAATTTAAAACTTTGCTTTTCATCTTTCTGAGTCCTTTGTGACATGCATGAATGTCCCCTCTAGGTGAGGTACTACAAATGACAATGAGTGAAAAAGCCTTCTCAGTAGTGACTCCCTAGTTTGTGGAATGCCTTCCCCAGAGAGACCCACCTAGCACCTACCCTAATGTCTTTTCATTGCCAGGCAAACAGGATGACAACCTAGTTTTAGCTCAGTGAATTTTATTTCTCCACTCCCTCTTTTAAAACTGGTTTAATTCTGTGCATTTTTTTTTAAATAATATTTATTAAATTTTCCAATAAGAACATACAAATACAAAACAACTACAATGAAAACAAACACAAACAAAAAACAACAAGTATAATTTCAAAACTTATTTTCTCAACCTAATTTCCCCGACTTCCTCATACCTCACCGTTTTGTATTCTAGTTTCATAATCCCATCAGCAACTCCATTCCCTTATTTCCCAAAAGTTTTTTACTAATTCCATTCCTTTTCTTACTCTAATGTCTCTGAAAACCAATATTTTTAAGTCCATGTCAATCTAACATTCTTTAATCTTGTAATATTTATTAAGATAGTCCTTAAATTTCTTCCAATCTTCTTCCACTGTCTCTTTCTCCTGGTCTCGGATTCTGCCCGTCATCTCTGCGAGTCCCATGTAGTCTGTCATCTTCATCTGCCATTCTTCCAGAGTGGGTAGATCTGATGTCTTCCAATACTTTGCAATAAGGATCCTTGCTGCTGTTGTGGCATACAAAAACAAAGTTCTGTCCTTCTTTAACACCACATGGCTGACCATACCCAGGAGAAAGGCCTCTGGTTTCTTCAGGAAAGTGTATTTAAACATCTTTTTCATTTCATTATATATCATTTCCCAGAAAGCCTTAATCCTTGGGCATGTCCACCAGAGGTGAAAGAATGAGCCTTCATTTTCTTTACACTTCCAACATTTGTTATCTGACAAGTGGTAAATTTTTGCAAGCTTGACTGGGGTCATGTACCACCTATAGATCATTTTCATAATATTTTCTCTCAAGGCGTTACACGCCGTAAATTTCATGCCGGTGGTCCACAACCTTTCCCAGTCAGCAAACATAATGTTATGACCAATATCTTGCGCCCACTTAATCATAGCTGGTTTAACTGTTTCATCCTGCATATTCCATTTCAACAGCAAGTTATACATTTTTGATAAATTTTTAGTATTGGATTCTAACAATTCTGTTTCCAATTTCGATTTCTCCACCTTGAAGCCAATTTTCTTATCCATCTTGTAAACCTCCATTATTTGGTAATAGTGGAGCCAATCTCTCACTTTATCCTTTAATTTTTCAAAACTCTGCAGTTTGAAGTTACTACCCTCCTGTTCTAAAATTTCCCAATATTTCGGCCATATACACTCCATATTGAGTTTTTTCACAGCTTTTGCCTCCATTGGTGAAAGCCACCTTGGAGTTTTGCTCTCCAGTAAGTCTTTATATCTGATCCAAACATTGTACAATGCTTTCCTGACAATATGATTTTTAAAACCTTTATGAACCTTAACTTTGTCATACCACAAATATGCATGCCACCCAAAAAAGTTATTGAAACCTTCCAAATCTAAAATGTCTGTGTTCTTAAGGAGCAGCCAATCCTTCAACCAGCAGAAAGCTGCTGATTCATAGTAAAGTTTCAAATCTGGCAGGGCAAATCCCCCCCTTTCCTTTGCATCAGTTAAAATCTTAAATTTTATTCTGGGCTTTTTGCCCTGCCAGATAAATTTAGAAATATCTCGCTGCCATCCCTTAAAACACTCCATCTTATCAACAATTTGCAATGTTTGAAACAAAAATAACATTCTAGGCAATACATTCATCTTAATAGCTGCTATTCGACCAGACAAAGAAAGCTTCAAGTTTGACCAAATTTCTAAATCTTTTTTCACTTGGTTCCAACATTTCTCATAATTGTCTTTAAATAAGTTCATATTTTTAGCTGTCATATTAATCCCCAAATATTTTACACTCTTAACCACTGTTAAACCTGTTTCATTCTGAAACCTCTCCTTCTCTCTTACTGTTAGATTTTTCTCTAATACCTTAGTCTTTAATTTATTTAATTTAAATCCTGCCACTTGACCAAACTCTTGAATTAATTCCAAAACCCTTTTCGTGCTGGATTCCGGCTCTTGCAATGTAAGTACCAAATCATCTGCAAATGCTCTCAATTTATATTGTCTCGCTCCGACCTGAACCCCTTTAACCAGCTGGTCCTTTCTTATCATGTTCAGCAAAACCTCCAGGACCGAAATAAAAAGTAGTGGGGAAATTGGGCACCCCTAATTCTGTGCATTTTGATCCCTCTCTCTGTTTACCCCTTTCTCTACATTTTGATCTGCTGTGTTTTATTTGTTGGCTTATATTGTAATCTTTTTATTTTTGAACTTTTGGTCTACATTGTAAGCCTCCTGGAGAAGCTTTTTTATTAGGCAATCGAAAAATAGCCTACCTACCTAAATACAATACAATACAATACAATACAATACAATACAATACAATACAATACAATACAGTACTGAATTAAATAGGAACTACTCCCATGTAAATGTTCATATCTGTATCCCAAGTAGCTTGCTTAGCAAGTTGGTGTCAGGTTTAGCTAATTTTTATAAATGATCTCCCTCACCCTGCCAAAGTTACCCATGACTGGCTGACTTCAAATCTGGCAAATCACAGGAGGAACTTCCCACTCTAGGCTTCCATTAGAACAGGGCCCCACAGATATTATTGGGCTCCATCCCTATCCATGACAGTGCTGGCTGGGAATGGTGGGATTTGGAGTCCCAACAGTGGCTCAAGGACCCCATCACTAGACTAGAACCTGGGAGATAATTCCACATAAGGCTATCCTGCAGAAGTGGGACATTTGGCTTCTTTCCTTTTCTATATCATGATCTCTTTGTTTGCAAACCAGCTCCCACCTAAAGCCACAACCATCCATTCATGCCTATTTAAAAATATTTTAGGTCATTACTAAAGACTCTTTTGAAATAAGAAATGTATCAAAGGAAAACTTGAAAGCTTCTCCACTCCCTTCCCCTTATAGGTGGATGGTGAATGTTACTGCAAGCCTAACGTTTGTGGAGATTCGTGTGATACTTGTGAAGATGGTTATTATGGCCTAGAAGACAATAATTATTTTGGATGTCAAGGTAAAATGTGGTTTAGTTACTACAGGACATATTTCTAAAAATCACTCCTATATAACATATTTGCATATGAACATTTATTATTGCTTCTTACCAATGTGAGTCTTCTGTTTAAATTTTGGTAAGTGACAGTGGGCAAGTTTTCAGTATTAAATATCTGCTTCCTTCAACACAGATCGCTCTTTCAACTGATGGCCTTAAGCTGTGTTCACACTCCTGATTACTGCGCACTTACTGTGTTGCCAGTGCGGAGTTTTTGAGAGTCAGTGAGGAGTAGTGGTTAGCGACCCAGACTTGGGAGACCAAGGTTCTAGTCCCCACCATAATCTTGAAGCTCACTTCATATCCTCAAGCCAGTCACAGTCTCTCAGTCTAACCTTCTTCACAGGGTTGTTGTGAGGATAAAATGGAGGATGGAGAACTATGTCAGCCACCTTGAGCTCCTTGGAAGAAAGGTGGAATATAAATAGAAAACAGACTACTGTTTTAGTGAGTCCCTGCTTATCTCATTCTGTTTATGCTACTCATTCCCTTCAGAAACAGGGACTCATTCCAATAGTGACCTGCAGTAAAGCAGCCATAGCAATTGGAGCAATGTCAGTTCTTCCTCCTCTGCTCTTTCCTAGCTCTTGATTGTGTGTGAGAGATGGAGAGGTGACTTTGGATCTATACAGGTACTTTGTTGACCATCTGCTGTGATGACTCTGGGGCTGTGCCAGCCCACTGCAGAAAGCCATACATATACATTTTTGAGAATTGATCTTGAGCATAAACAATGCGGCACTAAAGTCATTTACGGAGAGGTGGAGAGTGTTCTTCCCATCTCTTTATCCCAGAAAACCTACAAATCTTTCTTCTGGCATCATATATTTTTGCTTTAAAAGTTTGGTTCTTTCCTTTACTCGCAGGGTGCAAATGTGACGTGGGAGGGGCCGTAAGCCGTGTGTGCGATAATCTGTCGGGTGATTGCCAGTGCAGAAGGCACATGGTTGGAAAATCCTGCAATGAGTAAGTAAGATGGAAAAGTGAAGCTTAGGCACCAGTAAATCCAATAATAATAATAATAATTTATTATTTATACACCGCCCATCTGGATGGCTTCCAATCAAATATTAAAAACACAATACAGCATCAAAACTTCCTTAAGATTTTGTGCTGATTCATCAACACTTGATTGGTAATCTGGGATTAACCAGCTACTTTCTGCCAAGTTCTGCGAGGGCTCTCTTTGTGACTTCACCTTGGTAGTAGTATGGAGAGGATTCGTTTCGCCACCTCCCTCCTTAATTTATGCCATATGGTCTAATTCAGCAGGCCAGTTCTTAAGTGTTATGTCTCTTTTTCATATGTAGCAAATGAAACATTTTTAGAAAATAAAAGCATTGCCTGCCATTTCATTTTTGTATTTATGAAAGGCCTGAAAAGGACTACTACTTACCTGATTTACATCACATGAAGTTTGAAGTTGAAGATGGTACATCTCCTAAAGGAAGAGGAATCCGGTTTGGTTATGATCTTCAAGAATTTCCTGGCTTTAGCTGGCGAGGTTATGCACAGATGTCCTCAGTACAAGTATGTATTTAACTGATCAGATGTTACTTTGTGAAATAACCTTGGGAAGAAGATGTGAGTTCATTTCCTTGGTCCTGCTGGATTATAGAAGAGGCCAGAATAAGTTAATCCCACATATACTTAAACTTCTTTTCTTTTTTAAAAGTTTATAATGGGTGTGAAGGAACATTCTTCAGCAAAGCCTGCTTTATGCATTTACCCTTCCTCTGTGGAGAGATCTTCTAAGTGGTGGCTCTACATGCTCTCTTGCATTTTCTGCAGCAGTTTATTATTTTTATTTATTTGTTGCATTTATAGCTCAACTTTGTCTCTGTGGGGCTCCAGGTGGCTTACATAGTTCATTTAATTCTCACAACAACCTAGTAAAGTAGGTTAGGCTGAGGGGTTGTGACTGGCCACCAAGGTCACCCAGTGAGCTTCATGGCCTAGTGGAGAATCGAACCCTGGTCTCCCAGGTCCTGGTCCAACACTCTAACCACTACACCACTGGCTCCAGTCTGCCATGTAATTCCTTCCAGTCACTTGGAGATATATCCACACCAGGGACCGATGCTTCCAGGAAACCCACTGTAGTTGTAGAAACTCCCCATGTGATTGAGATGACCCATATAGCAAGTTTTCCTAGGTGTAATAGCTGGAGTTGTGAGGCATAAGTGAATATTTTTAGACTTGCCCTAAGCTTGTTACAATTGAGTAGGAACATAGGAAGCTGCCTTATACTGTCAGGCCAGTATGTGGGCTGGATGAGGTAACTGTTAGGAGGATTTGTAGCTCGTTGACTGGCCGAACCCAAAGAGTGCTCACTCATGTTCCTTATTATCATGGGAAAAAGTAACAAGTTGGGTGCCACAGGGTTCTCTCCTGGACCCATTGTTGTTCAATTATACATTACTTAGATGAAGGAATTCAGGGGATGATACCAAACTGGGAGGGGTAGCTAATGCTGCAGAAGACAGAATCAAGATTCCAGATGACATTAACAGATTGGAGAACTGGGCCCAAACTAACAAAATGAATTTCAATAGGGACAAATGTCAGATTCGATACTTAGGCAGGAAGAACCCCCTTTACAAATATAAGAAGGGGGACCTGTGAAAAGGATCTAGGGGTTTTAGTGGACCAGAAGCTTAACATCAGTCAAAAGTGTGATGTAGCAGCAGCAGCAGCAGCAGAAAGAAGCTAATGCTATTCCAGGCTGCATCAACAGAAGTATAGTGTTCCAATCAAGGGAAGTCATAGTACCACTCTTATTTTGCTTTGGTCAGACCATACCAGGAGTGCTGTGTCCAATTCTGCGCACCACAATTTAAGGATATTGACAAGCTAGAACGTGTAGAGGAGAGTAACCAAGATGATTAAGGGTCTAGAAACCAAGCCTTATGAGGAACAGTTGAGGGAGTTGGGCATGTTTAGCCTGGAGAAGAGGAGGCTGAGAGGAGAAATGATAGCCATCTTCAAATATCTAAAGGGCTGTGACATGGAAGATGGAGCAATCTTGTTTTCTCCTGCTCTGGAAGGTAGGACCTGAATCAATAGTTTTAAGTTACAAGAAAGAAGATTCTGAATAAACAACAGGAATAACTTTCTGGCAGTAAAAGCTGTTCAACAGTGAACCAGACTTGCTTGGAAGGTGTTGGACTCTCCTTCCTTGGAGGTTTTTAAGCAGAAGTTGGATGGCCATCTGTCATGGATGCTTTAGCTGAGATTCCTACATTGCAGGGGTTGGAGTAGATGACCCTCAAGGTCCCTTCCAACTCTACAATTTTATGATTCTGTGATTCTCAATTTGTGAGCATTACAGAAAAAATTGGAGGAATGTATTCAGCAAGTGCTGTCTTGGCATCTTTTTGGAGAATATGGTTTATTTCATCACCTGATGCTTGTTCATCCTTGGGGACGCGTTCAGAGAGATTGTTGGAGTAGCATCATATATAATGGATTCCTTCTGGTTAATCTTCATTCATTTGTATGCCTTACTCCTCTTAATCTAGGGCTTTCCCTTAGGGTTATTCTTTTAAATTCTGTTAACCGTGTCAGAATTTTACAAGGGTAAAATATAAATTTATGAAAATATAAATTTATGAAACTTCTCCATTGCCATTTCCCCCCTCTGCTTTTCCTTGCCTTCAAAAACAGAACATGCTCTTAAGAAACCTGGATCAGCCCCCAGAAAATGCCTAGTTAAGATGATCCAGAGAGAAGAACATTTTTGGCTGTTTTAGACTAATTTTAGATAGTAGAGCAGCTCAGCATTTCCTGTTTTGTTCCCATTAAGTCAACTTCATTGTTGAAGCTTTCATTAGAGGAGGAAGGGAAGCAATGCTGACATCCCCACCCCAAACCTCTCCCCTCCCTCTCCTTGCTGCAGTGATTCTGTAGTTGGCGGTCACCAATGAAAACCAATAGGAGATGAATAGAAAAAGGGTGAGGAAGAATAATCGAACCAAATAAGTTAAATAATGCATGGAACTCTAGGCATATGCCAAATGAACTTCAGTCATCTGGTTTCAAACCTTTCCATTGCATCGTTGACATCCAGTTGGATTCTCTAGGTAGTAGTTACTTGGCAACCCTAAAGTTAATACATGGAAAACCTTCATCTCAAATGCCAAGTTAAAATAGATTGGAGAAGTGCAAGGTACATCATCCATGATTTAACATTAGCACACATCTTTTAACACAGCTCTTATCCTTAAGCCATGCCACATGGACACCACAGTACTATGCCAGCTTAACAGACCAATGATATGCATGTCTTCTCAGAAACACAGGAGCAAACAATACAGGTCAGTGTGTATAAGAGTGCAGCCGTAAAAATGCGGACCATAGTACAGCCAAAACTTGTTATCCTTCTGAATTCATCAGGACATCATTTACAGTGAGGATCAGTAAGAAGAGAACTGCTTTAGACCTGTGTTTCATCCAAACCCACCATAACTTTTTTGATTGCCGTGTTACATTTGCTAAATGTTTCTAGACATTTTCTGCCTTTTGGGTGGTAGTATTAAAATAATATGCTTTCCTGTCCTCTTCTTTGCTTCTTTTTTCCCCAGCCAGAGGTGGTAGCACCTGTCACTGTGGCTTCTCCTAAGCTCTTCCACCTAGCACTGCACTATGTCACCTTGGTTTCAAAAAGCTCTAGAGGGAGGATCTCAATTGCTGAGGGGAAACATTTTGGCCCTAATAACACTTGTAAGTGAATTACGTTTCTTGCTAGGTTTGCCTGTCTTTCTCTTCCTTATGCCAGAAAATGCTTTTCCTTCCGCATAAATGTCTCTGTCTATATGTGTGGTACTTGTTATTCTTATTTCCCCCCCGTAGGAATTGTGTATTTTGCTTGCACAGCTTCTGAAGATTTATCCTTTTGGTACTTTATGGCTTTTTCCTCCTTGTTTATTAACCTCCCATTTTACAGAATGAAGTAAGGATAACTTTGAATGTGGAGAAATCAAACCTCCGTTTATTTCGTGTTATCTTGAGGTATATTAATCCTGGAACTGCTGCAGTATCTGGCCACATAATCGCTTATTCTCGTCTTCGTAAAGGTAGGTAGAGCAAAATGGCGGTGGAACTCAGCAGGTAGTTGCAAAGTGTCTTCATGCACTGAATTCAGTTGACCTGAAAGCTTCTTTTATGCCATGCCCACCTGCCCACCTGGTGTGGGGTGAGTAAAGGCGGAGCTTCAAAGGAGCAAGCAGGAGCTTAAAGTGGGCTCCTTGTTGTTCCTTCGTTGGAACAAGGCACACTCTTGCCTGCCCATCAGCTGATGGGTGCTTGGAAGGTGCCTTGCTCAAGGAGGGCGTAGCGCTTCCCCCTCCCATTGCTGCTCTTTGAAGTAGCCGCTTTTCAACTTCTGAAATTGGAAATTGAAGGGAACATCACAGGGAGGCTTGCAAAGGGCTCTGTTTGGTTGAGCATACCTGGTCCCTCCTTTTGGAAGCTCTGGACGCACATAGGCAGCTGATGCTTCCGAAAAGCACTCCCACCCCTTGCCCGTCAGGTGATCAGAGGGGACAAAACCAGCAGTCTTTTCAGGGCTATCAGAGAGCCCCCCCCCCAGTCATGCTTGAGCTTCCAGAGGGTTTCAGCTACAAGTCTATCAAGGGTTTCAGCTACAAGTCTGTCAAATAGCACTGCCCTTTGAAATCCTGATTATTTGGGATATCAAAGCACAGCATCAGCTGGCATCAAAGGGACATCAGGTGATAGGCAAGCGGGAGGCCCTGCCCAACTAGCAAGTTTGGCCTGGCTAGAAAAGGACACCCACCCCTGATTTACATCAGTCTCGTTTGGTATCTTCTGCACTCACCTATTGCATGTTTGTTAGGTCTGCTATGTGCCGGGGGACAGGGTAGTTGTAGTAGTAATAATATACTTTATGTGTGCACATAAGCATGCATGTGTCATACATTGGAAGACTGTGTTTCAAATTTTAAAAATAAATTTATTTGATCAAGACATCTGAGAACACAGATTAGCAACATTGTAAAGGCAGAAGAACTTCAGAGAGAAATTCATTGCTCCTATATCCCATCTTGTCAGAGAATCTTCCTCACTTGATGCTATTGGGCCATGGCCCTGATTTTTTTTTTTTAATTACTGAATGCCTGGTTACAGAAGAGACATATGTGGTGGCAGAAATTTCCAACCTAGAAATTAGTGCCAAACAGATTGCTCAGCCCTAGATTTGAAGAGTGTCAGGCTGAAGTAAAGGAAAGAGTTACTGCCCTGACAACTCAAGGGCTATGACTGTTCCTCATTTTTCATTTGCTTCAAGATCTATACTGAGTAAAGAATTACCAGCTTGGTCATCTTAAAGCAAAGGCTCAGACAAACCCTAACTTTGGTAATTAAGCAATTTCAGCTGCTGGTTTTTGCAACAGTAAAAAGACAGTTATTATAAAGGTAAAGGGACCCCTGACCATTAGGTCCATTTGTGGCCAACTCTGGGGTTGCGGCGCTCATCTCACTTTATTGGCCGAGGGAGCCGGCGTACAGCTTCTGGGTCATGTGGCTAGCATGACTAAGCCACTTCTGGAGAACCAGAGCAGTGCATGGAAATGCCGTTTACCTTCCTGCCTATTGATCTACTTGCACTTTGATGTGCTTTCAAACTGCTAGGTTGGCAGGAGCAAGGACGGAGCAATGGGAGCTTACCCCGTTGCGGGGATTCGAACCGCTGACCTTCTGATCAGCAAGCCCTTGGTTCTGTGATTTAGACCACAACACCACCCTTAGTAAAAAGACAGTTACTGTAGCAACAGTAAAAATACAAAAAGCAGAAGATAGAAAATCAATTTAAATCCTGGGCAATTTTTTTTTTTTTTTTTTTAAGTCTAAAATGTGGTTCTCCAGAAAACCCAATCAGGTGGCGGCATGTAAATAATAGTAATTATTATTATGAATGCCTACAGAGTGGCAGGGATATTTAGAGAAGGACCTCTGGTGCTAGACGTAAAAACAGGTACCAGTAGGTTCCTTAAAAAAATAAATATAAACCAACATTCATTGAAAATGTTAGCTTATTAATAGCTTGCTTGCCACTTTTAGTTCTTCTGACAGATATTTCCCAGGGTGGTTTCATGGAGGGCAGCCTGTTACAGAATGTGGATCACATATATTGTGGGATTTGGCTGCATCTTAATCTCATACCTCATACAGTCTATTGCAGTGCATTGCAGTAATATGTCTGTCACACACTTTGAGCCTCTTCACACATAATCTTTAGCTGGCCACCCAAGGTCCCCCCCCCCAAAAAGTGTAAATCTAAAAAATGTCATGTGGTAACCTTTAATGGATTTATTATGGCATAAGCCTTCGTGAGCTACAGTCCCTTTTATCAGACACATGAAGTGTTGTCTTGAGTTGCAGGTACATACCACTGTACAGTGGTACCTCTGGTTATGTACTTAATTCATTCCGGAGGTCCGTTCTTAACCTGAAACTGTTCTTTACTTGGGGTACCACTTTAGCTAATGGTGCCTCCCGCTGCCGCCGCGCCACTGGAACACGATTTCTGTTCTCATCCTGAAGCAAAGTTCTTAACCCGAGGTACTATTTCTGGGTTAGTGGAGTCTGTAACCTGAAGCGTATGTAACCTGAATTGTATGTAACCCAAGGTACCACTGTACATGGTTGGGTGGGCTGGGGGATGCACCTGCTCTTTCAGTTTGCTGCTTATCTCATTTTAATTAATAAAAATGTTGGTTTCTGAGTCATCAGGGAGTGGTTTTTTAAAAATTATTATTATTATTATTATTTTCTTGTTTGCTGGCAGGGACTCCTCAGAGCAAAGGTGTTGTCTTCCCACCCAGTAAAGAACCTGCTTTTGTCACTGTCCCAGGGAAGAGCTTTGCAGATGCATTTTCACTGACTCCTGGAACCTGGATTTTTAAAATCATGGCAGAGGGAGTCCTTTTGGTAAGATGTTTGCTATAATTACGAGGGGGAAGAATGCTAGTGCAGTATAGTTGAGTCAAAACAGAGTTTTCATATATAGCAAAAAAAGGGGAAAGGGGCGTGGAAGGCTATCACAGATATTATGTTTTGCAACTTGTGTTCCCCTTCCCCTTACTTGCTTGGGTCTGAAAACCCCAGTTGGTGAAGTGGAGTTTACTGTCAGTTGGTTATGCCTGGAGTCCTGAGGCAGAGCTCCTCTTAAGAGTTTATGTGTGTTGTGTGAGGTTGGACTGTTTTGTGCGAAATGGTCTCCTTCTGTGCAGAGTGCCCTTTCTCTTCTCTGCCCCCCCCCATCAGACTTCCCCCTTTTGACTTCCCCCTCGCAGTGTGCACAACATGAGGTCAGAGAAATATAGCCTCATGAGCTGTGCCTAGTTATTGGACCGGTAGTCTCTCTGTGCTCGGCTTGTGTGCTGTGATTGGGTGCTGAATCACACCATATTCTGTGCCAGAGTGGGCAGAGGGACTGCTTTCAGTTCTATTGTCCAGGTCTGGGGTTAGTGTAAAATGATGCTGTCAGCAGCATGACTGTGGTCTGAGTGAGTATAGGATTTGGGACAAGTGTACCCCTCACATGTACAACTCTAACCTGTCCCCATCCCCCCCTACTCCATGGTCATATAATTGCTGATGGAATGGTGCCACTAGTGGAAGAGTTCCACTAGTTTTTCACCTCGGGTTCCCAGATGTTGTTGGACTACAACTCCCACCATCACCAGCCAACGTTTATAGATGATGGGAGTTGTAGTCCAACAGCACCTAGGACTGAAGGTTGAAAAATATCATACAAATTCATCCAAATCTAGATAGATTTGGATGGCTCGCATACCTGTGGCATAACAAAGAAAAGGTGCATAAAGGTTTCTCAAGTCATATTATTAGAGGATCATTATATGAGGTGTGGGAGAAAAATAAAAAAACTATTGGAAAGGAAAACACCCTGGTGGTTATCACCGATCAATATCTTAACAACTAAAAAAAACAAACATGGAGGGGGAAAGATTGACTTACGAAGATTTATTGATAAGAACAGAAAATGGATGGAAAATGAGAGCATTCGAAGAGTTAAAAGATAGATTAACAGGCTGGTTGCAATTTCATCAAATAAACACATTATGGAAAGAAGATAAAAAGATAGGGATGAATGAGAAAAAATCTAAATTTCAGACAGAAATATTAGAAGATAAAACTAAGCTATTATCTGAAATGTATAACTTTTTGTTAGAGTGGGATACCAAAGATGAAGAGATAAAAGAGGTAATGGTAAAATGGGCAATGGATCTGGGATTCAATATAGAATATGATAATTGGGTGGAATTATGGAACAGAGGAATGAAATTCACGGCCTGTGTCACGCTCAGAGAAAATTTGGAAAAAATGATGTATAGGTGGTACATCACACCGATGAAATTAGAAAAAATGTATAAAACCGGTAACAAAGCCTGCTGGAAATGCAAAATTAAAGAAGGAAATTTTTACCACATGTGGTGGGCTTGTGAAGAAATAAAAAAGTTTTGGGAACTCTTATATAATGAATTTAAAAAAATATTTAGATACACTTTTTCTAAAAAACCGGAAGCCTTCCTATTGGGAATAATTGGGGATGAAATTAAAAAAGAGGATCAGACACTATTCCAATATGCAACAGTGGCTGCCAGGATACTAATAGCACAAAAATGGAAGAGTCCAGACATCCCAACTGTTAGATTGGCAAATAAAATTATTTGAATATGTGGAACTAGCAAAAATGACGCAAAAAATTAGACACCAAAAAGGTACAAAGTTTATTAGCGATTGGAGTAAATTTATAACATACATTGAAGGAAATTTTAGAAGTTTAAAACCCACAGCAGGTCTAACATAAATCTTACGACGTGTAAACTATTAATTAATGAAACTGCAAAAAAAAGAAGTTTCTACCAAGTAGCCCGAAATCGGGAGGGAGGTCAACATGTACATATAGGAGGGATACAAATAAGATGATGAAGGATTGCAATGGAAATTTATGTTATTTTTCTTTGTTTGTTTTGACTTTTGATGTTTGTTTGCTTATTTTTGATTTCTCAAATGAAAATTAATAAAAAAGAATTTGAAAAAAGAAAAAAAGGAGAATATCATACAA
This sequence comes from Podarcis erhardii, assembly GCF_964252035.2. Lineage (NCBI taxonomy): Eukaryota > Metazoa > Chordata > Lepidosauria > Squamata > Lacertidae > Podarcis > Podarcis erhardii. The sequence goes on along the minus strand of NC_138499.1, from coordinate 46,355,319 downwards.
ATACATTGGACATGTGGCACCATAGATCAAGATCCACTATTGTTTCCTGCCACTTCTTAAAATCCCTCAGCTAGACGATCTTGAGTACAGGACTGTGTCCTTGGGGAACAATCCTATACACATTTACATAGGAATAAGTCAAAATAACTGGGGGCTTATATCTGAATACATGGGCTTGCATTGTTAAATCTTCTGTGGAAACAGGAGCCCACTCTGTTTGCAACTTATGCTGAAATTTTCACATAATCATTTTCTATGTGCTTAATAAATATGCTTATGTTAATATTGTTTTGTCCTGTTAGGATTACCTGGTGCTCTTGCCTAGCGACTACTATGAAGCCCCCATCCTGCAGTTACCAGTTACAGAGGCGTGCACATATTCAGGACAGGCAGTGACAGATAAGTTAGTGCACCTATTATATCATTGAGACCATTGCCTTGGGTTGTTTTATTTGATTTTAATGGTGTCTCTTCCTCCTTTTTAAAAAGTTGTTTACAGTATGAGCACCTCCCACTGGACAGATTTTGCTGTGTGCTTGGTTCAGAAGTCAGAGTTTCCTTGAACAGAAGAGAGTACAGGAACGTAGCTTCCCAACAGCCAACAGCCAAACATCCCATAATGTCTCATATCACTGGTCAAGAGGTAAGATGGCTCTGTTTGTGTGTAAATCTGCCGTCATATGTGTCAATTTTGTACATTCTATTTCCACATGGGTGGCGCTGTGGTCTAAACCACTGAGCCTTGGGCTTGCCAGTCGGAAGGTCGGCGGTTCGAATACCCGCAATGGGGTGAGCTCCCATTGCTCGGTCCCTGCTCCTGCCAACCTAGCATTTTGAAAGCATGTCAAAGTGCAAGTAGATAAATAGGTACCGCTCCTGCGGGAAGGTAAACGTGTTTCCGTGCACTGCTCTGGTTTCACCAGAAGCGGCTTAGTCATGACCTGGAAAAACTGTCGAAAGCACGTCAAAGTGCAAGTAGATAAATAGGTACAACTCGAGCGGGAAGGTAAATGGCGTTTCCGTGCACTGCTCTGGTTTCACCAGAAGCGGCTTAGTCATGCTGGCCACATGACCCGGAAAAACTCTGCAGACAATCGTCGGCTCCCTCGGCCAGTAAAGCCAGATGAGTGCCACAACCCCAGAGTCGTTCATGAGTGGACTTAACTGTCAGTGGTCCTTTACCTTTACCTTTAGTTCCATGCATCCCCTGCAGTATTACTGTGTGACTTACTCATGGGGCAATCATTCTGGTGGGCAGGGTAACGAAGGCTTTTTCTGTAGGAAAGGCTTTGGCGGGTTTGGGATTTGGCGTTCAGGAATTATGTAGCTCTCCTTTTGCTTTCTTGAAACTCTTGCATGCTTGAGAAAAGTGTTTCCTGGGAAATGGATGGCATCCCCTGCAATCCCTATTTTTGTAGTAGTCAAATGTGGTTCGAATTTTCTTAGGTGGATCTGCAGATAAGGCTGACAGTTCCCCAAGTTGGCCGCTACGTGGTAGTCCTTGAGTATGCTAATGAACATGATCGAGTATATGTTGGCATTGTGAAGATTGACACCCCCGGGAATGTGATGGAGGCAAAAATCAATATATATAGCTGCAAATACAGGTGGGGAAATGTGGAAACTTAGTTATCCATTTGGGTTGAATATCTGTTTTGTCTTTCTTTTTACACTTGCTTACTTATGCCTACTGTGTACTCATTCTGAATACTGTTCTAAAATAAATGGGAATTGAGTAGGGGAAGTGCCATAGCTTGGCAATAGGGCATGTGCTTTGCAAGTTCCTTGTGTCTCCTGGCAGAACTGGGAAAGACTGTTGCCAAAAACCCTAGAGGGCTGCTGCCAGTCAGTGTTGATAATACTGAGCTGGATAGAACAGTGGTCTGATTCATTAGAAGGCAAATTTCTATGTTCTTGTGCTCTATGCTTGATCTAATGACAATGATATTATAGTGTATGGACTGGGCGGCGTGTGTCTCCATCTAAAGAAAACAGAATAATCTGAGGGAGTCAAATACTGATGTAAATAGATTTTAAAATAATTTTCGTTGCATTAATCCATAGAGAGAACTTAATACTTTAATTCCAAACATAATTCCCTGTTTTGGATTGTATTGATTATCCCGGATCATTCCTTATTTTCCAATCAACATGATTTAAAATAGCCAGATATAAATGGTACAATCCTGATAAATAACTCACTGTTTCTTGGCTTTGGAGGAAATAACCAAACGGTAGAAGAAGAATACTCTTTTGGGGTGGAAGAATTCCAGTATGGTTTTTAACTACTTTTGAAATCTATTCCAGCTTTCTATGCCGCAGTGTCGTGCTTGATGAAATGCACCGAGTTGCAGTTTATGACCTTCTGGCTGATGCAAACTTCCATCTCAGGGCTTCAGCAATAGATTTTCTCCTAGTAAGTTTCAGTTCTGTGATATTTTTCCTGTCAGGTGGGCTACTCTGGGGTCTCTAATAGGGGATCTCTTGCCACCTGGATCCATTGTGAGTCCCTGCCAGGGGAAAAAGTGGGGTATAAATAAATAAATAACAATGACCACAATAATAATCCATTATTACCAATGTTCTGCCGGCCAACGTGATGCAGGCTTTCACATATTTTGGTTTCAAATGATCACAGTGATTGTGCGGTTCCATAATACCCCCCACAAAAATGTGTGCGTATGTGTCTTTTTCAACCCTTCCCAACTGCAAAGCAAAGGGACTGGCTATGAAGATAGATTTGTGAGTAAATGGGTTTAAAAGTTTCATTATAAGATCTTTGCTGCCACCTTTTGGATACTTAAATATTTCCTCACTTATCCCCTTGTGCCTTCTGCTTTCAAAACAATGCATTGCCTAGCATGTATATGGAGAACCCTGGGATAAAAACCAGAATAGAATGCGGCTCCTTGGTGGTTGCATTCAGAAGGAGTTGAACTTCTGCTTGTTGCAAGGTACTGTGGACAGTCATACTGAATACTCCTTTAAAAAATAAATAGTGGCTGAATAGGGGGAGGGCCCTAGCTCAGTAACAGAGCACCATGCTTTGCATTCAAAAGGTTCCAGGTCCCTGGCATCTCCAGGCAGAGCTGGGAAATATTCCTGCCTGTAACCCTATAGAGTCACTGCCAAACAGAGTTGACAATGCTAAGTTAGATGGACCAAGGGCCTGACAGATTCATATGTTCCTGTTAGTAAAGTTACCCAGAACTGGAAAGGAAGTGCACCCAGATCCTGTTGGCCAGGGGATTCCCCCATCCCTTTTTAAATTTTCTCTGGAGTTAATTTCTTGGTTCACTGGTTAGTCAGTGAGATTGTTTTGCTGTTCTGTTTCTTGAATCATTATTATACATTTGGTTTATTTATTATTTGTTTGTTTTTAACTGTTTCTGCACTTCTGTTTCATATGATATCTCTCACAGCTTTACAAAGTTAGAAGCAATGTATAGAAAGTCCCTTAATGAAATCTAACTAAATAACAGAACGGAAAAAATCGTGGAATAAAATGGCAGCACAATATCTGAAATATGAGCAGACAGTACAAAATACAGGGCAATAGCCGTTTGTTCTCAGGAATTCTCAAAGGCTTTCTTAAAAATATATATATATATATTTTACCTGCCTCTGGGAAAGCGGCAAGGAAAGTTCCACAGGATCTCTCAGTTCCACAGGACTGGGGCTGTTACTATTCCCAAGGGAGGCTAATTTAAGTTCACCATAAGATGGATTCTGGAGCTATCAGAAGAGGTCAGCTTTTGTTTCTGAGCCTTTAGCTGCAGTCCTTGCCTTGCACGCATTTATTCAACTTGTCTTTATGAGAGCCTGTGCAGGATACATGGATAGGATACATGGCCGTCTAATAGGTACACATTGTGTGTTTTCAGACATTTATCTGAATTCATCAGGATTAGAGCTGTGCTTCTTCAAAAATAAGTTGAGGTTTTCAATGTGCCAAATTCTGGGATACAGTCCACATTTTGTAGTTGCACGGGAATACTATCAGCTTTGAATAAATGGAGTTGGAATGAATAATCTTACTGTGGTTGAACAGTAAAAGTAGGCTGAATGCTTATTTTTTGCTTCTATTCTTAGTAAAGACCAATGAGCAGTTCAAGGCACTGCTGTGTGACTCACTGTCAAAAGCGTACACTTCTAATCCCATATAATGGTAGAGTAGCAGCTCTTGGCCAACCACATTGTCCTCATGGCTTCTCACAAATCCTTCTAATGAAGGCAAGAGATTGTAGAAGGCCCTGTGGTCATGGAAAGGGGTTTTCAGCTCCCTTTCCTTGGCAGGATCCTGCAGCTTACAAGCCTTCCATTCACAGGTCTCTATATACTGCACTGCCTCTTTGCTAAACTGAATTGCTTCCTTCCTTTCTTTAACAGCACAAATGGTGTGCTGTTTTCACATATTGTAGCTGCCTTATTCACATGCTGCTCTTAGCTGGAAGAAGAAAATAACAGAACCTTCATTGTCGTCTTTGTTTCCTAGCATAAAGTTTGCCTTATTCCTCTGGAAGATTTTTCTATAGAGTACTTGGAACCTAAAGTATATTGCATTGCCACTTCTGGCCATTCAGCTGATCCAAGGTAAACTGCTTCCTTCCCTTTTGCTTCCATCAAAAGAAGGTTTAAGGCTCTCTCTGACCTGGGAATAACTGCAGTGCCCATCATACAGCAAGGCTGCCGCTACTCTGTGTATTCTGAAATAAGAATAATTTGATCTCAGTCGTGCTTTCTCCTTAGCAGAGATATGCAAGGCTTTGCCCAGAGCTGTGCACACACTCTTGAGAAATTTGGCTTGTCTGAATTATTTTAGCTTCTTTGCAAACTCTGACAAATGTTCCATCTCAGGACATTTAAAAATGTCACACACCAGCATTTTTAATTGTTATACCACAACAATGTACATTTTGTTTGTGTATTTCATTATTTCGGTGGGTTGTAAACATACCGTCCAACATATTGAGTCCTAAAACTGGGATGTGCATCTTCTCAGCCGTGCTCATGTGTGAATCATGTGACCTGCGCAAGATAAAGGAGCCCAAAAGACATGCTTTCTTCTGGGCTGTGCTCTTGCACAACAGCAGATGCCCCAAAACATGTATTTTGGAGCACTGTGCGAGGTCGTGCCCCCCCAAGTGTTTTTTGGGTTGAGATCTCTGCACGAAATCATGCCACCCAAAATGGCCACCATGCTCTCATGGGGAAAAGTGGGATGTCCTGGTTTTTCCGGGACACTTATAGGGTATGTTGTAAATACAGTAATGTAAAAAGGCAGCAAGCAATTTTAAAATGAAATGTATAGGCTTCACATTTATTTGAACTCACTTTTCTGTGTATACATGTATATGTTCTGATTCTGTTTCCCTTTTAAAGTGCTTCTTGCCTCCCCTCGCAATATGAAACGCCTCCTTCAGCCGTGGTCTTGGATGCTCTGAGGGATGGGCAGGTTGCAGAAGTGCAAAGAAATGTGATATACCAGGAGCCACTGAGTTCTCCTTTGCCATCTGCTCATACAGCTAAGGGAGTAACTTTGACTTCTTCACAGGTATTTAACATTTTGAATTAAATGCGGGTCATAGTCCAGCACAGACTTGGCTGTGTTTATGTCAATCGATTTGTAGAAGTTAATATCATCTGGCATGCAACCGAACTCTTGCAGAGTGATTTACAGAATGATTTACAATACGTTGGCCTCTTATAGAGCTTTTGATCTGACATTAAATTCCACTACAGGTCTGGGCAAAAAGCTGGTGCAGAAAGAAAGTAGTAGTTCTTGAAGTCACTAGATGTGCCTCTCTTTTCCTCTAAGGACAGTCCCTACTGCAGCTTTCTAGGTCGAAGCAGGATGAGAATTTAAACAAGATATTTCTAGCATATCTATCTATCTATCTATCTATCTATCATCTATCTATCCTGTACATAAACTTAACCTTCTTTTTTATATAGGACACCTCCCCACACTTTCAGTTGTGCTAAATTGAATAACCAGTAGTGTGCAAGGATGGTGCTTCGACATTGCCACACTTTGACTATAAATAGGATGAAGCTCAAAACACAAACCTTTTTTTATGTTGACAGAACCAAATTACTCTGCATGGGAGAGTGACACATTTGGGCAGATACGTGTTTGTCATACAGTTTTACCAGCCGGAGGTCCCAACATTTCCTGTACACGTGACTGTAGATGGAGGACGACTCTGGTCAGGTGAGTTTTACATGGGTTTAGATATTTTTAGCACGTTTTGAGTTTTCACAGTTTTCATTTTATTTTATTTTCCATTTGTCTGTTTTAGGGTCTTATAATGCTTCATTTTGTCCGCATATTGCTGGATGCCGAGGTTTGGTGATGGCAGAAAATCGAATTGAACTTGACATCCCTCAGCACGATATCTCAGTCACTGTGAAAATTCCTAATGGAAAAATGCTTGTGTTGGTAGGGTTTGTTATATTCAAGACAATTTAATTATTATTATTATTTAAAAACTATTAAATTAACAAACTAACTAAAGTTATATTGTCACCCAATTCAGAAGTTCATTACAAAACAAATGCAAAAATCAAACTACAGTATAAAACAATGCAAACTATTAAAAACTTAAAATACATATAAAATACAGGTTTGCTGGACTTCCGGTGAGCCGCGATCCCAGCGCAAGCAGGGTTTTCACCGCACGGCGAGAACCTGAGCTATTCTGAAGGATAGGGGCAACTCCAGGGCGCGGAGACCCCCCAAAACTCCTGTGAAGGATATTCAAGGAGTCTAGCCCCGGCTTTACCGAAGAAAAGACCAAACCGGCCGCCAGGTAACCTCGTAAGAGGCGAAGAGCGCGGCGGAGAGGTCTAGAGGGTCGAGGGGAGCCATTTCTCACCTTCAGATAGCGAAGCCCTGTGCTTGCAGGAAGAGCGGCTCGCTTTCAAAAAAAGGACTCCGACGCTTGCAACTTAGTAGCAAAGAGTAGAAAATAAAGCTTCGGAGCAGCAGAGAGAAATCAATGGAGTTCAGCGGATAGTCGGAGTCAAATAGGACGCGGTGAGAAACCAGTGCAGGAGAAAGTGAGTAGTCTGCCCGGGCGGTACCGCGGTTCCCTTTCAAGAATATCCCTCCCGGAGAAACATAGAATAAAGTGAACCTTGAGAGGTGGAGGGGCTCGGACAGGGTCCAGGACCGAGTGACAACCGGAACCTCTTTGGTGAACAGGAGGTGTAAAGAAGGGACGCTTTGCTGGTTTTCTTTTTAAAATCTGGAGGGGAGACTCCCGCCGTCATTTACAACTGGAGCACGGAGTGTGGAGTAAGGAAGGGACGAGTCAGAATTTCGACGAGTTAGTAAACCCGGATGAGAACCCCCCCCCCCCGCCGCCATTTGGAGACTGAATGGGGAGTGCAGAGGCAGCGAGGAAAGGTTTGTGATCTCCACTAATTTCACATTGAGAACTGTGTATGAGAGACCGTCTCCTCTTTTACGTACGTGGAGACGGGGGACTAAAAACGTTGAATTTGTGAAGAACTTTGGGAACGTTCCAGGGACCCAGCGGGAGTGTGAGAGAGTTGATTGGATGAACGCCGAGGACAAAATGGAGTGGGCGTGAAACAGACTGATATCCGCTCCTGCCCCTCCCTCCTCACCTCTTAACTTGTTTTTGTGTGCAATCCCTCTTTCCTGTTTAACCCTCCTACTCTACCAAATTCTTTGAACTTCGTCCTACAACTGAAAATTGCTAAAGGGTTGGGAGAAACGATCGCTTAGAACATTATTGTTTAGAGCACCCAGGGAAGTAAACAGAGGTAGGAAATGTAAATATTGATAAGGAATAAGTGAATTTAAAGACTGTAAACATTGACAAGGAATAAGTGAATACAAGTGAATATAAAGAAGGGGTAAAAGGAACTATTGGGGAGAAGGAGTGGAAAAAAACAACAACAACAACAAAAAAAAACGTGATGTCGTATACAGGCAAGAAGGGAACGAATGGGGGGACCCCCGGAGATAGGAGAGGCTCCAAACAGGAGATTGATTTTAAGTCAGATATTCTGAAGATGTTTGCGGAGATAAAGCAAAGCCAAGCGAATGTAGAACATAAGCTTGAATTGGTGGATAATAGGATTGGGAAAATAGACAAAAAAATGGAGGAAACAGTGAACGAACTAAAGGGCCAAATAAAAGAAATATTTAGAAGGACACAGCTCACAGAGGAAGGACTCAAAAAGACAAAGATAGAACTAAGGGATATGAAAAGAGACAAAGAAAAGATCAAATTAGAAGTGTTGGAGTTAAATAAGGCACAGGAAGAAATGAAAGATATTATAGCGATGAATGAATTAAGACAGAGGCAGGTGAATCTGAGGTTCAGAGCGGTAGCAGAGATACAAAATGAAAATATTAGAGAAAGACTGACGAGAGAGCTGGCGGACTGGATGGGCCTAACAGTAGAGGAAATGGACAACAGTATACTGAACGCATTTAGAATGCGGACTAATGCAATAAAAGTAAAGAAACTTATAGGTGACTGTTTGGTTACCTTCAAAGATAAACAAATGAGAGACAGGATACTTCAGAGGAATAGAGAAAAGAGATTGAACATAGATGGTAATTATATAATTATTTTTAAAGACATTCCAATCAGATTACTCAAAAGGAGAGATTCGTACAAATTTTTGACGCAGACACTAAAGAAAAATAAGATTGAGTTCAGGTGGGAATTTCCAGAAGGGATTTCCTTTGCATACAGGGGTAAAAGACATAAACTGACAAACCAAGAGGAAACCGGGAAATTCCTTAGAAAATATAAAGAGCTTAAAGTGGAGGCATATGGAGCAGGAAGAGCAGAGGGATCCCCACCAGGAGAATCAAGAACGGTAGAGGTGGAGGAGGAGGGCGGGAGTGGGTCAGGAGAAGAGGAGGAAGAGGAAACAGAAGATACAGAGAACATACAATAGACGGAAAGACCACAAAAATAACTAAAAGAAAAACCAAGCACTATGGGGTTAAAAATTTGGAGCTGGAACATTAATGGAATGAATAATAAAAATAAGAGAAATAAAATCGAACAATGCTTAAAAAAGAAAAATTTAGACATTATCTGTCTGCAGGAGACGCACGTCGCCAGAAAACACAGAAAGATATTAATTAATAAACGGTTGGGAAATGAATTTGAAGCCTTGGATAAGGTGAAGAAAAGAGGGGTAGTATTGTATATTAGAAATAAAATAGAAGCTAAGACAGTGTTTAAAGATGAGGAGGGGAGGATGATAGGGGTTAACATCAACTGGCAAGGGGAAAAGCTGATGATTGTGGGGATTTATGCCCCGAACGGCAGCAAAACTGAGTTTTTTAAAAGACTAGAAGAAATACTAATGGAATATGCAGATCAAAAAATAATCCTGATGGGAGATATGAACGCTGTTGTTTCGTTGGGGATGGATAGGCTTAGAGAAGGAGTAAATAAAGAAGGAAAGCTACCAAAATCCTTCTTCTCTATGGCAGAGAACTGCAACTTGGTGGATATATGGCGGCTTAGGCACCCTCTCGAAAAACAATTTACATTTTACTCCGAACCTAACCAATCACTTTCAAGAATAGACCAGATCTGGATCTCGAATGAACTATGCCCAAGAGTTAAACTAATAGAAATAAGACCAAAAATAATATCAGACCACAATTCAATAGAATTAGAACTAGAAAATTTAGAGGCAAGAACCTTTAGATGGAGATTAAAAGACTACCTCCTGGAAGATCAGAAGGTAGTGGAAATGGCAAAAGAAAAACTGTCAGATTATTTCAAAGATAATTGTGGTAAGGGAACCAAGGACAATGTAGTTTGGGATGCAGGAAAAGCGGTAATGAGAGGGTTCTTTATCCAACAGAATGCAATCAAGAATAAGAACAGAGAGAAAAGCAAAGAGGAGATCCTAAGACAGATAATGGAAAACGAACAGAAACTATCCGAGAAGCCTAATTGTCTAAAAACAAAGGAAAAAATAAAAATTTTACAAACCCAGTTCGCTATAATAATAAATAGAGAGGTAGAGTGGAATATTAAAAGACTTAAGCAAAGGTATTTTGAATTCGCGAACAAACCAGGCAAATGGCTTGCCTGGCAAACAAAAAGAAGGAAAGAGCAAGGTACAATTAACAAAATAACAAGAGAGGGAGAAGAGAGAACTGACCCCAAAGGAATTAGGAGCGAATTCCTTAACTACTACAGAAATTTGTATAAAGACCAAGAGAGAGTCGGTCCAAGAAAGATAGAGAGATTTATAAAGGATAAAGGGGGACAAAAAATCCCAAAAGAGGGAAAACAAAAACTGAACACTCCAATTGAATATGAGGAAATAGAGGAGGCAATTAGAGATTTAAAGAGGGGCAAAGCACCAGGCCCTGATGGATTCACTGCTGGATACTATAAGGAAATGAAAACTATTTTGGCGGGACCTCTGAAAAAAACTATGAATAACATTTTAAAGGAAGGAGAAGTCCCAGAAACTTGGAAAGAGGCGTACATCACGTTCATTCCAAAACAGAACGCGGACTTAACCCAAGTTAAAAATTATAGACCAATCTCATTATTAAACACGGACTATAAGATCTTTGCAGGAATCCTGGCAAGAAGGCTAAAGAAGGTGTTAGTAGATGTTATACATAAGGACCAGGCAGGATTCCTGCCAGGTCGGTTGATGAGGGATAATACAAGAATTATTGTCGACATGCTAGAATTCTTGTCTGTCAGGATTGATAAACAAGTTATAATGATGTTCATTGATGCCGAAAAGGCGTTTGATAATGTGATTTGGAAGTTTATGTTAAAAAATCTAGAACATATGGATGTAGGCTACGACTTCTTTAATGGGGTAAGGGCAATATATACAGAGCAGAGGGCCAAACTGATTGTGAATAATATGCTAACAGAAGAGATAAAGATACAGAAAGGAACGAGACAGGGATGCCCGCTCTCCCCGCTGTTATTTATAACTGTGTTAGAAGTTCTCCTTAATTCAATAAGGCAAAATGAGAACATAAAGGGAGTGATCCTAGGTCAGAATACTTACAAAACAAAAGCATTCGCAGATGACCTAGTAGTATTGACAGAAGACCCAGTAACTTCAATGAGAGAGATACTGAAAGAAATAGAAGCATTCGGAGAGGTTGCAGGGTTTAAACTAAATAAAACAAAAACAAAGATGATAGGTAAAAATATAGATTCAAGAACAATAGAATTAATTCAACAGCAATCACAGATAGAGATAGCCAAAAAAGTTAAATACCTCGGTATCTGGCTAACATCTAAAAATATAGACTTATATAAAAATAATTACGAGCCGATATGGAGGGAAATAAAGAGAGATTTAGAAAAATGGGGACGGTTGAATCTGTCATTGTGGGGAAGAATTAATATAATTAAGATGAATGTACTCCCAAGACTAATGTTTTTATTTCAGACCATCCCTATAATAAAGGGGAATAAGATCTTTAAGGAGTGGCAGAGGACAGTCTCGAGATATATATGGCAGGGCAAAAGACCCAGAATACAATTTAAACTATTGACAGATGTAAAGGAAAGGGGGGGCTTTGCCCTGCCGGATCTGAGATTATATTACGAGGCATCATGCTTAAGTTGGCTAAAAGACTGGGTTAAGTTGGAGAATACGGAGCTACTCGACCTTGAGGGCTTCGACAACTTTTTCGGTTGGCACGCCTACTTATGGAAGGATAAGATGAAAGCACACAAGGGGTTTGGTAATCATATCTTCAGAGGGCCGCTAATTGAAGTGTGGGAAAGATATAAAAACGTGTTAGAGCCGAAAACACCACACTGGCTATCACCTCTTGAGATAACAAGTATAAAAACTACTAACATGAGGAAAAACTGGGCGACATACAATCAGCTAGTAACGAAGGTAGATGGGAAATGGAGAACCAAATCTTATGAACAAATAAAAGAACATGTTTATGATTGGCTTCACCATCAACAGGTGAATCAGATGTTCAATAAAGATATCAGAGAAAGAGGCTATGCGGATAAAGATTCTAACTTCCAGACGGAGATAATAAATAGCAAAACGAAAATTATATCAAAGATGTATAAGATGTTGTTAAATTGGAATTTAGGAGATGAGGAGGTCAAATCTGTGATGATCCGCTGGGCAAAGGATATAGGGCATAATATACAATTTGAGGATTGGGAAAGATTTTGGAAGGACGGGTTGAACTTCACGGCGTGCATTGCAATAAGGGAGAATGTTATGAAAATGTTCTACAGATGGCACTTGACACCCATGAAACTTGCAAAAATGTATAAGGTAAACAACAAATGCTGGAGGTGTAAAGATGTAGAGGGCTCCTTTTACCACATGTGGTGGGAGTGTGGAAGGGTTAAGCAGTTCTGGGAGAAAGTCTATACGGAATTAAAAAAGATACTAAAATACACGTTTTTAAAGAAACCCGAAATCTTTCTATTAGGAATATTACAACAAGAGATTAAGAAAGAAGATAACAAATTGGTATACTATGCGGTAACGGCGGCAAGGGTGTTAATAGCCCAGAGGTGGAAACAGCAAGAAATTCCAACAGTGGAAGAGTGGAGATCCAAATTATCGGAATATGCAGAGCTTGATAAATTAACGGGGAAAATTAGATATAGGAAAGACCAAGTGTTTATCAAAGATTGGGGAAAGTATGTAGATTATCTGGAATGTATTAGTGAAGGTCAAATAACGCTAAAGGGTTTCAAAGATGCACTGTGAAAGAATATGGGTTATTGTTTAAAGTAAATAGAAAACAAAATTAGAAACAATGACAATATAAATGACGGAACGTGTAACCTTTATTTATTGCTTCGAATGATTTGCGGCCAAGCTGAAGGAAGTCCTGAAAGAAATAGCTATGTTATAGAAGTATTGTAAGAACAGTGGTTTTGTGTACTTTGTTTTTTGTGTGTTGGCGTTGGGTGTAGGTTTTCTTTGTCTATGTTTTGTTTGTGTTTTTCATTCTTTTTGTGTGTCAATAAAATAAAATATAATTTGAGATAATTCTAAAAAAATAAATAAATAAAATAAAATACAGGTTTGCTTTTTAAAAAAACATAAGAGGACCAGGCCAGACCATAAGACATACATTATTTAAATAGCCTGGGTGAACAAAAATATATTTCCCTGGCACCAAAAAATCACAAAGATGGCATCAGGCAAACTTCGAAGGGATGGTTGTTCTATAACTGGGATACCACTACCAAAAAGGCCATTTCCCTTGTGGTTACCTGCTTCACTTTGTTTGGCAAGAACACCTGGAACAGAACCTCTGAAAAAGATATTAAGATTCTGATAAGTACCTATGGGAGAAGGCAATCTTTCAGCGAACATTGTCTCAACCTATTTATCTCTGTAAAGGTTAAACCAGTTCTTTAAATTAGGCTCAGAAACAGACTGGGAACCAGTGCATTTGACAACATACAGATGTAATATGATCAAACTTCTCAGTCAATAAATCTGTAGCCCTATTCCAGACCAATGGTGATTTTCTAACTTTTTAAAAGCACTTCACCACATGCTATATACATTGTAATAGTTTAAATGGAAAGTTACCCAAAGCATAGGTAACAGTGGTATAGCTGTTTTCATTCAGTCATGCAGGCAGCTGCTGCAGCTTTCTTTCAACCAGGGAAGATTCCTTTTATCTGGATAGAGATAGACAAATTACAATATTTTGTGACTTAATAATTATAAAATGGTTTAGTGCTTATAACCACACATCCCCATGATGTATGCTGAATGAGCTGGTTGTTTAGAATTACAGTATTATTTTTTAAAAAAATACAATTATCCACCCTCTAGTAATTTCCAGTCTACAGCTATTGGTGTATGAAGGCCTGCTTTGAAGACTGCTTAGAAACAGCAGTTCAAAACGTTGCCACCGTGGCACCAAATGAGACAAGATGTTGGGTTGAGAACACATTTCACCAAATCTTTAAAGAGCTCCATTGGCTTCTGGTCTGTCTCTAAGCACAATTCGAAGTGCTGCTTCTCACCTTTAAAGCCCTCCACTGCTTGAGACCTCTGTATTTTGAGGGAATGTCTTTCCCCCCAATCATCTGTTTCTACTATTTCAAGCTGTTCCTCAGGAGCTCTCCTGAGTGCTACCTCTATATGGCTGCAGGTGGCAATGGAGGAGAAGACTTTTTAGACTGTGACGTCCTGCTTGTGGAACTCTCTCCTGTGGGAGTCCCTCCTGGTCCCTACATTAACATCTTATAGGCACCAGTGAAAAACCGCTTTATTTCTCCAGATTCTGTTGTGTTTTCTGTCTCTGCTGTGATATGTTTTATTTATTTCTCCTATTTTATTGGGTTTAATGGGCTGTTGTTAAGTTTCAGATGGAGGGTGGTATGCAAAATAAAAATACTTTAAGGCCCTTGTTTTCTGGAGCTCCTATCAGTGCAGTGCAAGTACCGTTTGCATACACATTGCGTTGAAATGAATGGAAATTGGAAACAGTGCTTGGATACTTAAGATTAAACATACCATTTCATTTCTTTATCATTTTTAAAGGAACGTGTACTGGCTGTTCCAGCAGACAGCTACAGTTATAGACTTCTTCAGAAAGACACTGTGGACAAGTCATTTGATTTCATCTATCATTGTGGTGGGAACAGCTTTTACATCAAGTAAGTCAGCCTCATATTCTGCGACACCAAACACATCTGTTATTTATTATATGGGTGCCAGTTAGCTAGTTAATTTATTTTACTTACACTGTCTATGTAATGTTGCAGTGTGGAACCTGTAGTCCTCCAAAAGTTGTTGGACTCCATCTCCCATCATCCCCAGCCAATGGTCAAGAATGATTTGAGTTGTAGTTGAACAACATCTGGAGGGCCACAGGTTGCCCACTGTGGTGTTCATGGTGCTTTACAAATCACACTTTACTTTTTTCTTTTCTTTTAACAGCCCTGCCACTTCCTCAGAATTCTGTAGAACGTCTGCAAGGTCACTTGCAGCTGCCTACAGTGATGGAGCACTGCCTTGTAATTGCCACAGAAATGGGGCCACCAGTCGCACTTGCAACCCTGTGGGAGGGCAGTGCAATTGCAGACAACACATCATTGGCCGCCAGTGTAGCAGGTGTCAAACAGGCTATTATGGATTTCCCTTTTGCAAACGTAAGGATGTCTTTAATAACTGTTGGGAGAGGTCATGTGCTGCATTACACGTTTTTGGAATGTTGCCTAAAGTGTTTAAAGTTTCATTCTGTATTTCATTCCAGTTTTATTTCCCTTAAGTTTATAGCCAGTCCTATCAGTGGTCATCTATATGCAGGTTTTTTTAAATGACCAAAGCAAATACTAATGCAGCTATTACATTTACACAAAAAGCCTTGGTTCCCTCTCTTTGTGGGTTTTTGAGAAATTATTATATTATATATGCTTGTACTATTGGAGTTCAGATGTCACTCTAAACTACCGTATGTTTTAGCAAGATGTAAATGAGCCTAGTATCCTCTTGGACTAACATGCTCCCCGATTCCCTCTCTATGTAAGCATTCGGAAGCTTTCTCCTCTGCTTTTTGTTAACCACAGTTTGTCTTGCTGCCCAGACCAACAAACTGTGGTTAACATTTAACTATGTTACTTTAAAACCATGGTTTTTGAAGCTGACTTTTTAAAGCTAGCCTTAGAGGAGGCTAGGCTTATTTATGTTTTGCTATACAATAGTGTAACGTGACATCCAAGTGCATCTGTAGTAATATCAACATTATTTATGTTAATAGTTTTATATTGCCTTTTTGTAAACTAGTCATGACAGTTTACAACAAAGCAGAACAATAAAGCAACAGTATCATAAAAGCATTAAAGCGATAAAGCATAACTAACAGCATTACACGCAGTAGTGGGAGCACTAATACTGATTTAAAAGGCCAGTTGAAAAGATATGTCTTGACACATTTTCTAACATGGAGAGAGACTGGGTACTGATCTCCGCTCTGAAAGGAGTGCATGCCACAATTTGTACCTACTCAATATCTGCTCCTAGCAACAAACATGCACTTTCAAGATATATGTCCCCCAAAGAAAGCCATTATGTGTATGGTTTCAAATAGTGGTTTATCATATAGCTGTAACTGTTATATGGCATCCTGTCTTCTCACTATTTCCCCTTATTTCTGATTTAAGTTGTAAGTCCCATGCTGGCATGAAGCTGGTTTAGAGATGGGGCTTCAGAGGAGAGCTGTGGAGAACACACTGGGCAGATCTCAGTAGAGAGAAAGAGGTAGAGGGCAGTGCAGCAGTGCTGGCCTCTCCAGTTTTGAGGTCCAGGTCTGTGTACAGCTTCAAGTCTTTCTTGTCTGCAAGGCTTTCAAGTCTTTCTTGCGCCTCAAAAAACCCAGGCAGCAGAATTACACCTTCATGTTCTTCCCAGTACTTGATGAGATATCTGAGATGTTGTCTTTTTCTAATTGTATTTTATTGTGCTTTTCGTGTTTGTTACTTAAAAACCTAATTAGAAAGTATGACAGAAAAGCCTAGTGCTTGTCCCAAAGAACTACTTCCTGTAGCATATATATGTTTCATTTTTCACTTTTTAAACTATTTTAAGACCATTATATGATAAAGTTGATATGAGGCAAAACAAGCTCTAGTGGTTGTTTTTTTTAACTTCTATTCAAATTTAGATGAACTTGCATATACTGGTATACAATATTATTCATGTGTTAAATGGTTCTCTCAATCCTAGCATGCAGCTGTGGGCGGCGACTTTGTGATGACATCACTGGAAAGTGTATTTGTCCTCCTCAAACCGTTAAGCCCAGATGTGAAGTGTGTGTGAGGCAGCACTTCGGCTATCACCCCCTCACTGGCTGCGAGGGCTGCAATTGCTCAAGGAAAGGCATTATTAATCCGGGAAATGCTGAATGTGATAAAATTGTTGGGCAGTGCAAGTAAGTCCATATTATCAGACTACAGTTTAAACTTCCACGTTCGGGGGGGGGGGAATGCAAGGGATGGGACAAGAAGCCCTTTTCTTCAAAATAAGCATCTATGCAGTGTTAATTAACTTCTGAAAAATGGAATGCCTAGGAGCTTTAGTGTGTGCTAAGAGGTTGGTTTACTCTGAGAAACAATTTGTGGGAGACAGTATGCTTTATTGTTGGCTGTATGTGTCTATTATTTATATACAATATCTGTGTCCCACCCAATAGCCACAGTTCCCTGGCCTGCATTACATTATGTTATGAAAGAATAAGTGTTTTGAGCTTCCCACATATGACTCAAATTTGCCAATTGGCCTATATCATTTATGGTGGTGACTGGGTGTGTTTGGGAAGAAAGACGCTATCACCATCAAGCAACAGTTGAGGAAACAGGGGATCCTGTCCCTCTTACCTATGGACCTAACCAGAAGAAAATGGGATGGGGGCTGCTGGGTTAGCACCATACAGACATGTGACTTCTGAATGACATACACTTCGGGCTGGTCAGCAGCCACATGTCTGCTGGCACAGAGCTACTGTCTTTCCACAGCTTCAGATCTATGCAGTGCACCAAAGCTCAAAGTCCCAATTTAGTGTGCAAATTTGCTTTTATTATCAAGATGTATAGATATCGCACTTCAACACTGTGCGTATTGTGCCTCACCTGTGTGCAGTGTTCTTATCTTACTTGACTTATGTATACTTCAAGCAGAGCTTTGAACCTTGTTTAGTCCTTCAGGCTAATCTGTTATTCAGACATTTTAAAAAATGCCACTGCTGTATACCACTGTGAAAGAAAGCAATGAGTTTTAGTAATGAGGTCTTCACTTGAAGAATGGCATTCAGTTATAGCTGACACTTATAAATGTTTGTTCCAGCATGTCCGGCTTTGATGCCTAAATTATATCTAAGAAACACTAGTATTTTATGACATCACGGTGTGATATTTATTTGCTAATGGAAAACTACCATATACACTGATTTTAATACTGTTACATAAAGACTCTTTCATTGGCTCACTGAGTTTCCAAAAAAGCAAACCTTTTTTCAGAAATTGTTTTTTGGTTTTATTTTGTTACTGAAGATGCCGCATAGGAATAACTGGTCGACAGTGCGATCGATGTGCTTCTGGTTCCTATGGTTTTCCAAACTGCAAACCCTGCGAATGTAACAGAGAAGGAACAGAGCCAGATGTTTGTCATCCACAGACAGGAGTTTGCCTCTGTAAGGTCAGGTGCTTTTGCATTCAGAATTGGTGCGACTGTAATTGCCAGGAGTTTGTCCTTAGGTAACTAGTGATGATTACTGTTCCCATGATTTCTGAAGGAATAATAAAATTATTAATTAGCTGTATAGCATTTTCCATGTCTAAATTACCATCATATGAAACTAATGGTAATTCTTAAATGGAGCTAACACTTGTGAGCTTCCCAAGGAAACATTTGTTAGTACAATACCTTGGTTTCCAATCAAGCCTCAGAAGGAAACATGTAGCAACACTGCTGTTCCTTGAGTGTCTATTTCACCATTCGTCCCTTATTTCAGAGGGAAGCAAATTCACCTCCCACCTAAATCAATAGAAACACTTCAACTGGATTTGTTACTATACAGATTGATCAAGAGGAACCCTTGTGCAAAAACCATTCCCCCCCCCCTTAAATACTCTCTACTGCCAGTAGTGCAAATGGTGCTAGGAAAACCCACTTCCGTTGTCCTGGGGATATTTGTGTACACTGCTCCAATATCTCGTGTGCACTGCTTAGCACATTTCTTGGACTCTGGTTGACAATGACCGCTCCCCACTTAAAACGGGGGGCGCCTTTTGCGTGGACGCGTGCAGCCCTGGATCTGGAGTGGCCCCATCAGCATAGGCTTTGCCTTCCCTCAGGTGGGATACCTGGAGGTCCCCGCCTACCCCAGTGAGTTGTCCAATCCCACCTGGGGGAAGCGTTGCCAGGGAAACCAGCCCAGGTAAGGGGAGGGATTACCTGCCCACACAATAGAGGGTGGATCTTAATTGTTAATCCTCACTTGGCTCCAGAGCTTCTCCCACCCTACCCACCCTCAGTTAATGTCTTCTTTTGCAGGTTAACTTTTCTTCATAGGTTTTGCAGGTTAACCTGTCTCCACAGGTATGCGGGCGCTGCTACGATAAGGTCGCTGTTAAAGGGCCGGAAAGGAATTTCCCTGCATTGGCAGGTTTCGCCTTTCCCGTAGCAAAACGTCACAACTTTGGCGGTATCAGGCCTTGGGCGGAATCCTTTAGTCCATCTTCCTCTTTGTGGCGGCGATACCAGGGTCCCCGTTAAAGGGGTTTTTGAAGGGAGGCTTTGGCCGTATGCCGAAAGGTCGTCATTGCTCTCCCCTGCGGCGGCGTAACGGGGGCGGCTATCTCTGCTTGAACATATGTTCTCCAGAGCTGGCCCATCCCCCCCCCCCACACTGGATAACCCTGATGCTCCCTAGGTCCCCGGCTGGGGACTAGGGAGGGAGAACGCCCAATGCCTGAGCCAAGGTCTACCCACATTTGAAATTTAATAAAGTTGTGGCCAATTTAATCCCATAGCACATTGTCTAGAGTCGTTATTCCACATGACAGGGGGGACCACTCGGGATCTGGGGACTCCGCCTATCCACGCAAATGCTGGGGGAATGTTGCTAACTTCACTTCAGCTGCCCACTTCACTACTAATCATCTAGTAATGGGCTCAGTGAATGTAGCAATGGATTTGCGGGAGTTACTCAGTTGTGATCCCACATTAATTCAGCTTCTGGCTTATAGTATCATAGAATTTGGGGGCTGGAAGGGGAGCCTGAGGATCTAGTCCAAATCCTTGCAGTTCAGGAATATGCACATGGTCCCGTATATAAAGTGCTAACTTGATGTACTAACTGTTCATTGCCAAACTTTAATAGTACTTCCAAACAATCATTTCCAAGAGTAAGTACAAGTGCAAGTGCTAACTTTCAACAATCCATTGAGTTTCAATTATCTTTTTCTAGGATGATTAATTTAGTTGTCTTATCAGCTGCACATCACATATATTTGGTATTATTGTAATTCTCTGACACAGTGGCTATCACACACATAGTTGGGCTCAGTCTTTAAACTCAGAACGACTGTATGTTGATCTTTGCAGGGGACTTCCGGGTTAGCGCGAACGGCTAATGGCGGATTCCCTCCGAGCTCCGGAGGGAATCGGCTCTGCTGAGGACGGGTCTTGCCGTGCCGGCGACACGGGGACCCTCAGAAACCGCAGGCGCGGAAGCCTGCGGACTTGGTGACTCGGTGGGCACCTTAAGCGCCCTCCCCGACCCACGAAGAGCCTTTTTAAAGGCTGCGGAGAGGGTACGGAGAGTGGCGTGGTGCTGAGAGTAGACCGCTACCTCAGTAGAGTGAAGCCGCAAGCCATGGCCGGAGAGCGCTGACTTTCTTCCCAAATTTGGACTGGATAACAAAGGACCCGTGAGTAGTGGAATTTGGACTTTAAAAATTTTATCCTGTGAATTCGGCACGATCGGGGGATGTGTTAAAGGGAAGTCCGCACCCCCTCTACTTATAGACGTTTCAAAGCAAGGAATGGAGAATTAAGGCGGAATGAATACTGTTTTGAGGATTTAAAAGTTTCTCACAAATTTGATAGAACAAGATTTTTGTGCTGGAGAGAAAGGGAATTTGGAACTTTGTGTGTATCCCCCCCAAAAAACCCGGGAGTGTCCTATTTGGGTCCCGGAGGAAGAAGTGAAAGGAGTTTGACAGCTGTCAAAGAAGCTGTCAAACGGGCGGACAAAGTAAAGAATTTTGCTATTTAATAACTCTTGGAATTAAAGCTGATACATTTGGACTGAGGCGATTGGAAACAAAGTATTGATAATAACAAAGTAACAGATTATTGGAAAAGGACTACTAAATAACTGAAAGCCCCCTAGGGGGAATTAGTGACATTACAATGGCTGCAGAGGGAAAATTACTGGCGGAGATAGAAAAAATGTTTTTTCTCGTGGGAATCCTGCAGGAGCAGAGTATGGCTCTGAGTAAAGTTTTTATGACCTTGAATCCTGAAACAAACAACTCTGCTGAATGCACAAAGGAGATGTACGATAAAAATTCTGCAGCTGAGCAGGAAGAGATGCCTTTGGAATTGACAGAGAAAAAAGAAGGAGTTCAGACACTACAAGTGGAAAATATCAACCAGAAATCTGCAGCGTTAGAGTGTGAGCAAGAAGACCTCTGGATTACAGACCTGCGAAAGATGAGAAAGAAGAAGAGAGAAGCCCCTGGAGTACTTGGAATATTAAAACTAGAAAGAACAAAGCAATATGATTGGGACTTTTCTCTTGAGTATGGAAAACTAGATGGTCTTTCGCAGCAAACACTCTTCAACATTCTGAATGAAAGAAAATATGATCTGACTCTGACTGAACTCCTTCGGGGTCTTAGGACCATCAAAGAGGACTACCAATATAGCTGGCAGAGAGGGACTGACAGAGAATCAGACGCCTCGGACGTGAGGAATCCGGGCTAGAAATATTTTTTGTTTGTTTTCTGGACATTTGTCTAGGAAGGGACAGAAACCGGGGCGGGGGGGGAGAGAATAGAATTATAAAATGTTATGTTTTGTTTTACTTGGTCAATGTGACCTATAATTAATATAATAAAGGGAAAATTTGTGAAGGGGAAGTTAGATCGACCTTAAAAAAAAAAGAAATTAATGATTATAAGAGAATTGGATAGTTGAATACAGATAAACAAAAGATTTTAATTTTCAAAAGCAATGTGAATATCTTTAAGAGGTTAGGTAAGAACTTGCTGAATTAATTTTGGAATTGGGATGTAAGAGGAGGGGGTGGGGGGAAGTCAATGAAAGTGGGTAAAGAAACTTAGGGTATGTAATTGTATTTGTGTGTTTGTTTGTCTTTGTCTTTGTGTGTGTGTTTGTTGTTATAAAATGTAAAAACCCAATAAAAATTATTTAAAAAAAAAAAAAAGTATGTTGATCTTTGCAAATTCCAAAACAAACCTCTTGGACTAAGGTTCAAATCAGAACATTAGTTGGTTATTCATCAGCTTTTACAGTTCCTGAGTGTTCTGACACATGGTTGTTCTTGGGTCAAAGATATCCAAGTGCATTTTAAAATGCATATTTTGCAAATTTCTGTGCAGAGCTTTAAAATAAAAATAAAATGCGGATCAATGTAGAAATGGAACAGAACAGACTTATGGGTGAACACATGAAAAAGCGACTGCTTCCAACTAGATCAGTTGCTTCCAACTAGATCAAGAGCCGCACAATATTGTGTATTGTGTGCGTTCAGTGTGAATCAGTCTGTGACTGACAGCAGTCAAAATGTGTGACAATCATCCACAAAAAAGGTTTGTTTGGAAACACCTTAATTTTAATGCACACAAGCATAGTATTGGCGGAGCTGCTTGTTATGCACTCAAAGGAGCAAAAGCATATGTGTGTCATTTGCTTGAAACTCCTTTCAGAAGGAGACAACCTCATTTGCATTTGTGCTACTGTGTACTGAAAATCAAGGCGATGAAACAATGTTATGTATTATTTTGGATGTATTTTACAGCTTTTTTCATGTGTATATTACTGCAGGAGCTTTATGTGGAAACATTTAATGACTTATTGCAACTGACTTATAGGAGAATGTTGAAGGTATTCAGTGTGACATGTGCCGCCCTGGGTCGTTTTATTTGGACTCTGCTAACCCGAAGGGTTGCACCAATTGCTTTTGTTTCGGAGCAACCAATATTTGTCGCAGCACAAATAAACGTAGGGTTAAGGTACGTTTGCTGTAAGTTATTCTTTTTTCAATGACTATTTTAAGGGTGCAACTAGCAGGAGACCTGATTGGATTTCCTGTTTGCTTAAATTCAAAGTAGCTATGGCATGGGGAAATTAGATTGGGCTTTGGTGCCATTAAGAATTTACACACTTCACTTTCCCCAGTCTAAATAGTCCTCTGCCTGAAGGTGCTGCTTAACCTGCAGGAAAAAACTTATAGGTGCGCTGCTTCTAACCTCTTCTTTAAAATGAATGACCCAATCATGGATCAAGTGTCGTCTAGTTTTGTGGCCTAAAATTAAAGACTTATTCCAATTTCAGTCTTACCTTGGTTCTCGAACACCTTGTGACTCAAATGTTTTGGCTTCTGAACGCCACAAACGCCAACAAAGTAAGTGTTCTGGTTTGCAAACTTTTTTTGGAAGCCAAACATCTGACGCAGCTTCCGTGGCTTCCGACTGAGTGCAGGAAGCTCCTGCAGCCAATCGGAAGCCACGCCTTGGTTTTCAAACATTTTCAGAAGTCGGACAGACTTCTGGAATGGATTCCGTTTGAGAACCAAGTTATGACTGAATTAGAGTCACTGTTTTTATGTCTGAAGTTGGGGGTGTGACTTTGTATATACATGTGTCTTTCAGATGTATTATTCCCCTCCCCTTTATGCCATTGTAATTTCTTAGAACAGTTAAGGCTAATTGAGGCTGCTGTTGAGTTTGTGGCTGGTACTTTTTTCTTCAGCCTTTGGCAAACTGTTGATTGTTCACTGTGAACAGAAGCAAAAAGCTTTGCACATCACTATAACACACAGGCTATGTGTTCCACTCACCATAGCAATCCCTGTGACAAGCCTCTCAACCCCTCCGGACACATAGTTTGTCAGCACTTGTGAATTGGGTGGCTTCCCAGTTCCCATTCCTTGTTGTAGTGGGGCTGCAGAAGGGTTTCTATATTGTGATATGGCTGGTGGGTGTGTAGAACCTCAGTCTACTGAATGCAGTAACTTGCCTGAGATGGTTTGTGGTGTCACACAAAACCAGGAGCTGTTGCTCATGGCAAAGAGTTGGAAAAACTTCTCACATGAGGCAAAACAAAACATTTCCACCAGAAAACAGGTAGTCATGCGCATTAACTCTATTGCTCTGGGAAAACTGTATTCAGTCTAGAAACTTCTCTTAGTGTCTTATTGTCTGTTTCACTCTTAGTTTGTTGATATGAGGAACTGGCACCTAGAAGCTGTGGATAATGGCATGAGCATCCCTGTAACTTTCAATCCAGGCAGCAACAGTGTCGTTGCTGATGTTCAAGAACTGCCTCCCTCTGTGCACAATTTATACTGGGTAGCACCACCATCTTACTTGGGAGAAAAGGTATATGTCCCTCAAAGCTGTATTCAGAACATTGTTACCATCCAAGGTCAATAGCAGGGCTGGGTGATATATTGATATACTGTCCAAAACTGTTACAGATAGGTAGCCGTGTTGGTCTGCCATGGTCAAAACAAAATAAAAAAATTCCTTCCAGTAGCACCTTAAAGACCAACTGAGTTAGTTCTAGGTATGAGCTTTCGTGTGCATGCACACTTCCAAAACTGGTTTGAAGTCCATATTTTGATATTGGTTTCATAATTTTTGACCTGGCATTATATCACAAGGCATGATGTGTGTTAGAGCTGGGTGAATGAATGAATGAATCCATTTATTTCGCTCACTGACCAGATTGCAACATATGCAACAACAGAGAGCATACGAACATAAATAGTTTAAAATTAAGCTTGTATCCTTAATTTTATAGCAGCAGCACACAATTTAGCCACTTTTAATGTCCAGTAATCTTTGGTTCCCTGTCCTTTATTAAGTATTTTAAGTAATAATCATCAGTTCCTCTTGGGGTTATGCCTGTAGAAATGCCTTCTAAAGATGCATGTTTCAGAATACATTATCCCTTTCCTGATCTGACTGCTTCTGCACCTCCATTAATCCTGTGTTGGTAGCACTGGAAATGTTCTTCCAAGGGTCAAGGTTCTGAGATAAGTGTGCTCTGAATACTTAGAAACCATGTCATAAGTTCTCATAATAATTCTCACCATCTCTTTAAATATGTTGTTCAGCTTTCTACATATGGCGGCTACTTGAGCTATCAAGTTAAATCCTTTGGCTTGCCTAGCGAAGGCATGACTCTACTGGAAAAAAGCCCCGATGTGCAGCTTACTGTAAGTGAAAGTTGCCTGTGAAATCAAGAGTCTTCCTGTTAAACCATTTTTAAGGGTTGTTCTGCTTTGTTCAGGTGGCATTTTCTCCTCTCCTGCTTCTCCCTCTCCCTTTCCTGCTGCTGACTTTATACAGCCCCTGTTGGGAGAGGCGAAAGCCTGAAACGTGTTTATTTGAATGTGCCATCTTTATGACCACATGAGAATAAATCTGCTGGAAAGATAGCTTTAGCTTTAGCTGCAAGGAACTGGAAGATCACACATTAAAATAAACCTGGGATTTCCTGGTTTTGGTATTTACTATTTCTTGGAAGAAAAAGTTGAAACCAGTCGAGAATGAAATGTGTAAGCTTAAAGCCTGCTCCTAAACTTTCTCCAAGAACCGTCCTGGTCTGAATAGAGTTTTTACACTGTTTCTATTTTACAGCATTCTAAAATGATGCAATAAGCTAGCTAATCATTTATGAGATACCATACTGTAATTCCAGGGTGGGGAACTCATACAAATGCAGCTCTCTAGGCACAGGTCTGCTCTTTAAAGCATCATGTCTGAGTGCTTCTTTTCTTTTCTCTTTTCTTTTCTTTTCTTTTCTTTTCTGCCTCACTATTTCTCCCAGGAAAGCCTGCTCTTTAATGCTGAATTGGAACAAAGAGCAATTCAGGTTTCCCACAGATTGCCATTTGCTCCGATTCAGTGGTAAGAAGTGGATTTTTCCATAGGGCCAAAAAAAGGGATGGAAGCACCCAGACATGTAGCTTTAAAGCACAGACCTGTGCCTAGAAACATGGCACAAAAGGAAGTCTGGATGAGCACTGGGTCTCTCTAGCTGACCCTTGGGGTTCTCCTCAGGCCACACACCCTGGCTGGAATGTGTCCCTGAACTCTAATAATTCCTCCTGATGGCCTGGATGGAGGGTAGAGAGGAGTGGGTGTAGAAACTAGACTGCTATACAAAAGCAAGCTTGGCATTCATTGCTTCACTCACTTTTGCCCCTGGCAATGCCACCCTCAGCCTGAAAAAGGTTTTCCCCCACCACCACTACTATACTTTAATGTTAACTACATTTCTTTTTGTTGAGATCTAATAACAACTGAAATATCTCTCAACTAACGCAGTTCTGTAAAGCATGCTAATTCTGCACATTGAATATTATACTGATGTTTGGAATGGTAATGTTTTTGCACAGGGCCACCAAATGAAATTAATCTATGTGGATCCTAACAATCCTTTGCCCGACAAACAGTATTATGGATCAGTTCGGCTACTTGAGGTAAGACTCGTGGAATTCCCTTTCATAAATCACTAGCTGACATTTCTGCTTATTTTATAGCACAGCATCAGAAACAGTCTTGCTTCAAAGTACACTTTAAAGGCTGCAATTTTTAATACTTTTATGAGCAGGTAAAGACCACTGAACAAAATTTGCTTAGGAGTAACCATGCGTAGGATTGTTCTGTTGTTTCCTTCCTGTTGTAAACATTTGAAATTGAACAAATGTGAAGAAACTGTGTTGCAAGTGTATTCTAATCAGGAAAAGAAACCATACAACAAAGAGAATATCACTATGCATGCCAGGTGAAGCCTAGTTCTCCAATAAGGAACTGAGAATGTGAAGCATAAATGGTATATATTAAGTTGCTGTAGCCTGAGTTAAATCTTACGACTGGTGCTTACTTGAAGCATAGAGTTATGAGGGCATCATGCAGGCACTGGGAATGTGTGAGTTACAGTTGTGATTAATTCTAAGGTTCATTAGTTGTGGAAAGTGAGTGGTTTTTTGCTGTATATTTTCCTAACTTTTCCTTTGTATGAGACTGTTGAGCTTGGCGAGCCTGTATACTGGAGATGGTACAACCCACTTCCCAGAAATACTTCTCCAGTATTTATCTCTCTCTCTCTCAACTAAATTAAATACTTCCTGTTGTGCTGCACCTGGACTTCTCACAGCCCAAGGAAATATAACACTTTTGAAAAGCCAAACTCTGAAAAGGGCTTTGCCTCATTGTTGTCCAGAAATAGTGTCATTATTTACAGTGAAACAGCTGCTTGTTCCCGCAGTCTCAAAGTCAAGTTGGGTTCTTGTCAGGCTCATGCCTGAACTTGAAAAATAAAAGTACTTTTGAGTTATATTCTGCCTTCAATTACATATGTGCTTGCAAATGGTTTGAGGCCATTCCAAACAAATCACATTTTGATGCATGAGGTTTCCTCTCAGACATTTGTAGTCCAGCCTACAACAAACTCTGTCAATGAAGTGTGGATGGATGAATGTATTTCCGTCCCATGTCAGTTTCACATGATGTTTAAATATATATTTTTGAATGCGTTTTCTTATAGAATAGCACATTTATTAATGTATTTTCTCTCAAGTGTGGATTTCTAAATGTATTTTATTACAATGTATGCATATATGCAACTTGGTATGGTTGTTTTTTCTTTCAAAATTGGCACCCATTCATTGTTACTAATGAAACAGGAAATTTTCTGTGGAATAATTAAGCACTGGGAATTTTTTGCACAACCCCGTATCAAATGAAACCTTTTGTTCCTGTCCTAGTTGACTTTGTATGTTATTATTGTAATCTGCCCTTATATGTCTACTTCTGAGGCTGACCCTCATTTATTTTACTTTACTTTACATTGTCTCTTGCTTGGGTTTTCATTCTGCTAGTGTCCTTTTCCCTTAGGCTACCAGCACCCGTTGCTTCTTATAAAGCATGAACCTGTTTTATTAATATTATTATGTTTAATCTATATCCCTTTGCAAGTGCAGCAGTACTTTTACACTGAGTAGATTGCTAATTAAACTTTCTCCTAACTTTAATTATATATTGAATGTGCAGGGAAACTTCAGACATGCAAGCAGCAACAGCTTGGTATCTCGAGAGGAACTGATGATGGTCCTGTCTAGACTGGATGGATTACGAATCAGAGGACTTTACTTCACAGAATCTCAGCGGTTAACCTTGGGCGAGGTCGGTCTGGAAGAAGTCTCCAATGCAGGAAATGGCATGGTTGCTTTTGATGTAGAGACATGCTCCTGCCCTCCTGAATATATGGGTGAATCATGTCAGGTAGGAAATTGTCTTTGTTTCTGCTCTACATCATTCATGACACACGATAACAGTATTGATTTAGCTATAGCAACGAGAGAGTCTTATTCATTCATTCTTACTGATTACCTTAAAAGCGCAGGAGAGATGCGTTTCTGAACAATTATGTTCGATGGGACATTCCACCTTCATAGTGTAGTCCTCTTGTAGAAGTTGTACTTAATTCAGCTATTATATATTTATGGAGTTTTATAATTTATGGATTTCATTTTAATTCATTTGTGTGAACAAATAACTTCAAACATCCAAATGACAAAAATAGAACCAAGAAACGTTTAAAAGTAAAACCAATAAAATACAACCCAGTTTCTAAAGATGTGTGAAGCATAATATTTCAGCATTTCTTTAAAAATTCAGGCTGTGGGGGTTTTTTTTGGGGGGGGGAGGAATGGATTCACACATATCCTGAGACAACTAGCTAGTTCCTCAGTTGCCAATCAGCAGGAGTGGTCATGCAGTAGATATCTCCCACCCACTCTGCCAAGACATCATTGCCACCAGACATTCCTCTGATCACTATTCTTCCATATTATGCCCCAGAATGCTGTGTGACAGCTATTTTCAGAATTGTTCAGAAGTAAAGGAGAGGAAAAAATTGCCTAATACTTAAATTTTTAATCTGAAAATCTGGATTTGACTGGTTTGATCTTACATACAGGGTGGCCTGGGAGCCTGAACCCATCCTCAAACAACATATTCAGGTCTCCCAGAAACCCACTGATATTGGCATCTGTGGGAAGGAGGAGAAGGAGAAGGAATTGGAAGTAAGGAGAAATAGGTCTACGGCCATACTACCCTGAACACGCCCAATCTCGTCTGATCTCTGAAGCTAAGCAGGGTCAGGCCTGGTTAGTACTTGGATGGGAAGTAAAGAGAAATAGGAAGAAGGTAGACATGATTTTGGAGAGGTTTAAATCTCCATCTACTCCAGCTCCCTAGTGGGGATGCAAATTACCCCCTGTGGGCATCAGATTGATTATTTGATGAATGGGAATGGGGTGATAACTGATCTTTAGGTATTTTGGTTCTCTGTCTAAGCTTCTGCTCATAGGGGTGACCAAAGGCCTGTACCTTGATATCTGCACAGGAGAATGTGTTTTGACAGCTGCCATTTGTCATAGGAGAAAAGTTGTACCTACTAAGCTTCTGTCTTCTTCTGTGTTTTACTACCTCTAATAATGCTACTTGTTTGGTAATACTTCATTGATATGTTCATTGTGACTTTTCCAAGTAAATGCACTTGGATTGATGTGCAAGTCTCTCAATTTTATTCTCAGGTTACAATAATAACATAAAGCTTGCTTGTCATTTTTAAAAATACTTTCAGAGGCTTAAAAAAAATACACTTCACAGTCTGTTGTATGAAAAATGCAATCGATCAGCATGCCAAGGCTTGCATTTAATACACTAACTAAACTCTTCTCATTCCTGTTCCTACTCACCATGCGCAAAAATGCCTCTTTTGCTCCCTTTTCGTGGACTGATTAAAACATGTAGCCCAAAGGAAGGTATAGAACCACAGTACTCCATAAAATAGCTCACACACCCTGCATGTTTCCACAGAATTACTCAGCCCGTGATTTACAGTTCTAATCGTCTAGTACTGCCTGACTGTCTTAGGCAGGGAAAAGGTGATGCCTGCCACACCTTAATGCAGATATACGCTCATTTGCAGGAATTAGAAAGCGGTTCGTTAACCTCAAGTACTGCTATGTGTTGCACAACCTGACTCATGTATGAAGTTTTAAAGGAGGGGCATATCACAGCACACAGACTGAGTCAGAGAAGCTGAACAATAAGAGGGTAGTATAAGAAAAGGGCTGCATAGCAAAAAGAGCCTCCTTGCATGTGAGCAGCAAAGCCTTAAGCTAAGTAAAATGACGGCCGGAATGCAGAGGCCGGGCAACATTGGATGGCTGGTGTTGTGCATAGGCCTGAGGCACTGTTTGGTGCATGCTACACAACACAGGATAGCATTGCCTTATCTTCTTGGAGGAGGGCAGCAGCAGCAAAATCACTGGGATTTTAAACCAAGACAGGTAACGTGTGTTCTTTCTTTCCCTATCCCCCTGCTTTAAGGTGTTTTGTTTTGCTTTTTATAGCCCTGACATAAAAGTGTGTTATGCAGTATTTTGAGTGAAAACAACAACAAGCTGATCTCTTTATCCATTGGACTATATGGTCCAGAAGACCTGCTACAAAATGTTGCTGTTTGAGTCGTTAGCTGGACAGTGTGTTAACCATTTGTACTAGACTCTACTGGTGTACAAGGTCATAGAATGGGTAGAAAGGCTGTTTCATAGAATGGGTAGAAAGGCTGTTTCTAGCCAGTGTGGTGTAGTGGTTAAGAGCGGTAGTCTCGTAATCCTGGGGAACCGGGTTCGCGTCTCCGCTCCTCCACATGCAGCTGCTGGGTGACCTTGGGCCAGTCACACTTCTGTGAAGTCTCTCAGCCCCACTCACCTCACAGAGTGTTTGTTGTGGGGGAGGAAGGGAAAGGAGAATGTTAGCCGCTTTGAGACTCCTTAAAGGGAGTGAAAGGCGGGATATCAAATCCAAACTCTTCTTCTTCTTCTTCTTCTTTTTCTTTTTAAAATTGCAGTCCTTGTTTCAAACACAAAACTTAATGAACATTCAGATTTACTGTGGCTTTGAAATGTTGACTGCCAGAGTGGTATTGCCATGTGGCCAACAAAATATTTGCTCCCCATCCATTTGAACAAAGTGGACATATGAACAAAGTGGACAAATATGCATTTGTCAAAACTTACAGTGCACACTCCAGTGTCCTCCATGGAAGTATTATCTGCACAGGATATCTTATTTTCCTTCAAGGCAATTGAAAATGGAATTTGAGTGTGCAGGGAAACTACTATTGGAAGAACTTTTTAAAAAAATGTTACATGAGGAAGACAATGGCTAGCTTTAAACTGATTGTTTCATATGAACATCTCAAATAGTTCTCTTTAACTGATTTTTAATAATTGGGTCATAAGTAGCTTTATTTCAGCAAGCTGTTTTTGCAATAATCCATACTTTAAATGCCTGTACTGGTAGCTGCTGCAGGATAATTCCCTCTTGTGAACAGCATCAATTGTTGTTGTTTAAAAAAATTCTACTACAACCATTCACATAGACTTGTTAATTTGTAATGTGATTTATAATCTTCATTTTGTTTCTCCTCACAATAAACAAGTGAGGTTACTCATTATTTTTTCACACATAGGGAGTTTTGCCCAGCTCTAAACAATGTATTCATGAGAGAGATAGGACTTCAAGACAAGTTTCCCAGAACTACACCTAAGGGCTAAAACTTGACAACTCATTTCATTGTTTGTCCTTGACTTCTTTCTTTCTTTTACACAAATTGCCGCTGGGGTCAGAGGGAGGAAGCAATCTGGATCAGGACCCTAGCATGGGGTGGGGATTAATCCTTTGCTAATCCTTTGTCCTCTGCAGTCTCAGCCAGGAATAAGGTCTCATGCTAAAAGAAATGAATAGACACATGAAGCAGTTCCACACGATTGGGAAGTCTGAATGTGCAAGGTCTCTCGTCACGTGGAGCACCTAGGGATGTACATGCCCCTTTCAGACCTCAAACTTCATGTATGGAGGAAAAGGACAGGTCCAGAGGGGCATGGTGATATCTGGGGTGGGGCCATTGTATATGGTCCCTCTTCTCACTCCATTTGTTTAAGCACAGAGAGCATGCATACAGTACTGGGGTTGTCAAGATGCCCAAATCACAACTGGACTTCATAGAAGATTATAGGTTTTGAAGAGGGGATGGTTGAAGTGGTGGCCCAGAGATTATCAAAGGTTTTTTACAATCCCTTTTCATTGGTGAAAGCCACATTTTCAATTGATATGCTTTATTGAAACAGGACATGGCTTTTTGACAACTGTGTCTCTTTTCTTTTTAAAAAAATTATTATCCTGCTCCCCAAAATTCTGTCAGTTGACATTGATAGCGGAAGAGCAGCTTTACTTCTTAAATGCTTCTAGCTGATGAACATTCTTTTCATGCTTCACTTGTCTTTGGGACAAGCCTGTACATACAAATTGTGCTTCATATTAAAGAATGCCTCCCATTGCTTCAACATAATTTCATATACCCTCAGGTGAGGAAATCAGGATGAGGTTATTTTACAGCAAGTAGTTTTGAAAACTAAACTTTAAATTGGTTAAACGCTAATGAACAAACATAGTTCTACAGAAACCTATGGATCTAGAACAAAAACACCTTTAGCTGTATTTTAAATACTTTACTAAACTGGACTTATTCTGGAAACATTCTTCACAGGATATGAAATATGTCCAGCCAGAACAGCCTTCAGGGGTTTAGGTTGAGAGAATCCTTCTTGACAGATCTCAGAGCACTGATATATACAGCTACTTTTCAAAATGGTTGGGCAGTTTGTGGACTTTAGACATGGTTGACATTGACTGCATTTGATCATATCTCAGTATGACAAGTTATGAAGGAGCCTTTTGGTCTTACACAGAGACCCTTGGCTCACCCCTTCCTGAAAGTGAGCAAACAAGCCAAGAAGTCTTCCATTATGTATAGTTTCCTGCTGCGTCCAAACTGAAAAACTTTTGGCCATATGTCTTGGCTTACCAAACTGAGATGACTATTAGAATAAAACCTATTCCTCTTAATCATATAATAGGTATTCATATGACAGTATTTAGCAATTTAATTTCTTCTACCTTAAAATTTCACAGAACAACTCTTTTTAAAGGTATAAACGTATAGCCTTTAAAAAAAAGTCTCCTTTGTATGCAATAGGAATGCAGCCCAGGATTCTACCGTGAGAACAGTGGCCTATTAACAGGACGGTGTGTTCCTTGCAATTGTCATGGAAATGCGAATAGATGCCTGGATGGTTCTGGAATTTGTATTGTAAGTAATAATAGCAAAGATTGTTGAGATTTATCACTGCTGTTAGTTACTAACCACTGACGTACATAGTAGTTTTGCTCTGTCCAGTATTGCAGTAGATCCTAGGCCCTTCTGTCTAGTAGAGGGTAAAAAATTGTGTATGCAAAGCAATGCATATATTGAACCACTCCTCTGAAGTGAATGAGTTCTATGAGCACATGTGTAGTGAACTCATAAAGTGTAGTGATCTCATAAGGGTGTCTGCTTTGGTTTATTAGTACAACAACAACACCCCAAAGAATTGCATGGTACCTTAAAAACTAACAGGTGTATTATTGTGCAAGCTTTCATGGACTAGAATCAACTTAATCAGATGCGTGGAGTATTGTCCAGTAACACTCCACGCATCTGATGGAGTACACCCTCAACCACGAAATATTTACCATAATAAAATTGTTAGCCTTCAAGGTGCTGTATATCTATTTGTTGTTTTTCTCGTAAACATAGGTAAAATATCCATCATACAGTATGTGTAAGAATGCAAGTTGTTTACCTGGAATACAAATCTGTGTGTCACAATAATAAATGGTTCCATCTCTCTAATCATTTGAAAATGGCACCCAATCTTTTAAAAATGCAACCCATTTAGCAGTGCATTCCACTTGGAAACTTTAGTTCACTGATCCTATTTACCTGAACCGTGATTGTGGGTATGCTAGTATGATTATGCCAGCTGTTTGCTTTGCAGACTTTAAACACTCATTATAAAACTGCATTTTACAAAAAATACAGAATTGCTGCCATTTTTGTGTCTCCAGTTTTCCTGGTAATGTGTGGCTAATGTGTGATGTGATGCCACTGCACTGCAATTCCCACTACCATCTCAACTTGTTGGCTGTCTGAACCAGAGAGCGGAAAACATTTAGGACAGTAACCATGTCAAACATTGATAATAAGCTACACATTGATAGAAAGACTAGAAAGTGGTCGCAGCGTGTTTCTCTTGTAGCAACTAGTTCTGCCCAAATAGTGAAAGCTACAGAATGCATGTATAAGCATGTCAAGAGAAGGTAGTTCCGCACATTGGAAATGGACAGTTATAATGCAGACATAATTGATAAATGTCTGATTTCTGCAAACCCTTTTGGGTTAAACATAGGAATTGTTAGCCAAATCAGCATGTTCCAGGAGATGTATGAATCATAAGAAATTTTGATTAGAGAAATGGGGCAGGCTATGACAAGAAAACACACAGGCAGGAAAATCAAGAGAAGACAAGGTTTGCTTTTTCAGCCTTGCTACTGCTGTTTTAATAGCCATGCAAACTGTGTTATAGCTAGTGCCATATATTTGTTACTAATTAATGCAGCTTGCATTCTGTGTGCATAGGTGGTCTCGACTGTTTGATGACTATTGGTTCCAAATTCAAATTGAAAGATGGACACTTTCAATTCATTTTGCAGAGGAAATAGTTTTTCCAGGGTGCAGTTATGTGTCCCCATAAAGTAAAAAATGTCAATTCATTGGTGGCAGCTTGATGATCTGATCAGGTTTTGTTGCTCTGACAGGTAACATTATGCAACAGAATGAAAGAACAATGTCCCCCCTCTCTCCCCCCTCTCTCTTTCCCCTTTCCCCTGACCATAAGTTGTCCAGGACATTAGTATCTTATACCAAACATAAATGAACTGTGGAAAAAAACTGTATGAATTGAAAGTGGAGACGCTATATGTACTTTTCCTTTTTGATTTATTTATTTTGTAACACAATAAAATCTTCAATAAAAACTAATTTTAAGAAAAATTGTTGTACTTGTCCTGAGGCAATTGCCTCCCTGTATTAGTGTTGTTGTTCCAGTTGTGTTAGGAATGTTAAGTCCTATGCTAGGGCTGTGAGAAGTACCAAAAAAAAAAATCTTTTATTGGACCAGTCTACCTAGATTTGAGACTATATAAACTTGTTCAAACTAAAGGGCTAAACAGAAAAAAATGGGTAGCAGGATATTCATTTATAGAGAGACTCGAATAGATTGTGAAATGAATCCAAAGTTGCTCACAAGTATTTGCATCCCTTCCAACTAAGAGTCTGATTCTTGGATGTGTGGTTATTTAAACCAGTGATGTGTTAACCAGATGTGTGGATACTGTAATATTCTACCATCTCTGGCCCCAGCTGAGCAACTTTTCTATAATTCAAGAGAATGAAGACATTGTCAAAATCATATGTTTGTTCTTGTGGTAATATAATTGTGTGGAGGAAATGGCTTGGAACTGATCAACTCTAATTTTCTCCTGCTGATAATTGAATTGTTGTTAACTCTCTGGTTTTATATATTTGTACATATTTTAAAAGAATTGTCAGCATAATACTGCTGGCGAGAAGTGTGAACGCTGTAAAGAAGGCTACTTTGGAGATGCCACGCAAAGAACCTGCAGGGCTTGTCGCTGTCCTTTTACAAGCAGGTACTGTGGGGGCGTGGGGGAGGGATGCTAGGAAACGAGAGTTGTGTTTTTCTTGTGCTTGACACATTGACTGATTATTTGATTAATTTCTATACCACTTAATGTATTAAAAATATCTCTAAGCAGTGTACAGAACGCTGAAGCAACAACAGACAACTTAAACAACATATTACAAAAATACAGAGTTACATATAAAAATGTTACAGTAATACAAAGTTACTAATATATATAAGTAAAGGTAAAGGGACCCCGACCATTAGGTCCATTCGTGACTGACTCTGGGGTTGCGGCGCTCATCTCGCTTTATTGGCCGAGGGAGCCAATAATCTATTTATCTACTTGCACTTTGACGTGCTTTCAAACTGCTAGGTTGGCAGGAGCAGGGGACGAGCAACGGGAGCTCACCCCGTCGTGGGGATTCGAACCGCCGACCTTCTGACTGGCAAGTCCTAGGCTCTGTGCTTTAACCCACATCGCCACCCGCATCCCTTACTAATATATACGGTATACTACATCAATATTAATTCATCTATCTTCTGACACACCCTCCCTCTTAGGCTCTGGGTTCTTGCCCAGGATCCAAACAAACTTTCAGCTCACCCACAAAAGTCTCACAATAAAGATTTCATGGAAACAGCAGACATCACCCTAGTCTCTCACTCTAGATTTGCTTTTTATGGGCAGGCCCAAGGTGAATGGTACTTCCTCAGATTGCCCACAGCTGTGTCCCATTCAGCTGCACTCTCCACACCCAGTTCAGGTACAGCAGGTTAGTTGAGTGGTCCAGGGGGTCCAGAGGATGGAGAAAGGACCCCCCTCCACTGACAGCTCTTTCTTCACTCTTTGTCTTCTCCTTATCTTCCAGCTGCTTGACAAAGGTGTTGGACCATTCTGCCATGAAAAGAATTATGTCTGCTAAGTGTAGTTCTTTTTTGAATGCTTGAGGCTTCCTTGAGCATGTTATTCCTTAGTTATGGTGTATTTACCCATGTTAGTATGGTTCCCTAAAATTTGGCACCTGATCCTATGATAGGAGTTGAAAAAGCTACTACTGGGTATATGAATGGGGCAGATTGCAGCTGTCTGATCTTCTTGAAATACCACCATTTGCCAAAAGAATATAGGCGGGACAATTAATGACAACAGTGCAAAAACAGTTATATATGCCTGTGTGGACAGAGCACA
Organism: Podarcis erhardii; assembly: GCF_964252035.2. NCBI lineage: Eukaryota > Metazoa > Chordata > Lepidosauria > Squamata > Lacertidae > Podarcis > Podarcis erhardii. Next base: position 46,318,696 of record NC_138499.1, on the reverse strand, counting down.
CTGCAGTGTATGATAGTGGCCTTTTGGGTTTGTTTTCATTTCAAGGGGTGATAGGAATTGATGAAGATTACATTGGACCTGACTCTTCAGAATGAGCTTGGCTAAAAATGTTTGGGGTCCTGTGAAATAGCAAGACCCTGTAGCACTTAAAATTAGGATAATTAATGGCCAAGGGCCTCAAACATTTGCCAGGTGCAAAAGCAGAGGTCAAGAGCCTTATGAAAGTAACTGATAAACTATAGATATACTATAGGTAGATGATAGATGAGGATGATAGATAGATAGATAGATGATAGATGATAGATAGATAGATAGATAGATAGATAGATATAGATGATAGATAGATAGATAGATAGATAGATAGATAGATAGAGAGATAGTTTACTTTAAGTACGTAGTTTTTTCCTCTGAAAACTCACAAATGGTTTCCCTCAGGAGTGTGTAGAAAGTGATTTTTTAAAAAGCAAATAATAGTGAATGTTTTGCATCCTGATCCTGGTGCCTATGTATGTGTTGCATAGTTGAATGGTGGGTGGGGGACCAAATTGTATCAAGATTCCCAAGGTGCAAGGATATTTTCTTGGGGGAAGGGAATTGAGAAACTACACACAGGAGAAGCAGATGTAATAGCACCACTGTCTGAGCAATTTGATGTAGTGGCAGATCTCCTGCTTCCTCTCATGCCCCTTTGTCACCAACAGGCACTGTTCTTGTGCAATGAGTGAGATCTAGTGAATTGCACAGGTGCCATCATACTACACATGCTCAGTTCACTGGGGTTACCAGCCACTATGAGCCTGATAAAGGGTGGGATGGGCTGGTAGCCTGGCATAAATGCCTTGATCTGCTATGTCGGTATAGACTAAATCTTGTGCAGAATTCAGAGTGAGTGAGTTGTCATAGAGATTGTCCATGGCAATGCATCACCAAATACAAAGATTTCTGTAGATAAAAATGCCTCACTTAGAATCCTCAAGGAAATGCAGTACATTTGTATTTGCTCAATAATAACACATCAATAGACGTCATTTTTATTCCCTATTTCCTTTTTTAAGGATTTGGTTGTTTGCATTGTTAAGCAGAACAAACTGTTCTCAGAAGGTCTAGGCAGATAGGCAGCAATACACCTGGACTCTCAATGCTATTTGATATTTTGGCAGCAATTTAAATCTCAGCTTCTTGCAAAATATTGAAACCTGTCTAAATATGCCTGAAGTGTAAAACGTATTTTATATGTATTGTCTTTCTGTTCCTCCCCCCAGTTTTGCTAATGGATGCGTGGAAAATGGTGGAGAAATTCAGTGTTTCTGCAAAGAAGGTTATACTGGAATGCACTGTGAAAGGTGATTGTTTGTCTCAATATGGGTTTTCTAATTAAAAAGTGGCACATTGCAAAATATTAGTCTACACATCATGCTAAGCCAAACCATGGTTTAGCACAAACATATAAGCATGCAGGCTACTGAAGACAGGAGTGTGGTTGCTTCACTTCCTTGTCCCCTATTTTATGGCTCTGGCATGAGCTAAACCATGACCTGGCTCAGCATGTTGTCCAAATCCAGGCTTATGATTGAGCACTCTCCAGATTAACTGTGAGCCATCAACCTAGAACATGCCTTGGTTATAGCTTGTGGTTAGTGTGCAGAAAGCTAACTCACATGCCCAGGTTCAAGCAACACACCAAGCCAAGGTGTGGCTTAGCTCAATACAAGTCTGCAGCATAATAACCAGGGAGCAGCAAAGCAGCTACGGTCTTCTTTCCAGAAGACCCCACACATGGATGTTTGCACCAAGCCATGGTCTGGCTCCGCACGACAAGCGTATCAACCCATTGTGTATTCTAAGGGTGTGCCATATTAACATACTTGGTCTACAGTCCAAGGCGCTGTGGGGTTTGAAAGCACACAGAAAGCTTTCTGCAGATACAACCTGCTGCATTCAATTCAGTGTTTTTGGAAGTCTGCACGTTCTGCTGGGATTGTGCACACTGTTCTTGGTTTTGACGTGAATTACGCAGATCTCCTATTGTACATGAGAGCCCTTGTATGCACTTTGGAGAATTTGGATCTGAGCAGCAGTGTGAAATACAAGTGCAGTCCAAAGAAATTTTTAACTCTGCTAAAATTTTACTAATTTCAAAGGAGAGTACACTTCCCCACCCCTCTGGATTGAACCCTATATGTAATAATATGTTGGACAGCTCACTAAAGCATAGTTAAGCCTGACAAGAATTAACCTAGGTGCACTTCAAGCAGCTGCAAAAAGGATGCCTTAACTGTACAGTAGTTTGTTGTTTTGTCCAAACTGGCATGTAGTGGGTACTATTAAATGTGGTTCATTTTGAAAGAAGCCAACTTGAAATCAGCTTTGAATTTCAAAGGTAGGAATTGTTGGCCAAGCCAATGCAGTAAAAAAAGTTGGGTACTGTCACTTTAGCCTTGTCCACACTTCCACTTGCCCCATGCCTAGAAAGCATGGGTACAAGAGGTTTTGCAGGCTTCCCCCTTCCCCCGCTTCTTTCCCAGGCAAAGCCTACTCTTTAGTGCTCAGTTGGAGCAAACATCAATCTGGAGAAAACCCAAATTGCTGTTTGCTCCACTTGAGCACTAAAGAGTTGTTTGGGGAAATCAGTAGGAGAAGAGGAAGTGTGCCTAAGCCCTTTGCACTGTGTTCCTCTTAATTTAGACTTTTTGAAACATCATCTCTGTTGGATGATTTCTTTTCTCCCTAATCCTGGCTTGCATAACTTTGAATTAAATTCTCTTTCTTTATGTTAATAATGACAACATAATTGAATTTCATGACCACATATTAATTTTCTTTAAGATTCCAGGAGTCCTGAATTACATGTCCAGACAATGAGGAGCAACCTACAACTCTGGCTGGACTAACTGGTCCTTTGCCTCGTAGGACAATAGTCTTCAACCTTTTCATATCCACGAGCCATTTTTAACCTAAACATGCATTTGAGGACCCATTTATTAACCTTTTAACATATATTTGGGTGGTGGGAGTGCTGTAGTTGCGATCTACATTGAATCAGACCATGACCCACGAGTGAGTCCTAACCCACCAATTGAAGGCCAGTGTCATAGGAGATTTGAAAGAAACAAGATACAGCCAAGTTTTCCAGGGTTTGCTTTTTTTTTTTTTTTTGGTCAACAGTTGGATTTGCTTTCTGCAGTCTTTCAGATGTTACAGCTAACCCCAAATGCTTGATGTGATGTGTTAAGAATTTTTGTGTCTGAAAATTTTGTCAGAATAGGCAATTACAAGTTAAATCTAATAAAATGGCTAGATTTCATGACTGGATTTTGTGCAAACCATAATGCCAGCAGAAGATGTTCCAATCTGAGTAAAAATGTATTAATTGCAAATTGTGTTTTTTCCCCTGTGTAGCTGTGCTCCTGGTTATTTTGGAAACCCACTCAAATATGGAGGTTACTGTCAAAAGTGCAACTGCCCTGATAATGGTCAGCTCATGACCTGTGAGCGCCTGACTGGGGGTATGTAGAATTGTATAGCTATTCTTAGTGACTGTATTCCATTGAACTGTACAACACAAAGGAAATTGTGTGGACTCTGGACTGCCGCTGCCAGTCAGCGTAAACAATAATGAGCTAGTTAAACTGATAGTCTGGCTCAGTATAAGGCAGCTTTCTATGTTCCTATGCTGGAGCCAGGAAAGTTTTGCTGCTCAGGCAAGTTTCCAATCCAAACAGGAAGCTCTACCTGTTCAGGAGCACCCAGCAACCAACCTGGTTGGCAGAGCCTGGAGAGTGTTCCAAGCTGCAGTCTGGTAGCAGCTACACAAGGTCCTAGCTCTAGCCCAGGTAGCTTTTGGCATAAATGCAATTCATTTATTCTTAATATGAATCGACTGAAATGCTTTCTTTCTCAAACGTAATGTTAACTATCTTCCATTATGCAAAAGCTCCTTCACTAGAGTTGTGTTATTGGTGGATATATTCTGCAGAAAATATGTTGCCTTGCTGAAATTAAAGGTTGGCAGGACAAGTTTGATCTTGACTCAGAATGCAGTTTTATTTCAAGTTTTGAACTGCTTTTTCCACATCAGCAGCAGTATCACCTGTAATCAGCAGACCAGTGATTTTAGTAGGTTCAGACATTATTGCGGTCTTCCACTAGATTACTGAAGCATTTAATTGCATCATCACGGACTGTCCTTAATGCTGCACAGGCTGTAATAAAAGTTGCATTAAAGGAAGGTGCCAATTAAATATATCATGCAATATGTATACAGGGGATTTCTACGTGTGGTGGACAATGGTTAAATGTGAAAGATTACATCCCCCTTCAGTTTTTCCAATTTGAGCTTCTAGCTTCATATTTTCTTAGCCTGAACAGTTGCTTTCGATTCACACAGTAGCTGACAGACAATCCACTGAGAGGCTGAATTCATCTGGCCATGATAGCAGACACATGAATGTTCTGTAAAAAGCCTTTTGTTCCATGTAGCTCAGGCTCAGTCCATTTTAAGTATTCTAATCCAGTGTGTTCATAGTATGGGCTAAACACAACCTGGAATCTCCGCCAAGCCATGGAATGTGAGAATAAGGGCTTGTTTTGAGGTTACTTATAGTGGTTTGAGAACTACTGGAGTCTGGGGTCACATAAGCAGCAGTCTGTACCATACCATGGCTCCTTCAAATGCCAGCATCAATCCTTCAGAGGACCAGAGCAGAATTGGCATGGTCTGGACCCATGTCATGGACCCATGCTATGCAACCTTTGATTTCATTGTTGATCAGTATGGGAAAGAGCCAAATGCTGCAGAAGGAACTACTTATTTAATGTTTAGAGATTTTTTTGTCATTTGTGGATTCCAAAACTTTATTTGGGTTTGGAATAAATGTGTAAAATTTCAGCATGAAGTATGATCCTGGCCTGACCCAAGGGTGATTTATCCTTACAAAGGACTTATCCACACTTCCTCTTGTCCTGCTGCTTCCCCCTGGAGAAAACAGCTAATTAGCACTTGATTGGAGCAAATGGCAATTGGAGCTTTCTCTGGATTGACGTTTGCTCCGATTTAGCACCAAAGAGTGGGGTTTTCCTGGGAAAAGTGGGGCAAGCTGAGACCTCTGCTTAGAATGTGCAGGTCAAATGGAAACATGCTTGAACCTGTGATTTTGAGGCACAGGACAAGTGGAAATTTGGACAGGCCTAAAGATTAATTCTTGGGCCTCAGGGTTTTCCACTGCAGACTTTCAAGGCTCATTTACATTTTTATTGTGAAATTATGAGCCTTACAGTCACTTTAACCGTTGTTCTCTTTACATGTTCAAGAGCTAAATCAGGGTCAAAGTTAGTTAAATAGCAAGTTCAAGGGCTCTTGACTGGTCTCATTTTATCATTGTGTAAGTGAACAACAGCGGGGTTATTGCCTCTGGCAGTTGTTGCAGAAGCAGACTTCAGAATGGCTTAAGATATAGCATGGCATTTTTGTTCATGTCAATGGAAGTTGTTATTTAAAGAGAACCAGTCTGTAACAATAACCCTGAGAACACCAATGACTCTGAGTAGTGTGAACTTGCTTTCCAATGTCAAGCTATTATTCAGTTTGGACAGCCTGAGACCTTTTTTCTAACCACAACTAGCAAGATGTTCAGAAAGCCCATGGGGCTGGGGGAATGCAAAATCCACAGTCAGTGAGTGAGCAAGATTTCAAGTTCTCCAGAATTCTTCATCAGGCTGGAAGTTCAGCTAAGTAGAGGGTGGGTAGGGCAGAGCCCGGAAGATGTCCCAAGTTGCAGTCTGATAGCTCACCATATAGAGCACCTGCACAAGTTCCTAGTTCCAGCCTAGGTAACTTTTGGCATAGATGCAAGATATTCATCCTTAATGTGAATTTACTGAGATTACCGTATTTTTCGCTCTATTGGACGCAGTTTTTCCCCTCCAAAAATTGAGGGGAAGTGTGTGTGCGTCCTATGGAGCGAATGCAGGCTTGTGCCATAGCCGCGTGCAACCCCTCCGGCAGGGAGAGGCGGCACGGGGCTATGGCTTCTTTAGCCCTGTGCAGCGTCTCCTGGCAAGGAGAGGCAGCACGGGGCTAAAGGGGAAGCCAAAACAGCGAGCGGGATCCATCCTGCTCGCTGCCTTGCCTTCTTCCTTAGCTGCGCGCAACCTCTCCGCAAGGAGAGGCTGCACGGGGCTATGGCTTCTTTAGCCCTGTGCAGCGTCTCCCGGCAAGGAGAGGCTGCATGGGACTAGAGGGGAAGCCAAAACAGCGAGCGGGATCCATCCTTGCCTTCCATCCCGCTCGCTGCCTTGCCTTCTTCCATAGCTGCGTGCAACCCCTCCGCAAGGAGAGGCTGCATGGGGCTATGGATTCTTTAGCCCTACGCAGCGTCTCCCGGCAAGGAGAGGCTGCACGGGGCTAAAGGGGAAGCCAAAACAGCGAGCGGGATCCATCCTGCTCGCTGCCTTGCCTTCTTCCTTAGCTGCGCGCAACCTCTCCACAAGGAGAGGCTGCACAGGGCTATGGCTTCTTTAGCCCTGTGCAGCGTCTCCCGGCAAGGAGAGGCTGCATGGGACTAGAGGGGAAGCCAAAACAGCGAGCGGGATCCATCCTTGCCTTCCACCCCGCTCGCTGCCTTGCCTTCTTCCATAGCTGCGTGCAACCCCTCCGCAAGGAGAGGCTGCATGGGGCTATGGATTCTTTAGCCCTGCGCAGCGTCTCCCGGCAAGGAGAGGCTGCATGGGGCTAAAGGGGAAGCCAAAACAGCGAGCGGGATCCATCCCGCTCGCTGCCTTGGCTTGTTCCATAGCTGCGCGCAACCCTTCTGGCAGGGAGAGGTTGTGTGCAGCCTGTACACTGCTCTTTGGGGCTGGGGGGGGGAAATATTTTTTTTCTTGATTCCCCCCCCCCCTAAAAACTGGGTGCGCCCTATGGTCCGGTGTGCCCTATGGTGCGAAAAATACAGTATCTGTATTTAGCCACAGCCTTAAAATAAAAACAAAATAAAAAAATTTTTTCCTTCCAGTAGCACCTTAAAGACCAACTAAGTTAGTTCTTGGTATGAGCTTTCGTGTGCATGCACACTTCTTCAGATACACTGAAACAGAAGTCACCAGACCCTTCTATATAGTGAGAAGGTGGGGAGGGGTATTACTCAGAAGGGTGGTGGGATTGGGTGATTGGCAGATAGCTGTGATGAGCCTGTTGACGACTCTTAACGACTGCAATAGGTCTTACAGGAAAAAGCAAGGGGTGAGAAGGTGAAAAATGGCTTTGTCATGTATAATGAGATAAGAATCCAATGTCTTTGTTCAGACCAGGTCTCTCCATGGACTATTGCAGTCTTGATTTTGACTATGGCAGACCAACACGGCTACCTATCTGTAACCTTAAAATAAAGATACAGACTCACTTGGATTAAGTTGTTGGATTAGATGCTGTGCAGGTTTCAGGTTGCACCCAGGACTGTTGGGACAAAGGCACACACAATGATTGATTCCCCAGTTAACCATGATTGGTAAAGGTAAAGGGCCCCCTGACTGTTAAGTCCAGTCACAGATGACTCTGGGGTTGCAGCGCTCGTCTCGCTTTACTAGCTGAGAGAGCCGGCGTTTGTCTGCAGACAGCTTTCCAGGTCATGTGGCCAGCATGACTAAGCCACTTCTGGTAAACCAGAGCAGCGCACAGAAACGCTGTTTACCTTCCCGCTGGAGTGGTACCTATTTATCTACTTGCACTTTGACATGCTTTCGAACTGCTAGGTTGGCAGGAGCAGGGACTGAGCAATGGGAGCTCACCCCGTTGCGGAGATTCGAACCGCCAACCTTCTGATCTGCAAGCCCTAGGCTCTGTGGTTTAGACCACAGTGCCACCCGCGTTCCGTTTTGTCTCTAGCCTTAAGTAAAACACATAAGCTCCTTGTTAGGTAGGCAACAGAACTGAAGAGAAGTAGAGATTAATTTCAGATGATGTCCTAGATAGAAAAAAGAACAAAGGAAGCCAAATTGAGTAGCATTCTCTGGTACCTGCTGGAAAAGTAACTCTTGAAAAGACAAGTTCCATCTTCCAGTAGTAGAAAACCTGCTAAGAGTTATGGTTAGTTTTCAGTGAATAAAGAGAGCATCCATTATATAGCGGTATCAGTTTTCTGAATGCAATTTCAAAATCTCATGTCTGATATCAGTGTTGTATTATCATGTGATTCTAATTTGCTTCTTTTGCCCCCTAACCTCCAGAATGCATAAGCCAAGAACCAAAAGATATAGATCCTCAAGAAGATTGCGACTGTAAGTAATAACGCATGAGCAGTCTGGATGCTTGCTTATAGGGCTTCATTAAAGAGTCACCATTGTTTTAAATGGGAGACTGCAAAGGTCAACACATGCTTTGACAGTGAACTTATTCAGAAATGCTTACACGGGGTGGGGAACCCCTTGAGTGATATTCAGCCCACAGTGCACTCAAAGCTGTCTTGCAGCCCCTTCTCCTTTTATCTGCTATGAAGTGAGTTTTTAAAGAAGCCTTCATTCCTGCTGCGTCCTGTGCTAACCAAGGACACCAAATGAGCTAGAGGAGGAGAGACTCTGTGCTTCTGCTCTCCCCCTTTCCCTCTTTGTTGATTACAAAGGGCTAGTGCCTACTTTTTCACTGTGACTCCCCCCGCCCCCTGTGACCGTCCTTAGTTCCCTTTGTATCCAGAATGAAAGACCTCCACAGGGAAGACTTCCCATTAGGACTGGGAGGTAGGAAGCATAGGGGGGGTGGGAAGGAGCAGATCAGCTCCCCCCCCCCCGATTGCAAAGGGGATTCAGCATCTGCTTTGTTTGGATGGTGGTGGTGGTAGGAGGAGTGGAGAAGGTTGTAGATGGATGAGTGTTGGAGTGTAGCTGTGGATGGTGTCTGTGTTGTTGGACGTCTGTGTGTGGTATGCATGTGTGTATGGGGGTACATTGAACTCCTTGGGGTTGGGATATAAATGCAATAAATAAGTGTGTATGTGTAGGAGAGAGAGAGAACATATCGGAGTGATGATGATCTTCAGAGAGTGTGTTTATAGTGCCACTGGCCCCACCCACCACCAGTGCACTTTTCCTGACAGACTACCTCTGAGAGAATGCAGCTCTTGAGGTAAAGAAAAGGTTCTCCTCTATCCTACTCTTAAGGAAAATTGACAGGGAGTAACTCTAAAATAAGTCAAGACATACTAGGGAGGGCCTCAGGATTTGGTTACTGCCTTAAATGCACTTGAGCTTCCCCTGCCTTTTTTTGTTCATTTATAGCAGTAGATGACAGTTTGTGGAAAGATGTTATTTTGGTGCTGTCATCCTCTGCCCATGCAGCAAACTAACACTTTGCACTGTTTGGATGTGCTCTTTTCCATTCAGCCTGTGATAGCTGTGTAATTACTTTGCTGAAGGATTTGAGTACAATGGGGGACGAGCTCCGTCTGATTAAGTCTCAGATGCAAAACGTCAATGCCAGTGCCCACACATTGGGGCAGATGAAGCATCTGGAAGACCGCATCAAGGAACTGAAGGTAATGTTGAAAAGCTGGCATTTCCTTACGGGGCTGAGAGAAGAAATAAAGAAATAGGTTTCAAATTAACTACACAATGTGATGACCTTTAGAAGCAGCTGGGCAAGATCCACTTGTCTGTGACGTGATCCCATGTGGCCAAGGTTGGACTGATGGAGCCAGTTGCATGGTCCTTTCCTGTGCCGGTTCTTTGGGAAATACCATGGCAGCCCAGTCCACATCGTCCTTGGGGTTCCCTTATTGTAAAATTCAGTTAGTCACAGCATAGCTCAGTCTTCCCCAGACAGTGGCCTGAGGTGATGTGATGGGAATTGTAGTCCAACAAGTTCTGGAGGGCAGGAGGTTGGGGAAAGCTGGCATAGTTGCATGGTTAGTGCCCGGCACTGGCAAGGGGGAATAACTGTTGCTTGCTATACTGGCTGCAGATTCATTGGTGAGCACAATTACCATACTGTTCCGTGTATATGATGAGGTTTTTTTATTTAAACATTTTGTTAAAAATTGGGGGTTGTCTTGTACACAGATAGTGCATAGTGGGGGGCCATGTAATTGGTTGTTGCTGCGAGCTGGAGATTGTCAGTGGCTATTGGGCGAACCCTCCTTAAAAAAAGCTCAACAACTCTGGCAATCCCCCCCCCCCCATTTTATGAATTTGGAGTCCCCCCAAACAAGGGGTGTCTTATACACGAGGGCGTGTTATACATGGAAAAATACGGTAAGTGCAGGTGCTTGTCTTTGAAAACCTACATTTTGTGGGACCCCGGTATCTGAAAGATTGCCTTCTCCCACATGAGCCTGCCCTAGGAACAACCAGCAGGGTAGGTGTCAACATAGCAGTGGGGCCTGCCAGAGCACTGGAATGCTGGCATCTGCCCAAGGGTGCCATATTTGGGAGCTGGGTCTGCGTGGAAAGAGGAGCTTCCCACCTTCCCTTGTTTCCAGCTCCCATCAGCCCCTATAAACAGCAGGAGCAGGAACAGTGGAGGAGACTCAAGGACTGGTGGTTTACCACCATGGCAAGCAGTGTCTAGCACTGGCCGTGACATGGTCTATGATGGTTGCTGCTGGCCCGTCAGCAGCCACATGACTGCACATTGCTGACTTAGCAGCCCCTGTGACTCCACCGCCCAATACCCATCAGGTCCCCTAGCCTCAACTGCTAGGCGTTGAACTGACAGAATTAATTAGGTCTGCGTAGTGCCATAAGGGACCTATTTATGCTCTGCTTTATTGAAGGTAGGCTTAAGGCTTGTCTGTACGAAAGCTTTTCATGGCCCCAGTTCATCTCTTTAGCACAAACCCATAAGTTGGGGAAGTAAGACACGCTGGGTGGGATTTTGTATGCTCTGTCCAAGTAGATTGTGGCTTTGCCTGTCGTCCGTCTCATCCTGCTATGATGCCTGAACTGATATTCTGAATCTTTTCAGTCTGCCACATAAACTGTTATTAGCGTGGGTTATAGAAAAGCTAGATGCCGAATACTTTAAAGGCGTTGGATGCACCAGATCTTTGAATCTGTTCTGACTGGCACCAAAACTCTAAATACATTTTTCTAGGAAGTAACAGCTTGCTCCAACGCATGTTTCCTCTGAAGTACATCAAACCGAGTGTAATGAGAATTACTCCTACATGTATGGGTGTGATTGCAGCCTAAGTCTTTCAGTTGAATTCTTTCCTATGTAAATGACTTAGGATTCCTGTCTAGGTAAAATATGTTTTTGGCCCAAACTCATGCTGAATTCAGATACAGTTTTCAGCTCAGTCAGACATCCCTTTTCCCCTCTTTTTGGTGGCCTTTCTTTTCAGATTCTGTTGAGCCGCTATCGTACTGTTATTACGACTCACGGCCCAAAAGTGGATGAACTGGAGACAGACCTGCTCGACCTTAACCAAAATGTTAATGCTCTAAAAGAAAAGGTGAGCTGTTTACATTTTTTTATATATATAAGAAGTGCTGGAGTTTGCTGGTCAGGAAATGTCAGTGCCTTCACTAAAATTCTAATGGAAGGCCTAATTTCTGCCTGAAAGACTTTTGATCATGTATGGGGTATTAAATGTCATTTACCTGTGTTGACTGTGAGGGATCCCAGCCAGAGGAAGCCCCCTTTCCCTTGCATCAAGAGTTCTGAGGGAGCAGATTCTGAGTGGGGTTACCCACAAATGGCAAGTCATGTGGGCATTGCCAGCTGGTATTCTGCCCTGCCAATTAGCCGAGAAGTGAGAAACAGATGCCCAGGGAGGAGAGACAATAATAGCCACATAAGGTGATCAGAAGGAAATAAAAAATGTGGTGTGAGGGGTGGAAAGAATGAAAGAGCTCAGCAGAAAGAGGAGAGCTAACAGGGGAAAGGTGAGGAGAAGTGACAGACAGAAAGCTATCCTTCAGGAGGATAGAAAGAGAAGACAGGAAGACACAGGAAAGGAGGCCACCAGATAGCATACTGACTTGAACATCCCCAGACTGCAGCTGCAGCAAAAAAGCTGGAAACTGAAGGTCTGAAGGCAGTGACATTAAAGAGCACACAATGGAAGAAAAATAAAGATGTGAGAGGGGTGAATTGGGTAGGTCTGCAACCTGGAGGGTAGATATCCCCCTTTGGGATCCCTATGATGAGATCCTACAGGCTGAACACTGTGCCAATATCCTGGTGGGGCTTATTTATAATCAAAGACCTAGCGCTCCCATTTAGGAACTGCCAGCATTTTCCAGAGGACACAGGTGGAGAGGTATCCCTGTAACTGAATATGTTGTTGAAAAGCAGAACCAGGAAGCTTCAAAGAAGGTCCCAATTGTGATATTGCAGAGGACATAGCAGAACTAAAGATTAATTGTCCTTCTGCTTGGGGTGATCCATGCTGCCTGGGCTACTCCACCATAGATAACTAAAGGAACTATGTATGTAGTTTGGGGAACAAAAGCATTTATAGCTATCAGAATAAATGACTGGTAAGCATTACATCTTGACTTCCTCTTGATTCAGGGGGTCTGGATATGGATGAAACCAGGTTCAAGGTGTCCTGCACACTGAAGCCAAGGGCAACATGACACAAACACTTCTGATATTTCCTCTTGTAGAATCTTAAGAATGACCAGTAAATGTCAAATTCACCAAGTTTCTGAAATCTGTCATGACTTAACAAATTTTGTTAAGAATTTACTACTATTAGAAACATTGAATTGTAGTAGCAAATACTTTTAAAAAACAAATATTGATTTGTGCTCTCTTGTTTTAAAACTCTTACCTCTTGTCAGGCTGAAAGCAATTACAAGAAAGCAGAGACACTGTTCAACAAATTTAGTAAGACTAATGAAAGGGGGAAAGACTTGATTTCCAAGATACAAAGTGTTGCCACCAATATTAACGGTAAGAGTAATTGCTGATCTCCTACATTATTTTATTTGATCACAATCCTGTTTTGTGGAGATAAATTCCAGCTGATTTAATTCACTATTGCAACTTGATATACCACGTTTCTCTGATTATGGAGTATTGTTATAAAAGGTGGGGTTTTACATGGACCAGTGGTACCAAATCGTATGGGAAACTGCCTTGCTAGAAAAGCTAACCAATAAACTGAAACTGACACGGGGACAAATAGAAGAGGATGCCTTCACCCCACAATATGGCTCCCCTTCATCACATACACAGGCCAACAAGACAACAAGAACCCACCAACAGCATACAAATCAAACTGTCTTACTTGGCCCAACAAGCCCTCCCCCCCCAATGCAAACAAACCCCATTACAGACAACCAACCATACCCTGGACCTCAAACCTCTCTCACTACAAAGAAAATGTAACAAGCAAATAGAAAGAGAACCTATCTAGTTGACACGGACCCAAAATCCCACACGTACACTGTAAAAAATACGAATTTCACCACCCTCCCTCCTCTCCTCCCCAACCTTATACTGTAAGGTAAAGGGACCCCTGACCATTAGGTCCAGTCGTAACCGACTCTGGGGTTGCGGCGCTCATTTCGCTTTATTGGCCGAGGGAGCCGGCATACAGCTTCCGGGTCATGTGGCCAGCATGACTAAGCCGGTGCTGGCGAACCAGAGCAGCGCACGGAAACGCCATTTACCTTCCCGCTGGAGCGGTACCTATTTATCTATTTGTACTTTTGATGTGCTTTCAAACTGCTAGGTTGGCAGGAGCAGGGACCAAGCAATGGGAGCTCACCCCATTGCAGGGATTCGAACCACCGACCTTCTGATCAGCAAGTCCTAGGCTCTGTGGTTTAACCCACAGCGCCACCCGCGTCCCTTTATCTTATACTGTACTCAACACTAATGTCTCATAAAAAATGTGACGGATCTGTAAAAAAGACTGTGCAACTTGAAAAAAGAGACAAGGCATGTACTTTTGTAAGCCAATAAAATCTTTAATAAAATAAAATAACATAAACAAATAAAAGGTGGGGTTTATGAGCAGTGGCTTTAGATGTGCTTATTGATGAGAAAATATTATGAATGATTATTGCCCTACATTAAGATCTGACATTATGCTTGCTTCAGAAGTGTTATTGAAAATGGCATCTTTGTGGTAATTCTCCTCCCCCAATTTGTAATGTGTAGAATGGAGTGAGGAACCTCAGGCCTGGTGGCCAAATATGCCCACCTCCCACACCTCTTTGTCTAGGCCTCAAAACTCTTCCTAGGCCATACTCTTCACTGGCCCTGCTTCACGCCCAGACTACTTTTGCTTTATTGCAATTGCAATTTAACTCAGATAGTCCTATTCCTTGTCTGGATAGAGGATAAAGGAGAGTATACGAATATGTATATAACTATCCTACTGTCCTAAAGTAACTTTCACATTTGTTACTTCAACTGCTTTTGCCTCTGACTCTCCCCACCACGAGCATGTTGCCCAGAAGGGAATGCTGCCCTCAGACTGAAAAACATTCCCTACATCTGATATAGAAGTTCAGATCCCATGGATTGCCCTCATGATGCTGCCCTGCCCTGCTAGGAGCTGCCAAAAAGTGAAGGTGTCTAGGAGGATGATCTGTGCAGTAAAATACTCTTAAGTGATTCTCAAACTTCTTTCTCTGGGTCACACTTTCAGAATAAACATCTAATTTTTTTTATTGATAAGAAATACATTGGAAAACAAAAAAGAAACAATTCCGAAGCAGTGCTTGATTTATAACATAGAACACAAACTACTTTATAATATGATCATAGGACACCACATAGTATAAAACAATACAGCTGCATAAGAACATGAATCATCCCCTGAACACTTGATGCTCTTGCTCTCATTTTTAGAAGAGATCTATCCATAGAATGAATGAATGAATGAATGAATGAATGAATGAATAAATAAATAAATAAAACAATACTATTTTATACTACAATGAAATGTGCAAATATTTCTTTGTCCTTGAATCTTCCTGCCACACTTGCCATCTCCTCCTGCCACACCCTTTGAGAACCACTGCTTTTAAGTAGAACTGCTAAGGAGTGGACAACTCACCAGGGGAAAGTTGTTTTGGCATCATTCCCTTGGCAAGATAGACATAAGCACTCACCCCAGTACCTTACTAAATAAGTGGGATATAATCTGCATGTTAAAAAGCAGGTTAACACCCCACCCCACCCCACCCCGACAACAGTCAAAGTGATCCAAAGGCAACGGCTGTTTCAGTAGGATTGTTTGATGGATTATTTCTGCATCATTGAATACTGTATGTGTTGAATGGAAAGTAGAACCTTTCAGGTTAAGAAAAGAAAACAACACAACACATGGCTCTGAGAAAAAGTTCTGTCAGAGTATTTTGTTCATCTTTTTTTTTTTTTTTCCTTGTCGTAGTTCTCCTGGATCAGATAACTGGTACTTCTACAGCAGCAGCTCCTTCACCTTCAGGAGATGGTGCCAAAGAGCTGGCTCAAGCTCAGCGAATGATTAACGAGATGAGAAACCGCAATTTTGAGCAACAACTAACCGAAGCAGAAAAGGAGAAAAGAGAAGCCCAACTTTGTAAGAGCGTAAAGACTGTATGCATAGATCCTGGGATAGAAATGACTCTAAGTAGATTTGCTAGAATGAGGAAGACTGTTGTCTCTTTGTAAATGCCCAGTGGAGTTGTAAACAACGTGGAACTGAAAGTGGTCTTATCATGTACGATCATTCTGTAGCTAACATGAGGCGGAGAAGAGGAAGGTGAAGGTGGTAGGCTTGGGGACAGGAGTACAGATGGTAGGATCAGAAAATGCTAGACCAGGAAGAAACTTTCTGAGGTGCATAAGTCCAAGGAGCAGGTTAAACAAATCCTTTTGGTTGGATTTGGGCCTATAAGCTTTGTGTTTTAATTTTTGCATTTCAAGAAGTCAAGGGGAGAACTTCTTTTCTCTCTTCAAAACCAGCAAGCAGTGATATGTAATGTCCACCCCTTTTTTTCTCACTTTGCCTGCAACAGATGTGTATTCATCATTTGTTGCTACACAATTTAATAAAGAAATTGTGGAGAGAATGGAAATACTTAATGATGGCAGGATCGTACAAGAAAATCACGTAGTACATAGTACATTCTGGGTGCCCACTAAAGGTCTTCATGTGAATTGTAGCAGTAGCATAATTTTGCATTGCATTATTTTAGTTACTTTAATGTAAGTCAGCTGAAACACTTCTTTATTCACTAAGACTTTAGCCTGACAAATGTCGTTACATCATGTTATGGCAGGCAAATTAAAGAAAAATAATGGATGTTTCCCTTCCTGTAGTCTCACTAGTCCAGTCACAGATGGTTAACCTCTGTCTGCCCCAATCAGGTGCCCTCCAGATGGTTCAGACTGCAATTTCCATCATTCCCAACCACTGGTCATGCTGGCTGGGGCTGATGGGAATTGGTCCTAAGATCTGGAGAGCACTAGGTTGGGAGAGAACGTTCCAGATGATTAAAATCCACTCATTGGCAAGACCAGAACAGGACTAGGGGCCAGAAAGGACTTAAGCTGGGTGGATGCTATCCCCTTATAGCAGTATGGATAATCAAATTCGTCCTTATTTTGCCATCCGATAATCAAACTTTATCCATTCTAATTCTCTCCATAGTGCTGGAGCGTGTAAGGACTGAACTACAAAAGCACCAAGCAAAAAACCAGGGACTTATTAAAACTATAAGAGAGTCATTAAATGAGTATGAATCCAAGCTCGAAGACCTTCGGATATCTTTGGAAGAAGCAAAAGAGCAAACAAAGCTGGCTGAAAATTTAAATGGAAATAATCAACTCCTTTTGGAAGATGTTAAGGTGATACCACTTTTATTTATTTTATTTTTCTTTTTAAAAAAATATTTAATAGATGAAGAATATGTGAAATTCCAAGTCGTTTTATCTGGCCTTATCAATAATCTCTCTCAAAAGGATACTGTGAAAGGCTGATGGAATAAGAAACTGCTGCTTTATTTTGCTTTTTGTTTCTTAATAAAGAAACAAATTTTAGTTTCTCTGGAACAGTTATATGAGGTGTAATTTAATTGTTCAGCCTGCCCAGACCTATTCTTTGTCCTGAAATTACCTGGGATGACCCAATGATACACAGACATGTCATAAATTGTTCTATCCTGTTCTGCTTTACTTTTGTGCCAAATGCCTATACAGGAAACAGTTATCAGTAGGTAGGTAGTTAATTAGTTACCTATTAATAATAATAGTAATCGTTTCTAGTTTAGGAAATAATTATCCAGAGATTTCAGGATAGGATAGTCTTCAGTTTTACAGCAATACCTTCACTTGAAAAATAGGTGCCGTGCTCACCGTGAAGTTGTTACAGTAAGTAACACACTTTTTAACAAGAAGAGATGCTGGTACTACGTACCCTTGAGTACCCCTGGGGCACTGGATGTGAGTGAGGAAGGGCTTTCTCCTTCCCTAATCCTGGACCAACCCTTCTTGGCTTTCAGGAAGCAGGGTCCAGAACTGTAGAGCACGTATAAGGAACCCCTGCAATGGCTGCTGTAGAGTGCTAATAGGCATAAGCTGCAGTCCTATATGCACTTACCTGGGAGTCAGACCCAATGAACTCAGTGGAACCTAAATCTGAGTAGACCGTGCAAAGGCTTGCACTACGAATTTTCTATGCCCTCCTCCCTTCAGTTAGGGTTTGCAGGATTCCTAATCAGAATCTTTACTTCTACATGCCAGGTTAAATTAGCTATGCAGCTGTGCCTTTAAATACAAAGCTGTCTGCTTGTATTGTACACAAAGTGGCAGTGGGAGTGGTGGTGGTACTCCTGGCCTGGATTATAAACCATGGGAGGGGGGGGGGCTTTAATCTTTTGTCCATACTATGGTTCTGAACTGAATAAGAGCCCCATGCCTGTAATTTGCATTAGGTGAGGAAAGTCTCATTTGCTTCAATGGGAACTTCTTCCCTATGCAAATTGCAGGCATGGGTCCCAATCCAGACTAGGCAATTCATGCCAAAAATGAAAACCCTTCACTTAAAGCTATGATTTAGTAGATGGTGTAACATGCTGATTGGCCCCAAGACACATGCTTGATTTAGGATCAGCCTGCCTTTGGGTAAATGCAACCTGACCATTAAACAAGTTATACCTTTCCCCAAATTGCACTTGCACCTGGAGACACCCTATGGCTAGATAGTGCCCCTTGTTACTATTCAGAAAGCTATGTTACTTATATCTCTGCCAATGAGAGCTGCATTTAAAAATTGAGTCTCCTCTTCATTTCTTTGTCAGAAACGGATTGATGCAATGACTAAACAACAGACTAATATCTTGGATCTTCTGAGTTCTGCTGAAGCATCATTGTCTCAAGCAAACAGTGTGTTTGGCTTGCTGCAGAAGAGCAAAGAGGTACTGAAGAAGTAATGCTTTAATTCTGTGAAGAGAGAGAGAAATCATTGTAATGGAAATAAAAATCTATTGCAAGTAATGATTTGATTTTGTAGGCAGTAATAGCTGCTCACAAAATACAAGTTATATGTTGAAAACATTTTCCCCCATTTCTGTCTAATCTTTTGTGCTTAATCCTCTGTGCTGTGCTCAAAGCACCAAGATTTGCATGAAAAGCTGAAGCACACAAAAGACAGAATTGCCATTTATTTCCTCTGCTTTTATAAATCTGTCTGGGTCACAGCAAATAAAGTGACATTTGCCTTCAAACTTCAGGAATATGAAAACTTAGCTGCCCAGCTGGATGGTGCAAGGAAGGACCTAAGTGAAAAACTGAAGAGCCAGTCTTTATCGGCCAGCAAGGAACCTCTAGTAGTGAGAGCAGAAGAGCATGCCAACTTTTTACAAGACCTGGCAAGAAAACTGGATGAGTATGTTTTCATTTTTGCAGATGAATAGCTAGATACCGTGTATCTTGCTAAAGAGCATTGTATACTGTATTGTGCTAAAGGTAAACGGCGAAGGCAAAAGAAGAGGAACTTGTTATTTATATGTGAGAGCTGATTCATGGATCAAATGGGAGAGGTTCTTATACTGAATCATGTTCTAAACCACTTTTCCTGCCCTTCAAGCCCACACCAGCAGGAAGGAAGGTGAACATTCAGACCCAACTCCCGCAGCCAGCATGGTAGGACAAATGCCAGGGTCCTAAAGGAACCACCACAGCTGACACCAGTCTCTTTTTGTGTGTCCTCCTGCCTTTTGAAGTATTTGGGGCCCAGCATTCTAAAGAAAATAGGTAGTTGCAGCCTCTTCCATGTTTAATTTCTGTGGCACCCCTGATATAGGGACCAGAGGCATTCTGAGGAAATTAAGATGGCAGCTGCTTCACCTGGAGCTTCCCTTCAGAGCACTGGGTTGCCTCCTGCAGCCCCTTCCCACTTGTAGGGTGGGGATGGGGAACCAGGGCGGTACTTGCCCAGGGTCCCATAAAACTGGTGCCAAACCTGCAGGCATGCTCCCTTCAGATGACACCTGTGTATCAGTCACTTTCCAGAACATGACCATATCTTTAGAATGCCAGAGGGATTCTGATTTTTGACCAAATCTACACATTGCAGTGTAAATTTGCCAGCCTAAATTAAACACTGAACCAGCTAAAGGGAAGCATGCTTAAGTCTCACTGCTTTCAGTGGGAAAGTAAAGCCAGCATTTAACTAGATGGAACTGGTGGGATTTGAAAGTGTTTTGCTTTGACCAGGAGTGCCAGCCTGGCCCCATGGGTACCCGGAGCCGTGGGTGTCATGCAGTGTGCATGGCCCTGGCACTGAAATTTGTGGGTGCTTGGGCACTCAGGGAATTGGCACCTATGGCTTTGGCTGTCTCTCATTCTTTCTCTTCTTTCATAAAAGTGTGTGTGTGTGTGTGTGTGTGTGTGTGTGTGTTTCAGTTTTAAATTCTGATGTAAGAGCTAACCTCTGCGGTTTTCATGTAAACATTTCTTGGGGATTGGAGTGGTCTCTTTGATCTACAGCCTCATGAGAGTTTCCTCATGACATGAATTCTCAAGGTAAAAAAGGAACATCAGCAGCAGAATGTCCCTACCCAAAAATGGCACCTTAAAGTACCATCTGTTGGACCACTTGTGTTATTATATGATGTATACTTTTCTGTCGGGCATTTGTGAGCAAATGCCACCAAAAGAGCAACCAAAAATATTTTCACCGTACATGGTCCAGATTGCTAGATTTTCTGCTTTTCTCCCCACAGGATCAAGAAAAATGTCAGCGATGACGAGCTGGTGTCCTGTTCTGTGGCAGCAGCTACTGCCTACGATGACATTATTGATGCCATCAAAGCAGCAGAGGTTGCTGCCAACAGTGCATCCAATGCTGCAGACTCAGCTTTATCGGTAAGAGTATTCTGAAATCACATCGGAATTGTTTTTTAGCCATTGGATTTATTTCATCTTATTTTAAATATAATGCCCAGCCCTTAAGGTACAACCTGACAGCCTGCCTGTTAGCTGAAGGAAGCCTTGGAGGAAAGCCTGCTTCCACCTCTCCTCTTCCAGAATCTCTCTTTTTTTTTTTAATGATATTTATTAAAGTTTCGAATAAACACATATAAACACAAACACAAACAACAATAAAAACATACATAAACCAACAAACAAAACAAAAACAAGTATAAATTCAAACCTTATTTTCTAAACCTAATTTCACCGACCTCCTCACACCTCCCCCTTCTGTATTCTAATCTCATTTATCTTATCAGCAAATCCATTCCCATTTTTCCCATAGTTTTTGATAATTCTATTCTTTTCCCTTAATCAACGCCCCTGCAAACCACTAATTTTTAAACCCATATCTTTTTAGCCTTCATTAATTTTATAATGTTTATTAAGATAGTCTTTGAACTTCTTCCAATCTTCTTCCACTGTCTCTTTGTCCTGGTCTCGGATTCTGCCAGTCATCTCTGCCAGTCCCATATAGTCTGTCATCTTCATCTGCCATTCTTCCAGAGTGGGTAGATCTGGTGTCTTCCAATACTTTGCGATAAGAATCCTTGCTGCTGTAGTAGCATACATAAATAAAGTTCTGTCCTTCTTTAACACCACATGGCTTACCATACCCAGGAGAAAGGCCTCTGGTTTATTCAGGAAGGTATATTTAAATACCTTTTTCATTTCGTTATATATCATTTCCCAGAAAGCCTTAATCCTTGGGCATGTCCACCAGAGGTGAAAAAATGTACCTTCATTTTCTTTACATTTCCAACATTTGTTATCTGATAAGTGGTAAATTTTTGCAAGCTTGACTGGGGTCATGTACCACCTATAGATCATTTTCATAATATTCTCTCTCAAGGCATTACATGCCGTGAATTTCATACCGGTGGTCCACAACCTTTCCCAGTCAGCGAACATAATGTTATGACCAGAATCTCTTTGGTCCCACCCCTCTCTCCTGCCTGCTGTCACCAGGATTCTTATTGGGCCTCATAGCAGGTGGGAAAGGAGAATGGGCAGAGGAACCGCTGAAACACCAGAGTGGGAGACACCGCCCTGCTCCTTCTTGTTGTCTCTGTTCTCTTAAGGTGCTTAGGCTAGAACATGGCAACTCTTAACTGGGTATTTAGAGGGCTTGTATTCAAATTCACAACTTAGTATCTTTCATGATTTGGAATGCTACCGTTGCAAATATGCTAGACACATACGGGTTTGTTTGTTTGTTTAATGCAGTTAAAAGCAGTGATTGATTGATGAAAAGTGAGTCAATAGCACTCCAGACTCATCAGGGAGATAGAATGGGAAGCTTTGATCCTAATCTTACATATCTGAGGGCTGCCTACATTTTGTTCACCTTAGCTGTGATTTTTTTTTATAAAAAAGACACCATCTCATTTCATCATTACTTTAGATATTATAGACCTAATCCAGGCAGATTCACAATAGGTTCCAAGGCAACACTCTGACAATTCTCCAAGCATCTCATATTCTGAATAGGGCTTGCATGGAAGTATCTTTAAAATGAATGGAGATTGCACAGTAGCAGATGTTCATGGACTGCATCCAACAAAAATAGAAAACACCTGGCAGAGATTAAATCCTCCTGATTGTGTGCACTGCCTCCTTTGACTTTTTTTTATGTATCCTACCTCCCTTATATGAAGACTTTACATGGCAATGCTTCATTTTCAGATAGTGGAGAGAAAAGACCTAGCTGGAAGTGCCAAGAGACTGAAGACCAACAGCGGCAATCTGTTAAACCAAGCACAGGCTGCACAAAAGACCTTACAGGGTATCTTGAAAAGCAAATAAATAATGTGCAGGTTCATAAAAGTTTTGCCACCATTCTGGTATTGTTGCTTCATGTCTCATTAAGGGTTGAGTTGCACCATCTTCATTACTGCAATGTTAATGGTGAAAGACGTTAGTATGAAACTGGCAGTTTTCAGATGAGCCAATAACAAAGTAACAGTATCAGATGAAAGACTGGCTCGTTTTGAAGAGTGGGTGGCTTTGGTTACTTGGGAACAATTTTGGAGAAACAGATCTCTCCGCTTTGAAGTGGTAAAAGTAATGTTTGAGGGCTTTACCACTTTAGAAAGCGTTACAGCCTTACAACCTTTCAAAGCTGGGAATGGGACAAATCTAGGCAATGCAACAATCTGATCTGGCCTGCAGCAGTTTTAACAAGATGAAATCAAAGTCAAGGAGGGAAATTGCATGTAGCTTGATCAGCATGCTTCTTGACTCATGAGAAAAAGGATATCATTCAAAAACGGTTGGGAGTCATATATATTTCTGTTTGAGGGATTTGTGCAACATCCTGATTGATACCTACTTTATTGCAGACCCTGACCCACCAGGGATCAGGGGTGTGCAGCCAGAAATACTCCCAGTGCCCAGGATGCTATATGCAGGATTGAGGGATTCTGAGAATAGTTGGGTTTCAGTGATTAAAATCATGCAGTTCCAGTCCGCTCATAAGACATGTGGCACCCTCATCACTGTTACTGGCTATTAAGGAGTAATATCTCTGTCCTGCTTAGTTCTCAGCTAGCTGCTTTTAGGCAAGTAATAAAATCCGTTTGGAGCTTTTTTGAAAGGCTAATTCTTCCTGTATTCTACTACTTACAACCTGATCCCATAGAAAGCTATTATCTGGTTGCAGAATATTGGGTTTTTAATGCAGAATTACAAGTTTACTGAGTATACCCAATGCTCACCCATCTCCAAAGTCAAGTGTAAAGGTGGCCATTTAATGTGCTTATATTAGGATTGAATTTGGCTGTGATGGAGTTGCTTCCCCTCTTCCTGTTGAAAGACTAGAGAACAAAGTAGTGAAGCTTCACCAGAAAATGATCCAATCCATAGTTATCAGACTGATTTAACACTTGGTTGGTTGGTGGTTTTTTTGTGTGTGGTTTTTTACAGACATCAGTCCCACTCTTGATGACTTAAAGAGCAGACTTGAGGTTGCTGAGCACAAGAAAAATGTGATAAAGGCAAATCTTACAAGCTTTCAAAACGACCTTCAGGGGATAAATAGAGGTAAATAGTTTGATGTGGACTTCCACTGCTGTATATTTTGTTCTGCATTTCTTATTATGCCAAGCAACTAATCCCTGGCCCAACTTCCCGCAAGCAAAACCCTCCCTTCTGCCAACCACCCAAACCCCCACCAATTTTAGCAATTGGCAGAAAAATAAATGAGAGATTGTGTCCTGCACTCTCTCCCCAGTCATCAGATCAATCAACTGATGAGTGGGGAGGAGGTATTCCTTTAAGATGATCTGCAGGAATTAGCCACGTAGAGCCGGGGGGCTGTGTGCAAGAGGGTGCAGAGGCCAAGACCATTGGCCTGCAGGCCCTGGAGGGTTGGCCAAGGGTAACTGTGGCCCTCAGACCAAAAACGTTAGACAGCCCTTGCCTTGTAAATAAAAAACAGCCCTACCCAAATGGCGAAGGAAAGATAATAAGGAGCAAAATATGTGGTCATATAGAAACCAGTCCGATATTTGGATCTTTGTGCATCTTTTCCTTTCTGCTAGATGACACAGACGGCTTGATTACAAGTGCAAAGAACATGGTCAAAAATGCCAATGACATTACTGCTAATGTTCTCACGGAACTGAACCCAATTAAAGAAGATGTGGAAAAGATAAAGATTTCCTATGGAAGCACACAGAGCTCTAACTATAACAAGGCTTTGAATGATGCAAACAATACAGGTAGGCAGTTTGTTTGTTCCATGGGCCACTTCCAGCCTTTCAGGAGTGATATCAGCATTTGTTTGGGAGGGGAGAACTAGGCCATGTTGCTGTTGTTGAATATTCTTTCACAACCTGCTAAATATAGATGGTTATTGCTGGGAATTCCTAGAAAAGGTCCTCACCCACAGTCTTTTCTTAAGTCTTGGGGCACTTCCAGACTGTCACTGTTTTGTGAGTGGGATTCACTCTCAAGACTGGCAAATAATTCAGGTCATACAGTTAAGTGGATTAGATGCGCAAAAAAGCTCCTTCCAATTTTTATTTTTATTTTAAAGTAAGGAGCACGATGGGAAATGAAAGGAAAATGTACTGGAAAGCAAGGGATGACAATTGCTTTACTTAATGTCGTACAACCATCCCCACTACCCCTCAAACAGCAGGATAAACATTAAATGAATAGGTTGTCACAAAACTACCCTGGTATGAATTGAGTGTGCCCCATTATACAGTGGTACCTCGGGTTAAATACGCTTCAGGTTACATACGCTTCAGGTTACGGACTCCGCTAACCCAGAAATAGTACCTCAGGTTAAGAACTTTGCTTCAGGATGAGAACAGAAATCGCGAGGCGGTGGCACAGCAGCAGCGGGAGGCCCCATTAGCTAAAGTGGTGCTTCAGGTTAAGAACAGTTTCAGGTTAAGAATGGACCTCCAGATCGAATTAAGTACGTAACCGGAGGTACCACTGTATTCCAGCAGTTGCAGATTACATAACTCATATTTTGCATTTTAGTACATAATGCTTCCCTCTTGTCACTAAAAAAAAAAAAAAAATCCTATCCACAGTAAAGAACTTGACAAACATCCTCCCAGATCTGTTTAACAAGATTACACGCATCAATGAACAACTTATGCCAATAGCTAACATATCGGAGAATATAAACCGCATCAGAGAGCTCATCCAGCAAGCAAGAGATGCTGCTAACAAGGTATGTGGCTTGTGGCAGAATCTTCCATAGCTTCTTCTTTCTGTCCTCTTTTGCTACTTGTCATCACATGTTCTCCCAAGAAAGTTGCTACATGCCCATGCTCACATATTTTATTATTGTCACCCAGGTGTATTTAGTGAAACCTTTAATAAAGAGAAATAATTTATTCTTTAGGTCTGCCCAGAGAGCAATTTTCCCCAGGGCAGGTTTGATGCTGAAAAGCCAACTGGACATCATCATCATCATTATTCTTCTTATTATTTTATTTATACTCCACCTTTTTCCCTGATTGGATTCAAAGCAGCTTACATATTAAAATGAGAACCACTAAAAGTATAGGAAAACAATAATAAAAAAGTAAACATTGTTAGAAGTAAAGCTATATACATATATAAAATCTGTTTAATCCATACAATTACAATTAAAAAACACAGTATGGCACCAGCCCAGTCATTAAAAGCAGTCAGTTCACAAAAGCATTGGGGCAAAGATGCTGCTGTAAATAGGTGTCAGCTTGGGTATCCTGCTAATTTGTGGCCTGTTGTTTTGAACTGCCATGGGTCATGATGGAGAGAAATTGCTTTTGAACAGACTGGAAGCATCAGAAAGCTCTCTCTTCATCATGTGCAAGCATCACACAGGGAAGCTTGAGCGTAATGGCATTATCTCAGTTCCCTAATCCATGTTCATAGGAATCTACCCTTGTGGAGCAGGCAAGATGCCCCGGAGAAGGTACAAGAATTAAGTTCTAATAGGGTTCACTAATTGAGTAAGAACCATTACTTACATGCTTAAAAATGTTCCTGTGCTTACCAATGTAAGTCACAAGAAAAACCAGTATTTTCCATGGGTACATGGTGCAAACATATCCTACAGGCCCACAGTAACAGAGCTTCAGTTGCCTGCTTCTCCTCTGTTTCACAGAATGTAAATATTGCTTTCCCCTTGAGGGGGGAGGTCTGAAGGAGGAGCCTGTTCTACACATATAAGGTTCCTGGTCACATAGGCTACAAACTGTATAGGGAACCCATGTATGTAGGGTAGGCTCCTCCCTCCAGTCACACACAAAAAACATGGGTGGCAGAGGGAAGCCAATGGGGATACAAAAGCTGGTGTGGGCCAGTGAGCACTCTCCCAGCCACACAGTGATAACTGAGAATGAAATGTCCGAATAGGACTGTAGTTGTTTACATATATTAAGGCTGTTGCATGGCTCCCGAGAACTTAAGTCAAAATTGCATGTCTGTTTTGATTCCCATATGAGTTTGTAATCATATTCATTTTTATTTTTAATAGGTTGCTGTTCCCATGAGGTTCAATGGCAGTTCTGGGGTTGAGGTCCGGCCTCCAGATAACCTTGATGACTTGAAAGGCTATACTTCTCTTTCTTTGTATCTGCAAAGGCCTCTCTCACGATTGGACAGCCCACGGCGGCAGACGTCCAACATGTTTGTCATGTACTTGGGTGACAAGGATGTAAGTATTCGTTTCTTGTCTCCATTATTTTTATTAATATTTATTAAGCTATTCACCCATCATTATGGACAATGGGTTGTAAATATCTGAGCAGTTGTTCAAATAATTGAATTACTTTGATAAAGTGAGTATCTCTGCAAAAAGCAAACAAAACAAAAAGTCTGTGTGAATTCAGTTCTGCCAATTTGTTTATTTTATATAGTTTCAGGTGGCAATTTTTTCAATTTTTATTTTATGTGAGATACGCGCAGTTTTATGTGGCCATTTGGAACCAAATTAGCCTTAAAAAGTAAATGTGCTTTTAATTTGCAATCCATTGATAATTTGAAAGCTTGCAGTCCAATTGTAAATAAAGGCCCATTGTGTTATAATTTTAAATTACATTTCAGGAATTTAAAAAAAATAAAGGGATAATTTTATTCTTATACCTTAGAACCTCATATATGTAAGTAGTTTGTGTATCACTGTGTGAATGTGTTCCACTTTTTGACTATAATATTAGCTGAAAGTAGAGTGACGGTTACATCTTTTAAATATGCACAGACATGGCTTATTAACTTAATTTGGGGCGGCAAATGTGAATGGACATCGGACTATTCTATCTAACAGTCAATTAACTGAAAGTGGCTTGTGGGCCCAGGCATAGTAGGCTGCGGCTGGTGGGGGCCAAGGCACAGGGAGATGCAATAATCACAAGACAAGCATTTTGGGATTAAACAGGCCATGACTTTAATGATTGCAGATGTCAGTAGGCATTGGGTGTGTATTCTGAATCATCCATCCCGTCTGGATTTGGCAGGGTTAATCCTAGGTTAAGGATCACCCTATGACGTATATCAAATTGGGGCGACTTCTCCAGAATCATCATTTGGGGTGGGGGTATTATGGCCCATCATTCCCTGCCTGGGCATCTGGACAGAAACATGTTCCTCTGGACTCCCTTAATGGGGTACCCTGATTCTTGTGAGTAAGGGATGGGACTTTCAACCCCCCACTCCCTTCCCTTGACTAAAGATCCAACACAATGCCTTATCCACTAGCAAGTTGTGACAATAGCTATGAGGTAGGCAAAAGCCTCAGATAGGCCCAATTTGGCTTGGGGAATAATTCCTCCCTGGCCAAATATTTCCCTATGGACCTTCTTAGATGTTAAGATCAACAGAAGGGGCCCTATTGGTAATTTGGCCACTCTCAGAAGTTTGCGTTTTTGTGACCTGGAGAGGGCATTCCCTGTGGCAGTCCTTAAGTTTTGGAATTCCATTCCCACAGAGATGTATCTGACACCTTCATAATGTAGTTTACATAATATATTGCAGATGCACATTTTTACTCTTTTGACACATGAGATAAATATTCTCAATTCTTGTGACTGTAATTTGTTTGAATACTATATTTTTAAATTTCTGGAACCCATGGGGAAAGGCAAGTAAGAAATAAAAATATAACCAGAAGGCTCAAAACTATAGTTCCAATACTTCTTGGAGTTGGAGTGCCACTTTAACTGGCCTAGAATTGGTTTATGCTTCAAGTTATAAATGACACCAATTGGCAGCTGCCATCTTGGGGCAAATGGCAGCTTTAGGAGGGTAATTTTCACTGGGACAACAAAATAGGTAGAAAAGGTTGGGTGAGGGGAATGTACTCCCTGTGCACAGCCTAACAGTCACAAACAACTGATACTTCTAAAGATTATTTAAAAATAAATAAATGTGAAGCCAGCTTTCTTAATTAAGAATTATTTTTTTTCATGTTTAGAGTTCCAAGGACTACATAGGCATGGCTGTCCGCGATGGCCGTCTCATTTGCGCCTATAGTTTAGGGGGCGATGAAGCCGAAATACGGGTGCCTGAATCGGTGTTTGAAAGCGATACCAAGGATGCAATTTTGGATCGTGTGCAGTTTGAAAGGTATGGGACTCTATAAAAAAAATCCTTCCCGATCTTTTTGTGGGCTTAGGTTGAGATATTTAAATTTTGTCTCTTTTTTTTTCTTTTTAGGATTTACCAGTATGCAAAACTGAATTACATTCAAGGTGCAACCTCTCCTTCACCATCAAGCTTTGGGCCTTTTGATGACAGCAGTGGAAACAGCCATACTCTTCTCAACCTGGATCCTGACAATGTGGTCTTCTATGTTGGAGGATATCCGTCAGATTTTATAGTAATGTGTTTAAAACTTATGGAAATATTGTGTGTGTGTGTGTGTGTGTGTGTGTGTGTGTGTGTGTGTTGTAAATCAAGTGCTGATACTCCAGATTAGTCTTTCAATATCATACTTGCTTCACAAAAAGGACCTAAGCAATAACAACCCATAACTTACTGTTATTATTAATATTCTGCTGGGAGCTGCCAAGAGTGGCTGGGGAAATCCAGCCAGTTGGGTGGGGTATAAATTATTATTATTATTATTATTATTATTATTATTATTATTATTATTATTTATTAGTTAGTATGAGATATATATCCTAGGTGGGTTTCAAAAAATGAAACCAAATTTTGCATTGAAAAGCAGAATTCATCAATCTGAATAATTAATTAAAATTATGGTGCTGAATTTCACTGAAGACTGTTTTTACTTTTACAGCTTCCCAGTACGCTAAACTACTCTCCTTATGAAGGCTGCATTGAACTGGATAGCTTGAACGAGAGAGTTATCAGCCTGTACAATTTCAAGAGGAGTTTTAATCTTGATACCAGTGAAGTACAACCATGCAGAAGGTAAAAGAAATAAAAAAATCCTACCACATGCCCTGTGCTGTATATTTGGAATTTTATAATACATAGAATCATAAGAGTTGGAAGGGACCCTGAAAGTCATTTAGTTCAACCCTCTGCAATGCAAGAATCCTGCCCACAGCCATCCCTGGGTGGGCTCGAACCACCAGCCTTCTGGTTAACAGCCAGGTGCACTGACGCATTGCGCCACAGAATAATCTATCACCAACCTATTGGTATTGGGGGACTTCAACATCCATGCTGATGCCACTCCCTCCTCACAGGCTCTGGACCTGGTGTCTTCCATGGCGGCACTAGGGCTCTCCCAGTTTGTTTCGGACTCCACACATCAAGCAGGCCACACGCTGGATCTGATCTTTGGCGTCGGTATAGATGTGATCATGTTTCCTTCAATGAAGGTGCCATGGTCTGATCACTATGCTCTGAAAGCCAGGATTGAGGTTCCACCCCCACCCTGCTTAGGTGGCGAGCCGATTTGGGCTCGCCCGCAGAGGCTGATGGACCCTGATAGATTCCGTCAAGCCTTGCGGGACCTTTCTCCCCCTGGCGACTCATTGACTGAGCTTGTTGAGGCCTGGAATACCCAGCTCCTGGCAGCCATCAATGAGATTGCACCTAAGCGCCCTCTGCGACCCCGCAGAAACCGGGCTCCCTGGTTTACCGAGGAGCTCCGGAAAATGAAGCGGGACCTCAGACGGCTAGAGCGAGTATGGCAGGGTGCCCGTGACGGAGCTTCAAGAACATCTTATAGGGTTTTTATGAAAACCTACGAGATGGCAGTGAAGGCTGCTAAGAAGTCCTACTTCTCAGCCTCCATTGCATCCGCCAGCTCTCGCCCGGCGCAATTATTTAGTATAATTCGGTCTTTAACGTCCCTCGAAGGACAGCCAAATTTAAATAATAATTTGACACACAGCTGTGAGGCATTTGCGAGCTTTTTTGCGGAGAAGGTCCTGTTGCTCCGCCATGACCTCCCTGCCAATTTGGATACAATAAAGGAACTGGAGGCCCCTCAACTGTCCTCGTGTTCAGTATTGGACCACTTTGACCGGATATCCCCAGCCGATGTGGACAGACTCCTCCGAGCTGGAAAGCCCACCACTTGTCCTCTCGACCCGTGCCCGTCCTGGCTGATTAGAGCGTGTCCAGACGAGGTGCGGGCCCCCCTGGGGGATATCATCAATCTGTCCCTTGGCACCGGGACATTCCCAGGGGAACTGAAGGAGGCAGTGGTGCGCCCGCTTTTAAAGAAAACATCATTAGATCCCTTAGATCTATCCAATTACCGCCCGGTTTCGAATCTTCCATTCCTGGGTAAGGTGATTGAGAGAGTGGTTGCTGAACAGCTTGGTAGGTTTCTGGATGAAACATCGGCTCTGGGTCCATTCCAGTCCGGCTTCCGCGCTGGTCATGGGACCGAGACGGCTCTGGTCGCCCTAACAGATGATCTCCGCAGGCAGCTGGATCGAGGCGGGTCGGGGCTGCTGATTCTTCTAGACCTGTCAGCAGCCTTCGACATGGTCGATCACGAACTCCTGGACCACCGCCTTGCCGACGTGGGGATCCAGGGCACAGTCCTTCAATGGCTGCGCTCGTTTCTCTCTGGTCGGGGACAGAGGGTGGCGCTTGGGGGGGAATTGTCATCCCGCCACTCCTTGGTGTGTGGAGTGCCCCAGGGTGCAATACTCTCCCCGATGCTTTTTAACATCTTTATGCGCCCCCTCGCCCAGCTTGTCCGGAGTTTTGGGCTGGGCTGCCATCAGTATGCTGATGACACCCAACTCTATCTGTTGATGGACGGCCACCCTGACTCAGCCCCAGACACACTGGTTACGTGGGAGCCGGTTGAAGTTAAATCCTTCGAAGACAGAGGTCCTCTGGCTGGGACAGGACGACATGGGACTGAGGGGGCAACTCCCATCTCTTGCGGGGGTGCAATTAGTGCCAGCACCGCCCGTTAAGAGTTTGGGTGTAATCTTCGATACCTCCCTCTCCATGGAGGCGCAGATTGCAGCTATAACAAAGGCGGCATTTTTTCATCTCCGCCAAGCTAAGCAGTTGGCTCCTTACCTCTCTCGCCCTGACCTAGCCACTGTGATCCACGCGACGGTCACCTCCAGACTGGATTATTGTAACTCGCTCTACGTGGGGCTGCCCTTGAGACTGACCCAGAAACTCCAGCGGGTGCAGAATGCCGCAGCGAGACTCCTTACGGGGTCTTCGCTTAGAGATCACATTCATCCGGTGCTATACCAGCTGCACTGGCTCCCGGTGGAGTACAGGATCAGGTTTAAGGTGCTGGTTTTAACCTTCAAAGCCCTATACGGCCTAGGACCCTCGTACCTACGGGACCGCCTCTCCTGGTATGCCCCACAGAGGAACTTACGGTCTTCAAATAAAAACACCTTGAAGGTCCCAGGCCACAGAGAGGTTAGGCTGGCCTCAACTAGAGCCAGGGCTTTTTCGGCTGCGGCTCCAACCTGGTGGAATGCTCTGTCACAAGAGACTAGGGCCCTGCAGGACTTGACATCTTTCCGCAGGGCCTGCAAGACAGAGCTGTTCCACCTGGCCTTTGGTCAGGGCGCAGCCTGACTCCCTCCTTTGGCAATCTTTACAAAACTTTAGTTTATGGTTGCCATCAATTTTGATTTTAATTAATTTTTATAATGTTTTTATAATGTTGTACTGTTTTAGTGTTGTTAGCCGCCCTGAGCCCGGCTTCGGCTGGGGAGGGCGGGATATAAATAAAATTTATTATTATTATTATTTCAGTGTTCAAAACTCCCATTGTTCTAGGTGCATTTTGTGACAGGAAATTTCATTGGTGTGAGCAGTTTCTGAGCTCTGGGCTCAGTTCTGCACCTAAGATTTCAGATTTAAAACTGCAGAGTGGAAGGAAAGGAGGACCTTTTTCTGCCTCCCCACTTCCAGCTACTCTCTGAAGACTGGAGAAGTATTAAGAATATTAGGGGGTGAACAGGGGGAAAACTAGACCATATGAAAAATGAACATAGTATTTTAGCTGCAGTTCATTCATTTTCAGTATCGTATTCTTGTTACAAAAAAGGGCACCTAAACCGTTGTTGTGCCCATAACCTAGGTTTAAGGTGCTATTTGGCTCCTAGCTGTCATATCTCAGTTTCTAACACTGTCACACTCTCCTTATCCCAGTCAAAGTTTAGCAATTGTGGCTTCAAGAGATATTTTTTCTATCATATTGTAATGGCATCCACATGGAACAGAATTAGCAAAGGAAGCTGAACATGTGTTCAACAAGCCTTAACAGTTAGGTGTGCTGAACTCCTCCAAGTCCTATGCAGTTTTAAGAAGGCCATACAGACAACTCAGGCATTCTTTCTGTAAAATCTTTTCCACTTAAACTAATGATTAAGCTGTCAGAGGATGAGAATGCTCATCTTGGGGAAGTAAGGTCATCTGTGTGGGCTTGCTGTGAGATTGTGCAAGATAAATCCACTGTGTAGATTCTTCTTGTTTGTGTCCCAACAGGAGAAAGCAGCGTTTTGAAAAATAATTGTGACAATTTTTTTTTTTAAAAGCTTTAAAATACAACTTCCCCTTTTTATGATCTCAAACCGAAAAATACTAATTTTGTGAATGTTTGCCTAACATACTTCTTGAGATTCTGAACATGCAGCAGTTCTCACTTCCCCCGTTCTTTGTTACAGGTATAAAGAACAGTCTTCCAAACTTTATTTTGAAGGCACAGGTTACGCCCATGTTGATGTAACTTCACCAACTAGCGCTTTTCGACGATATGAACAAACCATTCAGACTACTACAGATGATGGAATTGTGTTTTTTGCAAGTAATCAGGTAATATTTCTGCTTATGCGGAGAAAGTGATTCATTCAAATAATATTTGCATAACAATTAAGCGTGAATGGATAAGAAAATTGAATTGTAGAACCTGAATGTAATTAGGAACAAATGTTTAAAAAGCATGTGCTTTACACATGTCTTGTAAAACACAGTGTTTCATATTGCTTGGTGGCAAAAATTGATGAGTAACTTCAATGATTATTGAGAAATCTGAGTTAACTAATTCTTCAGGCCAGGGCATAAGCTTAATCAATTGAAAGAAGACTATTCTTGACCCATTTAAAGCTTTGTATTATTCCAGCAAGGAATTCTGATGCCAGCAGGCACCATAGAAACATATGGCAGAAGTGGAAAGAACGGTTATGCCCAATTACTTTGCCCACAGTCAAAAGACTTGAAGAAGTGAGGTTAGCAGGTGAAATGTTCTGAATGAAAGATTAGGAGAAATTACTGTAACAACCCCCAACCTAAATATTCAGACTGTGATTTACTGTGTTCACTGCTTTGTGTTGTCTTCATGTAAAAAAACGCTATATGCATTTTATAAATAAATAGAGTTGAGGCAAAAGTTTTACGTGTGTCAGATCAAAGGAAATACTGCTTGAGTAAAAAAAATGTAGATGTGAATCAACTGAAAGGATGAATTATTCCTCAGGGAATAGTGATAAAATTTTCTTTCAGAGTTGCCTTTCTGCTTTATCTAACTTAGGCCACTTACATAATAGTAGGACAGAACTGCAGTAAGCAGAACAAAGTCCTCAAAGGAATGACTGTGTTTTCTTGGACTTTTTAGTGGTGCAACATATGAGCTCCTAACCTAGAAATATATAATAAGGCTGTGGAACCTGCCATGGCAATCATACCAGCTCTGGCCAATCCAGAAACTCTATGCTGCCTGCCAATTGTAAGGCTGACGTTGCAGATTCCTGTTCTGTTCTGCATAAAGACATCTCTGAGACCTGAACACACAATAATGGGGACCCAGAATCCTGAGGTTCCGAGTGCAAGCCTGAGTCCTTGAAACTAAGGTTACTTAGATGCCTAAAGAACCAAGCAGGCAGCCTGATTCAGAGAGCAGAAATGTGCAGTAGTTGGATCTAATATGGCTTTGATCACTGAAAAGAAGAGAGCAAGTAGAGGATGGCGAGTTATGGATTTATGAAACGTGGCTCAGATTCAAATTCATCTGTACATTCAGCCACTAGAACTGGAAATGCACATTTTCTTTAAAACGTTGAGGCTGAAATTTTCAGGATTACTGCACAGAGTACTGCTAATTATGCCTAATTCAAATAAATGACTCTTTATAATATATTACACGACATATTATTTCTTAATTGCAGGACAAGTTCATTTGTTTGAGGATTGAAAAGGGCCAGCTGGTACTCAGGTATAAAGTTGATTCACAGCCTCCGAAAGAAGCAAAGAGCCAAGTGGTCATAAACAACGGAATGGATCAAATAGTAAGGTTTTTTTGGGTTTTTTAAAAGTAAAATAAATGAATATCCGACAATGTAATCACTTATGAATGATGTTATAAATTATGCGAATTCACACCATTTATAAAAGTTAACATTTTCTGCTTAGCATCTTCTAGATGTTATGTCTTTTTTTCCTTCAAAGAACTTAGTTTTCTCACTTTTACTAGTTATTTAACTACCCAGTGGAACAACAGTTAGATTAACTTCTGAAGCATTATTTGTTTTAAAAACAAGTTGTGATAATATGAAATATATATATAAATTCCCTTGTTTCTTTGTAGGCTGGTTTAAAATCTGATTGTTTTATTCATTTCAGGTTCTTTTACTCATTGGCCCACAAATAGTTGCTTTCGGCAGACCTAGAGAACAAGTTAACATAAGTATGTTTCCGTTCAATTCATATTACCTCGGTGGAATCCCAGCCTCTATAAGAGAACGGTGAGTTACACTACAGGTTACTCCTTAAGATTGTTGCGTTGTTTTATGGATGGAAGTCAGGCCTGCACAACTTGGGGTCCACTGAGCTGAATGATGTGACCTTCCAGGTGTTGTGGTATGACGGGGGACAGATGTTTCTCCTGTGTTTAATGCCTAGTGTGAGCATTGTCAAATCACCTTGAACGCTACAAATACCTGGCGGCTGGGCTGTATTCAGCTTGGTAGGTTTCATTTGTGCAGGCATGATTAACACAATGCCTTATGAGGAACGGCTAAGGGAGCTGGGCATGTTTAGCCTGGAGAAGAGGAGGTTAAGGGGTGATATGATAGCCATGTTCAAATATATAAAAGGATGTCACATAGAGGAGGGAGAAAGGTTGTTTTCTGCTGCTCCAGAGAAGCAGACACGGAGCAATGGTTCCAAACTACAAGAAAAAAGATTCCACCTAAACATTAGGAAGAACTTCCTGATAGTAAGAGCTGTTCGACAGTGGAATTTGCTGCCAAGGAGTGTGGTGGAGTCTCCTTCTTTGGAGGTCTTTAAGCAGAGGCTTGACAACCATATGTCAGGAGTGCTCTGATGGTGTTTCCTGCTTGGCAGGGGGTTGGACTCAATGGCCCTTGAGGTCTCTTCCAACTCTATGATTCTATGATTCTAACACAAAGCGGAGCCTTTCACTGAAAGACCTAGATGGTCCTTTCCCAGGTCTGGGTTGAACTGTAAGGCCTTAGTTTGTACCTCCAGTTCCAGTTCACAAACACAAAAGCTTACTATGTAGATACAAAAATATGCTTCACATAAGTTTCATGCCGGGTTGCACTTGTCATTCTGCCATTGTAATACTGCTTTCATGTGCATAGTGGGGGCCAGTGAATAGAGTGGCAGATTTGAGAATGGGATACCCTTTTCTAACCAAGATATTTAATTAGTGATCTAAGGAAAGTCACAATCTCTTAGCAGCACTTACTGAATTACTCTGGAGATAACAAGTGGAAAGCAGTTTGTACATGGAATGAGGTATTTGGAATCAATAATGGCAAATTTAAAGGCTATGTGGTATTTTTTCTTTCTTTGTGGAAACAGCTTTAATATATCAACACCTCCATTTCGTGGGTGCATGAAGAATGTAAAAACTTCTTTTGAATCTTCCCCTACCATCTCTGAGATGCTTGGTGTCAGCAAAAATTGTCCTGAAGACTGGAAGGTAATTTGCCGATTACAGCTTCCTTAGGTACTGGATACTAATCTATAGAGCTCAACATTGTTTAATCATAATGGCATTTCATTCATATAATGCATTTAATACCCCCCCCCAAAAAAACTTTGCAAAGTGAGGACTTTCACACCTTCCCAGAATATGATCTGTGAGCCCCACATTCCCATGGAGCCCATAATGTGAGATCCATTAATTCCACTTGATATATTAGACAGAAGCAAGGAAAGTAGGAATGACTCTTCTGAAAAAGGAAACCTATTCATTATCCATTTGTATTTTTAGCTTGTGAGAGCTGCGACTTTTTCTAAGAATGGAGTACTTGATTTGAGTGATGATGGTTTTCCATTTCCTAACGACTTCCAAATTGGATTTGGCTTTCATACATTGGCCCTTGATGGAACATTGCTATATTACAATTTACGGGTATGAGAGATATATCTTCTTTTGTTCTCCTATTCAGAGATAATCATATCCCCTTTTTTTGCCAAAGCTAAAACCTCAAAAATTAAATTTTGGTTTGTTTGTTTTTAGCCTGATGTGCTTACTGTGCTCCTGAGAAATGGCTTTGTCATCGTAAAGTTAGCTGATGAAGAAGGTCAGTCTAGCAAGAGATATGAAGATGGTTCAATGCATTATGTAACCGTGATGAAAGAGGGTGACACGTAAGTCCAACACTTTATGGGACAGAGTGAATGCTATGTTAGAGAAAAAATATGGGGCTGTATTGCTTGACTTGACATTTGATTATATAATATCTAGAAAGTTAAAACTGCATTAGGATTAATGCCAGCAGTTGATGTGGAACCTCAGAATAAACAGGAGACTTTTTTGTATTTTCGAAGTCTTCACAGTTCCATTCTTGAATATTAGAGCATTTTCTGTGACAAAACCCAGTTTATTTTTGTGTGTTCTGTATGCGCTTATCTCTGTGCTTGGTATGCCAGTTTCACAACCCACTCCTCTTCCATAGGGCATGATCAAGAGCTCTGCAGCTCTGCACATAAGAGTAGAAAGGCTTTTCATACTCTTCCGTGAGACTTCATTGGCATTTCCCATTGTGTGCACTATGTGCTTCCCTCTCAGAGAACAGAATGAAGCAAATATTGTGCACACAGAGCTCTGCAAGCATATTGAAACTGCTAGATCACAACTAGCATGTATAAATTGATCTCTTAGCTTTTCCAGGTTATGGTAAATACACAGATGCTGCTAACCTTTTGCCTCCACATCTTCTTTGTATGGACTTGCTCAAATATCTTCTTTTCATATCTGTTTTGATCTTTGCTAGCAACCTAGGAATCATGGCATTTTTAATTTTACATAAATCCACCTAATGGGGAAATTCTGTAATGTTGCTGCAATTGTGAAACCTGTGCCCACTGTTAATTTGGCTTGGTGAAGCAGAAGCTTCTATGATTAGATTCTGATGATGTGCATCTCATGTGACGATCATCACCGTGGTTAACCTGGTTAGTTGAACATTCAGTCGTAGTTTGGCCATCACAAATATTGGCTTCTTACTCCATGAATACCAGCTTCTGGGAGGTAACCTGGCAGGAAATAACCCTATCCTATGACAACCAACTAGCTGCTTGAATTCTGTCTGTGTGGAGAGCACTGCAGCAACAATCCAATTCATCAGCAATAATGTGTCAAATGTAATGGTTTGATTTCTAAGATAATGCTTATATGCAGTTTTAGAATCTGTATTGGATGCTCTCATTTAGTCACATGGGTATACATAGACTGCATGGGCCCTTTGGCTAGCCACAGAAAATGTTAGACTGCTAATGAGTGGTGTAGGTTTTGTGCTGCAGTGTGAAAACAAAGAGCAAAAGAGGCACCAACATGGCCACATACCTCTGCATAAATTGTGCAGAATCTGATTCTACTCTGCTTAATCACGGTCCCATGCAGAAAAGGGGAACCCTACTGCAGTCAGTCCAAATTTAATAAATGCACGATTAATAAATAAATAGACACTGGTGATTATATGCAACCCTTTTCCTTGCAAGTTGTAACAGGAGAACAAGGCTGTGCTTGAAGTCATAATTTACCAGCTCAGGGTATCATCTTTTGTGAAATCTAGATTAGTGTCCATTAGAAGCTGGACTTTTTTGGGTAGCAGCCTCATTCTTATAGAATGTCCTCCTTCTGGGGGCTCTCACTTGCCTATTTTTTGAGGCCGGCAAAAAAAATTGTTCTAGGCTTTTGAAAATGAGTTAACTAAGAATGTAATGCTACAGGGGTGTGTGGGTGTGGGTGTACACACACTGATCTGATTGGTTTTCTTTTCTTTTTTAAAAAATGTACTAGTAGTGCTTTATGCTGTAAACAGCTTTGTGGACAACTGTTAAAACGTACTGTACGAATGTTAAGTGGCTGATTAAATAAATGTTGGGATGACTTTATAGTTTTGCTCTCAAAATTTCACTCTAGGTTGTGTCTTTCTCATTCCAGGCTTAAGATGCTAGTTGATGATGTGCCCGAGTCAACAATAGTTGGAACCCTTGGAAGGAAAACAATGAGTCGGCCAATAGAGTTGGGTGGGAATGATTTTGAAGGATGCATTTCCAATGTCTTTATACAAAGGTAAACATATTGCACAAGAGCACAGACTGTTCCAATCCATTAATATGGTACTTTCTGCTCCTCACAAAACCAATGTTTACAATGAGCACAACAGAATCGTAATACGCTGCACGATGCCTTTGGGCATATACTGAAAAAGTTGCATCTATATGCTTGAAAGTGAAACCAGAACGTTAGCAAGTAGTACCTGAAAAAGACAATGCTGCATTGTGCAGGGTTTGGATCGCCCTTCCTCTGTGTTGACTGTACTGCTGGCATTTGCCATACTGCTTAGCTCATGGACTATCAGGAAATTGGTGCAGATTAGGCACACTGCAGCTTCCCAGTACAGCTTGCACTGCATCAGTTTATCAGAACCCACCCAAAATGTGCGGAGGGGTGCTTGCGCCTCTTCCTCTGGTACCACCCATACTGAGCCCACCTGCTCATTTCTCTCAACTCAGGCTGCAATCTTTTACCCCCTGTAAACTTTAGCCCATGTAACCTATCCAGTGTATCAGCTATTTTCTAACATAAATATTAGAGAACTTTTTGTTAAATCAGATTCCAGGTGAGAGGTCCCTGTGAGAGAAAGTAATATTTTTGCACATCGCCCCTTAACAGAATAAGTAAGGAGCCACTTAAAAGAGAAGTATTATTGATAGGGCAAGGCAGAACATTCATCAATTCAACTAAGATTTACAAATTTATAGATGTTATTACCTATATTGTGGGTGCTTATTCTCAGCACAGCTGCATTCAGAACACTTTTCCCAAAGATGTATTCATTTTTCACTAATAAAGTGCTGCCAATAAAAATGCCACCTCCAAATGTGTATACAAAACACAGTAGAGAGGCAAAGCATTTAGAGGGAAAACTAGGCTAAATTGATTTATTTGTACTGTCTTCCTAGAAAAAAGAATTTTTCCTAAGCATTTTCCAAGCCTATCAGCTGGCTCCACTATGTGAAATATGTGCTTTCTCTTACATCTATTCCAGATCAGATCGGCTTCCTCAAGTTCAAAACCTAACTGATAACACTAAGAAGATTGATGTATCCTTAGGGTCCTGTATGATAAAGAAACAACCTAAGCTGATGCTGCTGAAAGACCTGAATGATGTGGACCATCCAAGGTTTTTAAAGGTTGGGAGTTCAGCGTTTTGTAAAGAAAAGGAAAATAAAATAAAATACAAGTTTATGCAACAAGAAAACATAACTTCTTATTGTTGTGTTGTTTAATTATAGAATTATATCTAGTTCTCTAGACATAGAAATCAGGATTCCAAAATGCTTGGGAGCCTCCATGCGTACAGGAGGCGTCCTTGTTGCAAACAGTTACCCTTAAACACACAGAGGGCAATGGGGATGGGAGGTGAGCTTGTGCTCCTCTCCTCTCCTTGCTTGTGCATTTAAGCCTTACAATGAAAGCCTGAATAGGGCAAGTGGTGATAGCAGAAGCATAATGAAATAGAGCTCTGATTGAGAACAAACTCTGGGAAATGAGTTGGGTAAAGGAAGTACTGTAGAAAGATCTGTTGTAAGTAACCATGCTGCTTAGCATGGAAGGGAAACCTATTTGGATACATTCAGTGATCGTAGTCAACAGATAAGCCATTTGTAATTTGTTTGCTAATGTGCTTGAATTAGTATATACAGTACATGCTTTGAAAGAATAACAGTTGGTAATTACCATGGAAAGAACATACAGTTAGCTCACATTTTACGTGTGGGTTACATTCCTGGCTATTGTGTTTATGAGCAAAATTGCATAAAACCAGAACAACCCCTAGAAAACTGGGTGTGGGGGGCATTGCTGCATTTACCAGTGAGATGTGAATGCAGCAAATGTAGTCTTCCCCCTCTGCTTCCTTGCTGGATGCTGCTTCATGGGATGATAAGGGGACAAGTGTGGTTGATCAATAGCCAGAAGAAGTACCGTATTTTTCACTCTATATGACGCACCTAGTTTTTAGAGGAGGAAAGGGGGAAAGCCCTGTTTTGGGTGGGATCAGCTCACAGTTGTGCAGCTTCTTTTGCAAAGGGGAAAAGCCCCTTTTTTGAGGATCAGCTCAAAGTTGTTGAGCTTACTTTGCAAAGTGAAAAAATCCTGTTTTTATGGGGTTCACCTCACAGTTCTGCAGCTTCTTTAGGAAAGGAAAGGGAGCAGTTTCTACAGTTTCCAGACAGATAATCTAATCAGCCAGTCGCACGTCGCTGGGGAAACAAACAGCCTCCGTCTGCAGAACATTCAACAATGGAGGCCTGAGCAAGGGGGCGGGGCCGGAAAGGGAGCCAGCGATCGACCACACATTCGCTCCATAAGACAAAACAGACATTTCCCCCTACTTTTTAGGAGGAAACAAGTGCGTCTTATGGAACAAAAAATACGGTACTTGGCTGTAGTTCAGATCCAGAGGTGGGTTGCATGGGCTCATTTGGTGCTAGTGTTGCTTCCTTCATCAGGAGCATAGTGATTGGCAACCGCTACTCTCGTCTTTTGAGCTCATCATGGATTCCATGTTCTATAGATTCCAGGTCCCATCAGTTCCTGCTAGCATGACAAATGGTAAAGGATGACAGGAATTGTGGTTCCCCATCCCTATTATAAAGGGAGTCACTTTTGAGTAAACATGTATAGATTGTCATTCAGAAGAGGATGGATAATTTAATCAAGAACACCACACTGAGAACTGAGAGGAATAGCATTTACTTTTGAAAACCTTGAAAACCTCAAGTTGTGACTCAATGATTTTTGAAACATAGTTCTAAAAATATCCTCAGATCTATGAGATACCAGAGAAAAACAAGATGTCAATTTTCAGACGCGACAAATGAGTGAATACACTCAATGATCTCAAAGAAATGCATAACCCTGCAAAATTATTAACCCCCAACCTTGTATTAGGTTATTCTTAAGAGGTGCCAGTACTAAATATTTACATTTTCTTTTCCAGAGGAAAAAAACCATTGCCTATTTGACAGATGGAAGTATGCAGCAAAACAAGGGCTGTCCTTTACATGCTCAGTTAAATTTTGTCACTGGAGCATATCATTTTGGCAATACTCCTGACACTCATTTGTTGTTTACAACATCTCAAGCATCATCAAGAGACAGGTAATGGGATTTGTTGTTGTTGTTGTTCTCAACATTTTCAAAGCATCTAGAATTCCATGGAATATTTTCAGGCTGAGACCTAGCTGTTGTCTGGCAAAGTAGACGAGGGCTGGGTCAAAGGCAGCAGAAAAACAGGCTGGAGTTCAGACACTGGAACAGACAAACAAGGGCCAGAGAAACAATTGGAAGGCAGGCTGGTGGCTAGGCACCAGGTTGCCGGGGGGAGGAATGTAGTCAAAGACAGACCTGTGACAAGGCAGTTCTATTGTTCCATTGGATGAATTGCTCAGACTGGGAAACACAACTTGGAGTAAGATTTATATACGGCAAGTCAAGTTACAGTTGGTTCCTTAAGTCACAAGGTCCTAACTCAACTGAAAACCAGCTTTTTCTGGCTCATGTCACCATATGCATGATGCTGCAGAACAATGGAGATTAAGTCAGTAATTCCCTCAGCTTGAGATCTGTCCCAGAGGAGCAGAGTAAGGCACCTGAGTTCTGTTGCCCGAGTCCCTGTCTCATGTCCCCAAACATCATACAGGTACTTTCAGACTGGGTTCTTAGGAACATATTTTATCCCATATTGTAATAATAAATAAGGCAATGTGGCATTTGTTTGACTATTTATGTGAATAAATAGCATGCACACGAAAGCTCATACCAAGAACTGACTTAGTTGGTCTTTAAGGTGCTACTGGAAGGAATTTTTTTTGTTTTGACTATGGCAGACCAACACGGCTACCTATCTGTAACTATTTATGTGATAATCAGTTCTGGACTTGGATACAGCAATCTAGGTTCAAATATCTGGTTATACTTGGAGCTTATTGATGTCTTCATCAAAGAGTATTTGAGAGCACTGAAGAGCAAGGAACTTGGAAGCAACTGAATATTAATTTAATGAGAAAAAAAATAATATAACCATAGCATTTTCTGCTTCCATATTGGTTAATCTTCTCTGATCTTAAAAAATGTAATTCAAGGTCCCATTTTGCTGTGGACGTTCGTACATCATCATCTAGAGGATTGATCTTCTTCATGGAAGACAAGCTGGGGAACAGCTACACAGCTCTTTTCCTTTCAAAAGGGCGTTTTGTGCTTTTACTTGCTGCTGATGGAAGGAAGATAAAAATCAAAAGCAAAGCTAAATACAATGATGGACAGTGGCATACTGTGAGTATGAAATCTGCCTAGGCTAAAGGACTCAGCCATTTAGTGCATAGGGCAGCCATTGTGACAGATCTCTAACTCTGAAGGAGGCAGCTTGTGGACAAAAGCTACCACTGCCATGATGGGAAGGAGAAGCAGCAAAGTCTAGTGATACAATTATTGTCCAAACCAGTGGCTCCCAATTGGTGGCCCATGGTCCCCAGGGAGTCTGCTTAACCTACATGAGAATTGTGTCATGGACCCGCTGCCGTAGACCCACAAAAACTACCACAGAGGTATCAATTTTTTCAAAAGTAGGGGGTCCATGTCTTGGCTTTTGAAAAACAGGGGGGCCGCAGTATTTAGCTAATTGGGAACCACTGGTCCAAACCACTTTATTTTCATGCCATCTGCTGAGGGTATCTGACTGGAACCCAATCCATGATTTGCCTCTCATTCCCCTCTCCTCCTGTGGCTGGTAAGTTCAGATCAATTTCTGGTGAAATTTAAAACACAGAGAATCTCTCATACTCTCCACATTAAGGAACTGCCAGATGACTACATGGCAGCAAATTACAGTTTATTTAACATCCACTCACGCATTACTGTCACCAACTGAAGTGTCCAGCCCTCATCATTGTGAATATATATTTCAGAATGTGTGGACAATGCCAGGTGAAGGTTAGTTATGTGTCCCCCATAGAATGCTACACTTCAAAATAGTTGAAAAAAGGCACAGTCCTGTTACTACTTAGCATGAAAAAAGCAGTTATGTGTTACTCCAAGATGACATTTAGCACTGCTTAATTTTTTTAACTTAGGTGTATTTGTTTAAGACTGTGCTTGTTTTCTGAAAAGGTGGTGTTCAGCAGAGCTGGAAAGAGAGTACGACTTGTTGTTGATGGTCTGAAAGCTCGGGAAGTAAACACAGAACCTTCCTTCTCTGCCATGACTGAGTCACCGA
The DNA here is from genome assembly GCF_964252035.2 of Podarcis erhardii. Classification (NCBI taxonomy): domain Eukaryota; kingdom Metazoa; phylum Chordata; class Lepidosauria; order Squamata; family Lacertidae; genus Podarcis; species Podarcis erhardii. The sequence continues at coordinate 46,274,611 of NC_138499.1, read as the reverse complement.
TCTACCTAGGAGGGGTTCCTTCATTGAAAATTCAGGTAAAAAGCTGATGTTTCAGTTGATGTGGACTTAGATGTGGTTGGCTCAAGGCAGGTAACATTTTATTTTTCCGGCTGCATAAAATCAGGGGTGGTTTCAGATGACCTGCTTATTCAGCATTCATCTTGATTTGTTTGTAGGCAGATTAGATGACAATACTTAATGAGCATTCATTCTAGTTCGTTAGCAAGGAGGTTAGTTTAGTTAATGCTAGTTTTCCAGTGCATTTTCCCTACACCTTCCTTATCATAAAAAATCCAATCTTTTGGGGAAGTGGGCTTGTTGCACAAGACATCCCAATCAGCTATAATGGCACAACCTGAATTTGCTGGTGTGTGTTTGAATGCCACCTGAAAATAGTGGCAGTCTAGTTCTCACACTAACATGAGTTTGACCAAACTGCAGGAGGCAGTGGAAGACAGGAGTGCCTGGCGTGCTCTGGTCCATGGGGTCATGAAGAGTCAGACATGACTAAACGACTAAACAACAACAAAGTTCTCACACGGAGTACTTCCAATCTGTGACAATTGCATTATTATTTTTACTACTTTATATTTTTAAGAGGGGGGAAAATCTCAAAGTGGTTTACAACACATTAAAACATAAAATTAAACAATCCAGAATAAAACATTACTGAAGAACTTTTAAAAAGTATACATTCAAAGCAACATAATTAACAGGAAACTAAAATATTATCTTGAATATTTAAAAATAAAACTTTACTATAGGATATCAAATACAAAATGCACTTTTAAAACAGCATAATTAACAAGTGAATAAAATATTATCAGAAGCGTAGAACATCTCTGTTGCTGCCAGTTCTGCCAATGGTGGCTCATGGCAGGTGGTGGCTGTGGAAGCTCAGGTTCAGTGCCCTGGGTCTGCACTAAGAGACAGCCAAGATGGTCTCTGGCCTCTTCAGCAGCCTCAGCTTTTGTAGCTGGAGTCAGTCAGGGCTCCACCCTCCCAGACTAGGTAGAAAAGGCCTGCAAGGTAGGGAGCTGGTCTTCTAGGTCTCACAGCCAAGATGGTCACTGGCATGTCACCTTCCAACTTGACTTCCACTGAGAAATATGGATGCACAAGTTTCATTTTGCAACAACTAGAGGGCCACAGGTTCCTCACCAAAGTTCTAGCCTGACCCTGATTCCTTTGTAAAGTTAGAATACATATAGCTCTAGAGATTTTGACATTTCAAGATAGCCTAAAAACTGCACGATCTATTTAGGCATCTGCTCCTAGGCCAGCCAGCATGGAGTGATGCATTGTTCAAGTAAATATTATCATAATCTGTGTTGAATTTATATTTCCAGAGTATACCAAGAAAGAGTTTTGCAGGTTGCCTGAGAAACTTTAACGTGGAAGGAAAGCACATGCGTACATACCATCAGAACAGCGGCGTTCTGCCTTGCTTGGATAATGTTTTGGAGAATGGGATCTCTTTCTTCAACGAAGGGGGGCATATAGTCATCGGTAAGTATGGTGTAGGAGTTGTTGGTTCTGAACACAAGCTGTGCTTTCAATCAGAACAGGGATTCAGAAGTTGTGCATTCAGTCAGAACCCTTTTGGGACCAGGGACATCTTACAGAATGGGGGACTATATAATACCCATCTTAAAAGAAAAGACTCTTGGAACACATACACATCTCAGTAGCAAGTAACAATGTACAGTATAGAGCTGGCATCCCCTTTAACATGTTTTCCCAATTCTTTTTGCTTCACAGAAAATGCTTTTTCATTGAGCTTGGACTATAGGATTGTATTTAAGATTCGTTCAAGAAGCTTGAATGGCATTTTAATTCATACTGGCAGCAAACAAAGGAACTATTTAACTGTGTACATGGAAGGAGGCATGGTAGGTGTGATTCCATCTCTCCCCCACCCCCCAGATTTGGTGAAGACAGAGTGGGTGAGGGGAAGGGAGCATCTACTTTGAACTACTAAGATCTAGTATCAGTATTTACAAAAACCAGCTCCCAGACTTCTGTTACATTCAAGCATGACAAATGGAACTGGTGATGGACTATGCAGATGAAGAAATGGAGTTGTGCAAATAGAACCTGGCTCAGTTTTCATGGTTCCTATATATTTTTGTGGTACAGGGCAGCAGTATGGGACACATCTGACAATGGGCAAAATCTAAGCTTCACTGCAGACACTGGCATTGTCAAGGGCAGTGTAAGCCAAAGTCTTGTGATGTCAGTATAAATTATTAAATCAGCTTCAACTTAGCCATAACCACCTAGAAAACTCTTAACATGGCTACTTCCTTTTCACCAAAGTAATGCACCGAATATAAAACACACTTTCTTGGCATTTCTGTGGATTGGAAGTATACCCAAAGATCAACAGCATAGCAATCTAGGGTTTACAAGGGAGACAACTGTACCTAAAAGCATTGGTTAAATTAATCAGGCTCAGCAAATATTTCATCGTCACATTTTCTTGTGTCCATGCTTTTATTTTATTCCTTTTGTTGCTGCTAATTTAAAAGATGTCTGTTTTCACAGCTCACTGCCTCTGGTAATAATGGTGCTGGAGAGTTCTCAACGTCAGTCACGCCTCGGCAGTCTCTGTGTGATGGAAAATGGCACTCCGTAGCAGGTACTATGCAATCTCATTCACCAGTTCTTTAGAGGCAAGAAAATGAGAGTCAGACATTGCTCTAAAAAAAAGTAGCACTTCGTGCTTTTTAAAGATGACTAACTGGATTTCTAATGCATTTTTAACTAATGTTCTTTAAATGCATAACTTAATTTGTATCTGTTTAAGATGTATTTGTGTGCATTTTCAGTTTAGCTTGATATGAATTCTGACTATACACGTGTTATGAACACAATCTGTAAATTAGTTCAGAATAATCTAAGAGTAGCCCCATAGATTTCAGTGGGACTACAGCAGGATTGTTCTAAAGCAAGGTGTATTGCTTCGGTTAACGGATCTATTAAGTAACATTAGACAGTGGATTGGTGGAGTCATATTTGCTCTTTTTCTCTGTAGCAGCTGGAATAACAATGAAATAAACTATACTGTACTGCAAATAACATTCCTGCATTCCAAACTACATTTTACATTGCAGCTATCCTAGGCTATTTTCCTCAGATTCTCCCCCCCCCCCAGCTGTCCCCCCCCCCCGGGTTTTCAGACCTACGGTTGCAAGGTGAACAGGTTTGGGGTAAAAGCTGCATGGGGAGAGGTAATTCAGGGAGAAAAGGGCAAGCAACTAATATTTAAACATGGCTACCTCCAGTCATATTGTATTTGTCTAGAATAGGTGTCTTGGAATTGTAGGTGAGGAAAGATTTTCATTCATAGATAGATCGATCCAAGGAGAAAGGATATAAGTGAAGTATTACTGTGACTGAAACTGAGGAATGTCTTAATGAAAGGCAGGACTAACTGATTCATGTGATTGTTTATAGTAACTCGGAAACAGAACATTGTGTACCTCGAAGTAGATGCAAAGAGTAACTCCACCACTGGACCATCCGCTATGCTCTCCACCAGCCATGCTCAACCACTTTATTTTGGGAGAGTTCCAGGTAGGAAGACTCTTTCTGGTTAATCTTTCAGTACTGCTAACTTTTTTTTTTTTTAAGAAATGTATGTAATGAATGTGACAACCTTATATCTGGAAAAACTGCATTCGGTCAAAAGAAAGTAGAATCTCTTTCTCATTCCTTATGAATAAGCCTTTCTCTTTGAAGGCCAAACTAGATGAGAAGTTAATTACATTAATGCAGTTAACATTCACATTAATGAAATGAAAATGCTTTTTTTTTATTTATTAAAAAAAAAGTGTAAATAGTAGCCGTGGGGACAAAAGCAGCAGGACCATAGAAGGGGGAAGGGGGAAGAAAAGGTTTAATCCTTCCCCCTATCCCCGATGACAAGTGGCCTTACCTTAAGAAAGCTGCTATTTACATCAGAAGTGAAGCTGATCATCATTGGTGTCAGTTGTGGCTTCCCTCCAGGGGCAAATGATGCATTTCCAAGATTTTGGAGGAGACACATAAGTCATCCCAACAAAGAACTTCAAAGTTCCGTCCAGTTCCATGGGAGCTTGATGCTTGCAAGGGAAGATAGCATTGTCAAGCCAAGAGGCCAGTCAGGAAGAAAATAGATAGGAACAGGAGCACAGACAGCGAGTTTAGGTAGAAGGGGAGGGGGCAAGAGAAGATACTTGACTAGAGAGTTCTGTATTAATCTTTCTAAAGCTGTCCAATCAGTGGGACTGGAAAGAGAGCCTTTGTAAAATGTTAACATTTGCTGCAAAACATAGATGAATTCCAAGTAATTTTTAATAGCTATTATATATTACACTAAAGAAAGAAGTTTATTTTGAATAGGAATAGGAATAGGCATATACTGATTTCATTCCACTTCTACTGATAAAGAAATACTGCAGTTTCTACAATTCTGTACCAAACCACAATGTGCTGTATTCAACTTATCTTTATCCTTTCTCTTTACAGTAAATTTGGCAACACCATGGCTTCCTGTTCAGGACGTGTTCCTTGGCTGTCTGAAGGGTGTTTCAATTAATGACAAACCTGTTTTAGTGAGCAAAATTTCAGATGTTCATGGTGTTGTCAGCTTGCAAGGGTGCCCTGTCAATTAAATTCCCCATGTATCTCCTCAGGATGAAATCTCCTTAATGTACTGTATGAATGCCACAATATGTTTTCATCTCTTCTAAACTGTGTGTTATTCTTGCCACTTATTTCTAACATGGTTTAAGGATGTATATATTTTTCAGAATTGTGGTCTGGGCCGCCATTGTTAGATGCTTTGATATTTGGTTTGGCTTTTGCTGTGTACAATTCATTCTATATGATAAAGCCACGTGAACTATAAAATGCTGTTGTACATAATACAATCAGGTGAGACTCTGCTCTCAGCCACAGTTGTGCATAACTAGAACACTTGTATTGACATAAGAGGCCAGTCCTGAGGCACCTGACATGACAAGCACTACCCAAATTAGAAATGAAAAATCTTTGGATTACAACCAGAATCTGACCTTGTTGGCAGAATTTTATAAAAAATAGACAATTATGTTGGGTTGCTGAACCAGCTCTTTCTTATAAGTGTGCATTTGACAAAAATAATATAAACCTGAATATGAAGCACTTTAAAAGAATGGAATCCAAGAAGTTACAGTTTTAAGAGTTCTATGGCCAAATAAAAGCAATTTGCTTCTAAAAAAAATTCTGTATGTTTATTTTATTTACACATGGCACTATTTTGATCAACTTTAATCAAAATAATTTGGCTGAATAAGGACAATAAGTTTCAGCCCACCATCTTTTACTTAATACGCATAAAATATCTCTATGTGGTATAATTCCCTCCCATAATAACAGAAGTGAGAAAGATGCTGAGCCCTTTTGTGTGTATGGAGAAAATGAAGGTAGTTTGATCTCCCGTGAGTGTTTCAGTCTGGAGACTGCAAGATCTGCAACCAGAGGTATTCTTTCACACATGTCTAGAAAATTCAGCTGGTTCATGATTTATCTACATCTTAGACTACCATTTTTTTTCAGGGTTTCCTTCCACCTTTTTTACCTTTATATGAGCCCACTTAAAAAAATAACAATTAAGAAATACCTGAGCAATGTAGGCTGCAATGATACACTCAATTCTACCATATTTCATATTTTAAAGAAGATGATGTTTCTTATGAGAAACACATACATTTCAGAAACCAGTTTAGTAATCCTATGGTCCTGCCATGCTGGCAGCCATCTTACACCAGTATAATGTAGGGATGAATGAATCAGTGTATTTCCAGTCATTCTCACGGTAGACCCATTGAAAGGAGTGGACTTAAATAATTATGAATAACTTAATTCCATTTGTTTCAGTGGACGTACTCTGACTTAGTTGGATACCACTCATTGCTCATGGATACTTGGACTTTGCTAAGAATCCTTTCATCACTAGAATATTAGCACCTCCTATCACTGTGGCACCCAATAGGATATGTATTGTTTTGATAGTAGTGCTTTAAGTTGAAAGAGGTACAACCCTGTCTATAAATTAATAAAACCATAAAAGTAATTAACCGTCCTGTTACCTGGCCAGTAACATTTGGGAGGTTTCCTCCTTTTGCCCACTTCTTAATTTCCTCATCCTGGTCCTGTTAGCTCCAAAAAAAACTCCCATAGAAAAACTTGCTGCTCGTTATCAGCTCTGTGGCTTGGATTAGTGTTAGCATTCATACTTTACTTCCACAAATCATTTCCTTATTTGCTCAATAGCACTGAAGTTCAACGACATGGTTCACAAGTCATGTTTGTCGAGAGCAAAAGGAGTCACAGCAATGCCACCCATACAACTTGCTTTCTAACCTTGCCTTCTCTTTCTGCTTGTTTCACTTTGCATAATATATAGGAAAGCATCCAGCTCCTAAAAAAAAGGGATAGTCACATTTTTGTGTGCATAGTGCACCATTAAACAAGTGCCTATTTGCAGCTGTGACTAGTAATTATCTATCCTATTATTTTTCCATGCCTCCTCTAGTCCATTTCCTTGCTTTCGTTTGCAAAGTCAGCTGAAGTACAGATCCCCTCTATAGCCCGCAAGAAAGCAGTGCCAGTTTCACATGTGTATAGATAAGCCAAAGGATGGTAATTCAACAGCATATTTCAACAAACCTTGGGATGCTGCTGTGGTAAGACCTAACCTTTGGTAAGTTGAAAGAGGATGTGACCACTGTAATTGGTTTTGCCCTGTTGTTCGGTTGCATTGAACTGATGGTCTTCTGGCCCTTCCAGATGGATGACTCTCTGAGTATCCTCCCTGAGCCCCTGGCATGAGGCAGCCTATGGATCTAAGCAAGCAGTTACACAAGATGACAAGCCCCTAATATACCTACCGTGAATACCATCATCAGAGCTGCTCTACTAATCCAGGAAAGACAGCTTTTCATGAGAGTTAAGTGGCACCAGTCAGAAACTGTAATAGTGGCTTTGTTGGAGCATAGTGTCAACACTCTTTTTGCTATGTTGTAACGCAGCAGTATTAAAGGAAGCATATCCTGCTTCCATTTACAAGCACCACTCCCTACTTATTCAACTTTTGCTTAAGATCTCATTATTCATTTGCCTGAGCATAGCATGTTGACATACTGCCTCTCTCAACTCATAATACAATAATTCATCAACATGACAAAAGCCTGGTGCAGGTGGGGAAAAAACCATGCAGGCTGCAGAAGTTGGACAAGGTATGCTCATCACCTGTACACCCCTGTTTTAGTATATTAGTATTACCTCCTGAAAGGAACCTCTACTAGATTCTTTAGCAATCTGTTTTACAGGCTGTGCCAACTTTTTTTTTTTTTAAGGGGTGCAACGGTGAACTGGAAACTTGCCTTAAGCCCCTTGCTAATCCCTTTCTCTACAAGAAACAATTAAAGAGGAAAACCCTTATTTAGAGGTTTTATGCATGACTGGGCACCTTGGTGTGTCAATATTTTTAAAACTGTAGCACAGGAGAAAGTTATTTACTATATTTATATCTTGGCTTTCTTCTGTCATGGAACCTGAGGTGGCATATGCTTTTTTAAAAGAAACTTTTTGTCTTCTGCCTCTTCTTCAAATATACAGTGGTGCCTCACAAGACGAAAAGAATCCGTTCTGCGAGTCTCTTCGTCTAGCGGTTTTTTCGTCTTGCAAAGCAAGCCCATTGACGGCTTAGCGGATTAGCGTTATTAGCGGTTTAGCGGCTTTTAGCGGCTTATCAGCTTAGCAGATAAGCGGATAAGCGGCTTAGCGGCTTAGAAAAAGGGGGGGAAAGGGAAAAAAACCCGCAGGAACTCGCAAGACATTTTCGTCTTGCGAAGCAAGCCCATAGGAAATTCGTTTTGCGAAGCACCTCCAAAACGGAAAACTCTTTCGTCTAGTGAGTTTTCCGTCTTGCGAGGCATTCGTCTTGCAGGTACAGGTTCCACTGTAGTGCTACATCATTAGCCTGAATAGCTGCTCTAAAAAAAGGTACAGTGGTACCTCAGGTTAAGAACTTAATTCGTTCTGGAGGTCCTGTTCTTAACCTGAGGTACCCCTTTAGCTAATGGGGCCTCCTGCTGCTGCTGCACCGCCGTGGTGCAATTTCTGTTCTCATGCTGAAGCAAAGTTCTTAACCCGAGGTACTATTTCTGTGTTAGCGGAGTCTGTAACCTGAAGCATCTGTAACCTGAAGTGTCTGTAACCCGAGGTACCACTGTAAAGGTAAAGGACCCCTGACAGTTAAGTCTAGTCATGAATGACTCTGGGGTTGCGGCACTCATCTTGCTCTATAGGCTGAGGGAGCTGGCGTTTGTCCGCAGACAGTTTTTCCGGATCATGTGGACTAAGCCGCTTCTGGCGAAACCAGAGTAGCACACGGAAATGCCATTTACCTTCCTGTCGGAGAGGTACCTATTTATCTACTTGCACTTTGACGTTCTTTTGAACTGCTAGGTTGGCAGGAGCTGGGACCGAGCAATGGGAGCTCACCCCGTTGTGGGGATTCCAACCGCCGACCTTCCGATTGGCAAGCCCTAGGCTCTGTGGTTTTAACCCACAGCGCCACCCATGTCCCTGAATAGCTGCTCTATGTTCCCCCTAATTCCAGCTCACATACTCCTGCCTAGGACAGCCCCAAGATATTTTGCTGGCTGAGGCAAAGGACAAGATGGTACTACTCCACATACAGATATCAAATGGACTGAGATAAATCTTGGCTGGGGCTGATGGGAGCAGGAATCCAACAACAGGAGGGCCACAGATTCCCCATCTTTAATTTAACATTTGAAAAAGGATGGCAGGTGGATCCCCTGTCACAGATCTGCCTGCCACCCTTTTCAAAGGGGAGGAATTGGACAGCTATCAGAAGACGTTGGAATTGGACAGCTATCAGAATGAGGCTGCTTTACTATTTTCCTTCAGCTGCTTTTTTTTTCCCTGAAAAGGAAAATATAAGGTGTCTCCATATCCTACCCCCTGTGGATAGGAAAGTGACTTGGGGATTATTTTAAGCCGACAGATATCAAGAGGGGAAAGGATCAAGCACGCATAAACACAAACAGTCAGTTCTCTTCCAGTTTCAGCTTCGTGAATTGGCTTTTCCTTAGAAAAACAAAGAAGCCAGCATTGTGACCTCCAGTGTCTTGAGAATGAAGAGAAGGCATGAAGGCCTAACCCAGCTGTTGCCCATGGATAATGCTGTCACTTGAACGTACATGAAAATTATTGTGCTTGAATGCACACATTTAATACACTTAATTAAGGAAGAGTCCTTCGTGTTCAGGCATACAAAGGGAAACAAAGACTTTTATCAGTCCTAAAACACATATTACAGTCATTTATTTTCCCAAGCACATGTAGCAAAACCTTTCAGATTACAAAACTGTATTTCTCAGGGATGCTATATCAGATGTTAGAAACAAACACTCTCCCCAGTACAGTATGTACAATCTCTTTCCAGAGTCAATATTGTGTGAGCCCTCATTTATTACTAGGGCCAAACTGGACATGACATAGATTTGTAATCAGAATTTTGGGTGTGGTGTTTGTGTGTGTTTCAGTTCAAAGCTGCCATGATAGTTTGCTGAGTGTTTAACCCTATGGCTTTGGATCTGGGTATCTGAATGCCCTTCTGCTTTCACAGTAACCTGTGGCTACATTACAGTCATCCTTTGAGGCCTTTTTCTGGCTCTCCTGCCTCTGGAGGTGCAGGCAGTGACTGTGGGGAGAGAGACTTCTTGATTGTGGCATCCACCCTATGGAAGGCTCCCCCCAGGGAAGCTCACCCAGTACCTACTTGATCACTTTCTAGTTCTAGGTGAGGACTTTTTCGTTGACTTGGATTCTAAACCCATATTCTACGGTTTGATTGTTATTTTGTTTTGAATTACCAATTGATTTTACTGTTTTATTCATTGTTCAGTCTTAGCTGAAGCCCCCTTGAGAATGGAAACACTAAGTTAGATGAGGAAACTATTCCTCCTCCTCCAATGGTGATGTTCGATTCCAACTCCCATCAGCCCTAGTCAACTGGGCCACGGTCAAGCATGATGGGAGCTGTAGTCCAACATCTGGAGGGCAATAAGTTTCCAAACTGAACAGTAAAATGTATGTTACAAGTGATTTAGAGTTACTCACTCACTGTGATTGGTTGTGCCTGGACTTAAGTACAGCGCTTTGTGCATAATGTCAGTGAGTCAGAGGCACTGTCAGTCACAAGGAACACAAGGTGATAGCTGGGGGACCAAATCAGTCCATTCCTATATATGCCTACCTAGAAGTAATTCCCGTGGAGTTCAAGTGAAGGATTATTTCCATAAAGGATCAAATGTAATACAATCTCTGGAAAGGTTAACAGCTCTAGCATTATTACTATGTTCACCCGAGAAACTAGCTATTCTGGAAAGGACAGCAAAATAAGAGCTAGTTAATTATAGACTAAAACCCTTGCTTAAACCTCCCTTTACTGAAATGACCTTGAGGGCAAAGATGTTAGGTATTTGTACATCAAACCAAAACAGGTACTGAAGGTGGAATAGACTTCCCTGTATTGCACTTCACGAGGTTACTCAAGTACATTTTGTTATGTTCTCAGGGTTATTCAGCAATCAGTTTCTGTACTGCAGCTATGAGTGGCTTAACTTGTAGAAATTTTATATTGAGAATATGTGTTGAGAATAGCAGTAATGAATATTTTGATTTATTTCACACACACACACACACAATGCTGACATGTTATTGAAAACTGATTCCCTGCCACCCAATTTGTGTACCTGTTTGTTTATTTATTTATTTAAAAGACTGTCTCTAGGGGTGACTAACATTAAGAGTCATGATGGATCAGACCAAAGGCCTATTTGGTCCATCATCCTCTTCCCACAGAGGACATGAGGCCAATAGCTGCCTCCCATTATTGTTTCTCAGCAGCTGGTGTTCAGAAGCATACTGCCTTTGATTCTCAATGCAGTATATAGACATCATAACTGGTCTGAGAGAACACAATGTTCTTTGTGTGCGTGCGCGCGCGCACACACACACACATGCCTAAGCAAGGCTGTCATATGATAATAATTTTACCAGCATGGACTAATCTTGAATCGATTGATTTAGGGGCTGAAAGGCCCTTCTATGCCTTGATTTCATTATTTCATTACTGAAATAATCTGCCTAGACACAGGGCTCCATGGAAGTGCATGGGAGGAAGGCTGCACCATAACCCTCAAGACTGGGAAATGAGTCAAATGTGCACTGTCTACATGATACATTCCTTTACATCGAAGAGGATGGGGAAGTTTGTGCTCATGTTGACCTTCATTTGCACAATGTCAATATTTCTATGGGTGCCTCACAGTTCACTGATGGTGCAATCCTTGTCCCCCCAAAGTCCTATTGAGTTCAGTGGGACTTACTCCCATGTAAGTAAGTATAGGAGCATTTGAGTCATCATCCAGCTTGCACTTGCTACAAGTGTACTATTACAAACATGGCACAGGTGTTACAGGTCACTGCAGCAGCTCCCTCACCCTCCATGTCTATGGTCCTATACACACCAAGAGACAGAACTCTGGTCCTCCCCCTTAAACTCTCCTGCTAAACACCCTTGCAAACGCCCCTGTTTACGAGGTCTATTCGCAAGCTCTCAGGATCTGCACTGTGCTAAGTTTGACTGCTGCTGGTTGCTAACTCCCATCTCAGTTGGCTTCCTCTTAGCTGTAACGCCTCCCCCTCAGATCCTGTGTTCCCACAAAGCAATCAGCCACACACACTCTCAGGCTCCAGAAGACACAAGCTCACTCTCTTCAGTCTCCTTCTGCAATCCTTGTCCCTATTTGTGAGGTCTGGTTGCGAACTCTGGTTGTGAGCTCCAAGGTTCAGCACTAAGCTAAGCTTGAACACCTTTGCCATCATGAGGAGTTAGAAAGCCTTCCCCTGCCATATAAAGTCCCCATCCTCTTTTTGAAGGATGCAGTTTAATCTGCAAGAGGTGCAGCCAATCAACCCCCCCCCCCCCCGCATTTAACAGGACTAGGCAAATATTGCCCATTAATTAATAAATTATATTTATATTTTGCTTTTCAGCCACAATGGGCTTTTTAAGTGGCTGACTGTGTTAGTAGGTAAACCCAGATGTATGGCAATGTGATAGAAAAAACACCGGAAACAGCTCAGAAAGCTTCAAATCAATATTTTGGGGTTAGGTCCAACAATTCTGGGGTCTTCTTAAAAAAAGCTGCACAACTCTACCAATACCAATCCAGTTTTATTCTGTTCACATCAACTTTTTAAAAACTGAAGTCCTGCAAATCAGCCTTTATTACTATGCAACAGACTTTGCCTGCAAGCAACCCTGCAGCATGGCTGATCTCTTGATGTTCCATAGTAAATAGATTAAATGCACTTTATTAACGCAGGAAAAGGACTATAAAACTATTAACAACAGGCTGTAACACTAAACAGCAGCAGTAAAATTGCCTGATCACTGCTGTTTGAAGTACATCATGTTTGCTTTAATGTAGTGGAAATACAGTTTTCAACACCACAAATCTTCCTAAGCATTTGGCACAACTTGATTGTAAGTAGGCCATACAGAGTTAACTAAAGAGCATGGTCCTCACACTTTGCAGGGAACTCCACAGATAGCACATAAGTACCTAAGTCCTGTGCCCTCCATGATTTTTGCTCGGCTAAATTGCAAACCACATGAAGAGTAGTGGTTATGAAGGCAAATCTAAATGTAAGAAATACATCGGGGCTGTCTGTTTTCAGATTACATTTCATCTGTTTGTTTATTCCATTATGTTTATATACCACATTTCCTCTAAGGAACTCAAGGTACTTTTCATGATTCTAACCCTCCCCTCATTTATCTTCACAACAACCCTGTGAGGTAGGTTAGGCTGACAGGGACTAGCCCCAGGTCAACCTGTGAGCTTCATGGATGAATATGGCTCACATGGCGTATATACCAAATGTTTGCAGGGTGGGGTGTGTGTGGGTGTGTGCAGGATCATGTCCCAACAAAACCCAAATGTGTTTGGTCTGTTCTCTGAACATACTGTGCAAGTCTTTCAATGCAACCAGGGGCCTGATCCGTCTGTCTCAACATATATCAAATCTACATGTCCTTTGAACAGGATACTAGGGAACCCTGCAGAACAGCCCAGTGATGACTGGGTGTGCTCAGTGACCATATAATGCTGATGGACTGTTGGAGATAAGGACTAGAAAACCAGAGAGAAAGGAGTATCCGTGTGACTGGAATTCTGAAAGGAAACACACCCCACTGCAAAATTTTGTTGCAGATTTCACTTGCAACCAGTCTGTATGTTATCTGAAATTTTAAATGGCTAAAGTCTCATGGCTAAATTCAGTGGTACTTAATTCTGAGAAAACATGCATAGAAATGGGCTGAACATCACATACAAGGATTTGTTATCACTCTGAATTTGATACAGCTGGAAAATTGTTAGTTGCTTTCGGTAGAAACTGCCAGCTCTACTGTTAAGCAAGGGAGTATATCACTTTAGGTGGCAGATTTTAGAAGGATCACGGGTTGTCTCTCTCCAATTTGGGCTGAATGATAGGAAGATTGCTTGAGTGTTTAAATATGAACCTACATAGAGAAGAACCACCTCTTCTTTAGATTTAATTTCTATCCTGGCCAACTAAAAGAATTGTAAACTCATGCATTTTAAAAAAATTGAGACCATTTTTGATTAGGCAGAGCACAGCCTGTGCTGTCAGATGACAATCACTTAAAGTAAGGACTCATATGCCGAAGAGCTGTAACATTTTTGATACAAGGACTTTTAAATTTAGTAATAAGTGAAGCCCTACAATCTATTTCAGGCAGGTTTGGAATATTTTTAGCAGCATTGATTCTGGTAAATAAATGGGTTCTTTTAAATGGCTTCTGCGGAAAGCAAGGCTTTGCAAGGTGCTCAGCCATCTTTTAGCAAGATTTGCAAGATTTTTGTTGCTGAATTCTAATGCCACAATCCTTACTGTCTGAAATCCTTTTCTTGCTTGACTGTAGAGCAGTCACTAGTAGGCAAAACAACTTGGCAGTACAGTGCTTAGGATCAGTTTTTAAATGTTAATGCTATGTCTCTTGCAGCAGGATGAGGAGTCCAGGTGAAGTATGTTGAATACACTGATGCATTGACAAGCAACAGCACACAGTATACATGCACCAGAAAATCCAGAAAGCTCTAGCCATATACCTGTGTGTACTTAATTCCTAGCTGCTACTTAAACTCAGAACAGTCCCTGTTAAGAACGATATTAGTGGGAACTAGGATATTAAGCCTTCGTAGCTGAGTCAGTAGAACATAAGACTCTTAATCTCAGGGTTGTGTATTCAAGCCCCATGCTGGGCAAAAGATTCCTGCATTTTGGGAGTCGGACTAGATGACTCTTGTGGTTCCTTCTAACTCTACAACTCTATGATTCTATTGTAGCACCCTGCTTGTGGTTAACGCTTAGCTGGAATGAAATATTCAACGCAGCAATAGAGAAATTAAAATAATAATTTATTTGTCGGACAAATAAATGAGAGGCACAGTGGTATATGGTTACCAAGCTCTGGCCTGGCCTCCTGCCATTCTGGCCAGCACTTATATTTCCTTAATCCAGCCCCCTTGCTCCTCCTGTGGCTGCCTCTGTCCAATCAGCCTGGTTGAAATTCCTATTGGCTGTTTGCTAGAACCAATCACAAAAGATACACCCATTTCCTTCTGTCCTTTTATGGAAAATAAAAGCTATATATTCTTCTATCTATAAATGACAAATAAGTAGTAATATATCTTACATGTGTCTCAACAAGGAATCTTAATTACCAGCTCACCTCTTGCCCTCCTTGCCCTATTGCCTTCCAAAACAGATGGTTAATCTTGAATTTTTATCTTCAAGGATCTTGAGTTCACATCAACATTGAAAGATCTCCTTCATTTGGAGGTTTCTAAACAAAAAGGCCTGACAACTATATATCAAGAGTGCTCGATGGCGTCTCCTGTCTGGCAGGAGGCTGGGCTCATTTGCCCCTCTGGTCTCCTATTGCAATATGACTCTATGAAATAAGAATTTAACATTTCTTTCTTTCTAGATCCTTTGCATAATTACATTTAAGCCACTATATTTAATACATTATCATAGGTAGCCTTTTAAAAGAATTAAACCTTCTCAAAGTGAAAAGGAAGGAACAGTTTCCAGCCTCAAAATAAAAATAGAAAGAAGCTTCTTCTTCTCCAGCCAAGCCAGTTGCCTTTTTCACTGCTCTTGGCCTTTTTAACCTTAGGAAGAAGATATGGCTCATTTTACTATTTACCAACCCTTAATTTGTAGGGTCAGTTAACCTTGGCTCTCAGCCTGTAATTCCCTTTTTACGACTTTGAGAATTGTTTTCTGCTATAAATCAGGGGGCCCCTTTGTCTAGGAGAATAAACATTGCCAAGGTTCTCTAAGCAGCTGGTCTTCTGCCTGGCATGAAACATTTGAAAATCTTTAAGCTCATTTTAAGATTCAGGCCCTGATCAAAATATAGAAGCTTTGATAAAAAATGCAGGCTTATGATTAGATGCCTCACTATGTGCATCTTCTTCCCTTAGTTACTACTTGCATCTAAGAGGACAAATAACAACAACAACAATATAAATTTTTATTTATACCCTGCCCTTCTTGGCCAGGGCTGGGCTCAGGGTGGCTAACACCAAATATAAATTACAATAAAACATAATAGAAAAAAGGGGGGGGGAACAGTTAATTAAAATACGGCTTAAAATGCAGAGTAGCCCATAAATCAAGACCATAAAGGGAGGAAACATCAGATATTCACCTGAGCCAGCTATCCATGCTGGTCCTACATGAGCCAGCAAAAAAGCCAAGGGAAAATTTACATACCAAATCCCATATAAGGGGTCAGAGTGAGTCCAAGCCGAAGGCCAGGCGGAACAGCTCCATCTTACTGGCCCTACGGAAAGATGTCAAATCCCGCAGGGCCGTGGTCTCTTGTGTCAGAGAGTTCCACTAAGTTGGGGCCAGGGCTGAAAAGGCCCTGGCCCTAGTTGAGACCAATCTAACTTCCTTGAGGCTCAGAACCTCCAAAATTTTGTTATTTATGGACCTTAAGGTCCTCCTCGGGGCATAAAGAAAAAGCAACAGCAAGGAAGGAGGACAGAAGATTCTGGGGTTTGGCAATGGGGCCCCTGCAAGTTGTGGGCCTGAGACCGCTCACCTCCAACCTGAGTGTCATGGTCAGTTTTGACAGTGAGCAGATAGCCTCCCCCCCCCCCCCCGCTGCCCACAATCTTCAGTCCTACATAATTGGAAATTTATACTTGGCATTTCATTTTATTTTTAATCCAGTAGTTTCTGCATTATTATCCTTGTGTGTGGCTTCTTGCAGCTTTAATGACAGCTGTGTCAATAAACATTCAAGATTTTAAAACTGTGTGCTTGTTCATCAGCAATAGCTTTTACTTGTCTACTCAGACGCAAGCCCCTTAAGTTCAATTAAACTTATTCTCAGGTAAGCATGTACGTACAGGATTTCAGTTTGGATTCAATCCATTGCCATTAGGAGGAAAATGTGCCCTTTCCTGTTTCATTTTCTGTGTTAAACTGCAGTCACATGTTTACACTGAATTTGGGCCAAGGCTTGGCCTCACAATCTGCTTTGGAGTCCACAGTTTGTCCTTGAAAGAATAACGAGAGGGATGGCAACCTCCTTGAACATGTTTAGAGTACTTTTCCTGCTGCTGTCAGACACCTGGTATTAGGAGGCAGGGCTTCTATGACAAGGGGAATCTAAAGTAAAAACACAGCTTCAACTTCTCACATTCACTACTGCAGCAATGCAGGCAGAAATATAATTGTAACATATTACATCGTGGCGTCTCTGGCATTTTTATTTCAAGTCTCCTGAGATTTTTTGCTTCAGAAAACCATATATATTATGGAGACACTTGATAAATTGCTATACTGTATAGGCACAGCACACACACAGTCATAGCAGCATTATCGTGATTTGTTCACTCTAAGGAGAAATTACAGCTAAATCAAAACACACATAAAGGTTTTTTAAAACGGACATTTGACAGAATGTTTGAAAATATAGTTCAATTGTGCAGAGTATCACATTTCAACTGCTGGCAGGAACTGTATCTTATATTTTAATACATCTATTTTAGTACAGTGCTTGGAAATTTTTAGGCACTTTGTAAGTACTGCATTAAATAACAATAATCCTTTACTGCTGCAGTCTTAAGCACGCCAACCAGAAAGAAAGCCCCACTGACGAATTTCACATCGATTCCCCGCCCCTCCGCCTTTTTATTTTGTTAGCCCACCACACTTATGACCGAGAGGCAGGACTTAAAAGCTTGGAAACAAGCACATATACGTATGTTGAAATCGGTGTAACTTACTTCTGAGCAAACATGCACCGGAGAGGACTGGGCTATGTAGGTCTGTTAACTAGGATGGTTAGATGATGGAACCTCCACATTCAGCAGCAGCCTATCTTTGAAGACCAGGTGCCTGGAGACTTTAACAGAGGCATCTGTTCTGCCACTGCTGGAAACAAAGAACTGCATCAGATGCACCCTTCAGCCCCCTCGATGCTTAGAGGTGGCGGACTTAGTAGAAAGCTTACATCCCCCCCTCCAAAACCTCCCCCCCCTTCTTTTTCCTCTTTTTTCGGTTTGTTAAAGAAGCCACCTTCACCCGCTGACGCCACCAGGAGGAGCAAACAGGAACTCTCCCCGTGGGGTCCCGCCCCAGATCTCTCCCCTTTGGAACCCCGAGCAGGCGCCTGACTGAGGGCAGCGGCTTCGGCGCCAGAGGCGCGCAGGCTCACGCACTGCCCCGCGCAGGCGCGCCAGCGGCCAGCCCTCGCTCCGAGGGCTGCGGAGTCGCCTTAGCTAACCGGTTGCGCTACTCGCGTCGGGCCGGCGAAGGGGAGAGCGGGCGGTTGCCGCCGAGGGAGGAGGGGCCGCGAAGGGCGGCGCGGGAAGGAGCCTCGGCTTTGTTTGCGCGTCTTTATATCCCTCTGCGCTAGCCCAGCCTCTCCGCTTGCCGGCGCCCGTGCAGGAGGAGGCGGAGGAGGACGGAGCCTGCTGGGCGGGTCTCCCACCTGCCCATTGCCATGGCCGGCTCCGAGCAGGACGGCGGCACCGGCGAGGCGCCGCTGCCCCTCGAGGACTCCGAGCTGGCGCTGGCCGGCATCAACATGCTGCTCAACAACGGCTTCCGGGAGTCCGACCAGCTCTTCAGGAAATACAGGTACCCGCCATCCTCTCTCTCTCTCGCTCTCTCTGGCCCCCCAAGGACCTTGCAGTCTAAACTGGGGGCACGTGAGAAGGGACGGATCTCCAGCCTAAATTTAAGGCCCCCCCCCGCCCGCCCGCCTTTCTTTTTTGGAATGATAACCGTTGGGGTTGCCTTCGGGTGCCTGGAGGCTCGCTCGCCAGAAGCCCTCCACCTGCTCCTCTCTCCCTTGCCACCCTAGCAATGTGCGCCACTTGTCCTTCTCCCTTTGTTGTGCTTGGCGTTGCTGCCCTCGCTGCTGCACCTAGAACTCGGCCCTCGCTGGTGCTCCACCTTGAGCTTGTTTTTTTAATGCCTGCACTTGGCCCTGGGATGTGTGAGGTAATAGCCTTGAGCATGTTCAGAGGGATTTGCTCTTCCTGTATGTATCACCCACATATGTGGAAGGGTTGCCCACATACCAAATTAAATAAATGACGTCTTTTGCTTTTATTGCATCACATTTTATTGTGAACAAGATCACACCTTCCAATTGTGCCTTAATTCCTATTTGGAGCAATACCTGTCACTGCAGTCACACCCTTTGCCACCTAATGCACCTTTTTTTTTAGCAGGTGTCTATTGAAACTTGCTTCACCTAATCTGGCAGAATGGTTTTACAGTGGTACCTCGGGTTACATACGCTTCAGGTTACATACACTTCAGGTTACAGACTCTGCTAACCCAGAAATAGTACTTTGAGTTAAGAACTTTGCTTCAGGATGAGAACAGAAATCGTGCTCCGGCGGTATGGCAGCAGCAGGAGGCCCCATTAGCTAAAGTGGTGCTTCAGGTTAAGAACAGTTTTAGGTTAAGAATGGACCTCCAGAAAGAATTAAGTACTTAACCCGAGGTACCACTGTATATACTGAGGGCTAACCGCTTCCAGATCATGATCTGATCTCTTCTTTTCTCAGGCCACTGTATTTGCGATTTTTTTTCCAGTGTCCTGTATCTTTCTTTGAATGCTTAGACCCAGATATATGTGACAATCAACTGTGGTTAGTGGTGAAAGAAAGAAGACACTCTGCACATACTTGAAGATGCTTAATAACTTCACGGGGTTCAGGACTGAACATTGGCATTAAAAGCAGATCAGGACAGAACATTGGCATTAAAAGCAAAAACTGATCTCTAAACTGTGGTTAAGCAGTGGTGGAAAGGGGGTTGCTTCTTCTGTCCAGGAAGGCACTGGACACCATTCACCTAACACTGCTGCTGATAGAACTTCATTCATATACAGTATATGTGGAGGATTGTATAAAAACCACGAGAGTTTATAGAGACTGCACAGTGGCAATTATTTGGTGGAATGTGCCCAGTGTGCTGCTTTGTGGTGGCTGGTCTTATCCTGGTAATGATATATGTGGGGGGAAAGTTGTGCACTGTCTGCAACTACTGTTACTTCCACATCAGAGTTCTACAGAAAGGTAATGCCTCAGTCACACTGAAGTCAGTGGGAAGCAGAATTAAAATAAAGACTGCACTTCATACAGTCGTATATTACCCAGCAATGCTATTCCCCTTGACTACGATCTTTCTGTAATATATATTCATAAGCAAAGGTCTCTTCCAAAGCTTCCTACTTGAATGCTTTGATCCTTTTTTTGGCTCCTATTGAGTGTAGCAGTGGGATTACTGATAAATAACTTCTTAATTGTTGCTTCAGCAGCTTCACTTAGTTGTCCCTTATTATCAGTTCCGATAGGGACTTTAATCAGTGATTTCCTCTCATAATTCGCTTTTCAATTTTACATAAAATAAAGGGGGGGAATAAAGAAAACAGTGAGAGAAAAGAACTAATTAAAGTAATCTTGACAATTATTTCTAGGAACAAGAGCTGTGTATGCTTGGCAGGAAGTAATGAAGGGACAGAACCTGCAAGCAGGATACTTCTAATTAAAGGAATAGGCCTTCTGAAAAGCCTTAGTAGCACTTTGCTTGTCCACACTAGTGTTGACTGGTAATGCATTTGGGTTTAAATTGTAATTTTAAAAGTGATACAACTTGAGTGTGAGAAACATGCGAAGGCTAAAATCACTCTATAATACAATGATTTGTCAGCCAAACTGCATCTTCTATGAAAATGGTGTGAAGAAAAGATGACAATTCTAGAGAAATGTACTAATGTAGAAGCTGTATGTAACAGCCAGGTAGATATCAGTATTTCAGTATAAACCACATAACTTCTCTTCCCCACAAACAAATAAGAGTATTTTTATGGTTCCTCCCTCCCTTGCTTGTGTCTTGGGTACTTTCACTATGCTGTGTTACCTCACACATTCAGTAGTTGTTGGTTTCATTTCAGTCGTTTTTCCTCCACTCTCATTAGTTTTTATATTCCTCCCCAACAGTTTAATAAAAAATTTAATCAATTTTATAGACCTCTAGAATAAGTGCTAAATGAAGTAGATTGCAATAATACTCCTGGGTACCACTTTGACATCAGTATGATGACCCCCTTCACAATAAAATTGAAATTCTGCATGGTGGTCTTTGTTTCAATCTTTCCAAAATATTTTCCTGCTGGGAATCAATTAGTTCTTCTCTCACTACAGCCACTGGTGCCTATTTGTTTGCTTACAGTTAATCTCCCTTACTTTGCCTTGTTGCGTGAACTTTCCAGTGACTGTGGATACCTCATGACCTGCCCACAAATTGTTAGACTCATAGCTGTCAACTTTTCCCTTTTCTTGCGAGGACTCCTATTCGGAATAAAGGGAATTTCCCTTTTAAAAAGGGAAAAGTTGACAGCTATGGTTAGACTTCACATCACAATTACATATTCATTTTATTTCCTTGTCTGCATTTCTTACATTCATCCCAGTTTACTTGTCTCCCCACTGCGAAATATCTGTTGGGCTTCAGGGATAGCTACTCCCTAATATTTAACTTATAAAATGGGAATTGGTAGAAACTTCCAGCAGGGGTGCCAACTTGAATAAAATATTTGGAGGGGGGCAGGTAAAACCTGCCCTGCAAAATCAATCACATGACATGGTACACACACACAATCTGAATGGAAATGCCCATCAACTTTGGAGGGGCCCAGCCCCTCAAATATTTTATTGGGGTGGCAAAGACCCCTCAGCTCCTAGGAGTTTGCTCCTATTACTTCCACGCTGCCTGGTAGTAATGCAACATGTACTGGAAGCCTGTGTGTGTATAGTGGTGGTGTAAAAAATGAGGAGCTGGTATATTATATCAGTATATTATATCAGTATATTATACCAGCTGTGGGTGCCTGCACAAGATGGCTGCCACAGGCAGCAAAAAGGGAGGTGCTGGTCCTCCATACCAGTGAGTACTGCCACACAAAAATTTACTTCCCACGTGTGCACGGATATACATATTTTTGTATATATGGGAGTGCTAAGGATGATTCAGTGGTGAAAATGAGGAACTTTGTACTTGCTCAAACACTGCTGTACTGCTAATCCTGGTCAGGAAAACAGCTGCATTTGACCTTGTTTGAACTCTAGCCCCTGTCCCATACACCAATGAACACCACCAGTGTCTAGGAAACATTAACTAGGCACTCAGTGGTACCTTCTACAATTCATTTAGCTAGCAGTATTAGGTAGGTAAAAGGTAAATGACCCCTGGATGGTTAAGTTCAGTCAAAGAACTTAAGTTCAGTCAAAGAACTTAAGTTCAGTCAAAGAACTATGGGGTGCGGCGCTCATCTCACTTTTCTGACCAAGGGAGCCAGCGTTTGCCCACAGCTTTCTGGGTCATGTGGCCAGCATGACTAAACGGCTTATGGTGCAACGGAACACCGTGACGGGAGCCAGAGCGCAGGGAAATGCTGTTTACCTTCCTGCTGCAGTGGTACTTATTTATCTACTTGCACTGGTGTGCTTTTGAACTGCCAACCTAGCTAGCAGTATTACTATTCAAGGAGATGCCACTGCTGGTGATCATTAACCACCTTCTATCACTTTATGACGCTTTCCTGAATTCCATACTCTTCATCCCTACTTCACTCAAAAGTTGACTGGCAACAGCTTGGGTCTCCTGTCCTCTGTCAAACCAGTTTTCAATGTAGTTTCTCATAATTTGAAGTGGTATTTATTGTTACATTTGTATTTGGCCTTCTCTGCCTCTTAAGGAATTGTATTCCCAGGCACCCTCTCATCTGGCTTTGTAGACAGTTTTGCATCAAGTACTTCAAGTCCATTCATTGATCACAGAAATGCATTTCTGTGTTTGAGACACCAGAGCATGAGTGGGGGAGGCTGTTATGACCTCAATGCTTCTAGAGTTGGGACTAATTTCTTGAAAAGAAGAAAATTCTCATAAGGTTGCATGCTAATCTTGCTTTGGTGACCATTTATCTCACATTGATTTAGCTGATGCTGATTCCCCTGCCAGTTCCCTAATATGATGGCTGTCTCAAAGTATTGTCTCTGGGATCTCCAGTCATGCTTAACGTCTGCCCTATTTTGCTCTGAGGAAGCTTTGTTGCTTCTGCTTACTGATAGTGCCTGTCCTTCCCTGCAAGCCCAAGTGCTTGTGTTGCACCTAGGTAAGCAGGCCTGTGATCAGCCATTTGCCACCTGCATAAACTACAGTGCCATCTCTTCGTCGTGTATGAGCCAATTTCCCCCCTCCCTTCCGAGGTCACTCTCCAGTCTTTCACAGAAAGTCTTTCTCTTAGCATGACTAAGATCGCATCAGTGTAGTTCTTTTTATTCCACCTAGATTCTGCTGAAAAGAGAGAAGCTTAAGCACAAATGCTGTGTATCTTCTTAATGAGAGCATTTCCTTGCGTCCTGCAAGCATTTGGGGGAAGAGTACTGTCATCTTCTATTACACTCTTTTATTTCAGTTCAGCAGAGCAGATTATCTGCTTAGTTGACTTTTTTCCCTTCCCCATTTCACCCTCTTCAGTATATTTTTCTTTTCCCAGTGTACAATTTCATAGATACTTTTGTTAGCCAAAGTAAGTTTTGGTACATTTAAAGTTTGGTAAAATGTGAAGAACTATATCCTTATGTCCTGATTCTAAAACATTCACTTGGAAGTGTTTTCTGCTGAAGTCCTTGAGATTTATTTCAGCATAAAATTGTTAAGTTTATGCTTAGTCCTTCCTGTTCCTCTTTGTAGTGCATGAACCAGCAAAAATACACTTGTCAGCCTTCCTGCATCACATGCTTTGTTTGTTACATACATAATCCAAGAGGGATGAAATATATAACTCAAGTCAATATATATTGGGTTCCTAGGTGATCTTGCATTCAAGCACTGACAACCTGCTCAGCTTCAGTAAAGCTGCCGTGTTAGAGGGACCTTGAAATTGATCAAACATTCTTGCAGAAGACCTTTTTTGTCTTCAGAACCATCCCATTCAGATTTTAACAATTATCTCAAAAAGGAAATATCTTTATTAGTTTTATTCAGTTTAGAACTTGCTATTTACTTCAGTTTGTCGAGGGCTTATCATTGCAGCTTTTAGACAGGAATGAAAGTTCTCCTCTTTCTAGCTAGTTTAATGGAATCTGATTTTATTGCTGATCTCATCAGTGATCAACTCCTGCCCGGAAACCAATGTCCCCACTGTGAAAGGACGTGTAGATCCAGAATTGGCCTCTACAGTCACTTACAGATTCATTGTTAAAACCGTGTTTATGGAAGACAATCTTACTCTGCTATGAGTGATCACCAAAGAAGAAGAATGGAATCTGATTTTATTGCTGATCTAATGACTGCTGCTGACTGAATCTCTTTATATTAATATAGTTTATGTTGTTTTAAATTTTAGTCTCAGTCGTTGGTCTTGCAGGTAAAATAGGTATAAGTATGCCCCCCTACATGCCCCCCCAATGAAACTTTCAGTGTCAAGTTATAAATAGTATACCAGCTTTACAAAATCGTAACGGGACTGGGAAGAATGGGTGCAAGGGATGCTACAGGACTGGGAGTGTATGGGGGAACAAACCATGACTTGTTTTGGCCTCAATTTACTTGGGGGATGTTGTTTTGGCCTCATATTGTACTGAATACGTGTGTTTAAAGCATACCAACTACTAGAGGAAGCTCTACTAAGAATAGAGCTGCTCAGCAAATGTTTTCTAGCAAGCCAAAAAAAATCCTCTAGAAAAATCATACATTGCATTCCATTTCTGCTGTTTCTATTGCACAAAATAGATTTCTTAAGATTTTAAAGAATGAGACTAGTTCATGTAATTATTCTCCTGTGATCTTCATTATGCAAAGACTGAGCTCTAGGCAAGTTGAAGTATGAAAGAGTAATCTTTTTTTCTTTTGAGTGGCAAATGTATATTTCAGTGCATTTTGTATCCTGGCAGGTATTTGACTGTGTCCTGACTTTTACCGTGGAAGAGGTGTAAACACAGCTGGGTATTGAACACCTGGTGTACAGCAGTGCCAGCTGGATGGGATGCAGGTTTGACAGACTTCGAATCTGCATCAAAATCAGTGCTTTTTTTTTAACACTCCAAGAATCCTGTACTTCAAAAAGAGGGGGGGGGGGTCATTATCTTATTATCTGAGGAAGTTGCTTTGCAGAGTTGAGTTTAAATAGCTGTTTCACCTTGTATTTCATATTAATTTGTTCATTTGAGGAAACTAATCTGATCTTAAACTGGTATATGTGGTTTTAGAACAACTATAACAGCATAATTATGCTTTCTGTCAATTTCAGATAAAACATCTAAATTATTTGCATAAACCATTACTAATCAGTCACAGGAGTGCTGCTCCTGATAATTGGTATACCTGTCTACTCACAAATCAGGAACATATCGGATATCTTTGTCACATCAAAGTTTGACTCATGAACGTATGTGTATGCCTGTGTATCCTTTCCTTAACTTCTAGGACAGACTTTAGGAAGCAATAACAGCTGAGATGTGGGAAGTGGCATATGTGTTCCAAAATTATTGTGATATTTAGATAAGTGGATAGTAAAGTACTGTATATACCAATGGGAAATTGGAATCCTTCAGTTGATCTTAGTTGAGAAAAAACATATGGTATAACTCTACCAGCACTATGAATATAGGTCAAACAACCTTCTCCTCTATTCTGTGGACCTCAGAGGTAGAAACTAGAAGAGCCCAGCTAACAGGAGAAATAGTGGCAGAAAAAAATGATGTCTCAGTTTTCTCCTCTGAAATTAAAGAGTTTCAGCAACTGCTTCAGGGTGTTGCAAATAGCATCTTATTTGAATAGATGATCCAATCTGGTTAATGCAAACCAGTATCTAGTAATTGGAAAGGGAAATCAAAAGATGACTTGGGGGTGGCTGCCGTTAGTTGCTGCCTACTCTCAGCTAGTTGTAACGGAAATTATAGAAAGTATTAATCACTTCCAGCATTTGTTAATTGTGTTGCTGCATGGAAGATAGGACACAAAGCAGATTTCACAGAACAGTTTTCCTAGAATCCAAGCTCTCCTATTTATTTATTTATTTATTTGTAGTTTTTGCCTGGGGCTTTCTGACTTACCTTCTGAATAGAAAAATTTATACCCAAGGAAAGAGATGATTTATGAAGAATATAGAATACTGCAAGTCAAATGGTATAATAATTGTTGCAATTCTTTCTTGCTGTATATTGCATCCTACCCCAGTCTGCAAGCAGCAAGAGCTTCTAGGGGTGCACTTACCCAGGGTTGGAATGGTCAGTGGTGAGTGTGATGTCTTAAGGATATATCATTTTATATTTACATATATATGCACCTGAACGTAAGATGAAGGGGTTCACAACATTAACACCCTCAACAGATCTTGCTTTCCCATTAGTTTTCCAGGGGAGCCTCAAGTCCAGCTCAGAGCAAGACATGTTTCTCTGTCCCCAGCTTCCAGAATCACTCAAAATTCTCACACAACACTTTCACATACTTTGACTCATTGTACTCTATCCTAGGATGGCATGGCATCCAACCAAGTGAAGTGGGATGGCAACTGAGTGACCTCTTTGCATATGGCAAATAGCAGTACAGCTAACTCACATGTTACGTGGTGGGTTGGGTTCCTGGCCATCGGGAATATAAGCAAAATGGTGTAAAGCCAGGAACCCACAGAACTGCCCCCCTCTGCAAAGTAGTGAGCAGCTTGCCCAGCTTAAAGAAGGAGGTGCAAAGGCTCTGACTGGGTCCTAGAGTCCTCCTGTTTCCTTCCCAAAGCCTAGTAATTGCTTACCCAGCTTTGGGATGACACCGTGAGAGCTCTGGGATTCTGCCAGAGTCCTTACACTGCTTTCCCAAAGTTGAGTAAGCCTGTGGTTGCAGCTTTGTGCAGGTTGGTGGGGGGAATAAATAAACGGAGAGTGGCTTTCCTCCTTCGTGTGCTCTGGCACTCATCCCGGTGTTCCGTGCACCAGAAGCGTTTTTTTTTTTTAAAATAATATTTATTAAGGTTTTAAAGGTTACAAAAAGAAAGAGAAAACACACCAAGTTAAACACAAACTTATAAAAAAAACAGAAAAATAGAAACAATTAAAAAAACCAAACAAAAAACACAACAAACCTTCCCATAACTTATCTTTCATTTGCTTGTTTCCTTGACCTCCTCACACCTCCCTTTTTTGTATTCTAGTTCGGTTAGCTATTTCAACAAATCCTTTCCATCCTTCCCAATTTTTATCCTATAATTTATCTTAATATAATGTAACTTTACCTTTCCTCCTTTCATCCATTAACAGTCTGTTTTTTCTTAGTCCTTTATAATATTTCTGCTAAAGCCACATAACTTCATTCCAGCCTCCTCCTAACATTCCTTAATTTTACAATGTTTCTGTAATTGTAAATAAACTTTAAATTTCTTCCAATCTTCTTCTATCGACTCTTCTCCCTGGTCTCGGATTCTGCCAGTCATTTCCGCCAGTTCCATGTAGTCCATCACCTTCATCTGCCATTCTTCCCGGGTGGGTAGATCTTGTGTCTTCCAGTACTTTGCAATAAGTATTCTGGCTGCTGTTGTAGCATACATAAAGAAAGTTCTGTCCTTCTTTGGCACCAATTGGCCGACCATGCACAGGAGAAAGGCCTCTGGTTTCTTCAGAAAGGTATATTTAAATACCTTTTTCATTTCATTATAAATCATCTCCCAGATGATCTTATCATACCACAAATATGCATGCCACACCAGAAGCGGTTTAGTCATGCTGGCCACATGACCTGGAAAGCTGTCTGTGGACAAACACCAGCTCCCTTGGCCTGAAAAGCCTAGATGAGCGCTGCACCCCGTAGTTGAATTTGACTGGACTTAACCATCCCGGGATCCCTTACCTTTACCTTACTTAACTGGTTAGCCAAAGCTATTACCTTTACAAAAGAACTAGTTTGGCAGGCTTCATCTTACTCATTCTATCTTCACAGGCACAGAATTACAGGTTTGGAGGAGACCCAGTGTATCCAGAGTGATCATCCAGAGTAACAGTATTGACTACTTGAAAAAAATGCCACCCCTTGTTGTGAGATGTGATTTTGTCCGAGCTAGTCAATTACTGCTCCTCCTATAGTTTTTCCAACCACTTCTAGCCTGAGAGGCTTGTAACCTTGAAGTTAATTCCCCCCCCCCTTCCGGGAAGCTTGAACATATGGGTGAGCACTTTTGGTGATGTAACAGGGAGAGACTTCTGAGAGTTGGAACCAAGGTTGCTGCCTCTCAGAACTAGGACTAGTCCATTAACCCCACTTGTGTAGAACAGTCACTTAAAGTACATGTTCATAGGAAATTTCTCAGTGTCATGTCAGGTGTGTCAAAGCTTTAAGTCTCTTCTAAACTGACTGAAATAGTGGACAGTTTGGGGCAATGCAATAATGTAAAAAGGTTTGTTAAATTGTAGTTGAGCATCAAAACAAGTGTAGAAGTAATTGAAACATTCAATTAAAGTAGTTTTGAGTGTCTGGCTCTTCCCACCTGAGCTATCTAGTGTCTTTGCCACTCACTCACTCCATCAGAGTCTTCTAGCAGTGACAGAAACACACCTGGCTCTGTTTTTTGTCTTTCACACCTTTTAATTCCTGACAAGTATTCTTTTCTTACCTCCATTATTCTCTCCAAAATTGCATCCCCGTTTGTATTCCTGTCATTGCTCAGTATTGCACCTTAACTGTACAGCATCTGTTTCTTTCACTGTCACTGTCATTGCCAACAAAGTGAGTAAACAGCTCCATATCCCGATGGAGAATGTACAGATCAGAGGATAATTTTGTGTGGTTGAAATGGGGGTTGAGGGGATGCATGCCGTCAAGGAGCTGAAGATGGATGGCTTTATAAAAGAAGAAGAGGACTCAAATTTAGTAATGTTGATTGGTGTAAGAGTGAAAAGTAGCATTAACATGGTTGCTGGGGGTCAGAGCAATAATGAAAAGAGAAGATATGAGAGTAAGAAAGCAAATTAAGAGTGTCAGCAAATGCAAAAATAGTTAGGAAGATGAAATGGAAACTGACAGTTATAAAAATGAACAAGAATTTACTAACTCATCACCATGATAGTATTAGAACTAAGAACCAAAGCTTTGGGGGATTTACAAGTTAAAATCTTTAATAATAATAATAATAATAATAATAATAATAATAATAATAAAATAATAATAATAATAATAATAATAATAATAATAATAATAATAATAATAATTTTGTTATTTATACGCTACCCATCTCACTGGGTTGCCCCAGCCATTCTGGGCAGCTTCCAACACATATAAAAACATAATAAAACGTCAAAAATTAAAAACTTCCCCATATGCCTTCAGATGTCTTCTAAAAGTCAGATAGTTGTTTCTTTCCTTGACATCTGGTGGGAGGGCATTCCACAGGGCGGGTGCCACTATCGATAAGACTCTCTGCCTGGTTCCCTTTAACCTCACTTCTTGCAGTGAGGGAACTGCCAGAAGGCCGTCGGAACTGGACCTCAGTGTCTAAGCTGAACGAAGGGGGTGGAGATGCTCCTTCAGGTATACAGGGGCGAGGCTGTTTATGGCTTTAAAGGTCAGCAGCAACACTTCAAATTGTGCTCGAAAACACCTGTGTTGCTAATAGATCATTGTTCTTCTGTGTTGCAGCTAGAGCTCGCTCTCTTCCCAGAGCTCAATTGTAGTTGGATTGTACCCTTAATTAATTCATACCTGTTGGATTTTTCAGTGTACAGCTTCTTGCTAGCCCTCTGAGCCTATTGTTTCTGCCAAGAAGCTAGTACACCAATCTCCTTGCTTGCTTATATCCAACAAATACCTAAATTGAGTTCTGTCCTCAATAAAGATTGAAAGGGTTGTTCTGGTTTTTGTTCTGTGTTAGTGAGCTGTAACTTTGAGAACAGAATGTAATGTAATGAAAAATGAAACGAACAGAGTGTAAAATAAACATTTGCTACAATTTAAAGAATAGTAGTAGCAGCAGTATTGGTTACTGAATGAGTCCAGTTCTTACATGAAAATGTGCTGTTGTTTTATGCTAGAACCATTAATTTCAACAAAGAAAGCATTATTTGCACACATGAGATTGCTTGCGTAAGTGTGCTTTCCCTTTTGGAATTAATGGGGTGCTCCTGTTCATTGAAGGGCTCCGAAAATAATTGGTGCCCAAGTCTGGTCATTATGTAGAGGAAACGGGGAAAGAGGATGGAAGGAGAAGATTCCCTCAGATATGTATAAGTTGTGGTTATCGTGAAATTGTGGAACAGCTGAGGTTCATGGCAGCCCTCTTTTTTTAAAAGACTTTGATTTCTTTTAAAAAGCTTTTGACATCTGTTGATAAAAGACTATTGCCAACTGCAGCTGTAGTCCAGAGCCCTCACACCGCCTTCCCAAAGCCAAGTATGCCCATGATCACAGCTTTGTGCCAAATAAATGGCAAGTGGGCTTCCTCCGCTCTCCATATATTTATTTATTTCTCCCCACCCAGCAAAGCTACGATCATGTAAGTAAAATAAGTGTAAGATGCAGGTTTACCCTTTCTCAGAAGTTTCTTTTTATAGATGAAACACAATCAGCAAGCCCTCTATGTGTAGACCTATTCTAGCCAGTTACATGTTGTCAGGGAACTGCCATCGGAGAGACAGGTGGTGGACAGGCTCCAGGAGAATAGGAGAGAATCTGCAGCAGAAGAGGGAACCAGCAGGGGGAGTGCAGGAGTCACAGCGGCGGGGAGGCTCTGGGATGCTTCCAGTGAGAGTAGTGGAGAGGTAACGGGACCCCCGTTGGGAACTCCCACCCTTCGCCGGAAACTTTCACGCAGAGAGTCACGAAGGTGCATGTCCATCAAACAGCTTTTATGTTGGCGTAAATTCCGTAGACGCCCACTGTCAGATTCTACCAGCGACTGACGGAGTCATGCTTTGGGGGCTCCGTTAGTGCATCGGTTTGGATGACCAGCCAAACCCCAGAGGGATCAAGCTTTTACGCACAAGCAGCTCATTATCCCATCACACATGTATTACATTGCAATTGTATTTATATACATCCTTTTATGTGTGTTTTTATTGCAACGTGAAATCTCTGAGGTGCTTTGTAGGAAATGTTTCAAAAATAAAATAAAATAAAATAAAATAAAATAAAAAATAAAATAAAATAAAATAAAATAAAATAAAATAAAATAAACCCCAAACAAACCTAGAATAGCATTCTTCACTGTAATAGCAAACTCTGCTAGGGAGTGACAACATGTTTTTAGCCAAAAAGGGGCCACAGAGAAAAAAGAGAGAGGTATTAGTGGTCCCTACCCTGCCTCTGGGCAGTTTTTGTACTTCTGTAAACTGCTAAGGGGGCAAAAAAGATAGGTGGGTGGGAAGGAGTGGAAGTGAAATGGAGTGCCCTGGAAAATGGCTGGAAAAATGAACAAGAGCACTGCAACAAATCGTTGCAGGTTCTGCTTGTAGGTTGTTTTATTATTGGCCCAATTCTACAGAGGTTGTTTAATCATGATGGAAAGCTGCCTGCTTCCAAATAGCTTTCCAATTTTTGTAAAAATGTGTAGTAAGAATACCATTACTTTAATATTCTAGTGTTTCTTATATTGTATTAGTGTTTTCTTTTCATCCCTCATGTGCCCCCACCTTTCAGGAGAGGATTAGCCAATATGGAATTGCTCTCTTTTCTAGCCAGTAAATCCCATTATGGAGATCTGTAGTTCAAAGGCATGCAGCCTTATCAAGAAAATAGTGTTGAACGAAAACCATCAAAAAGGCTGGAAAAGATAAAGATATTAATATGAGCTGCTTTTCCCCAAACCCTGCTCGTAGCTTTGGAAAAAATAACTGACAGGAGGCATGCTTTTTCTTTCTCTTTTAAAGATCCGCTGGACAACAGCTCCATCAGCAGAACCTGAGTGTAAAGTCTTCCGCTTGGGGAGTGGGGCTCTTCTTCCCTCTCCTCCCTCTGTGCCCCCCCCCATGGCTCTGGGTGGGGTTGGAGAACCTACAGAAGAGCACATGGGGGGGGGGGAGAGGAAGGATTGTGCTGTCTGGTGAGCTGAAATGCTTGCACAGATGGAATGTTTGTCATAGCGCAACATTGAACTCCACACATTGAAACAGAAAAAGACAGAAAAAGACAGCTGTTTTAGAGCAGAAACCAGTTGTGGAATTGGATGAAATGAAGACAGTTGAAGGGAAAGCACAGTGGTCATTGTATGATGTGCCAGTCATATACAGTATATCTTCAATGAAGTAGCACATGTGTAAGGGTCAGTTAACGTGTTTCTGCAGTAGCATGCTAGCTGAATCCCATTTCACTCTGAATTCTGTTTAAATTATACAGGCTCAGTGAAGGAATCAAAGGGCATTAATCAATTATAAGTGCTGAATGCTAATAAGCTCCAGGTCATTTGTCAAAACCATCTGAAATTTGGCATAAAGTAAAATCTAGCTGCTGAGTGCTATGATCAGGCCAACGTTGACAGTTCTGTTGAAAATGGCCGCAAAACAGTAGTTTCCCTCTGTCTGTCTTCCCCTTTGCAACCTCCCCTTCCTCCCAAGATTATCTGAAAGTTTAGATTTAAGTACATTCTATAACTAATTTGGGTATATGAATTTGCATAGGATGTGTGTGTGTGAGAGAGAGAGAGAGAGAGAGAGAGAGAAAGAGAGAGAGAGAGAGAGAGAGATGAAGTAACGAAGGATGACCTTTCAGGCATTTCTTTTGTTCATCTGATTATTTTGTGTCCTAATTAAGTTCCGGGGGGGGGGGGGACTTGTTATTGCTGGCAGCTAATTAAAATTCATGTGGTCTCTTGTGGAATAGATTTATGTTTCCTGGGAAACAGTTAATTTTTCTTAACTTTGTGGCAATTAAATATTTTGTTCACGCCTGAGTAGAAAGTATGTAATTTACTGTTTAAATTTACTTAATGTATGCAATACTCCCAGTTCATTCCTTCCATATTTTGGTTATACTGAAATCAGTTTGTCTTATTAGCTGTCAGCATGATAACTTCAAATCACCAAGCTAAGATTAGAAGGGCTATCTAGTTTTGAGATGTAGTTCTGCAATGACTATAAAAGGCAATTTAAGGCAAATAAGTTTAAGTGACGAGTACTCTTTAGAGTGACTGTGATCAACTGAAAGGCACTCCAAGAGCGTTAAGTCCAAGGTCCCAAATTATCTAGCTGTACCTCTGGGTATATGTAGAAAGAAGGAGTTTAAGGGTTGTTAGCTCTGTGTCATAGAAATTACCGTATGTAGCCTGATAGAACTCTCTATTGTCACCTGTGCCTGATAACACCAGCTGTTGGAAAATAGGGGTCCTTCCCTCATTATCCATGTGCTTTTGGTGTTTAGGATAAAAATAGTAATGCTCTCTATATGGGATTATTCTTGAAACTTGTTCTTTAGGAGAACTTTGGATATTTTTGGAATTTTCATTGTAGCCGATCATACCATTAATGAAGCAAGCCACTTTTCTGTCAAAAATATAGCTTGATGCTTCATAGCAGTGTGATTTCAGGTGGAAATGTCAAAGAAACATCTGCCTGCAAACCTGATTCCTTCTCTTGTTATTATTTGTCAGTTGGCTTGCAGACTAGAACTTTTCCTTGCTGTACTAAATTCATATACAGTGGTACCTCAGGTTAAGAATTCATTAATTCATTCTGGAGATCCGTTCTTAACCTGAAACTGTTCTTAACTTGAAGCAGCACTTTAGCTAAAGGGGCCTGCCGTGCCACCGCCGCGTGATTTCTGTTCTCATCCAGAAGCAAAGTTCTTAACCCGAGGTACTATTTCTGGGTTAGCAGAGTCTGTAACCTGAAGCGTATGTAACCTGAAGCATCTGTAACCCGAGGTACCACTGTAGTCATTAATTTCAATTAGTTCATATTTAGTGTGTATTCTATGTTTAGTTAAAAATACAATCTGGAGTTTGATTTTATGCTAGGAATTTGGAAAATCCTGGAAATGTATTAAATCCATGTATATTCTGTAAAAGTGGAACATGGATTTGAATTTCGAATTATTATTTTATAGAACAGGTCTTTATTGTGATCCTGAAAATTAAATAACAATAGCCCCCGCCAGCACAACTTTAAAATGACTGGATGTGTATGTTGGCTCTTTTCAAAGATGTTTGATCACATTTTTGTGCTTCCTCCCAAGTAGTAATATGGAATGTTGACACAAGTAGTAATTTTACCTTTTTTCTTTTTCTTTTACAGAAACCATAGTCCATTAATGAGTTTTGGGGCTAGCTTTGTCAGTTTTTTGGTAAGTGAGCACAAATACTCTTGCGGTCATTTGTATTATATTGTATTGTATTGTCTAAATAAATTAATGTGATGCAGGATATATGCAGGGGGTCCAATTTGCTTGCAAGGCCATTTTTCTCAAAGCACACCCACCTGCCTATCAACTGACATCACTGGAGGACATGGAACAGGATCATGCAGTCAAGGTAGCAGGATTTAATCTCCATTCATCAGCGGCTCAAAAGTGCTGTTCAGAGCAGCTTGTGCACTTCACCTGTGAGTGGGCAGGTGGCAGCAGCAGCAGGCAGGTAGAGAAGAATACTCCACTGTGTCTCCTGAAATCAAGTAAGAGGTGGGTGACCTGCTGACCTGCCAAATTTAGCCTGCATTGGGTAGGGCAGATAAGGCTCACCCATCAGATCCTGTTCCCCACTCCTGATCTAGAAGTATTTTAATGTTGGTAAATTCTGCACCTGGTAGTATGATACTGAATTATTTAATTTGGAAAAAAGGTTCATTTTAGTGGCTAGCAAAAACACTTCCAAAATTTTGTGTAACCTGACAGCACATGCACAGTTCATGCTGGCTATGCTGACAACTTAGAACTTTTACTGCAGATCATCTTCTAAGAATTCAAACATACATTAAAATGATAACTCTGCAACATCTGATGATGAACTCTACTTTTAAGACAGACCTGTTCCTTCAGTAGCACAGTAAATTGTTTGGTCGTTACCTACATACTAGAGCAAATTAAAATAGGTAACCTTTTCCCTTAACCATCCTCTGAGATGCTGCTGATAATGATGCATCAAGTGAAGTACACCCTTGTCCATGAAAGCACATGCCATGATAAATGTTGTAAAACTTGGTGCTTTCAGATAAATAGTGAAGGCAGCAGAAGCTTTTATACCACCTTTAGACTAAGAATGTGCATATATACTAGTCCTACTTTCTTCTATTGTCGAATTTACATGGGAAGCAAAGAAGTACGGGGCAAATCCCACTTGCAGCTATGTTGACATTTTTGTAAAACTTGGAGTTTGCTAGTGTCCCAGTAACATCAGCTGTCATGTCAGGGAAAGGCTTAATGCAGTATATTTTCTTAGAAATAGCTTCCTTTTGGTGTGTATAAATAGAAACACCCCCCCCCCCCCAAAAACCCCTTGCTTATCTGAGCTGGTTTGCTGAACCAGTGTAGCACCACAGCACAGCATCATTGTGCCCTGAAAAGCTTTTGCTTAGTTACTGTTCTAAATATAGCTGCAGCACTTTGCATGCCTCTGTCATTCAAAATGTCCATTAGAAAAAGCATTGGGAAATAAATTTGCTATATGTGGGAGCTGAGATGAAATTACCCTGTCCAGAAGTAAAGGGGTTACTATTTGCTTTTGACTTTGAGGTATAAAAGTGATAGATTAGAGTAGATAGATAGATAGATAGATAGATAGATAGATAGATAGCCGAATCTGTACAGATAGAAACTATAGAAGTAACAATAATGAAATGTTTATGTAACATTACTTCTCTTTTCAGCAAACACAGTATCACAGTAATTTCAGATCTGTTGTATATGAAACACCCAGTTATGTTGGGAGAAGCAGATAACTATTTTAATTTCTGATTTTTCTTGGACTGGTTAACACAACACTAAGCCCTGGCTCAATTAGACTGAAGCACATTGTTTGGACTTCTGAACCCGCCCCAGAAGACAAACCATGCGTTGTTTTCTGACAACAAACCATGATGTGAAGCTACAGTTTTTGTGTTCGTTAAAAGTATGGTTTGGCATTGTATATAAATTCAACAGCCTTGCTTAAGCATTATTTATTTGCTTAGCCATTATTTATTTGGCCACCCCCCAGATACCTGCCAAGCTATAAAGGCAGAGTTAATACTCTGGGAGTGCAGCAGGTTTGGATGAATCCCAAGCTGAAGTGGGACACTTTGGAAGGATTCTGAGCTTGTCCATGGTGTTCAGTTGGCAGTGGCAATGGCAGTGGCAGAGTAACACTTGGCCATTGAATTCTCTCCCCCCCCCCAAACTCACATGCACATTTACTATGGCAGACAGGAACAGCAATGATATGCAGTAGATCTCCAGCCCACCTCTGAAGCTGGCAGCACTAGTGGTGGAAGAAAGCCTACTCTGGTTACTACTACTGCTATTATTGTTGTTCTTTTTGTAGAGCAGCACTGGAGATGCCTCTGCCTGAAGCTGTACTGGAGATCAGCTTGCTAGGCATGGAGACAAGGAGGATATCCCAGAGGATCTATCAGAAGTGTTGGTCAGTTTAGTTGAGGGCAATATTACCTTCAGCAGCTCTGATAGCACCCCCACCACCAGACAGCAGTGTCTTGGTGGTGGGCACCTGGGGAGAGCAAGCTTCGACATCAGTGTGAAGGAGTCTCCTTCAAATACCCACACCCCCTAATGCTTGTCCTGTGTAAGTCCTCCAGAATAAAGACAGATACAGAAATGACAGAGCCTGTCTGGGATCACTTTGAAGTTGGTTTGGATCCCAGCTATGGTACCTCCCTGCACTGCAGGAAGAAGCTGAGCGGGGGGAGGTTCCAAGCCACAGCACCTCTAACAGCCTTTGAATGCACCTGTACAAGCAGTACCATCCCTCATTGTCAGGGAAGAAGCAAAGTCTGAGAAGTTGGGTAGTAAAAGCAAGAGGCAAGCAGAGTGAGACGTTGCCCTTTCAGTCTCAAGCTCTTCCCAACCAAGATGCAAAAGTGATTTGTGGATGATTTGGGATGGGAGAAGTATGGGTCCATGAGATGGAAATTTCCAAACATTAACCCAAAAGCAAGGGCTCAGCTTTGAGCTGAAGCACTCCCAGACCCAGATCAACTGGTTCCTTTGGGTTGAATGCTGGGATATCAGTGTGATATTAATTATAACAATGGCAGCCCTGGCATGTCTGCTACTGCTTGTCCTGCTTCCAGGTAGCAGAAATAAGAGTCCAAAAGACTGTACAACCTCAGTTGCACTGGAGTAATGTGGCAGTTTGGGAAGCGAATTTGCCCTTGGAGAGGTGTACTTTGTACCCTGTTATCCTAACAAGAGGACAAATTTGAAATATGTAAAAGAATCAGTGCTGTGCCAAAAATAAGATGAAAAATCATATTACTATGAAAATTCAAATGAGACAATGGCTTCTGTGTAGTGTTTGCTAACTCGTGTTGTTTTTAATTTGATGAAAGAAGATTTTATTTCCCTTGGAAATTTTCATGAGAACATCTATTTTCTTAATGGGAATTTTGGAAGAAAAACAGAAAACGTGGATGGACAGTGGGCATTCAGTTAACATTTCTTTTAAAATGGCTGGACAGGCACAGCTGTCTTTATGCTTAGTAAGTGCCGCTTGATAGGTTTATAATGTGAACAGGCAGTAACATACGGTATTTAAGCTTGGTGATGTATATTCATTTATGTTGGAAAGTGGTTTAATTATTTCTTTTTTATGTCTGTGTTAAAAGCCTGGAAGTGCAAGAATAAGTTAACTTGTAATAATGATAATAATGATAATAATTTATTTATACCCCGCCCATCTGGCTGGGTTTCCCAGCCACTCTGGGTGGCTTCCAACAAAACACTAAAATGCAATAACCTATTAAACATTAAAAGCTTCCCTAAACTTGTAGGGAATATACATGCTCTATCAGGAATAGCTGAAATGTAAGCTGTTAAAAAGAATTCCATAATAATTTTGACAGGTTATCAAAACTAATAGCCAAATATTAATATCATATATAGTTTGGATGCTACAGAATCTTCATGCTCTGTTGGAAATACGTGAGCAGTGACATTAGTTTCCATCTAATGAGAGTAGAGCACAATCTTCTAGTGTCTTAATATTTCAACTCTGTGTCCTCACTCCCAGAGTCTCATATGGTGTTCTCCTGATGCTAGCTGATATAGCATTAGACTTATTAGAGTAAGTACATGCCATATGGGAAAAGATTCGTGTTCTGATGATGCATTGGAATGGCCAGTCTGATAAGTACTACGTCCAAGATGGGAAACCTGTGGCTCTCCAGGAGTTGTTAGACCACTGTTTTAATCATATCTCACCACTGGCCATGCTGGCTGGATCTGGAAATGGAATCAAACAGCATCTGGAGGGCCACATGTTCTCTGTTCCTGAATTACAATCATATTAGCAAAGTTAATTGTGAC
Source organism: Podarcis erhardii (assembly GCF_964252035.2). Classification (NCBI taxonomy): domain Eukaryota; kingdom Metazoa; phylum Chordata; class Lepidosauria; order Squamata; family Lacertidae; genus Podarcis; species Podarcis erhardii. The sequence continues at coordinate 46,236,424 of NC_138499.1, read as the reverse complement.
CTTGGCTATTACATTAAGTGTGTAATGATTCCAAGAAAGTCTTCAGTTAATTGTATATCATTTTTCCATTGGGAAGCCTTCATCCCAGTACCCTTTTATAATACTTAATCAGTGCACAGTAGCAAATGGTTAAATTTTTGACTTCTCTTCTCATTTTTACAGTGACATTTTGAATGTAGTGCTCTTGGGTGAGATGCTTATATGGCTTAGATAGTGAGCTTATTTCAAGTGCTTATAAAACCGTTATACAATATCCTTAGATTGTGGAGCAGTAAGCAGGTTTAGATTAGGTTGTCACTTTATGATTCAATAGGGGTGTTTTGTTTTGGTTTTGGTTATGTTTTAACAGAATGCCATGATGACTTTTGAAGAAGAAAAAATGCAGCTGGCGTGTGAAGACTTAAAAGCTACCGAAAGACTGTGTGAGAGTGAAGAAGCAGGAGTTATAGAAACCATTAAAAACAAAATTAAGAAGAATGTAAGTGCAACATTGCTAATATGTGAACTAATGTACCCCATGCTAATATGGCAACTGCTTCCTAGATATCTGTCTAATGGCTGAGTGAAGATTTAAATCTTGGTCTCTGAGGTCCTTGTCTTACATTCTACCCATCATCCCTGTGATTTACCACTTTGTAGAATCATCAGGGTACATAACCGCCATCTGTTCAAATAGGCATTAGTACCCAAGCTTTGGTCTTTGGAACTCCAGGTAGGCGATCCTAAAGGCCTTGTTTTGTCATAAGCTCCAACTTCAGACTGCTTATGGCAATTGAGAGATAAGGTCTTGGCTTCTGGTTGTCGTGACAAAAAATGTAGCCTGATATGGCTAGTCTTGCTGTTCTAGAAGCTTTCTTTCAGGTGCCACTAGGCATCTCATTGGTAGATATTGGCCATATATAGTCGTTTTGCTTTCTTCTTTTTGTGAAGTGTGTTCCATTCTATTTGCTAACCCTGCTGAGTTGTTGACAGTGGTAGCTGATAACCCCTGAAACCAGAGGGACCACAGCTACAACGCCCTACTCTTGTTAATCTGCTCCTGTTTCACTTTCCCTTGGTTTCTGCTTCACCCCAGCCCTGTCCATGGAAGCCTGAATCCTCAGTCATGAGAACTAAATAGAATTTCTGTTTAGGAAAACTCTAAATAGAACTCCACATTGGCTCCTGGTGGAAGTGGAATGCTAACTCGATGGGGCAATTGCCCAAAATCTCAAAGTGAGCAGAGGGTGGAATCTGAGAATGAAATATCAAACCTTCCAAAGTAACTTGCCCTTCAGATTCTCTGAAACAGTAAAATCTTACCCAGATTCTCCTCCCCCCAACACCCCAGACAAATTTCTTTACCCAACCCCCAAATATCTCATTTTTTTCTCTTTGCCACTTGTGCAAACCTCCTCCATTGAAACCTAGTCCTTTCTCCTCACTTTCCCCACACTAGTTTAAAGGCAGGACTTGGAGAGCAAAGAAGGTGCATCTGTTAATCCAGATGTTACCAATTACCATTTAGCTTCTAGCCCTCATGCTTCTGTCTATTGAATTGCAGGTTCATACAGGTATTTGCAGTGTTGTGACTTGACAGATCTATGTGGATCTCTGCTTACCTTTGATACTTGTCTGTGACTGCAAAGCCGACGCTTGTAATTGAAATGACATTTGAAGCACATGTTTTTGCACTTAAAATAAATTACAATTAATATATTACCGTTTCAGATGATATAAGTTAATAGAGGATTTCCGCTTCAGTTGCCACCACCTGTTGTATACATGTAGTTGGCACGTCTCCTCTTCCAAACCAGAGTGATTAATTTTGGCTAGTAATCCTGCTGAAGTATCCCATGGATGCTGTTTGTCTTTGCTAGTTCAGTGGACCAGTGCAGCACTGCATAGTCTATAAATAATGAAGCTTTGGCTTCCCTTGAGAACATCCTGCATTATTAATGTTGAGTGTATAAAAATCTGAGCAGTTTGTTTAGTTTCACTGTTCCATATATTTTTCTAATGGGAATATGAGGAGGTCTTTGTTTTCCAGCTCCCAGTGTACAAATGCACCATCCATCATCTTTTGCAGAGGGGCAGGGGTGGGCAGTACCTGGGTGGAGAGGAACAGCAGGCAGAATGCCCTATTAAACTCAGTGCTCACTCCTCAGATTATCACCTTTGTTTTGGTAAAAGACAGTAACATCCTCTGACACTTGAATAAAGAAAAGGTGATATATATTCCCAACATTTTATGAAATGTATGTGCAGGTATTACTTCTTGCTTTTCTAATCCATTCCTTTTAAAACACTCTTACATATGCATTTACGTAATAGAATCTGATTATTTATGCCAAAGCAAACTAAAATATGAAGCTAACCATGGCTTTATATGAAGGGTTTCTCCTTTATTGCTACTGCCTCTCATCTCCTTCTATGCTTCCACAGAATAAGAAAATGATTTCAGATAAAGGTTGCTGGAATGGGAAATACAATAGATATGCTTGTTTCATGGTTCCAGTACTGAACTTTTTTACCTGCTAGAGCAGAAGACAGGAAGTATGTACTCACACTTTCTGTTGGATGGACAATACGTTCCTTATCATAATGCTTTTACATATGAAAGTGTTCCTCTGCAACATATGGGAAATGTACAATATTTTCAGTTTCCAAACATACAGACAGTTTTGTAAATGTAATAGGCAATTCTCTTTAGTTTCAGTGCTGTGTTAGGATTCCACACAGTTTTTGTATGTATCCCTATTGGGAAATTAAAGACCACCTTGTTGCAAGGGAGAATATGTTGCCTGAGTTAGAAGAATTTAAGATTCATTGGATGTTTCTACCCTACTTTCATGGCTTTCAAACAGGTTGATGGCCGAAAGGCTACCCCATCCATGATTGATCGACTGCAGAGACAAATCATTGTAGCAGACTGTCAAGTTTATCTTGCTGTGCTTTCTTTTGTGAAACAAGAACTCTCGGGTGAGCTCCGACTTCTAATATTAAATCTTTATTTTCCCACCCCACCCCAACTGAATTTTTGAGTTCTCCAGTCCTTCCCACTTGTAGTTGACAAGAAAGTATAAAATGTTGTTGACCAGTTTGATTCGCAGGTGATTGACAACTTACAATTTCCATTCTAGTAGCCTGTTAAGACAGTTTGCTAGAAGGAAAGAAAATTTTCTCCTTTCATGTGCATGCTACAGCTTTCTTTGTGTGTGGTTTCAAATGCTTTTTGGAACTCCTATTGTTATTTAACATTAGACCCTATAAATCCAAGTTACTGTTAGTGACTTGTTGGTCTCCTTTCAGTTAACACTGTTGGTCAGATTAGAAGCTGCTTTACATTTAATCAAATGATGTGATAACAGTAATTCTGCATCCAGTGTGTGTGTGTTTTTTTACTTTCTTGTATCACCCTTGGATATTAGGAATATTTTAAATAAATCTAGTGCATACTGAAGAAATACATGTATATCTGATTATTTTTTGAAAACTAGTATTTCAGTGCAAAACGCAGCACGTCTATATAAGATTGTTCTGAAGTGTACCTCTCATTTTTGACCTTTATCTGTCGATGTGCAGGCCACAAGGTGAGGATAGGACTATGTATTTTACCCCCTCCATGCTTACTGCGGCATTGCTGAACAAAATTGTGTAAACACTTGCCTTGTGGTGAGCCACACAAGAACCAAATGTGCTATGCAGCAGAAAGTGGTCGAACTGCACAGTCTTGCAGTAACTTTAGCCTCCTAATAAAGCTGAATCATGGCTGTTGGTCTGAATGTTTTTATTGCAACAGACAGCTTAATTTTCCATAGCTTGGTAGTTCTAAAAAAGAAACTGTTCCTTCCTTCGTTGTTTACAGCCTATCCAAAGCAATTTGGAATGAATAGTGACTTAACCATTGTAAAGATTTATGGTTAGAGTTTGCATGCTACATCATTTTTTTTTTGGGCCCTATATGTCCCCACATATTCTGAGTCCCTTGGCAGAATCCTCTGAAAACCAGAATCTCCTCTTAATATCACATACTAACTGCTTAGGTTCTTTAGTCTTTTTCTGTTTTCAGAATCCCTGCATATTGGTTTGAGCACGTGTATAAGTTGGAAAGGTTTTTTAGGTTTTAGTCCATTGAGCAGATCCACTAGCACAAGCAGTTCTGACTGTGCAATGGGAATTCCCTTCCCCTTCCTCACCCCCTTGCTTCCCTATATCTGAGGAGGGTTGGGGGAACCCCCATAACTTATTTAGGGGGCACACAGGAAATGAAGTTCCATCGCATAGCCAAAAATGCTTGCGTTAGTGGAACACTTTGTGCGTTGTAAAGTTTGTTTGTTGTGGGGAAAGGTATAATAAGTTGATGTTCAGTATTTATGAATGACTTTTACTAGTATTATTATTTATTAAATTTCTATACTGCCCTCCATCCAAATATCACAGGGCGGTTTACAATATAAAAAAACAAAAATACATACCTTAATAACAAACAAAAACAATACCCTACACACACAGTTTAAAAAGTCATAAATAGATTGTTTAATTAGCCCAAGGTCTGGGAGAAGAGAAATGTTTTTGCATCCCCCCTAAAGATGTACAGTCAAACCTCGGCTCCCAAAGCCTCCATTTTAGAATGTTTCGGCTCCCAAACACCGAAAACCCAGAAGTAAATGCTCTGGTTTTTGACCATTTTTCGGAAGCTGAATGTCCAGCACAGCTTCAGCTTGAGTGCAAGAAGCTCTTGCAGCCTATCGGAAGCCATGCCTCAGTTGTCAACCATTTCGGAAGCCAAACGGGCTTCCAGAATGAATTATGTTCGACAACCGAGGTTTGACTGTATAATGAAGGAGGTGCCAGATGAACCTTTCTGGGGAGAGCATTCCACAAACGAGAAAAGGCCTTTTCTCATGGACCTTTTATGGAGAAAGCGTATGAAGAAGGGCCTCAGATTATGATTGCAGGGTCCAGGTCAGTTCTGGAACCATTATTATGTTGTTTCTCTGTTTGGAAAAGCTGCTGTCTTTGACTGAACTCGTTTTTTCTTTTCTCAGCTTATATAAAAGGTGGGTGGATCCTTAGAAAAGCTTGGAAAATCTACAATAAATGCTATACAGACATTAATACACTTCAGGAATTATATCAGAAGAAGATAACTCAGGAATCCTTGACTTCTTACGCTGCAAATGATAATCATATTGCTGCAGAAAGCATAACGGAGGATTCACTAAACCGTCTGAAAGGTGCTGTTAGCTTTGGATATGGACTTTTTCATCTTTGCATATCCATGGTGCCCCCAAACCTGCTCAAAATCATCAACCTGCTGGGTTTTCCTGGAGACCGCCTGCAGGGGCTTTCTTCACTGATATATGCAAGTGAAAGTAAGGACATGAAGGCCCCTTTAGCTACGTGAGTAGCTATATTGCAATGCTTTGGTAAATAACTTAGTACTGAAAGTAAGTAAACTGCAAGCCAACATAAGTTAGGAAGCGGTCTTGTATTTGTTCTTTTCATTTTATTTTAATGGAAACATCACCAGATAATGTTGTTGCTTGATGTGCAATGGTTTATGAAATGAGAATCTGGCTTTTAGAGAGATTTTTATTTCACCAAGGATATATTTTTGTGTCCTCAGATGCTTACAAATTCAAACAACCTAGATAAATGCTGATTGAAATAAACAGCTCTTAAGGCAATAATAATTTGGCACTTTTAAAACTGGTTTTCAGTAATGTATAGAATTTCTTATTTGTGTCTCTGTGTCCCTGTATGATTCTGTGTATTCCAATGATGGACCACATTTCTTAAAAGCCCTGAGTGGTCTATGACCAACATGTAGAACTCCTCTATTCAGGTTTCTCCATTCAGCTCAGTGGAGGGAATAGTTATGCCCAATCCATAGCTTCCTTTTGCATGTAATAGCCCTGTGGCAAGGACCCTCTGGTTCTCCACAGTTGCAAGAAGTATTTGGCTTGAGGTGAAATACTGTGAATGCAGCCTCCATCCAGTGAAGCTATTGGAAAGATTTGAATGATATTAATGAATTATATACCACTTTTACCTTTTGTAGAAACATATTTGTTTTGTTAAGGATTTAGCTGGTGTTGACTTGTGCCTGCAAAGTTGGGTTAATGTTGGTTTTTATTTTGCATGGCAGCTATTTGTTTTCATTTAGAATTCTGGTTTAACATGTCAATTCCAATTGCAGTCTGTAATTCATATTTTTTTAATACTACATTAGGGTTCTGGATTGAGAAATACTGTGTATATTCACTTCAATAAAAGTAGAGCTTTGTATGTGCAAAGAGATGCATGCTGAGGGCTACCTCTTCCTCTGAAATGAAAGCCCCATAATGCAGGGGTGCTGAGCTGTTTCCTTCTTGTAGTATAGTGTTAATTACATGTTGTGCGCACAAGTGGTCTTCGACTGGAACCCTAGACATCTCTGGCACAGCTGGAGGAATAAGTTGGGCATAGCCTGAGGTGTTCTGAATCTTTTACTGTAGCTGATTGTGTGGTGAATTGCAAACTGGTTTTAAGTATGTAGCTGGGTGGAGGGAATGTTTGCTTGTTCTGTTGCATAATGAATGACAACACAAATGCACACTTCTGTCCTACCCTGTGTGTGTGATGCTGTAGGATTGTGACCTTGCTTAGAAGCATAAAAAGACAACCTGACTTACTAAAGGCAATGTCTCCTCCTGCTGTGATTAAGGTTTAAATTAAGGTATTGGCATAATGTTGGCCTGGCACAGGAGAGAGAGAGAGAGAGAGAGAGAGAGAGAGAGAGAGAGAAAGAAAGAAAATCTTTTGTCAGTATCTCCTCATTACAGAACCAGCTAGCATCATGATTTTTGTGTGTGTGCGTGTCTTTTCAGATTAGCCTTGCTGTGGTACCACACTGTGGTTCGTCCTTTTTTTGCTTTGGATGGCAGTGACACCAAAGCAGGATTGCAAGAGGCTAAAGACATTCTCCAGAAAAAAGAAGCTGCTTATCCAAACTCGTCTCTCTTTATGTTCTTCAAGGGAAGAATACAGCGTCTAGAGGTACTGATAGACTTCTCTGTATGACCGTAATTTTGCAAGATTTGTTGAGTCAAAACCATTTCAATAACAGAGTGTCAATGCAGTTGGCGTATCCATAATATAGTCAAGAGGACAGTGATTGGGGGAGTGTTCTATTTAGCATGAAACATGGCACCCTGGACTCTTAAAAAACCAAAATAAACTGAAAAGCAAGTTTCTAGAGGTCATGGGTGCGGAGAATATCTCCAAAATGTGTTGGCAGTTATAGATGTCAAAGCAGAGGTTTTCCTTTGGCTAAAGGGTGACATTTTTCATATCTGGCTGCTGCTCTGTTGGTACCATTAATTCCTGTCAATCCAGTGTCTTCCTGACCCCTTGTGGGAGAAGAAGTAAACTGTTCTGAAATTGTACATGGCTAGCTAAAATGGTGGCAGCACAACAGTGGCCTTATTCATGTGCAGTGTTAAACCATACAGTACTTCAACCATGGTTTAATGAGTACCAGAGTCTGCCAGTGAAAGCTCCTTATTTGTGCCTGCTTTGCTTTTACTCAGTTCCTGTTTTTGCCATGCCAGGAGGAAGAAAAACAGGAGGCTGGCTTAGTATTATGTGTAAATCATTGCTTGTGGTTTGTTTCTCTCTAAACAAAGCAACAAACAAACGCTTTGGAGAGAAACGAATCAACAAACCTTTGTTACAGCTATTGGTTAATGAGAGGAGAACTTAACCTGGTTCATATGGCATACTAAGTCGAACCTTGGCTTAACTCAGTACATTGCAGCAGCTAAAATGACCAGGGAACAGCAAAGTTGCCGTCAGCTCCTGCCCAGCAGACCATACATTTGTGTAATCTCGCTAAGCCAAGTTAGTGTGCCCTGTGAACCAGGCCTGATTTGAGTAGCCAGCTGATGTTTGGGCTGTAGGCTTGCAGTAAAATCACACCAGACCATCCTTCCTTCCAAACTCTGCTGGAGGGCTTGGAATTGTAATGATAGAAGTGGTATTTATTCATATTTGCATTTTGATAATAGTATTTCTCTCTCTCTCTTCTTAGTGTCAGATCAACAGTGCCTTGACTTCCTTTCATACTGCTTTGGAACTGGCAACTGATCAGAGAGAGATTCAGCATGTCTGTCTATATGAAATTGGTATATAATAATACTAATGTATTTTCTTATTGCTACTGTGTTTAATCACTGCTACTAGTGCTTGAATGAGCAATATTGAGTTGTGTTAGTAAATTAAATAATCATGATCATTTGTTGGTCAACAGACAAAGGGAAAAATTAAGTTTACCACACTTAATTGTCCATTGATGCATATGGATTACTTGAGCTACATGCTCATTGCCTTTATTAACACACACCTAAAAAGTTTCATTGATAATGTTCAACCTGTGACTGTGGAGTGAATGCAGGTCTTGCTTACTGTCAAGAAAGTGCAGCATTAGTAAATCAAAAGTAAACCTCTTCTCCCCACATACACACACATTTTGAAAGCATGTTAAGAGCTGTGTTTACACTTCAGATTCTAGTTTTTATTTGGTGACTTCTTACAGAAGACTGTGTTTCTGATATAATTAAAGGCAGCATGACTTCTAAAAGAAGACAAAGCAATGCATTTTTGTTTCACCCACTCTTTGAAGCTGTAACATCTCCTAACCTTTGTGGACTTCCTTCAGACAGAAAACAAGCAGGTTTTACTTGAAGCAATGTGATGGGCAACTTGCTGCCAGAAAAGCTGCCAACTTACAGAAACTCCACTCCACTTCTGCAGTGGCTGTTGACACCCAAGACGCTTTTGCTCTCATGTGCAGTGAGGGATCAGGACTCACTCAGTCCTGCATCAGTGGCAGATTCTATTTACTCCAGATATATTCATATATTCATTCTCTCTCTCTCTCTCTCACACACACACACACACACACACACACACACACATGTGTGTATGTGTCTGTGTGCTTATTCCGTGTATGAACCATTTCTTTTCAGTATGTTTAAAAAATGTTTTGCTTGTTCTTGCAGGCTGGTGCAGCATGATAGAAATGAACTTCAAGGATGCATTTGAATCCTTTGAGCGTCTTAAAAATGAATCAAGATGGTCCCAATGCTACTATGCCTATTTGACAGCAGGGAAGTATCATTACATGAATAGGAGTGGGGGGGGGTGTTGAATTTGTTGATCATTATATGGCAGTAGCATATCTCTGCAAGAAAACTACCCACAGCTTACATTTTCCCTTTTCTAGGTTATGTATTGTAAATAAACCTTAGATTTACAGCTTCACAAATCACAACATTAATGTAACAGTGGTGTATATTTATATATTTTTATTTACTGTTAATTAGATGAAATGTTCCTGCATGATCGCTTCTACCTGCATTTGTTTGTATCTCATTATTATTTATGTATGAAGCACCTAAGGTTTTCTAGGTGCTGTACAAATATCAAAAGCAACATAGAACCTGCCTGTAGGCTTATAATCTCATAGGTATCCTACATAAAGATGGAGCAAGGAAAGAAAAACAAGCAAATTCAGGCATCAGTTAGTCATTAAACATTTAAGAAATTTTATGAATATGTGGAATGGCAGCTGAAAATGTTTTTTGCCCTAAGATAACTAGAATAAACTTTTGGTGTGTGCTTTATTACAGTGTGTCAAGGTGCCACTGGTGATGTGAATGGAGCTCAGAATGTGTTCAAAGAAGTCCAGAAGCTTTTTAAAAGAAAAAACAATCAAATTGAGCAGTTTTCGGTCAAAAAGGTCTGATGAGCATAGGCCGAGTTGATTTGATGGTGGTGGTGGTGGTGGTGGTGGTGGTGGTGATAGCAATCTAAGCTGAATCTTTTAAAATCTTTTCTGAACAATGCAGTTTAAATACTGATGTTTACTGACCCTGTTAAAATAAGTATGTCAGGACCTGTCATGAGAAGCATGTGTGTTTCAGGCTGGGACACCTCCCCCCCCCCCCCCCGGTTTGTACCCCTCTCAACTTAGGAAAAGGCCATGAGTTTCATGAGATCAGCGCTAGAGAATCATTCAATGCTGTGCTGGTTTGTACATTATTTTCTCCTTATGGAGAGAATGCACATAATTTTAGTGAGAATCTTAATTTTGTATGCTTCTTCTGCCAGATACAGGAATACTTCTGTAAATGGAAACTGGTAGTGGAAGAATTCCACTGGAAAAGCTAAACCATGTCTGTCTTAATGGGAAAGCAAAATAATATTATAGTGCATGTGACATTCTGAAGAGAAAAATAGACAATCCATTTTTTTATTATGTTCGTGACGTTTTCCTTGTTCAGTTACTGTGCTGTTAGTGTCTGTAGAATGATCCTATTAAGGTTACTGCTGTAAGAACATTTTAAAATCTCTGTATGGCATTTGTTTTATGTCTTGGCTTAAAGCAGTGTCAACAGCGTTTAAAACTCCCATTGTTCTAGGCACATTTTGCGACTGGGAATTTCATTAGCACAAGCAATTTCTGAGCAGTACTGCACCTAAAATTTTTGATTTAAACTGCCGCTGCTGATGCTGAGGGCGTGGGAGGAGAAATTTTGCCTGCTCAACTTCCAAGAAATCACTGCAGCATCAGGCAAGCTGATAGGTTCTGCCTCTCAGCTGGCCTTACAGAAAGGCAGTGTTTTGAGGGACCCTCAAATATTAAGGGGGCAGGCAGGGGAAGCATGGCTTTGTGTTTTTTTGCAGTCTTCAGATGAGGACTAGATCATGTGAAAAATGAACATAAGATTTTAGCAGCAGTTCATTAATTTTCATTTTTGTATTATTATAAAGAAGTGTGCCTAGTCATTCTTTTGTGGCGCACATAACTTGGTTTAATGTGCCATTTAGCTCCTAGTTTTCATATCTCAGCTTCTACCACTGAGTGTCACAAACAGTTTAAATTGCCAACAGGCTATCTGGAGAGAAAATGGTTTCACTTCTTTTATCTGGTCCCTTTTCTTTCTCTCTCCTTTGTCCTCTCTTGCCCTTGAAAACTTTCCCATGTTTGTCCCCTTGCTTTGTTGATACCTGAGATAATACCAGGAGTTTAGATTCCTGGAGGCAGATCTAAATTAGAAGAGGGAACTGTGGACATGGTGTTGGGCAGTAACCCAAGTGTGTTGTTGACCTTAAAACCAGTACATTTCTGCTATGGGGGTGGCTTGGTCTGGGTGGACAGGGGTGGTTAATGAGGTGAAGGATCTAATAAGTGATATGCTATGGATCTCCCCATAGGAGTCTGGGACTCGCCCACAAATTGCGTTTTTCTTAACTAATTGGAAAGAGTCTCTCGTCCTCGCAAGACAAGTTGTGACTCTTTATGATTAGGAATCTGATCCAGAAAGTGGGTACATTCAATATAAATGCTCTCCTTTGATGTGAGCTCAGAAATGCTTCGCAAAATTCTTAAGTTAAAGGGAAGTGCCTTTAACTTTAAATCCATGAGATCTGCATTGCATGTATTGGTCTTTATATTTGTTAGTTGCTTTGTACAAAAAAGTCTCAAAGCAATTTAACAACAGGATTAAATGCCCAGCTGCACCATGGTCATGCGCAAAGATCAGCCTGTCATTATTCTGAGCTTTTCAGTACTAGAGGGGAATGTTTTGGAAGAGTGGGACTTAAAAATGTGCGCCCTGCGAGTCCCAAACAGTACTACAAAGTTCCTGTTCTAGTCTGGCTGAAGACCTGAACAGCACACACTTTGTAGTGTTTAGGGGTACACTGGAGGATTATGTTGTGGCACATGATTCTTTACGCTGACATTTCAGTCTTTAGAGGTTTGCTGTTTTTCTGGCTGAATGTTACAAATATCCTTCAGCTTGTCCAATTGTATAACTTTAAAGGTTGCATTTTGAAAACATGTTGAAAACTTCTGGCCCTTGGCTTAGATGGAAGTTAAAATAAACCATTTTATTGTTTTCAGGCAGATAGATTTAGGAAGCAGAAACCAACCAAGCAACTCTGTATACTGGCATCCATTGAAGTATTGTATTTATGGAAAGCTCTTCCAAACTGCTCCTTCCCAAACCTACAGCACATGAGTCAAGGTACAAGATGTGATGTCTGTTACTTTTTATTGTTGTTTTCTGCACAAACTGTTTCTTTTACAAACCCTCACTTTTCTGTCGCTAATACTTGCAGTTTGTGCCAATTTAAAGCAGAAACTGGCTTACTCATCTAATGATTGATACACTATAAACTCTTGGGCTTTGAATAATAAGCAGTTTGAAGTGGATAATAAACCAGATTGTGGAAATGTGAGTATTGTTCTCCCACCACCGATCAGAACATATTCTTGGCAGTAATGTGAGCCAAAATATAGTGCATGGTAGCTACTGGTTCAGTGTTGTGGTTTGCCATTGTTCCCTCTATTTCTGATGTTCAGGCTGTGAGTACCAGTGCTCATGTAGCTTCCCGAGAGAGAGCTATCAATAGATGCAGGAGTCCAAGGTAATGGGAAGGGGCACACTGAGACAGTTAGCCACTGCCCATCCAGCTTATGCCACCCCTTCTCCTCTCACTATCTCCCCTCTGTGCACAGCAAAGATTACTTGATATTACATAGATAGGGTTGGCTGTTAGTTGCCCAGTCTGCATCTTCATATCTCGCAACTGGTTTCTGAAACAATCTGGTCCTAAACGCTTAACACATTAAAGGTCAGAACCAGCAGTGTAAATAAAGCCCTGAAACAGATGGGCAACCAGTAGGGATGGTATAAGACCCAGTATTCCAGTACCTGATGACAACTGGTAGAAGTTTCCTGAATGTCTGAAGGGAGCCCCATATTTTCATGCCCTATTCACTTCGAAATTAGGGCATGAATAACTGATGCCAGATCTGTCATCTTCAGGAAGTAGAGACAGGCAGAGATGACAAATATTCTTTACTATCTACTCATGTTTTGCCTTAATTTGAAGCACGCTTTGTTAGACTGTGGATTTCTGAAGATAAAAAAGCATATTGCTTCAAAGGAAAAACAAAACTATACAGCATTCCTCTACAGCTGCCTTGTCATGCATCTCTTTAAGAGAGTTCTTCAGTGCCAAGGCTGATCTTAGTGGTGATGTCATTTGTCTCGGGTTGCTGAAGAAGCTATAAGCCTTAGGATGGAAGAGATTCATATTAAAAATGGCAGCTGGCACTCGCTGTGAGCAATTTAGACAAGACTTAAAACACGTCTTCTGACTTTTATGACTGTACTTTAGGCCTTGGGAAATTGGCTTTAGGGCTGGAAAAGCCATCCAGAGGTAAAGGCTGCAACTTGAACATATTTCCATAAGTTCATTTTTCTGTGCCATTTGACTCATACAGAATACAAGGCTGGAAAGCTTGACTTAAACTCATGGTGTGTGTACACTTCTGTGTCCAACGTGTTCCTCCCTGGTTCATGCAAATACAGTCATACCTTGGGTTACAAACGCTTCAGGTTGCGTTTTTTCGGGTTATGGATGCGCCGAAACCCAGAAGTACCGGAACAGGTTACTTCCGGATTTTGGCAGTCATGCATGCGCAGAAGCGCCAAATCGGAACCTGCGCATGCATACACGTGGCGCTGCGGGTTGCGAACGTGCTTTCCACGCGGATCACGTTTGCAACCCGAGCATCCACTGTAAAGGATTCATAACATTTTACATTATTCGTTTTTTATCTGTAACTTCACAAACCTTTCGTTGCTCCTTTGTTTCTTAACCAGTTCTTAGTCAACATAAATTTGCTGCTTCTTTAAACACATTTGGTATTTCCTCCAGCATAAACATAAATGAAAATATTTGTGCAATAGAACAGTATGTTTTAAAGCTATTATAAACATTTCGGTGTTGGTTGAACTATGAGCCAATTCATATATTGTTTCACCTGGCTCTCCTGCACATTTGAATGGCCATGCTGAAGGTTTAGGGGTCAATCCATCCCCCTAGCTGGCGCTGGTGGGGCTTGATGGAGCTACGCAGCCACTGCTGCTTTCCACAGCCCAGATCGGACCCATTGCCATCATGCATGAGTAGTAGGGTTGGCACTGGATCCATCTGGTGGTTGATGATTGAAAGGGGAGAATATTAGCATTTTTTTGTCCAGATGTTGATTGGACTAAAAAGTCTAAAGTGAAGACAGAAGATTAGGGGATAGGTTTAAAGCAGCCTTCCTCAATAATTTGCCCGCCAGGTGTTTTGGACTACAACCCCTATCATCCCTGTCCACTGGCTGATGAGAATTTGAAGTCCCAAACTTATCTGTAGAGCAACAACTTGGGGAAGATTGATTTTAAAGCTTTTTAAGCAGCTTTCTGTATCTAATTTGTTTTTGTTATGATTACGTTGGGTTTCTTGTATACTGCTTAAAGGCAATTGTATTAAAATTGTGTACAAATAGTTGAACTAAATTTAATTTTTTTTATCTAGTTTAAAAACTAAATGCTTCAACCTTTTCTTTTCTGATAAAGCTTGCCATGAAATTGATGATTCCACTGTTGTTGGTTTAAAGAACTTGCTACTTGGGGCCATACACAAATGCTTAGGAAATGCTGAAGATGCTGTTCAGGTATGTTCCTCTTCTAAAGTCCCTGAACTCCTAACAGCTAGGGAGTTCTTCCAAGTTTATTTTTGATTTGATGCATTAACTGGTTCTGAAGCTAACTGGCAAATCAACAGGCCCTGCAGGTGAAGATAGTTGCAAGATCTGAGAATATGTTGTCCAGTGTGAAGGTTTCTTTTGTTCTTTGAAATGTCACTGTGTGTTGAATGTGTCAATTTTGTTTTACAGTTCTTTCAACGAGCCCTTAAAGATGAACTGTGCCGCCAAAACAATTTATATATCCAACCCTATGCTTGCTATGAACTTGGCTGTCTCTTGTTAGAAGACCCACAGGTAAATCGTACAGCATACTTTGGAACTGTCTGATATTTGGTGTGACATTACTGCTTCAAAAGAGAAGTAGAGGAAGGTTGCAAGCTATCTGGAATGTGCATTTTCTCTTTTTGGCCTTTCTTAGCGGTGTTATTTTTAACACATGCTCCTGTGTTCTGGGGAGTTGTATTAATCTTATCCTACCAGTTTATTGATTGCCTAACATAATTGCATCAAGTTTACCAGCAATTTATTGATACGACTCTTGCATTTAATCAGTGCAATAAAATCAATGGTCCATTTGAAATGTCCATTTATTCAGTCACTGCAGCATTGATGGTGGAATGATATTGCACTGATAGGTAAAGGTAAAGGTACCCCTGCCCGTACGGGCCAGTCGTGTCCGACTCTAGGGTTGTGCGCCCATCACACTTAAGAGGCCGGTGGCCAGCGTGACGAAGCTGCTCTGGCGAGCTGGCACCAGCGCAGCGCACGGAAACGCCGTTTACCTTCCCGCTAGAAAGCGGTCCCTATTTATCTACTTGCACTTAAGGGTGCTTTCGAACTGCTAGGTGGGCAGGAGCTGGGACCGAAAGATGGGAGCTCATCCCGCCGCGGGGATTCGAACTGCCGACCATGAGATCGGCAAGCCCTAGGCGCTGAGGTTTTACCCACAGCGCCACCCGCGTCCCTTCTATTGCACTGATAGTACAGGTGATATTGGCGTCAAATGAATTGCATATGGCATTTCAATATATGATCTAGCTCAGGGGTGGAAAATCTTTTCAGCATGGGAGGCTAGTTCCTCAACTCCATCATCCCCAGCCACTCTGATGTTGGTCACATGACATCAGCATGGTGTCAGATGACCCATTTCCCCCTTTGCAATGAGGTTTAAGTTCAAGTATCACAATAAAAGGTTAAAGAATACTGCATGAGAAGATGTCTAAATTGTGTTGCTGGTCTGTATACATGTAGCATTAGCATGTCAGGGACCTGTAGTTGATGGTATGCCAGTAATGGTAGCTAGAGCCTAATGGTCAAATTTTTAAAATTACATTGGCTACACTGAACCCTTGTTGGGTAAGGGTTCTCAGCCTCCCCTTTTTTCCTTTCTTTTGCATGCTCAGCATTACTCTTAAACCAGGCATTAGCTGGCTACGAATGTGGCTTGGAGTCTCTCTTCCTACCCCTACCTCTCCAGCACATTTAGGGTGAAGTGGGAGAGTGGTGGTTAGCATCATGGATGAGATTAGGAGGGAAGGGAAGAGCATCGGTACAGGTAAAGAGAGCGAGGAATGGGTGGCTTGCTGGGTTGCTTAAGCCCTTTTCCAGTAGGGAACACTCTTGAGTAGTCCAAGCATTATTAACATATACTTAATGCCTCCCAACTGTGCGTGGCAAAACTTGTGAAGCTAGTAAGAGTGTAAAGATCTAGGCATGTAAAAATTAGAGATCTTCGTACTCTTTCTCTTCATGCTTCATACACTCAGCCGCCCACGCTTCTCTTCATTGCCATATTTAAAGAGAAGGTCTTATAATAGCTTTTAATTAATGCTTTTCAGACCTGCCTCTTAATTGCTCTCCGGCAAGACCATGGAAAGGCGGCACGAGCTTGTGTTGAACATGAAAAACAGAGATCCAGCATTTCATATTTGCCTTTTTATTTGGATCCTTGTATGAAGAGGGATATACAAGGGCTATGCCCCATTTTTGTATACTTAAAAACACACAATGCATGTGGAAGATGGCCTACGAGGTTACTGCTTTCTAGAAGGAGATTTGGGGGGAGGGGGGAGTCACGTTGCACAAGCAGAAATCCTTGTGCTAATGGGACTCATTAATTGAATATCGCCCACTGTGTGTGCAAATTTGTTCTTCTTTTTAATGTGTAGAGACAGCTGCCAGTTATTTTGAGATACCTAAAAACTTATTGAGTGACGTTATTTATTAAAATTACGTTTCTAATTTCCGGTAGTTGGCATTTTGCTAGCCAAACTCATTATTAGAACTTGAATTCTCATTAGACCAGTTAAAGAGGGACATTCAGTGGTGACTAACCAGACCATAGAACAAGTTTCCACTGGTGCAACAAGACATCCTCTCCTCTCCCCTGCCTACCCCCCAATTTTTCACTGTAGGGTTTGGAAAACCTCCAGAGCACATTTAAGCAGAGAGTGAAGAAATGAAGAAAGTCCCATAATGTGCCATTGTCTGTCTCCCAAAGTATTATTTTCTTGCATTTGCACACAAATTTTAAAAATGACATTTTGCTTCCTCCTGCAGACAGTACCAAGAGGCAAAGCATTACTGCTTCAGGCAAAGGTAAAAAAAAGTAAATTAATTGAGCATTGTTATTATTATACAGATGGGGCGTCCTTTCCTTCATGATATAGCCTGGCTGGACTTGGAGGGTGGCATTGCTAATAGTAATTGTGGGATGTGAATGGAAACCTCTTATCCTTCCCAGCCTGCATTGCCATTGAGGGTATTGAGCTATGTCCTATAAACAAATAAATGCCATATTCTGTCCTGTGTAGAAGTTACCATGTTTTTTGGTAAACCTGAGTGAGTTAGGCTAATGTATTCGTTTGTTTGCTTTTTCATTGCAGGAGGAATTCACAGGGTATGATTTTGAGAACAGATTGCATGTCCGCATACATGCAGCGTTAGCCTCTCTAAAAGAAGTGGTCCCCCAGTGATGGGCAGGATGCCTCAACTCTTTCTTCTCCCTGTTTCTGCACTCAGAGCAAAACTGTTAGGAGGACCAGCTTCTCTACTGAAAACAACCACCAGTGCCAGAGACACTTTTCCCACGACATCTAGAGTTGGTGGCAGAAAACCATTACCATCTTCAATGGTTAAGGGCAAAATTAGCCAAAAAATATTAAGTGTCCTAGGGCCTAATCCAGTAGCAATTTCTCTTGCACAAGTCCTAATTGAGTGAGTGGGAGCTAGAAGTTGCCTAACTCCTGGTATAGATATGTGAAGGCCTGGGGCGATGGGGACTGGAAAATTGGGTTAGGTTGTGGAGAGGCAGTTGTTACTCAATTATTCCAGCCCCCACCTCCCACTTGTCTTCATATATCTACTCTGGGATTCTGTGGGATTTGTGCTAGAGGACTTCTCCAGGTTTGGAAGCCTTTGCTTTTGAGGTGTGTCTTTTTTGTTTGTTCTTAGACAAAGTGGAACATATTTAGCTTGTGATTGTACAAATGAGCCTATAATAAGCACACTTTGACTTCTATAACAACATTGGCTCAGTTTCTGCAAAAAGCTTTTTTCTCTCATTTTGGATAGGTTTATTTGTTCTTTTGAAGAGGGATACCAACTGTTTGTTGAAACAGTACTGTGTAATTAATTGTTTGAAACTGTAAATAGGCAGAAATAGATATTATTTTATTCAGAGGCCAACAAAAACAGAGCGAGCCTGGAAAGAATCAAGCCTGGCTCACTCACAGCACAGCAAACCTGCTCATTTAAGTTATATTGATCATCCAAATGCATGTGTAACAGAGCCTACCCCTATATTTGTGTTAAATTGTGTGAAGATTTAGAAACTTCTATTTTTCAGCCAAATGTTTATTTTTTAAACCCTTAATAATTGTGTTACGGACATTTTTTATCTGTTTTAAATGGTACTGTTGCCTACTAGCTTTGCTGTTAACAAGGTGTTTACAAATTATCACTCATATGTTAAATATAATGGGACTTGCCATGTGGCAGTCCAGACTTATGATGTCACTTATCTTTATTCCAGTTTGTTTTAGTGTTTTATTTTTAACAAGTAAGTGTTTTTTTAAAAAAATCAAAAACAACTCAAACACCAATTTTTGGAATAGCAGTTTTCCTAAATACTTGGGAATTGTGTAACTTTATAGAACTGAAGTACCATTTTCTTTCAAAGTGGTTAGAGCCTTACTTTCACTCCTGGTATCTAGCTATAAACTTTTATTCTGGCACACTCTGAAATACGCTTACATTGTTTGTACTTTACCTGACTGACTGGCTCCAACACTTTCTTGGCATATGGAGAGTACAAATTTGTTGGCCCTGATTCAGACCTTGGCAGGCTTCTAGCGAACACGTGGAGATAAATATAAGCAGGTGACTCCACATTTCACCTCCAGCTCTCGCTGATACTCCGTGTGGTGCAGTGCATATAGAGCATTCCCCAACCTGCATAGGCCTGCTCCCCAAACTGCCAAATATTGACTGGAGCTGTGGGTCAGATTGCCCTACTCTCCCTTTGGCCAGTAAAAAGCACTTCACGACAGCTGAACCTGCTGCCTTCAAAAAGAGAATTTGAATGTTTAAGAGATGTAACTACACCTTTACTTTTTAGTAACACTATATGCTGTGAATATTTCTTTATTATTATCATTATTTATTTCTTTGGAGGAGTCCCATTTCTCAATGGATTGACAGCTTATCTGCTTTGGTTTCATTTTGTAAACATGGGATGTTTGCTCTTTAGTTTGCTTTAAATGGCAGGATTTGCCATTCTGTTTCTTGGCTTGGAGATTAAAAAAAACCACAAACCTGTTGGGATCCTTGCAGTAAATTCCTTGGAAGGGCAAGGGGATTGGGAAATTAGCAGCGCTCAAGAAAGAGACTGCAGTTGCCTTACAACAAGATGGTTTCACCCTTGGTGGTCACACAGAGAGTCAATGGGTATCAAACACAGCAGCAGCATCCTCATCCCTGCATGGTCATGGGATCGGAGGATAAGCTTTCAATGTTGAGCTCATGAAACAGGAGCAGCCATCCTACAGCTACAAAATTTAACAAAACTTAAAACACGTAGTGGGTTGGGAGCTATATGCCTGTGTGAAAGCATTTTTGACCCCTGATTGCTTATGAATCTCACACAAACACACACACATACAATTTTTCTGCTATTTTTTTTTTTTAAATTGGTGCAAGCACTTTACCTTATCTGCAGTTTTTCTTTAGACACGAATTGGTAAGTTAAACTAGCTCAGCATCTTAGACTCTTGTAGAAGTTAACTGTTTTAAGTACACCTGTGCCAGTTTACATGACTTGAGGATTACACACCAATAAATGCCTGAGCAAGGCTATTAAAGTTAGAAGACTTTTGCACTGGCATGATGGGTTCATAGGAGGGGCTCATCACAAGTGTCTAGATGATAAATAAAACAGTAGTGACCTGACCATGGGCCTATTGCTGTCGCCAGGTCTGTTTTGAGATGTGCTAATCCTGCAAGCAAAGTAATCTCGCCTTGTATGTTGACAGCGGCTCAGTGCCATCCATGTATTTCCCCCACTCCCACCCCTCTCGTGCACACATAGAAGAAACCTCTATCTTGTAAATGTCAAAGGTATTTTTATATTAGATTATGCCAGTGATGAGAATAATCTCAGCTGTATTTTATGTAATTGGAATAAGTTTTTATACTTTATAGCTCGGAGGCATGGTCTAATAGCAATAACAGAGTAAGCATCTCATTGGTTTAATATATATATATATTATTAAGAATTTACCAGGTCTGGTATATTTTTGTTGTTGTCACAACACATTTTGTTGTTGTTATCACATTATGACGTCCTTCAAGTGAATAACTTGAATTTTTACATGTCACTTTAGATTGTTTACTTTGGTGTGCTATAAATGTCTTTAATTTACAGAACTTGTACTTTAAAAAATATTTCTGCTGAGTAAAATTAAGAACAAGATTTGAGGGTTTTCCCTTTTTTGTAATTACCCTTCAGTTAAGTAGCCTTCTAGTGATAAATATGCATAGTTTTTCAAGGATACGTGGATGTTTATCAAAGTGAATGGTGTAACTTATGGCCAAATTTGATGTGGTGCAGGAGACATGTGGAGGGTTTCCCAATAGTTTTGTTTAATGCAGTTGCAAGGGCATTCATTTGATCAGAGTTGGAAGGAGGGTGGTGCTTAACCACCTACTGAGCAATACACACAAGCACTTGAGAGAATAAATACTAGGGCCTGTTACCTTTTTCCATTCTGGGCAGAAGGAATTTTGATGAGAGAAAGGATTAAATTTCCCTTCTGCTCTATTCAAATTAGGGTCATATCTAGGCTGGGTCTTTAGGCCTAGTTCTCCTCTGAGGTGGTAGGCCTGTGCTTGGCTTCTTTCAAGAAAGTCTGAGGAAGTGGGCTCACAGGATTAAATGTTCCTCTGTATTTGACAACCACAACACCTCCACATAGAAGACTAGCTTCTCAGGAAAAGAAGTTTCTAACCTAGAAAACTTCTTCCTAACACCTAGTTTTCCGTGTACAGCTCAGATTGGTTTATCACCTCAGTGAGAACAAAGGCTGAAATGTTCTGGGCTGCCACCGGAACCTGAATGTTTGTTCTTCATGTTTTAGTTTGTCCAGGTTTTGCAGACTGAGTACTTCTACCATATTCAGCTCAGAACTGATTCATACTTGCATAGAAATATCAGCATACAGAATACATGTGTAGATGTTGGTTGAATGGTGAGCATGCACTTAAAATTGCTGGTTTTCCCTAAATATACCTGGTTACAAGGGTGTGTGATTCTTTCCTTTTAGTTTCCCCTGTTTCTACTGTAGGGAAACCCAGCTGTTTAATAGTACTCATGCCACTCAGTTGATGCACTGCCCATGTCTTGTGTAAGCATAATTCAACCTATGAAATGGGTCTCAGTTGTGGCTTGGACAACAGTATTCCATGTGTGCTGCAAAGACATGTTTCCCATGCAAAATCTGTACTTGTTTACCATTTTAAAAAAATGTTTTCCTTAAAAAATGTATTCACTTTCCCCCCCGGAGCCAAACACTTTATGTTCTGCCACTAAACTTTCAATGCTTGTTTCTTATATTTACCACATTGGTTCTTAAATAAAATCTGTAGAACATTTTCCTGACTTGACCTCTGTTTTTTAAATGCCATCCTGTTGTATCCCTCAGCACCTGCATAGATTACATCAGCGGCTTAGCCAGGAGGGTTGCTTGATCAAACAAATGTGAAAGCGACAATTGTTGCACAGCAAATAACAGCAGAGTTAATGTAATAGAGGAGCAATTAATTAAATTGAACAAACTGTGGAAATCAAAAGAAAATTTATATTGAGTTATTTTTTTGGCTAGCCTAGCTCAGAGGAAATGGAGTGTGCTGGGCTTATACTATGATACAATAATATTTATCAATTAAATTGTACAATTTCACATCCCTCACTTGTGAACCATTGCATTGAAAACTGGTTCCCTTCTTTTTCTATTGGAGTGCCAAGACTGCCACAGTTAGACTGGAAGCTTTGTAGCATAAGTCACACTCACAATAATTCATTCAGCATAACTTGGATAAATTTTACATGGTATGAACTGGGTATGATTTACATTTGGAAGGGATTTCCCTCTAGATTAAGTTGCTTGGAGGCCTTGGAGTTTGTTTTGTGAGCTGAATTGTGCCACAGGTTGATCTGTGTTGTGCAAGTGGGTGAATGGTCTTTGTGTGCTGGGTTACGTTTAGATGGCCTTCAATCTCTTCCAGTGTAATGGTTGCATAAAATCCATTAGACTATGCACAATGTTCGCTACTTCAGTTTGAGAATTTTTCAAAAATCACTTTGTTTAGGTATTCAAGGTGGTGGTCATACAAGGTTGTATACGGTTTAATCTGTAGTACAGACCTGCAGATAGTTCAGTGCTTTCAAGCCTTAGCTCAAACATAACATAGGGAAATGCCTGAATAGATCCCAGCATTTTGAAAACATTAGCATTAAAAAAAGGAATCAAAATACACTTGTATTAATTACCTGAGTGTTTGAATAATTCCAGATCTACAAAGTTCTACTTCTGCTTTCCATGCATATGCAGGCTTTGAAAACCTTTTATCTGCCTATACTCAATTGCTTACTCACTTGACTACTAGCTTTGCCAAGAGTCCACCTGCATTCACTCCCACACTTGTCTTTTACGTTCTCCTAAAGTCCTGAGTTACAGAGAATTGGTCCACAATATTCAAAATCAGAAAATACATGACAACAAAAACCACAACACTGTGAAGCCTCAAAAGCTTACATGAACTCCCCAGTGGACATCTGTGCCTGCTGTGTTTCAGGATCTCTTCACATACTTTATTTTCAGGTGCACACAGAAGTCAATGTAGCAAATAAATGTTCGGAAAGCACATGCATCATATAGCTATACTCACAGAAGCGGATGCCAACAGTCCCCTGTTGACTTGCATGCAACTTGTTAATTTGTTACCACAGAGCCTAGGGCTTGCAGATCAGAAGGTTGGCGGTTCGAATCCCCGCGACGGGGTGAGCTCCCGTTGCTCGGTCCCTGCTCCTGCCAACCTAGCAGTTTGAAAGCACGTCAAAGTGCAAGTAGATAAATAGGTACTGCTCCAGTGGGAAGGTAAACGGTGTTTCCGTGCGCTGCTATGGTTCACCAGAAGCGGCTTAGTCATACTGGCCACATGACCCGGAAACTACGCCGGCTCCCTCAGCCAATAAAGCGGGATGAGCGTCGCAACCCCAGAGTTAGCCACGACTGCACCTAATGGTCAGGGGTCCCTTTACCTTTACCTATGGCCCTTGGAAGGCGCTCAAGCAGTGAAATTATACAGATTTAATGGAGCTAGGGGAGAACTTAATGCTGAATAGCTGAGCTTTTCACGTTTATATAGCATTTCTTGACACATTGCGAGTGGATTTGAAAAGTCAAACATTTAAGAAACATGTCTTTTGTACTCATATTCACATGCCTCCTGTATGTTGTCAATTTGTATGCATGCAGGCATCCATTTTGTTGCTGCTTATTTATAAAGCACTTCCAAAATACTGGAAGGAGAGAGGTATGTGTCTTCATGAGTGTGCAATCTAACCTTTGACAGCAGTATGAAGATACATTTTATAGGGGTGGGAGAAGCATGTGTTACAGATTGTAAACAATCTTTTCAGACAAAACAATTTTTTAAAAACACATTTATAACCACCTTGCCTTCTGCTCGCTATTTTATCGCCAGAGGAACCCTGTAAGCTGGGTGAGGCTAAAATGCAGTGCTTTGCCCTAAGGTCCGCTAGTGAAGTTCATGCCTGAGTGGGGATTTGAACCCTAGGCACTACGCCACACCGTCTCTAACTGCCAATATAACTTGAATTTAAATGTGGGGAATTGCCTTTTGCCAGCACGGGGTCGGCCTCTTGTTGAACACCACAGGCTTAATAAGAGCTTCCCCCACTCGCTTCCCTCAGGTAAACGAGCGTAGCCAAGTCAGTTTCACCTGGGAATGCAAACAGTGAGGGACATATTAATTCTCTGTACTAGATAACTCGTCACGTGTAAAGCCACTGGCGGGTTTTTTATTGTAATAATGAAGCGTTTGTGTAACGGCCGTGTAATAACTGCAGCTGGATCCCCGACGCCCTGACCCGCTTCGCGCCTGTTTCAGTGAGGCGCGCGCTCATCTCGAGTTGGCTGCGCTAAGGGGCTTCGCGCGTATATCTAGAATAGGCCTGGCGAACGTCGGGGCCGGCCTCCCCACCCTTTCCTTAGCGCTGGTCTAACTCGGCCTTTGTGACCTCACAAATGCGTGCGCTCTAGCCCCGCCCACCAGGAGCATCTAGATATAAAAGGTCCGCCGGTCTTCTTCGCCGCTCCAGAGGAGGCTCCGGCAAGGGGCGAGGCGGGAGCTTCGGCGCAGCCGACTAGCGAAATATTTTTTAAAGAAAGGTCGGGCCGCTTTCGAGCCAGCGGCGGTTTGACGAGCGAGGGAGCCACCTTGTGGCTGATGAGGAGAACGAGAGGGTTGGATGGGGAGCAAACAAGGAGCCGAGCGAGGGGCGGCTTCCTGCGTGCAGGGCCGCGAAGCTGGGCGAGGGGCGTGCAGGGAAGGGTGTCGGAGCCCGGGCCCGAGGTCTCGGGAGCGGCGCCCCACTACGGCTGGATGCTTTATTTCAGTTGTGGTTACCCTCCCCACAGGGAAGACTCCCAGCACATTTCTCTGCTATTTGTGTCTTATTATGGCATAAACTTCGTGGACCACTTTGTCCACTTCATCAGATTCATATATGTGTGTGTGTTTGTGTAGATACACACACACACACACACACACACACACACACACACACACATTTAGGTCTGAGTAGAAATATAGCTAGAAATACAATGCAGGTGTGGTGATAAGGATGTACTGTTTTGTGAATGTGCATAATTAATACTTTCTGCATTTTATTTCCCTTGCTGACGTCACTGTTTACACCCCCACCCCCCAAAAAAATTTCCATATGTATTGTGTAACTCAGCATAACACTCCATGCATCTGATAGAAACTTATTCCATATTAAATTTGTTAATCTGTAAGGCATTGTAAGAGTCTCTGGACATCTTCCACCTGTTGCTATTTACAGGTGTGATTCAAGTGCATACCTGCAAATTCAGGTGGTGCTTTTTGTGATTCGGAGAGTGATGGGGAAAGTGAGGTGTGTAACCCTTCGCACAAACGTGCAAACAAATCAATAGGAATGCTCAGTGTGCGGGTTTGGAAGCAACTTCTGATGTTTTTGCTGCAGAAGTCTAACACCTCTTGAAATGCTATCTTGTATTGATTTTTGTTAGCTGCCTTGGGAGGGTTTACCCTAATAGGCAGAATATAAATGCACAAAATGACATCATTCTACAGCTACCCTTGGGGGTGCAAGTAGTTAGCAGTGTGAACTGGGCAAGGAGGGAGGTGTGGATTGCAGCCTAACATGGCTTCCCCTCCAAAAATTCCCATAAGAGGTCTACACATGTCCACAAGAGGCCCTGAAAAATCACTGTGAGTGATACATTCCATGTGGGTTATGGGTAGAAAGTAGTAGTGTAGATTGTAGAAAACACCAGTTTTTTTCATCCAGTTTCCTTTCCTTACAGTTGTGAAATTGCAGTATTGTCTTCAAGTGGCAACAATGCATACCACAAAGCCCAGGATGGTGGTTCCTTATGGCCTCAAGACTCTACTTGAGGGAGTGAGCAGAGCAGTTCTGAAAGCCAGTCCCTCTAACATTACTGAATTTGCTGCTGTGTATTTCAGGGAACTGATACTTTTCCGAGAAGGTTTGCTTTTCTTCTTTTTAAGTTAAATACTAGTTTATAGAGCAATTCAGTGACATTATGGACTAACAGTACTGCCACAATGGCTCCAATTTGTAAATTGTCAGCAAACAATTAAGCCTTTGTAAAATCTGATATCCTGAATTAAAATTAACTGGCTTTTCCCGCCTTTTTCCCCCAGACCACCCTAATTTAGACATTAAAGACCTGGTGAGAGAGTTTCATATGACTAGAGGTAAGACATTAGCAGCAAAGCAATAGTTCTTGGGGCAATAACTAGCACAGGCAGATGCATGCCATACATTTAAAGCACAGCCAACACACAGTTAAAGGACATGACTTCCCCCAAAGCATCCTGGGAGTGGTAGTTTGTTAAGGTTCCTGGGAATTGTAGGTGGGGGAACTACAGTTCCTGAAATTCTTTGGGGAAAGCAGTCTGCTTTAAGTGTGCATTGAATGCACTTTATGGTGTGGATCATTCCTGCCTTCCCTCCCTCTTTTTAAAAGAAATACAGTGCAGCCACTGAGGGTGCTTATTTGAAGTGGAAACTTGGCATGGGGGAAAAGGGGCTCGCCTCCTCATCCCATTTTCCAACAGAAACTCGCCCCATACAAGAAAATGCAGCTTGGGAAGGGTGCTTTTCACCCTGGAAAAATCAAATATCACCAGGAAAATTAAATAAGAAACCCTCCTTTCTTAAGTGTTACTGAATTAAATACGAAAAGTGCCAAATCAAACAAAACATTGATTGTTAACCTTTTAATTGCAGTAAAGATTGTCCTTCCTTGTATTGGGGGGAAATCAGCAATCTTGTGTTTTAGCACATGTGTTTTAAAATCACTAGGAATTGTATGTATGAATAAACTTTAGACGGTATATAGAATATATTGATGCACTATGCAAACTGTATTTCTTTCTAAATGATAGCCTGCAGTTTTTGTATTGGAATCATCATTTTGGGTTAAAAAGACTTGATATCTCTGTTTAGAGAATATTGAACCGTATCATTAGTAGTAGTAATAGTAGTAGTAACAGTTATCAACTGTAGCAATAGAAACCCCTTTTCTGCCACATCAGTCTTCCACTTATAGCCTGAGTCCTGGAATCTCGTGCCTTTTAAAATATGCTACACAGCAGAGCCGTTGCTATGGGGGTGGAGGAGACCTAGCCAGACTTTTTGCCCCGGGTGAAGCCTTCAGAGGGGCACCATTGATGCTTCCAGCCTCTCTGTGTGTACACAAATGCACATGGTCGGGTGTGTGTATGTGCCAAACTGGGTCTTTGACCTGGGTGAAATAAAGCCTAGTTTCGCCCCTGTAAACAGGATCACAGAACTACTGCAATGCGTTATTCTGTCTCCCTCAAAAAGGGATTATAACTGAGGCAGCTAAATTGGATTTGGAGAGATCCCCTGTTAAATGGCAATCTGAAAAGACACTGTTTGAGTCAGCAGTCAGGGACGGTGGAACTTGTGGCCTTCCAGAGGTTGTTTTGATACAACCCCCACCAGCCTCAGACAGCATGGCCAACAGTCTAGGACGGTGGGAGTTCTAGCCCAGCAACATTGGAAGGCCCCACAGCTTCCTCATCCCTGGTAGAAAGTTGACTTGTATTTTTGTGGAAAATATGCTGCAGGTTGGGGAAGTTTATTCATGCAGTCACAAAATACCCTGTCCCCAAATATGTCCCTGATCTATGTTGTAAGGCAGAGGTGGCCGGAAGGTAGATCTCTTGAGTGATTCACAGCAGATCCATGAGGATTCTGATGCCCAGTTGTTTAACAATAGCAACAACGAAAAGGTCTCCCCTGCTTTCTAAATTAGGCTGCTGAGTGGATGCGAGAGGAAAACAAGGAGTGAATACTGCACATGCAACTTGTCAAATGGACATGTGGCCACAGGGGGGCAGCCTCCTCATAGTGGCTATTTAGGGTTATTCGGCCTTGAGATCAGGTCAGGTCCATCAGGCCCATGACCACTATTTGGTAATAGTCCGGAAGCAAATGAATTGTTTTAAGTAGAAAGGATCCACTTACGATTTGTAGGAACCTGGGGTTTATAGAAAGTGGTGCTCAGCAGACACCTTCCATAAAGAACACAGCTGCCTAATACTGAATCAGGCCAGTATCTACCTCAGTATTGTTGATACTTGACTAGTGGAAACTTCCCAGGGTTTTGAATAGAGGTCTTTCCCAGTCCTGTCTGGCAGCAGTGGGGAGCAAACAGCGGACCTTGTATATGTATTTGTTCATAAAAAACCCCACTTGCATGTGAAAATTAAGTAAAAAATAGCAAAGTGGTTTGCAACAATTACATCTGTACAATTGAAACCACATTAAAAATATAAAAATCACAGATCATGAGCTAACTATTACAGGAAGAGGTTTTAAAAAATGCTTGCTCTGTCACTGAGCTGTAACCTCTCTCCAAAGGAAATAAGTGCTTTTATGGAAAGGGATTAATGTTGTCTAGGTCATTATGGCACTTCTTGTTCAGCATTTAAAGTATAAAGCGAAAGATTTTAAAAAGCCAGTCTTTGGGGAATTGCAGAAAACCGGCTCCTATTGTGCAGCCTTGAAATGACAAGTGGACACTATTTGACAGTTGAATGTATGGAACAACCTCAACGTTTCACAAGCTCCATGTTAGCCGTTCATTGAGTCTCCCAGCAATTAATAAATGTTAAACTTTTCAAACTAAACTAGGAAGTTGGTGGTTTTAAGCAACTGCAAGTTGGTGGCTTACACAGAGAGAGAGAGAGAGAGAGAGAGAGAGAAAGCGCTTTAAAGAGAAAGCTGTTTAACCTTGTTTCCTGTTCACCCTGCAGTGGAAGGATGGGCAGAAGGGACAGCAGGAGCGGCACAGGTGCCCCGCAAAAGGGCTGACGTGGGAGATGCATTTAGGCCAGAGGTGGACACGACGGCTCCGATGAGTGACGAACCGAAACGGAAGGAGAAATCTACTGACACAGAAGAGGACCAGATAAGTGAAGAACCACGCCGTGAACAGTGCACCAAGACAACCCAGTACCCATCGACCGTGGACGAGTTTGTAGACAGGGCTGGGGACGAAAAGGGAGCTGGGCTCGCCTACGTCCCGGCCGATCCAGCCCAGCTGGCATCCCAGATGCTAGGTAAAGTTGAACCTGTTTCTTCCGAAGCTGAACTGAAGGATGTGGCGGTCTCAGTGCAGACGCTCCCTACCTCATCCCAAAGTGTAGAGAATCTTGCTGCTTCAGTCACAGAGGCCCCGCCACCCTCACCCGCACCGGAACCTGCCCCTGCCCCATCGGAAGTAGCGCCTGCCCCTGCAGAAGAGGAACCGCCTACCCCCGCAGAACCAGAACCTGCCCCTGCAGAACCGGAACCTGCCCCCGCAGAACCGGAACCTGCCTCCGCGGAACCGGAACCTGCCCCTGCAGAACCAGAGCCTGCCCCCGCGGAAGCAGAGCCTGCTGTGCCTGCAGAAGCAGAAGCAGAGCCTGCTGCCCCTGCAGAAGCAGAAGCAGAACCTGCTGCCCCTGCAGCTTCTGTACACTCTCTCAGGGCTGGGTCCACCACTCAAAGTCACACCTCTGTTCCTGGGGAGGTAGTTACCTCAGGCAGTCAGGCTGAGCAGCCACCTGCCGACGTAGCAGATCCAGATTCCTCAGACCCCTTGCTGGAAGAACAGCCGCCCCCGCCACCACCACCACCTCCTCCTCCTGATAAAGACCCATTGCGGGCTGAATCTTGTTCAAGTGAAATTGAGCTCACATCAGACATACAGCTCACCCCCATGTGTGATGATGATCCCAATGCTGGTGGAGAGCCCCAACCACCACCGTATGTAGAGCAGTTTCCGCAGCAGATAGTAATTCCTTTCGTAGACACTGTAGCATGTCTCTTTAATCCGCTGATGGCTTCGCAGAATGCAGGTCAGTTTGCTAGTATTCTAGATCCATCTGCAGATGATGCAGAATGTGACCCTGACAGGATGGATACTGCAGAGGAACTGAGTTCAGCTGATCCAGGTTTTATTATGTCAGGTAAGAAAGTAAAGATATTTCTGAAAGCTGCCTATTCCATGTTGTAGTGATATTATTGCTCCATAATCAAAAGATGGCTCCATCTCCTCAAATGCACTTGTGCCCATAGCTCAGCTGAGACTGAGGTCACACCCACACTGTACATTAAAAGCACATGGCTCCCCCCACAAAACTGGGAACTGCAGTTTACGTCTCACAGAGCCCCCAGCACCCTTAAACTACAATTCCCAGGACTTTGTGGGGGAAGCCATGTGCTTTAAATGAATGGTGTGGTTGTGACCCCAAAGGCCTTGTGCTGGTACAGTGCCTTGGGGACTGGAGCTTTAATTATTTAAATGCAAGTATCTATGACAGTGCAGTGCTGAGATAAGTGATTCGTCACTTTTGCTTTTAGGGAGCTACAGAGCCCACAGCACCTAACTGGAATGTGCATGTCTGGAATTTTTGCCTGTTTTTTCCAGGTGCATGGTTGATTGTGAGTAGGCCCCAAAACGTACCTTGCGTGAGTGCCAGCTGCCCCAATTTTCTGCTCAAGTCTTGTTTCATTTCCTGCAAGCAGACTGGGCAGGAGCAGGATGACATTCAGCAGGGAGTTAGGCCAATGCCTTTTGGCTCTTCTTTAAACCATGATTATTCCCTCTCACAATAGACTATGTATCTTGAATCAAAATTACACACATGCTCACAGCGGTTAACAGAAAGTGATGTGGGTGACCGTGGCTTCAGGTTGTGTTTTTTAAAAAACGAACAAGTATTCAGATGCTCAGCCATGGCACTGCTTAGGTTTTTGCATTTAAAAGAAATGGTGGTGGTTGCCTGGGCTGTCCCATTAGGTCTGGTCTTCTCCAGATTGTTGACAGAGAGGGGACTAATCACTTCTTGCTGAGAACTGCAGATCTTGCTGCAGCTGGAGGATTGGCTTCCCA
This sequence comes from Podarcis erhardii, assembly GCF_964252035.2. NCBI lineage: Eukaryota > Metazoa > Chordata > Lepidosauria > Squamata > Lacertidae > Podarcis > Podarcis erhardii. The sequence goes on along the minus strand of NC_138499.1, from coordinate 46,205,557 downwards.
TGGTGACACTGTTTCCTCTCATTCTCTGCTCTCCCTCCGTGAGAAGTGTGTAGCCCACTCCTGTTCTCGAGCTGGAGAAGCTCTCCTAGCACCTTTCCCATGGCTTGGTGTGCCCTGCGATGGCACACTATTCCCTAGAGTCACTTCCCATTAGAGAGGTGTAGTTAGGTAAGGTCTGGAAGCATCTTACAGAAGAGAGAATGCCGAAGGGGACGGGGGTTAGAGGAACACAAAGGGTTGGCATGGCTGGACAGGACTTGTGGTCGAAGAGACACTTTCAACCCATGATCTTTGGGTCACCCATACGAAAACAGTATCCTTACAACCAACAGAAGTACCTAATGACAAAATTTTCCCCCAACTTGTGAATCTGATACTTTGGATTTATTTCGAAAATTATGAGAACCGGTTCTTCTGCTGTTCTCCATTTCAGCCATGCCAAGGTCCTCCCTTTTGCCTTCAGGGATTCTCTCCTCTCTGTAACATCCTTTCTTTGTGGCATAAAGTTGTGGGTAAGGCTATGCAATGTGACTGCAGTTCGTACATCCTACTAGATGGTCTTTCATGCCAGCAAATTTTCTTTAAATTTTTATTTTATAGCCATGGCAACAAGCGAACCAGGACAACCACCACCATATTCTAATGTGTGGACTCTCTATTGTCTAACTGATATGCATCAACAAGGTCGCAAGTCACCACCACCTCCACCACCCCTTCCACCTGTTGGAACTGGTGCTCCTGTTCCCCAGGCAACCCTATTCATATCTAGTGGTAAGGACCAGCCGCAGTATCTACAGCCGCAGATGCTACAACAAGGCCAACCACCACAAGTGTCCTCTCCAACTTATGTGATGATGGAAGAAGGGAAGAAGGGAAATGCACCACCTTTCATTTTAGTGGGCTCTTCTGTTCAGAATAAACAGGACTGGAAACCCATCCCTGGCCATGCTGTCCTTGCACAGCAGGATACTGGCGGGACTGTGAGGAGGTTCGCTACGATACCCGTACCAGTTGCCAGGGCAGCAGATCCGAAAATGGCCAATCCCAATTTTAACTCTTCACAGGATAGCGGCAGGCCTCCAACTCCAGTTTTTCTTTCAGTTGCCATACCACTGGAAGATGTGATGAATGGGAAGAAGGGCTCAGGAGCTGGGGATAAAGCACCCTTTGCAGGCAGCTATGGTATAGCAGGAGAGATCACATTTACTACTGCCTCTGTGCGCAGGACAGAATAGCAAAAGGGTAAGTAGATCAGTTCACTTCGTTTAATTTTTTAATGGTTGGTTGGTTGATTGTAGAGATGTATTCTGTAGTGGGCTACATTTCTAATATGCTGCAGCCATTCTGGGATCAGAAAGTTTTCTTCCAAGGTTGGAAACTGGGGGGGGGGGGGGGTTGTCCCTAACTCCACATTCCTTTTATGCATTTCCCTCTAGAGAAGAAGCTGTACCATTTTCATATTGGGAACAGTGAAAAATAAATAGCAGACAAGTAGTTTATTTTTTAAGGGTTGTGAGCTGCTGAAAATGGGACACTAAAATAATGTTGGAATTCTCTGCACACACCTCAATTGGCAATGACCATAAGCTTTCAACTTGGAACTCAAATCCTACTGATTTCAAAGGAATGTATTCCCAGGTGATGGCTCTGATGCAAAAGTTTGTGCTTAGCTTGTTTTTTATGAAACTTAAATTCTGTTCTTTGACTGTTTGGCGGAAAAGTTTGGAAATTGAATACCCTCCACCTTGCCCCACAATTCATTGGTAGGACTTTTGTATTCAGAAAAGGACTTGATGCAGGTGTAAAGAAACCTTTGGCCCTCCAGATGTTGCTGAACTACAACTCCCACCAGCCTCAGCAAGCATGGCCAGGGACGATGGGACTTGTAGTGCATGGAGAGAGTGGCTTAGTGCGTAGAGAGGGTAATGGCACATGGAGCACTGTGTTGTGCGCATCTGTTCCCTGCCCAGTTATGCACATGGGACCCTGTTTCCAAGGACATAGTGCTCTGAGCTGTATGAAGGTGCTGATGCCATTCACATCTTAATTGGTTTGGTGAGTGTGTCCCTTTTTCAGAGATGCAGTGGCAAATCAAGTGTTATTCATAGAACATTTAAAAAATACTCAACAAATGACTGAAGGGATATTGCTTATTTCCTTTGGAATGTGCATTTGGCCAGTTTCTAAGAAACAGGTTTGAAGCTTGTGAGCCCCCTCACTGAATCTGTTGTCATTTGCTTTCTTTTTCCTTCATGTGCATTGTTCATTATTGGAGACTAAGTTTGGGTTAGAAATTTGATGAAGGTCCATAGAATACTTGCTGCAAGTTTTCTACATTGCAGAATTAATGAAGAGCTATCTTTAAAATAGAGGGTGGCATTCAAGTAAGTTTTACTGAGAGCAGATCCTTTGAAATTAATGAACATCACTAAATTGGGCCCATTCATTTGAATAAGTCTGAGTAAAACTTAGTTGAACGCCACTCAGAGCTATTTTCCAGCTGCTATTGCATGTGAAAGATAAAAGTAGTTTTGTCCTGGTTTTTGTTGTTGTTGAACTTGAAAGTATGGAATAGGTTGCTGGTTTTCTAGAGATATGCTGAGACGTGCAGATCAGTTCCATTCTTTTTAACAATCCATGAAATTCTGTCTTTGTTACTTCTGAAAATCTTACCTGGTTTGCCTTTGCTTTGATGCTTTAGAACTGCTGCTCTGTATTAAGGGTGACAACCAACAGTGTCAGCCTGCTTGTGGAACAGATGTCCAGTTCTGACACAGGCCTTACCCATCCACTCCCACCCCTACTCCTCACATGACGTTGGATGTTGTCTAGTGTATTGTTTAAAAGGACGCATGTCATAGTGTCGAGGGCCAATTACTCAGTGTATCAGGGTGTATGAGAATAGCCAAACAGGGAGGGGGAGATAGTAGACTTAAATAAATTTGGGGATGATCTGGGGTTTGTCAAAGTGCTGGTGTTGTAAAATTCCAGTGATTAGGAAACAGTAGATCCGTTCCTACAAACATGGTGTAAATGGGTCAAATGCAGCTTTGTTGGCAGCAGATGAGGCCAGCTTAAGCCACAAGGAGCTCAAGAGCTACTGCTGGCTTGGTGGTGTCAAATCAAAATCAAAACTTTATTAGCAAAGCCAACAGGCCACAGCTATATAAGAATTAAAAATAGAGATAAGGATAAAAGGGAGAAAAGAACAAGCAAAAGGAGGTCCGTCAGATAAACAAGTCTGTCACTCAGATGGTGGCCCTCAATTTCATAGCTCTCTCGATGTACCTCGCGACCTTCTCTGTTATCTGACTATCCGTATCAGATAAGAGGAAATACAGTGTGATGTCTGGTGAACGGCCGGGGTTGGAGAGAATGAGTGGAGTAATAATCTCATTCCTTAGGTCTTTGTAAAGGGGGCAGGATAGGAGGACGTGGGACACTGTTTCCGTATTACCATCTCCACATGGGCAGAGTCGTTTTTCAAATGGAGTCTTTTGGTAGCGACCTTCGAGTACGGCAGAAGGGAGAACATCCCATCTAGCCAATGTAAAGGCACGTCTGTATTTTGGGATGGTTAATTTATACAAATATGAAGCTGGAGAGTCAAAATGAGAAGGGGGAAAGTAGGTATACCATGGGCACAGTTTCTTTAAGATAGTCAGGTTGTTTTGCCGTTCAATGTCTTTCAGGCGCTGGCCTATTAGACTCTTTGCTTTAATGAGGCCCATTGATAGTAGGGACTGTGAATGCAGACCGCATGTAAGAAGTTTTTGATGCAGCTTGGTGGTGTCATTCTAGCCTGGTGGGCCTCATAATGCAGATGCCTTCTTGTACTTAAAACAGTTCTGAAATAGTTCTCATCTTCATGAGCTGACCAAGTAGTTAAAGATAGCATAGCCTACAAAGGATGGGTGGGTGTAATTTAGTCCTATCAAGAAATTAAACCATGAATAGATGTGACCTGCAAAGATGGGCGTAAAGTAAACATACTTTTGGGAGTAGTTTCCAATAACATAGGTCACAGACACACTAGACATTTAAAGCACATGATTTTCCCCAAAGAATCTGGAGAAGTGTAGACTTACAATTCCCAACACCCTTAACAAACTACAGTTCCTAAGGTTCTTTTGGGGAAGCCATGTGGTTTAAATCTGCCTTATATGTACTTTCCATATATAGCGTGGATGTGATGAGAGCTGACAGTTGCATCAGTACAAGGCAGAAAGAATTAGAAATATACAGGTAAAATATTTGCAAAAGTGTGCAGTGGTGGCAGCTTTCTGCTAAGGAGAATTTTACATTTGGAAGGGTGAGGGTAGACCACTTGACTTGCGGGCAGAATGTCCACAGTTCATTCCCTGGCATCTCCAGCTTGGGTTGTCTAAGAAACCCTGGCATGCTCCTGACAGTGCAGACCAGGTTGGCAGGGGGCATGCGGAGAAGGTAGGTTGGGCTCTACTGGTAGATCTACAGCTGTTTGACAATGGGAACAAAATTCATCTCCCTGATGAAATTAGGAAAAGCTGAGGGGAGGGGGGACAGGGTCACTAGGAGTGGATTTTTGTGTAGGGCAGCAATTCCATGCCTGAGCTTGGAATTAAATAATTCAATGCCTGTTTTCTCACGTTATTCACATACAGATGTATGTCAGGTGCAGGCAGGGCTAAAAGCATGGTTCTGTTCTGCAGCCATCACAATTATGTCCCACCTGTAAGTAACACGTGAACAGGGTTAAGGCATCTATTAAAACACCATGTTACTCCTACAGACTTGATGCATTCCCACCTTTGGTGTAGACAGTATCAGTTTACTGCACCAAAATTATACATAAACATCCATTTCCTTTAATGTAGTAGTTGGAGGTGAAGGAAAAATTTCAGGCTCATAGCCTGGCTATGGCTAAAAGCTTGGATGGGGTGGGGGTGGACAACACAAAAGTAGATATTGTTACACATTAATGTTTTACTTGTATTCATTAAGGCTATATAAAGATGGTGATAATGATCATTACTTCTGTTTCTTGCACAAGCTCTGCAGTAATGATAGGCCAGCTTAGAGGGGAACTATTTCTTGGGTTGCCAGAGCACAGCATCCTCCTTCCGCCTTTTCCTCTGTTCTCCACCTCTCTTTTTCATCCTTCCTTCCATCTCTCACCCCCCCTTCCCCCAATTCTTTCTAACCACCATTCTTTCCCAATGTGTTCTCAGGTCCTCCAACCAAAAAAATTACTCTCCCTTCCACCTTCCCAATAACTACATGTAGTTACACGATTTTAAATTTCTCCCTCAAAGCGAGACCTGACTGTCTGATCTTTGTAAGCAACTCTAGAAACTTTTTTAGGCTATAGAGATGCTAAAATGCATCATTTTCCTGTCAGTTGTATAGTATTACAGAATAAAAACCTTCATTCGTCAGAACAGTGGGATTTGTTAAGATTCTCGAAGCACTGGGTTGTATTCACAGGCTAACAAAAAAGCAAAAACTTGATTCAAGATAGATAGAAAAGAGCAATCTTTTCTTTAAAATGGGGTAGGGATCAGATTATATGAAAAGGCTTTTCATAGAAGAGCAGGCCCATTCCAAAGGCCCATCTAATCCAGCATCCCTGGATTCACCCCAATGGAAACCAGGTTCAAAATGAAGCCCACAAGCAGAGTTTGAGGCTAATAATGCTTTTCTGTTAAGTCTCCATCAGCCTATTCAGAGACAGTCTGTCTCTGAACCTGGAGAAAGAAAGATATCTCAATTGATAGCTGTATGGAACATCCAGTTTAGAGGCAGGCTAGCTCTTGAGTAAACTGGCATTGTGGAAGGGGGTTTTAGTCTCAAATCCTACACCTTCAAAAGCTTGTGTTAGCCAGTGGCCAACACTGCATGATGAGCTGCGTGAAGAAGTCATTTGTAAGAATCACAAAAACTTATAAATTGCTTTGAAAAGCTATAAAAAAGGGTGATTCTGTGTCTACTCAGATGTGAGTCCTACTAAATCCAATGGGACATGGGACTTACTCCCAGGTATGGCTGTAGCCTTAATTTCCTATTTGCTACGTATAGTTCAGAAGAGGTTAGGAAGATGCTCTGCCTTAGCTTCCTGTTCCCATTTGGGTAGTAGGACCATGACATCTATGGAAATCATGTCTCTCTCCCTCCCTGTGTGCCCCTTCTGGTTGGCACTGGTTGCTATGTTTCAGCTGCAAACAGGGAGCACCAAACTACTGTAATTGTAATTCTTTCTCCTGGCACCCTTCCACTTGTGCACAACAGATTGTACTTTAAAAAACAGAGTTAATAGAATCCCTGCTGTCTGTCATGGCAGATAGGATTGTGAATCACTTGCACAAAGGAAATTGTCTCCCCAACTTCAGAATTAACATCAGCAAGGGCTTACTAAATCTCTGCCTCTCTCCAAGCAGCCCTTGCATGTCAACAAAAGCCTCCAGAATTTGCTCTTCTCTGCTCCCCCATAATCTCATTTTCATCCCACATGTATTTGCCATACTGGCGGTGTATAGGTCTATAGAGTCTGGTCCCAGAATACATCTCTCTATATCTGCTACCCTTGGAGTTAAGATCTCTGGAGGAGGTCCTGCTTCTGATGACCCAAGACAGGGCATTCTCTTCTACTGTGCCCCATTTGTGGAGCTTTTGTTGAAATAAGATAGTCCTCTGTTTTACCACTTTTTCATCACCCAGTGAATATGCTGTTTTGTTTCTGTAGTGGGGTAGAGCTGAGATCCATTGTTTGTCATGACTGTGTTTGATTGTAGATTGCTGCAGAGATTGTTTTTTAATGCATATGTGATGAAAGCAAACATACAGCTGAGGGTGGGGATGCTACAGGTTAGCCACCCCCTTAAGAGGATCAGAAATGAGTTGCAGAGTCATGGTGCCCTCACTCTGCTCTTGCATGTTGCTGCTCTTTCAAGGTTCTTGTTCAGCACCAGTCAGTTTGCTGTGACACCTGAATCAGCAAAACATTGTTCGCACACAGCCTCAAAGCCAAAATTGGAAACCTACTTCAAACTGTAGTTTCCAATTTCTTGCTGCAAGGAAGGCCACAGAGCACATGCTTTGCTGGTTATAGTTCGGATGCTCAAACCACTGATTTCTCTTGTTAAAAGAACTTGGTTTGTAGGGCTGGGAACGTCCTCTGGCTGCGATTGTTTGAGAGTTGCTGTCAGATTAGAATGCACTGAGTTAAGAGTCCTTATCCCTTTCTGCAAGAGAATGCGGTAGAGCATATGCGCCGATGTTTTGCTACTGCCATGAACAAAAAATGCTAAATTCACTGAGTAAACCTTTTTCCCTCCCAGATTGAGAAGAGGTGCTGTTCAACATTTCACCCCAGAATGGAAACCTGCATCTTTAATTAGAAATTGATTAACTAATACACGCAATAAAGCAATGCAAGCGCTCTTATCTAAAGACTGTTTTTTAAAAAGCATTGGTATTTATTTTAAGACTAGTAATCAAGGAGTAGTGAACTAAAATCAGGACACTTTCCTCATTTTGACCTTTGATCTGAGAAGTTTAAAATGGACTGCTAGGGAAAGAAAGTCAAAATGAACGTTGCCTTTATCGTTATACAGTTCCTAAAGTTCAGGACACTATTCCCTTCCCAGTAAGTTGTTACACTACTTGGAAGGCCCTTAGTCAGAAGTCTTATGACTGGGTAATTGACAAAATAGAACGTCATGTCCAGGAAATACAGAACGAGGGCATGGAGATTCCATGCAACTGCAAAATGAAAACAGGCTCTTATATAAGAATGCTGTTTTGTCTCTTCCATTGGTTTTTCCGTCCCAAGGTAGGAACTGGGAAGCCTCCACCCACAATTTTTGGGTGGCTGTAGTAGCAGGACATTAATTGTGGTCATTCTGGCAATTCCGAGGGCGAGAGAGAGAGAGAGAGAAAGAGAGGCAGGCTAAGCTCTTATTTCAAGTTGGACTTTGGATATATAGAGAAGCGGCAGTACTCACTGCTCCTTTGTAGTTCTAAAGCCCATACTTAAGAAAGAGGCTAATTATTTCCCTCTCTCCAAGTTCCCTGGTGTGGCAGAAGACTTTACGAATGTTTAGGGGCCCCATCTCTCCTGCCCAACACAAAGTGTCCTTTCCCCCCTCAAAATTATACAATATGTGAAGCAAGCCTTTGCTGTATGCTAGACAACCTGGGGCAGTAAGACAGTTGTGGGTTACCATTGGCCCTCCAAATAGGCCCATTTGGACTAACATGCTCTCACCTCCCCCCCCCCCCAGCAGTATGGTGGGAAGATAAATAATAGGACTTCTATAAAATTGCTGAAATTAGGATAACTAATCTCATTCATTTTACTATCTTAACTATTCAACCACCAATATGCTTTAGGGTGAACTGATTCGATAAACATTTTGCAAAGCTTAAAAAACCCACCGTTTCCTGATTTGATACCCACCTCCCTGAATGCAATAAAGAAATTCTGGCCATGAGGCAGTTTAAAGTCTTTATTAATAGCAATTAAATTATTCAGTTAACACTATACTTCCAAACAGCAATTAAATTATACAAGAGCAGCAAGCCCTCTGGAATTTATGTACTCAGTTTTATACAAATATATAATCCCATAAAGTTTAATGTACCCCAAACAAAGGGGTAAATCTGCTGTGTACAGTAGTTTCAGAGCTGCCTTGCTGGCTTTGAAATGCGCACAACTTCCTTTGAGAGTTTGCTTCTGACAGCAAATACCCATTATCCACGCTGTTGCTTAGGACCAGTTCCTCCCACCTATGATAGTGCTGAGCACATCTTAAGTGCATTGCAGATTTAAAAAAAAAATACTTCATTTTAGTTAAACTTTTAAAGATTTAAATGGCTCTTAATTCCATAAAGATTTGAACATGGTAATAAAAGTTGTAAGAGCAAATTCAAAACACTGCACTAAACATGGAATAGACATTTCTGAGTATTTTATACCAGTTAATCCTACTTAGTATCTGGAGATGAATGGGAAGAAGGGCAGGCTGGTGCAGAGAGAGTAACATTTTGAGGCTAATAATCTATAATCCAGTATTTTATGAAGTAATGGAACGTCACTTTCAGAAAGTTGAGTCATTCTTCTCAAGAGCGGCATGCCCTTCTCTGCCTCCAAGCCATGGTAGTATTGCATTTCCAGAGTGTGCTTTTGATATTTGTTTCATAAGAGGCTTCAAATTTCCATTATGTGAGCAGATTGTCACTGACCAAAGAGAAAGACAGAAAACCCAAAGGGTTTCTATTTTCTATTTGACCTGTGTGGGACGGAACATGAGTTGCACTGTTTCTTCAGCAAATATAGTTAGTGCTCTTTCTCCCTGTAATGGATGTGGTGTATGCATATTATACATGGATTAATATAGGGGAGTGGAAAAAATCTCCTCCCAATAATCTTGTGCTACCATAATTGCTGCAGAAGCTGCTGAATATAGTACATTCAATTAAAATTCAGAGCTGGTTTTTTCTCTAAGAGTACAGGAACAAAGGAAAACACTGAAACCTGATTAAGACTTGTTTGTGTTAGTCTCAGACTTCCCGATGCAGTTTAATAAATATCAGGCAAGCTGAAATAGTTTCTGTCCCAGTAGTTCCCAGAGTAAAGCCAGTCATGCCCACTGGTGTATGGATTCAGCCCTTGATGGAACCACCTGAAAAGGAGGGAGAAAGGTCACATGCTTTTGAACATAGTATCTATATTCCAGTCAATGTATGTTTGAGCTGCCATATATATTCTAGAAACAATGGAAGTTCAATACAATTATCTTCCTCGCTATCTACTTGAGCCACTGTTTCCCCTGCTTACTACGTTTTGATCCAACCGAGAGAAAGGGAAAATTAATTAAATTTATCACTGAGTGAGAAACACAATTAGGAGGCAACTGTTCTGTGGCCTCATTTCGGGGATGGCTCCAAGTACCGTATTTTTCGCCCTATAGGATGCACTTTTCCCCCTCCAAAAATGAAGGGGGAATGTGTGTGCGTCCTCTGGGGCGAATGCAGGCTTTCGCTGGAGCCTGGAGAGCGAGAGGGGTCGGTGCACAACGACCCCTCTCGCTCTCCAGGCTTCAGGAAGCTATCCGCAAGCCTTGCAAGCCCGGCGGGAGGTCCCATGGGCTTGCAAGGCTTGTGGGCAGCAGCCTGCAGCCCACAAGCTCGGGGGACAGCGGGGAGGCGCAGCGCCGCCACCCCGCTATTCCCCGACCTGGTCTGGAGGCTGGGGGGGGGGAGAAGCAAGCTTGCTTCTCCCTCCCCGCCAGCCTCACAAGCTCGGGGGACAGCGGGGCAAGCCGCTGCCCCACGGAGGCTAGAGAGGCTGTCCCTGAAGGCAGAAGAGGGAGACGGAGCGCTCCGTCTCCCTCTTCTAGCTTGGGGATGGCTGCGCAAACCTGGGGGGGAAATAAAAAAATTTCCCTTGATTTCCCCCCCAAAAAACTAGGTGCGTCCTATGGGCCGGTGCGTCCTATAGGGCGAAAAATACGGTATTTTGTTCGTTCCTTTAGGGGAGAGAGCTCTCAGCCAGAAGACTATAGGGGGCTGGCCAGCTTTCCTTCCTTCCTTTCCACTCCCATGCACCTGCTCAGAGGCGTGGAGACAACAGGGTCATGTCAGGACACATGACAACTGGCTAATTATGTGATCCTGGAAGCTAGTCCTCCTTTTGCAGGTTAGTTACATGCATATCAGTCCATCTTTCAAAATTAACAACTAGCAAATTTAATTGAAGCAAGCACCAAAAACAGCCCTGGAAAGAGAGGTGAGCTTCAGTTTCTTATAAACAAAAAACAGACACTGTTGTCCATTATGAAAATGAAAAGGTGACAGGAGGTAGGTAGCATTGTCACTGCAACACTCTAGCCATCTTGCAATGGTCCTTCATCCATGGCTCAGTTTAGCGTAGAAAGACAATATATAAGCCCCAGTTTATGAAGCCAAGAACAAGTGCTAGGACCAAGTGCTCCTCCCACCTCCTTGTGTGCTAGCCCTGCCATTTATTCCTGGCTTGTACTAAGGCACAGCTCTGCAGCTGGAACACAAGGGAGATTGGCATAATACAAGCCAAGAATGAAGCAATGCACATCAGAGGAGTTGCATGGCAGGACACTTCTTAAAGCTGGAAAAGACTGTCCAAACTGGTCCAATAAGCATTAGGGTGCTAGGAATAGGCAGAAGTGAGTACATACATAAATAATCCAATATAAATTGTTTGGTACATTTACTATTCTACCGCACCTTGTGCAAACTGAGTTTATATGATCATTTTAACAGGGAAGAAAAGTTGACAGTGAGTTTTAACACTATTATCCCTCCTCTGGTGAAGAATTACTGTATATACAAACCCACATCCATGTTTTGAAGGTTAGGTTTTGATTGTACTTCACAAAATTTGACAAACTGGATGTATTAAAAAGAATTGACAGGTAAGGAGAGAATCATCATACGGAGATTAAAATTCCTTCCATGATGGTATAAACTCACCCTTAAACTACCAAACAATCTTAAAAATTATGATACTGGAAAAGAATATATGCCTCTGCCTTTCCTTCCCAGGTACATATTAAGAAACCCTGGACATTAACATTCAAGGTCTATTTAAATAAGAATAACACTCCCCCCCAATAAATAAAAACCCAAAATCAGAATAGTCAATTTGGGCAAGCTGGAAAGCCAACAGAATTCTAATAAGAGGACCAAATTCATATTTCGAGTATCACTAATTTATAGGAACTAGAAACAATTTTAAGCCTTAAAATGCAAAGCCAAACATGTTAGGAAAGCAAGCAAAAAAAGTATCAGAAAAGATCAAACCTGGGTCCCTGGGCCACTGGCTGACTTTTAAAAAGAGACAAAACATAATGCAACTTACAGCAACAATAAGACATTTGAATGAGCAAACCATGAAGGAAAGTGTAGAGTCTAGTGCCTGTTGGAAGCTAGCTCATGTCCCCTACTTTGCATAAGTATTTTTATGAAGGCAACATTTGGAAGTTTGTGTAAAAGCTATTATGCACAGACTGCTCAGTAGCTTCTGACCGAAGAATACACAATGACACTCCCAAGTCTGGAGCCAGAGGAAACTTTCAGAAGCTTCTAAAGTTTTAATTCCTAACGTACAGCTTAGTTTGTTCTCAGTATAGAGGTACTTGATTTCTAAATAGAAACCATGTATGGCAGCAACAGGACAAAAAGTATCTGGGAAAAAGTTCCTGATGATGAATATTCAAACTGGCAGCTGAGCTTGGAGGAAAGTGTCAGTTTCTCGTTCTGTTTCCTTAAACTACTGGGACTCAAAACCAGCATGAGCAAATGTGCATGCTCCCCCTTCCCCCTGAAAAGCTCGTACTGCAAGTACCTTGCAGGAGGGAGCAAGAGCACCTGACTTTCTGTGGTTGCAGCAGAGCCTTTCCCAGTCTGCTGCCCTCCATAGATTGGGCTCCAACTCCAGTGTGGAGTCAGCCCCAACCAGGATGGGAATTTTCAAACCACAGCAAGATGCCTCCCAGAAGAATCTGCATGGCACACAACAGTTTTCACCAGAGTACTATGGTACCCAGCATTATGGCAAGTTATCACACGGGGTGCAATTTCTAGCAATTCTCTGCATAATGTTTGTAACATATGGTAGGCATTTAGGAGCACTGAGCAATTCCATGTAAAAATACAACTTCTGTAGAAATAAATGCATAATTCAAAGTAAAGCAATAATACAGCATGTTATCCGTCTGTCTCTTTACAAGGAGTTCACTGTGATAATAGTATAATATACAGGAGTCACGGTCCACCATTCACCCTGTTCACATTCTCTGTTCACAGTTAAAACATAGGACCAGAATTCTAAAAGGGCATTTACTGTTTTTGTTTTTAAAAAACAACCTCACAATCTCCCTGCTAAAAATGTAGAGTGGGGCAAGGAAAAGGAATAATCCCGGCAACGGGGGAAAACACTTCCACTGGGAATCCATTCTGTCCCTGTTCACACCAACGCACTTGGCTCTTTGCCAGGGATAATAAAAGTAGCCCAGAACACAGTCAAGCATTCATGTCCCATTAAAATCAACAATGTATCATTGTCCTAGCTACCCACTGATTTTTTAAAAAAAGACGTACTTGTCCCAATTCTGATTTTTACTACACACTGACCAATGCAGTAGAATGTTTGCATTTCTGAAACAGATATGATTTGATGCACTGCCCTATTCAGAGGCTGGAAGACCCTGCTGTTGCCTTCTGTGAGAAAGGTAAGGTCTGGGAGGTAGTTTGACTCATTTAGAAAATTAGTACCATGTGGCAGGCCTCGTTTCCCACACTGACTACTGATGTGCCTTAAAGCAGCTTGTATTGCAAAACCTTGCCCCTTATCTTGCATTAAACATGCAATTTCACAATTTATTTTTACAAGCCAGAAACCTTTGTCATTCATAACTTCAGCTGTTTTGTTTCAGAAGCAATTCATCCCATCACAATCTTTGCACAATAGTCTAGGGTTATTTGGGTTCATTGACCTGTTTGCAAAGCAACTGAAACATCCTGCTGAATTTAATTATACTGAAGAAACATAATTTGGGCTATCAAGCCTCTTAGCCTGCCTGATATATACAGTACTTTCTTCTTTTAGGAAAACTTTTTTCATCTCCTGGAGTTTCCAATGCAACTAGATGAACTCCTATTGAAATGTTTTGATTTGTTTTTATCCCTATTTAGCAGTCTTTAAATCTCCCAATTATGAGATTTCTGGCTGAACTATTTTTTTTTAAAAAAAAATACAGCCACTAGAGCAACTGAATATTTAATACATGATTACTTTGGTGTTCTACCATTATAAAGCACAAAATTGAATCACTTTTTAATACTGACACTATCTATCCTGTCAGTATAACATCTGCGTAAAAGGACCAGAATGTGAGGTATAAGCTGCCAAAATTTAAAATGCAACCTAATAAAAAGAACAACAGTTCAAAAAATTTCTTTGGAGTCATTTTTCCAGTTTTAGAAAGTGTTGCTTACTGGCAAATAATAATAAAAGGTAGTTTAGAGTTCTATTTTGGGGGACTGAAATGGCTTCACAACCATTGTTATTTGTGAACATGCCCATAATAAAGGTATGTGAATTAATGTGCTCTACACTCGGTATTTTCTACCATTATGAAAGAAACACGCAAGGAATATTAAATGTGGCAAAGAAACAGTCTATTTGACATATTACTGCATTCTGTATTTAGCACCAAAATCACCTTGTTTGGACTGTGTATACAAGAGTGTGTGTCTGCTTCCTTCAAGTTGCTATAATGTTGTGTGCACTTTACAAGCACAATAATCAAGTTCAATATGTTTTTACAATCAGAAGTTGTGGTTTAAATGCCTTTTTAAGAATGGGAGTGTAGGCTGCATTTCACAAGGTAGCTTTGCAGCCCTATCATTCAACTTAGAATCATAGAGTTGGAAGAGACCACAAGGGCCATCGAGTCCAACCCCCTGCCAAGCAGGAAACACCATCAGAGCACTCCTGACATATGGTTGTCAAGCCTCTGCTTAAAGACCTCCAAAAGAAGGAGACTCCACCACACTCCTTGGCAGCAAATTCCACTGTCGAACAGCTCTTACTGTCAGGAAGTTCTTCCTAATGTTTAGGTGGAATCTTCTTTCTTGTAGTTTGGAACCATTGCTCCGTGTCCGCTTCTCTGGAGCAGCAGAAAATAACCTTTCTCCTTCCTCTATGTGACATCCTATGTGACTTGCCCTGAGACACATTTCAAAACCAACTTAAATTGCAAGGATTATAAAAAAAACCTTAACACTAGGCTGTCCATGTATGTATGTATGTTCACACAGATGCATGTACGTTCATAGGCAATGCATGTCTTTTACAATGAGGAATGCAGACCTCATGTTTTCATGGAATATGGGTGGAAGTATTACATGTGTACTGTGTTTGCTCGTGGTATGCATCCATTGGAGACTCAAGTGGAAAAGCACACCAATTAGTGCCGAGACTTAAGAATTGCACAAAAAAACCACAAACCCACCCTGAAGCTACTTCACAAGTTCAAAATGCAGACTCATTGCATTTATTGGATATGAATTCCAAATTTTAAATTTCAAGACAGAATGGTACCAAAATTATATTCCATCAGACTTCTTCGCAATTGTAATCCCACTCCTGTCCCAGAATCATTTAACTTGCTTGGGATACAACAGAGTATTCAACGGGAGAGTTTCCAAGTCTGCCAACCCTTAATGTTTTCAATCAAACACTGCTAGAGAGACACAGGAGGTCAAAAGTACCCTTCTTTCTAAATTCCCCTGGGACCAGCTACAAATTACTTCTGAGTCCCCACTGCTGGCCTAAAACTGCTAGGGATTTTCACAGACTCCAGTGTGGCTCTACTGGAAATAATTTGTTTATAATAAGTCTAATTCCACTTCTGAAATACAAGGGGCTACTGCTAAACCTAAGCGCTTTTGAAAGCTTTAACACGAGCAAAAAATCTAGTGAGTAATGACTGAAATAAGCAGAAGTAAGTAATTAAATCACTGTTGTAGAATATAAGGCCTCTTTCGAAAATGATGGTGCAGTGAGTTTTCAGACTATGAGCAATTTGAAATGGCAAAGTACTGCAGCACATAAGCAGTGGACATGTGCAGTATTGCCAGGCACTCCCAAGTATGCAGACATTTAAAAAGAGAGTTAGAATTTTTTTTGTAAACTATTAAATCAAGTGCCTTAGCCCCCAGTTTACTGACCTTGTCTTCCAGTCTTCCTCTGACTTTGACCTGTTTTTACGAGCAGCTCTTTGTTTTTCTTCAAGCCTCTTCTTTTCTTCACTTGCAACATCTACCAAGAGACAGACAGAGAAAAGGCTGGATCCAACTGAAACCTATGGAAGAATACTCCCAATAGCTGGAATACTGCTATGTCAGTGACAGGGGTAAAACTTTAATGCCGTTTTGGTTGGCACAACTAGAATCTTGAGATTTTTGTGTAGTGGTGTGAACTGGTAAATCATTCAAACACCAGCTTCACTGTAATATTTCCCATGCTCCCAAATAATGGGACTAACTAAGAAATGATGTAACATAACAGACATGTAAGGTACATTAACTAAGGGCATGAGCAAAAGTCTTATATGCAACAGGACTTCACCTTCCTCTTATCCCCACCTATAGCACCTCTCATGCCTTCCAACTCTGTTTCAGAAGGTGTCCCCCCCCCCAACCCCCCGGAGCAGATTTTGAAGGTGTACAAAAGGCTTCCACAGGGGAGGTGAAGTCATGGGAGCAAAGCGATAGTGTTATGTGCAGTGATAGTGTTGGATGCAACCCTGACACTGCAGCATTTTCACATATTCTTTGCTTCTGTAAATTTACATTGGAAATCAACTGAAATTTGTTAATATGAGTTTGCATTTGTGTAAAGGAAAGTCTGAGTAATTTTGATGGTATTGCTACAAAATCAGAAACCAGCTCCTGATAAAAGTAGACACTGTGAGAAAGGACAAGCTCATATTTATAAGGCATAAATTTTCATTTATATAAAATCAATGACAAAACTGAGAACCAGTGCACGAGGAGGAGCTGCCTTGCTAGCTGTAGAAGGGGAATGTCAGATGTAAATATTCTTTAAAAGTTAGCATCAGATTACTATTTATATCACTAACAGGCATTCCTTTGCAAGGGACTCTGTAAAATCTGATTGCTAAAACAAATCTATACATGAAAAGCATGTCCTATAAAATGAAGCATTTGGATATAGATTTTTTAAAAAATAAAAAAATTCAGCTAGCCCTTTAAATTACCTATGTCACCATTTTCCATAGCTCTTATATCTGGCCTTAGCCTGCAGTCCGTTTTAGGAATAACACTTTCCATTTCTTCATCCAATTCATTCAGAGCCATAGCAAAAGTAGTGAAGTTGTACATCTGAAAAACAACAAAGAGCTTTTTGAATGTTCTTTTATTTTTATGAGCAAGTACCAGCTGTTAATAGGTTTATACATTCTCAGAGGAAGTATCCAACTGAGTTTCTCAAGGGATCAGTCTTGGGGCCTTTTATTCAATGTTTTCATTACAGTGACCTTGGGGAAAGGAGTATGTTCATGGAATGAACAGGTATCATCAAATTATCTAAGTGGCCTTTCAAATAGAAAACAGATGGGATTTTGTGCAGGACGAACTAGAAGACTTCAAGAACTGGAATGAGATCAATGGAAAAGGATCAATGTCAACATAACAGAAAGTGTTAAGCTGCATGACGAAGGACTGGTTTGTTTTATTTGCTCATCAATTGGAACAACAGGCAAGGGAATATTTCAGAACTCGGATCACCACAAGATGATTATGGGGAGTATAGGCTCCAATGTGATTGCACACATTTACTAGTATTAAATACTGAGGATTTAATGGTATATAAATAATAGGGGTAGGGATTAATTGAAACTAATTGATATCCAACTCTCCATGTTAAATAGATAGAATTCTAATTGGATCTAAAGAGCAAAAAAGAGGCAGACAAGTTTTTTGACAAGTATGCCACAAATCCAAGTATACAATATATATTTTCTGACATATGTGTCAAGGAAGCAAGAGTCTAAAGTGTATATTCTGTCATAAACACTCTCGGGGAGGGTCACAATACTCAAAAAAAACATTAAACTGGTGCTGGAGGAGACTCTTGAGAGTCCCATGGACTGCAAGAAGATCAAACCGATCCATTCTTAAGGAAATCAGTCCTGAGTGCTCACTGGAAGGACAGATCCTGAAGCTGAGGCTCCAATACTTTGGCCACCTCATGAGAAGAGAAGACTCCCTGGAAAAGACCCTGATGTTGGGAAAGATGGAGGGTACAAGGAGAAGGGGACGACAGAGGACGAGATGGTTGGACAGTGTTCTCAAAGCTACCAACATGAATTTGACTAAACTGCGGGAGGCAGTGGAAGACAGGAGTGCCTGGCGTGCTCTGGTCCATGGGGTCATGAAGAGTTGGACACGAGTAAATGACTAAACAACAACAGAAATCCCAAATTTACACAGTGCTTTCCAAGAACAAAATTATTATTCTAATACACATCCCTTGTGCTAGTGAAACAGGAGCACTGGATCCTGCCTTGTGTCTAGGTAGGAAGGGGGTAGACTTGTTCATGTTTCCTATGGAAAGAGAAAAGCTAACTAAACCTTAAGGGTTTTATCAAAAAAATTCTACACTGATAAGGATAATCCTGTCTTTTACAAATGTTACACACAGTAATGGAGGTGCTAAGAGGTTGAGGAAGGTACAGTGAGAGGATCAAATTTAACTGCCAGACACCTAATTGTAACCTGAATTTTGTTTTCCTGAAATGGAGGCACGAGCTGGTAGAAAGTTATCCATATTCTCTCTCTTCACCTACACACCCTTTAACCCAGGCAACATGAGATAGATCACACTCTCACATATACAAAGAAATGCAAATCCATGCAGCACATATGCATGAGACAGAGCAACACACTGACAAAATGCAGAGTCTTGGTCAAGGTTCCTCACCTGTGTTGAGTTAGAAGGCCTTGGGGCTATTCTCCATAACAACACACTTCCAGGTATAACACACACACTTTCACAATCTGGCAAGGGCATCTCATCTGGTTCATCAGAACTGCCCATCTATAAGAAGAAGGTAAAATGAAAAACAAGAACCTGCAAACTAGCTCTAGTAGTTAAAAGAGGCAGCAGAATTAGGCACAGATGGAATATATATATATAATATTTTATATATACTCCCCAACCTTTCAAAAAACAAATAAAGGTATGTACAAATACATGGTCAAAATGGAGACTATTTTGGACAACATGGGAGTTAACATTTAATAACTCCCAAATACTCTGCACAAGGAGAGGGAGGGAGAAATCATTCTCAGACATGTCACTTGTTTGAACCACCCTGGAACATTCATAGGCAATAAGGAATTCCATGTCAGCAGGTGAGTAAGATGGCAGATGAGGGATGGAGCGATCTGTCCCCTACTCTGTTTGCCCACTTTCTGTGCTGGATGGAGAAGGCAGTATGCGCTGCCCTTTGCAGCCAGCACAAAACCAAGTTGGCTGGTGAAGGAGGAATGGAGAGAAGGCTTTGTTTCTTACTGATCTGCCTAATAAGCAGCTTAGCAGAATCACATTTCCTCTCCACAGGCTAGTAAGATACCTGGCCTTATATACAAGCCTGCATTAGAAAACGTATGCTTTGATGAAAAGGTGTTCTAGAAACACATGCTAGATTCGGAATAACCTAGTTTTTATTTTAGGATCTTGAGAAATGCAGCAAAACCAGCCTGCATACAGAATGCTACACTAAGATGAATGTTGTCAAAAGGTTCATGTGGATACTTTTCAGCCCCATTAAGGCACAAGTGAGCCATCTGTTGGCCACCTCCTATGGCGCAACACCACAACCTTGAGAGGAGAGAGAAAACATGTATCCTACCCACTTACTGCTTTGGTCAGTCCATTGCCCCATTATGCAGCCCCTCACTACCCCCCGAGGTAATGTGTCCTTCATCCCAAAACTGATGCCTAGTCCTCCGTTAAATAGTGATGATTTCCCAAAATGCTCCCCAGGTGGTCGTACCATCCAGGCATCAACAAGACCTGCTTAAATAAGTTAACGCTTCATGTGCTTTCCAACTACACCCATAGTCCCAGTGGTGTGATAACCAACCAATCATGTAAATGACAGGGGCAAATATTAATGGTATAGGTACTATGGATATACGACTGAATTATCTCTTGACCTGCCCCGCTTGTGAACGTTTTGCTGTCAGTTGGCAACAGAAAGCTAGACAAGAGGGTAACCTCTGACCCTCCAGAAGTTGCTGGACTACAATTCCCATCATCTCTGACCACTGGTCATTCTGGCTCTGACTGATGGGAATCGAATCCAACAACATATGGAGGGCAGCAAGCTCCCCCCACACACCCCGAGACAAACCTTTGATCTGATCAAGTCAATTCCTTGGTGTGTTTTTTTATTTTAAAAAATTCCAGTTCGTATGCAATTGGGGGGCAGGGGAAATAAATGTGCAGACTGCCAGGGGGAAACAAAATAACTGTCTACATCTTTTATGTTTGAGTGTATGCAAATTTACAAAACCATAGATTGTTAAAAGGAAGAAACTGCCAGGGGCAAAGCTTTGTTTTGGTGTTTTCTTTTTCTCCCCTTCAACCATGCATGTCTCTTCCCTTTCCTGTTTCTTAATTGGTTTTTTAAAGCTTTACTGCTCTATGTCCTATGCGCCAGCTTTATCGGATCTTAGTGTGAGATACTGACTATGGCCCAAGCTATTCAATTCTCCTTTTGAGCATGTGAAGGCAGAACTTTCTAGAAGGGACCTGGAAGTATCTCAGCTTCAAATCCTTGCCATTAATAAATCTGCTATTATCCAAATCCAATTCCATCTTCCTTGTAAACTCCACGTATCTACAAGCCAAAGCAAGGCTCCATATATTTAAGCATTTTGTATTTTGCACCACAGCAGCAGCCATCTTCTGCATAACCAGAGTTTGCTAGTAACACAAGAGGCATATATGAATGGTATGTTTTTTTTCTTTGCTCTTCCTGTCCTCCTGGGCCCTTCACAGGGCTGCCTCTCAAAGACTGCAGTAGATCTCTAGAGCCTTTCCATACTCCTGATAATAAGTGAAGTAAGCTGCGTTACAGGTAGCAATTCATGTGAATCACTACTGGAGCATTCTGAAATTATAAACATTAAGAATGTACCAGAATTGGTCTCTCTCACACACACTAAGGGAAAGATCCAGCCAAAATTAAACATGTGCAAAAATCTCTCCCAACCTTGGTTGCAAGAATCCCTATGTTTTGGTGAGTAAAAATTAATTTATTTTCACCTTGAATAATTTGAAGGTCTTTAAAAAGGTATGAGCTCCTTCCATGGGGCTGATCAACCCAAGAGCAGGTGCCACAATTTGCAATTGTGTGTACAAAGCCACACACACACCCCCCTTACAAAAAGAGAGAGAATCCCACAAACTTCATGGCAACCTGCCGCCTCCCCCCCCACCCTCAATTTGGTGTTGTCTGCAAAAATCAATCCAAGGACAGGATACAACATCACCAATGTGATGAAGTTTAAAGAGCTTTTGTCTATTGAAAGCATTTTTTATATACCTCTATAATTACAGGACTACAAGATGCTGCCATCTCCATAAAAACAAGAAATAGGCTTGCTTTGGACTATTAACCAAAGTTTAATCCACCATAGGTTATGATGCCAGGAATGTATGTCAGACCTGAAAACTCCTCCCCTAAAGGAGTTTACTGTAAAGATTCTGACTTGTTAATAATAATTGTTGTTGTTGTTTTATTTATACCCTGCCCATTTGACTGGGTTTCCTCAGCCATTCTGGACGGCTCCCAACAGAGGATTGTAAACAGAATAAAACTTCGAACATTAAAAACTTCCCTAAACAGGGCTGCCTTCAGATGTCTTCTAAAAGTCAGATAGTTGTTTATGTCGTTGACATTGATGGGAAGGTGTTCCACAGGATAGGCGCCACTACCAAGAAGGCCCTCTGCCTGGTTCCCCTGTAACCTCACCTCGCAGTGAGGGAACCAGAGTTCTTTGTTGCATATGAAGCAGGGAACTCTAGCTTAATATTGGTAAACTAGAACAGTACATTGGGATGTAACCTAGCTTATTTTCCTGGCTTGTTAACTAATGGTAAAGCAGAGTTCCTTCTGCTTTGACATAACAGGAACCCTTAGCTTAATACAATGTGTGCCAAAGCCGGTGCAAATGAGTGAGAGGCGAGGGCAGTGAGAGAAGAGTGCTTTGGGCCCAGTGTGCTTTCTCCATTTTATAAACCACGGTTTATGGAGCTCTGCAAGATTGTCCAAACTGGGTCACATTGTGAACTAGGCATGCAAAGTCCAAAGGAGAAGAAAAAAACATTTTCAGGATTTTTAAAGCACTGAGGAAAACAGGATGGCTGCATAAATCCTTTCAAATCATGCACAATACCATCAGGTATTTAGCTGAGGACATTTTTTACTGCTGTTAGTTTTAAACACACATCACTGTTACCAAGTTACATTTTAATATCAATACCTGCTTGTTGTTTTTCTTCTCTTCTGTGTTCTTCTTGTCATTCTTTTTGTAAGCTTCAAATGTTGCAAGATCAACGCTATACAAACACTCAGTCCATTTTCCATAGAGCGCACAAAGTTTCTTTTTGCTGTCAAAGAGCCCCCCGCAAAACAAACAAATTAAGGAACAGCAGAAGTACTGACTTATTATAATATTCAGGTTCACACTCTTAACCACTGGTCTTCAACTGGTTGCTTGGGACTCAATACTGGGTCACAGCATGAGCAAAGATGGGTTGCAGCAGCAGTACTTCTGCTGTACCACCATAGAAACAGAAGGTAGAAAATTAAGAAATGGGTTCTCAGTGCATGTTTGAGTTTGAAGGTGAGTCCTTGGTCTGAAAAGGCTGAATGAAGGCTACGGCTCTAAACAGAAGTTAAAACAGTAAATGCTCAACTCACAGAAGCTAATGAGCATCTAAGTCAGGTGTATGGGACATTTTTCAGACCCAAAGGAAGCATTATTCTCTCACAAAATTGCATGCCACTGGTGAGCAGGGACAGAGACAAAAGAAGGAAACACAAAGAATGTGACTCTTGCCTTTGTATAGTGGGCTGCGTTCTAACCATGCAGAAGCCAGAGGTTCATACACGAGTCTCCATCCATCCAGGCAGGGAAGGGGCTTTATCACAGTTAAAACCACATTCTAGCCAGCCCAAAGCACTCAAGGAAATGGGAGCAGGGCCAGTGAGGGGGGTGACCTGAACAAACGCCTGAGGACAAGAGAGGTAGCCTAGAGGCCAAATCTGCCCCCTGGGGCCTGAGGCTTCTCATCCCTAGTTAATGCAACATAATTTAGGCTAATAGCATTTCAGCATTTTTGTGAAAAATAAAAATGAATGATCTGCCATCTGCTTTAGAAATATTAGCAGAGAGGCTTGCTTACCTTTTATCCTGAATGTAACCTTCCACTTTGTGCAACTCCTTCCCAAAAAGGCCACAGGGCTTGAAGTTTAACATGCATTTGTCACCAGTTCTGTGGGGGCAGAAAATTAAATTTAACTCTCATAATTTACACTTTCACATCAAATACTGGCTAAGCCATTTAAAGTACTTCAAACATGCAAGCTCTAGCTCCTGTAGCATTCAGCATAATATATGTATTATATCTGCCTTGGGTTTACGAGCTTTACTACTAAGGAGATACTTTGAAAGCGTTAAAGGAAAAAAGTAGCCCTGATCCAATATAAATTAAATACACTGGATCTCTGATCACTGCAAGAGTAACATAATATTCCCTGACACACTCTCTCTCCAGGAACATTTGGGATCTGAGTGATGCAGAGCAGTGCTATTCATGTTGCCTGACAACACTGATTATGCTTTTAATGTTTTCTTATGCATTGGAATTAAGAGTGCATTTTATATCTGTTACAGTATGAGCATGCCACACTTTCAAGCTAAGTAGCAAGTTAAGACTTCCAGCTTACTTGTGATTGGTTATTTCCATATTCCCATACTGCTCAATCCAAAGCTTGCCCACAATAATGTTATGCACACAGCATGTAGGATTTGTCCATGTGTATGCTTCATTATGTCTGAAAGGGAGCAAAGAGAATAAGCTCTTAGATTCACAAAACAAAAGTCATCAGAACATGCCTTTAGGTCAAAATCTTTCACGGTGCAAGGAAGCGTAAGCTAATGATTACTTTTCGCTCTCCCAATTTTGTAGGCTTTAGCAAATCTTGGCTAGTCAGTCCTACCTTAACTCTCTCCCCATCTCCTGGCCAGATGAATCTAGGTTTCAGGCATGAACCATGAAAGTCTCCTACCCTAAATTGACTTGGGAATCTCTCAAACACATTTAAGACAATCCCAGAATAGCCAACTCTTCTGCACAGGTTTCAAAGACAGGGACTTCAGCAGCTGACCTTGCCTAAGCTCAGTCAAATACCATACTTACAGATGTAGCTCAGTCCACCTGAACTATGACAAGGAAAGAGCTCTGCCCATATCAGATGGGCACACCTATCCTCTGGTTCTCAAAGCTCTGACAGCCAGACCTGTGCAGTTTGCCTTCCTTCCTTTTTCTTATATACCATGCCTGATTGGTTTCATCTCTACAAATGGGGAGGGAGTGTTCAGGTTTAAGGATAAGTAGCTCTCCAAATGTTGTTTTTTTCCACAGACCACTTGAAAATTGGTGAGCATCTTGGCTGAGCACTTAATGATTTTTCCATCTGTCTTAGCAATTGTAATGCTTTAGTAAAGATGCCGTATAATTTTCTAATTGTATTGCATTGTTTTTTTATTTCCTGTATATTGTATTTGATTGTAATCTATAGCATTTAAATTGTAATACAATCAAATACAATATAAAGGAAATTTAAAAAAAGCAATGCAAATACAGTTAAAAATCAGCATTTAACATGATGGGTATGCTGTCTCCCAAGTTCACCAACACAACACAGACCACCTGAACGACCACAGTTTGGGAACCCCCAGTATACATTATACAACCCTGCAGTTTACATGTCACTTGCTTTTTGGCTAAGGCAGCCAAAAGGTATCACATAGATCAACTTACTCAAGAAGTTTCAAAGTTATTATCCCTTTGGGTTCTGCTTCAACACTCTTTCCCCAGAACTTTAGTTTAGGATAAATAGAACCATGAAACACAAAGTCATTGCTCAGTCCTTCAGCATAAAAAGCACTGATTGGTGGGTGATGACTAACTTGCTCCGAAATGAGTCTGAATCCAAGGTCCTCTCTAAACATGGAAAGAAAGTGACAGTTGAGTTATTTGCAGTTTCTCTACAAAAGGGGATAAAATGAGGCATTGCCACATCAGCTTTGTACATTAAAAAAGAATCAATGAACAAAATCTTAAATATCTGACATTAACTTTCAATTCTCAATGAGCCAGCCAGTTAAATTGCACTGTGAGTTTGTTACCTGACCAGTTCATATGTCTCTCCAAGTAATGGGTTAAATGGCTTTCCTGTACGTTCCCACTGAGAGGCAACAGCTGAGACAGCAAAGGCAGCTACACACTGTTGAAAAAGCAATTTGAACTTATATTTATGTTTGTTTAAAGCAGAAAATCTTACCAATTATTTTGTGTGGGGTTTTTTAAAGCACTAACTCTCAGAAAGAGGTAAGCATTCAAGTAGTTAAGTATCATGAAAACACATAACGAGGAAAAAGTCAATTACAATCACCACTTTAAAAATAGAAAAACCAAAGAGTTAAGCAGTATTGCTTAATGCCAACCTAACAGCTCTGATATTCAATAGCTGGAGGCAAAATTACTTTTATTTCATGCACAACAATGTGCACAACAGTGTTTCAGATGTTGTAATAATACGCAGCTCTCTCTATCTACCTGCATGAAAGAGTATGCTACATTCAGAGAACACCAGATGCATTTATTTTGCGTAGAGTACCTGCATTCTTTCAACCGGGTCCAAAAGCGAGCTGGCCTTATGAATTAAGTATGTATGCTCCATATATTCTGTCAGTCGCTGTAGGAAACTCAGTGGCTCGTTAAAAATTACTGGCATAGTGATCTTCGACAGCTCCTAGCAGAGTGTTAAAAGCATTTATTAAAAATGTTTACATATACTACTGCGCATTGCCAACATTATGGCTGGTATATGTCTTATCATAAAATACAGCTGGTACATATTGGGGAAGGGAGAGGGTGATATGAAAGGAATGGGGGGGGGGCAGGAACCCTGCCTCCCTTTTAATCAAGAGCCCGTACAGCATGCAATGGGTAGAGTGCTGAAGTTGTATCAGGGAAACCTGGTTTCAAATTTCCACTAAGCCATGAAACTCACAAAACAATTCCTAGTCGCTCACTCACTCTAATCTACATCACAGGGTGGTTGCGATGATAAAATGGGCAAGAAAAAGGACCACCTTAAGCTTCAGAATATTACTAAAACACAAATCATGAAAAGAGTTGAAAGAAGGCTGATTATTTTACAGTGAGCTGAAATAACACTTAGAAGGCATTAATGCAAAAGGGCCAGTATTAATTAAGCTGTAATTATTTTATTGTTAATTATTAATTACAATGTTAATTATTAATTGCAGCATTCATTTATGCAGAACCTAACAGGCACTGTATAAGAAATAAAAACCCTAACAAGCTTTACCTGCAGGCTACAAACCAGAATTGATTCTCCCAACTTAAGTTTCTTCCAGATGTTTTGGACGAACTCCCATCATCCCTGACCATTGCTCATGCTGGCTGCAGCTGATAAAAGCTTGCCACACTTTTGTGACATTTGATTTTATATAAGACACACACCCATTTACTTCCGAAATGCATGCATACATCAGTCAGTTCTTTTATTCAAAAGCCGGTTTGGGATGGAGGTATCAATAATCTATTACTATACATTTACTATAAAGACTAAGATTAAGCTTTTTATTCGAAGCTATGTTTCACCTACCATTCCAATGCACTTTCTTAAGATGCTCCAAATACTGAAATCATTTCTGGAAAACATTGGAGAAGGCAAGCTTGTCCTAGAGGGGTGGGGTGGGGAAGGGAGGGCAAGAGACCAAGTTCATTAGACCTGAATAATATACTTCTAGTTTAAGTATTTGCAGAATGAAGAGTGTATGCAATACTGACAGAACAGAAACCTGTACTACAACAGCCAACTGGTCTCCCAACCCTCAATTTTTCTATTCAAATAGGGCTCATGATACATCGCTGATCACAAACCAGATATGTACCTCAATATAAACCACCCAAATGTGCTGCATAGTAGCAATAAAGATACTGCAACTTCGGTTGGGTAACCAATTCAGACTGTTTTGTCACACAGGTAGTTGAGAGGATCTGTCCTCAATATAAAAGTACAGTGGTGCCCCGCAAGACGAATGCCTCGCAAGACGGAAAACTCGCAAGACGAAAGAGTTTTCCGTTTTGGAGGTGCTTCGCAAAACGAATTTCCTATGGGCTTGCTTCGCAAGACGAAAATGTCTTGCGAGTTCCTGCGGGTTTCCCCACCTTTCCCCCCCTTTTTCTAAGCCGCTAAGCCGCTAAAAGCCGCTAAACCGCTAATAGCGCTAATCCGCTAAGCCGTCAATGGGCTTGCTTCGCAAGACGAAAAAACCGCTAGACGAAGAGATTCGTGGAACGGATTCTTTTCGTCTTGCGAGGCACCACTGTATGAATAATTATACTAAATTGGGGTCTATGTAAGGCATTGTCATACATTTAATTAAGAACTACAGTACTTAAGGTTAAACAGCCCAGTATCTGTATGAGTAACCACAGCTCAATTTGTAAAAGCAATTTTTTAAAAAACAGGACTTTAAGAAAAGATGTGCAGCTGTGTAAACGTATTTCTGAAGCACGAGAGGTGGGTAGGTGACGTCCCACTTAATTCTGGACACTTGGTAAAGGCATTAAGTATGTTAAGGAGCCTACCTTTGGGTGGGGGAAGCCTGTTCCATTTCTTTACTATGCAACTGCTTCCCCTAGTCTCATACAATTCAGTTGAGTGATGAAGTTGACTAGATTAGACTAGAAGTTGTTTGTGATCCAGACAAATTCACACCTAAGGAAGACTGTTCTGAATGGCGGGATATTATCTGGATGGCTCTCTCCTACTCTGTCCCTGCCCCAAATATATATTAAGTTGTCTTTTTTTTTTTTAAGCTCAAAAACCAGTTCTAACAATGCCAAGAAAGAATGACTTTTCATGGTTGTCATTCAACGTGTTCCCACAACAGTCTCACTAGAATGTAGATGGGTATTGCAGCAGGTGCTAGTCATGCCTCTGTAAGAATACTGTGAGAATGATTGCTTGAAGCAAAAAAGCCTACAAAACCAGTTTGACAAGAGCCCATAATGGAACAGGAAAAATGAACATGCATTATCACTGGAAGTAACTGTTCTACAATGCCACTGTCCAACTCCCTGAAAGATTATCCTTGTACAAAGCCTGTACTACAGCACCTTTTGGCACCAGATGCTTCTTAATTTTGCCAACAACAGAAAATACAAATGTTTTACACTTGTATTTTTTATTTTTATTTTAAATCCCACCACCCACCACAACACCAGCTTAATTGCAAGTGGTTAGCTTTTAATCTTACATCTTAATCAAACTCACTAGAAGGGCTATTAACCTATCTCACAGGGTTGTGAGATTAAAGTAAGCAAAAACACCTGGTAACCTGCCAAAAGCCCTTATGGCAGGAAAACCTAACTTGTATTTATCCAGTTCTAATGGTGCAAAATACATTATTAATTTCTACATCAGGCCAACATAAAGTCAGTGAATTCCCCCAACCCCCTCCCCCCCCCCAAAATAAAGCACCGTTAGCATACAAGTCAGCATGAAAAATTGAATTTTTTTTAAGGGAACAATTTTAAGCTAGGTGGCCTTTAATATACTTGTGTACCAAAGAGATGCTGTCTTTCCAAGCATAATTTGCTCTTTTTTTAGTCACCAGACCTGGGGAATCCCAGTCTAAATACATTCCTTCTTCCAGTATTAAATGTGTGCTCTTTGTTTTTTAAAGTAACACAAAACACAACCCTACATGTGCACTTGCTTCATGTTATAATTTTCCTCAAAAGAACACCAAAATGAATAATCTGTATATCACTAAAAACACTTGTCATTTTGTAACCGGGTGTTTTACCCTTATAGTAAGATAAACAATTGGGAAAGTTGTTTTTCACTTTCCTGAGAACAGTCATCCTGGGAGTACTGTGTTCAGTCCTCATGCTATATGGAGACTGTTCAAACTAAATCTCTGCCTGCCACGAACAAAATCCTGTCCAAGTCTCTGAAAATAGTCCCAATTTCACAGTGTTGCTTCAATCTCACTGAGCCCAACAGGAAGTCAGATGGCAGACTCCTGTCATTGTAAAGTTGTTTTCTTGGATTTACTACCCATTTTGAATGTACTTCTCTACTCAACAAACTGTTTCCAAGGATCCACTAAACAGATCCAGCCTGGTGTACTGGACCCCCAGAGTCTTCCCTCTTTTATTTCCCCTCCTTAGAGGAGACATGTTTTTGTGGCATCCTGGGCCACACATGGTAGGGAGAAGCCAAAAGCTGGGAAATCCGCAAGGTTGCTTTGAACCTCCCCTTCAGATATTTTTCTGACTCCTATGGCACTTGTCAGCAGCAAGTGAGCTTCCCCAGTACCACAGCCTTTAGGAATTCCAAGGGCATCTCCACTAAGCAGGTCAGTCACTTAGCTCAAGGCCTTAGAATTCACTCTTGTGAGAATTCACTCCCACAAGACTTGGGCCCTGCTTGTAGACTTCCCATAGGCATTTGGTTGGAGACTGTGAGAACAGCATGCTGGACTAGATGGGTATCTGTGTCCTGATCCAGTGGGTTTTATTTTGTTTATGTCTTTAGCTTCCTTTCACAATGCATTCTTTCCCTCCTCTCCCCTCTAATTACGGTATTGCGAGCTTAGCCCTATTGCTGAGAATGCTGCCCAGTCAAGAAAGAGGTCAGCAGTGTCCTACACTGACAGTTTTCTCCTGTATCATGAATGAGCAACAGTCTGTCCCTGTCTCTATGTTCTCAAACTACACAGCCCAGTTCCTGCCTGTGTACACCACTAAGGATATGCATGTTCAAATATTAGTGTTTCATTATTTTGTAGCACAAGAGAGAAGGCAAGCCCACAGAAAGAGAAAGCAAACGCAGTGGAAAGTTGTCAGAGAAGTTGGTTTTCTGTAACTTTCCATTAAGATTAATGCTAGATTGCACAAAATTGAAGGGGAAAGGAAACAACTGCACCCCAATAGTGAAGGTGGCTATTAAGCAAAACTTTGTGCGGGGGGGGGGACGGGACGGGACGGGGACACACACACAATTGCATAGAAATAGAATAAAATGCTCTCAGCCACCATTCAAAATTTAATAGTAACATTATTTGGGAATACCATTCAGTGCTTCCCATGTTACATGCTGCATTAGCCACATCTACACTACGTATTTCAAAACCAGTTTACCCATCAGGGCTTTCCCCCAAAGAACTCTGTGAAGATACCCAAAGCAGTCCATGTCCCTTTATACAGCAATAGTTCAGGGCTCACTGGGTGGAAGCCATGAAGGTTAAAACAAGTTGACATTTAAAGTATAGACATAAATATCACTTGTGAAACAGTAATGTGCTTAAGTTGTATTTAGGGGACTTCTCTATCTGCCCACCCCACCCCCATTAATAATTTTTACACCCCCACCCCCACTCCAGCTAAGCTAAGAGTACTATATCTGGGAAGGAAGTAGTGGTCCCTTCACAGGACAGGCCTGCATCCAGATAACATTTTGACTCCACTTGGTGGGAGACAGGAAGGCCCCGTTATTAAGGCAAGTGCCCAGTCCAGGATATCTGAAAAAGAATTCACAAGTGAGACAGAAGTCTTCAATTTCAGAAAAGAAAACACTTGCATGACTCTAAGGCTCCTTAACAATATGCCTCCCTATACTTCTTTGCAACTATCATCAGCAACCAGCATTTATTACTTACTCCAGTGAAAAAGATCAGTTAAAAAAAATGATTGTCAGAATTGATTTCATCCAAATTAGTGCAAAAGGGCAGGGAAATGTTTTCTAGTTTTAGAACTGCTTTCTTCAGTTACTCATCAGGATAGAGGGCAAGGTTTATATTATTTATTTTACAGTAATCTTTATCCCTTCAGCCAAAAAAATGCCCCAACCAGTATACAGAGCAGTACAAAACAATAGAGTCACCGCCCTCAGGGTTATAATTTAAAAAGACAACACAATGGAGAAATGCTTCAGGAGGAATGAAGAAGTAAGACGATTTGGTTCTAGTTCTTAGTGTCAAGTTCTCTTAACAAACAGCTGGGGTAGAAAAATCCAAAGAGAGGCAATCACTGGCCTCTCAGTTGCAGTGATGAAGCGAGAGGCCCTTCCCTGCTATGGCTTGACGTAATGGCTGCCACCAGGTTGCAATGGTGAGAAAGAGGAACATGATTTCTCAGCCTAATAGATTTTTAATTCTATGAAATATTTTGCTTTATTTCACTGTACTACATTTTGCATTCCTTAAGCTATATGCCCTAAACGGAATGGTAATTGTTAACTCACCAAAGCAGATAACTATGGGCCTCCCAATTTCAATAGAGTTTCAGTGAATAAAGAGGGAAGCATTATACTAAGGAAGTGTGTGTTCTGTCTCAATAAATGCATTCCTTGCACAGGTTATTTGCAGAAGACAAGCTGACACTAGTGTTTAACTTGAGCAATGCTTTTTTGTTTTTTTATTTTAAAAAACATTGTACCACTTTTACTGCTGCAATTCTGAAGGAGTACATGTGTTTGTCTTTTAGCAGTTGTTTAACTGAATTTTGTAGCATATGCTTGATTTATTTTACAACAGTAAAAAGACCTGCATTTTCATGGCAATAAAAATAAAGGCATAACCTTCAAAAACTGGCCAGGTGAATGTTCCAGTAAGTAAAAACAAAACAAAACAAAAAAAAAACAACAACCCACAAACAAAACAACAGTAGATAAGTTGACAAAGCCCATCTGGAGCACATTCTGGCATAGTGACCTAAAAAAGACTGATCTACGAGTCCCCAGGTAATGGGATTGCCTCAGTCAGGAACCCAAGAGTTGGCTTTAGCCAAGCCACACTCTCAGCCTCCACTTGCCATATGGGTACAATAGTTACCTACCTTTACAGTATTGTTTTAGTGATGACAGCAGGGTATGCTACGTGAAAGCACTTTTCGCTAGCATCATCATCTCATTATTATGGAACTCATGTAGGACCTACAACAAAGTGTTGTTGTGTGGAATGCTCCTGTTCAGGGTTCCAGCCAGACATGCCCAGGATTTCCCAGGATACGCCAATTTCACCACCATCCTGGTTTTCCATTTCCCTTCCTTCAACTGTCAGCCAGAGTTCTGTGGTCACTGATATTCCCAGTTCTTGGCATTCGCCCCTCTTAGGGCTCCCCCCCCAAAAAAAACCATTCTGCAAACCTTGGGGTTTCTTTTCCCTGCCTCCCATCTGCTCCCAGGCATGCTGAAACTTCCCTCTTGCACATTGATGGTGCTATTTTGGCTAGATAAGGATCAGTACTCTGAGAATTGAGTTCACTATTAATGTATAGAATGTACAGAAGAGAACATGCCCAAGAGTCAGAAACTTTGAATGAAAATTCCAGACCAATCTACTAGTCTCATAAAAACCATATTTACAATTTACATCCAGTTTCACTATGCTGTACCAATGGCTTGCATGCCTTAAATAACAAGCTTAGTACAAGCTGCATATGGTTTGTATAAAATGGCAAATATTCTTTTCTGCTTCAGATCATGTACCCTTTCAACATTAGTTATGTATTGTCAACAATGAAAAATTCCAAAAGTTTGAGCATGCCAATTATCTCAAGCAACCAATAGCAAATGCCTAAGTTTAGCACCAGGGACACAGAAAAACAAGCAACAAGACACATTCTTTGCACATGAAGCTGGCTTTAGCTGTCCTTTCACCTATTCTAGTTACTTCTCTTATTCAAGGCTAAATTTTACAGGACAGTATTCTTTAATGTTTAAATTTGAATGATTCTGTGGTGCGGCTACATGGAGCTAGTTAAGCATCTACAAGGTACACCCCATTACATATCATGGAGGTCCCCAAACACATCTTCATAGGCTGAACTTGTGGCCAGACTTCCCTCAAACTGTTTGGACTATTGTATCTCTTCCCCTCGCACCCCAGACCATCCAAGATAATATTTTGGAGTAGGTGGAAGGCGTGGTACAACAACTATTTTATCTTCAGCCATGTTTGGAGCACTGTATGAAGACCAACCCTGTAGAGTTCCTTACCATCTTCCTTCCTGTTCTCCCCACTTCACAATCCCTTACCCCCCATCCAACCAAGAGTCAATAAACCAGCGTCGTGTCATTCAAGAAACTAACAGCATTTGAAGTGCTACAAATGGACTGAACTTCAGCATCCATTTAAGTCCCAAGACGAGGGGCAAGTAGCATCTCAATTCTGAAACGCTGAAGTTACTTGACTGTATAGTTTGTGTCACCGGACATAGCCCTAAAAGCACAGAAATTAAGGCAGATAGGAAAGAGAGCGGTATATGGCCTTTATTTTGGCAGAGGCCAACATGTCACCTCCTGGTAGTACCAGCAAAGCGTAGAATCTTTAAACAGAAGGGGCCCTCCTTCCTATTGCAATCACAAAAAACCAAGTACAGTACAAGACTTCATTGGGAGTAAGAGCTGCAGCCAATTAGTAGCACTTCCTTCAGCATGCCACTTATTGCACATAGACACAAACAGCTGAGGAAATCAGTTAACATGTTGTTGTTTTTTAGAACAGGAGTTGTTTCTACGTTTACATACAGGTGGTTCCATTCCTGACCTGTGTGTGCAAGTGGAGTTTGCATAAGCCCACCCTGCCCCCATTCCACCCCACTTTGGGACCACTTCCCAGTGTGCGTGTGCATGATCACATGTCAATCCGATGCACATAAAATGGTCACTGCCTGTACTTGGGCAAATGAACATTATTTACATGTCTGGCTCACTGATAAGCCCCCAGTTAGCCTTTGTATATTTGGGGCTTTTTGTGGAAGTTTAAATATTTTTGCTATTTGAAATCAGTACCCTAGAGTCGTTAGCAACTTTTCTTACCCCTTCTCATTGCTGACACCAACGCTGAACCGGGATTATGCCAGTGTCAATGTGATTATGACAGAGTAACACGGTCAGAATTGCCCCTTTGATCTATTACACTTCAAAAAGTGTTATGAACTTCCACTGAGGAAAACTGAGCAGCCAGTTTCTTGTTCCGTTTTAAAAATGAAATGGCACAGTAACAAGTGACAAACACAGAGACAAAAAGACCCTACTAGGCCTGTGCATGTGTTTAGTTATTTTCCCCCCATCCTTGTTTCAGAACTGCGCATAATGTAAGCCTAAGCATGAGAACCCAAAAGTGAACATGTCAGATGAAATGACAACTCGTTCCCAAGACTAACTGGTTTGCTACGTTCTTAGCAGAAAAGTCACATGCCGCATGCAAAACATGTCCAATTCCAAACTTTGGCAGAATGTCTTTTCTGTATGTAATACAAACATCACTGTGGTTCTAGAATCATGACAGATATTTATTTACAATTTTAACCATAAAAGTATGTTCACCTTAGTGTTGTATCAAAGCTACATTTAAAATTACACATGCATTTCCTCCCCTTTGTATATATATATATATATATAGTTATAAATGCAAACATAAAACACTCAGACAAACCATTGTAAAACACTGCCCACATAAATGTATGTTACAACAGTAGTCACGGTATGACAAGAGAAGAAAACAGTACAAGAATCCCAAGACAACTGAACAGCTTTATCCCCTGAGGAAGTTTGCTCCAAGGCAAAATTTAGTTTGTTTTTCCCACAGAGCTCTGAGAATCTGCATCAATATACAGTATTTGCAGACACCAATTCCCTAAATAGCGCCAGATGACAGGTCAGATATTGCAATATAGTTCACAAAGAGATGTGAGCTGGAAAGTTAAAAAAGAATACGCCCTAGCTACATTTTTAAAACACTACCAAAAAGTCCATTAAAAAAACAGCAAAAGACATAATTATTGCTGAATAAGGGTATGGGGGCAAAATTATACAGATGTAAAAAAAAAAAAAATAGTGACCAAAAAGCCTAATGAGAGACATCTGTAGTGGAAAGAAGAGAAATGCCAGGGGACTGAGGAACAAATAAGAGCTTGGCGGCTCTTGTCACCTCTTGTTTACCATTTTGGTAATAGAGTTTTACAACAAGCATTGTGGAAAGCTGCCAAATTGCAGATTGTTTCCTATAGTTAGAGCTGCTTTGAGCTTATGTTTGCTGCCTAGCAAAAAATCATTTGATAAAGGACCCTAATCCTTCCTTTCTCCACGGAATGAACACTGTGCAAACTGCATTAACAGGACTATCCTATCTAACGTGAAAAGGGGCCTGGGAGATGAAGTGGGGAGTGTTGGTTATCATTTATTAAACAGAGTCAATCTGGGTTGTGTGTGGAATTTTGACTGCTTATTCGTTTAAATTTCATTGTGCCTAGAAATTCTGAAATATTTCTACAGTCCTACAATGATTGTGGGTGAAGACATGACAGGTTTCATTCTGCACACAAGCCATGGTGCCATTTTGTGGTGATCAGAATGCATTAAATTGAGCCAAGAGGCAAGCATGGAAATGTTGATACATATGAGAGTGAAACGTATTTAAACCAAACTCTCTCTCTTGAATTTGTCCTCAGCAAATAAAATAAGGTCACCATCTAGTGTTAGTGAAACAGTGATAGTGAAACAGTGGAAGTAAAAAATAAATGTGCACATATTAAATTCTCTCTGCATTGAAACCTGAGAAATAAGGTGCAGTATTTGTTACATGTCACAGGGGATCTATTGTCCTCCTTTTACATGTAAAAAAGTTAAGAACAGATGAAGCAGAAGATGTGTGACATTTGTCTTCAATATGACCTCTTGCTTTTGATGTTTTTTGTTTGCAAAAACATATTGAAATATCTGGCCAATACTAGCATTGAATGAATGATAATGCAAAGGCGATCAAGTAACTGGAAACTTTTTTTTAAAAGCAGCAAGAGACCCACATTAAAAAAACATGAAGAAACAAGAGACCAGTATTGATGTCAGTGAGACAAATTTAAATGAGCCAGAAACATGCATTGTTAAGAATTCATGTATTTCATTTGCAACATGGTGTAGTCACATCAACGTACCTCACTTTTTAAAAAAACGTTAACAACAAAAAAGATGATCTCATATTAATGAACTTCTGTTCCACCACTGTTCAAGGGGAAAGGCAGAAGTATCCCCAAGTATCTTTTATAGATACCACATTTGGGGTGTTTTTTTCCTAGCACAGCAATAAAGGTTGCAGCCTCTCTAGACAAAAATCCTACCTGTGTTTTTTGATGCCATTTGACAGAGTCTCTCCAGTTTTACAGGTCTTTTCTCCAGACATGTCAGACGTTATAGTGTCACTAGAATCCACACTGTCTTCTAATGAGTAAGTTGTCACAGTTTCAAATCCACTCAATGATTTTTCGGATTCTGTATCTGTAAGACAGATGAACGCCAAATGAGACACACTTCAGGCTAGCCTTTCGCAGGCTAATGGACACCTCCTTTGCACAGCGTAATGAAACTTAAGTAGCCTATGGTGTACTGATGACAGCATTTGTCCAGTGAAAACTTAGTACAAGGAGAGACTGAGTCTCTGAAAGAACATGGGTGAGCAAATTGTTCAGCGCCAAGGATTATACAAAGATGGGAATGTGAGCAGGGACAGACAAGTACAGGGTACCAGCAAAACATCTTACTAACTCCTAAACTTAGGCCCGTTACAGGTGCAATATTAGCCTATCCTTTAACCATACTTATTGGAATCAGATCCTACACAACTCTTTGTTTCATAGTTTTAATACGAGATTCCAGCCTTTTCCTCTAGGTGTGTTGTTTAATTCCTGCACTACTAGTTAAATTTAACACCAGGTATTCTCCTGAGGTGTTTTTTTTTTTTTTTTAAGTGTACATCAAGATTTTTCAAACTAATATGCCCCAACAATAAAGGATAAAAACATAGCGAAACACAGCAGGACACATTAAAGCAAATATACTCACCAGCAAGTCCAACCCAATGAGGAAAGCAAAACATTTTTTCTTACCAACTATGGTAAACATGGTAAATGAGCACAATGTGCATTCGTATTGGTTACACACATAACAATCCTTTGAAATACACTCAACAAGGATCGGCATTTCTCTGAATCATAACCATCTGGCAGATGCCCAGGATTTCCGTTATCAGCTGCATCTACACATTACTTCAAGTTCCATGACCTCCCTTCACCCAAATGGGTAGCAAAGCCAACTAGGCAATGCTATTCAGGGCCAGTGGAACTCTATTTTTAAATGTGGAGTACAAAATCTCACCAACTGTGTGTGTGTATATGTATCCCGGTATATATATATATATTTGTGTGTGTGTGTGTGTGTGTGTGTGTGTGTGCGCACACACCCACACCCACACTTTTGCATTTGCTATTTTAAACACATTATTTGTACTTTTACCAGCTATAGGGAGAAGGAGGTGCTATCTAAAGAGCTTAGAACCCACCACCAACAATCCTAGGCTTCATAGAACATATTTTCCCTAGAGACTGAGGGTGTGTTTTTTCTTCCAGTGTCTGGCAAAATCCACTTACTTTCTATCCCAGAAAAGGAATTGAGGACAGCACACAGACCTTTTGCATAAATGTTTACAGTTTGTGCTATAAACAAATCTGATCAAAGCAAACACTATGTTTGCATAGATGGCAATGCAAAATTTCAAGAGCTGGAATATATTGGTTGTTTTTTATGTATGGATATTAACAGTCCAAGATACTTGGAGACATGGAAGTCAGGATGGAAGCAGATTCTTCAGATCATGAAACTGGCTCATAACCTTCCCTTTACAGTCAGTTATTCCTAGTGTTAGAT
The DNA here is from genome assembly GCF_964252035.2 of Podarcis erhardii. Classification (NCBI taxonomy): domain Eukaryota; kingdom Metazoa; phylum Chordata; class Lepidosauria; order Squamata; family Lacertidae; genus Podarcis; species Podarcis erhardii. Next base: position 46,167,899 of record NC_138499.1, on the reverse strand, counting down.
ACCAAAATGTACAGGAGAGTTGTCTTACTACATTTTAATACTTATGTGGTGCAGGTATCAGCTAGCTAGGTGTTTACTAGGTAAGTCCTATTATACCAAACATGCAGACTTTTTTTTTAAAGGCAACTAACTGCTGAGCAAGCTGTTCTGTAAGGCACAAGTGAAGCTTTACAGGTTAATTATGGTGCACAGGAAACCATTCAGGTAATACAAGAGACCTTAGGGTTGCATAATTCCTGATCTCCTCACAGACATCCCAAGTTGACAGGGAGCTTTACTTTTCAAAAGAGTTTGCTATCGTGGATATAAGATTGTAAACAGACTCTTCCTATCCACTTACAGAAGGACAGCATAACAAGGCAAACGTATTAATTTAGTTAAGTCCGTAAAACAAAGGATTTGTATGGTTCCAGGTGACCTGCCAATTGTAAAGTCTTACAGCAATTAATTAAAACTGCAGCTTACAAGGCCCATAATACACAGTTTCAAGTGAAAACAAATAGCCTACATTTCTCCTCTCTCTTAAAGCCAAGCTTATTTTTTATTTTATTTTTTTGCTTTCATACAAGGGAACTGTCCTTATTCCCACCCAGTTATTTTCTTTGGTTCAAGCAACTGTAATATTCCTGAATAATTGCATTTCAGTAACCGACGACTTGGTGCAGTATTCAAATTTGATCATGTTATCAAACTTCACAAACAAATGAGAAATTACATTCCCTTGAAACAGCAGCACTCAGATGGAGTCCAAGCCCCCACTCCCCCCCCCCGCAAGAGAGGCACAAATCATATCAGACTATGTAGTTTTACCAGAGGAGCTTTAGATGTTCTGTTAGGATACAAGTGCACAAATTCTGGCTTAGACTTTTATATTAACATCTATATGCATCCTAACAACCCAGTCAGATGGGCAGGGTATAAATAACAATAATAACCTATATCCCAGACAACCCTGTTCTTCCACCAGAATGGTTTCCTTAAGTTTTGGTAGATTTTACCTTCTGGCACATTCACTAAATTTGTCTGTGTTATATTTCTACATATCAGAAGACACTTATGGTATGCATGCACACATTAGGAGCAGCTGTGTTGTATTTCAGGTTCCGTGAAAGGCCTTTGATAAATAATTTTCACAAGACAATTTAATGCTGAGAAACAATCATCAACAAGAGAAATGGCTACTAGGCAGACCATAGCCTCCTGTTTAACGACATTTTCTCACTGCCTGTGGAGAAGTAAAACACAGAAGGTTCTTAAGCAAGCTAGCCAAACCACGCATTCTCTCCAGCATTTCTTGACCTTGGTGAGGGGTTTTGATGGTGGCAAAACCTCTCAAATCCTTTGGTAGCTTAATAAAGTTTACAAAAGGGAAACTGTGTTCAGTTTCATTTATGCCTTCCACTCAATTGATCAGCATGAGGATTCCAACCCACATTGTACCCTCATTCTCAGAGAACAGACTTTTTCCTTCAGTCATTATCCAAAAATAGGAATCAAAAAAGAGGTCTGGTTCTTATTTTCTGCAGAGGACACATTATACATGGTCAAGACAACTACTTGTCCATTCTAAGATGACCCTGAAATCCTAGCCAGCTGAATGGTTTCAGTAGCAGAAACCTATTTGAACACCTAGTTTATTACAGCACATTTCTCCTCACAACAGTGCAATTCAATTTAATCTAATGCATTTTGGTCAGGCAAGCTAGAAATTGTGTGTATTATGTTTTAATCTGTTTTCAGACACTGAACATGGGTTTTTAAAGTGTTACTTCTCCTGAGCCTGCACCAACCACATTTTTGTTTATGAATCATGATCTAAATTCCTTTTTCATTAGCTTGTCCTTGTCTGTAGATGGAAAGGCAAGAGACAGATGGCAAAAAGCAGCCAGGCTAGGAGTGACCGTGGCTCTTATAAAAATTGAGCTCTATTGTATATAAACCAAGATTTACATACCTGCTACTTATAGAGTAAACAATTCATTACTCCAAATCCAGTTACAGCTGTTCGCACCCAAATCTTGCTACTTTTGCCCCTTTCAACATATTCTTCCTAGCCAGTCAAAATTTATACTGCAAACTACTTGTGACAGGATAGTCCTTTGCTTCTGTTCATTACTCTGAGAAGTCAAGGTGTGTGTATATATGCATATGTTTATACATAAACACACAAATACACACACACCCTTGACCCTGGTCTTTTAAAGAAAATAAACCCTAACATTTTAGTTTTCTATGTCACACACTTACCTGAAACAGCATCATAGAACTGTTCCTCACTAAAGATGCTCAGAGGTGGTGACCCTTTGACCAGTGACTGCTCTAATTCATGGTGTTCAGTAGCTAGTGTTTCTAGAGCTTCAGATAAGATCTTGTTTTTCTCTTGCTCATGCTCCAGTTTCAGATTCCTCACCTATAAGTAGAAACATGTATGAATAAAATCTCATCTCTCCCAAGAACGTGAAACTCAAGGCTATTTCAAGAATAGGCTCCAGTTTGCTAACTAAACCATGTCAACAAGCTCAGAGAAGTGGATTAAGATGACCAGGGAACTTCTGCACTTGCCATGAAGTTTTGTCTCACCATTTTAATGTGTCACAGAATAGGAAAGCTTACAAAAAGAATTTGTCGAAGCAAAAATTGGCAACTAAAACTGAAGGCGCCATGAAAGACAAAGCAAGTTTCCTACTAATCAGTTAATGCAACTTTTGTATAATTCATGGAACTGCTAGTATTAGCTTGGGGGTAACACAACAGGCTCTTCTAAGTCTATGATTCTATGAAGTTCAGTTAGTCCTGAATGCAGCTCCTTAGCTATTGGCAACTCTAAGTATATTATGTCATTATTACTGAGCTCCACTGACAGGCAGTTTCTTTCCCGGTTTATTTAACATATTGGTACTGACTTTTAAACCAAAAAATGATTGGCCTAGGATCCCTCAGAAAGCCTTCTGGCATTATCAGTCTTCTAATACATTGTGGTCTATAGTGGTGACTCTGTTTCAAATTCCTTTACAATGATTTATTTACAATGCTATATTTCTATACTGCCTTTCATCAGGATTCCAGGGAGGTTTGCATTATTCACATTAAACAAAAATAAATTTTACAACAGTGACAAAACCAATTACCATAAAAGCACTGTTTTTCTGCAGCAGCACAGTATGTCAACGATAACTGGTGTCACCCACCAACCTAATTTACCCCAAGGCCTAGGTGAAAAGATGGGTGTTAAAGACAACAGTGAAATTCCACTAACAAAGGCACTCTATGCACCTCCAAGAGGAGGGAGGGAGTTCCATAAACAGAGTGCCACTACAGAGAAGGCCCAGCAGATTCAAATTAGAACGTTCATAAATCAGGCCATTCTTTGCAGCAGTGTTTTCCTTGAGTGTTATACAAGACAGGCTCACCGTATGAAGTCTATTGTGGAATTAAAGGAAAATTGACGGTACATTCATTCATCCATTTATTAAATGTGTATACAACCCTTCATCTGAAGATCACAGGGCAGTTCACAACATAAAAATACAAAATGAAAACACAAAATACATAGTAAAACCAAAGCAAAATAAACCAATAACACCCTCTTCCACAGACACATTTAAAAGGTCACAGAATGTTAATCAGCAAAACGCCTGGTTAAAGAGAAAAGCTTTCATCTGGTGCCTAAATATATGTAATGAAAGCACCAGGCAAGCATCATTGAGGAGACCATTCCACAAATGAGGTATCACCTCAGAAAAGGCCCGTTTCCATGTTGGCACCCTCCATATCCCTCTTTCTGTCCCTAATATATTGTAAGAACAGCTGTATGAGCAGAATGGCAGGATTGTGCCCATCATACAGGCCAAGTCTGATTTATTTGAAGCCCTGTATCTCTGTATATGGTACTTCACATGTTTCATATCTACAGCAGCGAAATAGAGATATATGTGCAATACTGATGAAACTTAGTATGAGAAGTTAAAGAAGCAGCTACAACTTTGAACACGAGGCTGAAACTAGGGAGGCAATGCCCAATTTAATATTATCCTCCACCCAAATAAACTTCCATGACTGAAAGACTGCTCATAGTCATTACAGAGTCATTTAAAGTGAATTAACCCTTAAAATTATAGTTTTCTATTTAACATTGTGTCTTTAAGGGCAGCTAAAAGTATTATTGTTTATGCTGAAGTAACCTGAACCACCAGTACCAATTGGTACTGGTGCACATAAAATATGGGTTGTACCAAATGACAGCTCCCAGTACCACTTCCTATGGCTGTTCCAAAGAGGTTCCCTAATTCTCTGGAACATATTTTGGAGGGGTGTAGAAGGAAAGTGAAGTCATCGCAGAGAGAAAGAGGGAAAGTACATCTCCCCCTCTGTCTGGTGTTAATGGAAGCCCCCTCTGGAGCGAAGGGCCTTCTGTAAGGAGAGGAATACTACCCTGCAATTGAATATTTTTTGCCAACTTTAAACAGAGGGCCTTGATCTATCACCAAGTTGTTTCAAGTATCAACATAAACCTATTAATTGATTAATTTGGTGCTGAAAAAAGTGGCGCTTTAGATTCCTAAATATCACTTATTTTCCCACATGGTCATATGCTTGGGTCCACAGAAAAAGTATGTTTTTCCTGTTTGTAGTGCACACTTTGGTCAAAAATGGTAAGGGAAAAGAACTGACCCCGGGGGGGGGGTATACCATATATATAATAAAATTCAGAACAAAATTTAATTAAGAATTACCATGTACCCTGGAAGAGTTACAAAATCTTGGTGCAAATTTCTATGTCAAATAGTAACAAACTGGAGCAAATTCCACTGCCTTACATTATAATTTGCATTCTGCACTTTATCTTATCGCCATCTGGACTGAAGGAAGCAGGAACAGCAACATTCTGGATCTCATGAATTTGGATGTAAGATTGTGAGTATGCTCTTGGCAGCAGGTCTTTTTAAAGATCCAGTTAAAAGATCTCAAGTAGCAGGATTAGAAAACACATTAACTTGAAAGACTGGAGAGCTGCTGCCAGCCAGAGCACACAATCACCTGGGCTCCAGGCTATTCACTGAATGATCCACTCAACAGCTGAAAACTACATATTCACTTGCAAAGCTGGGGACATTGAGCTGCATGGCCAGGGCTGTACTAACAGATGCCTTTTATTTGTAGGAAGCCTTTCAACAGTCTCATTCAGTGAACAGTGTGGGCATGATTGTGATAGGATCCATATGCACAAATGCACCATCTTGTCTAACAAGAACAAATCATACACAGTATGCAACTTGTGCATCAAAACCATGAAAAGGGCTGCAAATACAATGCACAAAAAGGGTTTCAAAAACCCAGCAAATGGGTGGGAACTGAAATATTCCTCGCCCTGGGTGCCATTTGGAGTAGGGCCAGCCCTGTAACACATAAGCAAGGCTTATACACTTCCACATCTTTCCAGGGAGTGTGCCAAGTGTCATGAAGAGACATCTGCACAACACACAATACTCATACTATTTGGAGCTGGAAATAAATCCCCTAAGGGCCACAATAAATTGGGAAAGATCAACATTCTAGGGATTAATCCATCACCCTGTTTTCCTTCGAAATATTTTTTTTAATGGTCTGCAGTTCAGATGAGGTAAGCTAGATATTTGCAGTTGCACTTGAGATTTCCCTTTATAAGTGCTTGAAGTCTCTTATGGGACCTTCAAGTAGCCAATAAATAACAGCCTTTCGTTCTAGAAGAATGAGGGATGGGCTAACATAATCGTAGGCGGCATTGTTGTAATGTTTAAAGTTTGGAGCAAGTTCATCTTTGCATAGAACTTTGCTACCCTGTGTTTTCCAGTGTTGCATAAGAAAAAGAAAAAAAATATCAGAAAGAGGGGAGAAAACAGAAAGCAAGAATGAGTTGTCTCTGCCCACAAGGACCTTACAATTAAAAACTGTAGTTGGGATGGTAGCAAGGGATGAATGGGAACAAATATAGCTACACCTTCTTAAGCTTGGTTACAGTGGAGGAGAAGGGGTTAATGGGTTTAGGTAAGCTGCCACTCAGATCTAGCAGTACCCAGTGAATGGCGGGCCAAATACCCATAGTTCCCACAGGGTCCATTGTACATCAGCACCGCTTTTCACCCCCATTCACCCATGCTGTGTATGTCATAATTTCCTACACCGAAGCGATACCCATGTAGGAAACTCAGCATGAGTAAAAGTGGGTGTAAGACAGCAGTCCCCTGCAACATAAGAAGAGACATAAAGGTCCATTTAATCAAGCAAGCTTTTTCCCACAGCCTGATTTTGCAACCTGCCACTAGCCTAAAGGTGACATCCCTCACCTGCTGTTTACCCAACACCAAGAGATACAAAAAGGTAGACTGTCTCAGAACCTGGAGGTTCTATTTAACTATCATTAACACAACCACCACTAGACCAACCTTCAAACAAAAATGCTTCAGTAGGTAGCCCCCCAGAATTCTTTGGGGGAAGCCATGACTGTCTAAAGTGGTACAATGCTACAGTAATTTAAACGTACATTGCAGATGGCGCGATAGTTTCCAGAAAACTGTGGATTAAGTAGAAGCACTGCAGCAAATAATAAAGCCAGCCAAGCATCACTCTTTTAAGAAGTAAGATGCTTCCCACAAAGGAATAAACAGAATTAAGTTATAAAAAAATTAACTTCAATTTTAAATACATTTATTTGTAAGAACCCTGAAAACCAATAGGGCTTAACTTCCAAGGGCATAGCAGTTTGTTAGATTACTACTGAATTTCACTCACGTCTCAGACTTCAAGTAAATTAGTCAGTTTTAGTTTCAGTGTCCTCATTTCATACCTTCAAATTAAGATTAAGATCTGTATGTACTGCATTTTAAAGCCAAAGCATATCCTTTGTTCTGCAGAACACACACCTGACAGGAAGCTTACCTGTATCTATGTGCTACTATAGTGATATGGCTGAAAACGCCTCAATGTCAATATTGAATATCGCTTTGGAGTTTGCAAAGACTGAAATACAACAATACCAACTTCTATGAAACTATAAAAGCAATGCTGTCAGTGAAGTAATACCACAAACTATAATTTTACTTGCATCCTCTACTTAAGCTTCAATTTATTTATTTTTAAGGAGCCCCCACTACTAAAAAAATGTCCAGAACTCAGTTCTGAGAACTGACTTATGTTTTAACACATAGGCATTTTTAAAGGCTCATTGACACAGCGAAGAGGAATGCATTCCAATGTCAGAAGGAAGCCATTAAACTTTCAGCATCAGAAAACAAAGCACCAGAAACTACAAACTTTTCAGCTTTATAGCACAAGCTACCAGGGTCAGGGGATGATGGAATAGATTTTGAGCCTAGTAGAGCGGCAAAGCCTGGCAGCAAGTCCTTCCCATGGTGCCAGAATCCCAGATCAGTCCCTCTTGCCCTTGCACCTTCCATCTCTTCCTCAAGAATATTTCCCCACAGATACGTAATGCCAAAGAAAAACACACACACAAGACCTGCATGCCCCGAGAAACCTACCGTTCCAGCTCGTTCGTTGTGCTCCACACCTTGACACACACACACGGTGAATCCTAGGAGCTGCTGGCAAAGGTCGTCTTGCGTTGCAAGCTGCCCAGCCGGAGTCCTCTCCTCCCGCCTCTGTCACCAGGGCATTGTTGACCTCGCGCGCAGCCCTGCAAGGTCTCCGCTGCTGCTGCTGCTGCTGCTGCTGCCGCCGCCTCAGTCACCTTCTCGTTTTTCTAGTCCGCTCTCCAAATCGGCGCCGCTATTGCAACTGCACCAACGCCTCTGCAGGGCTTATCGCGAGAGCCAAGCGGGTTCCCCCCACCCCCGGGGGCAGTTTGCAGGCTCGCAGCTCGCGAGCAGGGAAGGCTTTCAAGAGACGTCCCGGCCCAACAACAACAACAACAACAACAACCAAGGATAGCGGAGATACAAGCAAGCAGGCGCAGCACCAGCTTAATTAGGACGCCGGCGCTTTCCCTGCACCGGCTACTGCAAGCAGCAAGCAAAGGAAGAAAGCCCTTGACTCAGAAGCGCTGCTCGTCGGCTTCTGGAGGGCCAAATTGGGGCGCCCCCACGCGGTCCCCGCGCCTCCTGGAGTTGGCCAAGTCAGACGCGGAGAGGGAGTCGGAGAGGGATGGTGGAGGAGAAACGGAAGCCGCTCCTCCGCCCGCCCCGCGCGCACTTCAGGACGCTGCAAAGGAAAGGGGAGCCAAGCCTTCGCCGGAGCTGCAAACCCGTTAACCCAAGTACTGACTCTAGTTCCTGCTGGGTCCTAAAGAGGGGGAAGGGGAGCATGTGTGCAGCAAGCCACACGGAGGCATCCTGCTTGCTGCGAAAATATTTCTCTCTTCCACAAAGACACGCATTACGGTTGAAGCCTAAGTGCAACTTTGGTCAAGAAGAGGGCTTGCCAAGGAATACTACTGCGGTTCTAATCCCGTTTACCTGAGATTAAGCCCCACTGAATTAAGGAGGATTTAAAAGTGCAATCCTAACCATGTCTATTCGAAGTTTTAAGTCCCTTTGAACGCAGGGGGACATACTTCTTCCTGCACGCGTAAATATGCACAGGTTTGAGTCTTCTGAAGTTCAGGACAGACAGGACAGACAAGAAAGTGTGTCTTGCCCCACCTTTAACCACAACACGCAATTCAAAAGGCAGTGGGGTGGAGATGGATTTTTAGTTACTTTATTTGTTATACCAACTTGAAGCCAGCCATTTTTGTAGAACTATTCCTCACAGTTCCGGGACAGGCAAAAATCCAACTGTGAAACTTCTCATTCTTTTACCTTAAGGCCAGAAAATGCTGGGCCACTTTAAGTCCTGCCTGTCAATTAAACTGGTAAACATAGCTGCACCCCCCCCCAAAAAAAGCAGTTATATGCTGAGGTTTTTAAAATGAAAAAAATCAAAAGAAATAAGGTCTTCAGAAAGCAGTGTGGAAAACCACAATTCCAATATTTTGTGTGTGTGGTATGGCTACTGCTGCAGCAAAAAGAAAGAAAGACAAACAAAACATACACACTTTTTGAGAATTCCATACAGGTGAGACAACATTTGAATCCCACATGGATTATTGGACCACACACAAAACACTCCTGCTCCCCCTCACCCCACCCCCCAAAATACATTGTACTGGCATAGATACTTCCCATACAGTCTAGCAGGTAAAGGTAAAGGACCCCTGGATGGTTATGTTGGAATGGGAATCAAACAATGCCTAAATGATGAAGATTAACCCCAGAATCACCACCCAACAAAACATTATGTGACGGCTACACCACTGAAGAATAACTAAATGAGCCTAGGCTTGGCCTACAAACAGTGCTATGAAACCTAGCAGCCCTCCCCTCTAAGCACAATCTTAAATGTATTTACTTGCAAATAAGTCCGACTTTGTTCAACGGCTCCTATTAAACGAGTTTAAGACTGCAGCCTGAATGACCTAGCTGGATGTTAAATATCCCTGTAATCTGAACCACATTCGGGGGGGGGGGGAATGTAAATGAGTATCTCACATTTCGTTCAGAATTTTAATTTTCCATTCATTTTGCGAAACAGAATACAAAACGGTGCAACCATCACCGACACATTAATAGATTTATTTCACAAGTGGAGTCCCATGGAGCACTCAGCAACAAGCTTCATAAGCTAGTACATTCTTTCCCCCAAAAAATGTCCTCTGAAACTATTTTAATAAAAAGAAAGAATCAGGGACAGGTGCCCATCTGATCTCAGTACATTTGTTAATGGGCATGGATGGCAGAAACTGGGTTAGGTACAAAGGGACCCTACACATTTTATAACCCAGTACTATACAGCTTTTATTCTGACCCTGACCATAACAGCTATATTTAGTGTTGCACTTTAGTATATGCAATGCTAAGGTCTGAACTATGGCATTAATCAGATTGTTTGCTTTTGAGTGTGATTTTTACTGCAGAAATGTCAACATGAGGGGGCCTTCTCTGGAGTGGGGTCAATGGGCTAATCCCTTTGGCCCCCTACTGTGGTCCTGCAGATTTGCATAGCAGTGGTAGGGAGAAGTTTCCATTGGAGCAAGATTGCCTCTCCCCATGCTGCAGTCCTGATCCAGATAACTATCCCAAGATCACTCTGGGGATCTACAATAGAGTGGTACCTCGGGTTAAGAACTTAATTTGTTCTGGAGGTCCGTTCTTAACCTGAAACTGTTCTTAACCTGAGGTACCACTTTAGCTAATGGGGCCTCCTGCTGCCGCTGCCACGCGATTTCTGTTCTCATCCTGAAGCAAAGTTCTTAACCGAAGGTACTATTTCTGGGTTAGTGGCGTCTGTAACCCGAGGTACCACTGTAAATATTTTCAAGCAGGAAAACAATTCATTTAAGCTTAACAAACAGCAAATGAAGCCTCCACACTCTCTACAGATTTATGCCATCGTTCTTCAAGGCTTAGTGCTCATATCCCACACAGAATAATACTCCTTTTTCAACAACCACAACCACCACCCTGCATTCCCCAATTTTTCAAAAATTGACTCCACCTTAATTGCTAGAGAAAGGGAAGTTTTTGTTACACATTCTTTTCCTGGAGGGCATTTCAGAACTTTGGAGTTCCAAATCCAGAATAAGAAACTTTCTTTCCCCAGTCAATGGGGAAAAGAGGCACACAAACACATATATAGTATGGGTAAAATCATCTTGCAACTTGCAGCAAAAGTTAAACAGTGGTTAATAACAGGAAGCTGCATTATACCAAATCAGGCCATTGGTCAGCCTAGCTCAGCACTCAGCACTGAGAAGGTAGCAGCTCTCCCAGGTTTCAAATGGCTGTGACTATTCGGTGGGAACCTCTGAATATCAGTCTTGTTGAGGAAAGTTTTTGTTTGGGATGCTTGGCTTTGGAGTGCTGCTTAAGTCTGTTTCTAAACCAGTACTTCATTGCATTCCGGTTTTATCCCTCACCTTCCTGGCAAAAATCCCATACACAGCTATCTCAATGTTCACTTTAAGTAATATTCATTACTTAAGAACACAGTCCAAATGAATAATTACTTAGCTGCATTAAGTAATCACAGGTGCATTTTTAGCCATTATTTGTGAAGTTTAAACTTGCCAAATCCTTCCCTCCTCCAACACTTTTTCCTATCTCAAGTGTAACAGGAGAAGAACATATGCTCAGATTTTCACTATTCAAGACTATTTTTGCAGAGCCTACAATGGCTTCACTGTATGGGCTGCATTGTCATGTAACTGGTGCTGCGAGTCACGGTCAGCTCAAGCTTCCTCATTTGCAATACAACTTGCTAAAGGAAAAACAAAGCTGAACTCACATCTACCACCATAAAAACGTTTTAAATTCAGCCATAACTTTATACAGATTAACGGCGAGCTTTTGCAAGTTTACAATGCCGTATAATACAGCTCAACATTCTATAATGCACCCAATTATCCTTGAAAACAATTTACCTTGAAAACAAATGGCTACACTGTAGCTTTATTTGTCTTCCCATGAGCTTAATTAATTTATAATAAGCAGTGGATTTATGTAAGCACATTAGTAATTTAAGCCCTTGTCATGTGATTCAACCTAAGGGGTTAAATCTCACTTCTGTTCTGTTGCAGCACACCACCACTCAACCTGTTTTATCCCCAACAAGCATTTCAGGTTCCGAAATATCCTTAAACATTTTGCAACGTATCCACTGTTGAAGTCATAGGATAGTGAATATTTTTCTTTCATTCATGCTGGAGTTTCAAATCCAGAATAAGAAACTTGGACCTCTCATGTTATTCAGTCTTACTGTAGTGCAGGGGTCGGCAACGTGTGACCCATGGGCTGGATGCAGCCCATGAAGACCGTTTTACTGGCCCACGAGCCACCCCCGAACCGAGCCACCCGCTTGGCGAGTCCCCCGCGCACTGGGCTAAAATGGCGCAGCGCGGTGTGGGGACTTGCCAAGCGGCGCCAGAAACTGCGTCTGCGCAGGTACTGGAAATCGCATCTGCGCATGTCCAGACACCAAAATTGCTTCTGCACAGGCACAATTTTTGGTGTCTGGGCATGCACAGAAGCAATTTCCAGCACCGCGGACATGTGCAGGCACGATTTCCAGCGTTGCACTGCACCAGTCTGGCCCATGGATGATCTCTGGGAGTGATCCGTCCATGGCCGGTAAACCTTACCGACCCCTACTATAGTGCATCACAAAAAAACTCAGTGACAAGCCAGCATAAGGATTGTAAAGAGTACTGTACTAAAAGAACCCATACTGCTGGTTTTGGACATAAGCAACAACAGGCACATGGAAAGTCAAAGGAGGATTCCTCTAGCAACACATTAAGGACCAGCACAACATGGAACATATTTGCTGGTCCCAAGTACTTCATCCTCATCTGTATTTGGGCTGGAAAGACTTAAGGAAAAGTGGGGGTATGTGGAGGCTAATTTGAAAGTATGCACAATTTGTGATGTTGCACAGCATCTTTACCAATAATGAGTCATGTCTGCATTAGTTTTGAAACTGCTGGCTTTGTGGAACTTGAACCATCTTGGGAAGAGCCTTATTTTGGTCTAAAACAGACAGGATTTTTGACAACTGAATCTAGCTGCAGTGAGAACAAAGCTATCCTGCAGATTATAAACATAGTCTAACCCAATGTCAATTCTGTCCCCATTTCCTCTGGTAATACCACTACAGGACCTAACATTAGCCACATCAAGGCTAATGTTCATCTTCCAGTTTAGTTGCCATCTACTTGCCAGCAATGCCTTCTGCATTCTACACAAGACAAGCAGGTCTATATGAATACAGATGTAACAGAAATAATGACATTTAAAAAAAAAATCAGTGGGAGAACACTTCAATCTCCCAGAGTACTCTACTGCTGATCTGAAAGTCCCCTCCTGAACAAAGCAACATTAAATAGAAAATTCCATCATGAAACTTCTGAATCTATCTTCAATATATTCTATGTGGACTTAAATACAGACAAGGGTTTCCTATTCCCCAACATGTTAACAGAGCTAATGTAGGTTGATTGTGATCTCCAGTTACAAAGTATACAATGTGGGTATTACATTCTGGCATGAACCCATTGGGTTCAATGGTGGATGGGATTGCCAAAGTCGGTATTCCCAGAACCTGCCCCCTTCCCACCCCTTTTTATTTTAAGCAAATAAATAAATTGCCAAGTTAAATGTGCACAAGTTGTGGGCTTATGGTTCTGCCATTATGAATATTGACTGTGCTGATCTTGCATACATTTAAGCTTTAATTCAGTTGTCTTTTGAGTTTTCTTTTTTGCATTTCATTGGCATTTGACCCCAGTGCTTACAATTCCACCACCTCCCCTCCCCCACGTATACATATACCTGCCAACCTTCATGCATTTGAGGAAGCTGACTCATCTATGAAAGCTTACACTATAACCTTAAGGAGCCGCGATCTTTTGTTTTTGCTTCTTCCTGGAAGCAGACTGCACATTCCACCCAATATTTCTTCCACTTCTAATCTTTCTTTCTTTTTATCAACTTGACCAGTGTTCTAGAGTTCTAATATCAATGTCTCTCTGCTGAAACTGCATTTGTTATTTGTGAGAACACTTCAGATGTTTTCTCAGGCTATGAACTTAAGTGACATTGCATTAAATATTTGAAGATCTTAAATGTCCAAACCAATAGGGAATATTGCTCAGCAATCAGAACTCCAGGCTGCAAAGGACAGAAAAGATCCCATCCAAATGATGTTCTTATGTTGTTCTTCTATAGATACTTGCCATTGTTTTGATTCACAGAGAGTATGTCATATAGAAATACTTACCCCTTCTTGCTTAGTGAAGAGTTTGAGACAATTGCTCAGCGCTTCACAAGTTTCTCTTGATGTTTCAGAAACCCCTTCAGCTTTCTTGAGAAATGAAGTAGGCATTCCTTTAGAAGAAGGGCAGGTAATATATATGTTACTGATTTATTCCACCCCACCTTTTGTTGTTGTTTTAGCTCGTGTAACCAACAAAGTTTATTATTAAAACAGTCTCACAGAAGCATGACCCGGAACTTTCATCCATCAGCCATTCTTATATAGGATACACTTGATATCTTTGACTTGAGAAAAAGGAATGTCTAATTAAAGAACATTTAATTACTTTCTGCTGTAATAAAACCCACAGGTCTTAGCTAGGAGGAAGTACAATGTACTATGAAATTTATGATCACAAGACAGGAGGACAAACCAAGACAGTGCTTTTGATGGGCCACAGTACGACTGCTGTTGGACAAGCCCGTGGGAATATCTGAACAGTAACATTTCCTTCATACCAATTGAATGGCACATTACCACATAACCCCAAATTTGTGTTTCTGAGTCAGCTACCACAACTTCTAAAATCTTGTATCCTCCTGTTCTTCATTTACAAATGTTGCACAAAATTTTGACAGTCTGAGAGCAATAGAAGTTAGAAACATCTGAACACTATAGGCCTGTATAAGAATTTTGTAAGATGAAGTGCTATTCTAACAGCATTGCAGAAAGTTCAGGTGTTTTGGCAAGAGAACTCCAGAATGATAAAGTTGAGAAGGCTGCTGTCCCCAGTGAATTCTTCATTTCTAAAAATGCATTAGATACTGCCTTGCCGAAGAAGGTTTTGCAGCTTAAATGCGCACAATTTTATGAAACATGAGTACTAAAATACTTGTCAGGTTTACTTTCTTAAAATAAATGCTCTAATTTCACACAGTAGAGGCAACTCCCCGTTTGCGAGGGGGTTGCATTCCAGCTCATTGTGCTCATCGGCAAAGTGCAAGTAAGTCTGATCCCTTCTGCCCGGGCCCCTTTCAGGGCCAAAAATGGCTTGCACACCAGTGGTCGCACACCAATCAAACGCACGCAAAATGGTCGCTGCTTGCATCTAAACCAACCTGCCCCCTCTCTGTGCATATTGAGGGACACACAGAAAGTGGAAGTTAACCTTTTGAAAAATAGATATTAAACTGTATCAAAATGTGTGAGTTAAATTACTTGCAAACATCAGGACACAAAAGAGCAAAAATTATGCTGGGTATGAGATCAGCTAACTTTGCATCCATTACTAAGGCCTGATTGAGACATCTGGTCAGACAGAACAGGGGTGGTCCCATATTTACTGAGAAACTAGTTAAGGCTGTTCTTGCGGATCAGCTTGGAAAGTGTTTCAAAGCAACAAGAGAGTTCCTTATTATGAACGAAAACAAGTCACCTTGAGAAGTGTCACATGACCTAATTACGGTGAGGAATCCAGAAATCTCTTTATCAAGTCTTTGTTGCCATGACTGTGCAACCTGTGGAGAGGAAACAGATATTTACACTTTCAGAATAACAAATCTTAAAGAGTTTCTTTCCAATTAAACATGACCTACATCATTATAAAACTTGGTGCCAAACTAGGTGACATATGAGAGATGCCACCACAGATCTCTAAACTAAAGGTACCTTTTTAAGAAAAGAAAAGAAGAAAGAGAAGCAGAAAAGACAGCAGCCATGGAGGAACCATGACTTTTCCCTAAGGAGACAAATATCAGCTTTGGCGGGGATTTACACTGGGGAAATGTCAAGTGTCCCCTCACCGTTCCACAGTCCAAATTCAGGTGTACCTTCATTGCAGTTGCTTGTTTCAAAAACAAAGGGATGGAGATCTGATTACAGATTTCCAATTCTCATCTACTTCGGCCCTCTATTTCAAAAAGAGAGCAGCTGCTCATATTATTTACATGTGAAATTTTGCAAAAAAATAATGTTATCTACAAGTGTTAATCCAGCATTTTTTAAATGTATGGTTTTATTTCTAAAGTGTCACAATATAAAGGACATCCAAGAGCCATAGCAGCTCATTTTAAAAAATGGCTACCCATTAATTTCAGAAGCAATTCTCCTAACTTTCTTTGCTATTTATGAGTTTTACCTTGGCCATAAAGAGATAAAATAGGTGAAAGGACTTCTTAATGGGCAAACACAGTGGCATAAGCAATTTACTCAAACGTAATAGGATATGCAGTTTACTATAATTCAGAGGCTTGCACACCCTTCTGGATATATTGTTACATGCCACCTCAATCTTTGCAGCAGAGTAGATTCCATGGGTCCAGGCACAGCAGAGATTGTGGTGTCTTTATAATATATGGTTTATTTACCATCTTGGTTAAGTTAACAACTCATACTTAGCGGCCATTATCAGGCTGGCCTGGCAATTCTGGCAACTGAATCCCTGCTGGATCCAGGGATTCAGGAGGCTTGATGAAATTCTAACACCTATCAGATATTTAGGGGAATCTGGCACTGAGGAATTCAGGGGAATCAAGGCACCCACATAACATTATTATAGGTTGATCCAAGGAAGTATTATACCTATTTGTCTATCTTAAGTTAGGGGGAAGGAACCATGGCCTTACACTTCTCACCATCTTTGACCATTTGCCATGCTGGCTGAGTCTAGTGGGAGTTGGAATCCAACAACATACTGAAATGTATAGGTTTCCCCCAGTATGTATACTGTCCTTTGCACGGTTAGCTTCAGTTAGGCTGAAATCCAGATATACGTCCCATTAATCTCAGACTTAATTTTAAGCAGACATACATAGGATCACCCTGTTAATAAGCCAATAAATGAATCCTGAGTTTGCCACATTGCTCACCCACACTCAGTGTTTAATAATGGCTATTGCTGATTCTGAGCTATAGTTTATTCCATTGGAAGCACCATCATACTGGGACAGAAAAAGAACAAACATGACATGAATTTCCGAACTAAAGCCCTCTATGGCTGAAGGTACGTCCTCTAGTTTCCAGAAGTACAATTGTTTTCAAGGTGACACAGCTGGTGCTCAAATTTCACAGCATAAATTTTTAAGGCACTGATAAAGCAAGTTAGACTAAGGAGAATTATTCACTAGTTGCCCTGAAATGAGCAATGTGCTGTAAGGTTTCTCCAGAAACTATCTGCAACAGTACAGCATGTACTGGGCCTATTTAGAGTTCTGCACATGCTGTAGTTATGTTCCCAGGTATGCCCCTTGGAAGATCTGTACAGTATAAAGAAAGGAAATTGGGATGAAGTATGGATAGTATAGGATGATTACAGGAAATAAAGTAGCTTAAAATTAATCTAAGAGAATGTAGTAAAACAAGCCAAGACATGAACATGTTTTGCATAGAGAGAGGCAAAGCTGTAAGAAGCCAAAGAGGTATTAGTTTGGCATGTGTAGTGGTTAACAGTCAGAAACATTGAACCATTGCACCACTGGGGACTCATATCATTCATTTCTTTCCTCCAGGGTTTTTGTTGGTGCTACTAAACCAAGACCTTCCATCCAGTTTCAAACAAAGTTTTGTCAGTATTTAGGGATGACCAAACTCATGAAGTTCATTAAGAAGTTTTAAAATACTGGAGAAATTTAATCTAATTACAACCCTAATTGGCCATCCAATTTTCAAAAATCGTCAATTGCTTTTCCAAATTAGTACTATTAGTATATGGGACGCGGGTGGCGCTGTGTTCTAAACCACAGAGCCTAGAGCTTGCCGATCAGAAGGTCGACAGTTCGAATCCCTTGCAATAGGGTGAGCTCCCGTTGCTCGGTCCCAGCTCCCGCCAACCTAGCAGTTCGAAAGCACATCAATATGCAAGTAAATACGGTAAATAGGTACCGCTCCAGCGGGAAGGTAAACGGCGTTTCCATGTGCTGCTCTGGTTCGCCAGAAGCAGCTTAGTCATGCTGGCCACATGACCCGGAAGCTGTATGCCGGCTCCCTCGGCCAATAAAGTGAGATGAGCGCCGCAACCCCAGAGTCGTCCGTGACTGGACCTAACGGTCAGGGGTCCCTTTACCTTTACCTTTACTATTAGTATACCACCTTTCATCTATAGATCTCAGGACGGTTCACAACATAAAATTACTATAAACCACAAAATACATAGTAAAAAGCATATCAACAACAAACCAATAATCTCCCTTCCCACAGGAAGTGTATATTTGTATGCAAGATAAGAGTTGAGATATGCATAATCAAATTATTCTTAGGATAAAAAAATTACTAGCACTGCAACTGTGCATTTTGTTAGACTTATTTACCTTATGACTGTAATGAAAATCAATTACTGAACTTTTTTTCTTATGCTAGAACTGTTTCCTTATAATCAGAGGTTTTCAAATAATCTTTAAATACTGTTGTTGTTTTAAAAAAATACCTACGCAGGTCTTCAGAAATATTTAAACAAAACAGATGAGCTCCCTCTTCTGGCTTGAAGTAGTAAAACCCTCTCCCCGCTCCCTCCAGTAAATGAGAAGGTGTTACTTTGGACAGCATCCTGTTTTGAGTGTCACATGGCTACATAGACTGTATTAAAGTTGCTTTAGAAGTGAATTACATCCAGTTAATGACTTAAATGAATGTAACTTAAAGTGACTGTTTTTTCTTGTTTAGTATCCAAGAAAAGTTAATTACTTTCTTATTAAACAACTTAAAGGAAGGCAGGAAAGTGTTCAGAAGAACTATATCTGCCCAATAGCTAGTTCTAAAAAAAACCACAGTAGAAGAAGCTGATATACAGTGGTGCCTCGCAAGACGAAATTAATCCGTTCCGCGAGTCTCTTCGTCTAGCGGTTTTTTTCATCTTGCGAAGCAAGCCCATTAGCGGCTTAGCGGCTATTAGCGGCTTAGTGGCTATTAACGGCTTAGCGGCTATTAGCGGCTTAGCGGCTTTAAGAAAAAGGAAAAAAAGTCGCAAGAACTCGCAAGACGTTTCGTCTTGCGAAGCAAGCCCATAGGGAAATTCGTCTTGCGGAATGACTCAAAAGACAGAAAACTCTTTCGTCTAGCGAGTTTTTCGTCTTGCGAGGCATTCGTCTTGCGGGGTACCACTGTAGTTAAGTACTTAATTAGTTCCGGAGGTCTGTTCTTAACCTGAAACTGTTCTTAACCTGAAGCACCACTTTAGCTAATGGGGCCCTCTGCTGCCACTGCGCCACCAGAGCACGATTTCTGTTCTTATCCTGAAGCAAAGTTCTTAACCTGAAGCACTGTTTCTTGGTTAGCGGAGTGTGTAACCTGAAGCGTATGTAACCTGAAGCGTATGTAACCCGAGGTATCACTGTATATTCTACACACTATTTTAAGTAGTGCCATGAAGACCTTCAGACCTAGGACATACATGTATATATACATGTATATGTGAAGTTGTTTTAAAGAAGAGGGAGGAGAAGTTCCAATGTACGGCCAGAAATCCTTGAACTAACAGAACTACTTTGTTGGATATACAGTACTAACAGATGTGAATTGTAAAGTGAAGCACCTTAGGAGTCGGATGCAAGATGAGCTGTTTTACTGCTGTTTTAGGAGTATTTATTTGCCATGTAGTGTCTGTTTCTATATTTCTAACTTAAAGTATTACCAATATACCACAAGTCTCTGGTGCCCCCCCCCCCCAAATCCAAAGGAAATTAAAATGTGTGGCATTATCTGTAAATGTCTCACTTCTTCAGGAAGTGGTTTTTAACTTAACGGTTATCATGAACTGCATGCTCTTTTGTACATCTCATGCCAAGACTATTTAGCTGAATGCTGGGCTACAATAGGAATAATGTTAATAAATGAAAAATGAGGAAATAGTAGCAGCACTTGTAGCAGAAATCAAAAGAAGCCCTATATCAACAAGGTCTGCATCTCTCTGAGCTTGATAGGAGTGACGGGAGTGGGAAGCTGAAGAGCTTGTTCCAGGAATTCAAAATACTGGAAGTGCATACGCTAGAATCCCCAGATCTGTGCCTCATCCCCAAATCTGGCTGCAAAAGCAAGGAAATTCAACCCGTTGTTGTTCTCATACAGAACAAAGGAAAATGGCAGCTCAAAATGCAAGAGAGTGGCTTAAAGATAAAACCTAGCATGTGTGAGGGAGGGAGAAAGCAAAAGGAGAGAGATTCCTTTACAGACCTTTTAAGTTCTATTGTGTACACCTTTAAACCTTAGTTGCACAGACCAGGGCACCTCGTATTGGTGTATTCTAGAGGAAAGGCCCTAGGGAAAAAGTTATCCAGAAATTCAGAGAGTCAAGAAGACTTCTACGTAGCATGATGTACAGAAGCTTTTTCTTACTTTGAGGGAAGCTTGTAACTCAGCAACTGATAGTGTGTCATCCTCCTCTTCTTCATCGCTCAGTTGTTCCTGAGTACAATAGTGTGTGCTGTATGCTGAATGGTCTTCTATTGCCTGTACCCAGTTCTGCGAAAAAAAGGAAAGGGAAAAAAGGGGGGAGGTTTCAGCAGAAAGCAGTATTTGGTACTTTTTAATTTTTAATAGGGTATAGTCCACACAAATCATCACGGCTCTTATCTTGAGAGCTTACCAACAGAGGTGACAAAGATGGGGTGGCAAAAATTAGATAGCAATGAAGGAAGGAAGTGGTATGATAAGACTTTTTTTTAAAAAAAGACTGATCTTGAGGGGGAGGGGATCTTTGTTAAAGACCAACAGGCAAGCATCTAGTAAGGTATTTTTTAATTAAAGCTTATGGGGCACAAATAGTATATGAATTAATATATATAAGAGCATAAACACTTGTTTTATTTGTCCCTGTCATTTCTCATAGGCATTTCATGAAAAGTTGGGTTTGACCCTGCATGGAGCACTGTGGACATGGGGTGCCTTTAATGTCAGCCTTCCCTAGTCTGATTAGCTAAGGAAGTTGCAGCGAAGGAAGGGAAATTTTCAGGCAGAGTGAGAAGAATTCAGTTTAGTTATTGCCTTGCTTTCCCTGTGAAGCACGAGGAGTAGACAAAGCTACAACTACACAGCACCATTCATCATAGCAATAAGATAATTTAGTGTGGCATTACAATAACTCAATAAATTCAGCCCCTAAAGATTCCTATCCAACGACATTTAGGCAAGCAGTGGTTTTGTTCTTGGCAAGAATCCGCAAGTTACCAAGTATTGGTTAAAGAAATACTTACCTCTCTTGACTGTTGATTGGTCTTGGGAACTTTAAAACTGTGAACCGTATTATCAAAGCATTTGATTGAGAAGAAGTTGCCGTCTGTACTTTTTACCTTCAATTGGAAGCAGAGACAGCAGGTCAGAAACAGAAGGTTAGCAAACTGCACAGTGCTTCCTATACAAGTTCCATCTGCAAAAGTCACTAAGTTATTGAAAAATTTACAGGTCAAATCCAACATCCCTAGTTTGTCTGGACCTTGTTCACTTAAAGCTCTCTAACTGAAAAAAAAGAATAGCAAACTATCAAGCAAAATGAGTTTTGTCAGAGATAATTCAGTTGGTGTATTTGTATCTCGTTAAATCCATGCCCACTTCATTCTTTCAGAGAAAATTTGGTGCAAAAAAACCCCAACAACATCATTCTGAGAATCTCATTTTAAAATAAAAATCAGATTACTATTATTATGTCTTTACTTCTAACCCGCATTTTTCCCTGACAGGGACTCAAGGTGGCTTACAAATAAAACAAGAACAGCTAAAAACAGAGATAAAAAAAAAACCACACCCAATCATTAATAAAACAGTTAAACCTCAATAGAAGATACATTAAAAACATATAGATGATTACAATGAAAACAACACAGCCCTTTCATTAAAAGCAGACAGTTCCCTGTTGAAAACCCCGTTGAAGGTTTTAATAATCATGACTGTTAAGGATAGGTTTGAACATGTTATGGGCAAATGTCAGGGTTTGTGGAGTCAAGGTGAGGTCCAGCAATACTTCCAGTAACCAAAGGGCAGAGCATTCTATGTTCTCTGTTGTTCTTTCCCCCGCCCTGTAACTAACAAAAGAAGAATGCAAAACAGCAGATATGCCAACTTGCTTAGTTTTGCATACTGTACAAATCACAGTGCAGAGTCTTCATTTTCCTGCAGCGTTTGCAACCCCTTTGTTGTAATTCTGCTTTTTAATCACAGCCTTGGCATTGTGTGACTGTATTCAAAAATATATTTGGCTATGAATTCTGAGTCCCACTTGGAGGTCATTGTTCTTTACCCCTACTCATAATAAGTTTAAGCTGATCTGTGCATTTTACGCAGTAATTTATTTTTATAAGTTTATTACTGTGCATAGGGCATGTTGCAAAACTATAAGTTGTACTGCTTGTTACCTGACTGTTAGCCTTTTTAGAAGCTAGGTTGATTTAAAAAATGATACCCTAAAAAAAGGAATGCCCTGGAACACAAAGCCCGAACATGTAGAATTCTAGTAGATTTTTCTAAGGAATGGGAGGAAATATCATGTGCCATAAGTAGAGGATACGTAATTCTCCTCAGCTGTTTAAAATATCTATGCCTCAAAAGTGGCTCACAAATAAGAACCAGATAATACCATAACGGCTCCATGATCACTGCAGATGGTGACAGCAGCCACGAAATTAAAAGACGCCTGCTTCTTGGGAGAAAAGCAATGACAAACCTAGGCAGCATCTTAAAAAGTAGAGACATCACCTTGCTAATAAAGGTCCGTATAGTTAAAGCCATGGTTTTCCCAGTAGTGATGTATGGAAGTGAAAGCTGGACCATAAAGAAGGCTGATCGCTGAAGAGTTGATGCTTTTGAATTATGGTGCTGGAGGAGACTCTTGAGAGTCCCATGGACTGCAAGAAGATCAAACCTATCCATCCTTAAGGAAATCAGCCCTGAGTGCTCACTGGAAGGACAGATCCTGAAGCTGAGGCTCCAGTACTTTGGCCACCTCATGAGAAGAGAAGACTCCCTGGAAAAGACCCTGATGTTGGGAAAGATGGAGGGCACAAGGAGAAGGGGACGACAGAGGACGAGATGGTTGGACAGTGTTCTCGATGCTACCAGCATGAGTTTGACCAAACTGTGGGAGACAGTGGAAGACAGAAGTGCCTGGCGTGCTCTGGTCCATGGGGTCGCGAGGAGTCGGACACGACTAAACGACTAGACAACAACAACAATACCATAACACCAAAAATAAAAACAGAACAACCTTGGCTAAAAATGCTTGCTCTGTTGCTTGGGTATCTGAACCTGGATATTCCATACCTAAGCCTAACACACTAGCCCATTCTGTCCACAATCATAACAGATATTTCTGAGTTCCCCAGTTTGCTTACTGTGCAAATGGCTTGTGTTAAGTGCTTGCATCCTTGGCGGCGATTACTGTTCCCAATATCAGCCCTTCAAAAGAAGGCAGAACAAATCATTAATCATTATCATCATCAGTATTACAGCCACCAAAAGGTTTTGGAGTGATGCAGAATTTCTTTATAGTAGAATGTGATTGGGTGGTATTTGACTGAGTCGTACCTGGAATAAACCCACTGAACTCAGTGGACTTAAGACCAATAATAAAATACTGCCCATTATATTTACACATGAAGAGTGTTCAGAGAGCTGAAAACAAATGCAAAGGTAGTCTTCCTTGTAATACAAGTCAATCCATCATAATATAAATAAAAACCACATTCTTCAAATACATGGAATGATAAAATTATAATCTTATATTATAATCTTATTCAATTTATGTATAGGTAAAGAGAGTTCAACTTTTCAACAATTTCAAAATCATGTTTCAAAAGCAGATGGTATCAATATTATACATTCAAAAGGCTTTAGAGAGATGCTCAGTTTCACACTTACTGTTTTTGGTACCAGGAGAGGACTCCATGTTCCAGTACTACCCAATATGGCTTCCACCCAAAAAATCTTGAACTCTTAAAAACAAAACAAAAATGGAGTCTATCACCTCAGCAATAGCTGAATTTGCCATGTGTTGCTGCATGACAAACAATAATAAGCATTACTAAGCAGCTTTAATGCTGAACAATACATCCTTAATGGTTTTAAGTATCTCAGGAGGCCAGGAGTTTTGAAGATGACTACTCTGCTATTTGTTCTGTGATACTTGACTGATAGTAAACAGAAGTAATGCTTACTTGAAAACCTCAGCTAGAGCCTGGGAAGGATGACTATTTTCACCTGAGAGGTATAAAAGGCTGCAAGTACAGTTACTACTAGCCTACCCCGTGGAGATTTAGTTAAAGTGAGGATGGGACAATAGCCTTCTTTTCAAGTATATTCCCAAAGCCTGTGACTTCTGAGTCAAGCATCTTGCTGCACACGAAAGCTCATACCAAGTATCTGAAGAAGTGTGCATGCACACGAAAGCTCATACCAAGAACTGACTTAGTTGGTCTTTAAGGTGCTACTGGAAGGAATTTGTTTTGTTTTGACTATGGCAGACCAACACGGCTACCTATCTGTAATCTTGCTGCACAGCTCATTATAATGCAATAAACTGTAATTGGTTCAGTTCTTGAAGTAATATTGATCAGATATGAAGAAAAGATTCAAGCAGCCTATATTTCATACATGTCAGGGAAGTTAAGACATTTTGTCACCCACTAGCCTTTAAGACAACAGCAACAATACAGAACAGATGGGTCATATTAGAAATGGAAGAGCTCAAATGGAAGATATAACCTGGGGCGGATCTACTCTCATGGTTTATAATGTTAAGGTTGTACAATGACAATAAAGGTACAGTGGTACCTCAGGTTAAGTACTTAATTCGTTCCGGAGGTCCGTTCTTAACCTGAAACTGTTCTTAACCTGAAGCACCACTTTAGCTAATGGGACCTTCTGCTGCTGCACAATTTCTGTTCTCATCCTGAAGCAAAGTTCTTAACCTGAGGTAGTATTTCTGGGTTAGCGGAGTCTGTAACCTGAAGCGTATGTAACCTGAAGCGTATGTAACCCGAGGTACCACTGTATTATTATTATTATTATTATTATTATTATTATGAAAGAGGCAAGGAAGGATTTTGAAGACGTAAGGGTCACATTACATTTTGCTAAGAATGTTAATAATGCTTTATTAAAATGTGACACCAGAGGGCACTGCAGAGCAACCAGGTAGGAAAGGGAGCTGCTGTCAGGGATGAACAACGTTAAGGTAATGAACATTATTTAGCTGTATCCCCTGTGACATTTTAGAACAGGCATCTCCAACCTGCAGCCCTCCAGATGTTTTGGCCTACGACTCCCATGATCCCTAGCTAACAGGACCAGTGGTCAGGGATGGTGGGATATGTAGTCCAAAACATCCGGAGGGCTGAAGGTTGGGGGTGCCTGTTTTAGAACAATATAGCTAATATTGTTCTAATAACACTAAAAAGGTCAGCATAAATCCAGCCCTGGAGAAAGGAGACACATTGGCCTCTGGCCCGCTCCCAAGAGCCATTGCCTCAGCAAAGCAGTTCAAGATAAGGGCATTTATGGTATGAATTCTGCTTCTATCTTGAGAGTTAGTACAGTGAATGAACCGTCTATCAGTTTGTGTTATTGCTATGGCTTGAAATAAAAAAAAACTCTGGCCAATGAAAACATAAGGAGAAGGCAAAAAAGGAAAAAAGATAGGCACCTTCCAGAGTAGTCCTTCATATCGTTTCGGAGGTTTGTTGCTCACCTGCAAAAGAATTGAGAAATTAAACACAAGTCGACCCACGTTAATGGTACAGATTAAACACACAATCTGCTGTACCCACCTTCCCAATGCCCCCTCCAAGTATGTGTTTCATTTCTGCACCTTGGGCTAAAGCAAGGGGTGTCTGACCTGTTCAAAAGAGCAGACGGATTTACTTCATCATAGCTGGATCAGAATCAATACAGTTGGCAACTCTGAGAATATACCTTATGTTTCACAGCTAAGAGGAAAAGCAAAGGATGCTCTCTTGGTTTGAGGTATTGTTCAACAGGCATTTTACTCAAGGTATCACAAAGGATTGATTCAAAAATTATTCTACTAAACATAGCCATGCTCAATTTTTTTAATGTGAGAATGACGTTAGCAACAGAAGTCCTTTCAAGAATGCATCAGACGGTACTGGTTAAGCATATGGACTTTGTAAGAGCTAAAATAGGATTATTGGGTATTTATTTTCATCGGCATCTGGCACTTATTTACAGGCAACACAAACCCGGATTCAAATTCTCTAATACAAAGCCAATTGACAGCGCTAAAATACAATACTCTAGACCCAGTTACAGTGGTGCCTCGCAAGATGAAATTAATTTGTTCCTCAAGTTTTTTCTTCTTGCGAGTTTTTTGTCTTGCGAAGCACGGTTTCCCATAGGAATGCATTGAAAATCAATTAATGCGTTCCTAGGGAGACCGCCTTCAGACCAGGTCCGGGGACAGACTGTCTTCTGAGGGACAGGTCCGGGGACAGACCCTCTTCTGAGGGCTGGCGGGGGGAGAAGGACTTTTCTCCCCACCGCCAGCCTTCAGAACAGCCTTCTGAAGGCTGGCGGTGGGAAGAAAAGCCCTTCTCCCGCCGCCAGCCTTCAGAAGAGTTCCTGCAGGGCTGCCTAGGCTGCGGATAGCAGCCTGCTGCCCGGCGCGAGGGGCGCTCTGCTTCAGAGCGCCCCTTGCGCGGGGCAGACATTCGCAGCTTGGGGAGCCCTGCAGGACTTCCCCGCAGGGCTCTCCAAGCTGCGGATAGCAGGCTGCTGCCCCGCACGAGGGGCGCTCTGCTTCAGAGCGCCCCTCGCGCGGGGCAGACATTCGCAGCTTGGGGAGCCCTGCAGGACTTCCCCGCAGGGCTCTCCAAGCTGCGGATAGGGGCAGCAGGCTGCTATCCGCAGCTTGGAGAGCCCTGCGGGGAACTCTTCTGAAGGCTGGCGGGGGAGAAGGGCTTTTCCTCCAACCGCAAGTCTTCAAGACAGGTCCGGGAACAGAGGAGAAGCGCTGCCGCCTTCCCCTCTGTTCCCGGACCTGTCCTGAAGGCTTGCGGTGGGAGGAGGGCTTTCCTCCCCACCGCCAACATTCATAATGCTGTTCTGAATGTTGGCGGTGGGGAGGAAAAACCCTCCTCCCACCGCAAGCCCCGGGAACAGAGGAGAAGCGCTGCGCGCCTTCTCCTCTGTTTCCGGACCTCCCACCGCAAGCCTTCAGGACAGGTCCAGGAACAGAGGAGAAGGCGCGCTGCGCTTCCCCGCTGTCCCCGGAGATTTCCCTATGGGCTTTTGTCTTGCGAAGCAAGCCCATAGGGAAATTCGTCTTGCGAAGCCGCTAAAAATCGGAAAACCCTTTCGTCTTGCGGGTTTTTCGTTTAGCGAGCCATTCGTCTTGCGGGGCACCACTGTAGATGAAAATAATGTTTTATTTTTAGTTAACCCATTCACTTTGCTTTTCGTGTGAAAGGGAAAATCTGGAGCTAATAAAATGAAACTTTTACATACCATTTTTGTTCTTTATTTTGGAGTCTGCTCCAGATTTTAGGAGCTTCAAAGCACAGTGCTTATGGCCACGGTATGCTGCACAATGTAATGGTGTATTTCCCACCTGATCAGTGCAGTTGATGTCAGGAGAATTTGACCTGTTTAACTAGAGAGAATTATAAAAAAAAAATTATTTAATCATACTTGTAATTTTTTGCAGTTACGTTTTCTAACACACCACAGACAGCCGAGCAGAATTATAGACAGAAAGCACTACCAGAGCTCCTGGCCATTCCACTGCCTGAGATCTATTTCCACCATGACTATTATCTATTTTGATTTAAAAACCCTGTATGTAGGCATTACTTGTATAGTATGGCTTAAAAATATCAAGAAAATGGTAACACAGTATGTACCAGTGCTGTGAGTTTTTCAGTTTCTCCTTCTCGTGCAGCTCCCAGGAGGAGTTCTTCGAGTTTTCTTTCTTCAGTCCTTTCTACAGCTAAGTACAAATAATTAATTAAAACATCCTCCCATAGGAAAGTTTCTTTCATTGCTAGATTCCCAATGAAAAAGCAATTAACATTTGTGGGTCCTTCCCTCCTGAGAGGTCACAGATTTATATTCCCTAAACTTCAAGCCTGTTAATTTCCAGAACAATATAGGCCAAGACCAGCTCAGCAGTAGAGCTGATGTTTTGCATAAGGTAAAGGGACCCCTGACAATTAGGTCCAGTCGTGGCTGACTTCTGGCGAACCAGAGCAGCGCACGGAAACGCTGTTTACCTTCCCGCTGGAGTGGTACCTATTTATCTACTTGCACTTTGACGTGCTTTCGAACTGCTAGGTTGGCAGGAGCTGGGACCAAACAACGGGAGCTCACCCCTTCACAGGGATTCGAACCGCCGACCTTCTGATCGGCAAGTCCTAGGCTCTGTGGTTTAACCCACGGCGCCACCCGCATCCCTATGTTTTGCATACATAAAGCCAAAAGTCCAGTCCCCAGCGTTTTCCAGTTAAAAGGTCCTGGTAAGCAGGTTTTGGAGAGTCTCATGCAGGGAACACATTGCATCTCTGATTATCTGGATAGGCAGCTTTAACCGAACCTGCTTTCATACCCAGATCATATCCACAGGAACAGGTTTGCACACACTCAGTTCATGCAAATGATGTCCACCCCCACGGCGTGCAGTCATAAGAGTGCAGCTATTTGGCAATAGTGCTATTAGCATTCATCTCTGCTTACAGAGGAATTCAATGGCAAATGCTAACCAACAAGGTTTATTTCTTTGAAATTAAGGGCAAACTGAAATTCTAGAAGACCAAGCAATGCAAAACTGAGCAACTCCTGCACTCAGTATCCTGCTAAGTAAGGGTTAACTCTAGATACAATATTGGATAGCGAAAGTCAATTTTATCATAATATAGTCTTTATTATGTCTCTTCACAAAATATAGACTTTATCTGAATCATATCTAAGCAGGTTTGCTATCTACATAAGTACGGTAATACAATTTCTAATCATTCCAAGGCTTATGTGTGTGTATTAAAGATTAGAGAGTCTTAAAACAACTACAGGGCTTTGACTATGTAGCCCCTCCACCAAAAAGAAAAACCGAAAAGAAATACAGAACATAAAGCTTGACAGAATTTTAGTGGAGCTTTCCCCAGTCAGCCATCCCAAAGCACTTCTATCCCAAATTACGTCATAATGCTAAATGCCACAAACGAATGAGAGTGCGTCCTAAAACAAAATACTGGTGGATTTTATACTTTTAACAGCAGCTTTCCCCAGTAACACACTCTCTTTACATAAGACCCTTTGCTCACCTCTTCTATGCCCAAACAGTTCTTTCCATCCCTTTTCCTGCTTCTGCCATACTACAACTCCCAGCAAGCAGTGCTTCTAGCCCTGTGAAGTAGAGACAGTACTATATCTAATATCATCTGTGCTGGGAATGCATCTTTTTAAAAAGGGAATGAGTTGTTAGAACCACTACAGAATTTGGCAGCAATAGCAGAAGATATGGATAAGGCAAGTGACTCATTGAGCCCAGGTAAGGGCAGCCCTGGGATATCAGACAAAGGTCCCACCTAGTGCAGTGCCCTGTTTCCAATAGCTGCTAGCCAAATCGTTCCAGAAACTGTGCAACTAGAAGGTGAAGGCATCTTACCTTCCCTGTTGCTTGTCTCCTGGTACTTGTAAATCAGAGTAACATGAAGGTTCAGCTTGACTGTTATTGTAAATAGCCACTGGTAGACCTCTTCTTCTCCATAAATTTGTTCAAGTAGAGAGGTCATTATCATCATATATTTTGACAGGAAACTCCGTAAGTCTGAACTATGTGCCAATCTTTCACTCTCACACAACATGTTGTCTCCCTCTCTTTCTCAAACCTGTGAAAGTTTTATCCTTTTCTAAGCACGAGTGTCTCTAGTTCTCACAAACTATTCTAGTGTAGGCAAGTTGTAACCTAGCTTTCTTCCCTGCCTGTAGAAAAGTAGCCTATCAGAAGCAATTGATCACGTGGGAACTTTAGGAAGAACTGACATTTACATTGGCAAATACTAAACCCTCCACTTAAGTTTCAACAAACTGGTTATAGCTGACAAATCTACGTGGGAAAGGTGCATTGCATGATACTGCAGGCACCTTATTAAAATGCTATTCAAGCTTCTGAAGTCAATGTTAGAAGTGACTCAAGTACACATTTCTCCTATCCTAGGACAGAAGAAGGAAACGTGCAATTGATGCCAGTATTAAAAAGAATGCTGACTCTGGGCTGCATCCAACATTAGTCCTACTCAGAGCAGGACCATGAAAATAAAGTTGGTTAGCTTAGGTCTATTAATTTCAGTGGGTTCATACCTAGTAGAACTTAGTGGAAACAACTCCTTATTTCTAATGTCCTCAGACAATTCAAATAAAAGTTTCAACCCATGTTAGATTGTCTGCTGTGTGTCTCAGGGAATAGTGCCCCCTAAATTAACATTGGTCTCTGCCACAAACCTTAGGATATACACCATAAGTTGGAAAGTGTTTTGAGGTCTTCTAATTTGAAGGAACTCCTTGTATCACCTCAGACAAATATGGCATATGAAACAATGCACAAGGGGTCTTTTATGTAAAAAGAGTATCGAATTCAAGGAAGCCACCCTAAACATAATCGGCAACATGTGGCTTAGAACATTCTTTACAAAAAAATAGAACTGGTTTCATAGGACACACAAATCATATATCTTATGAGATTTTTTTAAAAAAAGTAATTTGGGATAAAGGACATTGTACTTGGTAAGCCCCACTAAAATCAGATTTGATTGTGTTTGTGTGTGTATATACTTTTCTGCAATAAATGGCACTTTACTGCCTTAAAAAACAACTGTGAAAGACTCAACATTTATTGAATGCACCCATACAACAGCCCACCTATTGAAATGGTCAAAGATTGTATCACTTACGGAGGAAAGAAAACCCATCAAAGGCTCAATAACGTATTAACGTCGCAACTAAATTAAAAGTTCACACATGCAAAAAAGCTTAAGTTATGTGGGTTATGATACACAAGGCCATTGTCTCCTTTTACATCAGGCTCTTGGGAAAACCACAGATTTCCGGTGTGCTAATTGTGAACACTAACAGGGATGCTGCTAGGTACTTAATAGCTTCAAGGCACAGGTCCTTGGCAAAATTTGCATATCTATGTGTCAATGCAATGTCAGTGCAGAGGTTTATCATGTGAACCAGCAACTACCAAGCAGTTTTCTTCACATCATCAACACATTTCTAGTGTTGTAAAAGCTTTGCAGCAGGGTCTAATCGTGCGATACAGGATGTGTTCAATGCAGACACAGTTTCAAGCAGCCATGACAGTGTTTATCGTTAGGGAAAAGAAGTGCTCTGTCACCTTGGCAAAATAGTCTCTAAGAAGGATGAAGACATCACCACTGTTCATACTGAATGATGCAGCAGCAAAGCATCTTTACCAGAATGCCAATTCTCTAAAGTTCATATATCTTACAGAATGGATACCTTCCAGCATCTCTCTTATTTCTTTATCATGTGTAACATCTTTTGCAGTTTGCCCATTCCCGTTAACAATGGAAGTATCGGCTTCGTATTCCAAAAGCAGCATAACTACCTCCTGAAAGACAAAGTTTTGTTGCATTATCTACAGAGACCTCTCCCTCCTTTTAGCCAGTTTACTTTTGCTTTGTACTTTTGGTCTTGGGAAGTGAATGCCACGTATAATTAAACAGAACAAACATTTCTAACGGGGAAATTACAAGGTGTCTGTGACAGGGAGAACAGTCACAAGGAACAATGGTACGCCTCTGAGAAGAGGCTGAAGTTGTTAATTTTACCTTCCGCCCGGTGAAGGCTGCACGATGCAGTGGGGTATCTCCCATGTCATTTAATACATTTACTTCAGCACCAGCCTATAAAGAAAGATTGTTTAGTAGCACTTGGCATCCAAGAAAATTGGTTTCTGACCATTCACACAAACTCTATTCTTGCTTTCAATGGTGCATACTTCCACATAAAATCTGTTTTACTTGGGACAGTGACAGGCTGTATTAGAATGACTGTACTCCAAAATTTCTAATAGAAAGTTTAGCCAGTGTAGTAAAGACTTTCTCCATGCCAAACTCATTTTAATTTAAAATTTTCCAAAAGGTGGTTTGGCCAGCCTGCCTTACCCATGTCCACTTGCTATGCTCTGTGCTCAAGTGCAAGCTATATTGGTCTTGATCTGAGCTCTGAGCTCTCTGTGTTTGGGAAGGTAGCAATTCTTGTGTGCCAGTCTACTTCATCGCCACCTTTAATCCAGTTTGTTCAAATTGGATTCAGCTCATTTTCTTTCTCAAAAGGGTTACAAAGAGGTCAGATCAAGCTACACATGCAGCAGAACTAAATGGATTATGTGGTTTAACAATTACATAGACATACAGAATTCAAAATTAGAGCCAGGAGGCCTAGATTTCATTCCGAACTCCTGCTGGTGACCTAAAGGCCTATGGGCTAACAGATTCAACTTGGTTTCTTATCTTTCAGACTCAGAAACCACCAATGCCATTTATTTTAAGTACTAGGATTAATGCTGAAAACCTTTAGCTGAAGGAGCACTCTTACTTGCATCAAGAGTCCTTTATACCTTCACAGATAAGTGACACAGCTTGAACATTTTAATCAGTTTGAAGCATGATCCCTTCTAGTCCACTGTAGTTGCTAAGAGTATCAACATGTTCTGCTTCATGTGTGTGTGTGTGCATGTATGCATATACACATGCACGCACACACACTTAAAGTAGCTCAATTATACTATTTGAAGAATATGTCAAGGGTTCCTGATTAGTGCACATAGTGGACATGGCCATCCTGCAAGGGGATGTTGGGTGTGATGAAGTGTTGAAGCTGGAAGGTTTGATAAAGATTCTGCCCAATTCATACCCACTATGTACCACAGGAAACACCTGCAGAGTGTAATGGGTACATAATAAACTTCTGCATAAGGTTTCAGCATCTAACTATTTAAACCTTTTGACCTACAAGTTAAACATTTCAGTGTTAACTGCTAATTGCTTTGGAGGAGAAATGCTGATTTCTGTTGCACAGAAAATATTAATTCATTAGGAGATTACAAGTTTATACCTTCAGCAAATCCTTGACAACACTGGTGTGCCCAAAGTAACATGCAAGATGAAGAGGTGTCCATCCCAAGTTAGATTTGCTTCTGCCTAAAGATACAATACAAAACACGACAAATCTAAACTACAGCATCCCTTCATGCAAGCAAAGTTATATCATCCAAGAAAACTGAAAAAGATCCTACATGATTCTGCACTGCACCAGTTTAAGATGCTCTCACATGTGTTTGATAGAAATTGAATTTGTATCATCCTCAGTGAGAAGTAAAAGCACTGTAGCAGTTAGACTTGAGTTTCAGACAAGGACCAGGAAAACACGGGCTCCCCACTCAGCTGGGAAACCTTTGGCCATTCGCTATCTCAAGAGGATTGCTGCTATGATAATGAACATATAGCACTCTTTGGAGGAAAGGTGACGTTAAAAAGGAAGGCCGAGTTGCCGTGAGTTTCGCTAATAGCTTTAGCTTAGCTTTTGTCTGAGGGAGTAGATCATAATCCATCAAGGCATTTATTCAAAACATAGTTGGCACTTTTACAAAGCAGTGGTGCCAGATGACACAAGGCCTTTCTGCTACCTTCTCAAAAATGTATCTTTTCCCGCAATGGATCCAAGAAGCTACACACCGTATTTTGATATGACATCTGGCCTGAAATATTCCAGTATATTTTACATTCTCCCAAGGACTACCAGAGACCAATATTCTGCAGTAATGTATACATTTTGTTCCAATGAAGCCATGGTGTCAACACTTATAAATGTCCCAGGTGTTACTCAAAAGGCTATACTAACCTTTGCAGTTGATGTTAAAGATGGCCTCTCCTTTGTCCATAGTTCCCAGCAGCTGCCTGATGTCTTCACTGTGTCCATTTCTAGCATTGTGGAGAAGCTGCTGTTCTGCCTCAGTGTTCATCTCTACTAAAATACAGATAATTATTTTATTTATTTGTATAATTGATATCCCACCCCCTTTTCACTAAACAAAGGAGTACTCAGTGACAACATTCACACAAAAAATAAGAATTAGCAATTAAAAATACATTAGAACCCAGCACACAGAAACAGCATGAACATAAGGAAAGCACTGCTGAAATCGGAACAGAGGCCTATCATGGCAGTCCAACACCTTGATCCCACAGAGGCTAATTTGAGCGCAATAGCACTCTCCCCTCTTGTGCTTCCCAACAACCAAAAAGCACACCATCTCCAGTACTAGGGGTAGCACATAGACTCATCTTCTATTTCATAATTCCCTTTTTATAGCCAACCAAGTTCATTACCACAAGATGTATTAATGCATGTCAATTCCACAGTTCAATTACGGGGCATATTTTTAAACAGATTCTGCTATGTTAGTTAACAAATAGAATTGCCTTTGCAAAAGAACATTAGAATGACCTGCTGGATCAGGCTAGAAGCACATCCAATCCAGTATCCTGTTCTCACAGTGGCTGACTAGATGCCTATGGAAAGCCCATAAGCAAGACCAGATCACAACAACATTCCCCTGACTTGCGATTCCCAGAAACTGGTATTCAGAGCCATACTGCCTCTGAGAGTAGAAGCAGAACATTGTCATCATCGCTAGCAGCTGATTAAAACCTTATCTTCTATTCATTTGTCTAATATTCTTTTAAAGCCATCCAAGTTGGTGGCCATCACTAACAACAACAACATAATTGTATACCACCCATCACCTGAAGATTCCAGGGCAGTTCACACCTGCTTTACCATTAATAGTTATAACAATCCCAATGCAGCCTAGATTGCTGTTCCTAAATGGCTAAGAGCAGCATGGGGACAGTGATTTGGGCTGCATTGAGATCATGGGTGGGAGGACAGCAAAGCATCCCCTCCTCAGTGATCCTGATGTAGCCAAAATCAATTGGCTGATTAGCTGGAAGGGGTTGCATGAAGACCATATGTCTGAGTGCAGTATCAACCAAAAGCAATGAATCTGCACTTGTTTAGAAATATTTTTAATAGGGTACACTAGCTCAGGTATTTAAAAAGTCATGTATGGATACATATGAAAGCAGCTCCATGTGCAGCCCATATTTTGACCATATGTGTACAGTTTTGTGCTCTCCAGAAGCTATTCTAGTACCCCTCAAATTTCAGAAATGGGTTTAGGGTCAGAGGAGCTTTCAGATGATCTGGAGGGCATGTAGGTGGTCTATGCACAATCCCTGTATATCAATAACTGTCTGACTAGCCATTACAAAGAATGTTGCTGGTGGCACAACCCCACATTTTGGACAATCAAAGTTGCAATATATAAACTTAACTGAATCTCTGCAAAATAGGACTTTGTAAGATTGGGGTATATCTCATCATCTAGGTTCATTTCAAGGGTCTATTTGTGACCAGTGTAAGTTGGTCAGAAACGTTTCCAGTGCCATTAAAAGTGTCATCTGGATTCTGCCGCTTCCAACATATACATGGCATAGTTAAGATCCTTGCTGCAGATCTAACAGACAAGTTTGCACCTGCCTTCTCTTCATTCCATGACTCAGCATTACCTAGATGATTACCATTTAAGTTAAGCAGGTTTGTTTGGGCATTAAACAAAATTCTCAGTTGTAGTAGAATGCAACTTAAGGGTTTCAAACAGAAAACTTACGAATTTCACATTTCTGTAGTGTCCTCAGGTGAACTAGACTGGCAATGTATTTATTTGCAAGAATTCCATTGGTTCAACAGAATGGTCCAAATACTCAGAAGTGTATTATTTAGGTTTATGGAGGCTTGCTAGTGCATGAAGAACTGGAAGTGCTGCTCTTGAAACATGCTTAAGTGTTCCAGGCTATTATATTATTACTCTGCAACCCTCCCCACCTCCTCACACTCAAGGACTCACAAGGTAACAGCATATCTTCTAGAAACAGGGAGTTTAGTAACCTTTTCTACTCTGTAGAAGCCTCTCATTTAAGCAAAGCAGTATGCAGAAGATATTGTTCACAGTTGAGCAAATGTTGCACATCAGGATCTGTGATGAAGATATATTAAGGGGATGTTGTAGGAGAATTAGGAACATAGGTAGTTGCCTTATATCTAGATCCTTCTAGACAATAGTGAGCTAGTGGCTCACCAAGATTTCAGACAGGAGTATCCCAGCCCTACGTGAAGAAGTCAAAGAGTCAGCTTCAGAATTTTGCATAGAAATCGTGTACTCTGTCCACTGAGCTACAGTCCTTCCATGTTTGGTCCATTCTTCCCACCCCACCTCTCTTGCTTAACTGCAACCTCACTAATCAATTGCAGCATTATAATGAGTTTTAAAGATTTCCAGTATTCCACCACTCTAATCACTTGCAACCATGGGTGTAACCAGAGGGGCAAGCTGTAAATAAAAATACTTAACTGACCAATCACATCACAGATAGCTCAGTTCTGCTCCCCCAAACATAAATCCTGGCTTCACCCATGCTGAGAACTATCATAGAACAGGGCACATAGTGACTCCAATTTTGCCTTCTTATGCAATTCCTTATGAAGGAAGGTTTGGGCAATCATTGTGACTTCTGGCAGGTGATTAAAAGGTAAAGGTAAAGGTACCCCTGCCCGAACGGGCCAGTCTTGACAGACTCTAGGGTTGTGCGCTCATCTCACTCTATAGGCCGGGAGCCAGCGCTGTCCGCAGACACTTCTGGGTCACGTGGCCAGCGTGACAAGATGCATCTGGCGAGCAAGCGCAGCACACGACATGCCGTTTACCTTCCCGCTGGTAAGCGGTCCCTATTTACCGGTATCTACTTGCACCCGGGGGTGCTTTCGAACTGCTAGGTTGGCAGGCGCTGGGACCGAACGACGGGAGCACACCCCGTCGCGGGGATTCGAACCGCCGACCATGCGATCGGCAAGTCCTAGGCGCTGAGGTTTTACCCACAGCGCCACCCGCGTCCCCAGGGCAGGTGATTAGTTGTCAGTTATTCAGTCTTTGACTCATACAGCAAAAGCAGATCAGCACATGGGAGTATAGCAGCAAATCAAAGGGTACTTGGACCACCAGGATTGTACCTATAAACACTAGGGCAGCCTTTCTCAACCCTGGTTTCCCAGATGATGTTGGACTACCACTTCCATCATCCATAGCAAGCAGGGGCAACAGTAAGGGATGATGGGAGTGGTAATCCAACAACATCTGGGAACCCAAGATTGAGAAAGTCTGGACTAGGGGAAGGGAACCACTAAAGCAGGGGTAGCCAACTTGGTGCTCTCTACAGACCGTTGGACTAGAACTCCCCTCAGCCCCTGCCCGCATGGGCAGTACAGTGGTACCTCTGGTTATGAACTTAATTTGTTCTGGAGGTCCGTTCTTAATCTGAAACCGTTCTTAACTTGGGGTACCACTTTAGCTAATGGGGCCTCCTGCTGCCGGAGCACGATTTCTGTTCTCATCCTGAGGTAAAGTTCTTAACCTGAGGTACTACTTCTGTAACCCGAAGTGTTTGTAACCCGAGCTACCACTGTAGCTAGGAATTATGGAATCTGCAGTCTAATAACATTTGCAGGGCACCATGTTGGCTACCCTTGCATTAAAGTATGCAAATTATATAATACAATGGACCTAGCTATCATTTGGTAAGCTCTTTGGGAGACATGTCAATGTTTGAATGTGTTTGCAATGTGATCTTTCAGATCAGTGAGAGAGCTCCTATACATTGTTCTAGTAGATGGCATTGACTACTTTATCTTTAAATCTTGATAGTTCAGGGTTTCTGCATAATCAAGATCATGCTGGTGCTGCAGTCCCCACACTCCTAGAAAAAGGTTCAAAGTTTTGTTTTTAATCAAGTGATAAAAATATTCCATTGCATGTCAATCCTTGTATCCTCAAGGACTGAAAAAAGGAAATAGTATGAGGTTTAGTCTGGGTTTCTTTATTTTAGAAAAAGACACATTGCCACTGTCATGCTATCCTTTCCTTTTCAACTAGAACTAATGCTTTGATTTTAGCATGCTTGTTTTAGCTGAGACACTGACTTTTACTAATATCATGTGGCCGGATCTAAGTATCATGGGAGGGGGACTGCATGTGACTCACTTGTAAGCTACACATTATTCCCCATTGGTTTAGCAAGCAATGAAGCTGGCTTTGCTGCTGCAGATTTCATCCCATTTGTTCATCAATTAAGTGTTTAATGTTATATATACATATATATATATGTGTGTGTGTGTGTGAATGACTATATGGTTTTATTAGCTCTGTCTGCCTTAAAAAATTTAATCTGCTGCTGTTACTATTTGGTTTATTTACTACTACATTTAAATACCACCCTTCCTGCAACAGTGTACACTGTTCTCCTTAATGTATGAAAATGTGGAAGAGTAGAATACTGTATGTATGTATGTATGTATTATTACTACTACTACTAATGAAAATGCTAAAGTGGAAACACACCAGACTGAACATGATTTATTTAATTTCCCCTCTATGCAGTTTTTGGTGCGTGATCTTGAATTAAATGATGCCTTTTTTATCACACTCCCAAATTTTATGTGCCTCCATACTCCCAATTCAGCACTATAATAAATGGTTGAGATAATGGAAAGCATGCTGTGGAAATACAGGCATGTTTTCTCATTGACCCAACTCTTTGTGCTGCCTGCAAGAAGGATATTAACTATGCAACTTGCACAGTTCAAACAGTCGTCTATGCCAATTGCTGTTTTATCTGTATGGACCAGATGGAAACAACACTAACTGAAGAACTGTGCAAGCTTAGACTACAGGAATTAGTGAAACAGTATCAGACCCTTAAACTGGAAAACTTCAAATGCATCCCCAAAATAAGCCCTGGTGAATTTAATGTGACTCGCTTGTACCAAGTCTAATATGCCAATTGTCATTTTTCTGCTGTAAGCTCACAGCTCTCCATTTGGTACGGTATTTGCATTTGCTGTATACAAATAAGAGTGATTGAAAGAACAGTGTAGCATTATTGCCTGAAAAGTAGAAGAGTGACTAGAGGCTGCTGCTTTTCCCCCACCTCTGTAAAAAGGAGCAGAAACACTGGCAAACACAGAACTGTCAAGAGCTCTAACTGTTGGATATGTTGAAAGAGTGCTGCTGGATCTGCATAATGCCAGTATGGGATGTTTCGTCATCTTTCCTGCTCCATGCAATGTTGCACAGTCTCCATAAGGATCAAGGAACAGAATGCACTCTGTACAATGGCCTCACTCCTCAGTGATGGGCACGATAACACAAA
Source organism: Podarcis erhardii (assembly GCF_964252035.2). Taxonomy (NCBI): domain Eukaryota; kingdom Metazoa; phylum Chordata; class Lepidosauria; order Squamata; family Lacertidae; genus Podarcis; species Podarcis erhardii. The sequence continues at coordinate 46,128,837 of NC_138499.1, read as the reverse complement.
ACGCTGATCTTGCTAATAACAGTGCCCTGAAATCCCTGTTGCATGATTTATTTATTGCACCCACTGAATAAGAGGTGGTTTTAGAGCAGCACAACTGGTGTGGTTGCACTGGGTTACTCAATGCAGGGAGTGCCAAAACTATGCTATACAACAGAGCGCAGGGGGCGGGGTTTGCCAAATTTTAGTGTTGCACAGTGCACCGCTGAAATTTGAAAGCCTAAAGTCTGCCACTGGCTGAATTCTTAAGGCCAGATAAGTTAGACTTTGTTATAGTGAGTTGTACTAATTTTTCATCTGCATTTTAAGTTTTCTAAAATTCTATGTCCATTCCCATTTTGGGAAACAGCATACCTAAGGAAATTAAGATTTACAGATAGTGAAAGGTTGTGAATGCAATTTCTGTAAGCTAAATAAGATGGGTTTTGTGGTGCAAACAATAAAGTTTGCATTTCTGTTAAAGTAATGGAAAATCGATCAATTCTTGTAATGAATAGTAATAAAATCCTCTCCAGAACTGAGGACATCATTCTCATAACTATATGACAACTAACATAGATATAAGGTAGGGATATTTAATTAATATGGGTATTTAATTCTGGCTATGTCAAGAGAGTAAACCTGCATGTTATTGGTCTTATTTAAACTATGACTTAAAAGATCAAAACTTTAGCTTGTTGTACACATCTACACTCAGTAGCACAAATGTTCTGTGTAGGTTATTTTGAATATCCTAGGAATCATAACCTAACAAAGAAGTCAATGCATTGCAGGAAGCTAGAATGTGGTCCAAATTTAGATTTTAGCTATTTTAGCAGAATCCTAAAGGTTTGACTTGAATATTGTCAACTTTAAATGCTTTAACAGTTTCCTTGCAGTGACCAACTTTGTTTAGAAAGTCAATATGAAGGCAGTACGACAATGAGTAAGACCACAGCTATCAACTACATCACTGAATCTAACTGACTTGTAGAAAGGACCCTATTACCTGAAAACTGACAAACTATATGTACCCTTGCTACCCAAGAAATATTTTAATAAAACATTTAAAAACAAACTACATTATACTTGCTCCAGAGAAAATCAAAACAAGTTACAATGCCAATTTAGGTTAAAAAGAAGATAAGACACTGGTTAGAATACTCCATCTGTTTGAAAGTCTTCTCACTCCCTATCTTACATTTAACCATACACACAAAAAACACAAGAGCCAAAAAGTCCTGTGCGGATGTCCGAAAATATGTGTGTTCAGTCACTGTATAAATGGGCTTCCATTTTAATTTTAAATACACATTGGTTAATTCTCATGTTCAACTGCACATCCATCATAATAGTTTCTGTGATGACTTCATGTTACAACTACAGTGGTACCTCGGGTTACATATGCTTCAGGTTACAGACTCCGCTAACCCAGAAATAGTACCTCGGGTTAAGAACTTTGCTTCAGGATGAGAACAGAAATTGTGCTCCGGCAGCGCAGCAGCAGCAGGAGGCCCCATTAGCTAAAGTGGTGCTTCAGGTTAAGAGCAGTTTCAGGTTAAGAACGGACCTTCGGAACGAATTAAGTACTTAACCCGAGGTACCACTGTACTTCCTTCCATATGCTCAGAGGTTTGATTATTATAGTTATCATAATAAAATCACAGAATTGTGCAGTTGGAAGGAATTCCAAGGGTCATTTATTTCAACCCCATGCAATGCAGGATAAACTACCTTAAGGAGAAATATGAATAAAACTGCATATTCTAGGACTGAACATACACACAGAACCTTAAGATACTAGTGTATGCATATCTATGATGGGTAACACGTGTACCAAAGGCACTTCATCGCACCATGAATGACCAACACCTTAGCAAAAAGCAGGAAACGAAATTCTGATGGGTTTGCAACCTCGTGTGTCCCCCCCCCCCGCCCAGCCATGTCTGTTTCTCTGACAAAAAAACCGAGCCCAGCAAGTAAAGCTCCTCCTAAGATGCGACAGGCTTCAGGTACTAAAATCCCTCGTGCTATGCTGCCACTTTTTCAGCGGTCCAATCCCAAAAGAGATAAAGGCTTGTTGGCCCCTCTGAACTTTCGAGTTCGCAAGGCAGCGAACTTAGCCCGCAAAATTAAAACATCTTGTCACACGTGACGGTTTTTGGTAGGGTGGAGGAACGCCCCCCGCCCAACGAGACGCGAGCAACTGCTATATAGCAGGACCCGCACTTCTGCGCAAAGCCTGCCCGGACCTCCTGCGCCCCGCGCTGCTATGATTGCACATCCTGAGAGCGCAGCCAAGGGAGCGGCCCGGCCGCTTGCACTTGGCAGGAGCGCGCTCGCCACTTGCAACCCCCGGTCCCCGCCACTCCGAAGCGCGCTGCAGCTGCCAGCCAAGGGGGTGGGTGCTGCTGGGGAGCGGGGTTCAAGCAGGGCAGCGCGCCCCGAGCGAGGCAGAAAGCGCACTCACAGGGTCTGGGAAGAAGGCGCAAACTCCCATCCCCAAACACAGAGTGAGGGGGAAGCTCCTCAGCTCCCCACGCAGCCCCACCTAGCAATTCAGCAGGCGCGCGCGGAAAGGAGGCGAGGGGGGAAAGGAGGAGGGGGGGTCTCTTTGGGCTTGCGCTTTCTACGCCTCCAACACCCCCCCTCCCCTCGTGTGTGCGCGCACTCTCCACCTCCCCTCTTTCTCTCACCGCTTCGGGCGGCGGCGCCAGGCCGGCAGTTGCGCGACCCTTTCCGACCAGCCGCGGTCCGCTCTGCGCGCCCCCTCCCCTCGGCTTCTCTTGTAGTTCCCACTCCCGCGCACGTGACCGCGTGGCCCTCCCGGCCGCGCTCCTCCTCCTCCTCCTCCTGCCAAGATAAGAGGCTCCCGGGAGGCAGCGGCGAGAGCGGAGAGGCAAAGCTCCACCCAGCGGCGGAGGCGCGCGAGGCACTCGGCCGGCGCTGAGACACCGGCACCCCTTAGACGCCGCAGGTTTTGTTGCCCCACCGCCCCGAGGAAGTAAGGGAACCGCGGGTGCTCCTGCCACCTTGTGAACAAGAGCAACACGTCTTTGCAACTAGGCTCCAAAGTCCCACCTGCCTCAGGCAGCGCGGCCGGTGCAGAGCATTTAGGGAAGTTTTACCTGGCAGCATCTGGGTCACAGGTTCCTCATGCTCACCTTGAAGGGCTTGGGTTTAGGCAGGGAGGCAGGGGAGCAGCTGCCCCGGCCTGCCCCCTTAAATCAAGTAAATAAAATACCTTACTAAAAGTAGAAATAATCAGAATATTTGAAATTGAAATACAGGACTCGCTGGGGTCACTTCAACGATGTTGTGGCACATCCTAGTGAAGATGTTGACAGATTTTTCTGAGCACTTAGGGTGAAAAGAAAGTAATTTGAAACAACTGTTGTTGAGACACTTCAGCCTGAATCTGCAAGCCAGAGCCAGACAGAGGATGATGACAGGTGGGTGTCCTGCGCGCGCGCGCACACACACACACACACACACACACACACACACAAAAATCCTGACTATGCCCATGGCAGGGCTTGGTTCTGCAAGGATTTGAATAGCTGGACCCGAATGCACAACTGTAATTGCTTATTGTGTACAATAGGACTTCTGGCAAATAAGTGCTCAGAGGATTACAGCCTAACTGCATCTCGATAGCAGCCCAATGCTATGCAGAGTTAGGTGTCCCTGAACCCAATGAGATAGAACTGGACTGCAAGACTCACTCTTAAATTGAGGTCTGTAGTAAAGAGTAAGTTGTGTAAGGAGTGCCTGCAGAATTACAGAGCTAAGCAAAAACTAAGTGTTTTGTGGCACCTTAAAGGCAAACAGGTTTTATTTTGGCATGAACAATTTGATCCATCAAATCACTTTCCACATGTATATTTACTGAAGAAAAACTCTTCCCACCTGACAAGCTTTTACAAGACCAGTCCCAAGCCTTACTGTGCAATATTAATAAATACTTTAGATTATTATTTCATTTCTACTAATGTCTGCAAGATGTTTTGGAGAGAATATGTAGAGAAAATCTTCATAGATAGCATAATCTGATTTTGATATGAGCTTTATAAATTAGCTGAAGCATCTCATTAAAAGAGGCTTCTCAATAAACTTTGAGGAAAATAGCTCCTATTTAAAAATAATAAGAAGAAAAGTAACAAGGACAATGTACTGAATTATAAGCTATAACAATGCTAGAAAAATAAATGGAACAGTGGAAAACAGGTTTTAACTGCTGACATGAAGCTTTTAAAAATCTACACTAAATGTTAATTATTTTCTTACCTAGTATTTTTCTTTGCGTCAGAAGAAGACCCTGTGGCATGGAATGAAATAAATCCCAGACTGGTTATATACATGTGCTCCTAATTCCTACACCTAGTTTTCTGCAGTAGTTCATAGTGTGTTAACTTGTGCCTTCAGCACTTGAGAATAATTTTGCAATAGCTGTGATAATGCCAAAACTGCAGACAGATCTGTAGTAAAGTGTTGCTAATAGTTACAGACTATAATAATGTGCCAGTGTGTTGAAACAAAGTAATTTCCATTTCCCATTAGATAATGCACTGCAAAAGTAGGCCAGGAGCTACAGTGCCGTGAGAAAATTTGTCAAGAGTAGGTTGTTCCTTGACTAGACATGTTTAACCCGAAGGAACTAGAAGCCAGAAAGATGCAAAGGAAGATGTAATGAGGTGGGCGGTTTTTATTAGTGGTGTTTGGTTCTTCTTATTAAAATATAGTGATAACATTGTGAAATAGCATCACATAAAAAGTACCAGGAAATTGAATGTTACAAAAACTATACAAAATGTATGTTTTTATGGTACTGGTGCTGCATATGTAGAGTTCTGGCTATCACTTTCTTGAGTAGGAGGCACAGAGAATGGGGCAGTATTAAAACAAAACTACCTATCAAGGCAATTGAAAGCCTGTGTTAGTGAAGCATGCAGCCTATCCACATTTCCTTGGAAGCAACACCTATAGAGTTTAAAAGGCTTAATTTAATGTAAATATGTATAGGACTGAATTTTCGAAGGATGTGAACACTTCATTTCTTTTCTTAAAGAGATAGCTCAGAACATTACACATCATTTTGAAAAGTGAATGGAACAACTGTTGTATTTTGGTTGGAGTCTAGCCAATGAAATAATCTTACAGAAGTTTGTAAACAAAACAACAGAACTACAAAAATGGCTGGCAGAGCATAAGCTGTAACATCAAGGAGCTTTCAAATAAAAGTTGCTGCAATGACATAATCACAGCCTTGGTCTATGGAATTTACCACCGTCAAAGTTCATGATCACCAATGGTGATAATAGATTAATAAGGAGATTAGATAAAGCAATGAGGGATGGATATTTATTTCAAGAGAAACAAGATAACGGGACCAAGACTCCATTCCCATACCTAAGAAGTTCAATACGTGATCAGGAAATTATTTCTTGTGCTTTTTGATAAAGAATATTGGGGTAGATAGATCACATCATTCTGATTAAGCAAGGCTGTATACTTTAACATTCTTCTCTTTAATATTAACTGCATGGTCTCTTAAAATCATGCCCAACTATCTTGTTGCTTTTGCAACACAGACATTTCTGTCCTATATTTAATATTACAATCCTAAATAAATGTTCCTTGTGATGCTAAAAACTTAATTCAAATTAAGTTTAAAAAATAAGATGTTTTTACTTTCAATAACCACTTGACTCACTGCTTACATAAATGAGATCAGATGCACCAGCTGGCATAAGATCCATGTGTAAAATGTGTTTAGGATGTGCTGATGCTTATCTGGAACTCTTACCATTCAAAAATGAGTTTAGCTATCATGGATACTCACAAGGAGTGGCTGAGACCTCTTCCTCCTCCAGAGAATTACAAGTTCCTTCAGAGAGAGATCTGAAATTCATTGAGCTGCCACCACTGTAAGAATTGTAGCCACCCACGTGGAGGAATAGTTTTCACAAACGGTACTCTCACTTGGATCTGCAAGGTTTACTAAATGTTAATACAGCTGCAGTCTCCTGTGTGAATTTGCTGTTAGAATTTGCTGTTAGAATCTTGGAGATTTGGAATAGGAAGCACAAGATTGCTTCACGTTTCCTGTTTCCTAACTTGTACATGATCTCTCCTTACAGCAGGATGTGTGTACTCTCAGCACAGAAGTGGGGTACCTCATCATAGGGGAGATGAAACCATTCTAATTTGGACATGATGGTGAAGTGTTGGGAACAGAAAGCATGAAGATCTGAACTGACTCTTAAAAAGAGGGTTAAAACATGTAAAACATAGCCGTCATGATAATAAACAGTCATCTCCAAAGACTGCATTGCTCATGCTCAGATAACTACAGCAATATGAATCCTAAGACACTGAACACAGTTTGCTTTGCAACAAACCTATGATTGCAGGTCTACCTGTCTCACACAATTACCTCAAATCAAGCCAATAAGACATTCAAAAGAAATTATGCGGTAAGGCCTATTATGGGAATACATTCAGATTTTAGAATAAGTTAACACAAAAAAATTCAGTCTATTTCATCATTAACTTGACTAGCATGGCCTTTTATTCCCCCCCCCTCCCCGGTAGATGTGCCATCTGTTGTTGCATTTCACCAAAAAGTGAGAAGGCAAGTGCTCCTGATTCCCCCCCCCCCATATATACATACATATATATATATATATATATATACTACGAAAGCATATATATATATATATATGCATATATTGTGTAGTTTTCATTTCTTCTTAGAGGGACCTATCAGTGTCATTCTTTTAGAAAGTCATAGGTTAATGTCAAAACATAAGATAATCATTATTTTAATTACCTGAATTTTCAATGAAATTAGCCATATAAATTTATATTTAAAAAAAGCACACAAAGGAAAAATGCAGGAAAGCCTTTAAGTCTAGATATATCCAACTTCTGTAGATAGTGGAAATGAGAATGGGACTTAGCAACTGGGAAAAATGGCTTGTAGGTTGGAACACATGACTTCTAGGTAGACATCTTTGTGTATTTTTTGGGTGAGCACTTTATTTATGGCCACTACCATGTCTGTTTTGACCCATATTCTATGGCTCCCCTGTAATTGCTTCCAGTAATGTTTTGGGCCACTGATTGGCTCAGTTTGGCATAGATTTCTGCTTGGGAGTGTTCAGCATGCTGTATCGCAGCAGATTTAATGGCAACCATAGATACGATGCTTAGTATAGAAGTGTTCTATACAGAAATGAACATTTGAATGCACTTATCACTTGTACTTGTCTACTCACATACTGTATAGCATTAGTAAATGCATTCTTGGCATGGAGACTACATGTGAACAATCCAACAAATGTGGTAAAAGCATTTAAATGTATGTAACAGGGTGCACCTAGAATATGTGCACAGGTGCTCAAGCAGGTACGGACATTTTCTGTGGTTGTTGCCACATCTGCTTTGCCCCTGGGCCTGAAGCAATATCGTAACTGTACTTTCAAGTTCATAATGATGCAAATTGCAGAGGCCATGTGTACCACTCCCATTCTGATGAATTTATTCATAGTGAGAGTTTCCACACAGTCCTGTCAACGTTGCAAGCTGGCCAATGGTTCCGTGTTCTAGCTTTTCAAAATCGTCAATGCAAGCTACTACCATAAACACCAATAAAAAGCAGATTCTGTTGGATCCAATAGGACTGCGTTCAAGTCTGTGTTTACATTTACTGAACGCCAAATCCCTTTTACAGCACCCCCAAATCTATAAACACTTTCTGCTGAATTACAGAACAGCTGTTTACCGCGACTGGGAAGCTGAAAAAGACACCTTATTTTTGCATCTTTTTGGTCTTCATGCGTTTCTCCTGCTGCATATTGCATTTCCCTGTGGCCTTTCAGCCATACCTATTTCCTAAAGGGTGACCATGCCTTCCGCACGAGAACCCGAGCGCCTCCGACTCTGGGCTCTTAAGAGAGGCCGCAACACGCGTCCTCCAAAAGTTTGGAGTTTTTTTGCACCTCGCCTTTACGCACATGCGCTAACCTCTTTCTCCGGGGCATTGAGTCTGCGTCCCGGGCGCTGGGCTGATTGGACGCGCGAGCTCCGCCTCCCCGCGCCGTGATGGCGGCGAGTGACCCGGAAACGGCCCAGAGACAAGTGAGCGCGTTGCGGAGCGGGAGGCTGATGGCGGGGCGTCGGGCTCAGCTTCCTGGAGAAGGGGGCAGGTCAGGGAAACGGGGCGTTTGCCTAAGGGGTTTTGCCTGCATGCTAAGGTCGCGATGGGGGCGCACATGTGGCTCCAGATATGGTTGGACTCCATCGCCCTGCAACCCCAACTTGCATGGTTGGCGAGTGATGGGCATTGTAGTCTAGCATCACCTTGAAGTATATTAATATATTCGTCATCCCGTTGGATCTGACCCAATTCCACTGAATTCAGTAGTGGCCGGATAGATGCTGCCAGGATGCCCCTAAGGAAACTTTCCCACCTCCTGGTATGCAGAGGCTTAATGCGACCATCATTACTAGCTGCTGCTTATAAATCCTTCCTTCGTGCATTTCTCTGATTGCCTCCTAAAGTCCACCTAGATTTGGGCACTGCGAGGCAACGGTGCTGGATGAGATGGGTCTCTGGCCTGATCTAGCAGGCTCTTCATATGTTCCGATTCTGTTATACCTTGCTCCTAAGCAGCCACTGTGTTGGCTTGTGCTGACTACTAAAGACTTTGTTTATTCCAACAACTGAATTCTGAATTTGTAATTTTATTTACATTGCATCAAGTTTATTGCACACTACTTAGAAATTATTGTAGTTCAGCAGTATATAAATAAAATAAAATATTACTGCATAATTTTCTGTTAGACAGAAGAAATTGAAGCCTTGTCTGCTATATATGGCGATGAATGGTGCACCATTGATGAAGATGCAAAAGTATTCTGCATTCAGATTAGTGATTGCCTGGAAAAGCCAAAGTGGAGACTCTGTCTGCAGGTAGGTTTTCCTGTAACATAACTGGGCGTTGAGTTTGCAACTGGGTGTCTCAGATGGGCATCTTTGAGCCTACTTTTGCTATTGTCAGGAGGTGTAACGTTGTAAATGTACTGTAATGTTTTATTACATTATTCTGAAATGGTTGATTTTGAGAGGTATTGTTTTGTTTTTGTTTTTGTTGTTGTAAGCTGCTTTGAACTTGATTCTTTTGGTGGAAAAGCAGCATGCAGATAAATTGAAGAATGAAGGAATTCTGGGTTGTGGCTTGGCCTCAGATCTTTTGGGTTTAACTTTAGCCTTCATTATGCATTATTCACATACAAGGCATTCATGATTTCAAGCTTAGAGCAGGGCAAGTTCTTCTGCATCAGCTCCACCCTTTGACAACTGAACCATAACTGGTTGTCTGCAAGGGGATCCCTTCAAACACACAGCTGCTTCTGCACTGGGCATCCACACAGTCAGGAACCCTGTAGAATTGGGGGTCCCGATCCTGTGAAGCCTGTAAGCACAAGGTGCTGCTTGTGAGCAGGGGTTCCCTTGCTGGTGACTGCACTCAACATGCAGTCTTTAGAAGTCAGTGCTAGCTTGGCAATGCAGCATTGGGGAATGTGGTGAGGAATGTGACCCCACCCTGTCTTGAAACTGTTGGTGCCCTCCTTAAGAATAACTAGGACTATTCTTTAACACACAATTGATTTATAAATGATGCAGTCAGATATAGGGAGACACATCCTACTTTATTAGTCATTGCAGAGTTCTGTAACTTTTAAAAAAGCAAAACTTTCTTTGTAGGTTAGGATTTTTATTTCTCCAAGTATGTTTTAATGTTGGCAAGATAGTTCTGTCCTTTAATGTTTGCATCTGTCTCATGTATAATGCCGAAAAAATGGGAGAAGTAAAATCTGTATATTATGGGAGAGCCATAAGGTACCTAAGATACTGATTCTGTACATGTTTATGCATAAGTAAGGCTCACTTTGTGTGCAGGACTGTCATATAAGAATTTATGTACTAGTGTTTCCAGTTATTTAATACCTTAACAATGTTTTGGAACTGTCCTGCGTTTCTCCTCCACCCCGTCCCCAGCTAGATTTGGAATGAAAATTTCTGGCTAATCTACTTTTAAAACTTTTCAGGTGATCCTTCCTCCTGAATATCCAACAACAGCACCACCTATTTATCAAATTAAGTAAGTGATAAGTTAATATTCTTGAAAAAAGCTTCTGTGCCTTTTGTTCCAAACTGTTAGTTTCATAATATGTAACCACTCTGTGTGTGTGATACACAGGCTTGTGTGGGGCAAGTGAGTGTGTGGTGACAATACACACTTCAGCTTTGGAGATTTGACCAACAGGGAATGTAGCCCTCTGGCCAAAATCAGCTAATAATCCTGGTTTAAAGAAACTTAGGAAACTCTAAATTATAGCAACATAAGGGAGAAAGCAAGTGAAAATATGTCTCTTCCTTGTTTTTTATCATCATCTTTTGTGATATGTGTACTGTCCCAGTATGAAGAAGGTAGGATTGCAACATGATTTGATTTTGCCAAAGCATATAAAAGCATAATCATGATGAGGTGTTTTTAGTATCTTGAAGTAGAAAATGGTTTTAAAATGATGCAAATATTAAACTAGTACGTTCCTTTTTTATTCTAGTGCTCCTTGGCTTTCTGGACGGGAATATGCGGAACTTGCAAATTACCTGGAAGAACTCTATGTGTAAGTTGTACTGTTTGTCGGAATACGAATCATAGAAAGAAGCATGGGAAGCTGGGATCTAGTATAGTATCTGCTTTCTGTGAAAACCATGTTTTCACAAACCAGCGGAGAGTGGGTGCAGCTGTATCTGTAAATCGTATTGAAAGGGCCATGACTTTTGAGTGCCCTGTTGAGGAAGAAACATAGCTGCTGCCGTGCTGCTTTTATTGCAGTTATTTGTATGTTTTCAGATTATATATGTGCTTGAATTCTGTTAATGCTTAATCATTTTTTCTATGTTTTTAGCTATTCTTGGTTTTATCTGTAAGCCTCCTTGAGTCCTGTCAGAGTAAACGGCGGCGGGGAATGAATGAATAACAAACAAACAAACAAACAAATGTAATAATAATAAATGTCATGGTTATATTTTTAAAAATCCAAATACTGTCCTGAAATGTTTTATACATAATTCCAGCAGATGGCAGCAATGTTGAAAAAGCAATATGAAGCATAACCTTTTGCTGGAAGCGAAGATTTATGGATCTTATATAAAATAGTCCACTCTGTTTTAGTGAGACAGCTGTTACAGCAAAGCTAGGCAAAGGCCATGTGTTAAGGTGTAACATCATGTGGCACTTACTTCTGAGGAAGCATGCATAGGTTTGCACTTCCTTACTGCTCTCTTCCAAAACCTAAAGAACGAGCCACTTTGTGTCCCTGGAATGAAAGTGGTGTATCATAGGATATTTTTACACAAGAAGGCTCCTAAACCACATCTGAAACATATAGATTTCTTTGATGCTATCCATTAAAAAAGTAATTTTAGAGTAGATTTGTATATGTTGTATCATGCTTTTCAGACAGAATCTTGGTGAAAGCATCCTTTATCTATGGGTGGAGAAGATACGTGAATTTTTGATAGAAAAATCGCAGTCTTCTGATTCAGGTAAGGTGCTAAACAAATGAGTCTGAGCAACGCTCCGGAGCAGGTTTTGGGAACACGTGGGGAAAGGAAGGAGAAGTCCTCTTGCGCACACATAACTCTGCTCACATGGCACTGCATATAACCCTAGATGATTACTTTTGATCATTACTATGTAGAAAAACCACAAGTGGGAAGTGAGAAGGCTGTGTTAAAGCCTGTTGGGCACCATGTGACCCAATAACCAGAAGTACATGCAGGGCTTATGATCAGACATGGGAAGGGCTATGGCAGTCTACACAGTCTTGCCTTCCTTCACTGTAAGGCCCCCGTGTAGCTGGATCATGTGAGGCAGCATCAATAAAGCCAGAGGCAGGCTAAGATGCTTTCAGTTGCTTGAGAAAACGATCAATTCTGCTTTCTATATCCCCCCCCCCCAAGAAAACCCAATTTCAAGCAAAGTATTACATCTAGTTCCAATAGATCAGCAGATTATTATTAAAAAGGCACTTTTAGCCACTTCTCAGAGGCTTCAGCATTCCTCCTAAAGTGAGAAACAGTGAGAGTGCTATTAAAGCAGTAATACCAGCTGCACTTTAGTAAGTGTTTAGAAATATCTGATAGCAGAACTGAAACCAGGAATACAAAAATATTTATGCAATGGAAATAGTACTAATTAATGTTGTATGTGGCTTAAGGTCCTGGAATATTTATTTATTGTTTTTATTTATTTCATCTATCAATTGCTTCCAACAAGACATTGCAAAGCAGTTAAACAATATAGACACAATTTTCAAGCCCAGTGCTGATACAGACAGGGAATAAAAAGGAAGGTCTTCCATAGACACCAAAAAAATAATTGAGATGGAACCTGACTGATTTGTAATAGGAAGGAGTTCTAAAGGGTGGGAGCCACCATACCAAAGTCTTGCTTCTCTGTCAACAGAACAGCAATACAGTTGGAATATACAGGCATGTAGTCTGGCATTTCTGTTATTCCTCCAAATTGCAATTTTATCATCTTGATACAACAAATAAATAAGAGACATTTCAGGATGATAGTTCTTGTTTAGTTTCTTCCTGAAGGGTGTCACGTTTACTGGGGAAATTAATAGGTAGATTACAACACTTAGGGTGGGGTCTTTAATGCGATCTGCTGTACCTTTTTTTTTTTTTTGGCAACTATTGGTGTGGCTTTGAAAACTGCAGGATTTGCAGCCCACATATTTTTCTGCTATCCTCTGCAAAGCATTCTTGAAGCCAGACGTGCATTTAGCCATGCCTGCATTTGGTTGTTCTCTCTGCCCTCTAGTGGTATAATGTTTTGGTGTCATGTGCTGTACTAAGGAATAAGCATGTGGGTGAAAATGATTGGAGCATCCTGAGAGATATAGTGGACATTCAGCAGAATAAGGGGCGTTATAGTAATCTATGCCAAATAATTTGCCTTGATTTACCACATCTGTAGATTATTGCTGAAATTTCCTAGTGATCATCTGAACTTTGCTTGAGTTTATCTGAAGTGATATGCTTACTATGTTTTTCAAGGCTTTTGAATATGTGAGAGTCACATAGCGGGAATGGGAAATTTAGACATACGAACCATGTTTGCACACATGTTTGTGATCCCTTGAGGTAATTTTTGCAAGTTCAAAATGCACAGAAGTTAGATGGCAAGATCTGCGTAATACTTGCTATGATTTGTTTCTTCTCTAAATCTACACATGCAAAATTTACCCTTGCGTTTCTTTTAAACTCTGAAAAATAAAATGTGTGAGTGTCACTTCATGCAGTTTCCTTTTTTCTGATATGGGGACACTTGGATGTCAGAAAAATAATGCAACCTGTCTGTAGGTTGTTATGTGACAATTGCACATGTAGGTATTCCTAGTAGTGGGTCCAAAATACTTTATAATACAGTGATACCTCGGGTTACAGACGCTTCAGGTTACAGCAGTGTTTCCCAACCGGTGTTCCGCGGCACACTAGTGTCTGGTGTGCCGTGGGAGGGAGGCGGGCGAGTCCGGCGGCGAGAGGCGGGGCGGCGGCGGCATCTCCTGCTGGATGCAAATCCAAACATGGCGGGCGCCTCCCTCGCTCCTTTGTAGGCGGACCATCGAGAGAGAAAGAAAAGGAGGCGAAAGAGCGAGAGAAGGCGCCTGCGCGGAAAGAGGAGCGAGCAGTGCGCCTGCGCGCCGCAGCGCCCGAGTGCAGTGAAATTCCGTGAAGAGGGGAGGGGGGGCTGGAAAAGAGAGAAAGGAAAGATTTTTCATTTTTTTTAAAAAAAAAAAAAAAGGAAGAGGGAAAGAAGAGAAAAAGCGGCAGAAGCTGAGGGGAAGGTTTCCGTGAGGGAGAGAGAGAGAGAAACGCGGGGCTGGCGGGACCCCTCCTCTTCCGCCACGTGTCGCCCGCCACCGCCTCAGAATCTCCTCAGGAGCGGCGGCGGCTGCTCCCCCTCGCCCCCTTCCTCCCCCCCAGCCCCCTCCCAACCCCCGGACGAGGGATGCGAGGCGGCGCCGCTGAGAGGACGGGAAGGCCCCCGGCGGCGGGGTCGGCTCGAGCAAGGAGGGGCGAGCGCTAGCCGGCTGGCTCTAGCCCGGCAAGAGGAGGAGGAGGAGGAGCACGCCGTCGCTTCCACAGCAGCCGCCCCACACTCCCCTCCCCGGGCACCGGCGGGGAGAATGACGGAGCTCCAGTCCGCGCTGCTACTGCGGAGACAGCTGGCAGGTCCGTCCGTCCGTCCGTCGGGGCAAAACACACCACAGCGCAGGCAGAGGCAGGCAGGCCCGTCTCTCCCTGCCCCCCCTCGGACCTGGCCAGCCTGGGGTTTGCACCCCAAACATTCATGTCCACCCCAGCTACACAAGCCACACCTTGCTCTCAGTTCGATCTGTCAAATAACTCACCTATCATTCACATAAAGAACCTAGTCTATCCTCAAACGTCAGAATGTACCTCCTCTCTAGCTTCCCCCACTTCATCTAGGCACTTTAAGCCCTTACTTAACCCACCCCAGCCTGCTTACTCTTCCTTCATTTGCTATAAAAACTAAATACAGAGAGAGACTGAGAGCTGTTGACGAAGAGCTACGTGTGTGTCTTTCTTCGATTCCAGCCAGAATATCAGCTTTGTGTTCAGCCAAACAGGCCCAGGTTGCGCACTGAATAAAGTATTTTATAATTTTTCATATTTCTGTTTACTTACTATTTCATAATAAAGTAATTATAAAATACTTTCTTTGTGTTTATTTTATTCCTATTAAAGAGAGTTACTTTATATATAGTCAATATAGGCACAGAGTTATTTTTTTAAACATTTTCTAATGGTGGTGTGCCTCGAGATTTTTTTCATGAAACAAGTGTGCCTTTGCCCAAAAAAGGTTGGGAAACACTGGGTTACAGACTCCGCTAACCCATAAATATTACCCTGGGTTAAGAACTTTGCTTCAGGATGAGAACAGAAATCGTGCTCCGGCAGCGCGGCGGCAGCCGCATTAGCTAAAGTGGTGCTTCAGGTTAAGAACAGTTTCAGGTTAAGAATGGACCTCCGGAACGAATTAAGTACTTAACCCGAGGTACCTCTGTACTTTACATGTGGTTCTGATAGTTATAATTAATAATTTGCTCTGTCCTCTGAATGACCAATGCATCCTTTTTATTTATTTTTCAAAGTATGTGTTATATGTGTTTCTTAAGAAGTGCCACTTGCAAATGTAATTGTACCACTAACTTCCCCATAGATGCTACCAATCACTTAAAATAGTTTGAACTGTCATGAAATCCTTTTAAAGCAGGTATTGCTTTTATACCAGTAGGACCAGATGTTAAAAAAATTACAGAAGAAACTGATCTGGAGTACGAAGAGAATTTTTCACTGGAGTATCAACCCCTCCGGGAATGTGCAGCTGTAACTCTGAATTTTGATCTGTCAGAAAGCCAAGAAGGTAGAGTAGCTATTGCTGTTTAGTTATGTTTCCACTCTTACTTTTGTGTCTATTAAAATATAGATATATGAGAAATGGCGCTCGTGAAGTGGAGCCAAGCCATGTGAAAGCACTGCTGCAAATCACTTTGCCTTCCTGTGACTTTGTGTTAGGTATCTGCACTGTATTGTCTGATCTTTTGATTAAAAAGTGGGTCTAGCAAAATAAAAAGAGGAATTGATGCCTTTGTGAAGGAGGGAACATTTACAAAGGGACTGATTCCCTAAGGCTTGCCTCCAACTTCTGCATGTTAGACATGGGCGTCTGAGCTAGGGAAGACTACATGCGCAGATCTCTGTGGGAACTGGAACTCTGATCATTCTTTCCTGAACCTTCCCTCCTCAGATATCCACCTCACTCAGCACATGGACATCAGAGGTGGGATCAGAAAATGCCATAGCTCTCACACTGCTTTCTATGTGTGGACCCCCTTACCACAATTGTGAAGGGATCAATAGGGAAGTTATTGTTGGTACAGTGAATGAATTAGCAAATGGCATGGTGCAGAAGAGACAGGAGTGTGATCCTAGGTGAGATTATGCTATACAGTGGTGCCTCGCAAGACGAAAAGAATCCGTTCTGCGAGTCTCTTCGTCTAGCGGTTTTTTCGTCTTGCGAAGCAAGCCCATTGACGGCTTAGCGGATTAGCGCTATTAGCGGCTTTTAGCGGCTTATCGGCTTAGCAGATAAGCAGATAAGCGGCTTAGCGGCTTAGAAAAAGGGGAAAAAAGGGGGGGGAAACCGCAGGAACTCGCAAGACATTTTCGTCTTGCGAAGCAAGCCCATAGGAAATTCGTTTTGCGAAGCACCTCCAAAACGGAAAACCCTTTCGTCTAGCGGGTTTTCCGTCTTGCGAGGCATTCGTCTTGCGGGGCACCACTGTATGATTAGAAGAGTCAGGCATGGAGATTCCCCCCACTATATCTTGTGCTTTATAAATATTGGTAAGAGATGCATGTGTTGTGTACATGAGCATGAAGTGAGCCTTTGGTTCATGTGCTCTGCTCTGCTCACACACAGCTGTTCCCTGACTTTCTTCCCAGTTTGAGGCAGCATTTTGTTTGCGGTTTTTAACCCATAGTAAACTTGTAGCAAGCTGTAGATAAGGAAAGCTTTAAAAGTTGATGGAAGACAAGCAAAGAAATCAGTGTAAAGGATTTAAAAGAGAGGAGTGAAGCTTGTGATCGTAGGAGACGGAGGGAGAGACTAGTTTAGCAGGGCCATTCTGAATTAGTTGGAGAGAAGGTACAGTAGCCCACCTTTGCACAAAACCTAAATTCTTAAATTTGCAGATGAAGAGCTGCCTCCAATTTATCATGGAAACCCAATTACAGACCGAAGAAGCACTTTCCAGGCACATTTAGCACCTGTTGTGAGCCCCAAACAGGTTAGTAAAATCTGCTTTCTGACAGGCCTTTCAGTCTCCTCCTCTCTAGGTTATAAGTATACATTTGTAAGCATGTATGTATATGTTCTTATTTGCTTAACACAGACACCACAAATATGTTTTCTTCTGCAAAATACAGATCTCTGTCATCCATTCCAGAGGGTTTTATTGGCTTAAATATTGCTATCCAGATTAAAATGAATGGCCTGGGGAATTTAGATTCAGGATCATCTTGAAAGATGCGTGGTAGCCTTTTGGATCCAGGATATTTGTTAAAAAAGAGGTGTGCAGTAATTTGGATTCAAGATAATCAGATAAGAAAAGATGAGTGGTAACCTTTTGAATCAATAGGGTTGTATATCTGGCTTGATAACTTACAGAGTCCTACAGGCATTATCTATTCCGTGAAAGCTTTTATTTGAAAAGCATAAGACCAAAGTATCAACAGTGGCCAGCTTTAAAAAAGGTAAAGGGACCCCTGACAGTTAAGTCCAGTTGCGAACGGCTATGGGGTTGCAGCGCTCATCTCGCTTTACAGGTTGAGGGAGCCAGCGTTTGTCCGCAGACAGTTTTTCTGGGTCATGTGGCCAGCATGACTAAGCTGTTTCTAGCACAACAGAACACCGAAACCAGAGCAGTGCATGGAAATGCCGTTTACCTTCCCGCTGGAGCAGTACCTATTTATCTACTTGCACTTTTTGGTGTGCTTTCGAACTGTTAGGTTGGCAGGAGCTGGGACTGAGGAACGGGAGCTCACCCCGTCGCAGGGATTCAAACCGCCAACCTTCTGATTGGCAAGCCCAAGAGGCTCAATGGTTTAGACCACAGTGCCACCCACGTCCCTTGGCCAGCTTTATGCCTCTGCAGATAAATTACCTGAGGGAAATACATCTGTGAGCAACTGTAGTGGGATTTGGTGCAGTGCAAACGCCTCCTGTTTCCTAGGCTGTTCCCCTCTGCTGACATGAATAACTGTGGTGACTGAAGTTTCAAGGGACCTGACTGTTATCTAGTCCAGCCCTCTGCAATGCAGGCATCTCAACATGTGGTCCACCATCCAACTTGAAACCCTGCTTAGTTTTGCAAATTTGTCAGAAGTTTCATTTCTGCACCACTAGAGTTTGGAGTATAGCCCACTGGCCTCAGTCATAGGAATGCACTATTAATGCACACATACCAGACTGTTCCAGCTCAGTCCCATTTGCATGGTGGTGGTGGAAACTGTTCTAGAATTGCTGGTTGATTATTAGCACAGTTAGTTATTTGCATTGCCCTCCTTTGGTGCATTTTTCCCCTTAGAAAGGGAAATATATGATTTGGGAAACTGTTTTCAAAGCAAAATTCTCTTTGCAGATACTGTGAACTGTGTCTTGAGGTATGCTATATCAGTTTTTTCCTCTCCCCAGCATAGTAAGTGAATTTGCTGTGAAATAATGGGAATACTGCAAAGATAAATATTGGAGATGTATTTTGATAACTCTAGAGAGATGACTTTTTTTCTCTCCTTTTGAATTAAAAGCAATTTGCTTGCCAGGCATGTTTTCTCAAGCTCTCACAGCTTTAATAATGTTTTGCTTAAAGTGGTATTAATTATGCATTGTTTATTAAAACAGTTTTTTCATCACAGGGTTTATCTAGTACAGAGAAACATGAGCCATCTGATAAGAACAGAACAATAGATAACTACGTTTAAGGAGATATGGGGGGAAAGGACAACTAATAAATTACCATCTAATTCTTTATTGAGCTCTTAGGGCCTACAGTGCAGACAAAGATTAAATGTGTAAAAGGGGTATTGGAGGAATCTTGATTATTTCCACAGATTAACACAATAGATTCTGTAACCTATTGGGCAAAAAAAGCAACCCAGTGTTGTTTGTTGTTGTTGTTGTTGTTGTTTTAATCCACATACTGTTGATCCTGTTGATTTAAGTTTCTGAGTGAGAAAAAAGTTTTACTATGAGTGACATAGAGCTCAAACAGGAAGATGGTGTGTGGGTCTGGGGTGCCAACCCCCAGAAGCAGCCTTTGATGTCTTGATCTGTAAAGGCCTGTTGATGTTATTTCTACCGCTTCGTATTTCATTTTCTTACACAAAGAGCCCCTTGCGACTTTCTAGATCAGGCAGTGCATCTTCTCTGGCATCTGATCAGTAGTGTTTTGCTTTAATAAGATATCAAGGGCCCCATTTTTCACCTCCTCACATGCCTTGCCAAATGTACAAGACTGGCCCTCTGTACCTGGCTGGCTGCTCACATTTCTAAGCATACAGTACAAAACTTTCACCAAGGCCAAGAGCTGCAGGTCGATCTTCCTCCAGCGCTTTCCTTCCACAACAGTTTGTTATATCCTTCATCTTCACCTTCTTCTCTTTACTCCATCCACCCTCTTCATTTAAAATTTTGACAATGGCTTGAATCCCAAGTGCATCTTCCATTCATGGACTCCCTCGTTTCCCAATACCACTTTGAAGGACCCCACAGAGCAGAATTGCAGAGCTCTGTGGAGAAAAGAGGATGTGTGGAGATGGGAAGGTATATTCCATGAGCTCTGCTCTGTCTAGAGAAGGAAATGTAGGATCTCAGCTTATGTTTGCATCATATTTTTCAGCCAGTGCCTTTTAAAATATGCATAGTTATATCATAACTAAGGACATTGGTTATACAGTCCAAGTTCCAGACTCTTTCCTCCAAAGGAAAGGGATAGAAGGTACTACAGACGAACATGGAGGCTGGGCAACGGTAAACAAAATGCTAACCTAAAGAATCAGCCCTTCTGTCGATCTGTAACCTATTCTTTTCTCCCCCCCCATCCCATTCCATGTTCCTTGTAAGCCCCAACAGTCCATGTAGCTGAAGTTGTACTCTGGGGCACCCTTGGTTGTCTTGGAAAGATCTTCATTGCACTCGTGGTCTTTGGAGTTTTGTGGTTAACACATTAACTTCCTTGAGCATCACTATCTCAGGTGGTACTGGGTGCATTTTTCCATTACATCTATATCTTAAATTAGCCTTTGCCAACCTTGCGTCCACCAGATATTTTGAACTACAATTCCTGTCATTCTATTGGCCATGCTGACTGATAGGCATTGTAGTGCAAACATCTTGAGGGCACCAGGTTGGCAAAGGCTGTCTTAAATTTTACGCTTGCAGGCTGTTGCCCTGGGCACATTTGAAAAGACGTATACACCACTGCATCCAGTGGCATTTACTGCCAAGGAAACATGTACTTGCGCAAATGAATAATTTCTTGTACCAGAAGTATGGACGCCAGCCATATTGCAGTCTCCACCACTGTTGCATTTAATTTAATTGAAATGTTTTAGTAGTAACCACAGAATGAGCCTTGTTTGCAAAACCTTAAAAGTGAAGCATATAAGCATTTATACGTTGGGGGAAAAAAGCTTTTTTTTTCTTCATAGGTGAAAAATGTTATTGCTGAGTTGTACAAGAATAAGAAAATAGCCAGTGCTACTCACAATATATACGCATACAGGTGAGTAGCCAATTTTCAGTGGCAATTATTTCAGAGGGATGAACGAGAGAAACATCTCGATTCTTTGATTCTGTTACCTTACATCTTTGATTCTGTTACCTTAATAGCATCAAAACTCTCTCTCACTGTCACACAGTGTAAGTACAGTTGAAACAAAATAAAAAAATTCCTTCCAGTAGCACCTTAAAGACCAACTGAGTTAGTTCTAGGTATGAGCTTTCGTGTGCATGCACACTTCTTCAGATACGTATCTGAAGAAGTGTGCATGCACACGAAAGCTCATCTTTGATTGATACCTTACATCTTTGATTCTGTTACCTTAATAGCATCAAAACTCTCTCTCACTGTCACACAGTGTAAGTACAGTTGAAACAAAATAAAAAAATTCCTTCCAGTAGCACCTTAAAGACCAACTGAGTTAGTTCTAGGTATGAGCTTTCGTGTGCATGCACACTTCTTCAGATATGTATCTGAAGAAGTGTGCATGCACACGAAAGCTCATACCTAGAACTAACTCAGTTGGTCTTTAAGGTGCTACTGGAAGGAATTTTTTTATTTTGTTTTGACCATGGCA
Source organism: Podarcis erhardii (assembly GCF_964252035.2). Lineage (NCBI taxonomy): Eukaryota > Metazoa > Chordata > Lepidosauria > Squamata > Lacertidae > Podarcis > Podarcis erhardii. The sequence continues at coordinate 46,107,824 of NC_138499.1, read as the reverse complement.
GACCAACACGGCTACCTATCTGTAATAAGTACAGTTGGTTATGATAAGATTTTAAGGCGTTTGAATATGAGCAAGAGTCCCTTAAACAATATTGTTGAGATATGTATTATGTAAGGATGTTTGCTTTGTTACTTGACACTTTTTGTTTCACTTTTTGCTTTTAGGATATACTGTGAAGACAAGCAGACTTTCTTACAGGATTGTGAAGATGATGGTGAAACAGCCGCAGGTGGACGTCTTCTCCATCTCATGCAGGTAAAAGGAACCAATTGGTAACTGGAGAATTTTCCCTGCAGTGTTTGGATTGTAGTTCTAAAATAAAGTTTATTCTACAAATCTGTATTGAGTGGAGAGAGAGAGAGAGAGATGATAGAGAGATTGGAAAGCATTATTTGAGTATTTTTACACATGGGAGCTAATTTGATGGAAATATTATAAAGTAATAAAAACATGCTACCATCCAGGTACTATTTAGTGGAAATTTCAGTTTCTAGGCGTAGAATCACAAGATCCACAGAAAGATACTAGGGACAGAAACACTGAAAATGGCAGTCTGTGCCTAATTTCCCCTGTTTCCTTTACATTACATTATGATTCAGTGATATTTCTTGCCCATATGCCACACATCACTGTGTTTCAAAATGTGGTGACATCACATCACATCGAAGCCCAGTTCATACGTCACATCAAACCATAATTAACCATAAACTCTGTACCTGCTGAAAAGTTCTTCATCCTCCTCGTGTGCCAGGCCATAGCAGATTAAAACAGTAGAAGAATCAAGTATGTTTTTTTAAAAAAAATAAATCACTAGCTTTCTATTAAAAAAGAAAAGGAAATAAGTAATTGGCCTCCCCTGTGGTAAAAGGAAATTGATGCAGGACAATTCTCAGGGACACTAATCAAGGGGAGATTAGTCACTAATCCCCCCAATGTAATCAATAGATGGCAATAAAATTGCTTGAACCTGTAAATTAGAAGCGCTTCATTTAAAGGCACGGGAGCCCAAAAAGCCTTAATAGTACTCTGTCTCTCAACAGTGAAAAGAGTAGCCATGCAACTGGGATTTATTACAAAAGAAATTGCTATGAATTGTGTGTGAAACAAAGGAGGACCACCTTCTTTGTGTGCTGTTTCCTTTTACTATAGTAGATCTCCTCCTAAGGGAGATGCAGACAATATGACCTGTTCGTGTTTTACAGTTGGAATTTGATGTCTGTTTGGTTTTTGGAAAATCCCAATGTGGTTTTAAATATCTGGACTTAAAGCATTCAGCAATGACTTCCCAGAGATTTGGTGGTGTTTTCTTTCTTCTATGGGCAGTGACTCAAAAACTGACTTCGTCAGAGAGCACCCTTGGGAAGGACCTACTTGGCTAAATGATGGGAGGAAAGTATTCTCTTCTTTGATGTATTTGTTATCATGGATTCTTTACTGTTTGTATATGTTGGTGAAAACAACAAAACTTTTAAAGAATCTTTGTGGCCATGAATTGGTTTCTCCATGCTGGTCAGCCTTATGACTGTATTTAAAAACTAGATACATGCAATGGGCAGGTGAAAGATTGTGTCCAGCATTCCACGAGTCCGTCATGCTCCAGCCTCATCTAATATCTGATCTCTAAGAGGCTTCAAGTTGCTGTAGTTTCTCTTCCAGCTTGCTCTTGCTGCAGGCGTAGTGTTGCCCGTTTTCAGTCAGGAAGACAAACAGGGCACAGGTGTTGCAGGTCACTGCAGCAGCTTCTTCTCCATCCATGTCTCTTGGTCTTACGTACACTGTGAAATAGGGACGCAGGTGATGCTGTGGGTTAAACCACAGAGCCTAGTACTTGCCGATCAGAAGGTCGGTGGTTTGAATCCCCGTGACGGGGTGAGCTCCTGTTGCTCGGTCCCTGCTCCTGCCAACCTAGCAGTTCGAAAGCACGTCAAAGTGCAAGTAGATAAATAGGTACCGCTCCAGCGGGAAGGTAAACGGTGTTTCCGTGCGCTGCTCTGGTTCGCCAGAAGCGGCTTAGTCATGCTGGCCACATGACCCGGAAGCTATACGCCGGCTCCCTCGGCCAGTAAAGCGAGATGAGCGCCGCAACCCCAGAGTCGGCATGACTGGACCTAATGGTCAGGGGTCCCTTTACCCTTTACCTTTACACTGTGAGATAGCACACTGGGCATCCTCCTAAAACTCAACTAAATGCCCTCGCAATGCCCCTGTTTACACGTCATGGCCAGAAGAGCTTCACCTGCTCGATTCCCCCCCCCCCCCCCGTAGTGATTTTAGCCTTTGCTGAATGGGAGGTCTAGGGTTTGGCAGGTGGCGCTGCTACCTCCACTCCTGCAGTCTTTTATTTACAATAGCTCTCCTCTTCCTGCTGTGCTTCTTCCCCAATAGCGAGAGTAGTTAACAGTCAGATGCTGAATTTATTAAGTATATGCTGGATATCCCTAAATTGTTGACGTACCAGTGCAGAATTTGAGTTTCTGGACCAATGTCAGCTTTTCTTATTAAAGAATTTTGGGCAAGGGAAGACGGAGTTGGCTTGCACTTTTTTTAAAAGGTAATGTTTATTTCTAGAACTATTCCAGAGCGTGGCATCAACAATGACATGCGCTCATTGTATACAGGAGAGCGCATCCAGGCAGACACAAGTCACACAGCTCATCTTCCAGATGTTAATGGACAAGTGTTTTTATACAGATCCTGGATGTCCGCAATGTTCTGGTGGTGGTGTCCCGCTGGTATGGTGGTATCCTGCTAGGACCAGATCGTTTTAAACACATCAACAATTGTGCCAGGAATATACTTGTGGAACAGAACTACACCAAGTCCCCTGTAAGTCTACCCTAATAGCGATGGCTTCTGTTAACTGGCTGCTGAAATGCTACACACACAGACACTCTCTAAAATAGCATGTACACGTCACTGAATTTTTCAGTTTACTTGTTGCACGAGAAAACTACTATTTAAAATTTTCCCCAAGTTTAAAAGTAGTTTGGTAGGAAAGCTTTTTCAAGGAATAGGTTGTGTTTTGGTGAATATTATTTACCATGCCCAATCCCCAGACTGACAATTTTCTCCTTCACCTCCACACAAGTTCAGCGTGGGACTGGCTCTGAGAAGGAAACAATGGAATAAAGTCAGAGGTGCATGCCTGTGGGTGGCTGAAGGCCACTTTTCGGTCTTGCTTCCTTTCCTGCTCAGTGGCGTAGCGTGGGGGGTGCAGGGGGGGCCGGCCGCACCGGGCGCAACATCTGGGGGGGGCACGCTCGCCGCCTCCGGAGTCGCCAAAGAGCCTCGGGCGCAGGCTGTAGCAGAGCCCCATGTCTCGCGGAACCGACGAGCTGTGTGTGCGTCCGGGCTGAAGGCGTCCGGCAGGCAGCGGCTCTCAGCGCTCGCCGCGGTCCCCGCGCGTCAGGGCCGTGGAGGGCGCGCCAGGCAGCCCCTCCTCACAGCCCCGCTGCTGCTGCTGCTGCTGCTGCTGCAGCTGCTGGGCCATGTTGCATTTTCCTCGCCTCTCTGCCCTCCTCTGGGCAAGCGGCGTCGTTTGGGCGGCAGCACCAGCAGCAACTCGTCTCAGATCACCTGACACGGACCCGCTGCCGCCGCCGTGGCTACCTTACCGTAAATACCCCAGCCCAGGCAGCAGCAAGAAGAAGCTGGCAGTGGCGGCAGGTTAGGGGTTAGGGGCGCAAATTACTTGCCTTGCCCCGGCTTAGGGGGCACAAATTACTTGCCTTGCCCCGGGTGCTGACAACCCACGCTACGCCGCTGTTTCTGCTTGATGTGTTTGGTGCATGATTTCTGTGGCAAAAGGAAAGAACAGGAGTTGGCAGATGAGCACTGAAGACAGAGAGGGAAAGATCAAGTAGCAGCATGAAGCATGGCAAAGCTAAGACATGTAATAAGAGGAGATTAGGTGGGCAGTGGTGGAGAGATGGAGAATTTTAAAGGTAAAGGCTATAGAACGTGACAGAGGGTCTTGAATTTTTAGGAGACCAATTTCTACCTTGTGTTGAAGGTAATTCTGTAAACAGGGTATAAAACCTGTAAAAACTTCATGTTCATCAGAAATCAACTGTCTTTTGTACCAGTTGCTAAGTTTTTTGGAATGCATCCAATAATTAAAATTTTTCAGAGCCCTAAAACGCCACCTGCTCTGAAAAAAACATGTGGTGTTTTATGATTCATTGGGTTATACAATAGTATTATTGATCTTGGTCATATAAAGCATAATAGTCTAAACATTACTCTTTTAAAAATTATATTAATCAGAAACAACACCAGTGTGCCATGGAAAGTACAGTGTAATTTATTTACGATATGTTGTTAATGTAGTGCCCGTTTTCTGTGCAGAAAGCCCCACAGGTGGCAAGAAAGAGCTCCAGTTGTATTGTCTGTCACTCATGCCTAGGAGAAAACAGCTCCTATATAAAGCCTAACGGCAAAAAGTTGAAATGGAATCTGTTCTGTAACGTCTCCAATGGTTATGAATGGTTAGCATCATTTTGCAGGCAACTTTCTCCATTCAGAAATAATCTTAATGATACAAGTATAAAGCTTTTCAGAATCCGTTCAGTGAATCAGGAAAATATAAAACTAAACAGAGTATTAATTGTAGATCATTAACCTTGAAAGTATCCTACCAGTGCAGAAAAGCACAGCGGCTTATGCAGAGTAAGAAATAAATTGTGCTCATTTTGATTTTTTTTCCTCCTCTCTCTAGGAAAATTTATCTAAGCAGCTGGGGAAGAACAAAAGAATAAGGAAGGACAAGAAGAAAATGTAACATTAATTCAGTTTGCAAAATCGCATAGCCATTTTATCTTTCCCTGTATGTATGCAGTTAAAACGCCAGTCACTCAGATAGTGAAAGGATTTTTTGTAATTCTAAATGTTTTATCTCAAAGACATGGAAATATTTTGGAGTAAAAAGAAATATTTTTTAGTAACAGAACTCAGTGGCAACCCCAGAAAATGTTTTCAGTTTGTTCAATGCCTCAGCTGCTCAGAAACCAAGGCCTTAAACAAATGAGATTTATTCTGTATTCAGTTACTTAATTTGTTAAGAACAATTAAATGTGGAAATTCAGTGTTTCCCTGTCTTATCTTTCACTTCTGGGGGAGGGTTTCTGTTAACATATGGAAGGAAGAATTCATTGCATCAAGTAGGAATCTTAAACACCTTTGAAAAATCAAGCTTCAGCCTACTGTCAAGTTCTGGTTTGTACTGTATTTTCAGTTCCCGGTTTTTCTTACTGGCAAATTTCTATGCTATAGTCTGGCCATCAAACTAGCTCTTATAAGTGAGGTTCACCTGAAGTAATACATAACTCTTCTTCTTCTTCTTTGGCGATCACTCGTAGCCGAGTAAGATTGTCTTCCATAAATACGGTTTTAACAATGAGTCCGTAAGTGACTGTGGAGGCCAATTCTGGATCCACACATCCTTCCACTGTGGGGACATTGGAACAATGATATGTACAAGTGCTTAATGCTAGCTGAATTATATGTTTTAATTGATTTGCAATCTTGGGGATTAAAAAAAAAATCTCATTTGAACAGCTTGGTCACTACTGTGATGATTGTAAGTGTATTTCATATTGAAATAGAACTGTGAGGCAATTTTAATGCTTATTATAGTTTCTTCATAAAAGATTGAACTCGCTTCTTGTGGATTGTAGGTCTGCAAGTGGAAATTGCTGTTTGGTTGTCTACACACCTGAGACACTGTTGATAGTACAGGACGTCAAGTTCATGTGCTTGGCAAACTCTTTTACTCTGAATTTATTAATCTTATTTGTTTTTTTCAATTTGCGATCCAGTTCTGTAAAATGTCATGGGCACAGTTGTATTGAATGGATTAGATTAGGTTTTAATTTATGGCATCTTTACCAAAATCAAAGAAAAGCGAACTTGATATCCATCAACTACAAAAGTATAAAATCGCTTCTGACAGTAGCTCCATTATAAAAATGCATTAAAAGTTCTTGGATTTTTATTATTATTTTTACTCTTGACACTGAATGAAATAAACCTGCTCTCATAGTTCTTTGCAAAAGCTTTTTTTGTGGTTCACTCTTGACAGAGTCAATACTTGTTAGAATTGAGGAAACATGTAGTACCTACAAAATGGGTTATGAAACAGTTCAGTTCTGGAATTATAATACTTCTATAAATTGGAAGTATTGTCCTAGCTGCCAACATCACCTATTGCTCCTGATTGCTATTAAGGAAACAGCCCTTGTCATCAGTAAGCAGTCTTGTCTGTAGTGTGGGATCTTGGTTTGGTGCTCTGCAAGTGGTTGGGTATGGTCAGAGAAGCAGTTTATAGTAGGAATGTAGCTAGCAGGAAAGACGAGTAGGATATGGGGTTTGCAAAAGCGAGCCTTGGCATTGGGGAGAAGGGTGAAGGCTTCTAAAAGGCTCTTTGCTTGCTTTGGAGAGCTGAAACCGAAACCCTATTACTCAGAAAAGTAGGAATGTTTAACTATATAGTAGTACCTTGGTTGTCAAACTTAATACGTTTCAGGAGTCCATTCGACTCCGGGAACCATTCAAAAACCAAGGCACAGCTTCTGATTGGCTGCAGGAGCTTCCTGCACTCAATTGGAAGCTGCGGAAGCTGCATTGGATGTTCGGCTTCCAAAAGACGTTCGCAAACTGGAGCACTTCTGGGTTTGCGGCGTTCGAGAGCCAATTTGTTTGGGAGCCAAGCCATTCGACAACCAAGGTACCACTCTGTCTTAGTTAATGCACTGTACTTATGCAGCCATTTCCTGCATCTCACCAGCATCTTCCCACATGCACAGAGCAGCCATAGACACGTGTCGGTGCTGTATGTATATATAGCTCCTTTACATGCCTTACCAGGCTTTCCAAATGTGGGATTTCCTATCAGAGAGATAGTGTTCAACCTGTTCTGTAAAGGGTTGCACTGCCCCAAAGGATCTATTTTGCAGTCTGGGGCTACTTCTAAATCCTGCTTTGTCACTGTTGGCCCAGGTAGTGACTTTTATCGGCTTTGGCTGGTGTTCCAGCTATGGCACCCCCTAGGCAGTGACAGCCTACTCACAGTTAGCGATGCTCTGGTAAAACTTAGCATTGACTGCTATAACGCACTGTATGTAGGGCTGCCTTTGAAGACTGTTTGGAAACTGCAGAGTAGAAACTCAATAATAGACCTAGCAGGGTTGCACATGTTGCTCTCTGGGAATCTGATGCAGGATTTGTAAATTTGCTGCCTGCTGTAGGTGTCTGCTTATTGGTTTCCGGCGTGCCCTACTTGCATATTTATAAATAAAACATTGCAGAGGACCCATAAATCTACACTGTGCTTCATCGTCCAGAGGAATTAAACCCTGCTGTGTCACTGGCCCTGGAATGTCTTGCCACACAGGTTTTCAAAGGTTTCTTGCTAATAGCCGTTAAAGCACATGAGTGCAAAAATAATAATAAAATTCTCGATTTGAGCATGGGATGAAACCATTACATTTTACAACAAGGCCAAAGGCAGCTCAAATTCACTGAAGGCAAATTTAACCATCGGAATTGGTTCTTGGTCTTGTATGCTGTCTTGTTCAGTTTAATCCACCAACACTATCATTAGGAGGAGCCGAGACACAGTTTTCCTGAAACTCGCTTCTCTACTTATAATTACTTTGTTATCTATATTTAACAAATATTTATTAAATGGATCTAAAATGTGTTAAACCCGATATTAAAATTATTATATTAGTCTACATGTGCAAACTTATGGTCTTACAAATAAAGCAACAACTTTGAAGTACTGCATTAGGAGTTGTTTCTTTCCAGTAGATGTCAGTAGAACTATATGGTTTTTTTAAAATTTGTACTTACTATTGACTATGCAGACTTCAGCTGGGAAGTCAGTTTGTGTTTTGGAGTGTGCACAGATTAGCTAAATACAGAAAGCTCTCAACTTACATGGGGGTTATGTGCCTAACGCCAAAACCATGTATAGTCAAAACACATTGGGTGCAATGGCAGCAGCAGCGGTGGGGATTGCCAAAGTCTTTTTTGCTCAGACACCCACCCCCTTTCTGCCCCCTTTTCATATTTTCAATCATCATCATTATTATTATTGCCAAGCACATAATGCTGAATGTGCACAAGTTAAATGTGCGTAAGTTGTGGGCTTACTGTACAGTGGTACCTCGGGTTACATATGCTTCAGGTTACATATATTTCAGGTTACAGACTCCGCTAACCCAGAAATAGTACCTCAGGTTAAGAACTTTGCTTCTGGATGAGAACAGAAATCGTGCTCTGGCGGCGTGGCGGCAGCCGGAGGCCCCATTAGCTAAAGCGGTGCTTCAGGTTAAGAACAGTTTCAGGTTAAGAACAGACCTCCGGAATAAATTAAGTACTTAACCTGAGGTACCACTGTATTATGAAATCCATCCACTATAGTAAAGCATATTTTGTCTTTAAAAGTAAAATCTACAGATGTACAACTTTTCATCACATAAATAATTCCCCCTCTCTCTTTTCCTTTCTCTCTTCAGTGTACATTTTCTCACCAGCTGTGGTATCATCCAGGGCATCCTCTTCCTTGAATTTCTGGGTTGGGAAGTGGAGGAAAGTTTTTTGTGTGTGTATCTCATACAGTGAGAGAGCCATAGAGAACCCAAAGGTCTTCAAATTGAATTTAGGGTTTTAAATGCAGGCTTCTCTGCTCATCAACACCCCACACAGTAGTCCATATAATTTAGAAGACACAAGCAAGATGCATCACAACAAATCTCTCAGTTAAGTGTATTGTGCCGTGACCTAGCCTTTAAATGCACCTCACCTTTCTAATGGCGTAATAATAATAATGCTGGGTTTAGTAGGGCTAGCACTGTTCTGTTTTCACTGATAAATTTAGGGGATTAAGGTAGGTGTAAGTAGGAAGAGAATGCCAAGTTATTCTGGGGGAGAAAAAGGATAAGTTTTGGGGATTGGGTTGCTTACTTTTTTCTCCAAACAATATGTGAAATGATATTTTGTTATCATGATAGAGCACTGTTGGTCATTGGGAGGGAATGTGGTGGCCTAGCTGCATTGCAGTGGCAGAAAAACCTTTAGTATTAAAGGAAGATGTTAGAACAAAAAGATGATGCTGTTGTGTTTACTGGCTGGTGTCCTGTCTCTGAAAACCTTGGTGACTTTCTCCTCTAAAAAGTCACTAAACACAGCTTCCCATTTTTGCAGCCTGCAGCTAGAGCTGTGAAGGTGGGATGGTGTTCTTGGATAGGCTATGCTGGGAAACTGTCAGGTCCTCGGTCTGAGGCATCCAAAACATTATGGCCAGCAGATTGGGCAGGTTGCTGCAGGTGGGCAAAAACTGATTCCTCTTCTTCCTCATGGGGAAGTGCCCCATGAGCAGGAACTGTGGATTCATACACATTAAATAAATATGTAATCTAATCACTACTGAGTGTGGTAAATTATAATTCCAATTGCCAGATGTGGTTCAGCTTTGCAGACTTTTCAAAGGCCTAAATGTTGCAAATAGTGGATTAGCTACACTAATCAGCCAATTCAGCCTTGCATAGATCAAAAGTCATATTCTTAAAAGTTTTTTTTTTAATTTACACAGAGGAAACTGTAGGGTTTAATGTATGTGCCTAACCATGTTTAAATGCGCTTACAACAGATCATCAGTTTATTTGCTATTCTGTCCAAATGGAAACCCAGATTTGCTATCCTACAGAAGCAAATACAATAGCAAACAGCAAACAGTATGAAACATTATCTAGCAGTTCAGTTAATAATCATTTATGTGCTGGCCCATTTGTGTGTAATTGCCTAGGCTTAATGATCCTGTAATTATTTAAAAAAATGTTTTGTCATTTTTGCCTCAGATAATCCAGCAAATGTATTTTGCACGATTGTACATAATGTAAATGTACAATCGATGTTCTTGATCTCAGAGGAAAAAGTAATCCCAAGATTTTATATCATTCTGGCAACATTCCTTTTTATTATTTAATCTATTTATTTTATAATGAGAATTAGTAATCACAATTTGCATTACAAATTTCAGCAGTTTTTAAAACCTTGGAGATTTGAAACTTGTAAAATTTATGATGAACACAAACAGTTGCTTTATCAGATGAAGGAGAAAGCTGTCCTGCCAAATTTCTGCCTATCTACTTAAAGGCTGTGCAAGAGAGAGTTATGTTAGCAGGTGATCAAAGTGTAGAAATGGATATGTGGAGGCAGGCAGGATCTACCTCCTGGCTACCCCCCAATCTCCAGACTTCAACTTGTTACTTCTGTGTAGGGCTCAAATGTTCTGGTTGCACAATCTGAATGTAACCGCTGCAGAAGGTCCTACACACAGTAAACACATGGAAATTGTGGGCAGAATCAGGAAGTACAATGTCAGCCCTGCTTTCATGCCTACCTCGTAGGGTTGTTGGGAGAATAAAATGGGGGGGGGGGGGGGAGAGAGAGAAAATCATGTTTGCCAACTTGAGCTTATGAAAGGAATGGTGGGACATACATGCAATAAATAAATAAAATACACATTTGGGTGGGTTGTCTGCACAGGGATACATTGGCTTACTACCAGATAAGGAAATCTATTTGAACTCTCAGTTTGCCTTCTGAATTGTTACTCTGATCCTATGGTTAAGATAGGATATCTTTTTGTAAACTGCTTTGAGGGCGTTTTTTTAAACAGTCAAGTGGATATAAATTTTAATAAACATTTTTGACCTCTGCTGTGCCTTTAATCCTTGATTGTTTGATCCACGGGTCTTTCAGTTACTGAGCAGTTTTGTAGGTAGTCATTAAGAATTCCAATCCAATCCTGCAAAAGGCCATGTATCACTCATAACCATGGAAAGCCTCATGATGTTAAGAGCATGAGCTATGGCAAGTCTTGAGCCTGTGTGCTTCCCTTTCTCCTCTTTCCTGCTCCTTCATGTTCAAGAGGTTGAAATGAGAAACATCCGATTCAATATGCCGCAAACCATGGTTTGCTGTTTGGTCCAGATACAGCAAACTGTGCTTGTGCAAGCCATAGTTTGTCCATAGCTTGAACCTGGCTCTCATTTCAGAATCATTTGTAGCCTTGGAACAAAATGGCAGACTGCAACTAGAGCTTCTAATCTCCCATTACACATGGAAACTTGACAAGGACCATATTCATGCTTATAACTAAAAAGGGGCTGTTACAGCATTATCAGTGCACAGTTTGCAATGGCTGAATGTTACTAGTCAGTAGAAGGAGGGTAACACAATTTGGACACTATGGATCTATCTATTGATCTATCTATATTTAGTATACTGTCCTTCATCCATAGATCTCAGGGCGGTTCTCAAGATAAAAACACAAATACATAATAAAAACAAGTACAATGCAAAACACTAACGCCTCCCTCTCCCCCTCCCATTTCCACAAACACATTTAAAAGGGTACAGGATGTTAATCAGCCCAAGGCCTGGTTGAAGAGGAATGTTTTTGCCTGGAGCCTAAAGGTGTATAATGAAGTCGGGAAGATTTCTCTACATGTCTGTTTGTGTGCATGCTCTCTCTCTCTCTCTCTCTCTCTCTCTCTCTCTCTCTCTCTCTCTCTCTCTGTGTGTTTGTGTGTGTGTGTAATCCAACACACCTATTTCATTTTAAAGTGAGTACATTCTAGTTTTGTTTCTTGGGAATAAAATTCAAATATAACAGAAAACTCATTGAATGGAATGGAAAGAGCTAGACAAAAATACACCTTGAAAGGTATATATTTGGCCAGAATATTAATCTTTAAAATATATGAATATGCCCCATGAGACTGAAGGAAAGGTTCTGCCATCTCTTATTATCTGGCTTAGTAGGCTGAATACATGAATAATTCAGCTGGGAAAGTTTTTCTGGTAATGCATCACCAAGACTCAAACTATTAAGATGCCGTCATGAAACACTGGAAGGGGAAAATCCAGTCTCAATTGCTTTAGTGGCTATGGCAGTAATGGGGAATAAATCTGATTTTTCTCACTTAACTCTTAACACCTGAGTAACTGTCAGAGATCTTCTGCTGGTATCTGCAGCACAAATGGCAACACAGATGCTTCATTTGGGGGCATAAATTAGCATATCATTTCCATAGGGGGAGCACGTTACACGTGATGATGGCTCACCAGCTGGAGCATGCCTGGCCCTTGGGAAGTTTCAGATTCAACGGCAAATCGGTCAATTTTCCAGGTGAGCAGGAGCCATAGAAACACAAAGCACAGCTTTATTAAAATGAAGGGGATTCAGGTGCCATGTATACAAGGTGACACCTTTTCACTTCAAAATAATGACCTTCAGTCTTAACTTGCCCGCCAATAACCATAAATTACAAGGGAAGGGGGGGGGGAGATGCTTTTAAAGGCACAGGAACAGATGCAGTAAACACACACTCACAACCTACAGCATCCATGCTTCTTATGCTGTGCCATTTACTCTGGCTCCAATGCGCTTCCACCATTGGTGTTTGAAGTCATGCACACACAGCATTAGCCAAAATCCATACCTATCCTCTTGGATGCGTTTTCCCTCAAACCAGCTTCCGTCCGGTTTGAAAATGTAAAACCATGTTCACTTCACAGTTAAGCTGATGTGTGTACGTTTGAGACAGTCATTGTGCATGGCTAGGGAGGCTTTAAAATAGTGGACCAACATTTTATTTAAAGGGATGTGGAACAGTGCCACCAGCTCTGAGTAGATAGACCAAACAACTTCCTGGGCAAACAAGAACTAACCATACCTCTGCATCTAACAATTAACCAACCTAAACCCACTCTCCCTAGAGAAACATGCCTGGCTTTATTTTGTGGTGGACGGCATGTTGTGATATACAGTTACTGACTCTTACTGAAAGAGGTAAGCATGCATGAAAGCGCTCCCAACATAGCAAATGCTGTACATGAATGACAAATCTTTCTAAAAGGAGAATTTAGACCCTGTATCTTTGCTAACACAAAGATTGCATGATTTCTTTTGCAAGAAAACCAAGTAGTTTTCTTTTTAAGTCATTTGGAACCTTTTTTTTCATCTTTGTCTTGGCGCCAGCTGATGGAGGCTTGTTTGCTGCAACTTCTGGAAACTCTGTGAGGAAAACATTCACTTACAGCATTTCCAAAGCAAACTCGCTGTGATTTATTCTAGTCTTGGTTTTTTTGTAGGGAGCATTTGTTTAAAGGTGGATGAGGGCAGATGTAAATAAAACCAAGTTTAAACGTTTGTGGCAGTCACCACTGTGCTTTGCTCTGCTACTGGAGAGTAGGAATCTCTCTTCCAAACCTTCCTCTCTCCAACACAGCAAAGACCTGGTTCATTCAGGCCAGAGAGAAAACAGAATGTTGTTTCTGTTTTCCTAATTTTAATATTGTATAATTTGATAAATTAAATTGAATCAAACTAATATGAGCCCCTTTAAAGAAAATAAACATATCCCTTGAGTAAAGCTACTCTTGCTACCCCACCTGACATAGTCTTAAAGCATTAAAAACACACAACTTTTATTTGATGAAAGGGAGAAACAAGATTATCTAGAGTAAGACTTCTCCACACTTAATAAAATATAACCAGCTGTTATCTTCTGGCTGCAAGGAGAGCTGTTGCCATTGTTTTCAGAAAACAATCTGCATACAGCTTTAGTTTTAAGAGTTGAACTTAAATAATACTGGTCCTGTATTTCCAACAATGGATATTTACTGCACTCTATAAATCACTCAGTTGTAAATGATGCCAGATGAGGCTGGCAGAGGTGAAAGCACAAATACTCATATGAACATGAGAAGGTGGAATTAGGGTAATATTCTTAATGCCACAACCCATTTTGCATTTTCCATCACACTGGTTTTCTGCATTTCTCTCCCCACCAACACACACATATTGAACCATTGTTCAAAACACCCACAACCATTAGTATGAAGAAAGTAAAATACATGTTACTCTTTCAAATTGAAACATGCCAGAAAAATATAACACTAGAGAAATACGTTTCCTTGGTCCGATACCTTCAGTATCAGTGTGTATCATTTTGGCCACTAGATGTCAATGTGGTTCTACAGTAGTTTACCCAGCTCAAATTAGGGGGGTGGCATATGGGTCTATTTCAACATCCAATAGCCAGTATAGAGATATCATCCTTTACAGGACACATGTGAATTAAGCAGGTATGACAAATTAAGTTATACAAACAGGGCTCCCGTACAAAGCTGGGAGTGTCTTGCTTTCTAAGTGGTAAGACACTAATACTTCAGGATATTAATCTCAATTCACCAACAGTTGGTGTGCTCCCCCCTGCAACCCTCCCATTGCAAGAAAATTTTGCTGTTTAAGAAGAATATTAAGAACAACTATTTACTATTCATATGGTGGAACGGGGGGCTATATATCAAAAAGCACTTTAAAAAGATGACAGAAAACATGCTAGAAAAATAGCTAAAAATAAAATAAATAAAAATATCAAACTCTTGGTCCAAACCCCCTGGGAAACAGAACCCTGGATCCTAAGCCCATCTATAGACCACCAAGTACAGACAGACATCTTTTTGCTCCATAATTACCAAACAGGACATCAATGCTGCTGCCACAGCGTAATGATGGTTTATTCGTTATTTAGTGCTGAGGGCTGCCACCACCTACACATCACCAATATGACATGATAAACAAAAAGAATAAAAATGGTGTTCTTCATGCTATTTGCTAGCAATACTGGTAAGCAGTTTTCTTTTTAACGGAGGGGGTCAGGTGTCAACTTTCTCAGCTCATAGGCTCATTGAAATTACATTACAGGATAACTTTGAGTGTAGCAGCCTATAACATTTCAAAGCAGGTGGGGATTTAGACTGCAAGCAACCCTATATGCACTTACCTGGGAGTCAGGGCTCCCCCCAGATCACCAATTTACTCACCATTCATCTTGATTTGCTTGCACAAAGCTTACACGGTGGTTAGACTATGTCTGATCTTCATTGTTGTTGCCATTAAGTGACTGTTTCATGTCAGGGCACTGTCTGATAAGCAAGGAAAGGCTTACCAGCCAAGGGCTATGAAAGGGAAGGATTGTTTTCTGAGATGGGGAAGGGGTGTAGGTTATTAAGGATATGTTGGAATGGTTTTAGCTGAGAGCTATAGGTGACAACAAGTGGTGCTCTGTCATTTTCCCTTCTTGGTCTGTCCTCTTGTAGATTGTCTATGGATACAAAGAAGTAACCAGTGATATTTTTCTATAAAAAGAGGTGCTGGAACTCACCATGAATGCCTCCCTTGTTCTCTTATAAAGACAATGGTGCCCACCTGAGAGGTACTGGAACTGAGATCAAGCAAGTTCCAGCTGAAAAAAGCCCTGGTAGTAACTCAGTGGTTCTCTTGATTCATCTGAAAATAATAATATTTATAACAAGACCAGCAACAAACAGCTATTATTATAATTATTATTATTCACCCTTCACCACAAGGTTACATGGTGGGTCACAACATTGTAAAAACAACTGAAAACAACTCACAATCACAACTGGACTGAGTTGTGTGTGTGTGTTGTCACATGTCAGGGTAAAGATGTGCATCTTTAGCAAATGAAAGAAAGTATCAGTTGAAGTTGCCAGATGCTCCTCTGTGCGGAAGGAATTCCACAACTGAGAGGCTGTTTTCTCCTAAGCTTTTGAGGGCAGAGAAAATATCAAGAGAGCTGATATCAACACTCAAAAGGGTTTGTAGAGAGACCTACGGTACTTGCAGCCTAACTCAGGGGCAGCAAACTTAAAAGTAAACAAGAGGTAAGCCCAGAAAAAAAGTAATAATCACTCTTTCAAGTAACGATTCTTTGTTATTTGTTTAGGGATGAGGTAGAGTCAATGCAGTGCCCTCTAGATTATGGGTAGGCAAACTAAGACCTGGGGGCCAGATCCAGTCCAATCACCTTCTAAATCTGGCCCACGGACGGTCCGGGAATCAGTATGTTTTTACACGAGTAGAATGTGTGCTTTTATTTAAAATGCATCTCTGGGTTATTTGTGGGGCCTGCCTGGTGTTTTTACATGAGCAGAAGGTGTGCTTTTATTTAAAATGCATCTCTAGGTTATTTGTGGGGCATAGGAATTAATTCTCCCCCCCAAAAAAAATATAGTCCGCCCCCCAGGGTCTGAGAGACAGTGGACCGGCCCCAGCAGAAAAAGTTTGCTGACCCCTGCTCTAGATGTTGTTGAAATAACTCCCATAATTCCTGACTATTGGCTATGCTGATAGGGGCTGATGGGAGTTGTAGTCAAAACTATCTGAATGGCACCATGTTGGCTACCCTTGAGTGAGCTCATCCATTTCTTTTGTGCTTTACATTCTTCCTTAGAATATATGCTCATACTGGATAAATTCTGTTTCTTGGGAATGCTACATATCTTGCTTCTTGCCTTCGACACTTCCTCAGTTGTGCATTTTCTTATAAAAATGCATTTCCCTGCACACCACGGGGGAGCCCTACTGAGCTCAATAAGAACTCACAGTATGCACTGTTATTATGCTGTCTTCTTTGCTGGATCAAATTGCTAATTGTTTGGGGCAGATGCCTTTTCTTTATGGCATCCAGTAAGGGGGCGGGTGGGGGGGGGGAATGTTACCAGCTCTACAGGAATATGCTTTCCCTGAATTTACACCATTTGGAAACTCAAATCTACCAGGAAGTTTCCTGTTAAATCTATATCTCCATCTATCTATATAAAGAAGCCCATATATTTTCCTGATAGTGTAATTATTTTAAGAATTCATGTGGTGTTTTTTTTAAAAAAAGTCACAGCCACAGAAGGACCTTACAAGGCATCTCTCAGCCCTCAGTGTGTTAAAATGGCTGACTAGAGAGACTAACATAACCTTAACTGTAGTGGCATGAACAACATACCAGTGTAATAATTCATTTAGAATGATGACACCTGAGACCTAATTTAAAAGTCCTAGATGAATTCTGTTCTCACATTCAAGCCTCAAGGCTGCTGCAAACATACCTACGAAATCCTAAGAACTATAGTGAGCCTAATTGAATTGGACTTAAATGGACCGTTGAGGTGGCCTCACAGAGCTCCGGGGAATTTATATTGTCTATACTGTATCAGAATCACAGCTTGAACTGAATAACTGGTTACATTCAATCATGTTACTGTAACTCATGCTTGAGGTAAAGGGGAAACCTTTAGCTATCAGCAAGGCTGTATGGAAAACAATTTCAAATCACTTTAAACCCAGTTGGCAACTACTTTGCCAATTACGGAGTCCTTTGGGAGAGGTGTGTGCTAGGGCTCAGGACTAAATGATTTATGTCAAGCGCCCCGGTCTCTGAGGCATATGTGGGAGCCTGCAGAGGAGGTGCTTCTGGCTAATTATTTCTCCTAAGAATACTTTAGCGAAGGTAATTTGCGCTTGCAGATGAGTCACACACTGAATAAAAAGACAAGAGGGAAACGGAGGCTGCAGCGAAATGGTATACCAAGAGATAAAAGGGAAATGAAGAGGGTTCTTTGAAAATGTTCAATCTAGTATGTAAAAACGAAGAGCAAACGCTTAGATTTGCACTGGAGAGGGGGAATTCAAGAGTAATGTAAAACACATTTTAACGATAATATCTGAATTTGGAATATAGTTTAAAATGCTGCTAAGGTTCTCTTTCTCAAATGGCATTCATATTGCAGTCATTAATGTTAAGGAAATACGAGTATTATTAATCCAGAGCAGCTGATGCAATATGGGCCGAAGTACATTTCTGGATTAAAAGGAGGTGCTTCACTTTGTACCGGCTTCTTGTTAGGGGTTTGCTCGGTATAATTGGAAAACTCATAATAGCTTTCCCCCAAAGTTGGAATTTGAAGAGCAGAGCCCTTTAAAGCTTCTATTTCTTTTAGCACCGATCCAAGGGTTGTAGTCAACTGAGTCCTATTCAGAACAGACGTATTAAAATGGATGAATCTAAGTTGGCCATGTTTATTAATGTCAATGGATCTACTCTGAGTAGGAATGGCATTGCCCATATGTGCTGATGCAATTTCTGTTGACTCATATATTGTTGGAATTGTCAGGTCTTATGACTGAATTAATACCATCAATACTTATTTGGTGCTTTTTTAAGTGCTCAAATTGCTCAAGATGGAAAATCTCAGCAATAATTACAACAACCCTGTAAAGTAGATCTCTGCTGTTAGCCTCCTGGTGAAGGCAGCAAGGGATTGGGTGAGTTTGAAAGAGAGTGTTTTCACTTGGATCACCCAGTATACTCATGGTAAAGCTAAGTTCTTTTAACCTGGTACTCCCAACGCATCATTCATAAACCCATCATTCACTACACTAGTTCTCAAATGAGTGTACTTTAATTTCAGTTTTTAGATAATAATACTATGAACTGGATTTCCTTCTTGATCAGTTCAAATAAAACTACTGTCATACCACCCCAGCCACAGAGATCAAAGTGAATTTAGATGCATGGCACCTTCATGACAAGCAGGCAATGCACATAAAAATATGAAAAATAATAATTCTATTAAGCAGATGTGAATGTTATTGTCATGTGAATGTCCTGGCAAAGAATGTGGAATTGATATGTGTTAGAGAGATGTGGGTTGTCTAGCCTCCCAAATAGGAATGTTCTGAAATATTCATTGCCCAAATCAGTATGAGGACATTAATTGTCAGTCT
The DNA here is from genome assembly GCF_964252035.2 of Podarcis erhardii. Classification (NCBI taxonomy): domain Eukaryota; kingdom Metazoa; phylum Chordata; class Lepidosauria; order Squamata; family Lacertidae; genus Podarcis; species Podarcis erhardii. The sequence continues at coordinate 46,089,163 of NC_138499.1, read as the reverse complement.
GAGGATTTCTCTTGCATAAGCATCAAAAACATTGGATATCAATTTAGAACTGTCTTTTCCCCCACCTCCTCCTCCTTTTTAAAAACCAAACTAGAGATTTAGCACAGCTGCTGCCAGAAAAATCATATCTGACCCTGAAAAATACAATTGCCATTCTCCCACTTGGAGAATATTGAAAGTCAGATAAGCAGTAGGGGTTGAAAAGCACTTCAGGCAGTCCCATTAAAAAGGCACAGGCATACCAAGTGCACACGGTTAACCTTAGAAAAAGAGCAGAGAGAATCAGGTGGTGTACAAACAGCAATTGTTGCTACACAGGTTGCAGGGGGAAAATCATAGTGAATTACTTGGCAATAAAGCATGCTACAGAAAGAGTTAAAGCAGCATTCATTTTTCATGCTACAAAAATGTACTTCAGATAAGAGAACACTTTATATGGTACACAGAGTGACCCCATTCGGCGTAGAAGACAAACACTAGTCCTATCAGGAAATTCTGCACCTAAGGAACTATTGTTCCTGCTATGTGAGCATCTTCAGCTGAGCTTCAGAGTTTAGAAGCAAATGCTCATCAGTTAAGCTAGTACAGTGGTACCTCGGGTTACATACGCTTCAGGTTACATATGCTTCAGGTTACAGACACCGCTAACCCAGAAATAGTACCTTGGGTTAAGAACTTTGCTTCAGGATGAGAACAGAAATTGTGCTCCAGTGGTGCGGCAGCAGCAGCGGGAGGCCCCATTTGCTAAAGTGGTGCTTCAGGTTAAGAACAGTTTCAGGTTAAGAACAGACCTCCGGAACGAATTAAGTACTTAACCCAAAGTACCACATTCCTGTTGGCCTAGCAGTTATATCTACTCTGCTGCTCTTGTCCCATGTTATTCATATTCTCTCCCTCTCCCTCTCCCTCTCCCTCTCCCCCCCGCCCCATTCTCTGTATGTCAGTCTGTTTATTTATTTATAGTGTTATTTACATTTCATTAAAAATATAGCAAAAAGGCTTACAAAGAAAATAAAAAAATGAACACAATATTTAAAATAAAAAAGTGAGTAAAAAAACCTCAATGAAAATCCATAAAGTAGGATCCCACTCACTGAATATTTCACACTCAGCCCTTGACATATTCCACACCCATTAACACCCTAACTTCAACCAAACTACACCTACAGACGTTTACACTTTTAGACACCCCCCCCAAATATTTACTTACTCTCAGCATTTATCAGTCTCACCAATCCCCTAGGTATATATACAAAATATTTACACTACAACACCTAACTACAACACTGACAGTCTTATACTATTTATTCTAGAACTCCACCAACACCAATAAAAACCTCAGCTATTCACAAGATACTCGTTCACATCGGATTATCATCTATGGCTGAGAAACCAAGTTCTCGCCCAGGTGGCCACCGGTTTCCAGCTACTACCTGAAGCATCACAATGTGCCTTATACTGAGTCTATTTGGTTCAGCATTGTCCACACAGACTGGCAGTGGGTCTCCAGGAGTTCAGACTGGAGACATTCGCTGCCCTTCCCCAAAATGCTAGGACCTTCTGCATACTATGCATTCATACAATGCAGAAGTTCTACTAGAGCTATGGCCTTTCCGCAGCTGAGAGATGGCTGGACTCCAAATTCTCCCTCAACGTCCCCACACTCTCACCCTGAACAACATTGTTAGGAAACATGCACCAGGCTTTGTTGGGGCTGAGATATGGCATTTGAAAGAATGGGACACAATATGATCTGTCTCTTTGTGCAGCATCAAGTTTATTGCTATTTTTTTACAAGCCTATTTATGCCTGTACTTTATCTTTCTTAGGAAATTCATTTGTATGCTTTTGCTTTCTAGCCCTTCATATCTTCCCCTTTGCATGGCTGAGCTTTGCTGATCACAAGGGCTAAGCAGATTGAAAACACATGTGGCTACAGAGCAAATGCTACCTTTGACCTCGAGCTATTTCTCCAAGGGAGCATTAAGTTTTCCTGTTGCCTAAAGAATTTATTTTGCCTGGGGTAAAATGCCTTGACATATATCAGGCATGTTTTCATTTCAATTAGTTTATAGAATAGTATGTTCATAACCAGTTTTGTGATGCTTCTGGAAATTTTTAGACTCCGTGCTGTAATTTTCCTCCAAACTACAGGCTTAATCCTGACTGTGGGACAAAAAGTGAGCCACAATAGAATCATAGAATTGTAGAGCTGGAACGGACCCTGAGAGTCATCTAGTTCAACCCCCTGCAATGCAGGATTCCCAACTAATGCATTCATGACAGATGGATACCACCTTGTGAGGGAGTACATTCCACTGTCAGAACGTTATTCCTGATGTTTAGTCAGAATCTCCTTTCTTGGTTCAGGTCCTACTCTCTGGGGCAGGAGGAAACAAACTTGCTCCATCTTCCATGTGACCTCCTGGTTTGGTGTCATCTGCAAATTTGATGAGCGTTCCCTAAATTCCTTTGTCCCAGTCATTTATAACTTGGGCAAAGGAATTGAACAACAATGGTCCCAGAAAGAACCCTGTGGCACCCCACTTGTCACTTCTTTCCAGGATGATGAGGAACCATTAGTGAGCACTCTTTGGGTTTGGTCAGTCAACCACCTGCAAATCCACCTAAGTTACCTCATCTAGCCCATATATTACCAGCTTCTCCACAAGCATATCACAGGGGATCTACCAAGCTTGTAAGTCTATCAAAAAAAGAAATGAGATTCACCTGGCATGACATACGTTTGAGAAACCCATGCTGGGTCTTTGGAATCACATCTTTCCTCTCTTCATGTGCGCCCAAAATCTACTCCAGTGTCGTCGTCCCCAACCCTCTGGTTCAGATTTTGAGGAGGTGAGGGGGCTGCAGAAGAAAGGAGAGGAGATAGACCTTCCACTGCACAAGCAGTGCTGGGTCCAGCCTTAAGATAGCAACTAGATGTTGGATGCATATTACACAGGAACAGCCACTAGATTTGCAGTTGGCACTGGAGAAATGGAAAGGAAAGGGTGTTCAGACTTTACCTTTCTGCCATTTTCAAAGTCTAAATCAGCTGCCTCAAACAACCCACTCACTACCAACATGGGGGCACAATGAAAAAGGAAAGTAGCAGATAAGGCTATGTATAGGGAAGTGTTTAATGTTTGTTGTTTTATTATTTGTTGGAAGCTGCTCAGGGGCAACCCAGTCAGATGGGCAGGGTACTACTACTACTACTACTACTACTACTACTACTACTGTTAGGATTGTCCCTTCTGGGGAAAAAAAAAGCCCAGCAGGATAATGTAACACAAATCTGTGTGTAAGGTATAGTTTGGCCTTTATTGTTGAAAATATCATAATTCAGATCATGTCAGCTCCTATTTCTAGGTAAAATTCTGACATCAACAGAACATGACAATCTAACATGACAATGCCAGAGTGGCTGTCACAATTTGACAAGCCAGAATTAAAAGATAGTTATACACACAGGCATCTCCATTCATCTTTCATGGGCTGAACTATATATCTGAAGGAAATACTTGTACAAAAAAAGGGGCACGGTCTACTGGGATGTTCAGTGAAAGCCTCACAGAAATCGATAGGAACTGCACAAGAGAAGGTTCAGTTCAGTGGGGCCTAATGTGCAAGAGCTTTCCAGAGGGTTATGTCCAGGTGATGATGCTCTGTCTGAATGCTTTCAGGATAACGACCCACTTTCTCCACTTTGTTTCCTAGTTTTAGAAGAGGGTTGCATTCCACGCTGGCCAACCAAATGTTCTCAAGCATCTGTACCAGTTGCCTATTCGCTTCTGAGCCCAATTCAATGTGCTTTCATTAACATATGAAGCCCTAAATGACTTGGACCCCAATGCACTAGTTTGGAGATTCAGATCAGTGGAAGAGAGCCTGTTGGTAGTGCCACCACCCTCAGAAGTTCAGGAGGCAGTGGCTTATCAAGACAGGAACTTCTAATCAGGCTAATCAGGCACCAGCACTTTACAGCTTTAATTGGTTACTACTTTTGGAAATGAAGCATTATTTTTTAGTTATACTCCCTGTAAGTTGTTTTATTAACTGTTATTCATCATTTTGTAATTGTATTTTAGTTATAAAGCCCACCCTAGTATCTAAGGGTGAAGGGCAAGTAAAAAAGACCAGTTATAGTTTGAAGTAAATAAATGTCTCTGGGAAGCTGACAAGCAGATCATAAAGGACTGTGGTTCTCCAGCAGCTGGTATAATTCTCTGGACCTGAAGGTAACATATAAGCGCAATGGGTAATTGCCATCAACGGACTTTGCCTTCATGAATTTCTATAATCTCTTTTTAAAGCCATCCAACCCTAGTGGCCATCAACACACAGCAGAAAATCAAAGCAAAGTCGTGACTTCAGTTTTATCAGCTTCTGCACATCTAGGGAAAGGTTCCACACTCCATTGAAAAGGACCATTTTGACCTTCCTACAATCAATATGAAGCACACAGATTTCGCTATCCATGGATTAATTCTTTCCAGATTTTCTACTTTTCTAAATTCAACTGTTGTTCAGTTCACAAGCATTTCACTGAGCAACTCTGAGCAGTCAATCGTCTTCAAGTCCATAGGTCATTTTGACAGCTCATTGCATGAGTTTCTTCCTCTAAGGGAATTTTTGCAGTATTTGACTACCTTTAATGCTTTTAAATAAATAAAAATCATAGGTATTCCTCACGATTTCACTACAAACCCATGAACATGAGGTCAAAGAAGCTAGCTCAAGAGGCAGCATAGATTACCGTATTTTTCGCTCTATAAGACGCACGAGACCACAAGAGTTTTTGTTTTTGGAGGAGGAGGAGGAAAGCAAGAAAAATATATATTCTGAATCTCAGAAGCCAGAACAGCAAGAGGGATCGCTGCACAGTGAAAGCAGCAATCCCTCTTGCTGTTCTGCCTTCTGGGATAGCTGCGCAGCCTGCATTCGCTCCATAAGATGCACACACATTTCCCCTTACTTTTTAGGAGGGAAAAAGTGAGTCTTATAGAGCAAAAAATATGGTATATTTCTTAGAGAGGTGCTAGGGTTACCAGTATAACTTTATATCTCTCTTGTTTTATAGGGGACCGAACTACTCCTAGATTCTGAAATCTAGGAAAATGAAATATGCAGATCACACAATTCCCATTTATAACATTTATTTAATTTGCATTGTCTGTTCAAGTGGTAACTTTTGAATTTGTGCAGAATTCAAAATATATTGGCAAAGAATAGTGCCACCCTATTCTGTTTTCATCAGGTCTCACCCAGAGTGCAGTGTCAAGTTCTGGGCAGCACAGATTAGGATGGATATACTAACAAACTGGGATCCAGAGGAAGAAGAGAATGATTGGAGGGGGCCTGAAGACCAAGCCCTAAAGGAATTGAGTATGGTTGGCCTGGACAACAGACCATTAAGATGTGATAGTCATTTTTAACTATTTGAATAATAATAATAATAATAATAATAATAATAATAATAATAATAATAATTTATGTATGCCCCACCCATCTGGCTGGGTTTTCCCAGCCACTCTGGGCAGCTTCCAACAAAATACAATAACCTATTAAACATTAAAAGCTTCCCTAAACAGGGCTGCCTTCAGATGTCTTCTAAAAGTTTGGTAGTTATTTTTCTCTTTGACATCTGGTGGGAGGGCGTTGAAGCATTGTCACACAGAAGGGGGAATGAATTTGTCTTCCGTTGCTCCAGAGGGTAGGATCAAAAGTGTTCACATTGAAAGGAGAAAGATTTCAACTGAGCATTAGGAAGTTCTTCCTGAAGGTAAAAGCTGTTTGACAGTGGGACAGTCAACCTTGGAAGGTGGTGAATTTTCCATTAGAAGCTGGAAGCTGGATGGCCATATATTAGGGATGCTGAAGGTGTAGTTTTCATGCATCAGTAGCAGTTTGGGCTAGTTGACCTTTTTATGTAAAACAAAACAGAGAACTCTTCACAGTTACAGACGAAAAAAAACCTCTGTGTGTTTGTTTGTTTATGTGGAGAGAGAGACAGACAGACAGACAGGGAAGAAAATGTTACAGGGAAGAAAATGGGTATAACTGGCAGAGGTTTCGCATCAATTGCACCAAGGACTAAAGGCCAGATAATTGTAGGGAGTGTCTGAAGCAAACAAGTAGGAGCTCAAATATTTCCATATGAAGTAATATTTAGGAGGAATAAGGTTATTTGCAGGCTGATTGTTTATATGGAGTATAAAAGTCAACCAAATGTCTGGTCCTGCTTCACTTCCTAGTTCCTTCAGATGGTGGGTAGTTATATTTAAAGCTCTCTTAAACCAATTATCCAATGTAAAAGTTGCAGCGTCCTTCCACCCCTGGGCCGCCACCAACCTAGCAGCCACTAACAGATAGACTACCAATGACTTTAGTACAATGGCTGAGTTAGGTGGACTAGTTCACCTTTGAGGTACCTTCTAATCAGGAGTGCCAACTTGGCCCCGCAACCATGGGTGCCCAGGGCTGCGGGTGCTATGCAGTGTGCGTGGCCCTGGCACTGAAATTTGTGGGCCCCTTCATGGGGAATTTTGTGAGTGCTCGGGCTCCCAGGGCCCCAGGGATTTGGCACCTATGCATCTAATATACTTTTCTGGCTGAGGAAGAATACCAAATGATGTAATAAATTGATGTGTGGAGTGAAGCACCAAAACAAGGGTTGTAAGAAGACATTGACTTCTCTTCCACCCCATTTTTGTTGCATGCAGCACTGGTTCTGTTCCACTACAGTTCAGCTTTTGACAAGAAAATTATTCATTTTGCTCTCCGCTATGGCAGAATTTTCATGGTTAAAGGGGACAGCAGTGCCACAGAGATGTGCAAGAGTTCTTCTGAGGGAGGGAGAAAGGCATTGCTGGTCCATAAAGGGAAAGGATGCAGCAGCAGGACTCAGTTTCCTCACAGAACATGAGCCCCCTTCCTTCTCCTCCCCCCCATTATTAAATCTCTCACTCTCTGCTCTGCCTGCTTGCTTGGGGTCTGTATCACTGTGGTCTCACCCCAATCCTATCCTTTTTACTCAAAAGGGAAATCCCACTGTATTCAAGGGAACATACTCTCTTGTGTGCATAGGATTTTAGTCCTGGAGAGTTCCTACATGGTGCCTGGCATTAATTCCACCCATTGCTAGGCACCATGTAGGATATTAAGTGACCCTCTGCTTAACCAGCCCCAATTGGTACCAGCTTCCAGTGGAGAAATGCATTCAATAAATCCTGTATTCTGGACACAGGAAGCTTTGCCTACCAGCACTGATGTCCAAACTTTTACCAGTTTTGACTGCAGATGCACAAACTCTGAAGGCTAGAGAAGTATTGACATGAAGAAGCACTTACAAATATGCACTTGTTACAGTATAAGGCTAGTTACAGGTAGGTAGCAGTGTTGGTCTGCCGTAGTCGAAACAAAATGGTCGCGCTGGTTGATGATCTCCGGCGAGCTAGGGACAAAGGTGAGAGCTGTTTCCTAGTTCTGCTGGATCTCTCAGCGGCCTTTGATACAATCGACCATAACATCCTTCTGGACCGTCTAGAGGGGCTGGGAGCTGGGGGCACTGTTATACAGTGGTTTCGCTCCTTCCTCCTGGGCCGTGTTCAGAAAGTGGTGGTGGGGGATGAGTGTTCAGACCCCTGGGCCCTCACTTGTGGGGTGCCTCAGGGTTCCGTCCTCTCCCCCATGCTTTTTAACATCTATATGAAGCCGCTGGGAGAGATCATCAGGGGGTTTGGACTGGGTGTCCATCAATATGCAGATGATACCCAGCTCTACCTCTCTTTCAAATCAGAACCAGTGAAGGCGGTGAAGGTCCTGTGTGAGTGCCTGGAGGCGGTTGGAGGATGGATGGCGGCTAATGGATTGAGGTTGAATCCTGACAAGACAGAAGTACTGTTTTTGGGGGACAGGGGGCGGGCTGGTGTGGAGGACTCCCTGGTCCTGAATGGGGTAACTGTGCCCCTGAAGGACCAGGTGCGCAGCCTGGGAGTCATTTTGGACTCACAGCTGTCCATGGAGGCGCAGGTCAATTCTGTATCCAGGGCAGCTGTCTACCAACTCCACCTGGTACGCAGGCTGAGACCCTACCTGCCCGCGGACTGTCTCGCCAGAGTGGTGCATGCTCTAGTTATCTCCCGCTTGGACTACTGCAATGCGCTCTACGTGGGGCTACCTTTGAAGGTGACTCGGAAACTACAACTAATCCAGAATGCGGCAGCTAGACTGGTGACTGGGGGCAGCCGCCGAGACCACATAACACCGGTCTTGAAAGACCTACATTGGCTCCCAGTACATTTCCGAGCACAATTCAAAGTGCTGGTGTTGACCTTTAAAGCCCTAAACGGCCTCGGCCCAGTATACCTGAAGGAGCGTCTCCACCCCCATCGTTCTGCCCGGACGCTGAGGTCCAGCGCCGAGGGCCTTCTGGCGGTTCCCTCATTACGAGAAGCAAAGCTACAGGGAACCAGGCAGAGGGCCTTCTCGGTAGTGGCACCCGCCTTGTGGAACGCCCTCCCATCAGATGTCAAAGCGATAAATAACTACCTGACATTCAGAAGACATCTTAAGGCAGCCCTGTTCAGGGAAGTTTTTAATCTGTGATATTTTAGTGTATTTCTGGTTTTTATGGAAGCCGCCCAGAGTGGCTGGGGAAACCCAGCCAGATGGGCGGGGTACAAATAAATTATTATTAAATTATTATTATAATAACAATAAAAAAATTCCTTCCAGTAGCACCTTAGAGACCAACTAAGTTTGCTATTGGTATGAGCTTTCGTGTGCATGCACACTTCTTCAGATACACTTCTGGAAGGAATTTTTTTTAGTATAAAGCTAGTTCACTTTAAGCCACCAAGAAGTCCACTGAAGAAGTCAACAAATGTCGCCTTCACACATAGATAATGTTATGTACTGAGTTGAATAGGATCCAAAATGCAGCAGTCTGATTGGTCCTAGAACAATAGGATCCAAAATGCAGCAGTCTGAATGGTCCTGCAGCAGTATGTTGGTCCGCAGGAGCCACCCAATCCAGCTCCAAGTGGAAGTGAATCCACAACCTGATTGGCCTACAGGAGAATTCCAGAATTAGCCTATCATGTGCAGCCCATTGTGTAAATAATGTATATAAAGCAGATATTGTGGGGGGAACTTCCATTTCCTCCTCACCACTTGAGCTGAATAAAGAGCATGAAATCCACTCTCGACTCCGAGTATATTTCAGATAATGTTCATAGGACTTGGCTCTCCAACTATGAGGAATACTTTTCATGTGACAAAATAAGCTGTCTGTGGTTAAGTGCCTGCCATATAAATCCACTACTACATAGTTAACCTTGATGGCAAGTGTATATCAGAGCTTCTTTTTTATTGCTTTGTCACACACAGCTGAAAACACTGTGTTTGGCAATACGAGAAACGTTTTTAATACATTTTGAAACTTTCAGGCAGATTTTCCTCTTTGTTTCCCTGCAGTATAAGTCAAATTATGCAAAATGAGAGCCTGATTTTTGCAGCTCTTGTACAAGTGAGTAATCTCTCTTATTTGATGCTAGGCAAGTCTGAACTGGGCCCAGAGTAGTGACTCGGAAGAAGCTGAATTAAATTGGTAGCCTGGGGTGTTCCAATTATTCAGCTGACTTTAGGGAACTTGGTACCAGATTTCTATATTAAAAGGTGAGGATCTCACCTGTGTAAATAATGAAGGGAGCGATTAAATTTCGTTCCAGCAGAGACCTTGCCACTCAGAGATCTTGTTAATGGCAGTTGAACTGGTAAATAATTAATCAAAGTCCACAGTGAATAAATATATACTTCCACCCACACAACTTCATCCATGTCCCAAGGACCCAAGCAATGAGTTTCTTCTTCTTCTTCTTCTGAACAGCCTGAGATTATTAAATTATTCAGGAGCTTTTCTCCTGGTTGCAGTAGGATGTGTAACTTTAAACTGCCTCAGAAAGCTTCTTGCTCCAGATAAAAAAAAAATGTTGGTCATTCACAGAACTCCTCCATCTCTCAAAAATCTGGTGGGATCCATGAAGCACTGCTCCCTCCAAAGTGCAACCTTTGCTACTGAAATACTGGAAAAGAGTGAGCAATAGACTCGCTCACTTTTGATTTCCTTCAGCGGAAGAAGCATCAGAATGCATCTTACGCCATGAAGAGCTTCACAGTCATCAAACTCAGGTTTAGGTGGCAACTTTGACCACTCACTGCTGCATATATGCAACTGAAGTTTGCAGGAGCTTAAGCTTAATCCCCTTCATGGATCACTGCCTTGTCGTGGCGAAGGGGCTTGAATAACTGCAAGAAGCTATGAGCTATGCTGTGCAGGGCCACCTAAAATGGATAGGTCATAGCTGAGAGTTTAGACTAAATGTGATCCACCTGGAGAAGGAACTGGCAAACCACTCCAGTATTTTGCCAAGAAAACTCCATGGACATAAAAAAGGAGAAGCTTTGAGAAGAAAGTGAGGGTTTCCAAGGCATGCTCTGGTTCATGGGGTCACAGAGAGTCGAACACAACTAAGACGACTAAACAACAACAAGCACAGAACATAGGACGTATACAAACTCAGACCATTAGTTCATCTAGCTCAGTATTGGTGACACTGACCAACAGTGATTCTCCAGGGGTTTCAGAGAGGGATATTGTCCAGCTTTATCAGGAGATGCCAGGGACTGAACTCAGAACCTTTTGCCTACAAATCAGATGCTCTGCCACTGAGCCTTCAACATGTAGGGTTCATGGAGAAAAGAAACAGTTCTTGCTAAGAGCAGCCACTTCTGCCACTGTGTTCCTTCTGTTGGAAACTAACTGCACTAGTGCAAAGAACAATGCACAACATTCAGGATATCATTTGCATCAGCGTACCAGCAGGCTAGCAGCAATGGATGGAAGATGGCCTCTGAGGATGTGATCCTATCCTGTCCAGCAGGCATAATTTGTGGATATGATTGTTCTCCCACTTAAGAACATTTCTGTGTGATCTTTACTTAACGCCCCATTCTTTGTTGACCCTGCATTGCAATGGTCAGTGCCAATAAAACTGTGCTAATGGACTACAGAAGTTGGGGAGTGGAGACGGGCATTAATAAGGTTGGAATTTGTAATTAATTTTTCAAGTTAATTAAAATGTCCAAAAGCACAATAAAACTGCAGGGGAAAAAATCTGGTAAGGGAATGTCAGCCTGTCTGATTAATGCAAGTCAACTGTCTTCTGAGGGTAATAGTAATAATGATGAGATTATGGATATGGAAGAAGCAGCTAAAGAGATGTGAGATGCATGTGGAATACAAACTGTGTCCTAGTTACTATTTTATGGTGCACAATGGATCTTATTAAGGAGGAATAGCAGTAAGAATTACCACTGAATTGCTCCATAAAAGTATTGTGTAATTAACAGTGCTGCACTAGCAGCTGGAGCACTACCTCCCATTGATATTCCATATCCTCAATTTACTTTCAGTCTTTAACTAAAAATATGTGGGTTTCCAGTGCAATTGCAGACAGCTTGAAAAATATGCTGCATTTCCTACTTAATGATAACACTTGAGCAAAAAAGAGATATGTGCTACAGTACTCATATGGAATATTATGCTCCAGTGTACTAGTCAAACAGTCTGTATTGTGCAATGAAATCAGTGGGGAATTGTTTCTATTATGTGAGTAGGATCAGGCAAATGATGTGCTCAACAACTCAGCAGTGATGGTCCCACCCCCACCCTTCACAGTTTCCCATCTCAAGATTGCTCTTGTGTCAACTATGCACTCCTTAGCACTCCTTAGTCACATGGCAAACTTGTCAAGTTGGAAATGTGATAGAAGTTAGGGTGATTAATTGCTCCAGAGTCTTATAAGGGTGATCATCCATCCTTAGTCATCATTTTCTGTACTGAGTGCAAAGGTAGTGCATGCTTACTTTGTGAAATTAGTGACGTACTGAGAGTGGGTCACAAGATGAGAGACGACCTTAACTGGTTATATCTATGGAAGCTAAAAGTTATGTAAGAAAAGACGGATCCTATGAATAGTGATATTGCTAGTCATCCATGAATATGCAACAGTTACATAATAAATTGTGGTTATCTAGGATGAACAGTGTGGGTCCACCACACTGGTGAATTCTTTTATGCTATGTCCATATCTTCTGTTCTGGGTTCCAGACAAAACACTTACACACATGAAATACCATTGCATCATTATGCTTTGATACTCATAGTTTTGACTAATGTACATATTTTTGCATGCTATTTCCCCTAATGCAATGCATTTTTGCATGCTATTTTTCAAACATATTCATTTTGATGCACACTTTCCCCCAATCTATGCATTTTTGCACACATTGTTTTGTTTGGATAAGTGCAAATTTCAAAGGATGGTTCTTATTCTTTCAAAAAGTGCAAATTTGTGAAATTTGGCTTTAAATGTGAACTGAATTACATTTCTTTCCCATTCCTGGTTCCAGATTATTGGTTATTGGGTTGAAGCCTTAAAGCTTTTATGATAGAGCTAGATACTCTAGGCATATTATTTCCCAGCTACACAGTGGCGTAGCGTGGGGGGTGCAGGGGGGGGCCGGCCGCACCGGGCGCAACATCTGAGGGTTAGGGTTAGGGGTAGGATTAGGGGGCGCAAATCCACGGGTTAGGGGGCGCAAATTACTTGCCTTGCCCCGGGTGCTGACAACCCACGCTACGCCACTGCAGCTACATATAATATGGGCTCCTACACTTGGTAAAAAAAAATGGTAAAGGACCCCTGGACAAGATTTCATGAGGTGCTGTATACCATCTTGAAACTAGTTTTGCTAAAGTATTGCTCAGAAATGATGTAGTGAAATAGGCTAATGTATTCACTGTTGGTGAGGATGTGCAAGGATAACACAGACACTTGTGCACATTACGATTACAGGGTATAATCACACTTTGATACTATGACAGCCTCATTTGTTTCAGGCATTTCTTCAAAGAACTTCTACTCCACACAACAGAAAATACCTCTTGTTGGGTGTAATGAACCAGGAAGCAATATCACAATTTAGCAGGGAGCTGATTTTAATAGTGGTAAAGTTTTAAAATGCAGCATAATAGAAACGTAAAACAACTTCCAACTATTCATAGATAGTATGACAACATTTGGAAAGTATTAACTATGAAGATCTTAATCAATTGAAAACTAAATCCAATCCCAGATTTAATAGAGATGATTTAATAGAGAAATTATATCCAATACAATATACTTGGCTATAAATTGTCAGCTATATATGTCATCAACTGGAAATACGTAAGACAATTCAGGTTCTCTTCAATAGTTCTTTGTTGGTTTTGGGATATATATTTGTTAAGGAAACTATTTTTGCATGTACACCAGCAAACTCCTGTTATATATCTTTTACTAATTATTCCAGTATGTTTCCATAATGATTATTTGCTTGTTTATATTTACAAAATTTATATTTCACCCAATAGCAAAAGTTCTCTAGGCGGCTTACAATAAAAGTGAAACAACTGCATGTGAAATTAAAACCTTAAAATCTAAATGCAGCATAAAACCAGGAGCACAGAGGTCAAACAATATAGTAAAACTCACAGCAGTAGCAACCATTCCACAGATCTTAAAACTTAAGAAAAAAACCAAGATTGAAATATTATTAAAACATTTTTAGGTGAAAAACAAAACAACAAAGTCCTGGTGCCCCAAAGGCCAGCCTGTAGATGCCAGGGGACCCTCTCTGGGGAGGACACTCTATAAGTGAGGAACAACAACTGAAGACCACTTTTTCCTAGTAGCCACCTGCAGCACCTGGCTTAGTGGAGGGTAACATAAAAAGGGCCCCCGAAGCAGATCTTAAAGTCAAGGTAGGAAACGTCTATAGGAGACAATCCTTTAGGTAACCTGGCTCCAAGTTAAGACCAGTACATTGCTTGGAAACTGCCTGGAAGCCAGTGCAGATGACATAATGAGATCATAGTGTCCAATCCTTGTAAACTATCTTGCTGCCCAATTGAAGTTTCCAGGTACCCCATATACAGTGCCTTGCAGCAATCCAATTAAGAGGTTAAGAGAATGTGGATAGCTGTGGTAAGTCTATCTCTGTCCAGATAGGGTTGCAGCAAGTATATCAGTCCAAGCTGATAAAAAGCGTCTTGGCGACAGAAGCCACTTGAGCCTCTAAATAGCAGTGCTTAATCCAAGAACACTCTCACATTGCAGCTATTGTCCTTAAGAACTGGCTGAGCAACACTCAGCTGGTCAAATGAACCAGTTCCTTGGATCGAGTCTCATTTCGTAGGGCCTCATCCAGGCACTGGTTTAGATTACCCAGTGCCTCACCTAGATTTGACTAAAAGAGGTGGAGCCGAGTGTCATCCACATAGTAATGGCACCTTGGTCCATATCTCTGGATGACTTCATCCAGTGGTTTCATATGAATGTTAAAAAGCATGGGTGTATGCATCAAAGCCCTGTGGGATCCCAAAGCGTAACTGCCATGGAATAGAATGGGGAACCTGCAGCCCTCCAGATGCTTTGGGACATCTGGCCCTACCAACATGGTCAATGATCAAGGATGGGAATTTTAATCCAGCAACATCTGGAGGCTCAAAAGGCTCTCCACCCCTGAAGTAAAGCAATAACCACCCAGTGCCACATTTTGGAATTCAGCATCCAAACTGGAGTGGAAAACATTTTCTCTAATACCTATCACTTTTCTCTCTCTCAGTGTCCTGAACTGTGAGACTTTACATTCCTGTATAGATCTGTAACCGCTTGGCTTAACAGAAAGCTTATGTTACAGCTGCACTCTTTTTCTTTTGTTCCTTTAATTCTAGGGCTGAGCTTAGTGCTTTCATAAAATCATGCCAAACTGGTATAAACAGCTAAAAGGGTGTTTTTAAAACTGTGACTTAAATTGGCTTTTGCGCTTGAATGTAAAACCTACTTTGGCTAGAATACACATTTGATGTAAAATCTGTTCCAAAGTAGCAAAAGTCCAGAAGGCATTAAAAAGTGTTCTACAGATATGAGAAAGCAGCATCCATTGTACTGCCCTCAGTTCCTTACCTGCAAAGAATAATTTAGAATAAGATCCTAAATTTAAAATCCCTAATAAAATTATTCATGCAGCAGATTGCTTTTATTTGCTGTAATTAGATATAATTAAAAAATGATTAGGTGGACTTTGAGGAAGCTAGATTAAACAACACCACTCTTTATTGGAGAAGAATTTGGTAAAATGCAGTATTTTCTAATGATATCCATGACGGATAAGCAACCCTGTGCTTTTTGAAAATGAACCTGGCCCTACAAGGATTCCATTCAAA
This sequence comes from Podarcis erhardii, assembly GCF_964252035.2. Lineage (NCBI taxonomy): Eukaryota > Metazoa > Chordata > Lepidosauria > Squamata > Lacertidae > Podarcis > Podarcis erhardii. The sequence continues at coordinate 46,073,829 of NC_138499.1, read as the reverse complement.
TGCTTGAAAACCTTCAGTTTTTCTCCCCCAAGCATTTGAAAGAACACCCAAACATCCTCTTACTTCTGCTGCCCATTAACCTAAGGGAAAACTCACCTTGTGGGCCAGCACAGAGTAGCAGGTGGTGGAAGCAGCTCCCTTGAAGATGGGAGAGGCCCACCACCAAACTCCTCCTCTTTCCCCCTGACTTTTGCAATGTGAAGATGTTGGCGGCATACCAACATGGGGAGAGTTTTCCTGTTCCCTGCTGAGATTTGCCCCTGCTGCCAGCATCTTCACTTTACAATGGACAGAGGAAGTCTAGACTTAGTGGACCTCTCTCAACTTTGTGGCAACCCTTCACCATGCACAGACATCTCTCTGGCTCCAAGGTGAGTTCTTTGCTCGATGCAATTGGGTTGAACCACAGGTACTACAGGTTACATGGAAAGGGGGAGGATGTTAGGATGAAGGTTATCCTAACAGTGGGGACAGGGATGAGGCAGTAAGTAACAAAGGGTAAGTGGAGCACCTTTGCTTGAATTTTCACAACACCCCTAAATGCTGGCACTGTCCCATAAGGCTGGCACTGTCTCATAAGACACTGTGTATCTGAAGAAGTGTGCATGCACACGAAAGCTCATACCAAGAACTAACTTAGTTGGTCTTTAAGGTGCTACTGGAAGGAATTTTTTTATTTTGTTTTGACTATGGCAGACCAACACGGCTACCTATCTGTAACTGCTCTCATTCAAGTCAGTGGAAGCTACTGTACATATTGTAGCATAGTGGCAAGGAAGTTACTGAGTTGTGAAACAAAAAGGCCCTGTTTGCACCTTGTCTTTGATATGAGCTCAGTAAGCTACTATCAGCTTTGGCTGTACTCTCCACAATAATTTAACAACAGTGACCTACCTCTGACTTAATCAAATTACTAGTCTGTTGCAGAATTCCCCCCCTCCCTTAAATCTGGTTGGCAATATCTATCTCCTTATGGAATTGATAGCCTGGCTTTCAGCATTATTATGTTCAGTCACAACGATACACATCAGCTTTGTATGAACGACATGTTAATTGCAAGGAAACAAGATGGTGTTATCCATGAGTAGCTAGCCCAAGAGTGTACAGGGATGTATACTCCCTCCTGCACTGAAACACAGATGGAAATGCACACCCCCACCAATGCAAATAAGCGCAGATAGTGACACAAACCTTAACATACATCAGACGTGCATTGTATCTGCAAGATTTGCACATGGAAAGCTTACTATTTGCACTGATCTCTCTTGCTTATAATGCTTCCCCCTAATGCCTTACTTTAACAAAACCCAGGCAGCTAGAAAACGCAGCAGTGGTGCCGTCCAACAGCAGCACAAGGCCAAAACAAACATGAGTGACTTGCTGACATCCACTACAATTAAGAACTAAAGAACAGAAATTCATTGGGGGGGGGGGAGTTAAGTGGGACAGTCTTTGGAAAACATAGCTTTCCCTCTCAATAGTGGGGCATCTGGTGACATTAGTTGAAGTTCTAAAAAAACCTCCCCATGGTCTCTATAAAATGCAGCAATTTTTTAGAAAATAGAAACTGTCATGCATTTGAGTTTGCTTGTTGCCTGGACACACATGTCCATGTTTGTGTATTAGATATTGTTTAAACAGAACACACCTTTAACGTGATGGCTTCTTTCTAGATGGGAAAAGAAAGATGGTGATCAATTTATTTTATTTACAAAGAAATGACTCCATCCTGCCTTCTTTCTTTCTTTCTTTCATTATTTATTGAGTAAGATAATAGCTTATGGTACATACACGGAGCCAGCTGTTTGCAGGATGCCAAGAGCAGGTGGTCGGGGAGGCCTCTGATGAATTGCAAAAGACACTTACCAGCTGCTATCTCTGTGTGAAATGAGCAAACCTGCAAAATCTTTATTTTCAATTGGATTGTACTTTTAAGTAAGCAAGGGAGACAGCCAGTATAACTGCAAACCATGACCAACAACAACCCCCAAATATGTGCAAACACAAGTGATTAGCATACCAGTATTTCAAAATACTGGACGGCTAACAAGCCCATTGGTTTGCAAAGCGAGAGAAAGAGAAAATGAGGTTTGGGTGTGTGCTGGTTGGTGGGTGGAGGAAGGAGGCATGAGGATGGCAACAGGGAAATGTCTGATGGGCCTTAATGGCCTTCTGTGGAATCCTAACAATTCCCACACATTCACTTCATCAACCATTCAGACTCCTAAACAACAAAGCTGGGCTTTGAACTTCCTCTTTTGCATTTATGTAGGGCACTCTTGTGCGCTGCCTCACCAGGGTGCAATCCTTTGGTGATCACCACAGCCTCAAATGGTCACTGATGAGATGCAGGGATAATGGGTTACAAAGACAGACATTAATAAGGTAAGATAAGAGAGGGGAGGTTTATTAATTTTTCAAGTAAAGTTAGGATGCCCAAGGGCACAGTAAAGCTGCAAAGAATCTAGTGAGGAATGAGGGAGGCCTAGCTGATTAATGCAAGTCAGCTGTCCTCAGAGGGTGATAGCAATAATGATGAGATTATGGAAGAACCTGCTGAAGACAAATGAGATGCATGTGGAATAAAAACTAAGTGTCCTAGTTACTCTTTTGGAGTGCATGATGGATTTTATTAAGGAGGAACAGCCGTATCAATGATTGCTGCTGACAGAAATTCCAAAGCAGAAAGCTAACTTTGCTTTATTGGCAGCCCGGCTTCCATCTCACATGTCCAGGGTAACCTCTAAAAAGGGACACTCTCCTCCTTCCCAAATACTTCCATAAGCATAACATTGTTTGTTGATACATAAGATTTGTATTTTTTTCTTTTCTGAAAAACACTAAAAACATCAGGACTTTAAAAAAACCCTGTCTTTCCCTCATCACCCCACATACTTATGATTGCATCATTTAGACTGTGAATGGGTCCTCACAGCTTGAGAACCAATATTTCTATTGGGTAAAAATTATCTTCTCTACCCCTCCTTTCTTTTCTTTTATGCATTTCCCCTCTTATTTGGGTTCCCTCACACTCCTATGGCCTACGGCTCTAATTCTTGTTCTTTGTTGTCATTTCTACAACATAAATGGTAAACATGTTGACCAGAAAAGAACAGAAGATAACATTAGGACATGACTAGAAGTCACAGAAAATGTGTGTCTGCATTTGGCCCTAACACATTTCTGTCATAACGTTTAGCAAAAGAACCCTTGGATGTTAAAGGAACCAGCATTCTCTACCTGCTACAAGCAATCTCCAATGAACAGGGATGGAGAAGTACTTGAAGATCACTATTTTTTTTTATCACTAGAGCCTTCTCCTATCTGATGTCCTCCAGATGCTGCTGGACTATAACCAGGGGTGGATTTGGGAATGTGCAAGTAGTACGCACATACTGAAGAAGAAGAAGAAGAAGAATTTGGATTTGATATCCCGCCTTTCACTCCCTTTAAGGAGTCTCAAAGCGGCTAACAATCTCCTTTCCCTTCCTCCCCCACAACAAACACTCTGTGAGGTGAGTGGGGCTGAGAGACTTCAAAGAAGTGTGACTGGCCCAAGGTCAACCAGCAGCTGCATGTGGAGGAGTTGAGACTCGAACCCGGTTCCCCAGATTACGAGACTACCGCTCTTAACCACTACACCACACTGGCTCTCAGTGCTGGGTACTGGGTGCTGAGCTGAGAGAGCACTGTCTCAAAACCTGGTAAGTAAGATGCTGGGCTTTGAGATGGAGGCCTGAGGCCTCCTGCCTCCTTCCAAAAGCCTACTTAACACTTTCCTGGGGTTGGAAAGGAGGTGGGAGGGTTCTAGGACCCTGCCAGAGCCTTCATACCTCCTTCCCAAAGCTTGGTGCATCCTTATCCACCTTTGGAAAGGCAGAACAGGGGTTGGAGGGTGCACCAAGTTTTGGCCTCACAAAGGGTGTCAAAGTACCCAAATCTGCCACTGCTACAACTCCCATCATCCTTCCCCATTGGCCATGCTGGCTAGGCTGATGGGAGTTGAAGTCCAACAACATCTGGCAGTCACTATATTGGGGAAGGCTGGACTACATGCTGCAAGGTAGACCCAGGTCACCAGCTGCATTTATGGGTATGGACATTAAGAAAGTAACAAACTTATGTGTCAACATGCATCGTTGTACGGCTCCCGTAGAGAAGCAGTGGCATATGAGGGGAATTCTAGCTCCACATATTCTTATAGAATCAGAGGATACCAGTTGCTGGAAACCACAGGAGGCGTTGGGACCTACTTGTTGGTTTCCTACAGGTATTTGGTTAGCCAAGGTGAGAACAGGATGCTGGACCAAACAGGCCATTGAGCTGATCCAGCAGGCTCTTTTTATGTTTTTAAACCAATTTATATGCTTCCACAATGTTTAGAAGCCACTTTTAAAAAGACGACTAATGAAAGGATGTCAATGCAATATAAGAAAAATAATTGTGTAGGAATTTCATTTTAATATATAGGTGAACTGGATCTTTAAAATACCAAGAAGTAGATTTAGCAGAAGTAGAGCGATATCCCATTTCTAATCTTTTCTCCAGTATTTGAGATGCAACTTTAGATCTGGAACCTGCAACTTAAGCCCAAATAACCCACATATTCTTGTGTTTTATTGACTACTTGGGATCACTATCAATATTACTACTATAGGACCATGCCCTTTCCTTCATTTAGTAATCCTTACCATCTGTATGACACACTCAAGAACTCAAGAGTCTTTCACATGCATTATGCAGTTGAAATCCCTATGCCAGGGATAGCCAACCCTATAGATGACATTGGAAAAACTCCTTTAGAGACTGGCAAAGCTAAAACAACAATGCAATGCTTAATTGGGAGAGAAAAACATGTTAGGAAAAAATGGTGCATTGGGGGAGCTTGCCCATGTGTCTGTGTTCATCATCCACCCTGTTGCACATTTCAAGCGCCTGCACTCTTATACCAATTTAACAGTCATGGAGAATTCTGGGAAATGTAGTTTGTTAGGGGTGCTGGTAATTGTAGCTCTGTGAAGTCAACATTTCCTAGGATTCTTTGAGGGAAGCCATAACTATTAAGGTGGCATAATAATGCTTTAAATGTGACCATGAACTCTACACCCTGCGTTGTAATTCTGATTCACCTCTGCAGGCCACAGCAGCAACCACCGCAGCCACCATTTTACAAGCACATCATGTCTCTATGGTAACATGAGATAGAAATCACAGCTGGGATCTCATTGTTATCGCTCTGAAACATGTTAGAAATCCGACTTATGCAGTAAGCTCAGTTAGAACACCTTGTCAGTTGTGGTGGGTTGTGTTTCAGACAAACTTTCCAAAATAGGTCAGGGACAAGGAAAAACTGCTAGACACCAAATTGTTTCCTTGAGAAAAGAAATCATAATTAGGAATGCTATTGCAGCTATAACATTACAGTACTTTGTATTGATTTTTCATATCCTGTGTTTGCTTTCAGTTTATTAATGGTCTCACATACAGGAAATCAAAGAATTATGACAGGGGTGGTGTGTGCCATTTTGCCAAGTCAGCATTTCTAGAGTAAATACTGTTTTTATTGTATTTATGTCATAAAATCTCATGCCAGGACTGAACTTGGCATGCAGATGACTTAGAGGGTATTGTTTCCCCAGATTTAAACAAATCAATCTGACTGTTAGATACAGTTAAAAGAAAACCACAGAGATGAATTGATTTTCCATAGGAATCTATGCTATTCCCTTTTCAGTTCTTTGTTGGTTCATCTGAATGGCTGAGAGGTTAACTTTTGGAATACAGACAATTTTCAGCAAAGCTTCCCCCCTTCTATCCATGAAATAATAAAAGATGGCATAGAAATGATTTAGCTTGAGAATGTTTCTCTCTCTCTGTGACACACATACAAATTGGTAGAAACATTTATTTTTAGGTATTTCTCTCATGCACATATTTGATCAGTAATTATTTCATGATGTATTTCTCCAGTTTCTTCTGATTTGATATATTAAAATGGCTGACATCTTTTGAAATGCAACTATCTTCAAAAAGCTTTTCCTGAGCCATATTTTAAATATGTAATTACCTGAAAGACTCACGCCGCTGCATTATTAAAATGATCTAAATACATATTTATGCAACAGACAATAATGGCTTCATTTTAAGAATTCCCTTTCACTTTATTTACATGACAGACAGTGTCCTATCATGTCAGCCTCTATAAACCTCATTTCTCAGCCATATGAAGCCATAACTCTCAGCTTCTGGGATTTTGTACTGCCTGGTACTGAATCTAAGATTATTGCCATTTATTCCCACATAGGAAGGTTTTAAACCTTTTAGATAAATAGGGAAAAATATATCCGGGGGGTAGGGGTGGAGAGTTTGAAAGAAGAAGAAAAACCCAAGCCAAAATAACAGCCCTGAAAGGTTGTCTGTGTTGCCATGCCTATGATTCCCAGTAGCAGATGTTTGGGGCATTGAAATTCCCATCAGAACAGCTGCAGAAATGTAGAATCACATCTGGGTTTGTGACATGGCTGCATCATTACCCACTGACAGCAAAACAGCCAGATGCCTCTGATTCGTTTTAGAGACTGAGCTTAAAGTTTGGGCTTGTGAATATTCCTGCTTTACAACCCGCTACTTGCAGTTTGTGAAGCAACGGCAGGGCTGGGCAGCGCAAGCTGATTTAGTAGTCCGAGGAAATGGTAAGAGCTTCCAACTATCAGCCTCTCTCTCCTGCACCACCAACACCCTGAAGCTACATTACTGCCATTTGGCAATAAACAGGTGTCTACAGCAATTCAGACAAAGAGCTACAGCGGCTGCCCTGAGTAGCGATTTCTCAAGCCCGGTAGAGAATAACAGTGTGGCAGGCAAGGGGTGGCAGGCACCACTGGCAAACCATTTCTGCAGCCTCCAGGGTTCCTTTGAAACCCCAATGCAACCACAGATGGTGAGAATAAACATATTGTTGCACCTGGCTCCAGACTAGAATGTGGACATTTAAAACATAAACAGCACCCAGGAGAAGTAGTCGTTTCATACAGAATTCTTAAGAGTTTTTATTACTTGACTCAACATGACTATCCTAACTTTCACAACAGCATATAGGTTCACATGAGAAGCAGATTAGCAGCCTAGTCTAGTGTTACTGCTAACAGCAATATTTAGATCCATTGGACAGTGGTGCTGGAATTGTGCTGAGCTCTAGTTGCCCCATCTGTTATGCGGGACGGTTGGCTTTCCATGGGACCTGTAACCCTTTTCTCTGAAGACTGGCAGTCAAGTCCATATTGCTTTCTGAAAATTACTATAAGCAACCAGAAGAAAGGAAACGGAGCCCCTCCAGACTGCTTAACTCTGCTAGTTGTATGAAGATAATTTCAGGTGCACTGCTGGGACCCATTTAAAGTGGAATAAAGGCCACATTATTCTGAACGTGTCAAGATAGTTTATTAGGGTGAATACATGAGTGCCTTACTATTCCATCTCTTACACTTGCATGCCTATCTTGCAAGGGGGCTCAGGAATCCCCTGGGGGACAGTGACACAGAAGACTCAAGCATCCCCTGTTTCACATAAGACTTTGGAATGAGGAGAGGGAAAAAGAATAGGAGGGATTTATGATCTATACATAGGAATGGGGAGGGAGGAATAATAGGAAGCTGCCAACAGTCCATCTAACTCAGTATTTATCGTCTGTAACAGCCTTCCTCAATCTGGTATCCTTCAGACATTTTGGACTAAACCCCCGTTATCCCCAACCATGGACCATACTGGTTGGGACTGCTGAGAATTGTAGTCCAAAACATCCAGGAGATATCACGTTGGGGAGGGCTGGTCTACACCAATCAACAGTAGCTCTCCAGGATTTCAGACAGCAGTCTTACCTGGTACCTTTTGCTTACGAGGAAACAAACTTTCAGCCAGTGTTTCTGGAGGGAACATATGCATACATTGAGAGCTGAGTGGGCTATGATGGAAAGTGATGTAAATTGGGGAAGGAAGGGGTCTTGGGCGACACACCTATATGCTAATAAGACTAGTCATTAGGACAGCTGAAAGAGATAAAATAAGCATCATTGGCTGTTGGAAGATTATTGGTAATCACAGTAAGACCAGAATTAGCTTTACCAGCAGTTTTCTTACAAGTTCCTCCCGGAATACAAATCCTTTCTGTTCCTATGACATCAAATTTGTATGTTCTATCACTGGCATCAGTAGAAGTAAAATGACAAAGTGGAAGGATTACTTAATAATAAAAAATAAACGTTAATTACAGTTTTGCTGTTTCTCTAGAGGAATTTTTTTGGGGGGGGAAGGAAATTTGTACTTGTATAAGAGAAACCACAAATATCTGAATGATTATCCACCATAACATTTTAATTGAAACCTGCATAAAGAGTACTTTAAAGCAACATCTATCTAAAACAGAATAATATAGTTTAAACTTAAGAGGACATGAGAAAAATCAATCACATTGCATAAACATGAGGTCTATAAAACACTGTAAGACAGACTCAGGAGAATTTCTGCATTTCAACTATCTCTGTAGCCTTCCAGAAATGAAACTTGATAACAATTAATAATGTAATTAGTAATTAATTTATAAAATGCACCCTCAAAGGCATTTTGGGTTATTTACTAAAGATAAATAATGCTCCCATTAAAAGGGCCAGAAAAGGAATAGCATGTGACGATTGGGAAAAGGAAGATGGTAGAGGCTGGTACTGCAGGAAGAGAAGTGACCTAGTATTAAATTATAGGATGAGATTTTACCCTGCAATGCTATCCTTGTTTATTAAGAACTAAGCCTCATCAATATCAGCGGGACTTACTCCCAAATAAGCGTGTATGGGATTGCAGACTAAAGGTTGTAGTCAATGTTTGTCAGACCCATTTAAATTATTAGAGATCACTAATTTGGTTCATTAATTTCAGTGGGTCTGTCCTAACAGAATTTTCTTTGGCATAAGCCTAAATTTCTTCTATGTCAGCCTCAATACTTTGTGACTGGGAAAATGCAACTTCCCATCTAGTCAACAGTTTAAAGCATGCCAAGCATGTTATGGTCACCCCACTTCCCCAAGCAGCATTTGGAAGGGGGATGTTAGAGGCTTAATGGCATTTGGTAATATTTGAGTTTATTTACATACAGGTTAAACATAGGTGGTGGCACAACTTAACATCCCAACAGGCAATCAGATCTGTTGGCCCACATCAGATCTTCAGGCCTTACAGGCTGCAGCCTCTCCTTCATTCTTTGTCAGAGATATTGCCCAGATATTACAGCACCCTTAGCTGGGTGTGTGGGAGGCAGATCAGCTATTACCAAAGCTTCCTGAAGGCCCAGCTGTCAATAGCAACCTTCCTAACAAAAGATGTACCTGGCAACTCTGCCATGGGATTAAAAAAAAATAAAATTGGCCATCATTCTGGAGAAAAGAAAGGGGAACATAATCCCAGGTGTGTGAAGTATGTATGAAGTCTGAGTGCCATTTGCTGGGGGTTGTGTCCTGCTTGTGGGCTTCTGATAGGCATATGGTTGACCACTGTGAGAAAAGGGTGATGATCTTGATTGATCTTTGGTCTGATCCAGCAGGGCTCTGATATTAGATCATGGAAGGAGGGTCATAGGCTGGAAGGAAGATATGAGGGCATGAGAAAACCTCACAAAAACAGCCAGGAAGTAATCTAAGGCTAATGAAGCTTACATGACTCATAAGTATGCAAAAGCTTAATGTGTTGTTATGAAAACACACAGTAATTGTGAGCATTAGCAGCATTTGAGCTTGGTGGAAAGGGTTGTTTGTTTTCCCCCTGCAGATATAAGAAAAAAATAATCATTTTGCGCTTAAGGTACCGTCTTTTCACATTCTTGGCCAATGGGGATGGAGGGCAAGTATGCGTTTGCAAAATCTCCATTTACCTCTTGATAATTACGTTAACTGGAAGGTGTTGTAGACAAAGCAAGATGTCGCATTTAATGAGACCATTGTTGTTCACTACCCTGTACTTCAGTGAGAAAATGAAACATTCTTTGGACAACCATTTTGTTTTGTAAGTGCCACAAACTATATGTTGAATGTTAAGAATATGAAAACATGCTGTCTTCTCCTGCAATACCTTCGTGAGCGGTGTTGCTGTCTTTCCTTATGACTGGCTTTCTCACTTTCTTGACTTGTGGTCATTGCAGTGCATGCCAAATGGGGAGCACTTAAGATCTGCTTTAATTTCTTAACACTGTTCTATAAACATGGTTTTCAGTGATTGAGAGAACCATCCAAAGAATGGGAAACCCTCAGATATTCTGCTGTTCTGACAGTGTAAATTCTGCTGCACCCAAACTCTGTTTGGCAGTGGACGGGGTGGTAGGGTATGTGTGGCAATACAGGGCAAAGGAAACAAATTGCAGCAAGAGTGCATCCAGAGTAGTCAATCCAGAAACAGCTCCCAGCAGGCATGGCTGCACCACCAGGCCAGTGAGGTACTCAAATGCGTGGGAGACACACCTCAGACTCATCGAGCTAGCCCCTCTCAGTGTCACACCATGTCATTCCACCCCATTCCACACACTCCAACCACACCCTGGAACCACAAGCCAGCAGAGAGATCAATGCAAGACAACAGCAAAGAGATGCAAAGCCGCAAGGGGCATGGAGGCAAGGCCCTGTGAGGTGAGCCACACATAAGCCAAGGTGCAGCAGGCAACAAGACAGCAGGCCAGACTAGACTTGCAGAGATCAGAGTGCAAGTGGCAGGCTCTTACAGCACACTGGGCTCAGGCAGAAGTACCATAAGGCTGCCCAGATGCCTTCCAGCCACATACAAGGATCTAATGAAGTCCCATTCATTTCAACAGGCCTCCTCTAAGTATGACTTACGGTAATCTGGATCTATTTTATGATTGGCAATTTTACATTATGATTTTTTTCTGTACCACTTCAGAGGAAAATATTAAATATTCAGTGCCCTTGTTTCTGAAAACAACCACCACCAAACCTAAACTCCCTATTTAAGAGAATAACGGAACATTCTTTCTGACAACTTTGCATTGCTATCCAGGTAAATCCCCCCCCCCCAAAAAAAACCCCAACAACTGGAGGGCAATTTCAGTCCCACTCCTGCCATCTGGAGTGGCACTGTCCAACAATGGGTATATCATACGGGCCGCCTATATCTGGACGAGCAGTTTTTGCTCTGGGGCTTCAGTTAATTTATACTTGAGAATAAAACATCCATTCAAACACCTGCCAGTATAACACTACACAGAATCCCATGCATTCTCTCACAGTGTATATTATTGTTTGGATATCAGGAGCTCCAAGGGATCCTCCTTACTGGTTGCAATGTCTTTTTTTCATTGCACAATGACGCAAGAAGAAGGGACACTGGGGATAAGAAGGCAGGAGGACAAATGATTGCAATTTAGTTGAAAGTAAGAAAAGAAGCAGAGGATAGGAAAGAGGTATTTCTGGCAACTGTTATAAGGAGAGAAAAAACCTGGGGAAACAGCTGTGACGCCAGCAGTAAAGGTAACTTTTTACTACAGCTACAGAAAATATTTATTATAATTTCATTATTAGAATAAAAATCTAGACTGGGCTCCCTCGCAATTAGTTATACACTTGCTATTGCCACTGTGTTGCATATAATATTAGTTATACTCAGGGCAGACTCATCAAAATTAACGGACCTAAAGTCAGTCATGTTCATTAATTTTAATAGGCCAACTCTGAGAATAACTAACATTGGATACAACCCCATTGTTTGTTTGTTTTTAAAAAGCAAATGAGACACATAAATTAAACTACATAAGAGGTTGGCAGTTGTTAACTACTTCTGTGATCTGAAGTTGGCCGAGGTTCCCTTTTGGTACTTCCTAGCATCCCTTGAAGGAAGGAACCTGTGACCCTCCATATATTCTGCAACTCAAACTCCCATCAGTCCCAGCCAGCACCATCAAGAGTCAGAGACAGGGACAGCCTGTCCCATCTCACCACCTGAGGTGAAACAAAAAGGTACTGCCCTGTCACCCCACCACAGAAGCCCCCATTACTTGGGTTGTGCAGCAACACCTGTGAAGCAGCAATGGCGACAGCAGGTTCCAGCAAGATCTTGCGGAGTGCACAAGATCTCGCTGGAAGCTACTGCCGCTTCTCTGCTGGTCAGGGATGATGGGAAATGCAACCCAATGACTTATGGAGGGTCACAGGTTCCCCAGCTGTGGTTACTTGTAACTTAAGTCAGCTAGCAAATCCAGAAGCGGGCTGTTATGTAGTGAAGTTTCACCCTGGGCCAGCAGGGGGATATTGTAGATAGTTTTCACTCAGGTCTGTAGATAGTTTTCACTCAGGTCCACGTCAGTTATTTTAGGCGGGAAACTCTGGGTTGTTGTTGCTACAATGTTGACAGCCGGCTGCCTATAAAAGCAGGCCGGCTGAGCTGTTTGCTAGTCAGTTCTATTCCAGCTTACAAAATAAAGAGCTGCTTTGGAGAAATCGCTGTGTCGTCTGCTATGTCAACCCACAACTTAACACAGGCTAAGGCTCAATCTGCACTGTACATTTAAAGTAGTATCATACCACTTGAAACAGTCAAGGCTCACCCCCCCAAAAAAAATCCTGGGAACTGTATTATGTTAAGGGTGCGGAGAGTTGTTATGAGATCCCAGTTGCCTTCACAGAGCTCCAATTCTCAGAGTTCTTCAACAATCAAGGCCTCTTCCCAGGGAACTCTGGGGATGTTTCTACATTACTAATATGCGAGAACAATTTTTTTAAGTTTGCCAGCTCTGCTATTTTTTTAAATGCTCTGAGCATGTGCATTTTCATATTTTAAAGGCACATGAATCATAGCACCATCATGGCTACCAGAATAACATAGGATTCACTTCTTATACATGTATACACATATATAATTTCCTCCCCGAAAAGGAGAATAAAAGGAGAGTACATTTCAAAAATAAAAGTAAGAAAATTAGCTCCTGTAGCCTTGGCTCCCCCACCCCCATTTTTAAAAATAATAAGAAAATATGCCACAGCAAAACCGCCCCCTCCACCCAAGTGGGAAGAGAAGGGAAGGGTACAAATGTTTTAAAATAAACGCCTTATGTGTACTGGTTTAAGTGTCAACTTTTGATTAATATGTGACTTGTAAACCTGGTTGATGAGTCAGGGACATAATGTCTGGCTCTCTATACAAACACAATGAGGATATTCCCCTAAACTGCCTAATAATGTATTTGTTCTCTTAAATCCTGATAATTAAAGTGTGGGACAAAGGCTGACACAAAGGGTGTCACAACAACTATCACAGCTATGGACGAGTGGCTTTGCTGTGGCATTCAGGCCACTAAGCTAATTTATGAATTGGTCCCCAGCACCTATTTTAGGAGGTTCTACCATTAGCACTAAGCAATTTGGAGTTGGAAGACTAATTAGAACAGAATTAGTTGGGGCTGCATGAGCAATTTGCAGTATTTGCTGGTATAAAAACATAGATGTTGGCAGTACAAGGAGAAACTGACCTGTACTGAAAGTTCTTAAAAGTAACTTTTCAGGTTCAATTGAGCAAGTGGGAAGGTGGCTAGGAAGGTTTCCTGAAATCGTGCTCCCTGAGCTCACCTTTTTTGTTTCCCCACCTGCTGTTCATATACTCCTAATGGCAACAAAAATAACCCTCCCTGCAGTTGCTGGGCACCATTTTTGCTGCTGCTGTTCTTTGTTACAAACTTCCTCCAGTTCTATCCAGACAGGAAGGAAGCCCTGCTACTTGCTCCTGCTGTCACTCTGGGAGTTTCTCCCTTAAGCCTAATCAGAGTAAGGGCAGGAACTGGAAGCACGGCTTCCATATAATAATAATAATAATAATAATAATAATAATAATAATAATAATAATAATTTATTATTTGTACCCTGCCCATCTGGCTGGGGAAGGGCGGCTTCCCCCCAAAAATATTAAAATACTCTAATACATCGAACATTAAAAGCTTCCCTGAACAGGACTGCCTTCAGATGTCTTCTAAAAGTCTGGTAGTTGTTGTTCTCTTTGACATCTGGTGGGAGGGCGTTCCACAGGGAAGGCCCTCTGCCTGGTTCCCTGTAACTTGGCTTCTCGCAGTGAGGGAACCGCCAGAAGGCCCTCGGTGCTGGACCTCAGTGTCCGGGTAGAACGATGGGGGTGGAGACGCTCCTTCAGGTATACAGGACCGAGGCCGTTTAGGGCTTTAAAGGACAGCACCAATACTTTGAATTGTGCTCGGAAATGTACTGGGAGCCAATGTAGGTCTTTTAAGACCAGTGTTATGTGGTCTCGACGGCCGCTCCCAGTCACCAGTCTAGCTGCCGCGTTCTGGATTAGTTGTAGTTTACGGGTCACCTTCAAAGGTATCCCCGCGTAGAGCGCACTGCAGTAGTCCAAGCAGGAGATAACCAGAGCATGCACCACTCTGGTGAGGCAGTCCGCAGGCAGATAGGGTCTCAGCCTGTGTACCAGATGGAGCTGGTAAACAGCTGCCCTGGACACAGATTTGACCTGTGCCTCCATGGACAGCTGTGAGTCCAAAATGACTCCCAGGCTGCGCACCTGGTCCTTCAGGGCCACAGTTACTCCATTCAGGACCAGGGAGTCCTCCACACCAGCCCGCCCCCTGTCCCCCAAAAACAGTACTTCTGTCTTGTCAGGATTCAACCTTAATCTTCTCTCAGTGGGCACGGAAGGAGATTTTAAAAAAACAAATGAAACCAAAACCGAGCATTGGTGAGGTATGAACCCTACCACCAACAAAGGGGATGCACACCCTGCTTCCACTTGCATCATCCCAAATCACTAAAATGCCATCCAACTTCAAAGCCAGTGAATGAAGTGGTGAAACTGGGAAAAATTTGTTTTGGCTCAGCTTCAGACATACCTAGTTTCACGTGCTTGGCTGGGTCAAATTCAGCAGCCTTGTGTACAACTGATGAGCAAAGGAGTTGCTACTTCTATTGAGTCATGAGAAATCATTTTCTTAATCAGGTATTCTCAGAGCACCTCTCCCTTGTGCTGTTAACATTTTTGCGTCAATTTTTTTATTAACTGATTAACCAGTTAATAAAAAAGAGGCACGAAACAAATGATTGGTATTTGATACCCTAATTAAAATGCTCAGTCTCATATGCATGCAGAAAGATTAATTTCTCCCCATTATTTCCAATTCGCATTAATTTTGACACTTACATAAAATTCAGATCTAATTGTCCACTCACCTTTGTTTTTCATTCTACTGACGTTAGGACCATTTCATACTGTACAGAATTCCACCAAGGAAAGCAGGCATTTCATGTAGTGCTTGTAGGGATAAGGAGCTTTTTCGGCGAAGAGGGCCACATGCCACTGGTGGGTGGGACCAAAGGCAAAAGTGGGCAGGGCCAGAGTAAAAGGTTTTGGGGGATGAGTGTTCAGACCCCTGGGCTCTCATTTGTGGGGTGCCTCAGGGCTCCATCCTCTCCCCCATGCTTTTCAACATCTATATGAAGCTGCTGGGAGAGATCTTCAGGGGTTTGGGCTAGGTGTTCACCAGTATGCAGATAATACCCTGCTCTACCTCTCTTTTAAATCAGAACCAGTGAAGGTCCTGTGTGAGTGTCTGGAGGCGGTTGGAGGATGGATGGCGGCCAACAGATTGAGGTTGAGTTCTAACAAGACAGAAGTACTGTTTTTGGGGGAACAGGGGGTGGGCTGGTGTGGGGGACTCCCTGGTCCAGAATGGGGTAACTGTGGGCCTGAAGGACAAGGTGCGCAGCCTGGGAGTCATTTTGGACTCACAGCTGTCCATGGAGGCACAGGTCAATTCTGTCCAGGGCAGCTGTCTACCAGCTTCATCTGTTATGCAGGCTGAGACCCTACTTGCCCGCAGACTGTCTTGCCAGAATGGTGCCTGCTCTGGTTATTTCCTGCTTGGGTTACTACAATGCGCTCTGTGTGGGGCTACCTTTGAAGGTGATTCAGAAACTACAACTAATCCAGAATGCGGCAGCTAGACTTGTGACTGGGAGTGGCCACTGGGACCATATAACACCAGTCCTAAATGGTAAAGGTAAAGGTAAAGACATTTGAAGGTAGCCTTGTATCGGGAAGTTTTTAATGTTTGATATTTTGCTATGTTTTATATATGCCACCCAGAGTGGGGAAACCCAGCCAGATGGGTGGCATATAACAACAACAACAACAACAACAACAACAACAACAACAACAACAACGTTGGAGGAGTGACAACAGTGATTCCTACTTTGGTACAGTAAGCTACATTCCAGCCACACAAAAGCCAGAACATTGCCCACTCAGGCAAGCAAAAAGCAACACCACAGTTTCAAGCACACACTTCAGCTAAAAAAAGCACTTGAGGAGGGATGGGAAATGGAAAGATGTGGACTTGGGAGGTGTCTGGACAGAGTCCCAAGGGCCAAATAGAGAGGTCTGGAGGGCCACACTCTGCTTGAGGTTCCCCACCCTTGATACAGACAGTCGCATCTCCTATTTGCACACTCAGGCTTTCACTACACGTGCTGGCAAGCTAAGAACCTTTCAGTGACAAGAATGTCTGTACTTATTGGCAAAATAAGTGCCCCGAGACCATGATACAGGGCAGGCTAAAAGCACAAGTAGAAATAGTTTGTTCTGGATCCCTGCAAATCGACCAAGCCCAAGTTTAAATTGAATAACTCCATATTAAATATTGCACTTATTTTTCATTTAAACGGCAATCTATGAGACGTGCCAAGGAAGAAAAGTACTCTTGTTAGAACTCTGAAGGGCTTTTGTGTTGCATTAGCATGCTTAGCTCCCCTTAGAATAATAATATAAAAATGGCATATGCAGCACAGAATGAGTGTTTTTAATAACTTTCCTAAATGTTCAATTAACAACCATGTATCACACAAATTGGATGCTGAAACTACAGAGGTGTTTTCAGCTGCTCTGTAAAGCTCAGGACAAAATGGTTCTACTGGATCAACATCCAGCATATTCATAGCAACTGAACTTTTTAAAAGGTTTTTTCCTGCCCCCTCTCAGAGAGCCAAGCTAAACCAAAGAAGAACCACCCTATTCTAGCTGTCTAAACTGGTCTAGTAGCAAAAGGTGCAAATTTATGATGCAAATTTAAACAAGAAGAGTTGTGAAGTTTAGAAAGGTTGTGAAGGTCATTTGTCCTTTACCTAATTCATTGCATCTATGCCCAACATGCCTTGCAGATTAGTCCATTTTAATAGGAGAACATTGATTTATTGATAACCAAAAGTCTAAGAGCCAAACCAGGTGTTATGTGTGACTCCTTACGTGGTACATATATGATATATATGTCAAAGCAAAGCAAAGGCTTTCCGCCCCAGTCAAGTGATGTATAAATCTTCTGAAATAAATAAAATGATTTTTTTTTAAAATGCAATAAATGAGGACTTTCTGTAGCACATTTGATATTTTCTTTTCCACTAGTTGTTCATTTCTCCTAATCTCATGCAGAGATCCTGTACTGAAGCCTGGAGACTCCTGGGACTCAGCTATACAGCTGCTAATAAAATGTTTTAAGTTTGTTTTAAGTGAAATATACAATGTGACACTAGATGGTGATGGTGAGCCTTATGGAAAATTTAATGTATTTTTTAAAACACTTTTTTAAAAAGCATTTTTAGAACGTTTTTTAATGTGTGTGTAGATTCCAGCCAGATCAGAACACAAGAAGAGCCTGCTGGATCAGGCCAATGGCCCATCTAGTAAAGCACCCTGTTTTTCTAGGTCACATGCACACCCCAGGGTTCTTTGAGAGAAGCCATGTGCTGCAATTGTATGGTGCAGATGCACCACTGTGGCCAGCCAGACACTATGGGAAGCCTGAAAGCAGGACCTGAGTGCAGTGGTGCTCTCCTCACTTGTGCTTCCCAGCAATGCGCATTCAGTCATACTGCCTCTGATAGCGGATGCAGAAAATAGCTATCGTGGCTTGGAGCTATTGATGGCCTTGTCCTCCATGATAAGGGAACAGATGCTATTCCATGTTCCCTTCCAAAAGAAACCAGATGATGAGGGTGATAACTATCCAAGCCAATGCCTGCTTGACTGTTTACATCAGTGCTGGTGTCTGTTAGCAAAGATTCACCAATGAATATTCAGCGCCACTCACTCTTCCTTTGGGTGGGACCATAGCTCAGTGGTAAAGCACATGCTTGGCATCTAAAAGGACCGAAGAGTCAGTCCCTCTCTAGCATCTCCAGCTCCGAGACACTGACCCGCCAGACACATCAGAAGGCAATGTGGACAAATAGTCTGATGTGAAGGCAACTTACTTCCTCTCCACACTATTCTTGGCTTGTGTGAAAAAGCAGACCTTCACCGTGTGTTCTCAAGATGTGTTCAGGCTAGCAGCAGTGACAGGAACCTCTCCTTTTCATACCTGGAAACCATCCATTGTGTATTTTCAGCCTGATCCTATTGTGCTTATAGGTGCACATTTCTCTGTCACCCTTTTATCCCTATGGTCTCAGCAAGATTGTTTTGGAGAGTTACTGTGTCTGGGGCAAGAGTTTTAATGGTTGTGGCCCACAAACGGCATCTGCTGTAGATCTGCCTGTTTCAGGTACTGTCATTAATCGGGCATGGAATTTTGGTTTGGGACAGAAATATTATTTATTAAATTTATATACCATCCTTTATCAAGAGGTGTCAGGGTGGTTCAAATAATAAAATACAAGATAAAACACAGTAAATAATTAAACCAAAACAACAAAACAAAAACCTCCTCCCTTCCCACAGATATTTAAAAGGCTGTAGGATATTAATCAGCTAAAGGCCTGGTTGAAGAGGTACGTTTTCGTCTGACGCCTAAAATATATATAATGAAGGCACCAGATAAATCTTCCTGGGCAGAGCATTCCACAAATGGGCAGCCACTACAAAAATGGCCTGTTCTCTTGTTGCCACCCTCCAGATCTCACATGAAGAAGGGCCTCAGATGATGATTAAAGAGAGGATCACATTCTCACCTGCCCTGTCGATAACCACAGCCCCACTCCTTGTCTTCATTCAGTGGCTTGTTCAAATGTGTTAATATCTGTATGCTTCAACAAAGGCTCCTTCAATTAAAAAAACACACCCTATATAACAAAAGGCACTGCACCACACGTTGCCACTTGTTATACTAACAGAACATCCCTGTACACCTGTAAAGTGTGTCTACGGATTTGATGACGTGGGCTTGAAGGAGTGGTATTTTTCACTCCTTCCATCTAGACCAAGTGGAAACAGTGCAAGCAGGTATCTTCAAGAGGAGTAAATGGAAAAGGAAGAGGGTTTACTGAAATGGACTGTGGAAATTAATAAAAGTGCCCCAGTGCAGTTGACAAAATGAAAATGATAAGGTGAGGGTACCATCTAGTGGATAAACAGTAAAATGATTCCTATGGCATTTAACCTGTCTAGTGAGCTTGGCAAGCAAGTTGCCATGGGATGGCAAGTCAGTTTAGGATATAACATGCAAGCATCATGTATGACTTCCATGAATGTGAGCTGAAATCCTTGGGACTTCTTCACTTACATAGACAATGCATATCTATGTTCCCCTCCCCTGCCATTTGCAATTTTACAATTATGCATATGTATTCTGGGGTTCTTGTAGCTGGATTGATTTTGTTTGTAAATTAGTGTTTCCCAGGGAGTAGTAAGGGCACATAAGCAAATGCAGAAAAGAGGCGAGTGCATGACTATGTTGCTATAGGTGTGTGTGGTGACAAACAGGAACAGGTATCATCAGGTGGGTGAGGACTAGTATACAGATTAATGATGGTACAGAATAGTAGTGGGGAACCTCCAATCTGTGGGTCTAATTAGACCTGCCAGGCTTCAGGGTTTGGCCTGCCTGCCTGTTTTGGGCAAACACATCATCGTCCCTGATGATATATTGGCTATTATTGAGACACCCCAAAACTTATGGTTTATGGATGTTGGTGACTTATGCCAACCAACACATGTCTACCCAGTGGCGTAGCGTGGGTTGTCAGCACCCGGGGCAAGGCAAGTAATTTGCGCACCCTAACCCGTGGATTTGCGCCCCCTAACCCGTGGATTTGCGCCCCCTAACCCGTGGATTTGCCCTAACCCCAGATGTTGCGCCCGGTGCGGCCGGCCCCCCCTGCACCCCCCACGCTACGCCACTGTGTCTACCCATTTCCTCCCTCCCCATTCACAACTATATCTTCCGTGTTATCCATGTGGAAATTGCTTTTAGTAAGGACTTTCCCATGGAAACCTATTCCTGGAACAGGGACACATAGTGGATGACTGGAAAACCAACACTGGAGTCAGGTCTAGAGCTTGTCCTGCAAGCGGATGCAATCTTGTGCAGCACACACATGGTCTTGTATGAAGAATAGCTTGATGTGCACAGCAATACATCATGCACAACATTGTGACAACCAAGCAGATGAAGACAAAGATTGCTTTGATTCCATCCTTGAGGAGGATAATGACAGGGATTACTTTTTAAATTAGTTAAAATGTTTAAGGAAAATATTGAACTTCAACTCTTGTGGATTTGTGGATCTGATTTTAATCTTTTTACTTACATTTTGTATTTTGGGCTATTTTGTATACAACTAAGGTATTTTTCAATAAAAATTATTCATTACTGAGTCAGGATGGCTAATAATTTTACTATAGTTATCATGAATAGGTAGGTAGGTAGATTCTCCAAGGTGGGGCTGGTGACCAACCCAGTTTCAGGCTCCTGTAAGTGGAAGGAACTATGCTGACAGATTTATTTTTGTGGGGGCGGGGGCGGGGAGGGAGTATTGTTTTACCTCACAAATGTTACTTTGATAACAGAGATGATCAGTCACTAATCAGTGTCAGATTAATGCAGCAACAGGATACAATGGGTTTTAGAAGGAAAACATGCAAAAGGGGAAGAGAACATAGATAAAATGATCTGCTCATCCGTAGCTGCTACAGGGTCAGTTTGCACAGTGTAGCAGCTAGGTGCCCTCTGAAGCAAAGTAAAGCAGCCTTGATGTGACTGCATAACATCATGTGTCCACTGGTCCTAATGATTTCTCAAAAAGTCATGCTAATGTTGGTGAGGAATGAATGCAAACTAACTGGTAAAGGAGAGAACATAGACGCCATTAGATGTCTCTCCAGTATAAATTCAATTGAATGGGAACCTAGTAAGGAAACAGCGGTTCTCTTGCAGAGTCCACATTATTTTAACAGAGCTTGTGCAGGAAACTGTGTCCAGAGATTGTTCAGACTTGCCCTTTAATAAACAAACAGATCACTTGCTGTATGTTTGTAGAGTAATAGTGACATCCTGTGGCCAGTTTTGATTAGTCCAAGAAATGGACATTCAACAAAAATTAAAAATTAAATAAATGAATCTTGCTGTTGTCAACACCAACAGGTAAATGAGGAAAATGTGATGGAATAAATAAATAAATAAATAAAAGAAAGATGCAATTACACTCAGTTGAGTTTGAAAAAAATCAATCAAAATAATAATATGAAAGAAAAAATTGGCTGCAAACTTAACTGCCTTATGCAGAATGGTCCATTTGCCAGATTCACTTAAAACATTGTGACAGTGATAAAATAGGTAAATCGGCTTCAAAGCTTCTGTGATAAACAATTGGTTCCAAATTATAAAATCACACTGTTGTTGTAGATCAGGGGTCAGCAAATGTTTTCAGCAGGGGGCCGGTTGACTGTCCCTCAGACCTTGGGGGGGGGGGCGGACTATATATTTTTTTTGGAATGAATGAATTCCTATGCCCCACAAATAACCCAGAGATGCATTTTAAATAAAAGGGCATCTTCTACTTGTGTAAAAACACACTGATTCCCGGACCATCTGCGGGCCGGATTTAGAAGGCGATCGGGCCAGATCTGGCCCCCGGGCCTTAGTTTGCCTACCCATGTTGTAGATCTAATATCCCACTGCTGCAAGGCAGAACCAACGATACACCTATTGACTGACATGGTCCACATCACGATCTGATACAATCATTGAGCAGGTGCACCCCTAAAATTTATATATGTACAATACTTACACTCTGCTTAATAGACAGTAAAACTAAAAACCACATTCATGGCTGACATCTGGAAGAGATATAACATGGTGGTCCTATGGTGCCAGAATTATTAAGGCAGCATCTCTAGGCCGCATCCTTGCTTGGTATGGTGCTTCAGCTTTTTCCTGCTAGAAAACAATTACCATTGATGTCCTCTGAGGCAAAATATTTGAATATTAATAAGTGATGCAAGCCCCGGGCTGTAAACTAAGTGTCAAGACAAGGCACAAAATGCAAGTGTGTATGTGTCTGCGATGATGGTGATGAATTTCCTACAAATACTATAAGCCTCATAAGGCCTAAGGAGGATAGGCAATACAGGGCTGTATCCAACTAATCAGAGTAGCCACAGTGAAATTAATGGACCTAAGTGATGTCCATTATTGTCAATGGATCTACGCTGTGTACGACTATCCCTGGGTATAACCCATAGCTTCTGCTGTCCAGTGTGTTCTTGATGTGCTGTGCTCTAAGCCAAAAACAACATTTGGAACATAATCAAAATTGGAGAAATGTATTCAGGATTCTAAAGAAACATTTTGTATTCAAGTTTGATGAAATCTGGACCTCTCCACCTCCTTGCATCTCACCTTTTCCTTAGGTAAGCAGCAGTAATGTTGCCAGGACACTGTTGCTGAGGCTCTGCCCTACTGGGCAAGCCTCTTTTGTATGTAAAACAACAGCAAACCTTTAAATCTTAATTCTTGTTCTGTAATAATGAAAATGATGAGCTAACACCGATTTTCCAAACTGAATACATATGAAGCTGCCTGTTCCTGAATTCTCTTGCCCCACATGGACTATTTTGATTAACAGTGGTGCATTCAATCATTATATTGTTAAGCTTATCTACTTTTATTGTATTGTTATGATTTATTATGTCATATAACTTGCCCTGGGTAACAATGAAGGGTGGGACCTAAATATTTTAAATAAACAGAGAAACTCTTAGTAACTAGGGATTGGTAAATCTTTTAGCTTTGGTTTGTTTCAGTTTCTCTAATTTCCAGTTGACCCCACCTCTTCCTATGTTTGCAATTAAACAAAAAGTCTGATGAAAATTTGTATGCATTTTCGAGAATATTTCTCCCAATATAAGCATTTCCCCATGTAATCTCCCCCAAGGAGCCTTTTTTGCATATAATTTTCACTAATACACATATTTTTGTACCCATTCTTTGGCAAAATATTCATAGGAGTGTGGATTTCAAAGGAGAGTTGTATTTCGGTTTTCATTTTGGTTCGGGAAATGTGAATTTTTTAAAGGTTCTCATTAGCATGCAAACTGAACTAATTTCTCACCCATCCCCATTAGCAACAACCTGAGTCTTTCTTGTGAGGCCTTCTTACCAAACCCTGAGAACCAGTCACAGCAACAAACAGCTTGTTAAACATCAGCTGAGACAGAAGGTTTGTCTCATTGGAATGCTACTTATTCTATGCTTGAACGGTTCTTGGAACAGCAGGGACCTGAGCATGCCTATGTATACGAAAGACAGGTCTGGTAGATTTTAAATTGGCATTCATTGAGTGGCATCCATTTTGGCTACCTTTCTCATTTCTCCCCTGGGAAGCCATTGTTTATGGCAAGTGGGAATTTTATATTGACATATTTCTAATACCTATCCCTCTCACTTAATGCACAGTTTGAAGTAAATAGGTACAGTTTTGCACGAAAATTAATAAGAATGCTTCTGGAAGAAAGTATGCGCCTTGTCTGTTTAGCAGAAAAGATTGCCACTGTTTTAGAGGGTAAAGTGAAACCCTGGGATGCATACTTCATTCAGTGGAAAGTCATTCCCTGTAAACAAATTCATAGCGCTCTGGTCTACTTGTTCAACATTTTGCTCCTCTTCCAGAGCAGCCTATTGATTGATATACCTCAGGGAAGAAATTGCTCCAACTCACTCCGACCAGGCTCCTAAAGAAAATATCAGTTTTAGAAAAGGAGAAGGGGGGGCGGGCGGAAAGAGCAGTGGCGGCAAGAATTGCTAATCTTTCATTTCACTGAACATCTGGATAGCGCAAGGCTGTTTTAACCCCCTGAGTGAAAGGAGAATTTAGCACCAAAGGGTAACCATGCAAAGGCTGTGCTGTTAATCTGACGACAACAGAGAAATCTGTGTTACACATTCATTGGGCCATATGGATATCAGTTTGCACCTGCAGAGAGTACTGAAGGGAATTTTATCTACTGGGGGCTAACAATGAAATTTAATTTAGAGCCTTGCCTCTTTAGTATGTGATAGGGACTCTAGTTAAATACAGTGAAGCATACTATTTTGATTTAAAAAGTGTGTGTGTGTGTGTGTGTGTGTTTGTGTATCATTTTATTTTGGGCTTTGGGGTGTATTGACATAACTATGTTCATGTGATGTGTCAAAGGACAGATGAAGTGCATAAAAATGGTGTTATGGCAAAATATTTTTAAAATCTAAGGCTGATGGATTTTCATACGCACATTCCAAATTGAAAATGAGAGAGAATGGTGTCATAAGTGGATTGCATCTTCTCCTGTGAAGAATCAGGCTCCAAAATGTTCAAATGATACTGTAAATAGATTTTGCAAACCTGAAAATTAACACAACCTTTTTGTAGGAGAACAGTATTTGTCAGCTCTGTTAGCCAGTCAATTAATAGCAAAAGAGGCAACGTTTTCTGGACATCAGGCGCAAAACCCACTGACTGCTACTACAGCGCCAACTCACAAGCAAATGTAATGGGAAGAGATGGCTCCTCACCACAAGAAAATGGCACTCTTGCTATTAGTGGTGGCCATTTTGCTCCACCCCCTTACCTGAAGGAGATTCCAATAGGAATTTCCTAGGGTAAAGGGCGTCTGAGGAAGGAGAGCAACCACGGGGGAGCAGATCTGACCCATTTAGAGTCTTTCCAACCACTCTTTTTACTCTGTGGTGTCCTTCCTCTATGGAATCTTGTGAACAAGATTCACAAGTTTAGAACCAAGCAATAGGACTAAAATGTGGGGGCAATAAAAGCTTAAAATAAAACCCAGAAGACAGTTTATTGTAGGGAATATAGGCAAAGATAGAAAATCATTTGTAAGAAGAAAAGAAAAGAAAATGGCATTGGGAGTCTAAACAGAGCAAAGTGCAGAATTGAGAATCAAAATAAGAATCCTCGGGGCTGCATGGCCTAGACCCAGCTCAGCAAGAGGCAGAAATCAATGTCTGGGTAACGGAAGAGGCTGTCTCCAGAGATAATTCCAAAAACCCAGTGAAGGCCTTTCTTAGAAGCCAAAACAGATCACAAGGCTACAGGAGAATGATTCACCTCCTAGCCAAGTTGAGGTAAATCGGAGTCTGAAATATATGCAAGGCATGAACCTATGCTGGTCACACTTCTCACTGTGACAAAGATGATGATGTTTTAGAGCAGGGATGGGGAATCTATTACACTCCATATGTTGTTGGACACCAGCTCCTATCAGCCCCAGCCAGCACAGCCAATGGCCAGGCATGATGAGAACTGTGGTTCAGCAGGATCTGGAGGTTCCCAATCCCTGATTCCTTAGAGAACACTGAATAAAAGGAGAAACTTGTTGCATTTTTAACAAGGGCATTGCTAGGTAAAAACCCACTATCTGTGAGCCCAGGCCCATGGCACAAATGTGCACCTGCTAATTTACATGTTTAGGTCCTCTGGGTAAATTAAGATGCTATCTGACTGGAGTCTGCCCAGCATTGCCCCTTGATCCAGCTGGTCTAGAACAGAGTCTGGTCTGTAAACACAGTTTTAAAATATATTTTTTACACTTTAGCAAGAGGGAGGAAAAGGAGCAGGTGATCCAGGGTCTGCAACAAAAGATCCAGGGCTCAGCACCCCCCTCCGGGCCAAAATTCATAGATTTTGACCAGACTATTTGTTTACATTTGAGAAAGCTAGAGAAATGTAGGTGTTTACTAATTCATAATAGAGGGGATCAAAAGCAGTTGTTGAATCAGCGACCAGAACTTCTTTCGGGTCAGAGAGTCTGGGGAGTACAGTTCAACGCCACCATGTGGGCTAAAAGCAGCTGTTGAAAAAGCCAGAAACAAACAACCAGATACACAAATAGAACACCAAAATTGTTGAGTTTTACTGACAAAAACTGCTTAGGGTCAACTTTTCTGTTTAGGTGAACTGGAGGAGAAAAGTTGCCCCTAAACAGTTTTATTAAGACATTTTCCTGATATCCAGAGGAAGAAGGAAGAACAGATGAACTGACGACTGCCAGTGAAATATTTTTCTAGTTTTTAGACTAGGAATGTCAGTAAAATCATATGACAACTGTACAGTGCTTGCAATATAATTTTAAGCATTAATAATAGCACAGCCACATCCCCTTTTATCACAACCACCAATTAGGGCTCTTTCATTTCTACAATTCTTTAATATTTTTGTGCTTATAGGGTAAAAATATAGTGATTGTTTTAATCTTGAAGCAAGCTAGACATGTAAACTACAGCATATATATATATATATATATATATATATATATATATGGTGTATGGAATGCTCAGTGGACTTAATCAAACTCTAGGTTTGTCCATAACAAGTTCAATAGTTGCTATTTGCTGTTAGATCCTCAGCTTCATTAAATCTAAAAGTTTCAGCTTTTGTTCGCAGTTAGTGTACTCAAATCTATAAAGGCTGCCATAGCTATCTCCTAAGAGACATAAAACGGAGGTCCTGACCACTTGTGGTCATTAAGGATCCCATGGCATATTTTGAGCAGAATATATGTTATATTCCAGTCTCCAGATTCCATTTCTTCCTTCCTAAAACATCAGCCTTTCTCAAACACTAGATGCAGTTGTCCTGCACTTACTATTTTTCTAGCTGAGAATCAAATCAGAAAACCCTTCTATGAGATAAAATTAGAGAATGTCCACTGGTCCTACTTTACAGAAGGACAGTTGCTCTATTTATCGGCCCAAGATCAGATTACAGATAAAGAATCTAAGATGAGACAGCAGCAGGAGCTTGAAATTGTCCATTAACCAGATAGCAGACAAGTCACCTGGTCACAGTCTTCCTCCAGTGATGAGAGCTGCTGTATTGCTCTTTGAAATTTATCAGCATTTTAGTATGAATTTCTCCTGATAACATACCCTTTGTATGTAATTTCCTATACATATAAATTAGCAAATACAAAATTCATACAGATTGGTTGTCCTTTTTTTAGGTGATCCATTTCCTGGTTTGGGGCGATGCCTACAAAATTGGTGATGATTTTGAAAAACCTGTTACCTAAAAGTATATCAGTTAACTGCTTGTATCTCCTAAGGGAGACCCACGTCACGGTGGAGCTGTGGTTCTGGACTCTTTATTCCATTTCAGACACAGTGATCATTATTAAACTGTGCTGTGCAGATAAGTGCTAGAAAAATTGCCAGGTTATTTTCTTGACATAAAATTAACCAATTTGCCTCTGTGTGTGTATGTGGGATGGTAAAGAGCTGCTAAGCAATGCCATTCAAGTGATTAACCTTTTAGTTCATAAAAGCCACCATTTCACATGTATAAATAATATAATAAAGGGAATGTTCACACCAGAGTAATGTAGCTTACAATATCCTCGGCTCCTCTCCTTAATTGGTAAATAATTCCTCAAACTCTGAAATAAATTGTGCTACCACCCACATTTCCTCATCCAATTATCATGAAATAGGGAAGCACACTTTGCCACACTTTTGCAAAAGAGGAGATTAGCAAATTGTTTCAACAGCGTTTCTCTGCTGCTCAGGGCTGAGTGAGGCTGGCACCTTTAGGGTAGGAGGTTGCCCGAGAATCTTTGTAAGGATGGGCGAGTCTGTCAATTTCAGTTTCTCCTGGCTTCTCGTTTTCCCATTCCCATGAAAACTGACAAGCAGATCTGCAATCCTCCACATTTTAAGAACACCTGCCTAATTCTGACTTGATTTTATGAAGTGCTCTCGGTTCAAAAAAGAACAACTTTTCACACTTTTGTCAAAGAAGGCATTTTATGCCCTAGAGAAAGTGAGGTAATGTTGCGTTTTCCTTGGGGTGCTATTTCTATCCACTAGACTTGGTCACGTGTGATATATTGCTACTGCGAAAATAGTGATTGCTCTTTTCCTCTTCTCATGGAAGTCTATAGAAGGCCCAATTTGGAAACCTGCATTTGCACACACAGAGATCTGTATTATGTCTCCTAACCATTCACCTCTTAGATAGTCATATCTCGATTCTTGAACGCTCTGGAACTCGTACGTTTCAGCTCCTGAACGACTGAAAAGCGGGAGTGAGTGTTTCAGTTTTCGTACATACTTTTGGAAGCGAACATCCCACAGGGTTTCTGCAGCTTCTTATTGGCTGCAGGAACTTCCTTCAGCCAATCAGAAGTTGCGCTTTGGAAGTTGAATGTTTCAGAAGTCGAACGGACTTTCAGAACGGATTCTGTTCGACTTCCAAGGTACGACTGTATTGACTGCCCTACAAAATACATCTAACACTTTTAACACTGCTGGCCTGATCAATATATTATCCAGTTGTTGTTTCTGTTGTTGTTATCATATTATATTTGGTGGTAACTCCCACCTACCCCGAGAGAGATTATTTTACTTTCTTCTTTACCAGTGTTTGAATAGGTCTTGATGAGTTCAGTATTTTAAATTGTTAAAAAGTGTTCCTCTCGCTATATTAAAATGTTTTGTCTGATTTCTTATGCTGGCCTGTAGAGTAGTTCAGACTGTTGATTTATTTATATTGAAAAAAAATATAAACCACTTAATTTAAATCAACACCTCTAAAGTAGTGTATACAAAACAATTTAAAAGAATTATTAATAATACAGAGTGTATTTTGCATACACTTAATGTCTGTAAACCTGTAAGCCTATGTAAACATAACTCTCTTTACAGTATATGATTTTTTAAAAGAAAAAAATACAGTGACAATTCAGCTGTTTGTGGATAGCAAACATGTAGTTTCTACTCTGCATGAAGGGGCAGGAGAGATCCTTTTAATAGCTAGTTTGTTTAGATTTCTCACACTTTTGGGTCAACCTGAAAAGTCAGTAAAAATAAGTTAACAATACACAATAAAATCAGCAAATATTGAAAGCAAGTATACATAACCAAGTTATGTATCAGTATAGGCTTGTTGGGGAGGAGGAAAAGCTTTTTAGGTGGTGTCTAAAACAGTGCAGCCTAACATAAAAGGCAGAAAATTCCACAGCATAGGTGCTGCCAGACTAAAGCTTGACTCCTAAGAGATATGGAACAAACATTATATGGCACCTGCGAAAGTGCAATTTCCATGATTGAAGCAGTTGCATAGGCACATACGCTCCAATTTTGTTTTAGTTTTGCAATTGTGAAGATATGCTTTTAGTTGTATTTTATGGGTAATCTCCAATATTAATTGTACTCAGACTATTGAAATCAGTGAACATGACCATTAATTTCAGGGGGTGCAGTCTGAGTATGCCTAACAATGATTTGGGAGGGATAGGCTTGAAAGGCAGAGAAATCCTAGGAGCTAATAGAAAAATAAAAAAAGTAGGTGAGACTCCACTGCCTAGGCACGTATGTTTTAAGTCTCTAGTTTAAAACAAAATGAAATACCTGCCTGATAATGTTGTCACTCAGAAACAATAATACTGCTTGAGTATTCAATCTAATTGTCAACAGAGATAAAAAGATTCAGTAAGGGCTACTAGGTTAAAATACACAATTAATTTCAAGCTTTCCTCCACAAAGCTGAAGGCTAATGGCACCCTCCTCTCACCTCCAAATGAAATCTGAGATAAACAGATCTAGGGACGTAATAAAAGGATCAAATGTTATGAGGCCTGTGATAAAATGGCGAGACTTGGCAGCGCTGCCTGCTAGCATTTCCCAGAGGATTTTGTTCAACTATTTTATAGCTTTTTCTCCAGGTCAAACTCATTGCATTAAAATACTGTAAATATTTACAGTGCATCATATGAATTTCATGAAGCAATGTGCTCGAGCCTGGATACTTTCATGTAGCTATTGTGCAACATAAGCCAACATTTCGTTGAAGTGTAATAATTGTTTTTAAAAGCATCAGTGGTCTTTTAACCTAAGTGCAAACATCTAAAATTAGGGGTCAGCAAAAATACTACTCAGATAGAACCAGTGTAAAATGTCCATATACACCATCCAGTTCAAAACCTTCTTATCTGAGGGTTTGGTAAACAGATAACCAGCTTTGAGCCTTAACTTTGTAGAAGTGCTATGCCCCACATCCTTATACTCTAAATTCAGGGGAACCTCTAGGCCTGAGGCTGAATGTGGCAAGTCTTGATATGACCCTCAGCACTCTCCCCAGACCACACACCCTCCACAACCACACCCTGCTTCTATGCCACACCTCTCACCAGCTCCTTGAGAGTTTTCACCAGGCTGCAGAGTAGAAAGGGATGTGTAAGCATGTACAGAAACCAGCCTACTGCACAAAAGTAACATCTATGCTTATTGCAGAGCAGGATTTAGGCTTGATGAGGCCTTAAACTACTGAAGGTAATGGGGCCGTTGAGATGTCCAGCTGTCCTTTGTCAACAAAAAATTGTTGCTGTTTTTTGTGTTGAATATATGCTATATGGTAATTTATGGACCTAATAGGTATCTAAAGCCATTTGCACATGCAGAATGTAGGCACCCTATATATAGAAATGAGCAAACCAGTGATATTTTAGGAAGCAGGCTAGCTGGCCCATTACTTACATCATCGGAGCCTACACAACACAAAACACTGTTGCTGTGTGTAAGTGTTATTTTATTTGTTTTTTACCTTATATTTTGGAAAGGTACATCCAGGTTTTTTCCCTTTACATTTTTGAGGGCCCCCCAGGAGAGTGGGGCCCTAAGCTATAGTTTATTTAGCTTATACGTAAATCTGGCACTGGCTACCGTATTTTTCGCTCTATAGGACGCACTTTTTCCCCTTCAAAAATGAAGGGGAAATGTGTGTGCGTCCTATGGAGCGAAGACGCCATAGCCCCGCAACCCTCTCCCGGCTGGAGAGGTGACGCGCGGCTATGGCAGGAGCCTCTATAGCCGCGCGTCACCTCTGCAGCCGGGAGAGTGCGCGGGGGGCCAAAAAAGCCATAGCCCCGCGACCCTCTCCCGGCTGGACCCTCTCCGCTGCGCCTTTCCGCTGCTCCCTGACCTGCTCTTTGGGGCTGGTGGTGGGCTTCCCCCCGCCATCCCCAAAGAGCAGGTCGAAAGGAACCTGAAGCCTGGAGAGCGAGAGGGGTCAGTGCACACCCTGTTTGGGTAAATTTCTGGGAGGCACAGTGGGTGGAAGAATTACCGTATTTTTCGCACCATAGGATTCACCGGACAATAGGACGCACCTTGTTTTAGAGGGGGGAGAACAAGAAAAAAAAATTCTCCCCCTCTCTTTTTCGCACCATAGGATTCACCGGACAATAGCACGCACCTTGTTTTAGAGGGGGGAGAACAAGAAAAAATTCTCCCCCTCTCTTTTTCGCACCATAGGATTCACCGGACAATAGGACGCACCTTGTTTTAGAGGGGGAGAACAAGAAAAAAAAATTCTCCCCCTCTCTGCCCAGCGCCCCTTCAGCGAAGCAGCAGGAGGCGCTGCGCAGAGAGGGGGAGAATTTTTTTTTCTTGTTCTCCCCCCTCTAAAACAAGGTACGTCCTATTGTCCGGTGCATCCTATGGTGCGAAAAATACGGTAATTCTTCCACCCACTGTGCCTCCCAGAAATTTACCCAAACAGGACTGAGGCCTTCATTGCATTGTGTGTGAAAGACAGATTTTCTGCCTTTATGCTGGTAGAGTAGCTGCTGTACACTGTGCATGCTCAGCCCAGGAGGGGAGGTAAAAACACACAACCAGAAAATGTTTTTATGTTGTATCAAAATGGCATAGGTATGTTCCCTGGAAATTCTGCTAAGAGGCTAAGGGGACTGTGCCGACGCTGGCACCCCACTCCCAGCATGCATGGAGGGAGCTTGTCTGTCATCTTCCCATGCCCCACTAAGCAAGAGACACAGACCACCAGGCAACATGCACAGCCAAGGGAACTCTGTGGTGCTGTCTGCTAGAGCAGGCAGGAACAACCATGTTCAGGGGTTGGTTTGTTCAAATCCACACAGGAGACAAAACAGTTTACAGTGATACCTCGGGTTTAGTACTTAATTCATTCCGGAGGTCTGTTCTTAACCTGAAACTGTTCTTAACCTGAAGCACCACTTTAGCTAATGGGGCCTCCCGCTGCCGCCGCGCCGCTGGAGCATGATTCATGTTCTCATCCTGAAGCAAAGTTCTTAACCCGAGGTAATATTTCTGGGTTAGCAGAGTCTGTAACCTGAAGCGTATGTAACCTGAAGCGTATTTAACCTGAGGTACCACTGTACTTCCCTTCTCAGGGAAGGAAGGCATAAAGCCAGGCAACGGCAGCAACAAGCAAGGGAGCTCTCTGAGGTACAATCTGTAAAGTGGGCACAAATATAATAAGGAACTCCTCAGAGGGATCCCCCCCCCCATTGCTCCTTGTGAAGGAAATGACTTGGTACAGTTGCACAGACAAATTCACACACTGGTCAAAAATCCAAAGAGAAAATTCCACACAAATCCTCACTTCCTGATATTGGTTTCGGCCTAGGTGAAGTGGGAGCCTTGATCCTCTGCCCACACCTGCCACCTCTGCTGCATACCCTCCTTCATTCCTCCAATAAAAACAGGGACACCATCATCATCATCATCATATTACTTATACCTTAGCCATCTGACTGGGTTGCATCCTCCTGAAGCGTGATGCATGTAATGTCATACATGTGCATCGGCAGCCCCCCAATGTTGGCTGCAACTCAGCACCTCTGAGCTCTGCCAACAACTGTTTCCTGTTTAGCCAATTCACTGGCTTATATTTGCCACCAGAACAGTGCCACTGGCAGAGTATTCCACCAGCATATTTTTGTGTGGGGTGGTGGGGTATTCCACCAGCTTAGCAGAGGTTCTGCCAAATTCTAAAGCCCATTTGAGGGATCTCAAGTGTAGGAATATGCCCTAAGTTTCTAGTCCGATGCAAGAAGTCATTCCAATAAAATTGCGTATCTAGGACAACCACCTTTTAAGACAGGATGGGCCAAACCATAGCTTTGTTAGCTGGGCATTTAACTCCCATCCCCCGCTGCTCTACAGAGTGTAAGCAAAACCAGACCAGTGTGTTAAGGACAAGTTATTGAAGTACTTAGCTAGCTGAACAAGTTTAATTATCCCCCTACCCTCATAAATTGAAAGCAGCATCGTTTAAAAAATCAAAGCAAAATAAAGCAATTCTGTTAAAAATGAAAAATTTGACATAGCAAGAGCTTATTTACTATGTATTTTTAATGACTGAAAAGACAGATAATAAGCAAGATATGATTTAATGGCCACATTTAGCCCACCCGAACCCCTCCCTATAAAACTACTCTGTTCCAAAGCTTGATAAATCAAAGTCTGCTGTGTTACCCAGCAGACAAGCCAAGGCTTTGGTCAAAAATGTAAAAAGGTGTTAATTAGCCATCAGAGGAAGCCCATACAGTCTCATAAATGTAATAGAAGAAGCCTATTAAACCAATAAACAAATTAATTGAAAATGTTACATCAGGGCTACAGGGTTCATACAAAGTACACCCAGCTTCATATTAAGATCCACTAAAAAAGAAATTCTATAGCAGGCATGTTCTCTATTTGTTTCTGTTTTACTCATAGAAAAAATAATAATTTCCCCTTACAAGAACCTTCTGTCTCGCCCCCTCCCCTGCTCTCCCTGATTTAAAGTTATTATATACTTGGGGAAAACAAAGGAGCAAAATGAAATAAAACCCTTATGATTCCTCCTCACTCAGGGCGGTTAACCCTCTCTAATTAAAATCAATGGGATTGAAATCTCCCATTGAAACCAAAATGTCTTAAAAGTATTTAACTGTTGATAGATGGTAAGCCAGGTTTCATAGAAGACAAGAAAACATAAAGTGGAAAGGAACACCAAGGAATGCATTCACATTCAAATTACCTCTGTCCACCAATTTAATAAAATGTGATCGTAAGGCTTTAAACCAATTACGTGTAAATGCATTTTCATGCTGCCAAAACATCAGTATGGGTATCTTTTTTGAGATACTGAAGGCAGTGAAAGCATTTAGAATTTAATAAACAAACATTACCAGCCATTATAATGATCAGGTTCTCAGTCTGAGAATGCTTTTGGACTGACAGGATCGTGGTCACAGCTTAGGGATGATTTTAGATCTAGTTCTGTGGATGAGTGCTTAGGTGCCATCATGCATGGCTCAAAACTCTTTTAACCAGTGCTTTTTTTCTTTAAAAATGTTTAGTGGTACTCTTATTTTGACTCAAGAAAACCACAATTTTATAGTTCAAATCGGGAAAAATAAATACAGTAAATGGACATCAGGGTTAGCAACGGAACTAAAGATTCACCGTGCTAGAGAAGATTAACTCTTTTTGCTTACATTGCGGAAATGTCAAACACTGATCTGGTTGATTATGGCAATGCCTCATAACAAAGCAGGTGTTTCAGAAAAGCTTCCCTTTAGTTACTTCATTTTTGCAATTATAACAGCTCTTCCTCTCAAAAAAACACCCATTAGATTCACAAAATGTTTAGGGGTTTGCGTACCCCTGTGTGTCCCCAGAAAAAAGCACTGCTTTTAACCAGCTTGGGTGGCTATATGAGCAGTGGCTGCTCCTGGAACAATGGGATCTGGATACAATTCCATGCCCTTATACCTTATGTGGTGTTGCCTCCGGAAACTGTTTGAAAATTTCATTTAGTTCAGAATAGCAGGTAGCAACTTTGCTATTGAATTGAGACTGGATATTGCCACCATTTAAAGCTTTAACCTTTTTTTTTAAGAGTGCATGTTTCATTATTGTTGATACTGGGTTGGATCCAGATTGGCCTTTCCTTCCATTTGGAGCTAACACCCCCTGGAGGAAGGAGGAGGAAAGGCGCTTTTTTTGCCAATTCCCATGACACCACAGCTCACACAGTTTTGGGGGTCCCCAAAAACATTATTACAAGGTATAGGGGAAGAAGGAATCAGTGAAAATCATCTCTCTACCCATGAGCTGGCAAGAGTGTCCCAGGAGCAGAGTTCTGCTCACAGGAATTCTGGATCCAGCCCATTTCTCTCGTGTTTGTGTGTGTGTGTGTGTGTGTGTGTGTGTGTGTGTGTGTGAGAGAGAGAGAGAGAGAGAGAGAGAGAGAGAGAGAGAGAGAGAGAGAGAGATCTGCCTTGGAAATCATGGTTAAGAGGCACAGGATTGCAATGATAAGCATGTGTTTTAGCTTTACAAGTGATTTCAATTAATGTTAAAAACACTTAACTTTAGCTACATTGTGCCTGCCACATTTTAAAGTTGCTTGCACACTTCCAAAGCTTGAATGTGTGGTTTCTACCCCCACTCCTACTCCAGGAGACGGGTGCTGAACATAAAGGCCAGAGTCTAGATGAATCAGCCATCTATGAATTTCTGCTAGAAATTTTTTATTTTTTTAAAAACACAGACCAAACAGAAGAATCTGAACTATTCTTTTCTGAGCTATTATTCCCACCTATATTCACCTCCCATAGGCACTTTTGAAAACATCCTCCTTGGATAATGTAGATAAAAGAGGTGATGCCCTCTGCCTTTTTGAACTTTCCTGGCACCATTGATACTCGGGGAAAAGAGGGAAGAGCTTACTGCTCTATGATCTAATTAGAAGCACAAGTTAGCTTCATGGCGAGTTGTATTTACTGCAAACCATTGAACTGCCCCAATATACACAGGAGGCCTCACCAGCCCTCACATCAAATTCAGAATAGAGGAGGGAGATCACAGCCAGTTTTGCTTCCTGACTCATAGGCTGTGTCTCATGAGCTGCATCAGTCAGAAGTGCAACTGAGAATGCGACAGTTCATTGGCAGGAGAGCTGGGCAAATTCATGGGTTTAATTGCCATTCAGTCTTCTGGAAACCAAGTTAATATTGCCCTACATTGGGGAAAATGAAGGGAAAGGCTCCACTTTTTTCTGTTGCAATTGCTTGAGTAGACACAATGGTGTGAGGAAACTGGATTCTTGCTATAACAGGGCTCATTCCAAAGCTTCTGGAATGTTTTTGGTGCAAATTGAAGGCAACGATGGGACTGCAAATGGAGGGATTAATTGTCATTTTCCAGCATGGTGAGTTTGAGAACTCATTTCAGGCACCCTTGAAAGGAGACACACCATAAATGTGTTTGTGATTATGATTCAACCACTGAATAAAACAATATATAATTTCAGAGCTTTGAAAGATGCTGCAGAAATGAAGCACCACAAATATATTTGTCTGTTACCTGCTACAGCACCAGGGGAGCAATAGAGAAAAAGGACAGTAGACCTCAGAGCCATTTTGCAAATGTAGGACATTTCCCAAAGTTCCCTGGAAAGTCGGATTGATCATTAAACCACTCTGTAAATTTTCACAGCAGGAAGAGAATAGGGGTCTCCTAACAACTCTCAGCACTCTTAATAAACTACAGTTCCCATGGTTCTTTGTATTCAACTACAATATTTGAACTATTGCAAGGATTTGCACTAGTGCAAAAGGATTTTCCTGCTCTCCTCCCCTCATGCACACCCTGTATCATCCCCAAATCTGCCCTAGAGAGTTGGGCGGGGGGAACCCAGAATAGATTTAGGGGGCAAGTTGGAAGAAGGAGAGATCATTCCATTATGCTCTGCGTAGCACTCCCCTAACTGTTAAAGTGGTATAATAGTGTTCTAACAGTACAGTGGCCCTATGCTGTCTGAAGGATGGATTGTGCATAGCCCTCCCAATCACTCAGTTAGCTGAAGTGGTCTTATCAATATAGTCATCATCCTTTTAATGTTTATTATTCATGCTGAGTTTTGCTGAGAAAGCTTAGGAGAAGCGCATTGTGATTATAATCCAAAACTGCAATCAGTTTGATACAAAGGCCCTCTATGTCAGCAGAGAAAGAAATCACATATCAAAATCAGGCATCAGCTTTGCCCCTTATCTGCTGCTAGCAAGGCGATCATTTGGGGACAGGTAGCTACTATCTGCTGCCAGTACATCTTTATATGCACTGCTCACATTCCATTGCATCATGTCAGATTTGATAGGATATAATGCAATGCGACTTTAATCAGATGTGAAGTGCACTAGAGCAACATGTCAAGTCAGAAAAATTGAGGAGAGAAGAAAAGCTTTTGCCAAGCCACGGCCGGATTATTTTTCTCAGCTGGAGGACTTCTTTGCCAGAGTTTGGGCATTTCCATGCTGACCTTCTATTCAAGGGCATGTGGCAAGAGGCTCTTTGCTCCCAAAGGCAGTGACACAGTATATTAGGTCATAGAAGGCAAATCATCAGGCATTCACTCACCCCATCTTCTGAGCCACCACCCTGCACATGCTCCATCTTCACTGAGCTTGAACTCATGAGATTATGCCCTACTCTCGGCTCTGGAAAGGAAATACTTTGCTGCTCAAACTGCAGGAACTGAAATGAAGCTGAACAGAAGAAACCAGTCTGATGATCTAAACCAGGGACAGGGAATACGTTATCCTTAAAATGTATAATCCATGCCTTCCAGTAGTAGATGGGGTGGTGGGGCGATACCACTCACCTGACCTCCGGCCACTAGTGTCACTGCTGTTCACCGGGAGGTAGGGTGAGGTTCTCTCTTTCTTTCTCCTGACCCAGAGTCCTGTGCAAGCCAGTCCCTGACCAGGCACCAGACTGTTGGTTTATAGAGTTAACATTCCTAGCTCAATTGTTTTGCAGTGCAAAGAACAGAATTTTCCCTCAGGCTGCAGCAGAAGAGATGGGGAAGTGGAGCCAGTGTGGTGTAGTGGTTAAGAGCAGTAGTCTTGTAATCTGGGGAACCGTGTTCGAGTCTCCGCTCCTCCACATGCAGCTGCTGGGTGACCTTGGGCTAGTCACACTTCTCTGAAGTCTCTCAGCCCCACTCACCTCACAAAGTGTTTGTTGTGGGGGAGGAAGGGAAAGGAGAATGTTAGCCGCTTTGAGACTCCTGAAGGGGAGTGAAAGGCGTGATATCAAATCCAAACTCTTCTTATAGGTTCTGTTGAGAGACCAGCTGCATTCAGCTCTTTCTACTCCTCGATTGTTTAAATTCAGCTGCTGACCATTATAACAACTCCTCTTTAACTTTAAGAATTAGTGTTTTCCTTTTCCCTCCCCATCCATTTTTTCTTTTGTGTCATGCCTTTTAGATTGTAACCTGAGGCTACCTGAGTTAGTATGTAAGCTGCTCTGTGAATCTCGACTGAAAAAATGGGTTGGCATAAGAGATGCTTTAAATAACTAAATAATATTTTCAAGGGCTGGGGAAAAAGGGTGTTCTCCTTAGTCTTAAAAGTTATCGGACACTCTTTTTTTAAAAAAATGCTTTTCTTCCTAAAACAGGAAAGAACCTTTTGTAAACTGTTCTCTCCAAAGCTCGAAATAGCAGCCTATTGCCTCCCCAGCCATCCACTCAGATTATTCTTTTGTTCTTCTAAGATGACTCTGGTATTCCAGCTGTGACATGACAAGGGGCTTGACAACTGCAAAAAAATAATAATACCAGCGGTATTCTTGTTCCCTGAATCATTTTACACGGCTCTACCAAATGCCCTTTTTTGGGTTTCGTACTTGTGTGTGTTTCAGCTGCAATTTAGAGATGTGCCGTGTGAGCCTCTAAGCTTTGCAAGTGCTGAGAGAGGTTGAGTCTAACGATGTGACTTTGATAGCAAGCAGGTTATTGCTTATGTAGTGCGGCACTTAGGAACATGTGCATACTTGTAAGTCTTGGCCTACGTGCAGCTAACCAGCCTGCAGGTCATTAATGTACAGTACAAACAGGACCGAACCCTCTGGAACTCCAACTGGAAGAGCCTGAAAGGAAGATTCAGAGTTTCCAATAGCCACTTTCAGTTGGCAGGATCCTGATTGGAACCATGTGACAGTTTCAAGCAATATACCCAATGCAGCCAATTTATTACATATGGCAATATGATTAATGGTATCAAATGGGGTTTTTTCCCCCAAACAAAAAAGAAAAGAAAAGAAAAGAAGCAGTCCAAGAATATCATAGCAGCCAATTATATGAGAATCCAAGGCAATGGAAATCTGTTCCACGAATGTAAAAGTCAGGCAGATGAGGTTAAATGAAACAGGGATGTGAGCCAAGACAATGATTATAAAGAAAGTTTTTCTTCCCCTTTTAAAAGAAAAAGGCAGAATATTTTTAAATAGGATTCCCTCTCATGTCAGTGTTGCAGCTTTAATAGATGTGCTGTAGACTGAGTTTTTGAAACAAAGCAACTTTCTAATTTGCTAGAGAGGAAAAAAACTAGTTTTGTGTTACAGAGATGAGCCGGTCTGCCGCCAGTACCATAGATACACAAGCATACCCATGTACTCCACCTTCATTAATCTGCTGTCTATTTGTACAGCAGAATCTTATTCACATTTATTTGGAGTTATGTCCCATTGATTTCAGTGGAATTTGCTCCCAAGTGAGTGTACATGGGACTGACTGCAGTCATAATTACAACCCTGCTTTACATCTTTGAAGAGAGAAACTTTTACTATTCTTTAACCATCCTTGTAAGTACAGCAGGGTGGTTAAAGTGTGCTAAGTTCACATAACGTAATTGATCAAGTAATCTTGAGTATGTAAGTCAAGAAGCAAACATTAGTTACGAGTTTAAGAGGCACAGGAAAATATCAGTTCCCTATTCAATAATTTGCTGGGGTTTAACATTAGAATTCTAAGTGTTACATTAAAAGTCTAAGTTAGGCTTTGCTATGCACACACAATATGCATTAATTCAGCGATTTTAAAGCCTGCCAATTTAAAACCAGAGTTTTAAAGCTCTCTGGTGTTGGTTCAAGTTCTGCAAAGCTGGGGAATTGTTAAGCCAAAGCTGATGCCTTAACAGACACACATTGTGACTAGTAATGATACTTTGCATTGTGCACGCTTCCAACTTACTCTCTACGCACACACCCTTTTCCTTGGTGCAAATCCAAATAACGAGGATGAAGAACCTGGGACCAGCAGGGATGCCCCATGTTGTGCTGGTACCATATTAATTTGTGAAATATCTAAGTATTCCTGTATTGCTAAAGGAATCTTCCTCCTGTTTGTTGTTTACATCAGAGTAGTTAAACAGTTGGAGATGGGGTCCCCCCTGATGCAATAGAGGCAATAGTGGTACTGCTACTAATGACTTGGGACTTGTAGCTGTGTTACCAGACTCATGCATAGGGGAGGGAGAACTGGGTACACTGGACCTTGGAGGGCTAAGGTGGTTGGGGGCTCCCAATTATGCTGTTATGCCAAGAACAAGTCTCCCACCCTGGGCCTCAGACAAGC
The DNA here is from genome assembly GCF_964252035.2 of Podarcis erhardii. Classification (NCBI taxonomy): domain Eukaryota; kingdom Metazoa; phylum Chordata; class Lepidosauria; order Squamata; family Lacertidae; genus Podarcis; species Podarcis erhardii. Next base: position 46,033,327 of record NC_138499.1, on the reverse strand, counting down.
TCTGCATGGGCCTGCCTAGCATTACAGTGGTACCTTGGGTTACATACGCTTCAGGTTACATATGCTTCAGGTTACAGACTCTGCTAACCCAGAAATAGTGCTTCAGGTTAAGAACTTTGCTTCAGGATAAGAACAGAAATCATGCTCCGGCGGCAGCGGGAGTCCCCATTAGCTAAAGTGGTGCCTCAGGTTAAGAACAGTTTCAGGTTAAGAACGGACCTCCAGAATGAATTAAGGACTTAAAACATTATAAAATAGTTCCAAGTGGAATGGAACGGTGTGACTGAGGATGGTGCTGTCAAGTTCTGAAAATAAAAGCAAGATCTGAAAATAATTCACGCATTTCATAGAGTTCAAAGAGACAGCACCAGTGTATCTCGACTGTACTGATTTTGGGAAGAAATGGGTTGCTTAATTATTTATATTGCAGTGGATCTGTAGACCTGTGCCTTTCCCACTGTCACTCACAGGGTCTGAACATAGAATATTAAGTTAGATGATTGAGCCTACATATCTTCTTTGTTGTAGTTTTTGGGAGGGTGCAATTTGAAGCAAATAAGTGGTGTGCTGGAAGAGCATGCTTACCCTGTCTACTTATAACTTCTTTTCAATTGCAACACCACACTACCTCAGCTTCTTTTATCCACACCATACATTTGGGGTTCCAGTGCAATCTCAGGTGCCTTGCAGGATGCCTGCTAGTGGAAATCTTAACCAGGAAGTAGCCGGGATAAATTCAATTAGGATGGCCGTCCTTCGAAGATTTGCATTTTTGTTTATCGCTTTGCCCTTGTCAGTGTGAAATATACTCAGAGTCGCAAAGTGATTTCATGCTCTTTATTCAGCTCATAGTGGTGAGGAGGAATGAATGAATGTCCCCTCAAAGTATCTGCTTTATATACATTATTTACACAATGGGCTGCACATGATTGGCTAATTCCAGGATTCTACTGTAGGCCAATCAGGTTGTGGATTCACTTCTATCTGGAGCATGATTGGGTGGTTCCTGCTAACCAATCATACTGCTGCATTGTTCTAGGACCAATCAGACTGCTGCATTCTGAATCCTATTGTTCTAGGACCAATCAGACTGCTGCCTTTTGGAGCCTATTGTTCTAGGACCAATCAGACTGCTGCAGTTTGGATCCTATTCAACTCAGTACATAACACCCCTCCCCTCTAAGTTCCAGTCCTGCCCGGAAGGTCGCATTCATAGTCCTCAAGGTACGCCGGTGGCCTACGTGTGCGTTGCGGCCTGGGGTGTTCCCTGGTCCGGGGTTCAGGTTCTGGCTCGTGTTCCAAGGATGGGGCTGTTTGGTCTGGCGCAACCGGCTCGCTCAGTCGTGGTTCTGGTTCCGGTGTCCTTTCGGCCTCGCGGGTCCTCTCTGTATTTACTGATTCTGCCTCTCCTGCTTGCCCCTGCTGCTCTATGGGCCTCACTGCCCCACTGTTCCCTTGGGACTCCTCTGACCTGTCCTCCTCCTCCTGGTTTTCTCCCGGGAATCGTCGCCGTATCTGGTCGCAGTGGCGGCGCCAGCATTGCCCCCCATCTGTTAGCACCTCGTACGACACGGGGCCCGTGACCCTGGTGACTGTGGCAGGTACCCATGCAGGGCCTGCCCCAAAATTCTTTGCGTACACTGGGTCCTGGGCCTCGAAGGTCCGGGGGTTCCTGCCTTCCCCCACCACTACCTCATCCTGAGCTCTATCGGGGTGAAGGCGGTCCAATCTGATTGCAAGGCGCTGACCCATTAGTAGTTCAGCGGGGCTCCGGCCAGTCGTTGAGCTGGGGGTGCTGTGCTGTGCTAGAAGGAATGTGGCAAGGCGGTACTCCCAATCCCCTTGCGTCATGCGGCGAAGGGTGTCCTTGGTGGTCCGCACCATGCGTTCTGCTTGGCCATTGGTGGCAGGGTGGAATGGCGCCGAACGGATGTGGCGGATGGCATTCTGCACTGTGAAGGTTTGAAATTCTCCTGATGTAAATGCAGTCCCGTTGTCTGAGACGAGAGTGTCAGGGAGCCCGTGGGTTGCAAACAGCCTGCGTAGTACCCGGATGGCTGCGGACGTAGAAGTGGACGGTACCAGTGCGACTTCCAGCCATTTGGTGTAGGAGTCCACCACTATGAAGAATGTTTTCCCCTGAAAGGGGCCAGCGAAGTCCACATGCAGGCGTGACCATGGTGCTCGGGCGGACTCCCAGGACTGGACTGGGGCCCTTGGGGGATCTGGGCGGGATTCCTGGCAGGCCTGGCAGTGTTTGACCCAGGCCTCTATCTCTCCGTCGATCCCCGGCCACCACACATAACTCCTGGCAAGGGCCTTCATTCTTACTACCCCTGGGTGTGTCTCGTGTAGGGCTGTGAGGACCCTTTTGCGGAGGGGCTGGGGAACAACGACCCTGCTTCCCCATAACAGGCACCCCTTGTGGGCTGACAGTTCATGTTTGCGGGTTGTGTAGCCGGCGAATTCTGGCCCGGGGCTGCGGCTGGGCCATCCCCTCCACACCCAGTCCAGGACCCGGGAGATGACCCTATCTTTCTTGGAATGGTGTGCAACTTCTTGTGCCTGAATGGGGCGGTCAGGAAGCAGCTCCAGGCTCATAACCTCTTGTGCAGGTGCTGGGTCGGGGCCTGTTTCCGGTAGTGGTAGCCTGCTGAGGGCGTCTGCATGGCCCATCGCCTTTCCAGGGCGGTGAATCAGTGCATACTGGTAGCTGGCAAGGAAAATTGACCACCTGAGGACGCGAGGAGACAGCACTTGGGGGTCTGCTTTTCGGGGGCAAACAAGCCAAGCAACGGCTTGTGGTCAGTCACCACGGTGAAGGGCCGCCCGTACAAGAAATCATGGAATTTTTTTACTCCCTTCACGATTGCCAGACCCTCCTTGTCGATTTGCGAGTAGTTCCGCTCGGTTTCGTTGAGTGTCTGGGAAAAGTATGCTACCGGTATCTCTCTTCCATCCGGGAGTTGGTGTCCCAGGACAGCGCCGATGCCATAGGGCGAGGCGTCGCATGCTAGCACCACCGGCAGCCTCTCGTCGAAGTGTGCCAAGACCGAGTTTGAGACAAGCAAGTCCTTGACTGCCTGGAATGCGGCCTCCTGGCGCTGGCCCCACACCCAAGGGGCCCGCTTGTCCAGGAGTCTGTGTAGGGGCTCCGCTACCGCCGCCTTGTGGGGAAGGAAGGAATGGTAAAAGTTCAATAATCCCAAGAAGGCCTGAAGTTCAGTCTTGTTCTTGGGCGCTGGGGCATCACAAATGGCCCGTACCTTGTCCCCAGTCGGGTGAACCCCTTCTGCATCCACCATAAATCCCAGAAAGTCCACTTGAGGCACTCCTAGTAGACATTTTTTCCCGCTTCACCTTGAGACCCGCCATCTGGAAACGGTGCAGAACAGTGCGGAGGCGGTCCTCAAACTCCTCTGGTGTGGGCCCGGCAATCAACACATCATCAAAGAAGGGGGTGACACCAGGAATCCCTTTAAGGAGAGAGTCCATTAGATTCTGGAATATGCCTGGTGCCACGCTGACCCCGAATTGCAGCCGCTTTACCCTGAACGCTCCTCTGTGCGTCACAATCGTCTGTGCCTCTGCTGTGGCCTCATCTACTGGCAGCTGTTGATATGCTTGGGCCAAGTCCAGCTTGCCAAAAATTTTCGACCCAGCCAGGGTGGCAAGGACATGGCTGACCACTGGCACTGGGTATGCATGGGCCATGAGGGCCTTGTTTATGGTACATTTGTAGTCTGCGCAGATGCGGACCGAACCATTAGGCTTGACGGGTGTGACGATTGGGGTTTCCCAGGGGGCATTAGGCACCGGCTCCAGCACTCCTTGCTCCACGAGTCGGTCCAATTCCTCATCTATACGGGGTTTCAGGGCGAATGGGACCCGGCGAGCCTTGAGCCTGACTGGTCGTACTGCGGGGTCAAGCTGTAGAGCAATGGGGGGGCCCGTATACTGTCCCAATTTCCCATCGAAAACCCCCGGAAACTCCTTGCATATGGCGTCCACGTCCACTTGTAAGCTCATGTGGTTCACCCCGGTGATGGCTAGTCCCAGTGGTCCAAACCATGCCAACCCCAGTAAGCTAATGTAGGGGCCCTTGACCACAAGCAAGTCCAGTTGCCGCGTCCGCCCTCGGTATTGCACCCTGAAGGTCCCCACCCCCATTGTGGGGACCTTACGTTTCTGGAAGTCCCGGAGGGTGAATGGGGCCGGCCTGAGTTTGGGACCCCCAGTAGGACACAGTTTCCTTAAGGTCCTTGCCGAGATTATGGATAGAGTTGAACCCGTGTCAAGCTCCATGCGGCATGGGGCCCCCTCTATCTGTACCTCTACATAAATTTTCTCTACGTTGGGGTGGGGCAACTGGTATACCTGGAAGTCTGTGAGCTCCGTCGAGTTGCCTTGGTGCGTTGGGCCCCGGGACCTGGGGCTCTTGGATTGGTCATCTGATGCCTGGCTTCGGGTGGGCCGAGCCCGACACACCCGGGCGATGTGTCCCAATTTTCTGCACTGCCTGCACTCTGCGTTGCGGAAACGGCAGGTCCTCCTCTCGTGACTTTCTCCACAGCTTGCGCAGTTCCCTCCTTCTCGTCGAGGCAGCTGTGGTATGTGGGCTGCTTGAGTGCACTGCTGTACTCGGTGCACCTCCTCCCTGTCGGATCCCGAGTCGTTGGTGAGGTCTTCGTGGTGGACCCTCGGTTGGGACGGCTGGCTCAGCCGTGCCTCTTGCGTCGACCTCTCAGCAGCTTCCGTTGCCAGGGCCTCCTCCAGAGCGACCTGGAACGTTAGGTTCTTCTTAGCGTAGAGGCGTCGTTGCAGCTTCTCATCCTTCAGGCCACCGACGAGGCGGTCACGAAGCATGTTCTCCAGCTCTGAGAAGTTGCAGAACCGGGCAGCTTGGCGGAGAGAGGTCACAAACCCAGTTATGGTTTCCCCAGGGGCTTGCCGCTTTGCGTAGAAGGCATTTCGACGAGCCACCACTGAGGGCTGTGGCGAAAAGTGCCCCTTCAGCTGTTCCATTATTGTTTTGTATGGAACAGTAGCGACGTCTTCAGGCGCAAGGAGAGCCCGGGCGATTTCAAATGTCTCCTCTCCGCAGACGCTGAAGAATATTGCCCTCTTCTTGGCGTCTTCTTCATCGGTGACCCCTTTGGCTTCTAGGAGGAAGGTGAAACGGGAGGCGTACGCTTCCCAGTCTCCAGATGCTGGGTTGAATGGCGAGAAGCTGCTGTCAGTTGCCATTCTGAGTTCCTTGTGTCCCGGAGCTGAAGCCTGGATACACGGTGCGAGGCAGCGGTGCGGCAGGTGGCGGTGCTGCGGTGCTGTGTGTGGCAGTCAGCTCAGCGGGATCCCATCCTCGTCGCCAGTGAAATATACTCAGAGTCGCAAAGTGATTTCATGCTCTTTATTCAGCTCATAGTGGTGAGGAGGAATGAATGAATGTCCCCTCAAAGTATCTGCTTTATATACATTATTTACACAATGGGCTGCACATGATTGGCTAATTCCAGGATTCTACTGTAGGCCAATCAGGTTGTGGATTCACTTCTATCTGGAGCATGATTGGGTGGTTCCTGCTAACCAATCATACTGCTGCATTGTTCTAGGACCAATCAGACTGCTGCATTCTGAATCCTATTGTTCTAGGACCAATCAGACTGCTGCCTTTTGGAGCCTATTGTTCTAGGACCAATCAGACTGCTGCAGTTTGGATCCTATTCAACTCAGTACATAACACAGTGGATTCAAAAGAATTGAAAAGTTGGCAAAATATCCTGGACAGCTTCATGTGGCAGGATAAACGGCCTAGAATTGATGCTAATACCATGCAGGCCTCAACACAGACAAGAGGATTAACTGTCCCAAATTTAAGGATAGATTATGATGCAGCCCAGTTACGTTGGCTGAGTCTATGGTTTTTACATAATGATGAAGAGAATTTGTACCAGTTGGAACAGCTACTTATCAAAGCTGCTTTAGAAACTTTGAAGTAGGTATCAAATAATGAAAGGTGTGGTGTTCAAATAAATTTGATTCCATGGCAACTACTGGGAACATGGAATAAATATGCAGGTAAATTAAGCCTAGGTATCTTACCTCTCACCTCTGCAACAATCGGGTTGCCATACATCCTGAATTGCCTGGACATAACCAGAATACTGCAGTCAGAAGCAGGGTCTGGGTAGAAATTGTCAAAATGTCCAGGAAAATCTGGTTTTCAGTTTTTGAAATATGGCAACCCTGTGCAATAAGACATCATAGATTTTGTAGCAGAGACCAGCTAATTAGGGAAGGTGTGAGGTCTCTAAATTTGGAAGCCTAATAGATAATGGGTGGCTGTTATAAAAGCAAGAAAGCCACAGGTTGAATACTTCTCCAGTACCATTACTTTCAAGTAAGATTCTTTCTTTCTTGGAAGCACTGGGACCGACATTCACATTAAGACAGTAGACAACTTGATAATAGATAAGACAAAGGCGATCCTGTCAAAAATGTTGATGGAGCTGGAGAGCAAAAGTATAGCAAGCAGAAGGCAGGACAGAGAATTGAGATGCTCTGTTTATGAAGAACTATAGTGTCAGGTGGAAAGGTTGTCATTAAGTTTATCAGTCTGGAAGGTGCAATATAAATTATTATGATAATGCTTTGATAATGCCTCTTGCTTGTCTGGCTTGAGGGTGGAGAAAGGAGTGTCTGTGCACAGTGCCCTCTGACTTTCTATGATTAAAATGTAGCCTACTGTGCAAAAGTAAGAGTCACTTCCACTGCCCACACCCTTTTCCCTCTGTCCTCCCCCAAGGTTGTCCTTGAGGAAATGAGATCCCAAACTCCTGCTTTGTTTTGTTTTTACAAAAATATTTGTTTGAAGTACACCAGTTAATAGAAAGGATACGAGCTACAATTTTATAAAATTTTACAGTAAGGAAGATAACAGTAGTATGGAAGGATACCTTCTGGAACAGCAGGTATTGCAGCAAGTTCTGAGACCAGCAACAGGGGGCAGTAGAGCAAAAATCCTTCCCCATTCTTCCTCAGACTCTCCAGTTTTCCTTCTACGTCCCTCAGCTTTGCCATAGCAGAATTCCTTTCACATGCTACAAATATATGACCAGTATGTAAAAATATTCACAGAACACTCTTGGGTGTTGCAAAACCACAAAGGGAAAGTTGGCACATGGACTTTGGAAGTGTTTTCTTATCCCCTTGATGTGATCCCCCCCCCTTGCAGTCACCCCATGATGAGATCCATATGAAACAGTGTCATAATGAAGGGCCTAACACATGCCCAGATCCCCAGCCAACACACATATAGCAACCTCCAGAAGTCAGGTTTGTTGAACGTTTGTTGGCCCCGGAGCTCAACATATGTTGGATTCATCACATGACTCAGTTCCACATGGAATTCGACAGAAGTGATGGGGAAACAATCAGCTGTTAGTGGGAACGAGAGAGAAAAAGGTTGGTTGAGTACACCCATCAACAGATGTCAAATGTACTGGTCCAAATCAAATGTCCAGTATACTTCAGTGACTAAAATGTTGGGTTACTGATGTGAGAAATCCAGGCTCAAACTTCCAGCTAAATGTGTGGCCTTCACCAAATTGTGGCTTCCGCTTCTTGTTCTGTGTACTCCCCTCCATCTCCAAATTGTCACTCAGCTAGCCTACCCATACCTGCCTGCTTACTCCTGTCATGACAATAAAGCACTGCTCTGAGATTGGGGATATTTTAATTTGCTGTTTGCACCAGTGGACAGAGCTTGAGGAAATGTATCTGTGCTGTGTTGCTTTGTCCCTCTCATCAGTTGCTCCTCCCCAGCCCTACACTACCCTTTTCTGTTCTGGACACATGTGCTGGTATTTCTGTACTTGTGTGCTCATACCTTTTCTTCTAAATAATAGTAATCAGAAGTGCATTACAGAAACTATTGCCCGCCCTACAGGGAAAGACCCAAGGTCACACACACACACACACACACACACACACACACTCTGAGCTATTGTGCTAAATACATACATACATACATACATACATACATACATACATACTGAGCTCATTGAATGAAGGGTGAGATACAAGTATGGGGCAGAGAGGGGAAATGCCAGCTTCATGAACTCCTGGCTTGACAGTAACGCATACTCTGAAGCAAACTGGCAAAAGGTAGATAGATACCTGTTCCTTGGAATATGCCACATATTGGGAAGACTGCCATACAACACCCCAGTCTGCCATGGTTGCTGTCTGCCATACCGACTTATAGAGAGCCAGTGATGTTAAAGAGTCTAATCTGGGGGCAGCCAACATGGAGGCCTCCAGATGTAGTTGGACTACAAGTTCTGTCATCCTTGCTCACTGGTGATACTGGTTGAGGTTGATGGGCATTCTAGTCCAAAACCTCTGGAGGGTACCACTGAATATTATTGCAAAGCTATGAGACAGTGAAGCGCCGCACCCCACACCATAGCCATAATAACTTCTGTACTAAAAATACAAAGATACTGAAGCCCTTATGGACATAATATTGACCCAAATATTGTAAATGTTAGCAAAGACATTGCTTCCCCCCTTTCTTTTTTCCCCTATGGAGCGAAAGAATTGGGGGCTGGGAATATTATATTGTTTAAACCTTGTGCCACTGTTAGGTGCCATATCTGTACCGTCGCATAGAAACCTTTGTAGAAATGACCACAAAGTGCTTTGCAGCAACAGATTATGTTGAGTACAGAGTGACCCTCCTAGAGGCCAAAAGCGAGAAACAAAAGCAGAATACAAAGAGGAGAACAAAGCAAGAGCCAACTTAGAGCTCTGATCTGTATGGTCTCCTCTCATGCTGTATCAACAAAGCATGCAACTCTTGAGGTGAATACAGTCCTACTGTTGTATTCCTACATTCCTAGCAATAATTTCAATTGAACCTCAGAGCATGTGGAGTCCCTTTACTTTACAGGTCATAAAAGCTACATGTGGAGTACAGACTCTCTCTCTCTCTCTCTCTTTTTAAACGGGCCTTTAAAGAACTCCCAGTGTATCAGCCTTTCCGAGAAAAAGACTGATAAATCCCCTGTGTAAAATTATCACCTTTTACAGAAAAAGAACTTTTGTTACACATTCATTAGTAATCTAACTTGGGGGAATAAAACTTTTCTTCAATAAAGATAACACGGTGGTCACTAAAACTAATACATGTGTTATCTCAGCTTCCCTGCCTTCCCTTCAGTAGCCATGTATCAAGGTTTCTAGCACTTCATTGATTTATGGTCACACTTACCCCTGACGGCGTGAACTCAAGCATGTCCAATTGGTTAGCAAAAGGGGGGCGGGGACGATTGTTAACGGCAAAATGTTCCATTAAATGGGTAATTTTAATCTTCAGGAATAGGCAAAAAATAGATAAGCGTGCTGGAAATCCTTGCCCCATTTTCAGTGTAGTGTTGGAGACAAAGAAATGGGGAAAAATTTGGGATGGATGTGGATTTAACATTGCTGAGGCTACCCATTAAGACCACCTTGATTTACATCTTGGTGTTGCTTCTCAAGTTAGTTCAATGAATCAAGTAGCCTGTGGTGGTGCAATGGATCTTTGAGTGTGAGATGATTGGGCTTAGATGCAATTTAAAGACAGGTTTGTTACTGAACGGGCGACATCTCTTTTGCAGCTTCACATCTAAATAATGAAGACCTAAGCGTCTTCATTTATTTTGACGATATAGATTTGGAAGGGCTACTTGCTTGACATCTCAATTGTCTCTCTAATAATACATCAACCCTTCTCTTTGAGGCCTTATTCCTTACTTCACAAATGAGACCCAAGAGGTGTAAGGAACGGCCTTATTATACTAAATAAGACCATTGGTTCATCTATTTCAGTGCTATCTATTTTGACTGGCAGTGAATCTCCAAGGTCTCAGGCAGAGGCCTCTCCTGGACCTGACAGTTTCTTTTGGAGGTGACAGGCATTGAGTGTGAGACCTTCTCCATGCAAAGTATCAACTGCGACCCCCCCCTCCCCACATTCTATAGAACTAGTCCTGGAGGAGGAATGTGCATCCAAGCTCAGACACAGATGTGCGTGTGGGAATACTTGTGCATAAAAATGCTAAAGTAATTAAACAATTGCTCCTTTCGCAGCTGCTGACATGCATTTTAGGTCTGCTTTAGAATTAAAGGTTAACAATATAGCCAGGGATTCTTTTTCCTAATTGCACACATTTTAGCAAACCAATTGTTTTCAGTAGAGCATGAGACCCACAATCTCAGGGTTGTGGGTTTGAGCCCCATGTTGGGCCAAAGATTCCGGGATTGAAGGGGGTTGGACTAGATGACTCTTGTGGTACCTTTGTTTACATTACTTAGCTGGAGAACTGCATTGCAAAATTTGGAGAAATGCACATTTTGAAGCATAGCTGTGCTTTGGTTCATGCATTGTTTCAGAAAGTGCAAGTTACGTAGGTTCACCTTTAAATGTGAATTGAATCAAATTTCTCCTTCATCCCTGTCTTGGGATCAGAGTACAGAAAACTATGGCAAACAAATAAGTTTTTAAGAGACATTTCGATACCATTACAGTTTTGTCTCCAGAAGGCCCATTTCTATGGTGTCACCAAGTGACAGTCCCTGGCTGTGGAACAACCTTCAGGGTCTTCTTGGAAGATCTTTAAGGCTGGCATGACCTGTATAACAGAAGGAGATGTGCTAGGTATCCTGGTCCCAAGTTAGTTATGAATACAATTGTTCACACTGAGAGAGAAGGCAACAACATTTACATTTCTGAAGCAAAACTAATTACTTATACAGACACCAATTCCTCCTGTCTAATATTTTGCTTTGATTCCTTGATCGTGAAACACCTGTTGCCAAAAAGACAAGTTGTGCAAATGTGGATATGAGAAAAAAATTATTTAGTTATTTACTTACTTTCTCATTTCGGTTTAAGCATAATGTACAAAGGGATACTTAAGGGTATATAGATAATCAAGTACCCTTTTACATGTACACACATTTTCATACAAATGAATTCAAAGTTAAAAGAGAATTGTAACTAATTCAAAAACACATACAAGATGAAAATGTTCATGCCTTTGCAAGGAGTCTGGCAAAAATCTGCCACAAATGCTCTCTGTGTGGTACTTCTTCACTATAATAAATTCTAGCTGTTCTCTGTAATAATTTGAAGCTTCAGGGTGAGATTTTTATTTCTCTTTTGAAAGTAATATAATCACTGGCACTAACACAAAATTCCCTGTGTGTTTTGTATATTCTTCTTTGGGGGAAAAAGTGAAGTTGAATATTAGCCAGACCATTTCAAAGAGGTGTGTTCTGATCCTCGTTAAATAGCAGTTCTTGCTAACGTTCATTATAGTGTAGCAAATATTCCATGTTTGTGATAAAAGTTGGTAAGGAAATCCTCACAAAATATTAGTTCTTCTGCACCAGCATTAAAATGAAGTGTTGATACATGAATTGCATAAAGCCAAAGAACCATTCCATAACTGTTAACTGTATTAGAAAAGCTGAACATTAACATGCAAAATATACTCACCTGACTGATTGACTGCATTTAGTTATATGCCGTTTTTCCATCAGTTGTGCCCAAAACACCTTACAGCAAACAATCAAAACAGAGAACACTGGAAATACAAATATACAAAATACTGTACAGAACATGTCAGTAAATGCAAAATAACAAAAACCAACAATTCAGCAAACAGAATAAAATCAGTATTGCAAAAAACACAACCCACCAATCTAGGCATAAATACAAAATACAAATACATAAATACAAAACAAAAACAAAAGTTAACCGTCAATAAAGTTTTTGGATACAGTTCAAAGAGGAGAGGTAGATGATATACAGCTGGCATACAGACTAGATGACATACAGCTGGTTCCCATGTTCTTATTCCAAAAGGAGGCTGACAGCACCAAAAAGGCACATGTAAGATAGAGCAGCGCTAGCTCAGCACCGACTGGCAGTGGCTGTCTAGAGTTTTAGATAGGGAGTCTTTCCCAGTCCTACTGGGAAGTGACAGGGATTGAGCCTAGGAGCTTCTACATGCCAAGCATGTGTTTTACCACTGAGCTATGGCCTCTCTATCTCATCCTCTGATGATCTGATACATCTCTGCTAACACTGTCTAGGGCCCAGGGCATCATGGGCTCATCTCTGATAGTGAGCTGATGGAGAAAAACATTCCATCTTTTGCAGATGTGCATTAAAATTAATATTACTTTTGTATCTTATGTTCTCTCTTTATTTGGAACTGGAAAACAGAAAACCTCTCTCTGCTATATAGACTTTTTTCCAGTTTGTGCTTTGGTTGGTTTGGATTCACACAGCTAACAGCACCTTTGTCTTGTATTGTTTGATCTTCCCCAATTCTCTAGGTGCATTTCCTCCCCCCCCCATTTCATGATGAAGTAACAGAGCTTCCCATCAGGATTTGTGGGTAGTGTTTGCCTGTCAATCACTACCTTTATTATTTTTATAACCTTGTGAGATTTTGCTGTTTTGTACTTGCAAAGCACTAGAATAGCATAATTTGTGGGGGGAACAAGAAAGAAAAATACAATTTGGGAAGGGGAGAGTACAAGGAGAAAATTGATTCTGCCCCAGAATAATGGCTCTGATTTCCAAATTGCCCAGTTTCCATTCATATGCATTTTTGTTGTATGGCAAGTTGACTCGAGGGAAACAGCCCCCTTCCAGTTTTTGGCATATTAACACCACACTATCACTGATCTCCAGATGTTTTCAATGCAGACAATACGGACCACATGCCTCCAATTGGCAACGGTTCCCAGTAAAGATATAGCATATTGTTATATTTTCATTGCAACATGGTTCCTCAAAGGCTTCAGGGCTTGAGCTGTTGTCTCACTTTGTAGCTGTTGTTACGGGAAAGGGTTGGAGCTCCATCACTCCATACAATCAAGGCATGCAAAAAAATAAATAAATCTAGAAGGATATGGGGAGAAGATTGTCCCTACCCTGCTTGCACCTCATTGGGGAGACTTGACTTTGAGATCTATGGATCTCTGATAACTGAGTAGTAAAAGGAATCTGCTTTATGCCTCTTGGAGTAGATGTTTTGACTAATAATTTTTTCTGTGAACTCAGTGTCCATTTTTCCATATGGGCAGATTTTCTAATATTGATCTGCTTGCACTGACAGCATAGGTAGCAGCTCCTTAACCACAGTGATTACATTTCCAATTTGTGACTCCCCATAAAAAGCATGTCGTTTTTGGACTCCATGATTTCCTCTAGAATTAACTACTTCTGTAGCTCCATCTTTCTCCTCTACTGTTTCCTCTGACACTAGCAATAACATAGAATCACTTTGGACCTGCAATGTGTCTGGAATGTGATTTTTTTTTAGGGTGGTGTTGGCGGTGGAAATACCAGCTGTCTAAAAGGTATAGTTATTTGGGCTTTTCCTTGCAAAGCCAGCCTTTTAAATTTGATAACTTTTTTCTTTTCTTTTAACCCGTTTCCTCCTACAAATGGTTTTTGTATTTGCATTGCAGGAGGAAATATGGATGTGAAAGAGGATGGAACTGTTTGATCAACTAGTTTCATGAACTGTTAAACTGGGCAAAAACCAGCTGATTGCCTGTGTTGAGGAGCAGACACTGAGGATGTGGCAAAACAAAGGAAAGAACTAAAATATATGAAGCTTTATTTTGGCACAAGATTCCCGCTGCTGTTCATACTTTCCCCCCCTAAAAAAAAGAAAACGGCTAGAGTAGCACTAGATAGTATTGTGAATTGTAACTGCAGAGGCAACTCCCAATGGCTATAAAACCCTTCTGTCTCAACACATAATAGTTGCATGCATGCACTGTAAACATGAGCTTAGATCACCTAGCGTGGCTAGAACTTGTTAGAAAAATAGTAAATCTTTCTACGCACAAAGATCTGTATGCAAAAACCCACACACAAAATATGAAAATATTTTATGGAAGAATATATGGGGAAAAGCTATTTTGACCTTTTAAAACCATTTGGTTTTGAACCCATTTCATTAGCATTTGATCATTTTTCTTCCTATTTTAACTACTTCATTTATGTTTCCTGTTTCATAGAATGCATAGTAACAACAATGACAGAATCTATGACTTTTAACATTAGAAGATAGAACGTATGAAAATAGAGAGGAGGGTGAAAGTGTGTGTAGAAACTAGCCTTCTGTACAAAGATAATTTTTACATTATTCTGCTGCCCCTTTTGTTTCTGGCTCCAGCCCCCAATGGCACGTGGCCCTCAGAAGGTTGTGTAGAAGGAAATGTGGCCCTCATAAACTTGTATAGAAAGATATGGGGCCCTTGGGTTGTTATAAGGCAGCATAACTGGCACCCTTCCTTCCACATTAAAATGAAGACTAAGATCTGGAAGGCTACGATAATAACTTTGGTTGGCATGCACATTTATGGTACGACAAGGTAAAGGTTCATAGAAACTTTAAAAACCATATTGTCAGGAAAGCACTCTATAATGTATGGAATCGATATAAAGATTTGTTGGAGAGTAAAACCCCCAGGTGGTTGTCACCAATGGAAGCTAAGGCGGTAAAATGATTGAACATGGATTCAGACTGGCCAAAATATTGTGAAATTATAGAATATGATGGCGAAAAGTTGAAACTACAGAGTTTTGAGAAATTAAAACCTAAAGTCCGAGATTGGTTACATTATTACCAGATTAATGAGACCTTTAAGCAGGACAGGAAACTAGGATTCCAGAAGGAGAGGTCAAAGTTAGAAACAGAATTGTTAGAACCCAATACTAAGAATTTGTCTAGAATGTATAATCTGCTGCTAAAATGGAACACACAGGATGAAACGGTTAAATCAGCTATGATTAAGTGGGCACAAGATATTGGTCATGATATTATGTTTGCTGACTGGGAGCAGTTATGGACCACAGGTATTAAATTCACGGCATGTAGTGCCTTAAAAGAGAATATAATGAAAATGATCTGTAGGTGGTACATGACCCCAGTCAAGCTTGCAAAGATATATCATTTGCCCAATAACAAATGCTGGAAGTGTAATGAATGCGAAGGAACTTTTTATCATCTTTGGTGGACCTGCCCAAAGATTAAGGCCTACTGGGAAATGATCTATAATGAAATTAAGAAAATCCTTAAGTGGACATTTGCAAAGAAACCGGAGGCTTTTCTCTTGGGCATGGTAGGCCAAATGATTCCAAAGAAAGATAGAACATTTTTTATGTACGCAACAACAGCAGGAAGAATTCTTTTGGCAAAGTATTGGAAGACTAAAGAACTACCTACTCTGGAAGAATGGCAGACCAAGGTGACTGAATCAGTGGCGTAGCGTGGGGGGTGCAGGGGGTGCCGGCCGCACCGGGCGCAACATCTGGGGGGGGGCGCACTCGCCGCCTCCAGAGTCGCCGAAGAGCCTCGGGGCTCAGCTCCTTTGGGAGGAGGGGTCGGGCTGGGCGACCAGGGGGAGCAGCAGGCGCCAGCAAGGAGGTCCGGAGCCGGAGCCTGGCCAGGATCGCGCGCAGGACGGGGCGCAAGAGGGAGGGGAGATTCGAGCCTGTCCCCCCTCCCCGCGAGGACTGCTGCGAAGAGGCGGGAGGGAGAGGAGGCCCCTTGGGAGGAGCGGGCAGGTGCTGGGGCGGCAGCGCCGGGCGGGGGCCGAGGGGTGGGCGCCCCCCTGCGCGGGCATCACCTCGCCGCCGCCGCGGGCTTGGCTGGGCCGCCGGCCGAGGGGAAGCACCAAACAAGGCCAGGATCCAGGCCCGCCCCGCTCTCCTTATTTGGCGCCCGGTTCCGGCTCCCGGGTGGCCTCCTCCCACCCGCTCTCGCTACCAGTGGAAAGAGAGACGGAGGTGCAGCGGAACCCGCAGCCTTTGCAGGCGCCGCCCGGCCAGGGGAGGGGAGCGCGGAGGAGCCCCACGGGGCCTGGGCCCGGCCAGCCGAGCCCTCCTGAATTGCGCCCCGCAGCCAGGATCTTGTGGCGAGGAAGGAGCCCAGTCTGCGCCCTCCTTCCCCACAGAGCTGCAGAGGGAAATCAAGGTTCTCCTGCTAGTTTCTCTTCTTCTCTCCCCCCCCCCCCACTGCGTTGCAACCGTGCCCCCCCCCTCTCGGTGCACATAGCACGATTGCAATCTCTCTCTCACCCCCCCCCCCCCAAGTTAAACTAATGGAGCAAGCCAGCGCCAAAGATTTGTAGAACTGTGAATACCCCAGCCCAGGCAGCAGCAAGAAGCTGGCAGCGGCGGCAGGTTAGGGGTTAGGGGCGCAAATTACTTGCCTTGCCCCGGGTTATGGGGCGCAAATTACTTGCCTTGCCCTGGGTGCTGACAACCCACTCTACGCCGCTGGACTGAATTTATGGGACTGGCAGAGATGACCGGCAGAATTCGTGACCAGAGGAGAGAGACAGTGGAAGAGGACTGGAAAAAATTTAAAATTTATCTTAAAAATTGTTGTAAAATTTCGGAATGTTAAGATGTCAAGGGATTTGATATAAAGAATTACAGCTGTAAAAATTTAAGCTTAAGAAAATTTTAAAGAGAATTAAATATAAAAATGGATGAAGGATTGCTAAAAATTTTAAAACAAGGATGCAGTGAAGGGGAGGTATGGGGAAGTCGTGTTATGTTTGTTTGTTTTTTATTTATGTCGTAAAATTAATAAAAATTATTTAAAAAAATAAAAATAAAATGAAGACTAAGACATTTTATATGAATGTTATACCTTTTAAAAAAAGTAAAAAAAAAAATGATAGAAGGACTGCTTTCACTCTCCATGAGGGTTTTCTTGTATGCTAATATCAAAATAGATTTGTTCTGGCTTTAATGTTTTATTTGGTATTAAGTTAGGTACCCTGCAATGATGTGAATTCCAACTTTTATCTAGACTGCCCCTTTCCCGAATAGGCCGCTTTTCTGCCTTAAATAATATTGAGATGGGTACTAACAGCCCTGGACCGCCTTGTTCTGACTCTGATATAAGCTGACCCACAGTGCAAAAATTGTTATTTTCAGCAGAAATCTGAGACAAAGCACGTGCAGATCTACCATTTTATCCATGAGCGTTTTTGCAACGCCTCTCAGATATTGTATATGGGGAGTTTGAAGCTAGAATTTGTACCATTTTTGCAGTGCCTCTTGAGAACTGTGGTCAGGTGTGTGTGTGATGGGGGCACAATGTCTTGCATACAATGTACATCACATATAGAGATATTGTAATGTCATGCCTTGTCATATATCATGTCCTGCCATTCTCTCTGACTGGCTGCCCCCCCCTTTTTTTTTTTACAAAAATGGATTCTGAATGCTAAGGCTGAGGTGGTGAAAGACAGCAGCAGTGGTGGCTGCACTGCAAGTCAACAAGGCCAATGTTGTGATGGACCAAATGGGAGCTTCCACCCCACCACCATCACACAATGCCTCTAATCTAAACAGGGACTGGGGTGGGGGTGATAAAGACCTAGCCCCCATACACCCCACAGTAGGGTCTAGCTATTTTTGCAAGAAATATCCTGCAGTCAAGGGCAAATTAGCGGTATGTGATTAACATATGAAATTTGGCCCTCTAATACAAAGCTACCATGCCAGTCTCATTTGATCCATATGTGGTGTCCTCTCTCCCCACAAATGTTGCCAGAGCAGCTTGTGATCCAGTCATGCAGAAGTTGCCTCCGCACCACTCTGATAACGTATGAAAAGGCTCCTGTACGCCTTTATTATGTGGGAAGCTTTTAACTCACTACTATGTGGCTCTTAGTTTAACTATGTAGTTTCTTCCTAAGATCAGCATTTAACCAATGCTGTTGTTGCACATTAGCACAATAAAGACAGCTACTTTATAAATCTTACAGCAAGACACGCCTGAAAAAATACAAACTCTCCTGAAATAAGAACAGGATTAAACAGAAGACTTCCAGAGTGAACCTCTGGAAAGCAGATAAGAGTTGTGTGGAGAAGATGAAGGGGCAAATGGCCAGTGGGAAGGCAGCAAGTAGTTTCTCCCTTTTTGAAAGCACTTTTTCCTTTTCCAATTTTATACAGTTTTTAGGGTACTCATTAATCTGAAAAAACCAGTTCCACTTCCAGACTGTTGGTGCCAGGGTGAAGTGAAATCCCAGCCAGCCTGGTTTTCTAGTGCCAGGGTCATTCAAGATATCAGTCAGTCTGCATTGTCAGTGCCAGAACAATTTGACAAAACAGGCTGCCCAGCTTATTAATGCCAAAATTGTTTTGAAATATGTCCTCGGTAGCAGATTTAAGAGTTAGCAAAGTATTTTAATTTTGCAGAATGGCTGTGATTCATTGCCCATGCAAAGTGTTGTGCGAAGCTGCATGAAAATGAATTGCTGTGAATTTTGCTGCATTTAAAATGCTGTGGCTTACATTAAATTGGAAGTTGGCTACAAAAAATTGAGGCTGGAAGTTTGTTAAATGAAAAAAACAAAAACCACTCTTGTGCTAAGCCTGAGGCAGTTCCTTCCACTCAAGAGCTATTCTGCCCATGAGGCAAAAGTGACGTTTGCTCTTGGGAGAGTGGGATGAGGGGCAGCTTATTGAGGGGAACCAAACACACAATGCCAGCTGCTGCTATTCCTGGGCATCTCTCTGGCACCTCACTACTGCAGCCAGATAAAAGAGGGAGCTATTAGAAAGTGCTTAGCCTCCTTGCATTTGGACCTGGACTGATGGCTCAGCTGAAGTTTTAACAGTGATGGATGGTGATGATGATGATTCAATTTATTCTGCCCTTCACCAGCAAGACCCAGGGTGGGTTACAACAATTTAAAATTCAATATTAAAAACATTTGAAACAAATTACAGTCCTGAAAGCACACATCTGATATGTCAAAGGACAGGGTAAAGTGGTGAGTCTTCAGCATACTCCTGAAACAATATAGTAAAGGTGCCAAATGCTCCACTGTGAGGAGGCAATTTCCCAGTGTAGGGGCTGCCATAAATAATGGGCCACCTCCCAAACTTAAGAAGGTGATGGACCTACCAAGAGGATGGACCTTCTCCACTGATCTTAGCACCCAAGAGGGTCTGTAGGGATGGAGGCAGGATGGAGGCAGTCTTTCAGATATTTGGCACAAAAGTCATTTAGGACTTTCAGCACAAATGTGGGCATCCTCTGTTGGCCTATAAAGAAACCAGGAAACTATCTTGTTGTTATATGAGTTCTAAAGGGAACACCACCCAGTCATCTGGCTTCTGCATTTTGGAGCAGTTGAAGCTTCTGTATTGTCTTCAAGGGCAGCACCAGATAGAGCACACTGCAATAATTCAATCTGCAAGTTACCAGAGTTTGGAGTACCATGGCCAAGTCACCTCTGTCCAAAAGGATCTATAGCTGGTGAACTAGCCAGAGCAAGAAATAGACACTCCAAGCCTAAAGCTCCAATGTTGGATCCAGGAATGCCCCCAAACTACAGACCTGCTCCTTCCAGAACAAAACATATTCACATTTCTTCGACTCAAGAACTTGGAACATGTGTTACCTCTGTCTTTTCAGGATTCAACTTCAACTTTTATGGTCAACATCCAGTCTGTAACTGCCTCCAAAGACCTGTCTAGCACCTCAGCCACCTCTCCTGATTCAGAAAGAATTGAGAGTTAGGACTTGGTGTCACCTGCATACTGGTAACACGTCAGTCCAAAACTCCTGATAACTGATGCCTGTGGCTTCATATGTTGTTGTTGTTGTTGTTTAGTCGTTTAGTCGTGTCCGACTCTTCGTGATCCCATAGACCAGAGCACGCCAGGCACTCCTGTCTTCCACTTCCTCCCGCAGTTTGGTCAGACTCATGTTTGTAGCATCGAGAACACTGTCCAACCATCTCGTCCTCTGTCGTCCCCTTCTCCTTGTGCCCTCCATCTTTCCCAACATCAGGGTCTTTTCCAGGGAGTCTTCTCTTCTCATGAGGTGGCCAAAGTATTGGAGCCTCAGCTTCACGATCTGTCCTTCCAGTGAGCACTCAGGGCTGATTTCCTTAAGAATGGATCTTCTTGCAGTCCATGGGACTCTCAAGAGACTCCTCCAGCACCATAATTCAAAAGCATCAATTCTTCGGCGATCAGCCTTCTTTATGGTCCAGCTCTCACTTCCATACATCACTACTGGGAAAACCATGGCTTTAACTATACGGACCTTTGTTGGCAAGGTGATGTCTCTGCTTTTTAAGATGCTGTCTAGGTTTGCCATCGCCTTTCTCCCAAGGAGCAGGCGTCTTTTAATTTCGTGGCTGCTGTCACCATCTGCAGTGATCATGGAGCCCAAGAAAGTAAAATCTCTCACTGCCTCCATTTCTTCTCCTTCTATTTGCCAGGAGGTGATGGGCCCAGTGGCCATGATCTTCGTTTTTTTGATGTAGAGCTTCAGACCATATTTTGCGCTCTCCTCTTTCACCCTCATTAAAAGGTTCTTTAATTCCTCCTCACTTTCTGCCATCAAGGTTGTGTCATCTGCATATCTGAGATTGTTGATATTTCTTCCGGCAATCTTAATTCCGGCTTGGGATTCATCCAGCCCAGCCTTTCGCATGATGAATTCTGCATATAAGTTAAATAAGCAGGGAGACAATATACAGCCTTGCCGTACTCCTTTCCCAATTTTGAACCAGTCAGTTGTTCCATATCCAGTTCTAACTGTAGCTTCTTGTCCCACATAGAGATTTCTCAGGAGACAGATGAGGTGATCAGGCACTCCCATTTCTTTAACAACTTGCCATAGTTTGCTGTGGTCGACACAGTCAAAGGCTTTTGCATAGTCAATGAAGCAGAAGTAGATGTCTTTCTGGAACTCTCTAGCTTTCTCCATAATCCAGCGCATGTTTGCAATTTGGTCTCTGGTTCCTCTGCCCCTTCGAAATCCAGCTTGCACTTCTGGGAGTTCTCAGTCCACATACTGCTTAAGCCTTCATATAGTTGTTAAATAAAATGGAGGACAAGTTGGAACCCTGAAGGATAGCACAGGAAAGCTTTCATGGTGTTGAATAGTGACTCTGCATGGTTACTTTCTGGAAATAACCCTGGAGGTAAGAGCAGAACCACTGAAGCACACCTCCCTGAGCCACTCCAGAAAGATACTGTGGTCAATGGTATCAAAAGCCACTGGGAGGTCAAGGGGGTCATGTTGTTCGTTTGAATTGGCTCCTGCCCATATTTCTATCTCAGTTTTGTTATTTCACAAGATGCTGCTAAATCACATGAGGTTTAGATATGTCCTAGAACTTTTTAGGTACTTATCTGGTCTAAGGCTGAAATCTTATGCACAATTACTTGGGAGTAAGCCCATGTAGCAGCTTAGTTCTAAGTAGATATACATAGGATTCTACTGTTCAGTCTTTGGCCCATTTACTTCAAGTTCATCACTAAGGCTGAAAGATTTCAGTTCTGATGTCATCCTGGGGGACTCTGAGACGTCTCAGTGCTGTATGGAAAGATTCAAGTAGACATGTAACAGGGCAGATGGGAGAACAAAGATTCAGCTAGTACACTATGGATGAATTCAGCTGTTGATAAATAAGGAAATGGCCAGAGTGGATTTCACACAGCCAGAAGTACATCTGGGAGGAAAGGGGAGGTGATGGTTTTCTCCCAGGGTTGCCTACAAGAATAAAGCTCACCAGTGACAGCTTCCAAAGTATAGAAAACTCCCATCAGTGGGTAGCAATGTTCAGATGATAACTGTAAACAGCCTTCTGCATTATGATGAACTTATCCAACTTAGAATAGTGGAACATTAGTATGTGATACCACCGAGGGTGATACACTTGTATTATGGGATATCTTTGATAAAATTCCTACCCACCGAAAAACATGCTGGATGCCCTTGGCCAAGGTGCTATATTCCTTGTCCCTTGTCCATCTATAACAGGAGTGGGGAACTTGTGGCTGGGGCTGCCGGGAGTTCAAAAACATCTGGAGGGCCTCAGTTTCCCCACCTCTGATCTATAAAATGACTACACTGATAACCCTGTCATTCAAGCTGGCTCTGTGGAACCACATGATGTTTATCCTTAAACATTTATGGTGAGTAACTGCCTGAAATGCTGGAAGAATGTGTTTTGGGGAGGTTTGGTGGTTGTTTTCCATCCCATGTGATGAGGCATCTGTTCCTATCCCTTGTTATAAGTGTGTCAAAGTATCACTGCACAGCCAGTCCATTTAAAGTACATGACTCCTGACAAGGAATATTGGGAACGATAGTTTGTTAAGGATGCTGGGAATTGGTAGCAATTACCTGCTGAAACAACAAGCAGTTCTAGGCTGGCACTTCATGACTTTAGTCTTACTTCCTTGCCATTTTCTTTCAAGGGGGACAAGCGTTGGTTTTTATCTTAAAATAATATCCCCTAATCCCTCAGTATGCCTTTTAGAGGTACAGAAAATTGACATTTCCTGTAATTTTTCAGGTCTGGGATCCCCCCAACTCACCTTTAGAAAATGAAAAAATGCATTGTCATCTGTTATGGGCAGCTGCATTAATATTCACAGATTAATAAGGCAAAGCACTCTCACTGCTGCTGCTCCAAGCACTTTGCAAATTGGCCTCATCATCTTTGCAACCGTTTGCTGCTTTAATCAAATTTGGACTGTATTTTTATATTGTCACACCCATTTTTTTTTATTCCAGAATTAGATGCCTTGCCAAAAGTTGGCATCGATGAAGATTGCACAAAGTGCCTTGGACTGCTGACAAAAATCAATATGCATCTTTGATAAGCCCTAAAGAGCCAAAATTAAAACAAAAGATCTAAATTTTGCCCTTGGAATAGACTTGGAAACCATTTTAGTCCAAATATGTTCAGTAGAGGAAGTATTAGCCATGGCCCATAGAACTGAAAACATTTTTCTTGCTGTTTATATGGAGCTTCGGGATCCTCAAACTATTACAACTTGTATTTAAGCCAGCTTAATTCCCTGGAGGTCGTGGCATAAATTTCAAATGGCAGAAATGAAAGTGAGCTAGTTTACACAGTTGTGTTTTTGTAGCATTCAGATTTGGATATATTTAAACTGCAAGGTTGCAATACTCAAGCCACATGCAGTATGAGTCAGAGCAAAAGTCAGAGGGCGGCACGTTGAAAATGCAGATTTTCACAAAAGTCGACAGAATCATCACCATGTATGTTAATGGGGTTAGGAATATTACACTCTAAAGGGCCAGACCTTCAGAAATGTTCGAAGGCTTTATGGATCTTTGCCAGCACCTGTGTAAGGAGGCACCTCATTTGCTCGTGTTGGCACGGCAACTGGGGCTGCAGCAACAGCAGGCATTGGCCCCTTCTATGCCAGAACTCTCCTTCCACAAGGAGAAAGCGCTGGGAATCCAGCCTGATTTAGAAGTCAAACATTTTGATCTGGACCGGTTCTTCCTTTGTTTTGCAGATTTATGAACCACGCGTCTCCAAAAGCTCCGAGGGCAGTGTACAGTTTAAAAAGAATAAAAACAGTACAATAAAACCCGAGAAAAGCTATAAAGCACAAAAACAGCACCATCCATCCAATAGTCACTTTAGATGTGTATGGGATTTCTCTGTGCTGGAAGGGCCATAGCTCAGTGGTGGAGCATATGCTCTGCACGATCGCACAAGGTCTCAGGTGCAATTCTTGGCATCCCCAGCTAGGGATGGGAAAGACAGAAGCGTGAGAGAGCTACTGCCAGTCAGTGTTGACAATGCTGAACTAGATGGACCGAGGGTGTGACTAGGTAAAGCAGCTTCCTTTGTCAGATATCTGTTGTTCATGTAGTAACTCTGGACGCACTGATTTGGGGGTAGTTCTGCATGGTTTTTTCTGTCATTTGGGTGTAAAATAGAAAGTGTTGGGTGGTGATCAAACATGTCTTGGATCCATGTCCTGTTACTGGATTACCTAATGCCAGATAAGGAGGGGTTTGAAAGCAATGGTCACTGAGCAGTAGGGATGGAAAGATCTGTCAATTTCTGTTCTCCTAGTTTCTCATTTTTCCAATCTGAAATTCAGTTCTCTGCATTTTTTCAGCAATTTGGGATTTTTAAAAAAATCTTATGAAAACACATCAG
This sequence comes from Podarcis erhardii, assembly GCF_964252035.2. Classification (NCBI taxonomy): domain Eukaryota; kingdom Metazoa; phylum Chordata; class Lepidosauria; order Squamata; family Lacertidae; genus Podarcis; species Podarcis erhardii. The sequence goes on along the minus strand of NC_138499.1, from coordinate 46,009,270 downwards.
GATTTTAGTGTGAATTTCACCTCATAAACACATTGCGCACAGTTTTTATCAATGTACACATTTTTGCAAGCAGCCCCCCAATAATACGTTTGTATATTATGTTCATAAATATATTTATTTTTTATGCACAATTTTCTATGCATTGCAAAATTCAGAAAAGTGTAAATGTCAAAGGATAACTGTTTTCCATTCACATAATGCTTTGATATGTGTGAATTTGATTTGCCTTAAAAGTTGATAAAGGATTTGCTTTTAAATGCAAACTGAATCAATTTCCCCCATCGCTATTCAGAAGTAAGAGAAATACAGTTTACTCATACTCAAAAGCTATATTATTTACTACTTCACATGTGCTCCTAAGCAAATGTAGATCTTATTTTCTTCGTTGGCTACTGGGGTAAGTCATGGCATGCCGGACAGCTTTCAGGAATGAGCTTTGTGGATGAGGAGAATTTCTGGTCCCTCATTAGGGGCAAATGTCCTTTGCAGTATTTTTCTACTCAAGCTGCAATATGGGAGCTTGGGGTAGGTAATGATGGATTGATTTACCTCCTGGACACTGAGCTTCTTTTTCTAATATTTGTGTATTTTGAAAAGCAAATCTGGTTCGTTCCAAGAGGATTTGAAAATAACCTCCCATCCTGCACCTTTCTATAAACAAACCTTTTCACATTATATGTGGAGGTTCATTAACATGGCAATAGTTTCTGCAGGCCCTCTGGCTTTCACGCTGCTTGTATCTGTGGTGGTCCACATGTACTTTATCCTCTGGGCCAGCTTGTTAGCTTGCTGCCTTGCTGTTCCTGCCAATCCCAAAGGATTGCTTCAATAATATATGTAATGTCTACATAGCAGTTTGTGTATAGGAAAAAAAAACACGGCGTTCTTAAAATTGTTAGTTAGGGATTTATTTTTATTTTTTTGAAAGAACCGTTTCATGCAGCACTAAATAAAATAAATTGCAGGCCCCTGATGATCTAGTAACTCCTACGGCAGAGTTCAGATATAGTAATTAATTAACCCAACATGGAATTCGTAATGATCAACCCTTAATTGACCGGGGGATGGGATGTATTAGGATTTGGTAATGGGATGTGGAGGCTTTCACCTTTTAGGTTAGTTATTTGAATCTGACTAAGATCTCTAGTGACCGCCAGCTGTTAGTGTGTTCTGCACTGTGTGAGAAATGAGGCGATGTTCTAATCCTGCTTCTTAGTACCAACAGCTCTGCATCACAAAAACTGTGAGAGACACAAATTGTTCTTCCTTCCCCACTGGTGTAAGCTCAGATCAGCGGCTGACAAATGAATTGATATGTAGTCCGTAATCTGTCACACACTGCTCCTATGCAAGCCCCATGCAACGCTAGCTGGGGTTTGGCTTGAGCATGTGATTTGCAGCTCTGAATACTTCTGCACGGAAACGAGGATGACCGCAAAGTGAATCCTAAGAAAGGCTGACAACCCTCATCCCTCCACAAAGGAAAAGCCAGGCTCCCTTGCACTTTCAGTGGAATTGATGCGGGACCAGGGGCTGGCAGGTGATGTCAGGTGCTTGCAAGTGAGCATACTAGTCACACATGGACTTTGTACAAAGGAAACTCCTGTCCAATCACTGCAAGGCCTTAGCGTGGACGTGGTGGGGGGGTAGGAGGTGGGGAAGATGTATGGATAGATCTAAAAGTTACAGCAGACACAATCCTCCTGCAGAAAACAGCATCTCTGTGTATAGTCTGCTCTGCCCCATTTCCCATATAATGTTTAATGAAATTCACCAGTTTATTTATTCAAAAGATTTGTAAATGTGCCCATCTTCTGTACTGATGCCAGAGTGGGGTACAACATAAAATAAATTATAAACAACCACCAGTGTGTGTGTGTGTGTGTGTGTGTGTGTGTGTGTGTTTGTGTGTGTATGAGATTCATAAAAACAGTAGCAAATGGTGGCAACTAAATACAGTGGACTGGAAACTAAAACAGCCACTCATACAATAAAAGAAGTACATATACCGATACATTTGGAGAATGCAATGATAAATGTGGAGATAGTGATTTAAAGAAGTCGAATTGTAGCGAAGGGAAGCTGCTGGTGGGTGGGTGGGGTACTATACAACAAGTATATTTGTTTTCAATGTTTTTGAACTGTGTGTCCCCCCCCCCAATTTCATTTCATTTTTTTCTGTTGATGTTCTATTTTTGCTCTATTATTTAAATAAATAAATTTAAAAAGAAAGCTTTAAAAAACAACAACAGCCACTCATACAAACCTGAATAGCTCAACTGTTTAACGTCTATTCTGCATTATGTCCCTGAATGAGCCTCCCTAATAGTGAAACAATAGAAGAGCCCATTATGTTGATCTTAAAGTAAAGACAGGTTGATATGGGGAGAGGTCTTCTGTATGTTTTAGTCAGTGTGTGTCTTGCCACCGCTGCTGTGGGAGGGGTGGTTGTGCAATATATTTTATTTCAGCAAGCAAAAATAATGTAACATGATAAGCTGAAGTCAAGGAGACACTTCCAATTTAACATCAATTGGTTACTAGAACATTTCTGGACCCAATTCAAGAATTTAAAGCCATAAACTATTTAGGCTCCAAATATCTGAAACACTGCCTCCTTCCTTACAGACTCTCTTTGGGATTAAATTTAGGGAGGTGCCCACATGCTAATTCCTCTGCATTCAGAGGTTTGTGGAGTAACCAGTAGTGTCCAAACTCTTTTCAAAGAGGGCCGGATTTGATGAAGTGAAGGGCCGTGAGGGCCGATCAAAGGGCCGACCAAAGTTGTTGACCTTTTTTAGGATTGAAGTTGTTAGTTGTTGAGCTTTTTTATGATTTATGATTTCCCCAAAAAGTTGTTAAGCTGATAACCTGCTCTAAGACCTCATGGCGAAGAGTAGTGAAGAAAACAATTTAATAATGGTGGTGATGAGGATGATGGGGATGCTGCTGATTTGAGCAAATGTTGAGCCATTTAGATAAACACTTCCACAGACATTGGCAAACAAGAGATGAAATGGTCATAAGTCTTTATGAACCATAGCGTCAGAATATTTCCCAGGTTTGACAGGATCCAAGGTATGCCCTATTGGAAACTGTCCTGCAATAATAACAGACTGGATCATCGTATACCCCAGCAACTCTTCTCCATGGTCCCTGGTTTTTGTATTGTAAATTGTCTCCATTACCTGTTTTTTTAGAAAAGGAAGAGATAACATGTTTTTTTAAATTTCCATATATTCCATAGAGTGAGGTTTTTTGTTTTGCACTGTGTTATGAGTACTAATTTTTATTTATTTAAAAAGACCTTCTATAATAGTATATTTTCCATGGAGCACACAGAGGAAAAACCCTGCATTTATAGCACATTTCTCTTGCCCACAGATCAAATATTATCTTGATTCTAAAAAGTAACAATAAAAAGTCCACATTGATTAAGACCAGATTAAGCAGATGACTGGTCTAAACTCCATGATCAGAAAGACCCCCGGTTTCTATAAATGGGGACTCTGGGCCAGTTTAATAATGGGTATACAATTTTCCAGATTTCAGCAGAGTTTATGACTGCTGTTAAATTTACCCTTGTTTGCATCCTGGCTGTGTGCTTTCAATTTAATTCAGCCTCATGACTGAGGGAGGTATTTGAGTGAACAATAATTTAGAGGGATTCTTGGTGTATTTGATGATATTATCCAAAGATGACAATATGCACACACTACATTATTCATAAGGCTTATGTCATTTCTGAATCTAAGCAAACGTATGAAGGAAACTGTCTTGACTATGAACCTAATGTCTTTTCTTGCATGGAACTATTAATAAGATCACATATGTGAAAAAGTCTTTTCAGAACTCCTGGGAAAGCACCCTATTGGGGATTTTTTTTTAAAAAAAGAAGCAATGATAAAAAAAATCACAAAATAAATCCAGTTATTTCTACTGACAAGATAAATGCTCCCCAATCTTTTCTCTCATTTGTTCCTTTGCTTTCCCTTCTTGGTTCTCCTCACACACACACATAACACACACACACACATACACAACTTCACTTTCTAGGTGTTCCCAGTCATGACTGTCTTCCCACTATAATTGTGTGGGAGGGGGTGTAAGGAAGGGGGAGAAAAATGGATATTAAGGCAATGCTGTTTGGAAAATAAAGGGTTAAAGCTAAAAAGTTGATTCCTAGAGAGGCAATATAGGTCATAGAAAAGGAAATGAGTTGAGCAATCTATACAGACCTTAACTGCCCCCACCTGTGGTTCAGCTGCATGATAGGGCATCTACACCTGGAGAAATTGGACACTTGGAGAAGTTGAATTTTCTGACTTTCAGGTAAAATGGAAGCTGAAAGGGGAAATAATGTGTTTTTTTTTAATCATGAGGTTATTCAGATGCCCCATAAAAAGTAAATGGCCTGTGTGGAAGCATGTCAGTTTGCATTTCTTGGTACAGAAAGTATTGATCTGATGTGTAGAGATCTTTCCTATTCTAATTAATTCAATAGGGTTCTGTAAGCTTATCTGTGTGAAAGAAACTGGTGCAAGCTGGAAGTTTCTAGCTGACACTTAAGTTTCTATTCTGCCTAGAAAGGGGCAGAAGGTTTATTATGTTTGGGTTATTCCTTCAGAAAAGTTGAGTACAGCTGGCTTACACTGGTCCTGTTATCTCTTTCTGTCAAGGTCATGCTGACTATAAGAATAAGGCCAGAAGGAGCCTGGGTTTCACTTTCTATCTCTCTTTCCTTCTGGTGTGGTGTTCTGTATATAGTATGCTTAGTGTTCAGGTTTTAGTCTTATGATAAGTTATTGTAAGTTTAAGTTAAGTCTGCTGCAACTGGATTTCTTATGGACACTGCTAATCCTCAATGTATTGGATTTGTGACCATTCTGCTCATTTTCCTAAAGTCACAGTAAAGCTCTGCTGGATGAAATATTAATTTCCTCTGGTCTATGCAACCTGTTTTAAGTTTTTACTCTGCTAACTATGCTTTGGAATCTGGTCTGGATCAATATGAGTAGAATTCATGACAAAGCAGTCTATATTATTATTATTATTATTATTATTATTATTATTATTATTTAAATTAACTATTATTTATTAAATTAACTGTCATGTCAGAGGTGCAACATGTTGGCAGCATTCTCTTAAACTTAAATCTTCCATGTTCCAGGGACCTAGTGGTATGTCTGCCCAGTTCTACTTGCCTTCCAACTGCAGGTCGGCTTCTAAGCACCTTCAAATGAATATGCTTAAAAGCTCCCTTCAGTCCTTCTTGGTCCATATGGGAAGGTTGAGGGTGCTGCATTCAGGGGCCTTGAGGTTAGAGCTGGTATGTGCACTCTCAACCTCCTCCCAGTTTGAGTATTCAAGCGTTCTGTAGTGAATTGGAACCAGGATAATTGCCCATAGTTTTCGCTGCCAAAACCTCCATGCAGCCATACGACTTTGTGAACCAGGTCACAATCAATTCTAGGGTCTGACATGGCAGATGCAGGGAAATAGTTTTCACAAAGTGCTCTCCCCCCCCTTTTACACATAAACACTCACATCGCTCCATTATTTATGTGGGTGTCTCATTCTGGTCCACTCCACGCTAGCCAGAACGCAGTCCCTGATCTCATTTTCAAATTAGCTACTACAAATTAGCTACCACTACAATTCCATGATCTTCAAGTCCAGTACTCTTCTTGTCTATTTGTTCCTCTCATTCTCAGGAGAAAATGTGCATTGTTTCTCCTACTTCATTCTTTGTAGCAACAGCAATGAATTCCTCATTATTCCCTCAGGGCACTGACTCACACTCTTGAATCTGCAGGGAAGTGAACTGGAATTTGTATGTTTACAGAGGTCACTTGCAGTGCCTAGGAAAGAACAGGAAAGCAGGTTAGGGTAGCAACGAATATCAGAAACTCTTGGCAATACACGTGTGAATACTGACCACCGTATTGATTCACGGTTCTTAGCGGATTGCATTTGCTTTCACCAACTGACAAAGAGACGATCACCCAGTAACCATAAAAAGGTATCAATCAAAAACCTTAATGTGTGTCAGAAAAAGGAGGTTTTTAGCTATCAAATTAGGAAAGTAAGTTCTCAGCAATTTCCACAGGGGTCCTGTAGTGTTGATGATGATTCCAAACTCCATGTGTTTTATTCATTTTTTTATTTAAAAAAAACTAAACACTCTTTTGCATTTGTCTTATAGGTAAGACAAATAGAATAATAATGCAACAGGCTATTAAAATACCACACAATCTAGGCACAAAAATAATAGCCTGAGAGAAAAAGAGAGTTCCAGGGATGATGCCGAGTAACATCTAGCATAATCTTCAACCCAATTAAACTGAATTGACACTAAGATTTAGGGTGCTGGTTTTGGTATGAACCTTGATTCTCTCCTTGCCACAGCATTGTCCCATGTACGTTGTTAACATATTATTCTTGTCCCCTGTCATGGAGGACTTAGAGGAAGCTAAAAATAATTTTATTCTATGTCTGCAAAAGGAACTGAGCTAGAGCAAGACATTATTTATTCTGCTCAGGTATGGCCAAATCCAGTGCCATATAATAGCAAAACCATATACTGACACTATATGTAGCTCTCTTCCGCTTCTTAGGAAAGCTTAAGGCTTTAAAATAATTATTTACCTCCTTTGTTCATTGGGTTACAACCATCTCCTACTTTCCAAATTCATAGTAAAGATGATCAAACTTTATTTGACTGGGATCTTTTTCAAAATTCAATTATGATACTTAAATAGTCTTGTTTTATATTATTTTCCCCCAAAGCAAAAGCCAATTTGGATTTTCCATAACAATGTTTCAGTTCCTGGTGGGCTTCTCAAAGGAATCTGACTGGTCACCATAGGAAATGGGATACTGGATTAAGGTAGAATGGGTGGATCTCTTGGTCTGATAATGATAAATTAAATAAACCCAAATGCTTGCAGAGTTACCCCTTTCCAGGGTAAGAGCATCACATCTGAATATGGGCTGTAAGACCTAAAACAACTCTAAGAGAACAAAAAACTCTTCTTGCGAAGAAAGGCTGCAGGACCAGTCCCTAAATCTTTGATGAAGAGTTCACTTCTGCTGCTATTCTAATATTAAAAGAGCTCTCCTTATTTCATCTGACGCTGTTGTTGCTGCGAGACTTGGCTTTCCATATGCAAACAAAAACACTGCCACTGAGTGTGCACATAAAGAAATAAACACTTTCATTATTCCTTCTCCCAAACCTGAGCAACCAGGGTGTCTTAAGAACACTATTTTAAAATTAAGAAAAATTACAATTAGATTCCTAACCCATTTTACGGCATTAAAAATTCAGTGTCTTCAGAGGCTCTCTCGTAGGCACATTCTTTTCTCAGTGGTCTTGTTTCATCTCTAGCCCAGAAGTCTTCCAAAGTGAGAAGAGAATAATCCGACTCTCACGCACACAAAAAGCATAAGAGGTGTATAAACAGAGCTCAACATGTGATATAAAACTATGAGAAGAAAAGACCGTGTTGGGTAAATACCACACTACTTATTTTATGATTTTTTAAAATGTCATTCTTTTGTCCAATATTGACTTTTTTATAGGGAAGATAAATTATAGATCCTACAACACTTGGGAACTGTGGCTTCCTTGCTTTGACACAGCTGGTCCAGTTAAGAATTGAAGTCATAGTAATTAGTTATGAGTTTCTTAGCATCGAGGAGCCCGTCCAGGACAAGAAAACTTTGCGAGGTGACCCCTCCTGGGGGTGAGAGTAAACTCACGGGAATGTACACAATTGCCCATGTAAAGAAGCATTGCCATGGCATCTGGATTGTGTTGCTACAAATAGATGCTTCTCAGGGCACCTGCTTGTGAGACAGAAATACAATACACAGCCTCTTGCTTCCATAACTCTTCCTGCTAATGCAAACAACTTGTTTTGAAGACTCAAGAATTTTGATGCTGCAAACCATGGCAAATGGATTGTTTGGATTGGCAGAATAGTTTAGGATAATGTTGGAAGGACAGTGTGTGCAGATTAGCTGACGTGAAATAAAGGGCAGTGTCGCCCAGAACACTGGGAGCAAGTCATTACAGTGCTTGTTTGAATAATAATAATAATAATAATAATTTATTATTTGTACCCCGCCCAGCTGGATATGCCCATGCTTCATTTCTGACCCCAATAAACAACATTTATCAAGTGCTGGTTCCCACCCATGTTAGTGTTGGGGTGGTGGTGCCTCAAGCAAAATGGTTACTGCATTATACAGGGACACTTCTTTAATTTTTGTGCACACAGTACTATAATACGCAGCTGTAAATATGCACAACTACCATTTTAGCTTCCTCAAAGGGAAATATATAGTAAAAGGAAAGGGTGATGTCAAGAGGCAGTGTTGACCTAGATAAGGGCCAGTAAACTGAAGCTGAATCCTAGTAACATGGTGGACCTGTGGGTGGGTGGTTCTATGGTCTGGGAGATAGGTCTCTTATAGGTCAGTTTTGGATGGGGTTGCACTTCCTCTGAACAGGTACTCCTTGATCTATCATTGGGTTCCAGGAGTCTGGGAATATTCATTGATCCATCATGGTAATTCAGTGGCCTTGGTGATTAGGAGTGCTTTTTACCACTCTCAAGTTGGTGTGATAGATGCAGCCATTCCTGGACAGGGGTAGTTTGGCTCAAGAGGTTCAGGCATTGGAAAGGTCATGATTTGATTATTGCAATGTGCTCTGTGTGCGGCTGCCCTTGCATTTGATCTGGAACCTGCAGCTAGTATAGAATGCAGCTGCCTAGCATGTAGCCTGGGTTGCTTTCTGTCAACACACAAAACCAGTTGTGAGGCTACCAAAATGTTACCAGGCCAAATTTAAGGTTTTGCTGGCAGGGTACGGGGCCCTAAACAACGTGCACAATGTGGGGAAAGTGTAAAAAGGAAAAGGGTTTCTCCTTCACTCATAAGACTAGAACCTGGGGCATCCACTGAAGATGAATGATGGAAGTTTCAAGACAGAGAAAAGGGAAAACCTCTTGTTTCAGAAAGTGTGTATTTGGTGCGTTCACCTTTAAATGCATCTCCCCAAACCGTAGTCCTCATTGGGCTGTTTTATGGTTTGATGTTTTTAAGCTTTGCTACGCCAAAAGTTTTTTTCCCTTCCTCCCCTGTAAACTTTAGAGATCCCGCAAGTCTGCTGATACTTCATTCTTGTGCATGGACAGTGCACTTTTGTCTACATGAGTCACTATTAGTACATAGGATTGCAGAAAAAAAGCATGTGGTATCAAACTAATGACCAATGATGACATTCTCATCAATCAAACAAACATTCTAGATAGTTTTACAAGAAAGGAAAGTCACATGCTTGTTTAGACACTACGTAATGCAGGTGACACTGTGGGTTAAACCACAGAGCCTAGGACTTGCCGATCAGAAGGTCAGCGGTTCCAATCCTCACGACGGGGTGAGCTCCCATTGCTTGGTTCCTGCTCCTGCCAACCTAGCAGTTTGAAAGCATGTCAAAGATAAATAGGTACCGCTCCGGTGGGAAGGTAAATGGTGTTTCCGTGCGCTGCTCATGCTTAGCGGCTTAGTCATGCTGGCCACATGACCCAGAAGCTGTAGGCCGGCTCCCTTGGCCAGTAAAGCGAGATGAGCCCTGCAACCCCAGAGTTGTCCATGACTGGACCTAATAGTCAGGGGTCCCTTTACTTTTAATAGCAACAAATAATCTAAGGGCCAAATTATACATTATATTTATTGTGTGAATACAATTAATATACATGTTCTAATACACCTACACCACACACCCACACCACACCCACACACAAAAAATAGCTGCTACAGAGGGTCCAACCACCAGTGGATTGCAGGGTTTTCAGAAGAAGAGTAAACCCTTCCTTCCCCTGCCATGGTCCTGATGAAAATTTTCCACAGTTACCAAATCCTCTTGCATGCAAGTGCACATATGCCCATGCATCCTGATCTTATGCATGTATTCATGGAACACGCTAATTTGGGGAATTAGCAATACTACTTTTGGATTTTTTACTGGAAATGATAGTACATCACAGACATTATTGCATTGGGCCCAATTACTTCACTTCCATAAGGGAATTTTGCGGTTACAATATAAGTGCGCTTTCTTTAGGGAATTAGCAATAGTCACACTGTAGTTATAATGAGAATATTTATTAACAAAAATGGCTTAACAAGAAGTAAAAAGTCTTAGTGGTTCAATACAGAAATATAAAAGGCTCAAATGATTAGCTGCCACAGGCTAACCACTCCATGTTGCCTGGACCATACATTTAGTTACTACTTCAGTAATAGAGAGAAGAGGCTAGAGGCAGAGAATTGCTGCATGGGGAAATATCAGGTGGATTCTTGACTGGGGATTTGTGGAAGCTGGCATTGCCTGCTCTGGTGCAACTTAGCTATGGAGAGGCTTAAAAAACAACAAAAACTAGGAGAGAGAAGTTCACATTCAAAACACCAGATATTGCAATCTTGCGGCAGCATGAGATGAGCGAGATTGGGAAAATACAGAAGGCAGAAAGTAGTGACAGCATCAGAACACGAAAACCTACCTGTTCTGTTGTGGGGAAAACACAGAGATGCAAAAAGCTTGAGTTTCCACTGTCATATTCTGGTCCACTACCATGATTAGAGATCCAGCAGGGACTGAACGTTTCAGATTATCCTTCCACCTGTCAAAATAGTGGCCCTGAAGGGACTGCCAACAAACCAGCCCCAGTTTTGGACCCTAGAAGAAAGCAGCCTCCTTATTTTTGAGGCTGTCCCTATGCACATCTGTATTTTAATAAAGGCCTAGCTTTTCACTTGGAGCCTGCCTTCTTGGGTTTCTGTGAAGGATACCGACAGTCTATTTTTTCCTAACATCTCCCCTGCCCCCGGTGTTCCTTTAAACTCCTCTGTTCCAGTTACAGATAGGTAGCCGTGTTGGTCTGCCATGGTCAAAACAAAATAAAAAAATTCCTTCCAGTAGCACCTTAAAGACCAACTGAGTTAGTTCTAGGTATGAGCTTTCGTGTGCATGCACACTTCTTCAGATACCTCAGGTATCTGAAGAAGTGTGCATGCACACGAAAGCTCATACCTAGAACTAACTCAGTTGGTCTTTAAGGTGCTACTGGAAGGAATTTTCCTCTGTTCCAGTTAAAAATAGAAGGAAAGAACTGTAGATTTGAAAGGTACCATGAGGGTCATCTAGTCCACCCCCTGCAATGCAGGAATCTCAGCTAAAGCATCCAAAGGAAAGAGCCGTCTTGCAGGAAGGCACTGACTGGTGTCCCTCCACATGCTTGCTGGAGGGACTCCAAAGGCTCCCAATAGGAGTCGAATAGCAGGCATCATTTGCATTAGATTGTTTTAAACAGTTTTTGCTGATAATTTTATGCTATTCTTTTTATAAACCACATTGAGGTTTTTTCTTTCAATCAAGTGGTGTATCAGTTTCATGAAATAAATAATAAATAGATATGGCAAATAATAAATAGATATGACTCTTGAGAATTCCATGGACTGTTTTTTTTTTTTTTTACTTTGGCCACCTTGTGAGAAGAGAAGACTCCCTGGAAAAGACCCTGATGTTGGGAAAGATGGAGGGCACAAGGAGGAGGGGACAACAGAGGACAAGATGGTTGGACAGTGTTCTCAAAGCTACCAGCATGAGTTTGACCAAACTGTGGGAGGAAGACAGGAGTGCCTGGCGTGCTCTGGTCCATGGGGTCCATTTAGGAGTAGTTACCTTACTTTAGAAACAGGCCACAGCAAAGCAACTTGTTTGCAGATGCTGAAAACCTATACGTTTCAGAGTAGCTATCATGAGGATTTTGAAAAGGGGGATTTTTGCTTTGCATAGATATATACCCTTGGACCAGAAAAGAATGAACATACAAGGTAGAGTAAAAGCATGGAACGTCCTCTTTCTTCCCACTTGCCTCTGTTATATAAAAGGGTTGTGTTTAACTCTACACTCCAGTCACCCCCCCATAGCCCATGTTCATAATGCATCATGCTTCTCAATCATTATTCTCTTTTGGCATTTGGCATCTGAATGTACGATAGGTGCTATTATTTACACTCTCACTCTCTCTCTCTCTCTCTCTCTCTCTCTGTGTGTGTGTGTGTGTGTGTGTGTTTGTGTTTGCCTCTGTGCATCTAGCTGCTCTGTAAAATATTACTCTTGAAGACTAGAACTCATCATTATGATGGAAGCTCAGCAGGTAGCAGAATGAACAGCCACTAGCCCATGAATTAGAAGCCTGGAGTGTCATACACCTTTGCTGATACCCAAGAGAGAGAGAGAGAGAAAGCCTTAGTAGATCAAATCTAAAGGTCCCAGAATTCCACACCATTGAAGCACAACCTTTTTATTTTATTTTATTTTATTTTTGCTGCTTCATTAGCTGCCTGTTGAAGAACAACTTCTGCAGGCAGAAAACGGACCCCTTCATAAGAGGGTGACAATCCACACAAATCATTGCACCGCTGCCCTCCAAGGAATTAGGAGCAGAGCAATCTGTTTTATACTGAATCAGATCCCTGGCTGATCTAGCTGGGATAGGGCCACACCTCAGTGGTAGAACATCTGCTTTATATACAGAAGGCCCAAAATTGAATCCCTGGTGTCTTCATGTAGGGCTGGGAAAAGACGTTAACTGACATCTCAGTCTTACCCCACCCTTTTGTGCTCATAGGAGCAGGCATGATACAGTACCATTGGTGGCTTTTGGACACAATAGCTAACCTCTGCATTAAGGGGCAGTGGATCTCTGAATCCTGGATGAAAAGGACAAACAACAGGAGAGGGCAGTTGTCTTTATGCCTTTCTTTTAAACTTCCCAGAATTAGAAACTTCCTGTTAGGCACTCATTCAGTGGTCAGTTCTGCCCTGTTACTGATACTGGCCCACTCCTGGCATGTGTAGGTTGGAGGGGTGAGGCCAATATCCTTGACAGTATGACACCAGACAGTACGCACATGCAGGCCAGGAGCTCCACAGGGCAAGGCTGCTAGTCAGCCCAACACACCCTGTTGTCTCTCCAGTGTTTCAGTGATGCAGCTCCAGGCCCAGTCATCACACATACTGGCCACTGCTGTCCTGTTAATGATGCCAGCTCCGCCCCAGTATGCATACCTCGGGGAATGGCAGTATCATTGACAAGGAGGTGCTGACCACTACACGTGCCAAGTGGACCAAGAGATCCTCTTTGCACAGCTATGGCGGTAGCACTGGCGGTTTGCTGGCAGTGGTGATAAATCCTGTTATGGTCCTGGCGTTTGCTCTAGAATGTTACGTACTGGCACCAGGTGAAATGTAAGGTTTTTTTTGTGTTTTTTTAAATTGTGGATCCTGCCTCCTGTCATAAAGATTATGGTGGCAATGGTACACGTTTCAGGTATTTTGAATTTTATGTTTTTGGTTTTTTTTACTAATGGCATTTGAGGAAAGTGATGGAATCTTTATTAAAAAAATTATAACTTGAATTACAAATATGCAAGATACGCTATTTATATGATAATTAAATAAATTATTTATCAACCGCCTTTAAATATCCAACAGAAAAGAGAGAACAACACCCTAACCAATATAGGAAATATAAATGGGGCATTTGGTCTTTTAAAATAAACAGACATTGGATAAAACCCAGTGGAATAGGTACTATTGGTGGAACAGGTCCTGCCTTGCAGCCCTGGAACAGACGCTGGGGTTGCAAGGAAGAGGAGAGGAAGGGAAAGTCTCATTGCATGAGAATAAGCCCACTCACGTGGTGCTGGATGTCACTCCTACATTGTTGCTTTAGGTAGGGCTGAAAGCCTTAGATTGCCAAACAGATCACTCGATTTAGTGACAACAGGTGGGGTGGATGACAGTGGATGAACCACCTTATCCAACACCATGCTTGACCACACAGAAGACTAGATGTAAGGGCTCAGCAGTGGTCTTGCATGCTTCCATCCTTTTCTAGATTCCTCCTTCCCTTTCACAACACTCCAGGTGGAGTAATCTCCCTGGTTTATGGGCAAGTCAGAGGCCTGGTCTGCCCCTGCCATGCTCCCCTTTTCAAGGCAAGGTCTGCAGAAGTTTCCATGGTAGCAGAGAGGAGGCATCTGACACCAGATCGCCCTCTTCAAGGTCATACTTTCCTCTCCGCCCTTGGAGAATGAAATCTGATGCTTCCCATGACCACTGTAAGGCCTTCCCAGGGGGCTCCTCTAGGACCCCAGGGCTACTAATCAATCCCAGAGATGCAAATTTTAAACAGGATTTTAATCAGCTCTGTTCCCTGTGAAAGTGCTAGTGGCATTCATCTGAAAAGAGTCTGTATTTCTGTACGCAGCACATCACCTTAATTCAGTGGCTTTAGTCCAAACTAAAAGACATCGGATGTGCCTGCAGATGACTTCAGTAGGAGGGACTGGAATCAGAGATATCAAGCAGTGCCTTTTCTTGGTTTTATACCGTAGCCACTGTCAGTCATAGTCGGCTTACTTATATACTACATTTTGCAAAAATACATTGTGTTCCAAATGACTCACAGAAGTCAGTTTAAGGAAAATAGCACAATAGCCATAACAAATAACACACTACCATGTACTATTGGCATTTGAAGGAATACAGTTAATTTAAAACATACCAAAAGTTTAAAGAGTGTGAAACATACTAATAGGTCAGTGAGCAATATCAAATTCCAATAATATCAACAATCCAGTACAGGAACGGGTTACTTCTGGGTTTCAGGAGTCGTGCATGCGCAGAAGCGCCAAATCACAACCCGCGTGTGCGCAGATGCGCTGCTGCGGGTTGCAAATGCTGTGGGTTGTGAATGTGCATCCCACATGGATCACGTTCGCAACCCGAGCGTCCACTGTACTTGTGTTAAGGGGTGGTTTTTCCCCCCCTTAAGGGAGCAGTGTTTGAATGTTTTTGTTTTCTAACGAGTATGTTTTTGCTGTGACCAATTTTTTGTTTTTAAATGCTTTTTTTAAAGAAGAAAAATAACCATAAGATGTGTTCTTAAAACACACTGCTTTGAATCTTGCCTCCCAGTGTTTACCCATCCCACCTCGTTCTGAAATGGAGCTCTTGGTTGCAACATTCTCTTCAGTGCAGGGAAAGCGCCATACATGATGCAGGATCCCTGTGGAGTGCTGGATTGTGGCCAGTGTGTTTATGTGACACATTTCTAAATTAATTAATTAGTGAAGAAAAACTACCATCTTCATTAAGTAGTATCCAGCTTTCATATGTACTGCGGTAGTTCAGTTTTTTCCAAGTTGGATATAAATTTCTTTAATTTGTAAAAATAATATTCCAAATAAATTAATATTTCAGTTCTATTTTTTAAAAACACACACCCAGGTTCCATGGATGCATAAGGAATTTCCTTCTAAGTAACAGTGCACTGCAATACATCTCTACTCAGAAGTATGGTATATTCCATTGAGTATGAATTAGCTGAATACAATGGAACTTGGAAAATAGTGTTAAAGACAGCAGATTAAGTGTCCTTAACCAACTAACCTAGGATTGTTATAAATGTTGCCCTAACTTTTAGGACTAAATCAAAGATTATATAGTACAAAGTTTATTTTAGAAAATTCTCTAGGCAAAGGGAAATTGTGGCTGTGGTCCAAAGCAAAATTAAAGAAGTACCCAGACTGAATATTTTCAGGGAAGGTAGAGGTTGACAGTTTATGTTAAAACAACAAAAACTTGCACAAGCCATTAATGCTTAAATGGCAAGTCCCTGATCATGACAGTCTTTAAATATCTGCATAACTGTATCCTTAAGTACCCTTAAGGACCAATCATGGTCAGAATACTTTTATAGTTCTTGCCATCTTCTATAGATGCATTAAGAAGTGTCAGATTCTTCTGAGATATCCAAATTTGTGTGTCTAGTGTTTTTCAAGCAGCATGCTCTGGGTATTTGGGTGAAACAACACTTATTTAACAAGACTTAAGAGGGACATTTGGAAATTAATCCACCTCAAATTACTGATCACATTTAACATTTATGCCCAGCAATTCAGCTGAATGATGTAATGGTTTGATTTTTCACCTTGCTTTACACATGAGATTGCAGGAGTAATACTACAACTTCCTGAAATATATGACTGGGTTTTTGTCCTATGCTTAGAGTTCATTATCATAGCCGCTGCACATCAGTAACATTTTATGAAGAATATCTATATTTTTAACTTCTATTCTCACCATACGCTGTCAGTTTCCAGGACCTGTCTTGCCAACGAAGAGACCAGCAGATGTCACTGTAGTTCTGTTCATTTATCTTTCCTTCTGATGGAATTCCAGTGGTATTTCTTTTCTAGGCTCAGACCTTCAGCTTTTGTTATTTAACCATTGTCTTTTCACATCTTAATGCATCATAATATTTGTAATTCGTATCTCTTTTTCACCGAGTTCCAAAACAGACATACGTCTTAAAAGACAGAATGCAAGCCAAAGGAACATCATCACTGTTGGGGGGGGCAGTAAAAAAAAGAGGGGAAGAGCAGTTCATAAGGTAATGTGCGACTGAGGGGAGGGACAGGAAGTGCATACAAAGAACTTGGGTTTTGAGCAGGGGGTATCCTTTTTAGACATGCAGGTATTAAGAATGAGATATGGATCCAAAGGTGAACTTCCTGAAGCCTCTGACCTGTCTCTTTTTCAAATTGTTTTCTGCCTTCCAAATAAATTTCAGTCATGATGGGAGGGAGAAAAATCTGTTATTATGTTCAGCTTCATCAGCTCAGGAAGTTGCATCCTGACATAGACAACAGAGACAAGCGTGCACTTATTCAGTTAGGTAAACCCGAGGTTTGTTTTGGAGAGGATGTTCTCAGTCTCCGGAGGGAATAACAATTTCCTGCTGTTTATTAAGCCATGAAATAACATCAAGAGTCCACAGGTGAAGAAGACAGTATATCACTTATCTGTATGGGAACACTGCTTTGGGCAAGAGTCACTGGGAAGCAGAGATAGGATGATCTTGGAACTAAGATGGAAGTCAGCATAAAACCTCATTTGATAGTCATTACATTGCATTTGAAAACACATATAACATGATCAGGAATGCTAGCCTACACCAGAGAAGGAGCTTTATTCTGATGTTCTATGAGATTAGACTTCCTGTAATTGTTTTGTAGCCTAATCACCCCAACCACCCCGATGCAACATAGCTGTTTCACTTTGTGACATCCAAGCATATTTTGAATGGCTGATGTGTATGTTTGTGATATCCAAGCATAGCCCCAAAAGCTGGTCCCTAGGGTGGCACTTTTGCAGAGCTTGGATATTATCATGGCTACACCAAGCTATGCCGAGTTGGTGACTACTTAAAATGCACTTAAGTGTACCAATTTAGTAGGAGTTGCAGAGTTTCAAGGTCTCTGAATGAGGCTTCTACTACCATGAGGGAGATTTCAGCCGGCTAAGAACATCTCTCCTATTGTAATTTTTACTTAACACTCAGCCCCCTAGCTTTCAGCTTGCCCTGGTGCAAAGATAATTTGCGTAACAGAACGATAAACAAAATAACTTGTAAAGTATAATGTTTGATAGGCCTTGCTTGCTCCTCTTGGCCATTAGTGCAGGGCATCTGCCTTGAGCATAACATGTAGAATGGTGTCCTGAACTTGAAAAGCAAACTTTCATTACTATATCTCAGAGAGTAGGCTGAAGATTGGGAGGTGCATGAAGAATGCATCGTTGGGAGGAGGCCTTATTGTGCAGCTTCAGTGGCTGCACCTCCTCGTCTCTCACGCTCAGGAGAAGCCTGCCTTAGATGCTGTGCTACACTCGGCAAATCTGTGGGTGAAGGGATAACAAGGAGGCATCTGACCACAAAACAGTTAAACCAAAGCCCTCTCTTTATTGGGTTAGCTTCTGCAAAGTAACTTCCCCCTGAAATTTCGCATACTGAAATCCTATACACATTTGCCTAGAATTACGCCCTAGTGAACTCAGTGGGACTTATTTTTGAGTTGACACAAACAGAGTTGTGTTGTAAGTCTCTTCCCTGCTTGGTGGGCATTGCACATTTTAAACAGGGCCCAACATAATGCACCTGGGTTCTGTTTATGACTCCAGACGATGGTATACTTATGAGAGCAAAAACAAGGAATTGACTGAAAAATTAGACTATAGAATATTGTATTGGCTTGACAGTCATGTTGCATTAGGAGATACAAGGTGATTTGCAGCTGCCTAATGACAGGTACAATCTGATGCCATGCAATATGAACCCTTGCAGCAAGACACACAGTCAGATTCATGGTTGTAGACGAAAACAAATGCATTTTAATGATGCTCTGCTTCCAGATAATTGATCCAGACAATTATTAAATTGATTCAAGGAGAAAAATGTTTGTCCTTAATCACTATGATAAATGTACAATTTTATAATCTTCAGACAAATTAGCGGCTTTGAGACTGTTGAGCGCAAGGGAGGGCGGTCGAGGGATTGTGCTGAAGTTTTCCCACTTGCTCTTGGAAAGAAGCACTTTGAGGGCAGCGATGGGCAACTTTGATTCACATCCTGTCCCTGTGGGTTCCATTCAGTTCTGTCACCTGTCACCAAATGGGCTCAAGCAAATAGGGGTTTGCTAGTACACTGCTGACACCCTTTGCCTCAGCATTTTTGAACTGAGAGTTGTCAAGCAGGATACACTGCAGCTGTATGGGGTTTGCCTCCATTCTGTGTGTCTTTCTGCCTGCATAATCTTTCTGAAAGCTGGCTTGCCTAAATGTGTGAGCTGTAAGCCCTGAACATAAGAAGTGACCATAGACAAGTCACAGACAGTCTCTCAGGCCTTGATCTGCAATATGGGCAGGGAATAATTTAGGCCAGGGCTGTGGCTACTTTTTTCAGTTTCGGGGCTTATAGGAGGGAATAATAACTGCAAAGGTTCAGAGTGCCTTTGCTTTACCAGGGTGACATAACTCCTAGGGGCCAATGTCCCTTCACCCACCTCCAATAGAATATTTGAGGGAGCAAGCCCCCCCCCCAGTTGATGCACATTGCCCAATATTATGTGGGGCAGGGCTTACCTGGACCCCCTCCCCCAATATTTTATTTTACTCAAGTTGGCATCCCTGCTGAGGTCCACTCCTCTGTGGGGAATCCACTTACTGAAGTTGGCTTGTTTCTAAAGTTTAAGACTGAAGTCATAGTTAAGACAGCTATTTGATTCACCAGGAAAGACTCTCCCTGCTATAAGATTTGTTTCATTTTCTTAAGTCTGGTGGGGGGGAGTACCTTGCTGGAATATTTCCCAAAGTCACATTGCTTTATGAACTTTGGAGATGGTGGAAGTTCCCACAATGTTCAGGCCTCATTATTGTCTTATGACCGCACGAATTAGCTAGTCTATGACTAGACCCTGCCGTTCTAATCCAAGGTCTTACTGTGTCATAAATGCACATGTGTCATTCCTATTGGCGTCAAGGGGAGCTGTGGCTGCGCAATAGTCTCCTCCTTCAAGGTAGATTCCCTTTGAATTCATTGATAATTAACATGCTGCTGGGTTGGCTTCTAAGTTTATACCTTTATTCCAGTATACCTCTGACAGGGAAATATTGATGTGAAGCCAAGGCCCATGCTGCTTTGTGGACATGTTAGGCTGATATCAAGGCACAACATAGTTTCATTAAAGCTAACCTATATTAAAAATGCACAGAAATAAGTGGTTGTTCTAGGCCAGCTATTCCGTACAAACGAAATACATATTTGCGAGCCTCAGAAAGATTCAAAAGGAAAATGCAAATTTAGGCTCCTCCCCGCCCCAACTTGAAGTCTTGTGTCCACTCTCCCTCCAGTCGGAGATGTTTTAATAATGTCTTGTGCAGCTGTATGATTTAGCCAGTACACTAATGAATTGTAAGTCTCTGCGCCATGTTGTAAAACACCTTCAATTTGTACTGGATTTTCCCCTTGGTTACAGAAGTTCAGCAAGAAGATTTGGTACAAAGAATACAAATGAAACAACTAACTTATATGGATACAAAAATAAATCTTCTGTTGACTACGGTCGTCACTCTCTGTAAGGCTTACAAAGGCAAACATACAGCTCCATGGAATAATGAATCTAATTTCACATTTCTTGGTAAAGGGTATATGCATGCCTTCCTTCAATCCCAATTCAACAGGGGCAACCACATTTTTTTCTTAGCTCTGTTCTGGCCAGCACACACCCACACACCCACACCTCTGCACTGCCCCTGGTCCAGTTTTTAGGGAGCAACTCCTTTATACCCACATTGTGCTGAACGTGCTTGCTTGCTTGTTTAGCATTTCTATCCCACCCTTTCTCCAAGGAGCACAAGATGGTGGACATGAGCCCCTCCTCTTCCCATTTTATCCTTACAGCAACACTGTGAGGTAGGTTAGACTGAGAGACAGTGATGGGCCCAAAGTCACCCAGTGGGCTTCCTGGCTGGGTGAGGATTTGAACCCCCTTCTCCCAGGTGTTAGCTCAGCATTCTAACCACTACACCACACTGAGATGCAATGGTGAAGCCCAAGGTTGACATTTATCAGGAGATGCCAGGAATTGAACTGGGAGCTTTTGGGTCAGTGTGTGTTTGCCCAGGGTGGTGAAGGCAGTGTTGAATCCACAGGCCCTTAACTGCTGCTGCCCAGCCAGCCACTGCCCACCCACACTGGCTATTGGATGGGAAACACTCTAAGAGAGCTTTTTGTTCCAGTTAAATGTTTCTTAAGCAACGAGGCCTTCCTGAGCTGATGTGTTCCTGTATCCTGCAGTCCTAGCTGACTCCTCTAATCTGCATTCTGGTTTGTCCTTTAATCCAGACTTTTCCATCCTCAGTTCTAGTTCCCTCTTTGGTCGTGTGACCTGCTTTGGCCCTATTCAGTACTGACTACTGAACAGTGATATAAGAAGTCATTGTTTACTTTTCTGCTCTGTATTTGTTGCATGCAGCACTGCTTCCATCTCACTGCAGCTTTTCTTCTACCAAAACCTACATTATTCATATTGTTGGCAAAAATCATATAATTTACCTAATTTATGTAATTAATTATGTAAAGTACATTGTCATTGCGGTATTTCACACAATTCATTTAAATGCAGATGAAACATAATGCCAATGGTGGAGGGGAGGAAACATAATCACCCATCATCTGTGGACTGAAAACAACACAGTGAATACTGATCACATTCTCTGTATTCTGCCTTGGCCAGACCACACCTGGAGTACTGTGTCCAGTTCTGGGCACCACAATTCAAGAAGGATATTGACAAACTGGAACGTGTGCAGAAGAGAACGACCAAGATGCTCAAGGGTCTGTAAAGGCAAACCTTACTGAGGAATGGTCAAGAGAGTTGAGTATGTTTAGGCTGGAGAAGAGGAGACTGAGAGGAGATATAATAGCCATCTTCAAATATCTAAAGGGCTGTCACAGGGAAGATGGAACAAGCTTGTTTTCTCCTGCTCTGGAGTGTAGGACCCCAACCAATGGCTTCAAGTTACAAGAAAGGAGATTCTGACTAATCACCAGGAGGAACTTTCTGAGAGTAAGAGTTGCAGAGCAGTGGAACAGGCTCTCTCAGAAGGTGGTGGAATTTCCTTCACTGAAGGTGTTTAAGCAGAGGTTGGGTGGCCATCTGTCATGGATGCTTTAGTTGAGATTCCTGAATTTCAGGAGGTTGGACTAGGTGACCCTCGGGGTCACTTTTGATGCTACCATTCTATGATTCTATGATTTCCATTCTGGACAGCAGACAAATAAGCAAATAAGCAGTAGTTTTCACTCCCATTTCCATTTCTGTCAGAATTTGCCAACCTCCCTACTGGCTACTCCTCATTCCTGGCTTACCTCTGACTTGTGCCCATGGCCCAGTCTTGACAGCACCACAAGTAAACTTCAGAAGTTGCACATGTGCTGCCTTTACTGATGGTGTTGGGGGGGGGGGGAAAGCACTTGTTAATCATATAGGTTATATGATCTGAGGCAAACAAAGTGATGTAAAATGTTTTCTTTTACATGCGTTTGCTTCCCCTCCCCACAACTCCTGCACTCTTTTCCTCCCCAGAGCCTCACCATACAATATAAATACTGGCAGTGGAGACTAGTCATTAAGAGCAGGTGGGGGACCCCCAACGCCAGGCCTCCCAGGCCAGAGCCCACATTCTCCACTCTCCCATCTCTTCAAAAATGTCTGAAGCTAGAGCGGTCCATTCTGGCAGCTGCTGTGCATGCAATCTACACCGTTTCTTGACTTCTTGCCCCATCCCAGTTACCTAGAAAAGGGAAAAAGCAACCCTGTGGTTTCTGTGAAAAATTGCCTCAGGCAGGGAGGAGGAAACCAAGAGCAGGCTTGGGTGGGGAAAGATATATATATATTCTTAACTCAAAACTCTAAGAATGTGTGCAGAAGCCACTTGCTCTTATATTCTAAGGAGGCAGGGAGGCTAGAAATCTGTAGTTACTCAGGGCTAAGGAGAATAAACTTTGCACATGTTCAGAATTTGTTTTCTCCCCAGATTCCAGGACTGTTATAGAAAAGAGACCCCTAGGTAGGCCTTGGTGCAGAATTTGCACAAAATGAATGTTCACTGATGACATGACACAGGAGGCCAGTTGGCCATCATGTACATGGTACAAAGGCTTGCCTTGCTTATTTCCTTGCAGAGATAAGCTCACCATAAACTTAAGAAGGTACTCAATGGTTGAACGGACGAATGAATCTTTATTTGCGTCACCCGTCAGCCAGAGCATTAAAACAACAATACGATATACAAAGAATAGAAATAAAAAGTTAATAATATAAAAATACACTTTATGGTTTTGAATCAATAGTCAAATAGTAGATCTTATTCTGATTGCCCCAGCTAAAAACCTTGCAACCTTTGCTGTCACCTGCTCATCTTGATCTGCCAAGAGAAAGGACACTGTGGCAGTGGTTGGGCGACCCGGAATGGACAATAAAAGAGGAGTGATAATCTCATTCCTCAAGTCTTTATAAAGAGTGCAAGCCAGAAGGGCATGCACCACCAATTCAGTACTGCCATCTCCACAGGGACATAAGCGTTTTTCGTGTGGAATCTGTTGGAATCGTCCCTCTAGTGCACCCAGAGAGTCAAAATGGGAAGCTGGAAAATAGTCACACCATGGGCAAAATTTCCTTATTGTGGCCAAGTTGTTCTGACACTCGATATCATTTAGGGTGGCGCTGACAAATTAGACTGCTTGCTTTACTAAAACCCAAAGTGATAAACCACAAGAGTGAATTTTTTGATAGACAATTTTGCAGCACTAGGGATATTAGACCAGGGGGATTTGAGTTTAGGAGAAGCCAATAGTTAAGTGTCCTACGCCAGATCCATAATTCTACCAAGGGAAGATTAGGCGCAATGATGCGTTTGGGACACAGGGTGGTACAGAGAAAATTTGCCTTAAGAACTTTGATTGGACAGCTTCCGTAGATCCAAGGCGAGTGCCTGTCCAAATCTGAGCGCCATATAATAACTGTGCTAGGGGTTTAGCTTGGAACACTTCCAGGACTGATGGTATATGTTTACCACCTTTTGTGTGGAAAAAGTGTGTCAGAATTTTGGCACTTTAGGACACTTTTTCTTTTGCACATTTCTGGTGTGCTCCCCATGACCCTGCAGACTGGAAAATAACGCCAAGATACTTGATAACTCTGACCTCTTCAATTAGCTGGTTGTCCATGTGCCATCTATGGGCCCTAGAGTTTCTTGAAAAAACCATGACTTTGGTTTTTTTTGTAATTCACAGCCAGCTGTTCTTTCTGGCAATATCCTGAAAATGCTCTGGTGAGTCTTTTTAGGCCTACTTTTGTTTGGGATAGAAGAACCGCATCATCTGCATATAATAGAACTGAGATGGGTTTTATGGCCAATTTAGGGGTATGATACTCTGGAGATGTTAGACACTGGACAATATCATTTATATATAAGTTGAACAGTGCCGGGGCTAGAATACACCCTTGCTTGACTCCCTTTGTGGCTGGTACAGATCCTGTAAGTTGTCCATTTGTGGAGGTTCCCAATGGTTACTGAAAATAAGGTCTGCTGTCTGTGTTCTGTCTTTTTATTTGTGTATGTAGCGACTTAACCCTCTAATGAAGGGTTTTCTATTGAGATTTTTAAGTTTTTTATTGAGATTTTCCCACAATACAGTAAAATTGCAGCTACAAAAGATACAAAACAAAGTGGGGAGCACAAAACAAAAAGCAGAAAAAGAAAAGCGACAATGGAAATAGAGGAAAGGGAAAGAGATGAGAACACAAAGAAAGCAAAAGAAAACCTTAGCAAAAAAAATACAAAAGGGGAACTTATGATTTTTCACCAGCCTTTTACATAAAAGAAGAAAATATGATTATTTAAAACTTTCTGTTCATTTCCTGTTGTAGTTCATTTCCTGTTGTATTTGTGATGGTATCCCTATTTCCTCCTCTAGAACCTTCCATTTTTGTTTTCCCCCAGTCTTTTTCCAGAGGTAATACTATAGCTTTAATAGCAACGTTCCCTGAATTTCCTCTAGATCATATGCAGTCATTTCTCTCTTCTAAAACTAAAGAAAGGCCAGGACGTTCTTTTCCACTGTCCTGTACAATGATTCCTATACTGCATTGTGTTGGCCAACTGAAATCATTATCTCTTTATATAAGAATATTCCTGATGGAGCAGGCTAGAGGTCTGCCTAGTCCAGTATCCTGTCCTCCACATTGGCCAACCAGATGCATATAAGAAGCCTACAAGCAGAACATAATGACTATTGATTCATGGTGACTGGTACTCATAAGCATGCTGGTTGTCTAATCTCTTTCTCGAGCTACCTTAATGGTTACCCACATCTTGCGGAAGTGAATTCTATAATTTACCCATGTACCATGGTGGGGCCGGGGGAAGTACCTGCTTTTGTCTGCTCTGTGGG
Organism: Podarcis erhardii; assembly: GCF_964252035.2. NCBI lineage: Eukaryota > Metazoa > Chordata > Lepidosauria > Squamata > Lacertidae > Podarcis > Podarcis erhardii. The sequence continues at coordinate 45,984,329 of NC_138499.1, read as the reverse complement.
TGGCGCCCTAAAAACACTTACCTGGGCATTAGTCCCATTGAATTCAGTGGAACTTCCTTCTGTGTGTACATGGATAGGCATGGGCTGTAGAGGAGGAAATTATGCAGCTTGACCTGATCAGTTGAAAAAGAAGAGTATAAAAAAATTGTTTCACCAGATGATAGCTCAATGCCACAAATTGTTAATTTTAATTAATATTGAATTAAGTGAGATTTGAAATAAATTCATTTAGATGAGAAGTCATTGCAATTAATATGCTGCCATTTTGCATAATGACTACGGGACTACACAGAGAATATATATGGTTAATGAGAAAGTTGACCTTGGTGACCTTACAGCATGATGTATTAGAGATGGTTCCCTGTGCAGTAGGCAGCTGAAGAATTGGCATTGTTGTCCTGTATTATTCTACCATGCTATAACGTTCTGTCAAATTGTGTGTCAAGTCAGAATAGATTTGTTATAGATTCACATAATTCTACTCTTTTGAGGTACATATATAAATGTTGGGAACCACACCCCAGTGTGGCTGACTGAATGAAATGCAGTTGGAGAGCCAAGTGTTGCATTTTGTATTTATTCAGTACAGGCATTTATTGTTCCTGTTGCTCAGTTTAAATATGCGTCAAGCAACACTCTGATTCACCTGCTGAAGAAATGGTTCCGTCTCCACTTCCCCTCAACATGTCAAGAACTTCGTGTGTGATGTGGTTTGGCCGATGCAGAGACCTCAGAAAACGGATTAAACATCATGCAGATCATATTATCAAACATAAACAATGTAGAATATCAGTCACTGACAGGGTATTATATGGCTCAGTTCACACAGCATGGCAAACCATAGTTAATAGTTTACAGTAAGTGTGCCAATCTGGGTTGTTTTGCTCCTCCCTCCTTGTGTGTGGGAGAAAGAAACTTGCTATAGCTTTATGTCTGAACCAATATTTTTGTTTGCTTCACTTGAAAAAAATCATGATCAATAAGCCAAGAACAAACATTGACTATGGTTCATGGTTTGTTTAGAGAGAAACAAACCACAACGTCTGGTTTGGACACAGTGCTAAGGCAGAGGTTGTGGTTTGTTTCCTCTACACACCAGTGGGGAGGAACAAAGTGATTCAGACCAGTGTGTTCATGGCAAACCATTAAGTATGGTTTTATTGTGATGTGCAGACAATAAACCACAGTAAACCTATGATTAATCCAATACCTTCAGACAGCTTTCGAAAGCATTGTTTGACCAATGAAGGACAAAAATGGAATACCACTTTCAACTCCCTCAATACGGGCTGAGTTCTTGTCTCACTGGTCTTATTTTGTCTTTCCAGTATCAAAAGCAAATCCAGTTCTACATGAAATAAATGTGAGGGATTAATATTTTTCCAGAGCTCGCTCAATTCACTATCAAGCTAAAATCATAATCTTCTTTTCTTCTTCAGGTAATTGTTGTGCTACTTTATAAGCAGGAGGGGAGGGGAGATTTAAATATTCAGATCTTTTGCTCGACATTTTCAATCTACATACTCAACAGGAGCACACAGCTAGTGTGCCTCCAGCATTAGAAAAATTCATATGGAAGCTTTCAGGAGGCCATCCTCCCCAAATTACCACAGTTCACATAGGAGCATACAGAAAACCAGCCTGCAGTATATTTTCCACATACATATGAGAACAGTCAGCAAGTCAAACCTCAGTAGAGCCAAAACAAACACAAAAAAGCGGGCAGAAAGCTGGCACTGGCTAAAATCTGCAGGAGGGAAGATATAACAGCCTTCAACAATACTAAGAACCCTGATTTCTTGTCATGGCACAGAACTTTCAGATAAGCGAAGAACACAGAGAACAATTGGAATCCATCAAATATAGAAATGGTTTCCGCACCTCCTTGGATTTAAGTGCTTTGTTGCCCTAGTGCAACGTCTACACTTTTAAAAACAAAGATACAGACCTTTTGCTGTTAGGAAAGTGATGGGGGAATGCACTGAAAAGCGAAGGATGAACGAATGATCAACAGGAAGGTGTATAAATACTGCACAAGCAAGTCAGGGCGAAGGCTCATTGTTGAATAACAAACCTGCAAACAAATCCAAATGAATGCTCGATAAAGACTGGGCATAGTCTAACCTCTACATTGTTTGTTGTGCAAGCAAAGCAGGATGAATGCTCAATAAGCAGATCATCTGGAGGAGCCCTCTGCTATTTGCCAAACTCCCCAAAGCATCAGCAAGCATTCCATCTGCAGGAGAAGGATGGAATATATCTCTATAAATTGATAAGTTGCATTTCCTTTCTGTACGGGCATTAAATCCTTCGGCAAACTATCCAGCATTGTGCAACCTTCTCTCTGGAAACTGTAAGGTGCACACCTTCAACGATGGCGAATAAACATACGATTTTATTACAAAATGCCACTGCTGCTCCTGGCATGAGTAATTTGTGCACCTGCATTTTTAAAGTGTTTCAAAGTTTTTCCCCTTTGTGAATTCTCTGGTAACACACATTATCTTCCCAGCTGCCACAATATGGTATTTGCAGACTGTGTCATGTCACCCCTTGTTATCCAGGAGCCACTGTTTTCAGAGCAAATAGCAACTGAAAGTAACAACAGTCTGCTTCAGGCTGGGGGAACAAGATAGTGTTACTTGATGGCCCCGTAACAAGAGATGTCTGTTTTCCATGTGACATCTGGGATTCCAAACCTCACGCAGGGTAGGGTGGGTCCAACTGGGGTACAAAGAACCCAGAACTATCTCTGAAACTTCTTTAAATGCAGCACAGATTCATCAGCCATTTCTGATTCCAGGCTCACCTTTATAACAATCTGGATCTCTGATAACTTGGTCGAGGAAAGAGGCTCATCAGAGACTGAATATGATTCTGGCCTAGGATTTTCCATTGATAATATTAAATTGAGAGGACTGAACAATTAGCAAGGTGCTTCAGCTACATTTCTGCCTTCAGGAAGGCATAGTACTCCTTGGGCATTGCCTGCAGAACTACCTCCAAACTGGGTCGGAAATAGAAATTTCAAGTTAGTTTAGGCTTAGTAATTTAATTTTTAATAGTAATTCAGCAGGTGCCCAAAGTCAGCTCTGTCTATACAATTTTAAAGGGGGGAAAATCCCTTGTGTTCCCTGTAATCTCCCTGAAATGTTCCTTGATTCTCTCAGGCTCCATGAAATTCCTAAAGTGTATAATTCTCAGCGATTTTATGTATTTGTACATCTTAAAGTCATATTGTCCTTTTAAAGCCATCTATTTCACAATTCTCCCATTTGGAGTAGGTCTTAGAATTTAAAGAAGAAGAAGAAGGATTTAATGTTATATCAACTTGCTCATCAGAGACTATGTTCAAGGGCAGTGTCATACAGATTTTACCAGGAATTTATTTATCTGCTATTGCAAATGAAGACAGACGCACTGCTGGTAAAATGGGACTGCATAAAATCTTAATTTTTTGGAAGCTTGTTTTTTCTTTATTTTCTGTAAGACTACAATAGCCAGTGTATTATAAAGCAGTGGGGTTTTTGTTCTGCAGTAATCTGGTTAATACTCAAACAGAAAATAAGATTTTTTTGGGGTGGTGGTGGTTATCGGCTCGCACAACTGAACATGGATCTTTACACGATATTCAAAATGTTGCAAAAATAGGCTTATAGCTGGGTGATTGAATTGGCAGTTGTTGGGGTTTTTTTTTTAGTTGGTAGGGCTACGGTTGCTAAACCTCACCTTTTCTCCAGGATTGCAGACAACCTATAAAGTGCCTTAAACATGTGCAGAGTGCCATGGTGCCCTCACTTAGTAACATCAGCTAGTCAAAATATACCCATGAGTAGGTGGAGGGCTCCCATGTGAAATGGCGTGATCCTGACTTCCAGGAAAATTTGAGATTTATCTGCTCTCATGCTGAAATACAACCATGCCACGTGGCATAAATGTTTCCATATTCTACTGAGTCCGTAACCAAACCTAAGCATGTGTGACTGACACAATAGCTGCTGACCATATGCTTTACTTACACTGACCACAGCATGCCCTCCAACATGCCCCACTGTAAAACTGGGACGCACATCTTTTGGGGCTATGCTCCTGTGCAAGTAATGTTACTTGTGCAAGAGCACGGTCCCCCAAAACAGGATGTCCCACTTAAATTGGGACAGTTGAGGGATATGTCACAGCCTGGTACTTCACTTGCACGGTAGTGTAATCACATATCTATATGTCTGGAGTTTCGGAGGCGATGCTTAATGTTGGAGGATGACAGAATGCTGTATTAGTCACTGTGACATCCAGACAGATGTGTGGTAGAGATTCACCGACATACTTTCATTCAAGCAGACCCACAAGAAAGCCAGGCAGTAATAAGCAATCTGCAAAGGCAGTGTCTCCCACCAGAAACCGCTACTAGGCATGTTGTCCAGGGGACAAACTACACATTATGTTAAGCACTTACGGTAATTAGCAAGCTGGGATTGCTTTTTTACTTTGACAAAACAGTGGCCATGGGAGGGTATCAAGAACCGACAGGTTGGGCAGCAGAGACAGGAGAGGGTATTGAACCCTTTGCCCCCATCTGAAGTGGGGAATTTAACCCTTTGCATTGATTTGCATTTTTAAAAACTGCATATGCAGACTCTCCAAGCGTCCCTATTTTCCAGGGACGTCCCTGATTTAGAGAAGCCATCCTGGTTTCTGATTTGATGCCAGAATGTCCCACTTTTCATTAGGATGTCCCTAATTTTATTGGAGAAATGTTTCAGGATATGGTAGGATTTCCCTATTTTCATTGGAGAAATGTTGGAGGGCATGCAGTTATCCAGCCCCGAGTCATCTGAAGGCAACCCTGTATAGGGAAGGTTTTTTTAATGTTCAGTGTCTTCATATGTTTTTTTAATATGTTGGAAGCTGCCCAGAGTGGCTGGGGCAACCCAGTAAGCTGTGTGGGGTATAAATAGTCAAATTATCATTATGCAATGGGATGTCCCTATTTTCATCAGAGAAATGTTGGAGGGTATGCATATGCTAATTTATATGTATAAATGCAGACTGAGAAATAGTTGCTAAAATTTAACAGAAAAGCAATTCATCTCACAAAACATAGGAAGACTCTGATCAGGTGACCAATGTGCCTGTTCAGTCTGCTGTCCAGTTGCTAGTTGTTGATGTGCAACTTCAAGGCCTCTGCACTTCCTTCATCTTTACACTGGACCTTGACTGGACAGTCCTTCCAACAGAAGACACCTCCAGGTAGAGGATTATACTCTGAAAAGTACAAATGGCCACCCTTGCGTGCATGTTTTGTACCATCTCCTGCCTCACAGAGTCTAAGTCTATTTTTCTATTTAAAAAAACAAGTAACCTGGTGGTATGCTTCTCTGTCTCTCTCTCTCTCTCTTTTACAAAAAGTGAAACTCAGTACATGATGAGATCACCTTCCCATGAGACTCCCATTTCAGTAACAAAAACTAATGAACTGAAACACTGAACCACTCAGAGTTGGAGTCTCAGTATCTTTCATCCAGATGGCAGAGGGGGCCTGGGTGGTCAGGTATGCAACACAGAGAAGGGAAGCAGGGTCCAAAACCTCAGTCAGATGGAGCGTTTATATGCAGCTCAAACTCAGGCAGGGAAGAAAGGAGCCTAGGGTGAGTCTGCAGGTCACTACAAGAAGACTGGGTGTTGCGGGGTGGGTGGGTGCCTTAGTTTAAATCGAATAAGAGGAACATGATGGAGGTTTATCATGGAGAGCCTGGAAATAAACACTCTCATAACACTAGAACTCATGGGCATCCAATGAAGATGACTATTAAAAGATTTAGGACAGTCAAAAGAAAATACTTCGTCACACAGCACCTAGGAAAACTATGCAATTTGCTCCCACAAGAAGCCACCATCTTGGTTGGCTTTAAAAGGGGATTAGACAGTCCCATCTTCATTTATGTAATTAATTACCTAAATTGTGTAATTTCGCCACAGTGGACAGCAATATGAATAGTATAGTTTTTGGCAGTAGGCAAATTACACAGGAATGGAAATGTTACTTCATGCAACAGGGATGAATGGAAAATGATTCCTTCTTACATCCCTAATTAGGACATGCTATTGAGCAGCAGGAGCGGAACAACCACCACGCAAACATGTGGTAAAAAATTAAGAAATGGGTACCAAAGTGCATGCTTGGGTTAAAGGTGGGTGCTGGCTCTGAAAAAGTTGAAGGCTTCTGCTCTAGAAGGTCACAAATCTCCTCCTGAACAGTGAAGAATCAGGTGCAGGAAGCTGGGGGGGAATCTTCCAAAACCTACTTGTAGCAGGTAAATCTCCTTGATTTGGGAGCCATACACCAGAAGCTCCCTGCACTCCACCCTACACGCCTACAATCTTCAGGAGGGCCCCTTGACACCCCCCCCAGAGAAGCATTTAGGGGGCTTCAAGGGGGAAAGAAGAGATGAATAAATTCCCTTCTATGAATTCCCTTCTGCTGCTGGTTCTCAGGATCCAAGCTATTGCTTTTGTTGACATACCTTCCCATAAAAACTAAACTGTTTTTATAAGTGGAATGCGGATGGGAGGTGAAAGAAAATATAATAGCAGGTGGCAAAAACCAAATACAGTAAAGGTTTTTTTTGTTTTGTTTTAAGTGCAGTTGTGTAGCTTTCAAACCTCAGAGGCCTTGATGTCGTAGGTCTTCTTCTTGAACTTTATCCGCCCTGGTTCAGTATCACTAAAAGTATATTAATGTCAAAGATTGCTTGCGTAGATTATTTATAAGGGCATTCGCTTCATATTAGTGCTGCATAAAATGCGCGAGTTCATAACTTGCCAAAAGCAAATGCGGCTTGCTTCCTTGGAGCTGCAGAGAAGAGAACGAGCCGTTTGGCACGAGACACCTCTGCGCAGATCAATAATGGAAGCATTAAGCGGGTCTCCTGTTTTAGAAGCAGTTCTTTATTGGGGAGATATGTTTATTCCACACATTAACAATACCTTAAGTAAAATGATAAAGAGATGAAGAAGGGTCCGTTTTCTAAGTGGCACAGTGGGAGCTATGCTCACAGGCCCGCTTGCTTCTAAATGCTGTTTCCCTACTTCTTGTAAGCATTTTCAATTACTGTGGATGTTTAGGCCCAAACTACATGTGATGCTTGGTTGCAGATGTTTCCACTACCACCCCAATCTTTTTTTTTTTTAAACCCAAAGCAGCTATTTAAGAGGCCATGTTGTTGTTGTTTTTGAAATAAAAGGCATATTGAGTGGTGGAGAGAGGCAGTTTCTTAACTCTTTCATCTCTGGCCATTTGCCCACTCAACATCACCTCCCACCAGCTGTGTTTGGAATTGCCGGAATACCTTTGGAATTGCCTCCCCACAAGTGAAACCTGCCATGGGGCTCTCTTCCACTATGGAGGCCCTCTTCTTATCTGTTCCAGAGAGTGGTGCCCAGATTGTGAAAACTTGCCTAGCTGTGATCCTAAGGCTAGGTGATCCTAGGGCTTGGCCCACTTTGCCCTAGAATTCGATGGCCTCTGGCAGCGTTGCCGGCCTGAATAGCGTCCCCATGTGGTGCACGAAGCATTGGTTTCACCGGTTCCTCACATTGTTTAGTTTTTTGCAGACTATGACAGGGCCTTTGCAGATGCCTTCAGAGCTTGCTTGTCCTGCAGAGGATAACTTGCTGATGCCCCAGGTGCCTTCTTCCAGAAGGAAGTGTCTTCGGAGGCGGCGATCCAGGAGGAGGGCAAAGAGGAGAAGGGATGATGCTTACACTTTCTCGCAGGTACATCATCCCTGGGCCCTGATGACAATTCAGACATCACCTTGGACCTCTACAGGGGTCAGGGTGAGGCTGTCCCGGGTCTTTAGGGAATCATCTTGGATAGCTCAGCTGGTCAGTGTGTGGTGCTGGTAATGCCTAGGTTGCAGGATTGGTCCCTGTGTGGGACAGCTGCATGCTCCCCCATCGCTCTACCCGGACACTGAGGTCCAGCGCCGAGGGCCTTCTGGTGGTTCTCTCACTGCGAGAAGCCAAGTTACAGGGAACCAGGCGGAGGGCCTTCTCGGTAGTGGCACCCGCCCTGTGGTACGCCCTCCCACCAGATGTCAGCTACCAGACTTTTAGAAGACATCTGAAGGCAGCCCTGTTTAGGAAGCTTTTAATGTTTGATGCATTACTGTATTTTCGTATTTTGTTGGAAGCTGCCCAGAGTGGCTGGGGAAGCCCAGCCAGATGGGCGGGGTACAAATAATAAATTATTATTATTATTATTATTATTATTATTATTATTATTATTATTATTATTTCAGTGAGTGTCTTCTTTATTAGGTTGGTTTGATGTCTCAACTCACATTTTTTTACTGACTGCAATTTGTATTTATTATTCTGCACTTCCAAAGCATACGAGTTTTGCTTTTTATTATAAGTTGCCTTCCGTGCATTTTGATAAGGACAGGAAGAATAGGAAATCATTTAAACAAATAAAGTAGAAGTACCTGTATCTCTTCTGACATGGAGCAAAAAAAGCTGCAGGAGCTGATTTCAATAGGAAAACAACCAGAAGGGAAAGGGTTAAAACAGCCCCTTCGCCAGCCTGCACTGCTGGTCTTCTGCCAAATTTTTCACTTTTGTTTATCTGTTTTTAAATCTCTGTCTGTGTGGAGGGAAAAACCTGCAACAGAACATCCCATGCAGTTTGGGCCCTGTTCTTTAACATGCAGGATTCATACAGAATTCAGTGGGGTTCATAGTTAGGAAGCCAGAAGTCTGGCTCATTTGAGTCACAATACAGTGTGCAGGTAGTGGATTCTGGAAATGGTTCTGGCATGTAGTCTGCTCTCTGGGCCCCTCCATATGTTGTTGTAATTGTGCATTTGTGATTATTTGTGCTTATGGTGGTATTGGGACGTTATAAGCAATGCTGCTTTCAACACTACAGTACTTGTACGTGCAAAGGTTTGGGGGTAGATATACTGCTTCATTTTCAATCACTGCATGCCCCATAATGTCTGGATGAAATCTAGCTATTTTCTACAGCGCAAATATACCAGGGTTTGGGGATTTTTTGGGTCCCACTTTTGGTGCACTATAGTGCAGGAGTGCCCCCCCTCCCCAGATGGCCAGTGATGCGGCAACGTTAGAGAAACATAGAATAATGACAAAGAATGATGTGTGGATGGTCCAGTATAAACCCGCTACTAGTGCATGATTATTGCATCAGTGGCATGTTGAAGAATCCACCCACATGAAAAAGCACCAGTGTGGTGGGCCCTTCCGTGGATCACCCCACCATAAAAGGAATTGCCCAGCGGGTAGAAGCTCCTTTGATACAATTTTGTATCAGGCTTCAAATGACTTAAGAGACAAGTAAGAGGTTATCAGCACCCTGCAGGATGGTATTATCTCCATCAGGCTCTGCTACATTAGACAATTAATAAAGATGATTGCATCTCAGAGGCTAAATTTGGTATATTACTGCACTGTGCTTGACTTCTACTACCCTCATGACAAATGAGTCAGAGGTACAGCCATGGGGTTTTGAGGAATAACTCTTTATGCTAATTAATGGTATCAGTATACACAGGTTGAGGCTGATATAATCAGTGCAACTGATAATGCAGGTATAAAACACAATTAACTATTTGCATATACATGACAACAAATTTAGCAGCAGAGCAAATCTTTGGCAGTAACACCCCACCCCACCAAAAAAGCTTCCCTACAAGAACAGGTACAACAAAACCGAATGTTACAAACCTTATGGCTGAAATATATGAGCTGTGATTTGGGAGGTTGCCAAATTAATTCATTTTTCTCATTCAGAACCTGCATTTTTTCTGACATGAGCTTGGTACCAGGGAATGTGGTTTGTAATAATTTGAATCTGAAACTCGAAGCAAACCCATTCAGTTGCTACAGAAATGAGATGGGGGAAAGTATACAAAACGTATACAAGAAATGCTCGCACAAAAAAAGAAAAGGAAATAACCACTGCAGTCCCTGAAATCTGACTGCAGTTGCCACAATCTATAGTTTTATGGTTTCTACCCATACTGAGCACTTACCTGGAAGGACTGCCCCATCAATGTTAATGAAGGCAGCAAAAAGGCCATCAAGTTCTTGTCTATGTGTGAATCTGATTCTCCATCTAAAGAAATGTTAAGCCTACATGCAGACCGTATGTGAAGCTCTTCATAATGGCAAATGGCGGCATGGAATTTTGTTATCATTTGGCCACCAGTTGGTAAACATAACCTCGTCAGGAGGCCCCACTTGTGTTCGTGGTGACAGTTACTTGATTTATGACTCTGAGTCAGGTATGTGATTCAGGACTCGACCCATGCCTTTTTAATACTCTCAGAAAATTCAGTGAAAGAGGAAGGTTGAAAGAAGTTAGGGGTCCTCAGTGCTGGCCCAACACATAGAGTTACCTAAGCTTAGGCCAACACTTGGGGTGGGGGACTTGCTGCACCATTCAGTTCTTATCCTTATCTGCCTACTGGTGCCAGGGTCATTCCTGGGAGAGGGAAGAGGAGCATATTATGAGAGGAACCATTGAGGCATGTGTTATTGTGCCGTTGCTAAGCTGCAACTATTAACGCTACATTTCCTTGGGTCTTTTTTACTTAAGTCAGTCAGTCAACTCCTGCACGATTCGGCAACAGTGATCACCTGTGGAACATTTCGTGCCCTAGTGGCGCAAGACAGCTGAACAAAGCATTCAGCATGCATGCTGCAACACCTAAGCACAAGAATGTGATTTAAAGGTAACGTGGGATTTTAATGCAGAGCTTTCCTAGGTTTAAGTCTCGACCTTAATGGTATAACTTGCATTGACATTTTTTCATTTTGTTTTGACATCATAATTGAGTCTAATCTCCACAGACTTGCATTGTGCTCTCACTTCAGATTGTAATCTTGCAGTGCAGTTTCACCCTAAGAGCATTGTAGTGCTGCTTTCTCCAAAGTGTGCGTGGAAATAATTTTACCATTGTAATATCACCTCATATTGGCTTCATAACAAGGTCTCTGAAGAGCTGCACTAAAATAATTTGGCCACTATAATGACCTCACAATGTCATGAACCAATTGCCATTACAAACTCTAAATGAGCTTGAGAAGGAACTTCTGTGCTGGCTCATTAGCAACTACATTCTGCTATGCCGAGCCTCTAATTTAAGCCTTCCTTACTCCATTACTGGATGACCACAGCTCCAAATTAGGGTAGCGTGGTTCAGCACCGCATTTTTATTAAGCACTTGTAGAGCGACATAGGCTTTGCTTATTTTTGTCATTATCAATGGCCTGGAGAGAATAATACTCGATGTCTACCTTTACTTGAACAATATTATGAGAAATTAATAGGAATGCCCACACCTGAATGTTGCTAGACTTATCTGATCCAGCATCAAAACACATTCAGATCCAACGTCAGGCTTAGACTGTGATGAGGTGTAGCAGACACCTAGACCCCAGTTGACATTCCTGCATGCTTTCAAAATATTCCACCGGCTGCTTCGGCTGAAATCCTAGACCCGCTTACCAGGGAGTAAGCCCCATTGAACTCAGCGGGTTTGCCTCTGAGAACACCTGTGTAGGTTACACCATAACTCCATCTTCCTGTTTGAGGATTGGAAGCTGGGCTTTGGACAAAGACTAGTTAAATAATAATGATGTTTAAGATACCTTATCCACATAAAGATATCCTCTCCATCCAACCAGGAAGTAAAATTAACACCACTGCACTGCACATTTTATTGCACTGAGTGATTATTAAGTAGAAAGGCTGAACGTGTCTTCCTGGTGTGACCTGCTTTTCTGGGAATTATGGGGCTGTGGTAAACCATGATGCCAGTGTGCTGGAACATTCACAAGAACTGTGCAGCATACCAAAAATATCATGTCACAAGTGCTGCTTTAATTCTGTAAAAAAAGATGGTTGTGTGAGTCTGCTCCAATCCAAGTCTTTACAGAACATCTGAGAAACATATTATTCATTTATAGGTTTTAAAAATCCATTTTATCCTCTTGTACTTGTCCCCCTTCTTTCTCCTTCACTAGCCTGTTTTCCCCCCTCTAGTGATGTTCTTTTGATGACATGAGAAGTCACATGGGGGGCTTCTTTAATGAGTTGGGTGCTACTCCTGAGAAAGCGTTCATTATTTTAATTGAAGCCTTCATCGCTGGCTGACTTCCAAGTGGCCTACCAGATGTCTCTCTCTTCACAATGGTCGAAACAGATTACAATGTTCTTGTTCATTTTCCCTTTCCTGACAGCCTAGTTTCAAAAAGGTGCCAGACTTTAAGGCAACATGTTCAAAAGCTGGAGGGATGTGTCTATTCAGAACAGTATGCCAAGGATGATGAAGGGACATATCAGGAAAGCTCAGATATTTGCACTTGCAAAGTTAAGCTGGGATTGCCAATCAATGGCCATTTATGTGGGTAGTGTTCTATTGCTAGGAACTTAATTTGCGACTTACTGGCACATTTTGGGCAATTGTTCAGGGCTTTACAAACCACAGTTTATGAAGCTGGGAGGATGCGTTGGAGCTGAGCATTCCTCCCTAAGCCCTCCTTTCTTACCCTTATGTGCTGCTTCAGAACTTCATTTCTGGCTTGTATCAAGCCACAGTTGCCTGTTATGTCTGAAGTGGCGGACTCTGGCTTAATGTCAAGGCACCAAGATATATTCCTCTTGGCTTAATAACCAACATGAAGCCTGTATTCCTAGCTTGGATGTTCATTGCCCACAGTGAGGTGATAGTGAGAATCTGGTTACCCTTCCCTCTGAACAGCCAAGGGGAGTCAGGAACAGTAGTTGCATCACAGGACACAGCAGAGGATGGGCAGCAGTTGGATAATCAGAAGTGAGATGTGGTGGCTGAGAACCTCTGGCTTCCTACTTCCAGGAAGTATGAATTGGCCATACCTGTCTATCTCTTACTGAGATATATTGCCTGCCCTCCAATCAACAGCATCTGGCATCAAGAACTACTGGAGAGGGAACTGGAGTTTTCACATCTATTTCTTGAGCTGTAAAGAATTGCCGTGCATTGCTTGAGGGCATCATGAGTGGGGGTCCCCACCCCTTTTTGGTTGTGTTTTGGCTGACCTTGGAGGCATGCAGTGCTGTCCTAGGTGAGCGACAGTTGGGAAGGGGTTGGAGTCTGACTGCTTTTCAGGTGGGAGCTGGGAATTGGTACCTGATGAACTAAGGTGAGAGTATGAAAGTGACTAAGTATTTGGGTGAATGATGTGAGGTTTTTATTGGGGCTGGTACAATCCTAGATTCGATTTGGTTTTAGCCTCATAATGTTGGAAGCAGGGAGATGGTAGTCTTTGTCTTCCACCACATCTGGCTGCTGCTGGGGCTCTTATGGAGCTGTTGGCGAAATTTGTTATTGGTCTTGGTGGAATGGAAACCTCAGGAACAGTGAGAGTTAGTGGGAGTGTCCCAAGCTAAGATCTAGAGGCAAGCCGTCTGGGGCTTGGTGATAAACTGTAATGGGCTATCTACTCAACTGGGCTATGCACTCAGCAGCTAAAAGATAAAACTGTTCATCTTCACTAGTAAAGCTGCCAGCACAAATGAGCATGACCAGCAATGTGCTAATTAATACGGTTGCTATTTTAATTTGGTGTGGAAATATACAATATCCGTGTCACTTCAACAAATAGTGTATGTGGCTATGATCAGATCCATGCACACACAATTTATCAGACTAGGACGTGTGAGGCCAGGGTTCAAATCCCCACTTGGCCATGAATCTCACTAGGTGACCTTGGGCCAGTCACTGCCCCTCATCTCTACCTCACAGGGTTGTTGTGGGGATTAAATAAGGAGGGTGAGAGCCATGTATGTCACATTGAGCTCTCTGGAGAAAAGATGAGCTATAAAGACAATAAATAAATAAAAACAACCCAAGATCTGTGAACATACTCTACATTTTTACGATAACCTCTCGCTTATTTCTCAAGTCATATTACTTACTCTTTCCCACATGTTTACTTTACATTCTTCTTGTTGTTTTGTTGTTGTTTTGTTATGTTGCTTTTATGTACTACCTTCAAAGTATAAAACCTAATAAATACAATAACCCCTCCCCCAAGATAATTGAAAGAAATGGAAATTTGAATGAAAGGGGCACCAATTATATTCCTTACTCAGGGCACCATTTAATCTAAGGCCAGCTTTATCAGTGGCCAGAGGAGGGCAGGGAGTGGATGACACTTTGCACATTAGGTATGCATCTAAGTTGTTTTGTGTCTGTGTCCAAACATGTAAAATGTGAATGTGGCAGTGAATGTGTCATACAGAGGCAAGTGTCAGGGAGCTGTGATTGGCTGTAGCCCCCAGTTGCATACACAAACTCAGTCTCAGGCATGCCTTTGCACCCAAGTGTGAAATACTTGTGTTTCTGGAAGAAGTAAAAAGGGGAAAACACAAGTGTAGGGCATAGAAGGTTCAGGGTCACCCTAATGTGAAGCACAGTGCTGTGGTTGGCTCAGGGGACACTTTTGAGGTGCCAAATTCTTGCTATATCTTTTTGCCGTGAAGTAGATATGCATGTACTCAGGACACGGGTGGCGCTGTGGGTTAAACCACAGAGCCTAGGGCTTGCCAATCAGATGGTCGGTGGTTCGAATCCCCGCAACGGGGTGAACTCCCGTTGCTTGGTCCCTGCTCCTGCCAACCTAGCAGTTCGAAAGCACGTCAAAGTGCAAGTAGATAAATAGGTACCGTTCCGGCGGGAAGGTAAATGGCGTTTCCGTGCACTGAAGCGGCTTAGTCATGCTGGCCACATGACGCGGAAGCTCTACGCCGGCTCCCTCGGCCAATAAAGCGAGATGAGCGCCGCAACCCCAGAGTCATCTGCGACTGGACCTAATGGTCAGGGGTCCCTTTACCTTATATATGCATGTGTGTGCATGCACAAGCACAACTTTGGTTTTGCATTCCAGGCGCCAGCATGTCCCAGAATAAGAAGGATCTTTTCCTACTACAGGAGCATGAATGCTCTTCCAAGGAGATGCTTCTGCTGGTGATGGATAACTCAGAGAATTAAACTATGATTCCATGCATGGGGCATAGTATGAAACTCAGCCTTTTCAGCAAAAGATAGCCCTAGTGCCATTTAAGACAAAAGAGCAAGTTTATTGTATTAAGCAAGGGTCTTTCACAGAAGGAGGTGGCCCCTAATTGTGTGAATAGTTGTGCGGGTATAAAGACCCTTGTACTGATGATTTATCTGAAAGTTCTGGGCATATTAACTTTTGCTAAGAGCAGAGACTAAAAACTTTATGGGGAATGCTACATACACTCCAAAGACCAACAAGAGAATTTAAGTTAGATGTGATTAGTATGAAGAAAGTTACATTTATTATACTCTTATGTATAATTGATCATATGAAAGGCCTTTTGTAACTATAAAAGAGACAGCACATTAAATTGTTTTACCCTGAGGATTATACAAATTTGTGGATATCGGATTGAAACACCAGCCTATTGGTTTCATTGCTATGGTAAATCATTAAGATGTTCTATTTTAATCATAAATCTTGGTATCTATTTATTGTGAATCAAATAGCTCCTCCCAGCCTTTTGCTTTGCTTCATCTGTCAGAGGCAGCCCAAGTACAATCTGGTAACAACAGCATTAATTTCTATTAATAGAGAGTGTCTGTGTTCCTTTAATATGCATGGCACATAATTTTATATTATCCTAAACATGGAGAATTATAGCTGAGAGGCCCATCGTTTATCACAGAAGAGGGTATTGGGTTTTGGAGATGAGGGGAAGCATCCAGGGTTGATAAGGAGATTCATGGCTTGCAGTCGTACATCCAGGAATGATTTACTCATTGCTGTTGTACTGAAGAAGTGTAGATTGGGGATACTGTCAGGCTGATAAAAATCAGGAGGGTATGTTTGTGCTATCCCCCCTCCAAATTCTCTTTCTTGTTCACTGGCAATTTGGTCAACTGGAACTGAAAAGACCTTTTAAGTTCTGCAAGTTAGAAAATAAAAGCAGGCAAAGGAAACACATTTTGCAAATATGAAGACTTCAAGTTAGAATCTTCAAACTTAATCGTAGTGAATCATATGAAGGAGCAAACATGTTTAGGAATTCAACACAGCGCAGAACACCTTGCATCACTATCTGCTTTCATGGTTCAACCTGAATACCACACCTTTACAACTAACAGGTGTTGAGTTGCTATGTGGACATCAGCCACCACTTTCCCCCTTTTTTGTCGTTGTTGTTTAGAACGGATTGCACTAAATTGATGCAGTCCTTTGCAAATGACAGCTGCGGGCAATCTTTCACAATGGTATTGCAGCTAAAAGGCTGCACAACGGTTTGTTAAGCTCTGTAAGGAGGAAAATACAGTTCCCAGGATTCTTTGGGGGAAGTAATGTGCTTTAAATATGCTTTCAATGCCTGGTGCGGATCTGACCTGAGATTTGTTTTAGATATGCACATAGGGCGTTTTAAATACATACGCCTAAAAAATAAAATGTGAGCATGACAAATGCCAGAATCATAGAGTGTATCATAGAGATGCACGTGTTGGAAGTTGAGATTGGAAGAAACTCCCCGTTGCACACTAAAAGGATACCAGAGTTTGCCGTTTGTTATTGTGTGAAGTGACTGTGATATTCACCTTTCTTTTTCAGTGGCTGCCATATTATTCACTCCATTCAGTTACTGTTGCTTTAACTGCCTTCCTCCAAGGAACTGAGACTGGCATACGTGGTCACCCACCCATATTATCTGCCCCACAACCCTGCGAGGTAGGTTAGGCTAAGAGGTTGTGACTGGCTCAAGGCCAGTGAACTATGTGGCTAGGTGGGTCACTCGCAGTGCTAGTGCAACGCTCCGTGCACCATACTGCCCTACACTTTCACCCTTTCGGTAGTCACTTCCTCCATCTCCTTCACCTAGAATGTCAGCTGCTTCAGCTGCTGCATGTAAGTCCTTAATTTGTCCAGCTCCTGGGAGAGTTTGGGAGGTGGGAGGAATCGTTCTTGGAGAAGCAAAGAGCTTGTTGCCATAGGAGCAAACTCCATAGGGCACATAGACTCCTGTATTGCATTAGTTGTTAGGGATGATAGTGTGTTGGTATATTGCCTCTCACTCGGTAAAAACATATCCTGGGAAAGGCCAGGCAGGAGTTTTTTCTTCCTTTAGCATATGATTCCATACATGAAAAAGTTTCATTATGCACATTAGAGTCCCTGCATCTAAAGGAGGGGAGATATATATATTTTTAATTGATGGCAGCTGGTGTGGTGTACAGACAGCTAGGCCGGGAAGATCTCAGTTCGAATCAGGCCACGGTCTTTCAGCATAACTACCTAGCAGGACCGTTGTGAAGAAAATAAAATAATACTAATAATATAAAGAGACAGTCCCAGGTATGCCATCTGACGCTTACAGGAGGAGTGGTAGGGTACAAATAGGGTTGCCAACAACAGCTTGATCTGCAGAAATGAAGCTTTTCATAGCAAGGAAATACGTACAATCATCTGCTAATATCTGCATGTTACACTGCAGCGAAAAAGCGCAGGAGTCAGGCCTGTGAAATAGCAGGCACAAATGTAACACTGTACAGTAATAAATACATTTAACTAGTCCGGCTGTATATTTGAAAAGGAGGGCTGTGAAAAGAACTGACAAGGTCAAGAGAAGCTTTCTGGGGGATTTTGGGTGGATAGTGTGGGGTGGGGTGGGGAACTGATGGAGGTGATAGTAGTGATTCCATTGGTGGTGGAGGGAGAGAAATTGCCAACCTTATTACAATCCCTCCAGCTGCAAGCACACGCTCTTACAAGAGCCCCACACATGCTGTTTTAGGGCAGCTTGACATGAAGAGGTGGCTGCTGCCGGCTTTTGTTAAGAACTGTCCCCTTTGCAGGGCTGAGGGTTCCCCCCCCCCCCCGAAAAAAAAGAGGGCCGGATGAAAATGCCAAGAATTTCTCTGCAGTCAAACTTGTGTATTTCACCCGGCCCTGCCGATGTTAGTGACAGAATACTGCTGTTTCTCTTAAAGGCGGAAAAATACAGCGCCACCAGCCCTCAAAGGATCTCTGTCACGTGCTTACTTTATTGCTCTACCTTTGTGCACAGTAAGTTGCCACTTAGCTTCAGTTGCTGTTCTTGACTGACATTGTTATTTGTCTTGTACATTTCAGAACTGCTTTGTAGTTAGCCTGGGAAATTGAGAGTACATATGTGGTTAAAAATGGGCAAGGGGGGCGGGCGGGAGCAGTGAAAGAGGTGAAGAAAACGCCGCTATGTTCCCATTAGTGCCTCTGCCATGCTCTCCATTTTCCTATTGTTTCCTTCCAGAGCTTTTCTGCTTAGACCGAGACTTCTGTGATTGGAGTATTAAGTTGAAAAATCAGTGAGAAAGAAGGATGTTTCTTGAAATGTTCTAATGGCCAAAGGGGTGGGGGGAGAAGCCTACCAATGTATTATTTATTTAAATTTATAGTCCAACATATGCTAAACACTTGGGGCAGGTAACAAATGGGTGGAGAAAGCATAAATAAAAACAGGATTAATAACCAAGCACAAAAATGCATTAAGCCCCACACAACTCTCAGAGGTTGCCTTGTTTGGAGTTGCGAAGGAATTTTTTACCAGGTTATTCTGATTAGTGATTGTGCAGTAATTTTGCTTCCTCTGGATGTGGGTTCCCTTACTCCGATAATCTTGAGATAAGTGCTTTTGCTGTTATGCAGGGATCCTCTCCTTCCTGCTACAGCACACTGGGATCTGAGTTGCTCTGTGGTCTGCTGAGGTGTACAATATAGGTTTGGGCTGTAGATGTTGGTCCCTTCCAGTTCTGCTGTTCTAACCAATCAGTTGTGTGTCATTTTAGAAGAAGAAGCTAGGATCAGCAACGTGAATAGTGAAGTGGAAAGAGCTTGGATGCACACTGTGCCCCAAGAGCTTCCTATCTTGGTTCTCAATTCTGATGATCCAAATACAGCACGCAAGTGATGCTACGGTTCAGGGGCAAGAAAGTGATTCTAAACTATTTGAACCGTGCGGTTCACCTT
Organism: Podarcis erhardii; assembly: GCF_964252035.2. NCBI lineage: Eukaryota > Metazoa > Chordata > Lepidosauria > Squamata > Lacertidae > Podarcis > Podarcis erhardii. Next base: position 45,965,267 of record NC_138499.1, on the reverse strand, counting down.
ACAAATAATTAGGGGTGTTAGAAATGCATAATAAGACTATGGAGAAATTGCCAACAGCTTCTAAGGCAAGTAGGTCAAACATAAAAGAAAACACTTCCATTTGATTAGGAAATCAGATTTGAGACTTGGCTTCACCCCTACATATCTGTTGTTATTCCGCACTCATGGGAGTGACTTAAAACAGAAATCTGTTTCTGGATATAGCCCACAATATGGCCTTGCATCAATTGAATTCTTATGATTTATTTTTTTCTGCATTAAAAAATGAGATGGAATTGGCCCAGCTATTGTTCCTAAATATCAAGATAGACTTTTGCTTCACCACCACAGAAGAGCCAAATATCCATCAAACACCACTTTTATGAAGCGTCTCAAAATGTCTAGTCTGTCCAACAACCATTGTGTTTGGATAAACTCTGAAGGCTGCCTTCTGGATTTTCTTTTCAGAGACAGGGAACGTGTGGGCCTCCTGCAGATCAGCCAACTCTGGGATTTGGGCATACTCTTGACGAATAAAGAGGATGGCACCATGCCTCCAGGGGGTTGGAATGCAGGGCAACATGTTTGCTCCAAAATAAACGTCATGTACAATACATTCATAAGGTTTGTTGGGTTTACTTACATTGTCAGGGTGCTGTCTCCTGGAGATGTTAAAACATTTAGGGGCCTTCAGCTAAGCAATTCCATGTGAAAGTCTTCTGGCAGCAGCATGTTCACACTGCGGTAGGTAACCACATGCATCGTTTTCTGTTACTAATGAAGAGTGTGTTTGCGATTGCGCCGAGAAGATGTGTCTCATAGATAGATACCAGATTGCCCTAATGGCAGACACGTGTGAAGTTGTACCATACACTTCTTGATCTGGGCCATATTTCCAAACTATAAAACTAACCACCAAAAGATCGATTTGTTTATTTACTTTATTTATTTTGCTTTATCTGTTTAGTTATTAATTTTAAATCCAGCACTTCCTCACCAAGGAACCGAGGGCAGCAAAAAACAACAAAACAATGCTGTGAAAACAACAACAACAACAACAACAACAGTTTAGAACCATTTAAAAAACAATCACATGTTCTCACAGCTAATCATTTCAAGGTTGCGAGGAGCAGAAACATTCAGCCATCAAATGCCTTGGTAAACAGGAATGTTTTGAATGCTCCTGAAAGTTAATAAAGAGGAAAACAGATGCACCTCACCAGAGAGGGCATTCAGCAAATGGTAAACTGCAACTGAGAAGGCCCTGTCAATGCCAATGAGATAGCACCCTGCGGTGGCACCATTAGCAGAGCCATCCTTGCCAACTGTAGGGCCCAATATGGTGTTATACAGAAATGCACTCTTTTTTGGTACTTGGGCTCAAAGCTGTTCAGGGCTTTGCATGCTTGTAGTAACACATTGGCTATGGTAGCACACTGGCAGTCAATTCAAGGCTTTCAGGACTGGTGTCACACTGTCCCATCAGGCTTCCTCGCTTACCAATTCAGCAGATGCATTCTGCACTAACTGCAGTCTCTGAACCATCTTCAAGGGCAGAACCATGTACAGCACATTGCAGTAGTCCAAGTGAGAGGTGAGTGGAGCCGGCTAGCCATGAACAGCTGTAGCTAATTGACCAGCCTAAGATGGGCTATACACTGCTAGTGACAGAAACTATTTTAGTGAGTTATGGGGATGTATGAAGTAGGCACACAGTGGCACACAGTGGGGAGGCATAACTTATTCCTGTACCTGGTGGCCACAGATATCAATAATTATCAAGACAGCTTCTGTCTGCATAGCCTTTGGGTTTCTCTTCGTTGGTCACAGCAAAGTGTGACAGTATGTTTGAAGAACAGAATGGAGTGTTGGGAAGGGAACTGGCTTGTCGCACATTGGTGGCAAGGGGGGATTTCTTCAAACTGCAAAGAGCAGCTTCAAAGGAGCAATTTTTGTCACTATTGCAGCAGGGAAAATTGAGCTGCTCCTCCTTGTCTGCGGTAGTCCTGATAATTATGCTTTTTTAAAAGTGCACATTAAATGCAAAGATACATTTAATATCATGGATAATTTGTTCCTTAGATAGGTAGAAGGACACACACATTTCATAGGCTGAGCCCTGTTAGGCATTCTGGGGCATGGTCTTGCTTTCGGATGGAAATCATACCTTGAACAGGAAGGGAAAACTATTCAAGTGTAACCTATCCATTAACTGAGTAAAAACCTTATTGTGACTTTGCTAAGGAGATTGCTCGAAAATGGAGATTGCGAATGGTTGGGAAATACTCAGACATCTGTATAGAATGTGTAGAAGTTGCGGGGGGTGGGGGACACATCATCAAAGCTTCAGAAAGGTTACACAGACTCCCTTGCCCATCTAAGAGAAGGAGATCTGATAAAGGTTTGTGTTGCGTGTCTGTGCATGTGTGAGAGAGTGAGAGAGAGTAAAGCAGCTGTCCTCAACTTGTAGCCCTCCAGATGTTGTGTTGTACTAGAACTCTCTCATCACCACTGGCCATGCTAGCTGGGGTTGCTAGGGGCTTGAGTCCAACAGTGTCTCTCATCTGCCTAACACCCTCCCTCCTTGTCTGAGCACCAAAGTAGTTTTAGAACATAGACAAAACGAGGGGTAAGTTGAGAGAGAGAGAGAGACTGGTTGAAGGCACCTTGTTGGTGCCAAGTGCATCTCTCTGGAGTCCTGAAATGAGGTAGTGATGCCTCTGCCTGGATTATGCCTAGTCCTTATCCCCACCCAAAAATAAATCAAACCCAGGGAGTGCTGCCCCTGGAGAGTCTCAATATTTGGAGATGTGGGGAGTGGAATCCGTCTGCTTTTGTTGTGTGTTTCTTTTTTCGATTGATTTTTCTGGGTGTTTTTATCATTATTAATGTACTCTTCAGAGATAGCTAGCAAAAATGTTCAAATGCTGAGGAGTCAAACCCTTTTAAAGCTATTCTTGTTTACTTTTTTAAAATGCAAATGACCATTTGTTATGAGGTCAAGAAAGACTATTCTGATTAGGCCTAGAATGTGTTCTCTCTTTCTTGCTCTCTTCCTAAAGTGCCTGGTATAGAAACTGTTAAATCAAAGCCAGATGAGAAGTCCAAAATGTACTATTTATGTTCCTTTGAACATCATTCTAGACCTTTTAACATGCTTCTCCCAATTAAGCTGTTCAGGCCACAGATCTAAATAGCTGCCTGCACTGGTTGCCAATTGATTAATTCCCTAATGATGGATTGAAGCTACTGTTTTTGTTTCTTAATCTTCTCTTCTCCATTAACGGCGAATCATTCAGTGAATGTTCCTTTCAAAAAAATAAGTAAACAAACTGGAGTAAGGGGGAGCAATTTGCATGTGGATTTATCACAAAATGATGTTTTGATTGGTGTTAATGATACAGTTATTTTGTTTTATCATATTTGTATAGCCCCAGCCGTGTGCTATGCTACTGTGCAAATCTAAAGAGTCATTATTAGGACTTAATCTTACAAAAATGCTGGGGATTTAAACATAGCGTATTAACCAATGTAATCCCAGAAAATAGCATGGTCAACCTGAGTTCAAATACCTCCTTTGCTAAGGAGGATTCAATGGGTGGCCTTGGCCTGTAAATGGAAATGATGACTGACTGTACCTTATTTAAAGTTTTCTAAAAGTTTATTGCTTTGTTAATATATACAAGTGACCGGGATCCCTGTGAAAACCAATGGGGGTGGTGATGGTGGGAAGGTGAACTTTGGGGGAAATCTCTTCTCCCAGGGGCAAAGGAGAAGAAACAGCTGGATTTTGCCCTTCCCCATCCAGTGACTTCGGAGGGGAAGAGGAGGGTGCTGCTAATCTTTCCTTTGGTGTGCAGAAGTGTGCTGTGTTGGGAGGGGAAGAAATTAGGGCTCAGAAACATAGCAACAGTGCAGTCTCAGAGCCCAATTTGCCTTCCTCTTTCCCTGCGGTCCCTTCACAGAGGAAGGGAGGATTCATGCAACATAATTTATCCTTCCATCCCTGCTCAAGGCTACTGTCTACATACTGGTCTCTGCAGTAAGACAGATTCCCCAGTGGAACTGGGAAGTGCTTATGTACTGCCAACAGCTGGAGCTGTTTTGAAGGGTTATAGGAGAAATTGCATAAAAAAATAAACCACCATAATGTTGCTTTAAAAAAGATTTTTAAAAGACCCTTTGCAGTCACTGTCATCAGTGATGTTGCTAAAATCATCTGGCTGCTAAAAGTGACCAGGAAGTGTTTGTTTGTTTGTTTGTTTGTTTGTTTTTAAAGAAAAATATATATGAAATGTATTTCTTTATTTAGCAAATTTATACACCACTTTTCATTTGCAACAATAACAAAGAGATTCAGTAAAATGTTTCCATACCAAGGCATCAGGACTGGTACTAGCGGTCAAGGTAAACAGATGGGTCCTTAACAGTTGGCAAAAGAATGGCAAAAGAATTCCTACTGAAATTAGGTGCCCATTAGTCATTACAGCATTATGGTGTTGTAGACCTTTATTTCATAGCTAGATGAGCATTTTTGTCCCAGTTAAAACATTCAGAAGGACTGTACCCAAAGCAAATATGCCCCACTGGGACATACTCATAGAGAAAAGTACAGCACTCTTGATAGTAGAGAAAGTCAGCTGCAATTCTCATGGTAGCTTACTGAGTAAGAACCACCATTGGGTAATGTTAGGAGCAACACTTCTGAAAGCAGCCCTAGCCAAATGCCCACCATACCAATACTTTGTGGGCTAAACCAGCCTCCTATAACCAGCATGCTTGAGTCTAATGAATGCATGAAGGGGTAGATGCCATAGAGTAAGCTGTCCTGCTTTAGTATTAGCTTATGCCGCTTCCCCTCACCTTGAGAAGAAATAGATGACCAAGCCTTTGTTCCCTCAGCCTTGATGGTGTGTGAGGAGCTCTGAATTGTTTCCTCCAGCCGCATGGCTTTAACCAGCCTCTTTTGTTTCAGACAAGAATGGAGACTGAAAATAGTGTTTTCTTATACCAGTAGTTTAGGAACTTTTACCATTTTGTAACCAAGCTACATTTTACTGCCTGTTCAACATTTGTTTGTTTTTTACTGCTGTATGGAAGACCACATGAATCTGACCTTTGGAGAGTTTGTAAATAAACCATTTTATAACTTTCCAAACATTTTTCTATGCTAAGGGGAGTAGGAAACTTTGGAAGGAGCTTTATAAAGGGGACATTTTGGAGTTCACTGGAAAGGGCTCACTTTAAAGGTTTTACAGTCTGTATTTCCACACTTTTCTTTGCTGCAGGTTTTGCCATGTTAAATCTCTGCTGGGGTTCTCTTGCCCCAAACTGGACCTTGGTTTCCAAGGAATTTTTGCAACAAACTTGAATCAGAATATCCTATTGTGCAGGATCTTGAAATAATCTACCATGAAATTCTCCATTTCTCCTGCTCTGAGGGAGGGTAATGTACACAGTGGCGTAGCGTGGGTTGTCAGCACCCGGGGCAAGGCAAGTAATTTGCGCCCCCTAACCTGTGGATTTGCGCCCCCTAACCCGTGGATTTGCGCCCCCTAACCTGTGGATTTGCCCTAACCCCAGATGTTGCGCCCGGTGCGGCCGGCCCCCCCTGCACCCCCCACGCTACGCCACTGAATGTACACACTATCTCAGCCTACTGCTACATCTAGCATTCTTCTTGGTAAAATACAGAAAGGAATATTTACCTACTTCACAGTGCCATTAAGAGGCTGCATTAATTAAATGCTTGCAAAGCATGTTGAGATTATCAAGTGGAATAATCTGTCGTTCATATAAATACAAAATGTTATTGTATTGGATAGATCTCATGAGCTAAAACAATGGCATTGTTGTGGTCTAAATAATCACAGTGATTAAGGAGGCTAATTGTATCTCCAGGACCTTGTGGCCAAAATGTGCTAAAGATGGGGAAAGAGATTCATGGTGAAACCTATGTTCTCTGTCATGAAATATAAATTAAAAATAATTCTATTACAGCAGAATACTGGCATTGTTACATTCATAATGGATATCACACACGTCTCTCTCCCTGCTCTCACTTCCAGGCAAATAATGTTAGAGAAACTATGGCAGTATTTTTCTTCTAGGTGTAATAATCTGTCAGTATCAAATTCTCTTAGTCAGTAGGGAGCATATAGTGTTGATTTACTGAAAATCTTGGATTATGTCTGCTCGGTGGTGAGTGTAGATTTAAGAGGGGAGAGGCAAGGGGTCTCCAAAAGGTGAAGAAATAACACAAAATGAAACCTAGCAAGGAAAAAAATAGCTTGACAGTTAAGATGCAGTGCAGTAACCCAGGCTTCTTGAAGAAAAACCCTTGCAGACTGGCCTCCAAATGCTACATACTGTACATTTTACAACCTATTCAATTATATCCCTAACTGCACTGCACTGGAAATGCTTGATTGAAAGAAGTCTTTACACTTGCCAAATGAAGAGAGGGGGCAGAGAGATATGACTGTTTCCCAGCACAGAAATAATTTCAGTTTTAGGGACATATAATTAATTTGGCAAGGCTGTTAACAACAGACATTTTTAAAAGGGCCAATGCTCTACTTTCCAGAACTGTAATCTAATCTCAGTTTCTTATTGAAAATGTTACACAAGTTGTAATTGTAGAAGAATATTGAAGGAGGCTCAGAGAGAACTTGTTCACATTTTATGAGATGAGCTAAAATAGCATGTGGTTCGTACTCCTTTTTATCTGCTAATGTGTGAACAATGGGGTGCTGAAATTGTCTCATACTTCCATCTGCACGGTGCTTAACAATACAATGTGTAGTGTGGAAGTGAGGCAGATATTGGCAGTCAAGAGACAGAAAGACCCCGTCTGCACTTGACATTTAATGCAGTCCCATGCCACTTTAAACAATCATGACTTCCCCCCAAAGAATATTGGGAAGTTAGTTTATTAACAGTGCTGAGAGTAGTTAGGAGACTCTCCTATTCTCTTCACTGATCTACAGTTCCTAGAGTTCCCTGGGAAGCGAGATTTATTATTAAACCACCCTAGCATTGTCGGTCTGTGAAGGGAATAGGAGTCTGCTAATAACTCTTAGCACTGTTAAAAAACTACAGTTCCCAGGATTCTTTGAGGGAATCCATGGTCATTTAAAGTGGAAATGTCCTTTGCCTCAGGGAGCAAAATGTCTTGAGCTGGCCCTGAGGGCAAATATTCATAGTCATTTGTGAGAAGTTATATGCTGTTCTTTCTCTTGAGATAAATTAAGACATAGTTATTAGGAAACAAAGTTTGACAGGGTCCATTAAAATAATTTCATAGCAGAGAGATAGGGAGACAGAATACTCCTGTTATACAGAATGCAGTGGTGTGAAGACCTTTTGTCTATTACATGAAATGCGGTGGCTGGCCTTTGACAACTGTGAGAAATCGCTACTAGTTTTTGTCTGGTACAAGCAGCCTCTATGGTATAAGGGGAGGATGCTGTGCAGATTGTCAGACTCCTAGCCGCCTCCTGTCACCTTTCGGTCACATCATGGCAAAGTGATTTTTTTTTTTTTAAAAAAAGACCTGAATACTAGGAACAGCACGAGCTAAATTCTGAAAAATAAATGCTAGAAGCAACAGAAGAACAGTGTCCAATTTGAGGTTGATGGTTGTGTTGAGTTTGTAGGGCTGCAGGGTGAACCCATTACACATCTGGCATGACTTGCATGAGGCAGGAACAGATTCCCTCAGAAGGTGGTGGACTCTCCTTCGTTGGAGGTTTTTAAGCAGAGGTTGGATAGCCAGCAGTCATTGGTGCTTTATTTGAGATTCCTGCATTGCAGAGGGCTGGACTTAATGACCCCCAGGGTCCCTTCCAACTCTACAATTCTATGAGGTAGTGCTTTCCTTTAATTTAATGAATGAAGAGGTGTGACCCATTTGCAGCAATATTTAAAAATCCCCACCTCTCCTCAAGTTCAAGCGCTATGAACCAAATGACTGTTTTCTCTTTAAAAGAAGCAGAAAGCATGAATAGCTTTGTCTGCTGCTGTTGCTGCCACAACTTTTATCAGCCATGGTCCTGTTCGCACCTTATATTAAATAGTGGGTGGACATATCAGACGACACAGAGATGTCTCCAAGTAGTTCTTTATAAGTAAGCTGGAACTGAATTGAACTGAACAGCTCAGCCGGCCTGCTTTTATAGGCAGCTGGCTGTCAACACTGCAACAACAGCAACAACCCAGGGTTTCCCACCTAAATTTACTGACGTGGACCTGAGTGAAAACTACGGTATATACACAATACCCCTGGTGGCCAGGGTGAGAACTTCAATACATAACACCTTATGCCAATCTCAGGCTGCCTTGGTAACCCAGAAGACATCCACTAACAACAGCAGCATATTAGTCATTTTAACTGCCCAGGATTATTATGTGAAGGTGGCCAGTTTTTTTAAAATCTCTTAAATACTGCAGTGGAAATCCATCATATTCTATGAATAATTTGGGTGTCTTTCTGACATCTCTGAACTACAGATATGGAGATGGCATTGTGCACTGCAATGGCTCCTAAAAGTCACGCAATAGTAAAATATAAGCTGTTGTTAAAACAATTTCAGGGCATAGTGCAAGTTAACAGAAAGCCTGTTTCCATGACAGAACACAAATTATTAATAAATCAGGCCAAGCAGGACAAAAAGTGAAAAACAGATCTCATCAGTTAGCATTAGTGTTTTATTTTTAAATAATAATGTTATCATATGAGCACGTGGTGTTGTGTATCTGTTTTGTGAACCTCACAGAATAAGCTGGAAATTAACCCAACAGTGACACTACAAAATTGTGTTCAGGGAGACAAGGGCATGGCACACATTTTACATGTTATTCCCCTGACGGCTGAAACCACAATTAAATGGTTGTGAAAGAGCCCACTTGACCTACTTACTTTTCTTATTGGTCACTAGAAACAATTCATTAGAGAAAAACAAAAGTCCCCAGAAACTACAGGTTACCTCAGATGTATGGATGGCAGTATCACAGCCTCTGCATCACAAACACATTCTTCTCTACCAAGACAAAGCAGCAAGTGTCCTGAAGACATCCAGGATTAGGCCACTGGCAGCAGGAGATTGGTACTGAACTGTGTTTTTGTCACATGGAGCTACCACAGTGTCAACTGTAACACAGATCATGCCCTGGTAGCAAGCAAGATCTTTCTTGAGGGCCCATAGCTCAAAGCAGAAAGTGTGGCCTTGAATCTACACTGCCCAAACAGCCATACTTGAACTTTTTGAATGCTTCTCTGATTCCGTCGAATATGCACTACTGTGAGAAGACACAAGCTGTACTGAGAAAGGCGAGGAGCAATGCCCAGTGGCTTGCCAGTTGATGTGCCATTGTCTACAGGCTAAAGCTGTGTCAGAGCATTCAACTCACAAAATGTACACGGAGACAGCCTCTGGACCATAAGTCAAGAAAATGCACTGCTGTAAACCTTGTCTGGAGAGATAATCATGGACAGCAGCAATGGGCAGAGCGCTATCAAGAACTATATTTGCAGGGAGATGCCTCTAACACTCCACACATCAGCAAAGGGTTCCTTACCTTTAAACTGTATTTGAACCAGACATCCCTTCAAATACAGGACTGCACATAGAGGAAACCCGGGACACCCCAAAACTCCCAAATTTCCTGATTTAAATGGGACTACCCAGATTGACAGAAGTTGCCCCATCTTCTGATCCCAATCTGTCACGAAGTGGCAGGACGATGGGAAGGAGGAAGAGGATCCCATGGAGGGGTATAACCAGGACTGGGACACATCGGAGTAAACTGGGGAAGGAAGTACTCACAGGGTGACAGAAGATGGCGAGGGGATAGGGGTCATTGCACAGGACCCAGAGCAGCAGGACCCTAAAGCCAGAGGGGCCCCTGTCTCCATGAACATGGCATGCTCTAGAAGTAGGGAGCAGCAAGGAGGGGTGCTCTAGGAGACTGAGGCAAACAAGTGTCCACAGCCCAGCTCTCTAGCTGGCCAGGTGGGGCTCGCTAGCTCTGAGAGAAAGAGTGTGATTCCTCAGCTGGAACAGGTGAGGGTCACATGCCTCATCAAGCCCAGATGCTGCAATCAGCAGGCAAAGTACACAAGGGAAGCAGAACTGAGGCACTGTGTCTTCTCAACAGCCAATGTAGATGGATTTTGGCTTGGATACTCCTGGACCTCTAGGGGACTGTGCTTTGGGTTTGACTCTGGACTGTAGCCTGACTGCTGGACTTTAGACTTGGCTTACTTGGACTGACCCTGGACTGTGTTTTCTGGACTTTGGGCCTTGCTTGCATGGATTGACCCCCGGACTTTGACATACTGACTTGTCACCAGGTAGGCCAGGCGTTCAGGACACAATCCTGGATGTCCCATTTTGGCTTCCATGCTCTGGCTGCTGCGGTGTCTCTCGATGCTGTGCAGGCTGCGGCAACCTTCCCCAGGCCACTCTGGATCACACGGCATCTCCTGAGGCTGCGGAGCTGAAGGCAGAAGACAGCAGACAAGGTAAGGGAGAGGGCGGGTGAGCAGGTTGCGGCAGTGAGCAGGCGGGCAAGAAAGGGGTTGGTGGCAGGGAGGGGGTGATGGGGTGAGCGACAGGGTTGGTGGGATGGTGGAGGGGAGCCCCAAATTGTCCTTCCAAAATGTTTGGGGGTGTGAGACCCTAGAAAGGGTCCTGCCTACCTCTTTGGTGGCCTATAAGGAGTTGAAGAAGCTGCCCCCTCTCCCCACAAAAGGCAAAGTTGCACTTTTCTGAGTCATGGTGAAGCAAATGAAGCTATTAATGTCCAGGGTAGGCAAACAGGAGGAATATGTTTTGAATGGACTTATACACAGAATTTAGTACTTCTCACTGGATCAAGCTTTCCTCACATCTGGCTGCCTCCTGTATTGAGCAATCCCTTCTGTCTGAGCTGCTCATACATTGTCAGGTGCTTTTTAAATAAACAAACAAGTAACTAAATAAAGCAAGCCTGCAAGATTTATATGCAAGATTTACATGCAAAAATGCACATCAAAGGTAATATTATAGGTATAATATGTATAAAAGAGTTATGTGTTCTTACTTTAGGAAATGTGAAATGTGGTATGGGTATAGTAGGCATTTATTATAAAAATGCATATGAAAATACATGCGGCATACAAATAGTTTCAGTAAATAGCATATTGTTACAAGCCCCCAATCTCTGAACAATACGTTTTCTCAGGGATCCCAGTACATATTTTGGTTTCCTTTGAAGGAATGTCACTGTTGGGTTGTGGTTGGTTGGTTTGTTTACACATACACACACACAGACTGAGCATAAGATGGGAGGAGCCTAGCATTAATACTCCAACATATCTTGTTCCCTTATTAGACTTCGGGGGCACTAAACCTACAGTTTTGGGTTCTCACAGAGAGCAAATCTGGCCTCTGTATGATTCTATATCTTACCTCAAGACTGAGGTTCCTTCTGTTCTCCTTCAGACACACACCTTGATGCCAGCTCCTTCATCCAAATCAATTGAGAAAGGTCTTCTCATTTCAGCTAGGCTTCTAGAAGCATCTTCAGCTGTTTAGTTTCTATGGCAACACTTGGGCCAAAGCTAACATAACAAAGCCAATATTTAACCCACCTGGCAAGGGCCATTTAACAAAGAAAGTGGTTTGACCGTTTTTTTTTTAGCAGTCCCCCTTTCTTTGCAGAAATCCCATTTTACAGAAGATATAAAATCACAGGTTTGGAGAGGACCCCCAAACCCATTTAGTCTAACCCCAAATTTACTGCAACCTATTAAGTGAGCCAGTTTGTGCTTGTAATATGTACGACGTATTTTGATGCCCTCCCCCCATTTCCAGGAATAGAAAACATGCACTCTTTTGTGTAAAGTAATTACAATGTGAATTGCCTGGTGGGAACCATTTCTTTGATGAGGCATTTTTTCTGAACATGCACAGACAAAGGAAATGATTTCCTTACCAAGAGAAATCACTTCAAAGCTCTCAGGCCAGGCCCTAGACCAGCTCAGGTTTCCTTTCTGTTCAGCACAGTATGGACAACAGCTCTCACAAAGACTCATATTCCTCACGCCTGGTTTGAATTTAAGCTGATGCCGAGCCCAGAGTGGAAGGGACTTGCAGGTCTACCTTCCCTGCCAAACACACATAGCCTGCCCTCCCCTTGCTGCCTGTGTGTGTTTTAATGTCTGTGGCACTCTCAACAAGTTTTCTCTGCTTCTTAGTGCTTTGTGGTGTTCTTGCTCGCCTGAATATTATTTCAGCCAGGTTGTGGTGTTCTGACATCTCTCCTTCTCTTAATAAGTCTTCCTCTGTCAGAAAAGAGCTTTGTTTGTCATCCTTCTGCCCCTGCCTCTTGTGAAGGTGAGGTGGAGGACGATGGTACTCATGAGAATGAAATGGATTGAGAATAATTTTGCATGACAACTGCTGGGGATCCAATATCGCTTTGCTGGTGTTGCTTACAACACTAACACTTGGAACATTTCCAATAGCTGCATGGCAGCCCATTGGCAATACGTGCCAAATACTTGTTTTATGGGGCAGCTTGAGCACAGCCCTTGCATTCAGTGCTGTAGAGAAACTGAAATACGTTTCTTACCAGTTTCTCAAGCATCGTGCCTCTTGCACTCTGAATGTCGTACCCCACTATTTATTTAAAACATTCATATATTTCACTCCTTCATTCCGTTTGGGATTTCATGATGGTGTACAAGAATTTGTATCTTAGTAGAAACAACAGTAAAATAACAGATAAAAGCAAACGTAACAATCATTTACAAGAATATGCCTACTTACATTTTCGCTGGGCACCTGAAAGGTTGTAATGTTGCCACAAGGAGAATCTCTTATGGCATTTCGTGGCCAGGCTGAAAATGCCCTTCCCTTTGCTATGTAATAGTGTACCTCCAGGAGGCACCTAGTGAAGATCATCATCAGGAGAAGATCTTAAGAAATAGGCATACAGCAGGAAGGGAAAAATATGTCCCTCTAGAAAATGTTGTTGGACTTCTCCAATAATCCCTGGCCTTTGCTGGCTGAGGCTGATGGGAACTGAAGTCCAATAGATTCCCCATAACTGAGCTAGGGATAGGCAAGGCTGCTTAATGGTAAAACTGGTGTTAATATAAGAATCCAGCAAGCACACTGTGTACAGAGTTTTTGTTGTTGTTTCCCCTCCCCTGTGACTCCATAGATTAGAGTGTCACTGCCAAAATAGAAAAGAAACCCACACACAGTGCTGCAATAGGTGGAGAGGTTTAAATGTCTCTGTCAGCCCAGCTCCCTGGTGCAAGTAACCTCCTCGGTTATCAGATGGATCATTTGATAAGTATGGATGAGATATGGAGGGACTGTGTGTGTATGTCCTAGGTGTGTGCCAGTGTGGTGTGAAAGTGTAAAAAAAAAAAAAAGATTAGTCACCCATTTGAACTGTACGCAAGATGAGTTCAACAAATGCACATTCATTTTGAAACAATACCATTGGCACCAAGTTCAGCACATTAAAACAGTAAACAAACAAACCATTTTTCCTAAGGTCATAAACTTCAGAGTTAGGATATCCAATTATACAGACTTCACCTGATAATAGGGGGCGTGGGTGGCGCTGTGGGTAAAACCTCAGCGCCTAGGACTTGCTGATCGCATGGTCGGCAGTTTGAATCCCCGCGGCGGGGTGCGCTCCCATCGTTCGGTCCCAGCGCCTGCCAACCTAGCAGTTCGAAAGCACCCCCGGGTGCAAGTAGATAAATAGGGACCACTTACCAGCGGGAAGGTAAACGGCGTTCCGTGTGCTGCGCTGGCTCGCCAGATGCAGCTTGTCACGCTGGCCACGTGACCCGGAAGTGTCTGCGGACAGCGCTGGCTCCCGGCCTATAGAGTGAGATGAGCGCACAACCCTAGAGACTGTCAAGACTGGCCCGTACGGGCAGGGGTACCTTTACCTTTTACACCTGATAACCTTAGACCCTAACTTTACATAGAAGACTAGAATTTGACACAGAAGAAGAAGAAAGTGGGACAGTGCAGAAGATCAACAGAATTTTCCGTGCTTAGTTTTAGCCTAGGATATGTGAAAGGAGATGTAAAGTGGACAAGCCCACCACTCCAGGTAGCTATGGAAGAAGCTCTTGAGAATCCCAGGTTTTCAGATGTGCCTCATCTATTTACAACTGTCCCTGTTTGCTTCCTGGACATCAGGTGGATTTGTCCATCTGCCTAGCAGAGGGATAATCAACATGGTGTCCTGCAGGTGTGGTGGACAACAACTCCCATTGGCACTAGTTGGCATGGCCAGTGGTCAGAGATGAACATCAGGAGGGTACCACATGGTCTAGTAATTTATCTTCGCCAGAAGCAGCTTAGTCATGCTGGCCACATGACCCGGAAGCTGTACGCCGGCTCCCTCGGCCAATAAAGCGAGATGAGTGCTGCAACCCCAGAGTCGGCCACGACTGGACCTAATGGTCAGGGGTCCCTTTACCTTTACCTTTACCTTGATAAATGCATCATCCTTTTTATTGTTGTCCAGACAGATCAATAGACCAGGTGGTTCACCTCTTAGACCTGGCTCTCTGTGTGGAGAAAAGAGCTGTTCGTTTGACGATGCCTCTAGAAGTGGGACTGAGGTAGAGATTGCATGGAAGTGTTATGTCTTTGTGAAGGAGGTTGAGCAGTAAAACAAAATGTACACCTAGTCCTTCTGCTACATATATATGCTGGTCTTCTGGTAATCTGGAAGCCTTTTACCCAAGAGTGAAGCTCACTAGACAGTCAAGCTAACACCTCCAGGAATCCTCTCCATACAAAAATATGTTTCAGCTTAAGACGGGCCACGTTTAGAAGAAGCTGCAAGCGGCACCTCTTCGCTTGAGCCTTTCCATCTGTTTAAGCTGTGAATCCTAAGTTCCTAGCTGTCTGCTTAAATTAAAAGCTGCAGGCAGCAAGGGACCATGACAGTTTGTTCTTCATTGTCAGAGTGATAATCACTCAGTGCAAGACTCATAAAAACAAATGCAGAAACTAAGGCAAGCAACAATGAACTTTTCAGCCTCTTCAATAGCAGAATAATTCCATCGCTGACAATAATTCATATTCATGAATGGTGGCCGAAACGTGCTGCACATCAGCTTGCATAATTCAAGAGGGTAGATTTCAGTTGAACATTAGAAGAAACTTCTTAATGGTAAGAGCAGATTGACAATGGAACTTATCATCAAGGAGGGTGGTGGCAGCATGTGTGTGTGTGTGTGTGTGTGTGTGTGTGTGTGTGTGTGTGGTAGGAGCCAGTTCCTCACTGCGGGTTTCAAGCACAGGTAGGACACCTGTCTGTTGGTGATGCTCCAGCTCTACATTTGCTGTACTGAGCAGAGGACTGGACTAGCTCAGGACTGGGAAACCTTTGTCAGCCCAAGGGCAACCTTCTGAGAGCCGTGTGCCAGTGGGCAACAAATGTAAACGTTACCTTTGTACATGAAACTCACCCCCCCTTTAAATTCTAAATCCAGACAAGCAGAAAGCGTTATCAGCATTCATAGACCTTTTCCATTCAGGCAAAAGCACTCACGGAGGGTTCATAACAGGGCCAGTAATGGATGTGGCTTAGGAAGGTTGTGTGGCTTCATGAGAGTCATGAGGGCCATAAAGAGAGGCTTGGAGGGCCACATACAGCCCCTTGGACTGAGGTTCCTCATGCATGGACAAAATGGCCTTAAAAGTTGTCTCCAGTCTATGATTCTATTTTGTTTGTGTCAAAGCAGGTGTTTGAATGAGACTCTTCATCTTGGGGTCATGGGTTTCAGCCCCATGTTAGGCAAAAGATTCCTGCATTGCAGGGGGTTAGACTAGATGATCCTTGTGGTTCGTTCCAGCTCTATAATTCTCTGAATGGTTTGACATAAGCCTACTATGCGGATTGCCTCTTCCCGGCAGCTAGTGGAGACTGAGTCTAGTGAGTTTGTTGCTTGTTGAAACTCCTCACATAAATGCACCACCATATGCTTCATACCAAACAGGCCCACCTGGTCCTCTTTCACAACACACCAGTTTACTGTGCGATAAATTGGTCTGAAATGAAGGCCATCCATGTCTGCTGCCATCACCTTGGATCCGAGCAATACAAATGGAGTTC